>NC_087438.1:51852500-54252500 GCF_036321535.1 Camelus dromedarius
CTTCTATCTATCTATCTATCTATCTATCTATCTATCTATCTATCTATCGGAAATGAAGAGTATGCATTTCTTTAAAATAAGTAGCTACTAAGAATACAGCTCTCCTAAATAGAGCAAACTACAGTAATTAAATATCATAACTTTACAAGAAGCAGCAATTTTGTCATTCAGCATATGTACTGCTTCATATAAGCTTGTAAATAATTACACTAAGTCAATCTGATAATACACTAATACAGTTTTTCAGTGATCCAGATTTAACAGAACTCCCAAACGTTATTACCATCACACCGAGAAATATTGAACACTAATACTAGGCTACTGGTAACATGACATATTATATACCAAAAAAAATTTTCAGTATTTATCATTAAATTTGAGATAAATAATAAAAAGGTTTTAAAAAAGATCCCCTTAAGTATGAAGTCTCATTCATAAAATATAGTCAGAGCCATGTGTTAAATGACTAAAAGATACATTTTATTTATTCAAACATTACACAAAAGAAAACACATATATAAAATCATGTCCTACCTATTGCTACGAAGTAAACGCACTAGTGATTTAGAAATAATGCCAGCTTCAGATTTTGGTGCTATGTGCCAATACAGCTGAGCAACTGCCATAACCACCTAAAAGATAAAGCATAAAATAATAAGAATTATGAACATTGTTTCATACTACAATGTACATTTTTACATATTATTTCCTTTAACTACTACAAAACTCCTGTGAAGTAAGATGAATAGGTTGTTACCCTTTATAACAGGCTGAAGAGTGTTCCCTTAAGAATTCATGTCTACCCTTAGAATGTGACCTTATTTGGAAATAAAGTCTTTGCAGATGTTATTAAGGTAATGACCAAGATAGGATCATACTTGATTAGGTGGGCCCTAAATCCACTGTGAGTGTCCTTATAGAAGACAGAAAAGGACACACAGAGACACAGAGAAGGCAATCTGAAGATGGAGGCAGAGACTGCAGTGATGCCTGCAAGTCAAGGAATGCCAAATACTGCCGGCAACAAGTGGAAGCTAGTTTCCCCCGCAGAGTCTCCAGAGGGAATCAACCCTGTTGACACTTTGATTCTGGACTTCTGGCCTCCTGAAATGTGAGCAAGTAAACTTCTGTTGTTTCAATCCACCCAGTTTTTGGTAATTTGTTATGGCAGCCCTAGGAAACCAATACATCCTCAGAAAAGAAAATGGATGTTAAATGAACTACTTGAGGTCTGACGGCCAGATCCTGGCAAAGCTTGACACACACACACCCCAAATCCTATACTCTTCCTAGTGCTGCTGCTGCTCTGAGGCAAGGAATTTTTTTTAAAAATTGTGAGCCTTTCCAAATTAAGTCAAACACTTAAGAGCAACAGCAATAAGTAGGTTAAAAAATTTCTAAAGAAAAGTCAGTACATTTAAATTATAATTAAGGGAACTCTATTAAAACAACTCCTCTAAAACAGCAGCATTTGAAATGATCTTGTTTTTCAAAATGCAGAACCTTAAAAATAGTCTTTGGTTCAAAGCCATTATAAGGATGATCAGAATGTCTCTGTCATAAAATGTAAAAGTACTATGTTTCCCCTATTCTCCTATATGCCTCTACGCTGAGATCCAGAGATCAAAACTCCAGAATTCCTACTTACTCAACGTATCCAGCTCAGCACGTGACAACAGCGGGGCTAGAGCTACAGAAGTTACATCATCTCATCTTTGGTTAGGAAGATATATTAATACTACTTTACCTTTGCTTACACTAAAAAGTTCTAACAAACATATGTCAGGAGTTTTACATACGGCTAAATAGCATGCAGTACCTAAAGGTCCTTGAAGTAAAAAGAGTAAAATTAAGAAACTTTTTTAAAAAATAGAATTTACAGGATCATAAATTTACTATTGTTTGGCATTTTCGTGTACTTTTTTTTTAACAAGACAGATTTATCGCTTTCAGACATTGCTCGGAAATTTGAAAAGTTTAAGGATATCTTATTTCTTCACTAGTGATCCACAAATACACTTTATAGAAAAACCCTCCTTAATTTAAAATCTTATTAAGGAAAACTCAATAAATGACTGACAATCTACAAATAGGTGACAGTTGTTTTTTTTAAAATACTACAGCATACTGCTGGCTGGTTAAGTATTCATATACGATAGAAAAGAAAGTTGAAGCATAATAAACTGTACTTTCTATATATGTCAATATTTTTTAAAATTCTCGATTCCACTTAGTACATTATCTATTCTAATATATTGATTAGGGCACTCCCAAACCCAAAAGGGCTAAATGATCTTCTTTTTTTCCCATATATACAAATCTAACTGTAAAGTCTCTTTAATATGCTAAATTTGAAACTTATAGTCTAATTTGTAAAAGCCAGGAGGGTAAGCTCCCGTAACTCCAAAATCCAAAACAACTAAAAATGTGCAACCGCAGAGGCCTTCAACAGTTACATGTATGTTCATAATAGAGTATGCCCTATAAGCACTTTTCCATCCCTAACTATTCATACCACTACCACCTTGTCTAGATTGCTAGCCTCCCAATGTTTTTCCAGTATCTCTTATCTCCAAGTTAATTGACAGGACACTGACAAGCTAAGTTTCCTGAAACAAATTCTCAAAGTTTCTCATGTAAGTTGAGAATAAGGCTAAAACAAAAATATCTGTTCACAGGCCTTCAAAAGCCAGCTTCATGTATATTTAGGGGCATCAAATAAGCAGGATGCCAAAATGTATTGCAACAAAAAATAAACTACCTCTACTCGGTACACAATCAAATAAGCAGGGAACCAAAACATAACTGGGACAAAAATGTACAAACTATCTCTATTTTGTTTCACTATTCAGGAACAGTTTTAATCAGTAAGTATTTGGACTATAAAACCAATTTACAAAACAAAGTTAAATTAATAATTAGTTACTTATAAAGTAGAGTTTTAGATGCCAAGTTACAGCTACTTTAAGTACCATTAGGCCAAGCTAGAACACACTAAAATACACGTATGTTTCACAACATTAATAAAATAACATTTGTTATTACTGTGCATAGTTACTTAATTATGATTTAGAAACTAAATTACTAGGTGTAAGGTAAAAACTCCTACTAATTTCTAAGATACATATACAAAGCTCCAAGCACTAAATTCTCAAGCATCAGGAAACAAAGGAGCTCAAGGGAAATTCACATTTCAAAGTTTTGACTAATTAAACAGAATAATTCATTAAGAATTTTTTAATTAAAAGAAGTTAAGGAAAATATTTAACTTGAATCTACGAAGCCTTCAGATAAAACTTCCAGTTAACAGGAACACAGGATATAGAAAAGGAAGCAACCAGACAAACCCAGAGAAACATTCTGCAAGACCTGAGAGGTTTAAAAATACAACAACCAGACGTGATGCAGCACAACTGGTTTAGATGAATCACTTGTTAAAGAATTTAACATAGAGTAGTATTACATGAGATGAAATTTTAGTGAAATAGAAATAGAGAACTGACCAGGAAAAAAAAATAGGTTAAAAAAATACTCTGTGTAGTATGATTTCTATCTTGACTTAAAAAATATACATGCATAGACATATACACATGTGAAGTATGTATATTTATGCAGAAGAAAAAGATCTGGAAAAAAAACTGCATTAAGATATTATAGCTATGACTTCTGAGTGATGGAAATATAATGCTTTAATTTTATTTAGTTTTGCTAGTCTGTATTTTCTAATTTTCGATTGTGCACATGCATTCTTCTAAAATACAAAGAGTTACTCAGAATAAAAAATAACTAAAACATATAAAACAAAGAAACAAAAAAAACTTAGACTCAAATTAGGATGATTTTTAATTATTCCTACCAGCTAAATGTATGAGGTACTATGCTAGTCTCTTCAAAACTCTTTTCACGTAAATACAAATATTATGGATTGATACACAGAGTAAGTACTCACAACTGCAATCCAATAACAGAGTAATACACACAGTCTTCCAAAGAACTGGGAAACATCTTGAGCTCATATCTAGGAGCCCAACTAACAAAACTACAAAGAAAGGAATGAAGTCCAGGAGGCATACAGCTATCAAACCAACTACTCCTATCAAAACCTGATTTTAAGAATACAAACAAATAAATAAATGCTCCGTTAGCACACTCAAGAATAAAGACTTGTTTACTGAATTTATGTACTTTTAACCATTGTTTAAAAAAAAATTGTGTTATTTCTTATAATGGTTTTAACATACCGCTGCATTCCTGCTCTGAAGCAAAGGCTTTGTATTCCGGATTAAAAGTCTATGGTCTGGATCCATAGTATATGGCTTCTTCCTTTTGTCAGTCTTTTCCTTTTGTTCCTCATCAGAATCATAGAAATTCTTTTCATTGTCCTCTAGACCATCATCCTACAGGAAAGAAATCCAATTCCAAGATTAGTTCAGACTGTAAATAGTCCAAATATTACACAAAGAATGCTTTTTTAAAAAAATCTACAACAATGACAATATTTTACTGTAGAATACTACTGTTGAGGCAATTTGAAAATAATATGTTACCTATATGGAAGAAAGGCCTCGCTTTTTCTCATATTTTGTAACACAGTAACTGTCCTTTAGTGCAATAGATAATACTTTTGTATTACATGATAAACCTCTGAAAATATTAAATTACCATAGAAATACTTACAGCTGCCCAAAGGGAAAACCTGACCATTAAATTATAACGAAGCCTATAATGAGACTACCCAAAACCTGAAAACTGTTTCCATAAATTATCAGACACTCTGTAACTGGATCAAAAGGTCAGAAGAAAGAAGAAAACAGTTTGAACTGCAACAGATAAAAGAAATCACTAATAAAGTTTGACAGGGGAAAAACTCATAATTCAGTAGGTCCCTGTGTTGTCAAGAAAGACGCAGTTTGAGATTTATGTATATCCCTGAGAGTTGATTCTATGCTTTTGTTTTCTACTTTTTGTCTGAATTCTTTATTATCTCTGTCGGTAAAAATCAGCCTATAGGCATTTAGCCCTAAAAATAAACAAAAAGCACACAAACACAATAAAATCCACTTGGATCCTACTGTTTACAGGTAATTTCTGTTACCAAGTACCTGAAACATACTTTCCAATTTTAGGAAGATGGAATGGATATACTTATTCCCTATTTCTCTCACTAAGAACAACTATAAACTCAAGACATTATATACAAAACAAATGTAAGAAAGGAAAGGCAGAAAGCAGAAAGACTGGATAGGAACCTCAGGACCCTAGAGAGATACATAACAGTGAGCTTCCTGGATTTTCATTTTTACCTCATATATCAAAGATTGGGTGGAAGAGAAGCTGGTAACCCAGAAACACCAACAAGTATAGATAAAACAAACCCTCCAGAAGCCTGCTCTCTGTAGCCAAAGGACCAAGATAGGTAAAGTCTAGCAAGACAGAGAACTTTTTCAGAAAATAACTGCTCTAGTGCAGCCAACACTAGAGAAAGAAGTCACAATATTACCCTTCTCTCCACCAGCAAAGGCTGACACGGAGAGCCGAGATTTCCACCCTCCCCAGGCTGTAATCAGAGCCCCAACTTTCCCACTGGGGTGTTACCAGAAAAGGCCAAGATGGGACTGAGACTTTAACCCCTACCGAGAGACAATGAGGCATTTCCATGGTGGGGAGATGAAGTGGAGAGCTTGGACATCCAAGCCCACCTGTCAATAACGAGGTAACTTTATCCCTCCCCACTAGGCTAGTGTAAGAGGATGCTTAGTGGACACTCCACTCAGGACCTGCAGCACCACCAGCTGGTGGAACAGGGACACACCAGTCTGTGGTGTAAATGGGAGACATATGTGGAACAGTAACAAGGCACTTCTATCCCTCCCAGCCAGAGAGCTATCAGGGGAGTTATGGTGGGGATCGAGACCCCAAATTCACCCACAGTAACAATGAGCATAATCTCCCTGAGGTGTCAATGGAGGCTGAGCAGGGAACTTGGCATAATGAGGCAGCTCACACCCCACTTTTCTCTGCTGGAATGGTGTCAAACCAACCTAGTTAAAACTGAAGGTTTGAATAAGATCCATAATCTCATAATACCTGAAATGTTCAGGTTTCAAAAAAAAAAAAACTCATCATTCCAAGAGCCAGGAAGATCCCAAACTGTATGAAAAAAGATAACCAGCAGATGCCAACCACAGGACGACAGGGACATCAGAGTTATTTGACGAAGATTTTAAAGCAGCCATCATGAAAATGCTTCAACGAGCAACTAGGAACATCTTTGAAACAAATGAAAAATAGAAAGCCTTAGCAAAAAATTACAAAATCTAAACAAAGAAACAGAAGATATAAAGAAAGACCAAATAGAAAGTTTACAACTTAAAGATACAAGAACCAAAATTAAACAATGAATGTGGTCAAAAGGAGTATTGAGAGGACCAAGGAAACCATCAATGAATTAGAACATACAATAACAAAAATTACTCAATCTTAACAAAAGAGAAAAAGTAGACTGAGGACAAAGATAATGGGAAAAAAGAAGAAGAAGAAAAAAAAAAAAAAAAAAAAAAAGAACTTCCGAGAGCTGTGAACTATAACAAAACAGCTAAAACTTCCTACCATCCAGAAAGAGAAAAGAAAGTGGGTAGGGCTGAAAGAGTACTCCAAGAAATAATAGTTGAAAAATTTCTAAATTTGGCAAAAGACCTAAAACTACAGATTGAATAAACTGAGTAAATCCTAAGCAGGACAAACCCAAAGGAAGCCATAACAAGACATGTAAGTCAAACTTCTGAAAACTAAAGAAAGAAAAAGAAAAATATCTGGAAAGCAGCATGACAGAAACGATACTTGAGAGGATGAGGGAATGGATCCAGACAATCAGTGACAAGGATGAAAATGCAGGACAGATTGAAGAACTACCTAGAAGCTGAAATGAATAGAATGCAGTGACTGAATG
This sequence comes from Camelus dromedarius, assembly GCF_036321535.1. Taxonomy (NCBI): domain Eukaryota; kingdom Metazoa; phylum Chordata; class Mammalia; order Artiodactyla; family Camelidae; genus Camelus; species Camelus dromedarius. The sequence goes on from NC_087438.1 coordinate 51,859,450, forward strand.
TGAAGAACGAGATTGGGGCACTCAATAAGGATGCCGCATTCCCAGCTGGGAATGACCAAGCAGGTGATGACGCTACCAGGTAAGATAACCTCGTCCAGGAGTATCTCTCTTTTCCAAGGCTGCTCACTATACAATCATCCTTATAAGATAGTCCAGAACCTATCAATGCCTTTACAAACACGAGCTGCAAAAATGAGAAAAACCAATGAAGAATCATCTCCCAATAGTTTCTTTTGCTCATGACTTAAACTTAGTCTTCAAAGGAAACCTTCTTTCTATAAATTAACAAAGTCCCCCTAGCAAAAGAAAATTTATAACTTGTGATCTCTAGTAATTTTTCCTTCAACATGGCACAACACTTTTTAAAAACAGTTATTAGCTAGGCACAGAGTTTTCAGACTTGAGACCAAACACACAACCTATTAAAGAGAACACTGATAAATTGGATTTCATCAAAATTAGAAACTCTTGTTCCATGAAAAATCCTCTTAAGAGGAAGAAAAAAACAAATTACAGACTGGCAGAAAATACATGCAACTACATATGAAACAAGGGGCTAGTGTCTAGAATATAAAGAGCGCTTCCAAAATTCAGCAGTAAAATAGTATAGCTGCTATGAAAAAAACCAGCATCGCAAGTCCTCAAAAAATGAAACAGAATTACCATGTAATCGAATAACGGCCGCTTATCAGTATATACTCAGAAGAAGTGAAAGCAGAGACCTGGAGAGATATTTGTACACCCATGTTCACAGCAGCATTATTCACTACAGCTAAAATGTGGAAATAACCCAACTGTCCATCAACAGATGAATGGATAAACAAAATATGGTATAGCCTTAAAATAAAATCCTATTTGGCCATTTAAAAGGAACAAACTACTGTTACTTGCAACAATACGAATGAATCTCAAAAAATAAACTAAATTGAAGGAACCAAGCATATAAGAGTAAATATTATATAATCCCATTTATATGGTATTTCTAAAGAGGGCAAATCTCGAGAAACAGAAAGTAGCTCAGTGGTTGCCTGTAGCCAAGGGTGGGAGTGGAGGCTGGCGTTGAATGGGCACCAGGAGACTTTTGGGGTGATGGAAATGTTCTAAAACTGGATTGGAGTGATGGTTGTGCAACTGTGTAAATTTACCAAACTCATCAAACTGTATACTTATTTTAAAATAAGTGAATTCTATGAGAGGTAAATTATACCTGAATACATCTATTTTGTAACAACAACATCAACAAAAAAAGGGTAAAAGAAACTGTTACAGACTGAATTGTGTGTCCCCCAAAATTTACATGTTAAAGCCTCAATGTGACCATATGCCAAAATAGGGCCTTTAAAGAGGTAATTAAGGTTAAATGAGACCATATGGATGGAACCCAATCCAACAGGACTGGTATCCTCAGAAGAAGAGGGAGAGGCCATACAAGGACACAGCAAGAAAGCAGCCACCTGCAAGCCATGCAGAGTGCCTCAGGAGAAACCAAACCTGCCGACACCTTAATCCTGGACTTTCAGTGTCTTGGAAGAACTATGAGAAATAAATTTGTTTATTTAAGTCAGTCTGTGGTATTTTGTTACAGCAGCCCCAGAAAACTAGTAAGAATTTTAATAACAAGAAGTAGGGGGCTGATGTAACAAATACCTAAAAATGTGGAAGTGGCTTTGAAACTGGATAACTGGTAGAAGTCCGAACAGTTTTGAGGAGCACATTAAAAAAAACAGACTGCCTTGAAGAGACCGTTGGTAAGAATAGGGACTTAAAGGTGACAATAAGACATCAGACAGAAATGAAGAACATGTCTTTGTAAATTGGAGGAAAGGCAATCCTTGTTATAAAGCAGCAAGAACTTGGCTGAACTATGTTCTAGTGTTTTGTGGAAAGCAGAAGTTAAATGTGATGACCTTAAATATTTAAAGCTCTCCTCCTTAAAGCTGAGGAGACTTCTAAGCAAAGTGTTGAAGGAGCAGTCTGGTGTCTCCTTGCTGCTATCAGTGAAATGAGAAAGCAAGATAAACTGAAGGAATTTAAGCAAAAGGGAACCAGAACTTGAAGATTTGGAAAATGCGCAATCTACTCATATTGAAAAAAAATCAAGAATGTGTCTTCAGAAGACAACACCAAGGGTGTCGCTGGAAAAACATCTGACAACGAGATCATGGGTGCCACTTGTGGGTTTAATCAGACATCTCAGCTGAAGCCAGGAATAAGGCTGGGATTACACCAGCAGAGATGCTGCCAGCTTCACCTAAAGAGAGATGGGACAAAATAAAACAACAAAAAAAAGGCTGTCAGACTTCTGGGATTCCACAGGGCAGCTCACTGTGAGGGGGCAGACAGAAGGCAGCCATCTGTAAGTCAAGGAGAGAGGCCTTGGGAGAAACAAAACCTACCAACACCTTTACCTTGGAGTTGCAGGCTCCAGAATGCTCAGAAATAAATGTCTGGTTGATCAAGCCACCCAGAAGGTGGTATTTTGTCAGGGCAGCCCTAGCAAACTAATACAGTCATCAACAAACAATTACTGAAGGAGATACACAAATGGTAAACAAAGCACATGGAAAGATAATCAACTTCATTAGCTAACAGAGAAATGCAAATTACAACCACAGCAAGGTGGTTTTGTTATGGTATGCATATCAGAATGGCTCTCATCCAAAATTAAATTTGAAAATAGTGACAACACCAAATGGTAGTAAGGATGTCGAGGGAATGGATCACTAATACATTCACCAGTGGTGAATGTAAAAGGTTACAGTCACTCTGGCAGGTTGGCAATCTCTTGCAGAACTAAACCTGTAATTACCATACAAACCAGTGATTGCACTCCTGGGCGTTTATCGCTGGGAAATGGAAATTAATTCTCTTACAAAGATCTGTACACAAAATACTCACAGCAGCTTTATCCCTATTAGCCAAAATGAAAACAACACAGATGTCCTTCAATGGATGAGTGGTTAAAAAACTGGTTAAACAAATGGTTAAACATCTATGCCATGGAATACCACTCAGAAATAAAAAGAAACAAACTACTGATACATACAACTCTGATAATCTCCAGAGAAGGATCCTGAACCTGAGTGAGAAAAATTAATCCTAAAAGGTTACATAATGTATGATCCCATTTATACAGCATTTTTAAAATGACAAAATTATAGAGCTGGAAAACCAATTAGAGGTTGCCAGGGGTTAAGAGGGAGCAGAGTTAAGCATAGGGACAGAAAGGGGTTTAGCTATAAAATGGTAACATGAAGAATACTTGTGATGGAAATGTTCTGAATCTTGACTGTATCAACGTCAGTATCCTGATTGTAATACCTTTCTATAGTTTTGCAAGATGTCACCATTGGAGGAAAATGAATAAAGGTTACAGAGGATCTCTCTCTATTATTTCTGACAACTGCATGTGAAACTACAGGTACCTTAAAATAGAAAGTTTAATTAAATAAAATTAAGGAGAAGAAAATCAGTAAATCACTTAAAAGCAATTTGCATATATTTACTGTTATAAGAGAACAATAAAAGAAATTACCTATATTGTTTTTAATATCGCTTAATGAATTATGTTTTCCTTGCTAAATGCTTATAGTTAACACACAAACTTTACTTAAACATAACTGAAGACACTTTTCATCAAAAATATGACCTTTAGGTTTCTTGGAAGTAAGCATATTATCTCATTGCTTTTTAAATCCATAATAAAAAAATCTTAAGAAATTCTCTAAACGGAAGAAACTCACCAAATTTATACTCTGAAAACAAAAGGTATTTTTAAAGTAATACCTATCTTTAAACGTAAACTAGGAATTATACCATTATCATCTTCTTTGAATACACAATTCAAAACAAATTACTTGTCTCTTGTTGCTAAAAAAAAAAAACCTAGAATTGAGATACACTTTTATATCAAGATCAGACTTGAGTGCCTGCTCCTTTGTGGAGCTTCAGACCAAACTGGTTCTATTATGTGCATTAATAAACCAATAAAATGATACACAAATACTCTCATTCTCTAAGCATAAGCACTCACCTACAATCTTAAATGAATATTAATCAAATGTTCAAAATCTACCTAAAATTGATATATGATGAAATTGCTGTATTAACAAAGCACTATAACTAGCAGACAAAATCTCAAATGCACATAAAGCTGCTTCTAATGAGTATTTATTCATTCCAGTTCTCCATTATTAATACTTTATTAAAGTTCAATTATATTATTTTAATGATATTTGTATTGCTTACTTTACTGTACAAGTATTTAGGATTATGATAGTAATTTCAGTAAAAAGAATGCAAGGGTTTTTTTTTTTTCTTTCATTAGCATCTTTCCCAAATACAAAGATCTTATAAAGCTATTAAGTAAAACTTATACAAATTAATACTTCATATGTTTTATTAGAAATCTGTAAATTAATTCTTTCTTAACATTTAACATTAAGTAAATTAGTATAATTTACTAAAATGAGATTCTCTGAAATAGTACAAAGTTTTAACAACAGGACTACTGAATAACAAACATGAAGAACATACCTAAAATAGCTACCAGTATCAACTATTATTTCAAAGAATATTCCCCCAAAAGAAACTTTCTCTTACACTTAGGACATTTCAATTTGACTCTACTGCTATGAGAACATCATGACATAGCTTTTTAGATCTGGCTCTGCTTATTACTAACAGTACGTATGTACCAACAACATAATTCTCTTAAGTTTGAACTAAAAGGAAAAAAATTTAATTGATAAAGGGTTGCAGTTTTTACAAGGTTAATGAAATGAACAAGATAAGGCTTCCACATGGGATGGGAGCCAGTCTCTGATAATTTTGTATCACTTTACAGTGATTCTGTGTCGCTGCTAGCTGTTTTCTCAGGTTTTCAACCCATGAAAACAGACATTAGCCCTAACAGAACGGAAGTTAGACGCATACAACCAGCATGGGTGTACTAAGTCATGGTAGTTCAAAATCACAGCTGTCTCTATGACCGTGTTAAATTACTTGACCTCTCCTTGTCTTAATTTCTCATCTGTGAAAGGGAATAAAAGCAGTATCTTTGTCAGGAAAGTGTTTATAAAGATTGATTAGTTTAGTGAAGGTTACATAAGTACTTAGTGGCTAGTGCATATTAGCCACGCAAATAGTCGCTATTACCACGCTTTTATTATTAAATTTTTTTCTTTCTAGAAACCATGTAATAGAAACTATTACTTCAACTTGAACTAAATATTCCTAGATGCCAAATATGAAGAAAAGCTTCCCCCTGAAATCATCCCGCAGAAAAGAAACTGCCTCAACTCTGAGAATTTACAACTGTATCACGAGGCTTCTGTACAACTGCTTCATTGTGAACCATCATGTACTGTTCGGGGAACTCTTTACACTGAAACAATTTTAATCAATGTTAGTTCTAGATGCTTAAAAGAAGTCGCAAACTCCAGTGACAAAAATGTCATTAAAAATAAGATCTAAAAGATTACTTTTTAAAAACAGGTAACACAGGATTTATAGAGATCTGCTTCTAGCAATAGGCAATTTGGAATAACCCTTAGAGTAAGGCAATGAAAAGCCAAAAGAATAGTAATGAACTAGACAGGCAAGACCTAGAAGCAGTAAACTTGGAAATCTGACATTTGGAATTGCTTTCCCCACCAAAGCACGCGTTACTACGTAACAAAAAACCACAAGGACTGAAGAGTTTTTAGTAGATTCACAAAAATACAGAAAAAAACTGGAGGTCAGGGTCTACCAAAAAGCAAAATTTCTACTAATTCTGCTTAGTCTTTGGTTTAAAATCCTGAGAATCTATACCCTAGGGAGTAAAGATGATAAAATTAAAGTCCACCTTTTAATCGTCCCAATCTACACCTAAGATGATTGCATGAACTCAGGTTGTTGATACCCTTAACTAGCAATATTCTACAATCAAACCAAAATCCATCATTCAAAACTTAAAACAAGCTCAACAATTTTTCATAAAGGAATGAAGGCAGAGAGAAAAAGAGGGAAGAAAAGGCAGCGTCATTAAGGGTCAGGATATTGTTTTCATTTGGGAAGGAAAGCAGGCTATTAGGTGAAAGGTGTCAAGGGGGGGCTTCTGAAGTATACTTATAATTTCTGTTTCTTTATCTGAGTACTTGTTACTAGATTTATTCAGTTTGTGAAAATTCATGAAGCCATTTGCTTCTGACTCATGTACATTATCTATTTCTACTTCAATAAAAAATTTTAAATATGCATATAAGAAAAAAGACAATGATGTGAATATTAAGTAAAAAAACAGACAATAAAAACAAACAAGCTGAAAAATCAGGGTATCAGACAAGAATTTAAAATGGAATTTAAAGAATTTAAATGTAAAATAACTACAGGTAATATGTTCAAGGAATTTAGTGATGAGACTGAGCTTTTTGGCATGGATTTCAATCTCATATTGTTTTTTACAGAAAAATCAGATTCACTTTTTTATGTTATTTTGATACAAAGAGCTATAATTTCAGTAGCCACTTAGGCAGATCAGATAGAGAAAGATTTGTGCTCTCTTAGAGATAACAGCCCAGATAATCAAAGACATTAAGTGAGGACTCAGACTTTATATCTTAGATAACCTAGAACAGTTTTAAAATAATCATTCTTAATTATCATTTAAAATGTATGATGGAATGAATTTTATTTTCACCTTTTCCAGAAATAGAAAAGTTAGTTAAATAAGTAAGGTAAACAAGGTATACTGAGAAGGATGTTTAGTCTGCTTAAGAGTAAGAATACAGTGGGGAGGGTATAGCTCACGTGGGCAGAGTGTATGCTTAGCATGCATGAGGTCCTGGGTTCAATCCCCAGTACCTCCTCTAAGAATAAATAAATAAACCTAATTGCCTCCCCCACCAAGAAAAAAAAAAAAAAGAGTAAAAATATAGATAAAATAGGTTTCCAAGATGTTGAAATCTATGGAAAGAAATGTCCATTCACTCAACTCAGTATTCTAACTGTAAATCATATATAAAAAAGGAAGACAAATCAAATTTAACATACTGTCATGTGTATCTGGAAACAACATTTTAGAAAAATTTTATTTTTAATGGAACTGCTTAATTTTTAACTTATTCTATATCTTCTAATATATTTCTTATCTAGAAATTGACATACAGTTTCAATTTACACAATACATCTATGAATTTGGAAATAAGTAGAAAGGCCTCTCCTATATTTCTAAAATAGCTGTTATGAAGCCTTTAGGTATTATTCTAAGTATAAAGCCTTTAACATGCATATAATTTTAACCATCTTAAGAGTTTGGTCTCCTGATACACAGATAATACAAGGTATAATTTTAAAAGAAAAAATATTAAGTTATATCTTTCATTCGCTGTCAAGATGAAGGAAAACAGATATGTGTTTTAGAAGTATTTGTATCAAAAAGGGGAAAAAATCAATTATTATATTTATTATTTCCATTGAGCCTAGATAAATGAGGCATTATTATACATGGGATTTTTAATAGGTATTCATTAAAACATTTTATATTGTGGCTTAAGTTGGCAATTTTTCTAAGACATAGTCATTTAAGTAATGTCACCTTTACTCCAATAAATTACTGATATGATAATCATAAAGATTTTAACAGAACAAAAAGATTTTAACAGAAATCTGATGTAAAAACCCTGCTCTTTTGCACCTTGGAAAATGGCTGGTTCTAAAGCCAGAGCAGTTATAGTAAATCTAGATCATGAAGTATTTAAAAAAAACAGTCAACTACCTAAGGCCAAAGCTGAAAAATCTGAGCAACAAAATAATGAGAGTATTAGTTCATAACCCAAAGAATAATAAAAATGTCTATGAGTTCATACTTAAGTAAATAAATGACTGAAAAATAAATAAACTGGGGAAAAAAGCCTATTTCCTTATAGAAGAATTCCAAATAGTACCTATGCTAATATCATGTGAATGACTACTGGAGACTTGAAATGTATTTCTATGTCAACATCATATCTATTTTCCAAGGTGATGTGTATTTCAAACAACCTATATAGAAGTAAAGATGATTCACTACGGAAAAGTATTAAATGACTCAAAAAAGGAACTCTGGTAATAATAAGAACACAAATACATAAAATGTATGTGATGAAACTTATGAGTACAAAAAGCTATATTTATAAATGAAGATTTAATTTTTCTGTGATTTAAAATATAAAAACTGTAGAAAATGGAATTATATATTACAACAGACTACTTTCTCCATCTTTCTAAAAAAGTATACATTCAAGCTGAATCCCCCAAAAAAGTTTTAAATCCTCTCATTTGTAAAATGGGGACCAACTTACATTTGAGAAAGCTTTGTAGCTTTTTTAAAGTGAAGACACTGTTTTAGAAAAACATCCTGAATAAATATGGATAAAATTATATAATATCTTAAATTTTATATGAAATTTGAGTAGAAGTGGGAAGAGGGTAGAGTTCAAATGAGAGCAGCTATGAGTTGATGAATGTTTCAGCTAGGTGGTGCATACATGAGGATTCACTGGACTGTTAGCCCTCCCTCCCTTTGTGTATGCTTAAATTTTTCCATAATTAAAAGTTTATACAGTGAGTCTGACTTCAAGATCTGCTACAAAGCTACAGTAATCAAGGCAGTGTGATACTGGTGAAGGAACAAAGAGATTAATGGAACAGAACAGGGAACCCAAAAACAGGCCCAAATGAATATATGGTCAACTGAGCTATTACAAAGGAGCAAAGGTAGTACAATGGAGGAAACATAAGTCTTTGGTGTTGAGCATCAACATGCAAGACAGTGAATCCTGAGACAGACCTTACACCATTCACAAAATTTCACTCAAAAAGGGCTACAGACAAATACAGCACACAAAGCTATAAAGTTCCAGAATATAATATAGGAGAAAATCTGGATGATCTTGGGTACGGTGATGACTTTTAGATACAACTTCAAAGGCATGATCCATGAAAGTAATAACTGATAAGCTGAACTTCATTAAGATAAAAAATGTCTGCTCTGCAAAAGACAATGTCAAGACAAAAACAAGATAAGCCACAGACTTGGAAAAGACACATTTGATAAAAGGTTGTTATCCAAAATGTATCAAGAGCTCTTGAAACTCAACAATAAGAAAGCAAACTCAATTTAAAAATGGGCAAAAGACCTGAACAGGTAACTCACCAAAGATATACAGATGGCAAACAAGCATAAGAAAAAATGTTCAACATCATATGTAATTAGGGAAATGCAAATTAAAACAAGATGCCACTACACGCCTATTTGAATGGCCAAAATCTAATACACTGACATTAAATGTTAGCAATGATGTGGCGCAAAAGAAACTCATTGATTGCCAGTGGGGATGCAAAACAGTACAGTCACTATGAAAGACAACCTGGCAGCTTCTTACAAAACTACACCCACTCTTACCAAACAGTCTAGAAATCACAGCCCTTGGTTTTTATCCAAATGGTCCACACAAAAACCTGCACAAGGTTTATAGAAGCTTTATTTGTAATTGCCAGTTTTTGGAGGCAAACAAGATGTCCTTCAGCAGATGAATGGATGAATAAACTGTCCATCTAGACAATGGAATACTATTTGGCTAAAGGAAATGAGCTATACAGACATGAAAAGACATGAAGCATCCTTATATACATATTACTAACTCAAAGAAGCCAACCCAGACAGGCCACGTAGTTTCCGAGTCCAACAAAAAGATATTCTGGAGAAGCAAAACTAGGGTCATAGTAAAAAGACTAGTGAGTGCCAGGGTTCGTAGAGGAGAGGAAAATAGAGAACAGCGGATTTTTCGTGTAATGAAACTATTCTGTAAGATACCAAAATGGTGGAGTCACATCATTATACATTTCTCAAAACCCACAGAATGTATAACACCATGCACAACCCCTAATATAAACTATGAAATTCAGGTGATAATTATGTATTAATATACATACATCAATTTTAATAAACGTACTACTGTGGTGAAGGATGCTGACAGTCAGGGAGGTGGGATGGGGACAGGGAATATATGGGAACTCCCTGCATTTTCCACTCTATTTTGTTATGAATCTAAAACTGCTCTCAAAAATAAACTTAAAACAAAATTTATAAAAGGCCCAGTGAGTTTAATATATCTGAACTTATTACATATGAAAATAGGTCTCCCTCCACTCATGTGTACCAACCACCCCAAGTGCTAATACAAAGACATCAGAATAAAATTAGCTTTCATTTGACAACATCACTTTCAGTAGAGGGAAACACTATAACATTAAATATAAGCTTTGTGAAGTCCAAAAAAATTTCCCTTTACTCCATAAAGTAAAGGGGTTTGTTTGCTTGTTTTTTGGGGGGGTGGGGGGTGGTAATCAGGTTTATTTATGTATTTTTAGAAGAGGTATTGGGGATTGAACCCAGAACCTCGAGCATGCTAAGCATGTCATCTACCACTTGAGCTACACACCCCGCCCCACCACCACCATAAAGCATTTTTTGGAAAGGCACAGTTTATATACATTTTTAATGTACTATTACACAGACTCATGGAATAAGTAAAGTGTGGAATTATATTTGAGTAGTAATACTCTACAGAGTATTGTTTCTGAAGCTCCAAACACAGATGTTGACAAAAACCATATTAAGTCAGTGTCTGAAGCCACAATTTTGGAGTCCACAGTTACTATTTGCTTTTTAGAGATTTTAGGACATAGAGAGGCTTGATTATTTCACCTGAGTGGATTAACTAGGAAATAAAACACAAACTATGACTTCAATGTCAGATCACTAAGAGTAACAAAAAATCAAGAAAAAATAAAATTGACAGCAGTTTAAAAACTACACACAGCAAAATTTTCTTATATATAAAAACTGATGAAGGAATCAAATATTCCTGAAAACCATTCACCTTGGCAACATGTAACCAGTAACACTGGAATGAGCAGAAATAAAAGGCAACTTCAGCTGTAGTAATCTCTAATCTTAGTAAATTATTTTTACAAATACCTCATTGAACCCCTAAAACTACTCCATGAGGTAAGCAAAGCAAGTCACTTACTTTTTTACAGATGAAAGAACTAAGGTACACACAGTTTACATGAATTACTGATAAACTCAAGAGATTAAAAGTGGTAGGGCCATGATTTTTCCTCAAGAATCATTATTCTTTATCCTGTCATCTCTCCTTTTATTACTTTGGCAGTTGTAGTAGTCAAGAAAAGATACCGGAAGTACCCACTTGCCTTATAAATTCCAAGACAGCCTAGAGAGCACTAGCACCAACTTAACATTCATACCAGAACGACACAATGTCTGTGGTCTGCTGTGGACACAGACTACTACATAATGCTTAAAAGCCAAATAGGGGAATACATCATGACAATATCATGCCATCTAAGATACGCTTATTAGCAAGCTTGGGCTACTGTAACAAAATACCCATAGACTGGGTGGCTTAAACAACAGACATTTATTTTTCATAGCATTGGAAGCTGGGAAGTCCAAGATGAAAGTGTTGGCAGATTCATTTCCTGGTAAGAACCCACTTCCCAGCTTGCAGATGGCTGCCTTCTCCATATGTCTTCACATGGCAGAGAAAGAGAAAGGAAGCAAGCTCTTTGGCATCTCTTCTTATAAAGATACTATTCCCAGGATGACAACCCCACTCTCACGACTTCACTGAAGCCTAATTACTTCCCAAAGTTCCCACCTCCAAATACCATCACACTGGGGGTTAGGACTTCCACATGTGAATTCTGAGGGACACAGACAGCACAGCAGCGTATCTGTGGTCCATCTCTCTGCCACTGGGTTAGATTTCCCTGGCAAGACCAGAGTGAGCAGGTGATTGGCAATATCATAATCACTCAGCTGAATTAGTTATTCAGTACACATAGCACACCTTATCAGAGAAACCAGCTACTTTTTTAAAAAGTCATAATTAATAAAACTTTAAATTTAACATTTTTCTCAAAAAAAAAGAAGTCTTCCTCCAAAAACCAGGTCTATGTAAAATAACACAGGATACGCACACTGGTTTGAGACTTCTGTTTCCTTCTGTGAGGTAAATGCTATGCTCTCCACTTTACATGTTTTATACCACAGCCCAGTGACCACTATACCACACAGGTGGAAGTGTGGGTTTGAGGACCATTGAACACTGAATCTCCCCCAATACATCACAATTACGGAAACACCTGTGCCCACTAACTTTGAGTTGAGCCACTAAGAAAATCCAAAGTGTTCAATTGCCCACAACACTTCTCATTTCTTACGACTACGTGTTCAGCACCAGTGTATAGGAAATAAGCTTTCCGAATGCAGCACTTTCCAAATTTTGTTACTGAGAAAATCTGAAGAATCTACATAAGGCATTTTGTTCATATTTCTCTGAAATAAAATATACTCATGACACAAGTTGAACCCAGGCCTAAGAGTTCTAAGGCACAAGGAATAAGGGCTCTAATCTTTTGAAAACTAATCAAATTCTAATGATGGGGATAAATAAGAATTGCTTTTTGTTAAGCATAATGCATTCTGGAGTGGTTTGCACTCAATCATCAACTACGAAATAAAATTAAAACCAACCTAGGTAGAACTAATCATAATTTCTCACATATTCATTCTCTCCTTACCTTAACCCATGAAGGAAAGAGAATATATTAAGAAGGTAAAAGTCTCTTGATTTGAAATTGATAAATTTAATTCTCCTTTAGGTCATTTTAAAAAAAGATTAGAGGGTTAGAGCAGAGGTTTTAAAATATTTGTGGACATTCATGGGAGAGGGAATAAATTAGTAAAGTCTGTTTGTTTCAATCTTAAGGGGAACACTAATACTTAAATAGAAAAAAAAAAACTGTACTCTAGATAAAGCGAGGGCAGGAAACCAGAGCTCCAACAAACACCAATTTAAAAAATTTTTTAAAAGCAAAAAACCTAGGCTAGGAAAAACTTTTCTTGTAAAACATCAAGTTTCATAAAGAGACTGTTTTTCCTTAATTAATTCCAAAATATTTATATATCTAAATTAAATAAATGCCCTTATATAAAACTTATATAAGCAACTGTTTTAAAAATAAGACAAGGATAACTACTAGAATACAAAGCTAAGAGTTAGAACTGATTGCATTTGGAGAGTAGGAAATGGAGGTGAGGGAGGGCACGTATTTACCATGTATCCCAACAATTCCACTTCTAGAGAAATGAAAATATATGTCCACACACAGACTTGTGGCACCGGAAGGAAAGGTTATAGCTCTAGTGATGTACACAGAAGTTCAGGGTTCAAGCATAAGCAAGTGCAATCTTTGCCAAACACAGACAGAGATAGTAAAAAAATAAATAAATAAATACACACACACACGTATGTAAATAATTATTGTGTGTTACAGAAATTTTATGTTAAAAATTAAGAGAAAAAGTGCAATTTTTTATTTTTACCTACATATATATCATTTCTATCATTCTTTTTTTCTGCAGTTATAAATTACCATCTATTATCATTTCTCTTCAACATAAAAAATTTCTCAGTTTCTTGTAATACCATTCTCTTGTGTATGAATTTTTCAATTTTGTTCATCTGAAAATGTCTTCATTTCACCTTCATTTTTGAAGAATGGTTTTATTCAATATAGAATTCTTTGTTGACAGTTTTTTCTCTCAACAATTTAAGTATGATATTCCATCGTTTTCCAGACGCCATTGTTTCTGATCATCAGTCATAGTCATTGCTTCTCTGTATATAAAGCACTGTTTATCTCTGTCTACGTTCAAGGTATTCTCTTTCCCTTTTGATTTCAGAACTTTGACTATAATGTGCATAGGTGTGACTTTTAATTTACTTTGCCTTGGAGTTTGATGAGTTTCTTAGATCTGTACACTTGATTTTTTCCGCTTTCAACTAAACTGTCTTCAAGTGTGGTGGGACAGAATTAAGAAGTCATACTATATCAGAACAAATAAAATTTTTGCACCAGCATTTCCCAAGTATTTGCAATAGGAAAAAAGAATAATAACTGTGCAACATATTTACAGCATAAAAGAAAAAAAAACATGCAAAAGACAAAGAAATCATTCTGGAAAAAAATTCTCCATATATCGAAAGAAAATTCTCCAGCAAGTTACTAAGAACATGAACTCAAAAAAACCGCATGTTCAAACATAAGATGATAAAACCACAGGGTAAAAAATATAAGATTGAAACCTAAGTAAATAAACTTAAAGATCAAAACAATATTACCAAATTAAATAAAAATTATAAGTAACAGATTAGATCACTGGAAATCAAATTACTGACAAAGACTGGGATATTATGAATGCAAATAAAAAGATAAACATTAAAGCAATTTTTTTAAAGAGATGATAGAAAGTAGACAAAGATTATAAAATGGAATAACTGGTATTCCTGTAGCAGATAATTGACAAATGAAGAAAAACAAAAACAAAAACAAAACTCTGAACATCAAATTTAAAAACTCAAACATAAAAGACAATTTCCTAAAATAAAGGAAGTGAATGTGCAGAGCATACAGAATGAGCCACACCAAGATGAACCTCACTAATCTGCAAAAAATTTTAAGAAAAAACAAATTAAAAAACCGTATTTTTGAGGATATAAACAAAAAAGTCAAGTTACCTGCAAAAAAGAAAAATCTGTGGCTAAAGAGCTCTCAAAAGGTGTGACTCAACAGTAGTATATCCAGTCAAGAACTCAAGTGTAGAAGTAACATCTCAAACATACAAGACCCAGGAGAACACCAATCCAAGAGTCCAGGTAAAATATCAAGTGAAAGTGACACTGCGTGTCTCAAAATTTTCTCTCTTACCTACCCATTCTTAAGAAGGCACTGGAGGATGCCCCATCAAAACCAGGAAAACAAAAACAGGAAGACACTAGGGAGAGAAAGGCCTAAGGAACAGAGGATTTAACACAGATGAGGGAAGAACTTAAATTCCAGAACAACAGCTGTGTAGCAAGCCTAGCAAGCAATCAGACCAGAACAGAAGGGAAGGCAATTATTTTCTATATTTACTAAGTATTGATTGTATTAAAAAGTATTTAAAAATTTTAACAACATATCTTTAGCCAGAAGACTATTTGTAATATTAACTCCATCTTAATTTTAATATTTAACAAGTGATTGGGTTATTCTACTTACAATTTGAAGTATGTTTTAAATTGTTTATATGTAAAAGTCTTATGCCACATAGGGCCACACAGGGCTCTTAAAGTGATGAAATTTTATCATTGGACAAAGTAAACTTTTGATGGAACTTTTGCTGGATTAAGCAACATGTGGCAAGTGTCTTGATCATTTCATGTCTGTTAACTTTGGTGACAGATTGTTTTGCTGATATCTATTTGTTTGATTTCAGCCAGTTCCTTTCCAGAATGCTATTCAGATATATATTTTTTTCTATTGTGTAAGATTATAGGTAATTTTATCTTATCTAGCCACTGTCACTATTTAAAATTGTTAATTTTACTTTCCTGTCATCATCAAATTATTTTTAGTAGCTGTATGCAAGTGATCCTTCCTTTATCAGTTTTCATTTTAAGAGCTTACCTATATTCTAAAAATTCATTATTCAGTACAACTTTAAAGAGCTTTGGTCATAAAATCAAAAACATTCCTGTCAGGCCCATTGACAAGAGTTTTATTACTTCAGTTTATAATTAATGTCACTAAAGTTTTTTTTAAATCACTCTTAAAATTTACTTGGTGTTTTATAACACTTATTTTTAAAATCCATTACTTCTACAAAAGCAACCTTAGCCTCAGAGATGTACCTTAACGCTTCAAGTATTCTCCTATAACAGGCTTGAACGACACAAAGAAAATACTTAAGTTATTTTATATCCTTGAACATTATACAAACTTGACCTAGAAATTAAAAAAAAACCCACTTGGGCTGCAAAGAGTAAGGTAAATTTAAGAAAATAAAAATGCAAATCTGCATTTTAGCAGTCTCTTGAATTTATTAACCTAAAAGGTTTAATTTCCATTTTCCTGCATCAGCTGTATTTATAAAATGTCGTGCCCTATAAATACGCTGTTATTTTCTATAGTCAAGCACCCTCTTAACAAATCTTCTCATTAATATGTAAATTTAAAGTCAATCGGTCTTCTCCCTGACAGCCCCATGAATTCCTAGTGCACTGTATAATCGGCTTTGACTTGGCATCCACTATTTATCATCAAAGATGTCAGTTAGAAAAATTATGGAAAATGCACTGCAATTGATATGACTGCAATCTACTTTGTCAACACTTAATTGTTCCTCAAATCATACATTTACATATAAACAGCCTAAATACTGATCTATAATGATGCAAATAAACTAAATTAAAAATCGCTTCTGCCCCGAAGAAGCTTGTTTGTATATGATGTGTTCATTTGAGAACTTACTGACAAAAGCATGTACATCCGCTCATCTCAAAAAGTACTTCTACTAATTTTCAGTTCCTCAAAAAAACAGTTTAGCCACCCTTCAAGCATATAAACACAAATGTTTTAAAGTATTCAATGAGAAACATAATTTTTTCTCTTTGAAAAGCAAACGTAATCATGGTTATTAGCTAACTGCAATGTCTGAGCACTATGGATGGGGGACTTCAAAATTAGCTTTGACTAGAGCACGATAAGCAAACACTCAGAACTTATTTAAGTGAGCAAAAATATATTTTAATTTAAAAGTCATGAGTGAATAGAATATAAAGGAAAGAATGTTGATCTAGGCATTGGATTATTCTGTTTCTATTCCTGTCTCCACCTTTTATAAGCAATATTATCTTAGGTGAGTCAGTAACATCTATACACCTAGTTTCTTCATCTATAAAATGGGTATAGTAATTCCCACTGCCCTCTCAAATAAAATACAACATAAGAAAATACACCAAAATAATAATTTACTAAATATTAAGTATCATAGTATTACTCTTCACGTGTCCATTGTACTTGAAAGAGAAACCTCAATTTTTAATGAATTTGGTATTTATAGGCAATTTATTATTTTAGATAACTTGTAAGTCAATATATTATTCTAGTGAGTAAATCCTTTCACTTCAAGGTAAATGGCCCTTTATATATCATAAAACGGTGTTGATACAGCATTTATGCAAATGACTTCTGCCTGCATATAAAAGGAGATGGGGTACTAGAATGAACACCACTCTACTCCACTAATCCCACAGAAAAACACATTCAAGTGCTGATGCTTAAGAGTCATGAAAGGATGTTAACAACTCAGCACTAACTCTGCTAGAGTACTGTTTCACTTTGTCTTTCTATTCTATAACACTCAACAGTTCTTTACTACATGGTATGCTTTTTACAACATGAGAAGAGAAAAATGAAAGCAGATATAAATGCCGAATACTTCTTAGTTTCTTCCAGGTATGGTCAAACTTTGCTTTACAATGCAGTTTGCCAACTTCTAAAGTTAAAAGCACCCTATGTAGTCCTAAAAGGTTGGATGCAACTTACAGTCTAGGCCAAAAATGTCCCCAAGACTGTAAGTGGCTGACTGTTCACTCAAAAGTTTCAGTGAAACAGAAGAACAGCTAGCTGCAGAGGAAGTCTGAAATGGGTTAACTGAAAGACTGAGCATGGACATGGTCTAAATATGATAATCCACTTGAACCTTAATTTTATAAAATACCCGCCACCCAAAAGTCTGGCATCTTTGATGATCCTTACTTCTAATACTACAATAAAGGATGACCCTTTCAAATCTTTCCCACTGGTACTGAACAGAATGAAAAAGAGACACAAGCCTGTTATCCTAATTATTTTGGAGTCAACTGATACTATTTTAAATCAACAAATAAAAGTAACATTCAAAGTAAAATTTATAACCACCAAAACAAGTGAAATTAAATGGTTGCCAATAATTGCCTCTATGGGGTCAACCAAAAGATTATGAGAAGGAAGATTTATTTTTTAAAATTTCACCATGTGCTTGAACTGCTTCTATAATTAAAAAAAACACTATAACTGTAACTATAAAAGTTATAGTTAGCTAAATCCTTACAAATGTTCTATTCAAGCGGTTTTCTTTCTTTCCTTCTTTGCATTAAGCCAAGGAATCTTTCTGAAAGGAAATCACACGCAAAGCTGCCTACGAAAGGCAGGCAAAGGTGCAGCCGCTGTTTGGAACGGTGGCAAGAGCCCCTCAAGCTGCACAGGGGGGAGCACCACTGCCCGCCTGGTGCTTCCTGAAGACAGAGCTACACCTTTGGAAACCACAGAATTAGTCTACCAACCACACAATTTAGAATAATGCCAGGATCAGATAGTAGTAAGTAGCAAAGATAAGAAATAACTTAGCCCAATTCCAGTGTACCCGGGACAATGATCAGACTTCATCTCATGCTTGTAAAAATTAATGTTCACAGAGTTACACGTGAAAACATAAAGAATGCATTATAGCACCAATTTTTAAAAATACCTGTCAAAAGAATAAATATATATAGTAGTGTAGAATTTAACTTTCTAGCTTTGCAAACAGCTTTAAAAATTAATTTCAGCTAAAATAAGGTAAAATACAAGGAACAGAAACACAAACTACAAAAACAAACAGATCTTTTCAAAATTAATTAATTTTTTATGAAATCTTTTTTAAAATTCTTTTTTACTTTTTAAAAATATTTATTTATTTAAATTTTGGGGGGTAATTAGGTTTACTTATTTATTTTTAGAGGAGGTACTGGGGATTGAACCCAGGACCTTGTGTATGCTAAGCATGCATTCTACCACTTGAGCTATATCCTCCTCCCAAAACAGACAGCTCAAAGTCTATTTTTAGACAACCAAGTATGGAAAATACACATTTTAAGTCCAATTTCTACATAATGATAAAGGAAGGGTCACTTGCATACAGCTACTAAAAATAATTTGATGATGACAGGAAAGTAAAATTAACAATTTTAAATAATGACAGTGGCTATATAAGGTAAAATTACCTATAACCTTACACAACAGAAAAAAATATACATCTAAATAGCATTCTGGAAAGGAACTGGCTGAAATCAAACAAATAGGTATTAGCAAAACAATCTCTCATCAAAGTTAACAGACATGAAAGGGTCAAGACACCTGCCACATGTTGCTTAATCCAGCAAAAGTGCCATCAAAAGTTTACATTGTCCAATGATAAAATTTCATCAGTTTAAGAGCCCTATGTGGCATAAGACTTTTACATATGAATAATTTAAAACATACTTCAAATTTTAAGTAGAATAACCCAATCACTTGTTAATATTAAAATTAAGATGGAGTCAATATTACAAATTGTCTTCTGGATAAAGATATAATGTTAAAATTTTTAAATACTTTTAAATACAAAGAATACTTAGTAAATGTAGAAAACAATGATGACTATTTTAAACATTAAAACTCTTTAAACATTTGAAAACTTGACATGTCACCTAAAGCAAGTATAACAAACATTTTCCCATTTTATATACACTTTCCTGTCACTTTAGTATTATTTCTAATTAACAAAAGTGATAGGGACTGAACACTCAGTCAAGGTCTGTGCATAAGTTTGTGTGCAAATCACTGTGATATAATTGGGAGATATCTGGTCTTTTACTTTTTATTCAGTTGTTTTAAAAATCTGTAATATTGCTTTTTAAAAAGACAAAAATATCACAAGATTAGAATGAATGAGACTGCCATTCTTGTAATGTTTAATGATTTATTTTCCTTAAACAAGTTAAATCTTACATTTAAATCTTACATATGCACTGAAAGAGCTCTATTACAAGCTATGTAATAAAAGTTTTCTAAACTGTTAACACAGTAAAGAGAATAAGGTATTCTTCTAAAGTTAATCTGCACAAAGAAAACAAATAACTTCACTGTAAGGTATACATAATTATTAATTTTACTAAAATTATACCAGCTTAAGTGGAAAAAAAGGAAAACAAACATTTTAGAACTACTAGGAAAAAACAGTTTAAAAGTTCAACAATATTTATCTATAAAGGCGAGAAATTATCTTAGGTATAAATTCACATGTTAGAATCACATTACCTACTTTTACAAGTGAGTACCTGGAACAGCTGAGACTCAAAGGTGTGAAAGTAACTAACAACAACAACAAAATCCATGATTTGACAATGTCACTGCAAACACTGTAAAACGCTGCTGTCCCTGACAAGGGCCTCTCACCAGGCATCATACTGAAAGTTTAGACACTGTGCCATTAAATATGCACCAATCAGTGCCAAACAACGAACAATCATCTCTGCATTTATACTGGTCTCCTGCTTTCCAAAAGAACACGAGAAGAACGAGTCCTCCTTAAACATGCAGATTTCTGTATTTTACTACTCTTAACCTGTTGTACACATTTTTAATAGCTCATCCATTTTCTTAGTGTACTTTATAAATGTAAGATTATTCAACACTTACCTCTTTCCAAGGACTGACAAATTGTGTACGAGCATATCGAGTTAGCATGTGGATTATGACAACCTGCCCCCACTCTTCTACATCAACTAGTAAATTACATAGCTTGCGGTAATTCTTGTGAATGAGGTCTATTCTATCCGGGCATACTTCTTCAAAAGCCATCACGACACTACCGGCCACCAGCTATAAGAGAAAGAAATAGTAACTCATTAAAAAACATTTTCTTCACAGCAAAGGTTCTACTCAGGCATGCTAGAGGTGTAATCAATGTTAATAGCAACCAATATTTGAAGAATTCAGTCATTTGATTAATAAAATGATCATGTTTGAATAACAAATTTTGGAGAGTCACTCCCTCAAAGAATAATTTTGAAAGCTGTAACATGCCTGAAAAAACTAATATTTTTCTAAACTATTAAAATTAGAAGTATTAGTATTAGAAATAATAGCATATTTTTAATTTCATCAGGTTAAATTCCAATAAATTGTTCATGTGTGGATTAAATATATTAAATCATGCACAGTTTTCATTTTAAGGGCTCACCTATATTCTAAAGACTCATTATTTAGTACAATAACAAGGACCATATCATGTCAGTTTAAAATGAGAATGACAATTCCAATGAACTTATCTTAAAGAGGAACTCATAAATCTCTTTAGAACAAAAACAATTTCAAATCTTAACACACTTTAATCTATTTGTTAATTTTTACCAATATAATTTATTCACAAGGAAAACATATTGACTAAAATTTTAGTACATTATTATTACTTATAAAATAATGTGTATAGGTTGAAATGATATATTACCAATGAAAGGTAACTTTTCTCCAAGACCAGTTAATGAAACATAAATGCTGTTTTTGGAATTGTCATGTTCCTGCAAAGTGGTGAAATTAAGATTTCTCTGGTATAAAGATACAAGCTAAGCAGAATTTATATAATATACAAATACTTCTATATATGTACCACTGATATGTCTGCAGTTAGCCAACAATATAATACGGTTTTGAAAAAATAAATTAATATCATCTTCTTTCAGAACACTAGGGATCTTCATTTTAGGATCTAAAATTTCCCCAATGACTTAAAATAAGCAATTAAATAGAAATATAACTTACTGAAATGGTACTTTTTGAAAAATATTAGATACAATGATATTCATATTTTTAGTGTTTGTCCCTCTACTTGGCTGACATTTAGTTTATTAATATGCAACCAACAATACAATTGAAAGAAAACAGCTCAGAATATAGACTTGCTATTATGCTAAACAAGTTTCCAGTCCTGTGGGGATTGTATGAATTACCAATCAGTATAAACGTGAAGCTGCATTTATTGACTCCAGCCCAGCCCATGTACTGGTGCCTGCTGGTCCCAGCATGTATGCACCCCAATCGAAAAAGCAAAGAACTGATTATTTGTGTGAACTAAATAAAAATGTATCATACGTATAATTTTCTATTTGCTATTGATATGGAAAGGAAGTTATGTTTGTGTTTTCAACTCCACATTTTGATGTCTTCTGCACAAATCACTCTTCAGAAATTATGTAATAATCTTATTTCTAAAAGATTAGAATTATCATTTAAAAATCTCTTAAAACAACTAAGTTTATAACATCAAACTATTGAATAACATGGTATTTGTGAAATATATTTCTACTTATATATATTACATATGTCAATCTGATATTAAGATACATTATTTTTTAAGTTGGTAAGCGTGTTAAAGTATAAAAATAAATAACATCACTTAGAATAGAATAATCTATGAAATTGAAATGGGAATTTAACAAAGTTTCAATGTAAGGAACACTATGTAAAATCAAGCTACTATGCCTAAACTCAGGGGTTCTTTTTTTTTTTTTTCAAATATGTTTAGTCACCAAACAAAAGGAAAATCAGTTCCCATGTGGTATTAAATTGATTTAAACAAAAGCTATCAGTACAGAATAGTTCTAAGTATTAACAAATAACATGAAAATGGAAAGAAAATAATTACTAAGTACAGATAAAATTTATAGAAACACAAAAATAATTAGGAAGAATGTAAAGAAAAGAAACTTCACAAAATAAAACTGACTATTTTAGATACTTTATTGTATAATTTTAACAACTGACCCTAGG
This sequence comes from Camelus dromedarius, assembly GCF_036321535.1. Lineage (NCBI taxonomy): Eukaryota > Metazoa > Chordata > Mammalia > Artiodactyla > Camelidae > Camelus > Camelus dromedarius. Next base: position 51,881,998 of record NC_087438.1, read on the forward strand.
CTAAACACTGCCAGAAGAATTGATAATTTTGATCTATTAAATGTTCAATATTCTATAAAACTTCCAGAATTAAAACAAAATGATCTACTCAGGTTTGAAAACCAAAAATATTGGTTTCCCCAAAACAGACAGTTAATTTCCATCTCACTGTGTCAACAGTAGCTTTTTATCTAAGGGGAAAAATAAATCACTTCAACAAAACTAGCAAAGAGCTCATCAAATTCAAATGCAGTTTTCCATTTATGTATTTTTTATATTAAAGCAATAAACATGGTTCATTTATCTTCCCTTGGTTGCCACGTTTTTCTGTGCTGTTGCTATGAACTTCAGCCATTAGCTGTGCTCCAAGGTAAACTACACGAACCATCAACAAAAGTGACACTCCATCTATGGAGTTCATATTTTCTCCAGATTATCTATGCTAGTTGACAAGCTGGTAATGAAAAAAATCACACTAAGCAAATGGTTCCTCTAATAACAATAAATTTTCTATAAAATTATGAAGGGTACAAAACGTTTCCTTGCATCTATTTTGTCATGAATTCTAATTAACGTTGCAAAAACCTGAGAGTGCTGGGTCATCACAAGAAGTGCATCAAGGTTTGATTGATAATATGGTGTAAGTTGGCCAATGCTGCCAAGATTTTCTTCTCTTAAATTAATGGCCATCCAACCTGCCCTAATCATACAGCCCAAATGATATTCCCCTTCTTATTTCAATTTTCTTGAGGCATGGAAAATGGGAAAGATCCGTCATTTATCTTCTAACAGCTGGATAATAGATCTATCACAATAAAACATCTGCACAAACCCAGAAGTGTGTTTTTTGCCCACAACAGTGAAGCTTTTACCAACATTAAATCAATAACTTATAAAATGGTGTCTTACCCCCACAGTTTAGCTATGAACTACCAATATATTCATTAAACATCATTCTGTAGTTAAATTAAGGAGAAGAAACTTTGCCATCAAAAAATATAAATAAACAACTCTGGTTTCCAGTAGGCACTGACCTAATTTGTTTCCCTAAGAAACTCTGTTTTCTATTAGAAAGTTAAATGCTACAAAAGGATTTCTTCAAAATTAACCCTGAAGGAAAAGGAAATAATTACCACTCTGCTTTTAAGGTATTCTAAATAAAAGAGAGAAGGTCTACTGCAAAGCTTAAATTGCTCAACAAATATGAATTTCTATATTATAAAGAAAAACAAAGTGTTATAAAAAAAAAAAGGAATTTAAAACTGAATGTTTGGAAACTTTTCCAGAAAAGGAAAAGGTGTTTAGGATATGTTAAATAGAGAAAATATGGTGAAAATATACAATGAAGAAATTATATTTCAAAACTTGTAACAAACAGTTCACTGGGCATAAATAAAATGTTCCCTTTTAATTGCACTGACACAGTAAGCTTCTATTTTATCTTTTAAAATGTACAGATATCTTCAGGCAACAGTTATCTAAGTAATGCTAAGATGTTCTACCAGTTCTATTACCATAATTGTATTCCTAAACCCAAAGTGACTTACTGTGGGGAAAGGACTATTCATATGACAAATATTGGTGTTTCTCTAGTTAAAAGGAAAAATAATTCTATTATATTTTAATATGCTTTTTATTACCACCTATCCTTACGGTGAGAATTACACAACTAATTTTCTTTGAGATCTCAATTTCAAGAAAAACTTCCTTTAGGCTAAAAGAAGCAACAGAAGGTATATCTCAAAATCAATACAGGTTAAATGAAAAAAGTTTTTAAATATGTTAGCATCTTCCAAATTTATCAGCAGTAAGTAACAGCAATATCATCACCATCATAATGATCTCAACAAGCTCCTGCTGGCACAAGTAAACTCCTTTACAAAAAGTGGAAATAAACTAGACCTGATTCATTTCACTAGGAAATTTTTAAACAAAATTACTTAGGATTCTTACTGATTTTCAATGCCAATGCTAACATTGTTAATTTTCAGGGGGAGAAGAAACACAGCTGTATCTTTTCAATATACTGTATGTGACAAGAAAAAGTAATAATAAAGATAAGATTCATAAATATTTATATAGATATCAGAATATTTTTAATCTTTCTACAATATATTATAAACACACAAAGGAAAAATGATCATAAAACATAATTAATTTAAGTACTGGGTAGACAAATTAATGGTACCTGGGGAAATCTGAGTCTCACAACCCAAACTCAGAAAAACCAAAAAGATGAAAACCTAAGTTCTAAGCATAACTAAAACAACAGAGAATCTCCAAACTTCAAATTACACCTAAGTGAAAAATAAGTTCTAAATCCCAGAGTTATCTTTCATGCATATATCACAAAACTTCTCAAAGATCAATGACAGTCTGAAAAAACTGTCCAGAACAAAGCAGACAGGAGTTAGTGGTGGGCATAGGAGGGAAGTAAAATCAAAAGCAGAATGAAAGAGAGTATCCTAAGTGTGAAAATACTAAAAAATACTGCTGGTAGATCAGAACAGATATACATGGAAGAAACTTCAAAGGAGGAGACTAAGATTCAATGAGGCTATCTTGGAAAGGCAGTTTCAAAAGGAAAACAGGTGAAAAAAAGAGGTAGATGAAAAGGAGTGCCTTAGAAACCATATGGTGACAGAAAAAAGAAATGAGAAGAGGAAATTTAGAATCCTACAAAAGAAATAAAAATAATCTTAGGACATACACTCCCTCCTATGCATGTCGTCCCTCAAAAAAAAAAAAATCATACTTTGCTCTTCTGACAGAGAGGGTGCTCTTGTACTAGAAATCATGAACACTACCTCAAATTCAAACCACCAAACCTGTCCAAAGAAATGTAAAGATGCAAATAATCTACAAGTATTGAAAACAGAAAATGAAAACCAGAACAATTCAACTGATGAGAATTATCCACAAAAAATCAGTAATAAATCAAAAGAAAACTATTAACACTTCAAACTGAATTAAGTACCCTCAAAGAAGGATTTCAAGATTGGAAAAATGAACATGAATCAGAAATTGAGAAACAGGGAACAGAAATAAAAGATAACAGGAAGAAGAGAAGTTGTTTAAAAACCAGAAAAGAAATTGAGAGGCAAAAAAGTAATCAGACAAACTGCAAAGCGCTCCTGGAAGAAAACAGCTGAATAAAAATTTGGGAAAGGGCTTTAAATAAAGTAGAAAAAGTAGAGAATGAAAATGAGATAAAGAAAGAAGTAAAAAGGTTTAGAGAGACAGTGGGTGAAATGTAAAACAGGCAAAGAAGATCTAACTTACATAAAATTGAAATCCCTGAAGAAGAATAACAACTGAACAGAATTACTATTTAAAACTATAATCTTAAATAATAACAACAACATTTTGCCAGAAATAACGTAAGTTCTAAACATTTATTTTGAAAAGGTTCACTGGGTACCAGAAAAAAAAAAAAAGACCTATATCAACTAACCCTGAGACACTGGTAAAACTATTATATTTCAAAAATAAAAAGAAAATCCTCAGGGTCAGCATCTTACTTAACACAGACACGTTACAGGCATTTCCTTTAAAATGAAACAAAAGAAGGATGTCCACCATCTTCACTACTACTGAACACTGTACTAAAATTATAAACCAATATAATCAGACAAGAAAAATTAAAGTCATAGGTATTAGAAAAGAGGAAGTAAAATTATCTCTATTTGCAAATGGTATGATTTATTTTCTAGAATAAAATGAGAATGAAAGGTAAAATTAAATCAAACAATAAAAGAATTCAGTGAAGCAGGATATAAAATTACTATACAGAAAATCAGTATCTTTCTTACATACCAATATAGCAAGTTCAATGATACAATGATAAAGCAATTCCAATTTATAACAGCATTCAAAGAAGTAAGGCTAGTGATAAATATAACTCTAAACCAATATTTAACTCAATTAATAGTCCCCATCTCACTACTCTCCATGGAGTACATGCTAGCAATTCTGAAACAATACTTTATCTGCATTCTGGGACTGAGCAAATAAGTAAATATATTGTGGATAACAGGAGCCACATTTCTTAATATTGGAGAAGAAAGTTACAAACATGAAAGGGTAGGGCACTGGAAGGAACCCTGTGCTGCTGCTGTGGAATTAGAGAATTCAGTATAAACCATTGCTATTTCATATACACAGAAAAATAGATACAGGTGTTTTTTTTAATTTTTAACAAATAAACATATATTATATAATACTTTAGGAAAAAGAAATGTCTCATAAATGATACATCATCAAAGCTCCCAAAAGATCTACCTATGAACACTGAGCATGACACCATTTGAGAAGAAAAACATTGAAAATAATAGTAAACACCTAATTACTATCACCAAGAATGTAACAAATTAATTCTCACAATCATTCAACAAATATTAAATACCTACTCTGAAAAAGTACAATATTTTTTTTTCTATTGTATTTTGGAAATAAATGGTCAGAGCCCAAGAAAAGACATTCTAAATTTACAAAGAAATTGTACCGTTTACATTCCTTTTTCAGCCATTTGTTTCTTATTAACCCCGTTTTATGGTGTCAGGCACTGTACTGAGGATTTTATATCCAATAGCTCATTCAACACAAACAGAAACTTTATACATTGAAAATTATAAGCCCTACAAATTCGGAAACTGAAACTCATAAAGGCTGAATACATAGCTACTAAGCAGCAAAACTTCAGACACAAACCAATTCTGTTTAATTCCAAAGACGGCAGTTTTCACCAGTGACGTACTCTCTTGTTCGGGAAGACAAGCACACGTTATATACAGAGTTCATTTCTGGGCCCTGCAACCAATTTCTTTTGGTTTATCAGGTAGCAGAAATCATGGCAAAAAATACATTAAAATAAAGGATCTGTTTCTTAAAGATATTATTATTCTCCACAGCACCTGGCAAATGTCTACAACATAGAGCAAACTAAATGTTTTTTTTATTATTACTAAAATCAAGTTAACCGCATCAGTAATACTGACTTTATATCTAGGCTAGAAGGAGATAACAAGTATCCCGTACAGAAGACAAAAAGGAATCAAATTTCTTTTCTCTGCCTTCATTATGCCAATAACTACAGAAGAAATGAAGATTTCTGCTACATTACAGACTAGAAGAAATTTGTTCTGAATGACTTAGGAATGAAATCTCCAAGTATAGTCCAGGTATAATATAGTATTTTCAAAAATACACAGTGAAAAAAATCATTAAAAGAATTCACATGTACAATACAATATATTCACTTAGTATTAAAAACGCAGTAAAGGAGGAATGAGGAACAAAAAAGACAAAAGATATCGAAAAATAAAATAAAATGGCAGCTGTAAATTCAACTATATCAAAAGTAACACTAAATGTCAATGGATTAAACAATCTAATCAGAAGGCTCATGTTGTCAGACTAGATTTAAAAAATAAGATCTAACTATATGCTGTCTTCAGGAAACACACATTAGATTAAAAATGAGAATAAACAAAAGAAAATAAGAGAATAAAACAAAAGAAAAAGATATGTCAATTAAACAGCAATTATAAGAAAGCTGCATTTAAATAGGTCAAAATAGGATTTAAAACAAAAATTGTTATTAGAGATTAAAAGACATTTTATAACGACAAAGGGAAGATTAAAAACAAGTATAAACACAAGGGACCAAATATCAGAGCTCCTAAATATACGAAGTAAACACTGACAAAACTGAAGGCAGAAACAAATAGACAGCTCTACAATAATAGTAGATGTCATTACTCCACTTTCAATAATGGATAGAACTACATGACAGAAGATCAACAAAGAAATGGAAGACTTGAACAACACCATAAACCAATTGGATCTAACAGACATCTACAGAACACTCCACCCAAAAAGAGCAGAATATACACTCCTCTCAAATACACATTGAGCATCCACCAGGATAGATCTTATGCTAAGCCAGATAACAATAGCTGTGAGTCTAGTGGCTGCTGTATCAAGAAAGCTACTATATACAGATATAATGCACCTTGGTGATATCATCCTAAGGTGAGCTGGAATCCTTTTCCTCAATAGTTTTGAGCCATACAGATGTGTACAGAAGCATCCATCAAAGATACCATTATACCAGCTCCTCCAGAGGTCTGTTCACAGACCTCAAGCATCATTACTATTCCTAGATCTCATTATCGCATCACTACACACAAAAAATGGGAATGGGGTAGAGAGGAGGAAGAGATATGTACATTCCCAAAAGACGAGAATTTTAGCCAGTAAAATCATTCTACCCAGCCAATAAAAGTGTTAAATATATGAAAATGTTCTACTATTTAAGGAAAAAAACAACACATTTATAATACTAAAACACACTCCTTGAACTTTTCATTATCTCTTTGATACTTCTTAATACTTCATTTTAAAACAATTATTTGTTCCTAAGTGATTCACCCTTTAAAAATCCTAATAAATCATTGCTTAAAATAAAGAAGTTAGTCCTAAAAGCAGTCAACAATTTAGTCACAGGATAAAGAAAGGATTTTTTTCCCCAACTTTCTCTTCTTCAGATTCTTATGAAGAAACATGTAACAAACTAAAATTCTAAATGCAATCTTTCCCATTACATGGACATTTTATTCTTCAGGGATTTTAGTGAGCTCTATTTATATTTATACTATTTTAAAATCAGTAAGAATAATTATGTCAAATACACAACAGCAAAATGATTCTATATAAATAAATAACTTTACTTTTTACATAAAAAGTTATTACTTACTGTGCTTTTATCCTTCAGAAGTTTTTCAATTATTTCAATTAACATTTCCTTCTGTTCTGGATCAAGACTAAGACAAAAAAAGAAAAACATTTTTTTCCTTTAACTCTAATTTTAAATGAAGCTAATCATTTTAAGGATGCTGAAAATTTTGTAAAGAGGGGAGGGAGAGAAAGAATTATGTCAAGATAGAATTAAACAGAAAATAAGTTTAAAGTAAAATGGGTTGGTTTTTCCCACAAATGTGTCCTAATCTTTCTATCTAAAGTTGCTTGTATTAATTAAACCCAGATACAAATACCACTAAGAAAATATTTAAAAAACAAGTCCCCTTCTTAAAAAGAAGTTGAAAAACCTTAAGAAAATAAATTCAAGCAGAAAAACTACAAGATCTCTTTTTCACTGGGGGGAAAATAACAGTATAGCAATCATTTTTTACTATGGACACATCATTATCAAAAACAAATATAAAGAATTTCCAAGTAAAAATTTTGTATCATTCAAGTTCACTGATGAGGACATGCATTCTAAAACCTGCCATATAAAACCAAGAAATGCAGAATAATAATTGGTATTGATACTATTAGTATTGTTATCCTGAAATTATTATATGTGCAATTTGGGGTAAAGCAAATGAGGAATTATGGAATATTTTTATTCTGTCATCCCCTGTTTTCTTAATAACCAGGATTCTTGGTGTGGAAGAAAAAAAATCGAAATTTAATATAGGAGAAACTAAATTTAAAAACTGTATTGAATTGGAATTGTCACTTTGAACTCAGATCTTTCCCAGCTCTAAAAAGTAAAAGGCCTGGAAACAATGATCAAACCAGTTTGATATAATTGATCAGCTGATTAAATAAAACAATCCCAAGTGCCTAAATAAATAAATAAATAAATAAAACCAAGAAATGCAAACAAAGGCTCACATACGTACATAATTGAAAAATGCATCTTAATAGCAGCTCTAAGCACTGAAATATTGATAATAATATAATTTCTTTCTAGCCTAGAATTCAATTGTTCATTTACTAAGAAGCTAAACAATGAGCATACAAAGATAAATGAGACAGAGTCTAGACAAAGATAAATGAGACACAGTCCAAACATAATCATACCACATAAGAGAGGTATGTATAAGTGTTACGGGGATAAAGAAGAAGAGCACCAATGGAGGAAGGCAGGAGGGCTGTGGAGGGAAAGTAAGTGACATCTCCGACGAATCTTAAACAACTTGACTTTAGAGCTAGAAAACATTAGGCAACATTCGAGGAGAGACCAAAGGAGGAACAAGAGATGGTAAATTAGATAAAAACACTTTATGTAGAGGACTAACAGGCAGTATACTAAGCTACTAGACTGTAAACTCAAGACAAAGAGAGGTAAAATGGAGCCTAGTGACGGACTTTTAAACTGTCATGGTGAGCTTGGATCTTATTTTGTAAGTTAGTAACAAGAAATGCTAATGACTGAGAAGCACGAAATAACTTTGTCTGACAGCTAACCTAAGAAAATGAGTTTTTGCTCTTCATAAACATTCTGTAAGTTTAGTATTAACTACTGTGATTATCTGAACATTCAAACTTTTTAATTCTTTCAAATTCCAGTTCCAGTCTCCCTAAGCAATCTTTCCTACCTAATCCCATTTCATTACATCTTTACTTTATGAAACCCTATATGATAATGTCTGAACCCTATTCCATAAAAGGCATTGTTAGTGTGCCTCTGTATATACACATATAAGATATGGCAGTGTCTTACTCAATTACAGACTGTCTTTAATTATTTGGCATATGTTTGATTTTTTTCTCAAATATGTGATACCACATCCTCTATTGTTTTCATACATCCTCTGTACGTAACACAACAACAGAAACACAAAATGACCTGGATAAAAGCTGTGGAATAAATGATAACAAAAAATAATACCAAATAAATACAGATAATTCTTTTATTTAGGCAACATAATAAAATATCACCACATGATATTTTAATAAGTGTTATATAAATATGGTGTGGTACTATATTTAAAAACCAGTATTTAAAAAGTATTTAATAAAATAGCTCTGGAAAAGAATCAGACAAGGAAGGGAACAGCAGGACCAAAGATGGAAGAAGGGATAACAGAGTGAATTGACAGGACAACATGTAGGATAAGATTCTACCCTACAGTGAACAGAAGAAAATCTGAATTTTCTAATAACATAGGTGCCTATGTAATGAGAGATAGATTATATAAATGATATTTCAATCTCTGATTAGTTTTAAGTTATAAAATCCAGAAATTATCACAGGCCCTATAATAAGCTCACAAGTAAAAACCTGCCTGGGTCTCTATAACCAAAGCAAAATTAAAGATGTCTAAAGAAACAGTCACAGGGTTTACTTAGTTTAAGGACAGACTAGTTATAAGAGCTAATAAAATAAGCCTCTATGGGTTTTAACATTCCACATAACTTTAGGGATCTTCGGTATTCTTTAAAAAATACCAACCTGTACAATTTTTGTATTGCATGGGCTGCATTCTTCCTAACGTATGGTGATAAATCAGCAGAAGCTTCCTTAATAGCAAGCATCATAATAGGTACAATAATTGGCACTCTAATACTTGACAGAACTCTCAAAGCACTTGCACGAATCAGTTGATTTGGGTCCTAAAAGTAGGAAAATATTCATCAAAATTTCAAGTTTTCAATATTTCAAAGGCATCTTTATGATACAATTAATAGGTGCTTATAGGGTGTAACACAATAATAGTCCCCCCCCCAAAAAAGGCTACTTAATTTAAAATAAATAACCAGTGTATGGAAATGAACAAGGAAAAGATAAAGAAATGTTTATTTCTCTGAATAATGTTTTAACAAGAAAAGTAATGGTTATAATTCTAGTCGATCATTTAGTACTAAACATGATGGGTTTTTAGAGGTTCACAATAATAAAATGCTGCAGGTCATAAATTTTACCTTTAAAAAAAAGTCACGTCCTCTCTTTGTACACTTTCAACAACTAGTTGGTGTAATGATGAACAGTTCTTTGATGCATGATAATGATTATACTGAACATAAAGGAACATACAGAAACTGCAAAATACAAGGCAAGGTCCAGCTGATTATATAAATTATTTTCTAAGGGTGTTGAATAGGCACTGTGAGAGGCCATTTAAATCTTTCAAGACACGACTATGCCACTTAGTGGATTATTGCTCCACTTCTTTAAATGACACACTTTCAGCTGTGCAGAACGTTGCAGCTATTTGCCTGTGCACTGTATTATTTACCTTCAGAGCTCGCTGAAAAGTGCTTATGGACAAGAGTGCCAGATCCTGCTGTTCTTCAGCGTACCGGACCAGGTAAACATATACTAACTTCTTGATCTGTGAAAAAGAAAAATTCAGTTTACCCCACGGTGAAAATAAAAAATTCAGTATTTTCTATACTAAAATCCATTCTCAATTTTTCTCAACTAAATAACTGAACCTGGTCATAGCCTTGGCTGTAAAATAAAGATAATATATTACAGGATAATGCATAGAAACAGAAAAAGCTTATAAAGTAAGCATTTTAATAATCCAACCCATAAGAGCAACATCCCATCAATGTGTCCTTACACTTGAAGGGAATACAAAGTTCATAAGCAAAACTCGTAAAAGAATATTAAAATATTAACTGAACTGCAAAAATATTTTCAAAATGAGGGATACAAATAACAGAAAGAACTTGGGCTCTGTCCACTAACTATATGGTATGGGAGCTTGTTTCCTCATCAGTCAAAAGGTGTTGGAGCCCAACTCTTACTCTAGGGTAATATTCACATTCCAATATACATCACATGCTATTTTCAGCTCAGTAAGAATGTGTGACAATAATACCAATTTAATGTAATAAAAATTCCAAAAGGCTGGAAGTGTGTTCTGAAAACTGTTCTCAAAGGCAATTTAATTAGCATTTATAACAAAATGATGAGCAGAAAAGTTAAATGAAAATTAGAATTTGAGTTGAAATTCATCAACTGATACAGCTTGAAACTCCCTTCTCAAATATCTTCAGATACCACTGTCTGATTAATTTTCTGATATATCAGTGTAGTGTATACCTAAAAGTTTACGGAATGTTCAAAGAGCAGGGGAGTGAGGGAAAGTAGCTTGAAATAACTGGAATTGATGCTGAAAATGAAAAACAGTACTATACTGGGCTATATTTTATATCACACTAACTCATCTGGGCTTCCTTAAAGACAACTGCCATGGCCTGCTTTCCCTCACACTCCAGTTTCCCTTGACACAGCACAGTTTTGACTTCCTTCACCGTCCTGTAAGCTCCCTTCTGAACTCACTCCAGTTTGTCTATATTTTTTTCAGTGTGGCACTCCGAACAACAAATGAAGTCTAAGCAAAACAAACTAGTTAAGACTTTGTTCCAGATGAGATGCTTCCACTGATACAACTAATTCTTGATTAAAACCATAAACTTTTCCCAAATGTACTACTGGCTAAATCAAACCATACTCAAGTTAATTGCTCTGCTGAAGTTTTTTTCTTTAAAAAGGAGGGCAAGTCTTACATTTACCTATAGAAATTTTCAACAACTTAAATTCAACCCATCATGCCACCCTCTTAGATAATTTTAGAGCTTAATCTGTAATCCAACCTATTTTGCTATTCTTCACAATTTCATAAGCACAAGTGAAAACTTAATGAACGTAATTGCCACATCTCCATCATTATTAACAAAAATGCTAACACACCATTTTAAGGTGATATCGATTTGTCTGTACTATACTGACAGGGCCAGAGGTGAAACTAACAAAAAACATACATCCAATTACTCTTCAATGTTGACTAGATCCACAAAATCTCAAAAACAAAATCTAAAATCCTTAACCTAATACACTCCACAACCTTCCCTGAACTTCCTTTCTAGTCAAACAGGAATGATCTCCAAATATAATTCAAATTTTTGTCTCACTCTTCATTCACATTATCATCCTACTTTCTCCCAAGTTCTACTAATCAAAATCTTCCACAAAAGCAAAATGAAACAATAAAATGTCCACTAATAGAGGAACAGTAAAACAAATTACAGTACATCCATATACAACACTATATTATGTAGCCACTATATATAAGTAAATCTATACTTGACACTGAAAATATATCGTTATAAAATTTTTAAAAGGTACAGAACAGTATGTATATGATCTCACTTTTGTATTAATAAAATATATATATACACATATATTGCATTTTATCAATCTAAAACACACCATCAATTGTAAGAGGTACCATATTTTATGGACCATATAAAAAAGGAACCAAAAACCCTGACAGTTTTAAGTCACCTTCAATTGTTAAGATAAATCCCACCCACAGAAACCTTAAAATAGAAAACAAATGTCTTAGAATGGACATCATGTGGTAATATTTTAAAAAACTTACATACTTAACTATGTGTCAGGCACTGTTCTGAATGTTTCATTTAGATTAATTCATTTTATATTCAAAACTCAGTGAACAGGTATTACTATTCCTACTTTACAAGTGAAGAAACTGAGGCACAAAGAGGTTAAGTGACTTAGCCAATATAGAAATCTATTACATGAAGAACCAGGATTCAAATCAAAGCATTAAAGTTGAACAAAATCTATATACTAAAATGTTAACAGTGACTGTTCCTGGGTGATGGTATTAACCAGTGATCTTCACTCTTTACATCTTCCCATATTATTTAATTTTATTATGATGAATATTAGTTTTGTGTCCAGGTAAAACAATAAAGATATTTTCACTTTAGGGGTGAATCTCAACTTTTCAGACATCCTCCAACAAAAAATAACAGTACTTTCTCTGATTATAAAAGTATTTTAACTTTAAAACTTTTTTAAAAAACTTTTTCATGATAAAAAAAATTTCTAAAACTGAAAATATTTTTAAGTTCCCACATTACTAAGGTCTGTAGCACTGGCAGCATGTAGCCACCAGAACCGTTTTCAGGATGTTCAACAGACAAAAACTCAGCTAAATCAACAAGCTCTTCACAAGTCAAACAATCCGTGACGGCCCCTTGCTTCTGAATGTTAGCCAATCAGGAACAAACTCACGAAAAAAAGCACGTTTGAGTGCCAATTAATCAAGTGACCACGCCTCTACAGATGGTATCAATCCACGCAGGCCCCTGAAAGCCCATGAAACCTTCAAATGATCACTTGCAATCAGGTGATCTCATATAAGAATACAAAAAATGGGTGCCAAAATTATGTGATACAAGTATACAAGATGACAACCAAATGATCCAAAAAACACCCAATGTTTTAGATTATATTTAAATGGAAATACAAATTAAAAAAATTTTTAAATCACAGTTTAAGCATGTATATAATTATTTGAGGTGTAATGATTTTCTCCAGATTTTAAAGTTCTTAAGATTACAATAGTGCCCAAAAGCAACTAACACTTGCTGGTTGACTGATTTATAGCAATTTAAATATATCCAATCAACACACAAGATATACTTTAAATAAGCTATTTCTCAAATCCACCTTGGAATGAGCACAAGGTTATTTAGTACAGGAACCATTCCTTATTTATTCATATATTCCCATGACCTATCACATATGGTAAGAAATCAACAATTTTCAGCCGAATGAAACATCACAGCCCAGTAATAGCCTGGGGGAAAAAAAAAGACATTTGCCATTAGATTGCTATATCTAGGATCTAACTTACCACCAATAGTTATAATTCATCAATCAGATGTCTAGAAAGACACCAACATACTATGAGGAAACAATAGGTATTAAGAAGATTACCTCCAAAGTCTTTAAACTTGTGGGTTTGGTGGTTTTTTTTTTTTTTTTTTTTTTTTTTTTGCAAACTAACCATTTAAAATATTCCTTCTCTTTACTAATTATATTCAGACCTCAGTCTATAGTTCTCAGGAAAGTTTCAAAAGATGGGTTAGGGTCCATCAACCCCCTCATCTTCTTGTGATTTATTTACCTAACTGTACAGCCAACTTTTAAAGCTGAATTATGAACTCCAAAATATATCCAGGAGTCTATATTGGCAACACTGAAATGTTCAAACCACAGCTGAGCTAGCAGGCATTGCTGTAATTACTCACTATTGGAAAAGGATTTTTGTGACTGTTATGGCAAAAAGCATAACAATATTCAATCACAGAAGGTTGCAAAACACTAAATTTGTTCTAGTTCTGTTATAAGAATCAATCAATATTGACCACAAGAGGCCTATGCACTGACTGGCTGCAGGTGTGCAGAAAAAGCTTACTTTCCCTGAAACCATTCTGTGACCAGAAATGGGAGTACTTAAAGCTCCGTGACTACACCATTCTCTGATCAGTTACTTTCATTCAATGTTACACTACTCCTTGCTGTAAAGCTAATCATAGCAGAGCCCCAGTAGGCTGGAAGAACACAGGCAGATCTGTTTAATTAGTTTATCAATACTAGTACATCAAACTTCATGAGTTATTGACTAAACCTTTGATTATTTTTGTACTATAACCACTGATTGCTTACTAGGTCACTTTTGGTATCATTTGACATCAAATGGCAGATGACACACAGCTCCACTGTGTGCCTAAGGCAGTGTGTACTTGTAGAGATGAAATTTTGTACTTGACAGCAATGAAACACCAATCAATTCCCTGAACATAAATTTTAAGAAGCTTATGTTAGTTTCCCTACAACATCAGAGCTGATTAAGCATGTTTCAAAAAACTAACAAGGTATCTCAAGAACAAAAGAAATCCAAAACAAACAGATCAATGGAGTAGTCCCACTTTATCTGTGGAGGATACCTTCCAAGACTCCCAGTAGATGCCTGAAACCATGTATAGTATGAAATTCTATACAAATGATTTTTTTTCCTATACACACATTTCTGTAATAGTTTTATTTATAAATTAGGCACAGTATGATTTTAACAACAATAGATAGTAATAAACGTTATGTGAATGTAGTCTCTCTCTCAAAATACCTTATTTGGCTGCACTTACCCTTCGTCTTGTGGTGATGTGAGATGATAAAATACCTAGGTGATAAGATGAAATGAGGTGAATGATGTAGGCGTTGTGATGCAGGGTTAGGCTACTACTGACCTTCTGATGATACGTCAGAAGGTGTGATCCTGGATCTCTGAGCATGACAATGTGGATGGCTGGATGTCAGGAGGAGATGATGTCAATGGCTGGGGATCCCAAAAGTATGGCACAAAATTTCATCACACAACTCATAAAGGCGTGCAATTTAAAATGCATGAATTGTTTACTTCTGGAATTTTCCATTTAACATTTTTGGACTGCAGCTGACCATGAGTAACTGCAACCATGAAAAGTGAAACCAGGGGAAAAGGGGGGACTACAGTAATTATGTTTCTAGTGACACTTTTGTTATAGATCATTAGACAGCATACCAGAATCTGATTGTAAAGGAAAAAGAATAGATAAGTTCTACTATTGATATCTATATGAACATTACAAATAGCTCTGAATAAACAATAAATAGTACAGAATTTTCTGCTTAAAACAAGAAGAATGAAAGTCCAGAAAGAACCAGTTACAGCATAACTTACTACCTATATCTAAGGACTTGGTCATTTCTACCCATATCTAAAACATTAAAAAATTATACCGATGCCAGATACCTCCCAAAGGATAGCTAATACCAGACGATGATAAGAGGTCAAAGACATTAAAGCAGAAAGAGGAGGGAGGAATCAAACAGGAAGGATGGCTCTCAGAGGGGAATGACCTAAAATGGATCCTGAAGCCAAGCTACCTGGCTTTGAATTCTGACTGCCCCATACTAGTGGTATCACCTTGGTCAGATAAACAAGCCTCTCTGTTACTTTGTCCTCATATGGAAAAATACTAAAAATGAAAGAACCAACCACCCAGGGTTATTTGTGAGGATAAAATGAGCTGATATATGTAAGGCATTAACAACCTAGCACTGGCAGCATTTTTTAAGAGCTAGCAATCATTGTCGCTACCAAGAGACTGTATTCCTGAATAACTCTAAGACAAGCTTTACCTACATCTTAATTTTTCTAAGTCAAATTTTGATTTCTTTTTCAGCTACTTGAACTTTCATATACCATAAGCCATAAAACTAATGTACATATCAAATTAGAAGCTTAGATAGCACGGCCATAACATATCAAAGACAGTTTAACTGAATTATCAATTCAGAATTATACATGGTAACAAGCACATAAACAGTGCTTAATAAATATCTACTAAATTAATCTTAAGTGAAATTTGCAAATACCATAAGATTACATGTTCAGTCCGTATTTCTCCCATTAATTAAAATCTTAGTAAGAATGGCTTATCAAGTTATTAAAGTCCAGTATTAAATTAATTTAACCTATTTCTTAAATTGGCAACAAGTGTACAACTGTTTTGATTTTAATTTACCCAAGTTAGTCCAATTCACTTTATGATGGCTATTCATTTTGGCAGCAAAATTCGCTATATGAAACATACAGTGTACCTACTATCTAATAGAAAATGAAGTGTACTTAAAAATGTATCTAAAATGTGGGTTTAAAGTACTATGTTTAAAATCCTATAATATAAATTATTCTACTAAAAAGTTAAAATGACAGGAAAACAATTCATTTTATATGTAGAAATGTGTACTCTAGAAATTGTACAGTGTATACCTCACTGTACTTTTCTAGATTTTGAATATACAAATGCAAGACTATTTAAACTACTAATTTACCTTGTATGAGGAAAGACTAAACTACTGATTTACTTTACATGAGACATAATAACATTCAATCTACTGCATAGTATTAAAACAGCTAAGAGTCTACTTTGCATCAATCTTGTTTGTAGTATACAAATGAAATGTGACCTAGTTGATCTTACTGTTCCACTTAAACAAAAAATCCTATCATCCATTCTGAGATCATGACTATTTTATTCACTCTATTTTTCCTGTACTGATGCAATCTTTTCATTAGAAAATGCCTTGTTGTTCAAACTATACATACTTAAGTACTGACTATAAAACTTCTAATGATAGGTGGCTCACCCAGTATATCCCGGCTGTAAAGCATTATAAGACACCATTACAGAACTCTGATGTAGAGGTTGGAAAAGAGGAAGATAATTTTGAAGTATGTCCCCAGTTATAAACTGAAAATTCTGCATGGAAAGTAAAGAAGACTGAAACTAATGTTTTCATTTGGTAACATTCCACATAATCTAAGGTCTTAGAAATAGTTAGATTTTGATATAAAGCTGTAAGTTAAAAATAATAATAGAGATCTGACTTACTCTCCTACATTAACCAAATAGAAACCCAGTTAAAAAAAAAAATGAAACTAGAGTTTTCATATGTGGGACAGTAGGCCGTATATTACTGTGAACCCTGAGAGAGGGACACAAATCAAGGTGAGCCCTTCAATTGAGGGTGAGTCTAGCAATGCAAGGGAGGCAACTCAGACAGAACCCGGAAGACTCAGTGTGCTGAGAAGACAGTGATTAAAGTTCACAGAGGACAAGGCGGCTAGAATTTGCAGAGCAGAATAACAAAGAGAAGGGAACTTCACAGAGAGAGAGAATGCATCCTGCAGAAGGGCATCATCCAGTCGTAGGCTAAGCACCAACATGCACATAAGTGAGATGAAACATCTGAGGCAGACCAAAAACACCTGGAAAGAAGTAGGCAAAACAGATCTCAAAGATCACAAAAAGCTAGGAATAGTTCATGTTCCCACCAGCCAGAGAGAAAAGATTTTGTAAATACACATATCACTGAGGAGAACCCGAAGAAAGCCACTGCTTTAGTAGTGGACTGAAGGTGTTTCTGTATTCCCTAATAAAGACAGAGTATTCTTTGGAAGAATCAAATGACTCCATACAAGTTCACTATGCATCACAAGAAAGCCCAACACAATTTAAAGGAATACAACAAAATCTAGCAACCAACAACATAAATTTCATGATCATCATCATCTAATTAAAATTTACTACTGATATAAAAAAATCAGGAAAATATGAATAGTAACCATGAGAAAAATAAATCTATAGAAAAAGATTTAAAATGACAGAAATGATATAATTAGTGTAAAGACGTTACAATTATAAATATGATCCATATGTTCAAGAAGGTAGACAAAAATATGAATATGGTAAGGAGAGAACTGGAGGATATAAAAATGACCTAATTTAACATTTAAAAATGAAAGATATAGTAGCTGATAAGATAAATATACTAGAAGGGATTAACAACAGCTAGACCCTACAAAAGGAAAAATCAGCTAATCTGGGCATACAGCCATAGAGACTATCAAAGTGAAGCAACAAGGGAAAAGACTGGAAAAAAGTGAATATAGTTATCTGTGACCTGAAGGCCAGAGATAAAAAGTAAAACATGGAAGCATCAAGAGAAAAATTACAAATTATAAAGGAGAATCAACGATTCAATTAACAGGGACTTTACATAAGAAACTGTGGAGGGCAGAAGGGTCTTTAAAGCATCTTTAAAACGCTGGAACAAAAAGAAGCTATTAACCCAGAATTCTATGACCAATGAAACAATCCTTTAGCAATGAAGGTAAAATGGAAACACTTTCAGAAAAAAGATATGAGAATTCATCAGCAGCAGATCTCCATTACAGAAAAAGCCAACGGAAGTTCTCAGGGCAGGACGATGATACTGATAGATATTTGGATCCTTAGAACATAAAGAGAACATCTGACATGATAAATATCTAAACAAATGATAATGACTTTTTTTCCTGTTTTTTCTTTTAATTTCCTCATAAGTCATATGAACATTTAAAGGAAAAACTGAACTGTCTTTTAATGCTTTCAACTTACATAAATCTGATAAATTAATAACTAAAACATAAGACAAAGGGTAAGAATGTATATTGTTGATTTATATATTTTATATGAAGAAGTACAATATCAAATATAACTGGACTGTGAAAAGTTAAGAATGTATATAGGAAGGAAGAAAGGAAGAGAGAGAGGGAGGGAGGGAGAAAAAGGAAAGAAAGAAAGAAATGTAAAGAAGCACAGGTTAAAAATAAATACAGGAAAAATTTAAATGAGATTTCCTCTATAAAAAAGAGGAAAAAGAAGAGAGGAACAAAAAAAGGGAGACCAAAAAAAAAAAAAAAAGAAATAGTATAATAGTACATTCAAATCCAACCATATCTATTAAAAACAACAAATGTTAACAGAATAAACATTCCAATTAAAAGGCAGAGATTGACAGAATGAGTGGGAAAAGGATGGAACTAGATGCTGTCAACAAGAAATGCACAAAGATATAAAGACACAGGCTAGGAGTAAATGAATGAAAAAAGGAAATACCCTACAAAGATGAGAAGGCTGGAATGCCAATATTAATAATAAGAAATCAAATAAACATTAAGATAAAAATTATTACCAGAGAAAAATAAGGATTTACTTTAGGATAAAAGGGTCAATTCATCAGGAACACCTGAAAAGAGTTATGCCTAATAGGAGTGCTACAAAATATAAGCAAAAAATGACTAAATTAAAGGGGAAAATTAACAATTTCAGAATCATGATTGGGAGATTCAAAATCCCTCTCTCAGCAGATGATACAACAACTAGACAAGAGGTCAGTAAAGACATTTTAAAAATCTAAACCATACTAACCACCACATTTACTTAAATACTTACAGAACATTATATACAATAATAGTGGAACATACATCTTCTGCAACTTCACATGGTATGCATACCAAAATAAACTTAAAAATTAGCTAGAAACAAGTCCTCATAAATTTTAAGAGAATGATGTTTTATAACTAAAATGGAATTATATTACAAAGCAGTAACAACATAATGCTCCCCCAACATCTGGAAATTAAACAACATACTTCGAAAGACACGTTAAGTCAAAAAATAAATCATATAGTTAACAAGAAAATATTTTTAACTGAGTAACAATGAAAAAAAATCAAATACAAATTTAGGAAATCAACTGATGCAATGCTTAGAGGAAAATACACAGTATTAAAGCATTACATTTACAAAAAGATTTGATCTGAGTTCCAAACTCAAAATAACAGAAAACCACCACCACCCAAAATTAAGTACAAGGAGGAAATATAACAGATAAATACAAAAGTCAATAATCACACCAAAAAGAGATCGATGATATGGGAAATAGAGAAAA
Organism: Camelus dromedarius; assembly: GCF_036321535.1. NCBI lineage: Eukaryota > Metazoa > Chordata > Mammalia > Artiodactyla > Camelidae > Camelus > Camelus dromedarius. The sequence continues at coordinate 51,901,922 of NC_087438.1, forward strand.
CTGATAAAATTAAAAGTTGGGATTTTTAAAAAAGATCAATAAAATTGATAAGCCTCTAGATAAACTGATTAAGAAAAAAAGATAAGACAAAAGTTACCAATTTCATGAATGAAAGAGGAAACATCACTATAGAAGCTACAAACATTAAAAGGATACTAAGGAAATATAATTAACAACTTTATGCCAATAAACTGACAACCTAAATGAAATGGACACATTTCTTAAAAGAAAAGAAAAACCAACACAGATCCAGTAAGATGAAGACTCTAAACAGCCTCGTGTTAGGGATCCACCAAGACTCTCTTCAGGTTTAATGACCTCCTAGAAGGACTCACAGCACTCAGAAAGTTGTTATACTCATGGTTACAGTTCATTACAGCAAAAGCATATATATTAAAATCAGCAAAAGGAAAAGGAACGTGGGGTGAAGTCCAGAGGAAGCCAGGCATAAGCTTCCAAGAATCCACGTGCCAGTGTAGTCACATAAGGCCTGTTTACTTCCTTCGGCAACAACGTGTACCAACATGTATGAAGGGGTGCCAACCACGGAATCTTGCTTAAGGCAGACAGTTCAGGGTTTTTACTAGGGATCTGTCATGCAGGCACTGTATGCCTACATATCTTCATCAGTGTGTATGAGTTTAGTAACTGAAACTCCAGACCATGAGAAGGAAAGCAGGTGTTTACCAGAAACACATTTTCAGTATACACATTTTATTTGGATAAACTGATACAGCATGGCCCAAAGCCTCAGGTACACAAATCACTCTTACCAGACAGAACATTCCAAGAGCTCAGTTCACCAGAGCCAACCAGGAAAACAGTAATGAAAACAGACCTTTCCTGGGAACGGTCAGGGTTTGCACAACCCAAGCCTGCTGAGTTTATCTGCCACACAGGCAATACCAACAACTTGAATCCATAATTAAAAATTTTGCATAAAAGAAACTGCAAGCCCAGATATCATCACAGTAATGATGAGACAATATCAAACAGGATGTAATAATACAAATTTTCCACATATTCTTTCAGAAAATAAAGGAAAAATACTCTCCCACTCATTTTAAAAATCCAGTATTAACTAGTTACCCTGATATCAAAACCAAAGACATCATAAGAAAAAAAAAAGCCTTCAATAAGATATAAATGCAAAACTCCTAACAAAAGTTAGAAAATCAGTTCTAACAATATATTAAAAGATTAATATATCATGGCCATGAGGAATTTATCCCAGGAACAGAAAGGTTTAACAACTGAAAATCAGTCCCAGTCATTTATCATATGAAGAGAACAGAGAAAAATCCTATAATTTCAATAGTTACAGAGAAAGGATTTGACAAAATTCAACATTTACTTATTATAAAAACTTTCAGCAAACCAGGGATAGAAAGAACTTCCTCAATACGATTATAGGCATTCGAAAAAAAAACCTATAGCTAATATCAAATTCAATGGTAAAAGGCAGTGTTTTCTGTATCAGGAACAAGGCAAGGATAACTACTCTCATTGCTTTCATTCAACACTGTAATACAGACTGTACGTGGTGTACTATGACAAGAAAAAGACACACAGAATAGAAAACAAGTAAAATTATGTTTGGACATGATATGATCATTTATGTAGCAAAGCCAAAGAAATCGATAAAATAGCTATAAGAACTATTAAATGTTTAGCAAGGACACAAGATCAATGCACAAAAATCAATGCTATATACACTAGCAGTGACCACTTGGGCAATAAAATTAAAAAGAAACTCCATTTAAAATAGCATTCCAAACTACTCAAAACTAAATTTAACAATTTGTGCAAAGCAAGCACACCAAAACCTATAAAACACTACAAAGGGAAATTACAAAGGATCATATTCAAGGACCAGAAGACTTAATACGGTGAGGATGGCAATTCTCTCCTAATTGATCTATAAAACAAAATCAAACTAACAGGCTTTTGAAGAAACTGGCATGCGGATTTTAACACTTATACAGAAAGACAAAGGACCCAGATTAGTCAAAATAATGTTGAAAACAGAACAAGACTAGAGTGCTTTGAGGCTTACTAGAAGGCTATACTGAACAAGACAGTGTAGTACAGGCATAATGATACACATTCAGATGAATAGAACAGAATAGAAAACCCAGAAATAAACCCACACATCTACAGTCAACTAAACTTCAACAGAAGAAGCAAGAATATACAATGGAGAAAAGACAGTCTCTTCGGCAAGTGGTGCTGGGAAAGCTGGACGGCCGCATGTAAATCAATGAAGTTAGAACACTTCCTCACACCAAACATAAAAATAAACTTAGAATGGCTTACAGACTTAAACATAAGATTGGACACCATAAATCTCCGAGAAGAGAACATAGGCAAAATATTCTGACATAAATCATGGCAATGTTTTCCTGGGTCAGCCTACCAAGGTAATAGAAATAAAACCAAAAACAAACAGGACCTAAATAAACTCACAACCTTTCACACATCAAAGAAAACCACAAACAAGATGAAAAGACAATCTACAGACTGGGAGAAAATATTTGCAAACAATGCGACTGACAAGGGCTTAACTTCCAGAATATACAAACAGCCCATACAACTCAGTAATAAAACAAAAAGCAAAAAACAAAACCAACCTAATCCAAAAATGGGTGGAAGACCTAAACAGACATTTCTCCAATGAAGACATACAGATGACCAATAGGCACATGAAAAGATGCTCATCACTGATTATCAGAGAAATGCAAATAAAAACTACAATGAGGTTATTATCTCACATCAGTCAGAATGGCTATCATTAAAAAGTTCACAAATGATAAATGCTGGAGAGGGTATGGAGAAAAGGGAACCCTCCTACACTGCTGGTGGCAATGTAATTTGGTGCAGCCACTATGGAAAATACTATGGAGGCTCCTTAAAAAACTAGAAATAGAGTTACCATATGAACTAGCAATTCCACCCTTGGGCATAGATCTGGAGAAAACTCCAATTCAAAAAGATACATGTACCCCATTGTTCAAGGCAGCACTATTTACAGTAGCCAAGACATGGAATGAAACTAAATGTCCATTGAGACATGATTGGATAAAGTTGTGGTGTACACACACACACACACACACACACACACACACACACAATGGAATACTACTCACCCATAAAAAGAATGAAATAATGCAATTTGTAGCAATATGGATGGACCTAGCTTAAATTAAGTAAGACAGAGAAAGTATCACATGATATCACTTACATGTGGAATCTAAAAAAATGAGACAAATGAACTTATTTACAAAATAGAAACAGATTCCGACATAGAAACAAATTTATGGTTACCAAAGGGGAAATGAGGAGGTGCTAAGGATAAATTAGGAATTTGGGATTAGCAGATACAAACTACTATATATAAAACAGATAACAACAAGGTCCTACAGTATAGCACAGGGAACTACATTCAATATCTTGTAATAAACTATAATGAAAAAGAATGTGTGTGTGTGTGTGTGTGTGTGTGTATGACTGAATCACTATGCTGTACACCAGGAACTAACACAACATTGTAAATCAACTAAACTTCAATTTTAAAAAAAAGAAGAAAAAATTTTCACAGAAGTGACACAGTAGTCCAATTGGAAAAAGATAGTCTTCTTAATAAATGGTAACAGAACAACTGAATATCTGGGGGAAAAAAATGAATCTCAAATCTTACCTCACACCATACACAAGATCTAATTGACCCAAACAGCCAAAACAATCTTGAGAAAGAATGGAATTTAAAGTATCACAGTATCTGATTTCAAAATATGCTACAAAGCCACAGTCTTCAAAAAAACTGCATGGTACTGGCACAAAAACAGACACCTAGATCAATGGAACACATCAGAAAGCCCAGAAATAAATCCATAGTCAATGTGATCAATTACTCTACAACAAAGGGGGCAAGAATAAATGATGGGGGAAAGGTAGTCTCTTTAATAGTGTTCAGAAACCGGACTGCTACACGTAAAAGAATTAAACTGAGCTATTTTCCCACACCACATACAAACATAAACTCAAAATGGATTAAAGACTTTTTCAACTGTAAGACCTGAAACCATAAAACTAGAAGAAAACATAGGTACTGCTCTTTGAAATGGGTCTTAGCAATATTTTTTGGATATGTCTCCTCAGGTAAGGGAAATGAGCAAAAATAAACAAATGCGACTATATCAAACTAAAAACCTTTTGCACCAGCAAAGGAAACTATCAACAATATGAAAAGGCCACCTACTGGATGGGAGAAGATCTGCAAATGATTTATCTGATAGTTAATATACAAAATATACAAAGAACTCATACAACATCAAAACATCAAAATATATAAACCTGGATAAAAAAATGGGTAGAGGACCTAAATAGACGTTTTCCCAAAGACCACAGATGGCCAACAAACACATGAAAAGATGCTCAACATCACTAGTCATCAGGGAAATGCATATCAAAACCACGTCACCTCATATCTAGCAGAATGGCTATTATCAAAAAGACAAGTGACAAGTGTTGGTGAGGATGTGAAAAAAGAGAATCCTTGTGCTCTGTTGCTGGGATTGTAAATTGGTACAGCCACTATGAAAAACAGAATGAAGGTTTCTTAAGAAATTTTAAATAGAACTACCATACATACAATCCAGCAATTTCACTACAGGGTAAATATCCAAAGGAACAAAAACACTAATTCAGAAAGATAAATGCACCCTTATACTCACTGTAGCATTATTTACAATAGCCAAGGTATGGAAGCAACCTAAGCATCCACTGATAGATGAATAAAGAAGATGTGGTGTATATATACGCAAGGGAACACTGCTCAGCTATAAAAAAAAATACTGAAATCCTGACATCTGCAACAGCATGTTTGGATCTAGAGGGTATGCTAAATAAATCAGACAAAGAAAGATAAATACCATGTGATTTCTCTTATATAACTGGTGGTTGCCAAGGGGGAAGGGGTAGGGGAATGAACGAAATAGGAGATTAAGAGGTACAAAATTCCAGTTATAAAATAAATAAGTCATGAAAATGTAATGTACAGCATAGGGAATATAATCAATAATATTGTAATAACTTTGTATGGTGACAGATGGTAATTAGACTTATCGAGATCATTATGTAACATATAAAAATAACAAATCACTATGTTGTACACCTGAAACTAATTTTATACTGTAACTCAACTGTATGTCAATTTAGAAAAATCTAATTTGAAATGTTTTCTGTAGTAGAGTTACCACAGTAGGCCAGAGACTGCTATCCTTAGAAAGCCTACATACAAAGCTGGCCAGGACAGGTTGTCTGGGAACTTGAACACCAGAGGTACTGCCACCATCCCCTAAGTGATTAGGGTGATTTACATACAAACAATATGGATCATGCTGAACAGCTGCTTACTTTCTGAGAGTCTAGAATTCTGGAATGTGCTAGGAAGTTAATGACTACATGAATAGTCCCAAATAAAAGACTTGGGCCCTGAGTGTCTAGTGAGCTCTTTTACTAGACAACACTTCACAAGTTTTGTCACAGGTAATGCTGGAGGAATCCAATGTCAGGGGAAAAATCACTGGGAAAGCTTCTTGGAAGCTTGCACCTGGTTTTCTCTGGACTCTACCTCACGCACATCTTTTAGTACCTGATTTCTGGTGTGCATCTTTCAGTGTGATAAATCACAGCTATGAACATGACAATAACCTGAGTCCAGTTAATCAGTCCATGGAATCATCAAACCTGCGGGTAATCCTGGGAATCTCCCATGACATGAATCACACATCAAAATTTAATAGCTAAACCTATTAAACGCTTAGAACAGATCAGGAGAAATCTTCGTAATACCAGGTTAGGCAAAGACTTCTTCTTAAGCAGTTCACAAAAAGAGTCTAAAGTGTAACTGAAAAAAATGGATAAAACAGACTTTATCAAAATCTTATTTCTTTGAAAGACATTAAGAAACCAAAAAGACAAGCCACAGACTAGGAGGAAATAAATAATAGTAAATAACTATTGGTCTGGCAAAAGAATATATAAAGAATTTTAATGCTTGAATAAGACAAAAAATTAAAAGTAGGCTAAAGATTTGAAGATATTTTTTCTTTACATTTTTTGATTTTTTGATTTACAATGTTGCATTAGTTTCTGGTGTACAGCATAGAGATTCAGTTATACATATGTATGTACATATTCTTTTTCATTACAGGTTACTACAAGCCACTGGATATAGTTCCCTGTGCTACAGAGTAGGACCTTGTTGTTTATCTATCTATTCTGTACATAGTAGTTTGTATCAGCCAATCCCAAACTCCCAATTTATCCCCCCTCCTTCCTTTCCCCCCTGGTAACTATAAATTCGTTTTCTATGTCTATGAATCTCTTCCTATTTCGTAAATAAGCTCGTTTGTGTCAATTTTTTAGATTCCACATATAAGTGATATCATATAATGTTTGTTTTTCTCTGATCAACTTGCTTTACTTAGTATGATTATCTCTAGGTCCATCCATGTTGCTCCAAATGACATTACTTCATTCTTTTTAATGGCTGAGTAGCTGAACAGATATTTTAGAGAAAGGATATTTGACTGATAAAAAAAGATCATGGAAAGACACTCAACATCACTAAATATTAGGAAAATGCAATTACAGGCACAATGAAATTCCGTGACACATCCACCAAAATGACTAAAGTTAGACTCTAACAAGATCAAGCATTGAAAGGGATGTGAACAACTTGAACTCCACACACCGCTGATGGGAAGGCAAATGGCACAGCCACTTTGGAAGACTACATGGCACTGTTTTCTAAAAATGAAGCATATTCTTCCCAGACAATGCAACACATCTATTCGTAGGTATTTACCTAAGAAAAATTAAAATATATGCCCATATATAGCATTTTATTCAATCTAAATATATTTCAACTGGTAAATCAACAAACTGTGAAATATCCATATTATGGCAAAAAAAAGAAACAAAACATGAATACATAAAACAGCAGAGATGAATCTCAGTTGCCCAAGTAAAAGAAGTCAAACACAACAGATTGCATACTGTATGATTTGATTTATAAAAAATTCTAAAAATGACAAACCTATACTGACAGCAGAGCAGTAGTTGGATAAAGACACCATCCATGAAAATTAACTCAAAATGGATCATATTCCTACATATAAATGCTAAAACTAGAAAACTCCTGGGAAAAGAAGACAAGTGTACATCTTCGTGACCTTGAAGAAAGCATCAGTTTCTCAGATATGACAACTAAAGCACAAGCAAAGAAAAACAGTTGTCATCAAAATTAAAAATTTCTGTGCTTCAAAGGGCACTATCAAGAAAATAAAAAGATAACCCACAAAAAGGAGAAAAATATTTGCAAATCACACATCAGACAAGGGTTTAGTATTCAGAACATAAAAAAAACTCTTACAAATACACAGTAAAAAGACAACCCATTATAGAATGGAAAAAGGATCTTGAACAGACATTTTTTCAAAGAAGATACACAACTAGCCAATAGATGCTCAATGATTTTATATTAAGGAAATGCAAATCAAAATTTCAATGAGATACCACTTCACATTCATTAGGATGTATAATCTAAAATATAGACAACAATTTTGCTTTTTAAAAAAAGGGAAAATACCAAGCGTTGGTGAAGATGTGGAGAAATCAGAACGCGCATACATTGCTAATGGAACTATAAAATGGTACAGCTGCTGTAGAAAACAGTTCAGCAGCTCCTCGTGTTAAATGTTAATTATTTTATGACCTAGCAGTATCACTCCAAGATGTATATCTGAAAGAAATGAACACATATGTGCATACAAAAACTTGTACAGAATGTTTACAGCAGCATTTTTCACAACAGCCAAAAAGTTGAAAAAAAAACAAATGTCCATCAACTGATGAATGAATAAACAAAATGCATATATCCATAAAATGGAGTATTATTCAGCAGAAAGGAGGAATGAAGTACTGATACATACTACAACATCGATGAACCCTGAAAACATTATGCTAAGTGAAAGAAGTCAGACAAAAAAGCCACACGCTGTATAACTCAATTTGTATGAAATGCCCAAAACAGGCAAGTTCATAGAGACAGGCCGCAGGCTAATGGTTGCCTAGGGCTGGGGGTAACTGCTAATGAACATCAGGTTCCTTGCTGAGGTGATCAAAATGTTGTGCAATTAGATGGTGGCACAATTCTGTGAACACAATGCAAATCACTGAACTGTACACTTTAAAAGTGAGAAGTTTATGACATGTTAATTATGGTTTCATAATCTTTTTAAAAGATGATTGGCTCTTTAAAGTAAAAATGATAACTACATATTTAGGGAAGGGGCAAACAGAAATTTACTGATGTAAGATTTTCAAAGTATATGTGAAGTGGTAGAATGTTGCTTAAAGCAGACTGTGATAACTTTAAAACGTATACTGTAAATCCTAGTGGTAGACTGTAGTAAGTTAAATATATACACTGTACCCGTTGGAATAAGCTTCTACCAAATAAGGAAACAAGTAACACAGCTTTAAGAATAATATTAATAATACTGCATTATAACTGAAAAAACTTCCCTATGCCCTTAATTTCTGCTTCTTATACTCCATTTTCCTCCACCTAAAACATCCAGCCCTTATGTCACTAGGTCCTTAAAAATATTCTTCAGTGAAGACTGCTGCTTCTCCCAAACTTACCAGACTCATATAGAGGACTAGGCATGTTTCCTGATGCTTACAGATGCTAGCATGGACAAATATGAAGCATGTGTATTGGCATTTTCATTCTCACACTGATTTCACTACTTCCTGAGTAAACACACCTTCCTTACAACAAGCACTCTCAACATATCCTCCAGTCACTACCCAACATGAAATGAAGTTGAGACTCATGAAGATGAGACCATTCAACCTTCTTCATTACAACCTCCTGTTCTTTTGAAATACAAACCATTTGCTCAGATCCATCTCTAATTCTCTTCACTGAACTCTTCATCCTGCTCATCTTACTCAATGGTTTCTATACGGGCTCATATTTTTCTTTTGCACTCTATCAGAAGTCATTAGTCCATCTGATCTAACATTATTACCTTGGCCTCAAAGTTCTTTGAATGCCTCTGTTTAAATCTCCACGTCCAGGCCTATCCATGGACAAGGAATTCACAGCTCCCACTATATCCTGCCTTCTGCTTTCCTCCTGCTACACTGAGGCAAGGTATATGAGAACTACAATGCTCCAGAAAGAGCACTAGATCTGGAGTCATAACACTTGGGTTCAATCCCTGCCCTAATACTATAGGAATTTAGGTCTGTTTCACTGGATATATGCTATCTTAAAATTAAGTCCCTGGAGCAGAATTTTAACTGGCATCTAAAAATACTCAACAGGTTATCATCCTTCACCCAGGTGAATTAACCTCAATTTTACTTTTCACATTCTCCATAAAAATTCCAAAGCTAAGATTACATCCACTTTGTATTCTATTTCACCTATTTAAGATTATGGACATTTTAATTGTATCAAAAATCTAGTGATACTGAAGTATCTTATGTTGTATGTCAAAGTAACTGAAAAGTATATGATTCTTTCACAACAAAAGAAATCATGAAAAGTATCAGTCAAAACAGTACCTCAATATTTTTACTGGCCACATTCTTCACAACAGCAGGGAACAGTTCAGATGCATTTTTCCCTTTTGCAATCATCTGAAGAATAAAAGTAGAACATTAAAGCTGAATTTTCATTAAATTAGCCATTTGAAAACAAAACAAATTCTACATAAATTAGTATTTAGAAGATAAGCTATAGAAACAAACTACAGAATTAACAAGCTTAAATCTTTTTGAGTCATCTTACCTATCCCAACTATCTGCAGCAAAGAACAAACAATCTCGTTTACCAACATAAATACACAAATACACAGACACTAAGGAAGAAATACGTACTAATTCAAGACATACAATATTCATGAAAGTTTTCTCTGGTTAATGGGATTGCAAATACTTTTTAAATAGTTGTACTGTTCTTTATTTTCCAAGTTCTTACATTAAAGATGTAATGCATTTGTAAAGCGTGTGGGGATGGGGAATAAATTTTATTTTAAACAAACTACAGTCATTCTTTCTCCCTTGGCTTTCTTTTCATTGATCCCCCTACTTCTCCGACGATTATTTTTCAAAGATCCCTTCACCAGATCCACCTCCTTTCCCTGCTAAAGTTCCAAGGATGACCATCTGTTCAGGCTACACTGTTCTACAACCTCTGAAACTCCTAAGATTTCATTCACCTTCATGTCTTAACTCCTACCTCTATGGGGATCAATTTCCCAAACTTGAGCCCTAACTTTAAGCCCTAGTTCCACTTCTCTAAGTGAACATTATTTAGATCTCTCTCTCATCCAAAACTTGCTATATCTAAAACTAAACTCATTTTTCATGATAAAATGGGAATTCGTGCTAGAATTTCTTATTTCCATCCATTTTTCCAGATACCAAAAACCATGGAATTATCTTGGTCTCTTCTCACATCTACCCAGTAACCAGGTCCTGCTATGAATTCTCAGCACACTCATGTTAATCCCTTCTCCTCCTATTATCCTAGTATAGTCAGCATCACCTCACAGAGGACTTTTCCAACAATCTCTTCCTCCTGTCCCTCTAATGTACATCACCAACAGTTTAATATGTTTAAACCACTACTTTGCATGTCAGCCCCCCTCAAAGATTTCAAAAGACCCTGACTACCTAGACTCCAAACTATTTCATTTAATATTCAAATGACCTAAATGCACTTACGTCCCTTTGAGTTAATCAACCATTATTGTTCTATGCCAATGCTATTATCAAAGTAAGCTGATCTACTCACTACCTGAACATTCTTTTGCTTCTCTATGCTCGTACTTATATCCTGCCCCTAACTCAATTCTTTTTACTTTTCTAAGTTCTACCCTTCTATGTAGAGTATCATCAAATTCTAATTACTCTCCCTTGTTAGAGCCAACTCCTAACACCCCGTCCACTATGATGTCCAATCCTAATTTCCCCTAGAATTTTTAATCCACATTTTTCATTTATAATTTCCTACACGCTATCTTTCATTTCTATTTATTTCAGTTTTATGTCTACCTGTATTCCCATTTCCTTCATTCTCAGAATATATCTTTATGTCTCTTAATAGTCCAGACTTTGGTAGCCACAAAATAAAATTTTAACTACAGGATAATTTTTTGGAAAAGGGGTTATTTATGAATTACACATCATATCTAAGAAACTACCTAAAAAAGATGAAAGGCATTTGTTTTATGAATTTACAACAAATGTTTTATAAATACTATGTGACATTTTAAGCAATAATAATCCCAGTTAACAATTTCTCAGAAGATCTTTCTACATGCCAGCTCTCAAACACTCTACTACAAGCTAGTCTTTTCATATTCTATTCCCTTATCTGTGAAATTCTTCCCCCAGTGAATGGTCTTGCATCCTTGTTGAAAATCATGGCCATATATATGAGAGTCTTCTTTAAAGGCTTTCTATTGTGTATATATGTCTGTCTTTAGGCTGGTACCACACTGTTTTGATTATTGTAGCTTTGTAGTAAGTTTTGAAATCAGAAAGTGTAAGACTTCTAACTTTTTTCTTCTTTTTTCAGGATTGTTTTGGCCATTCAGAGTCCAGTAAGATTCCATATGGATTTTAAGACAAGTTTTTTCTATTTTTGCAAAAAAATCACTGGGATTTTGATAGAAACTACACTGGATATAGATCACTTTGGGAATATTGACAGCTTAATATTAAGTCCTCCAATCAATGAACACAGGATGTCTTTCCATTTATTTTTGTCCTCTTTAATTTATTTCAGCAACATTTACAGTTTTCAAAGCACAAGTCTTTTGCATCCTTGGGTAAGTCTATTCCTATTTTATATTTTTTGACACTATCATAAATAGGATTGTTTTTGTAATTTCCTTTTGGTATTGATGATTGTTACTGTATAGAAACACAATTAATTTTTATGTGTTAATTTGGAAAGAGTTCTTATGGTGAGGGAGAGCCTCGGGGGGAGGTAATTAGGTTTATTCATTTATTTATTTTTAGAGGAAGTACTGGGGATTGAACCCAGGACCTCATACATGCTAAGCACTCTACCACTTGAGCTATGCCCTTCCCTCTTTTATGCGTTAATTTTGTATCCTGCAACTTTGCTAAATTTGTTAGTTCTAAAAGATTTTTGTGGAATCTTTAAGGTTTTCTAAATATAAAACCATGCTGTTTGTTAACAAAGACAGTTTTACTTCTTACTTTACAATTTGGATGCCTTTTATTTCTTTTTCTTGCCTAATTGCTGTGGCTTAAACTTCCAACAGTATGTTGAACAGAAGTGGTCAAAGTGGGCATCCTTGTTTTATTCCTGATCTTAGAGGAAAAGCTTTCAGTCTTTCATCATCACTAGCTGTGAATTTTTCATTTTTGGCCTTTAAAATGTTGAGGTAGTTTTATTCCTAGTTTGTTGAGTGTTTTATCATGAAAGGGTGTTGAACTCTGTCAACTTCTTTTTCTGTATCAATTAAAATAATTTTGATTTTCCCCCTTCATTCTGTTAACAAGGTATATGACAATAATGATTTTCATACACTGTTTATTTTTAAAATATTGAATAATAATCTAGATTAAAAAATTCAGATCTAAAAACACAATTAATGTTAAAATGCACTAATTTTTTTTTAACTCAGCAAGAAAAAGAGGTGAAATTGGGCTTAATTTCTTAACAATTTTAACTAGTTGCATTTTTTTCAAACAATAATGATGGGGAGAGAATTCAGAATTTTTAATTTATAAACAATTACTAGTTAATTTATAAATGAGCAGTAATTTTCAGACCCAAGTGCAACTCTGAAGAATCACCAGCCAAGAATACACAGAGAAATAGAAAATGAAGTGAACCTTGATTTATATTCTAGAAAGTACACTGAAGCAAAACTGACAGAAGGCCCATTAAGGTTTTACAGGCATTATATCACTAGTAAAAATACAGGCCTGCTAACTAGGAACTGGTCCTGATGTATATCAGCATGGCAGAAAAATCTTGTCCCTTTAAACAACTACCAACCTAAGAGCAAAAAAAGATGCCAACATCAGCCACAAGTTGAATACTCTAAATTACACACAGAACTGAAGCACTTCTGTAAGGGAGAATGAAAACAATGGATAAGCAATCAGTCTAGAAAAATGTAGACCAAAATGTTTATTATGATCATAACTCAAGATAGTAAGAATAATGCATGTTATTATTTTCTTCTTATATGTACTTTCTCAATTTTTTCCTACAACAGTGATGTATCATTTGAATTTGGTTTAATTTTTTATAAATGTTAAACAAAAAATATCTGAAACTTTGAAATTACTTTTAATTTTCTTAGGGTCAGTAATATCCAACCAAATACCTTGCAACATTCATGGCTATGAAATAATATATATCAATAAATTTAATTAGGAATTTTAAGAATCTTACCTATCAAAGAAAGGTTCAGATTTGGTCATTATCCCCATACTACAAAAACAAGCAAACTAATCTGAGAAAGGCCTTTAACAGTCAACATTTACTAACAGAAAATACATCAAAGATTTCAACACACCAAAATATTCCATTTCTTTAAGGACTCTGAATAATCAACTCATCAGTATTTTAGCTAAAAAACTTATTACAAGTTCACTATATGAAGCAATACATTTCACATTCTCTTAGCTCATATTTCATCAAGCCAAGATAAAATATGAACATGTGCTTCAAACATTAGACATATATTTTTCAAGAATAACAAGAAAAATAACATATTGTGTTTCAACTTGAGTCCTGCTGCGTAATAAATGACCACAAGATTTTGAAGTAGGTAGCTTTTTTTCCCTAAGCATGCTTTGGCATACATGAGATTTTATTCAACATACGAATCATTGAAAACATTTCCCCATGATTCTAAATAAGTCTCAGACATTACCAAAGAAAGATAATAAAATGAACTGAGACTATCATTGTGGTTTCTTGCTGGTAGATATTGCTGACAAGATTCTCTGCTGAATCGCAGGACTACTGACTGTGAAAGATAGTCAGATGTGCACTGTCAACATTTTGATATATATTAGAAAGTAATGTGGTAAAACAAATAAAAAATGCTTAAAATTCTGGCAGACTAAAATTTAGAAATTTTTAAAGGTTTTTAATTCTGAAACTAAGGTCTTAAAACTATTCAGTAATCACATGAGGTGATAAAACCCCATATTCAGGGCTCGTGAAACCCAATTCATAAAGAGAAATGTAAACATTGAAAACTACATTTAAAAAATCCAAGAAATTTTGAAGCCAATACATAACTCTGCTAACTGATCTCCGTCAAACTACTTGACCCAACAGATGTACTGAAATGATGCACACATGTGCATAACATTTTAAAATGATTTTTAAAGCTTCCACATAGAAATATGGTGCTAACTAGAAATCAAACTAAAAACGGGACAAAAGTAAAGGTGAACAAATGACTGTTACAATACCTGACTGGAAAAAATTTCAAGAAAAATAACTACTAGTTATTTAATAAAAGGAGAAATTAGCAAATAATTGCTAGTTTAAAATTGAAATACAGTATTTAGTATCATTCAGAGACACAAAATATTTAGACAAACTATTGACAAAATAATAGAACTTAAAATCTAACACTAAAAACTATACTACATTGTTGAAATTAAAAATGACTGAAACAAATACAATCATGATCACGGATCATGAGACAAAATGGTGTTAAAATGTGAATTCTCCCAAAATTGACCTATACATTTAATGCAATTCAAATTTAAATCCCAGTAGACTTTTTTTAAAAATAGAAACTGACAAGCTTCTAAAATTTACATGGAAGTGCAAAGGCCATAACATAAACAAAGCAATCTTTAAAAAAAAAAAAAACAACTTGAAGACTTACAGTGTTTTATTTTAAGGCTACAGAAATCAAGAGTGAGGTATTGGTAAAATGAGAGCCACAAAGATTCGTGAACCAGATGAGAAAGTTCAGATGTGGACACACAAACATGTAAACTGATTTTCACTTGAGATTGAAATTTGGTGGGGGAAGGACAGCCTTTTAATAACAAATAGTCTGGGAAAAATTAGATATGCATGTGCAAGACAAACAAACAAAAACCTTGGCTTTTCACCTAACACTATACATAAAATTAATACAAAATGGATCATAGACCTAAACATATAAGCTAAAAACAGGGACGGGGGAATCTTTGCAACCTTAGAGCAGGCCAAGATGGCTTAAATAACAACTCACGCTATGACTCTAGCTTAGGCCTAATCAAAAACTTCAACAGAGGACAAAAAGAAAACTATAGTTCAACATCACTTAGACACAGAGAAATATAACTACTTGAATTCTAAAGGATATATCAGAATCAAGAGGAAAACATTACAAATATTTCCAATAAAATCAAAACCAAGATAGTGTTATCTTCTACCACCCCTACAACATCATAGAGGAGCTTTATCCATGCAAATATATAAGAAAAGCAAAAAAGAGATTAAAATATTTGGAAAAATATACAAATCTGTCATAATTTCCAGACAATGTAATTATCCATCTAGAAAACCAAACAAAGAAACAAAAAACTATGAGAGCTAAGAAGAGAGTTCATTTAAGGAGATCAAATGAAAGAACAGAAACTAGTCCTTTGTTTTCCTATACACCAGTAATAATTTTAAAAATATAATGAAGGGCACCATTCTTAATGGCAACTAAGATTTAAAAGTACGCAGAAATGAATCTAACAAGGAATACTCAAGACCTCTATAATAATAACTATGAACAATAAATACAATGCTACTGAAAGACAGGGAAAGAGGGAGGGAAGGAAGATGGAAATACATAAATTCCATATTATCCTAATCAAAATCCCAAAACAATTCTTAACATAACTTGACAATTTGACCATAAAGTTTATGTGGAAGATGAAACTTTTACTTTTTATACCTCAATATTATTTGAAAATTTGTAAATATGTATTTCTGCCACTTGTATAGTAAAAGAATAATTTTTCCAGATCTACTGAAATATAACTGACATGGAACATTATATACGTTTAAGGTGCCAACAGGTACAAGAAAACATGCTCAACATCACTAATTATGAGGGAAATGCACATCAAATCCACAATGAGATATCACCTCAAGCCTGTTAGAACGGCTGTCACCAAAAAGACAAGAGGTAACAAGTGTTGGCAAGGATGCAGATAAAAGAGAAATACTGAACAATGTTGGTGCTGATGTAAATTGGTGCCACCACTATGGAAAACAGTACAAAAGTCCTCAAAAACTAAAAATAGAGCTACCATAGCTACCACATGATCCAGCAATTCTACTTCTGGGTATATATCAAAGGAAATGAAATCAGGATAATGAAGAGATATGTACACCTGCATGTTGACTGCAGCATTATACACAATGGTCAAGATATGGAAACAACCTAAATGTCTGTCAGTGGGTGAATAGATAAGGAAGAATGTATGTGTGTGTATGTGTGTGTGTGTGTGTGTGTGTGTGTGTGTGTGTGTGTAATGGAATATTATTCAGCTATGAAAAAGAAGGAAATTCTGCCATTTTTGAAAACATGGATAGATCTTGAAGGCATTATGCAAAGATAAAGAATAATTTTTAATTAATAATCATTTTCCTACAGTTACAAGCTTCCTAAGGAGAGACAGTCTATAGCTAATAAACATATATGGCTACATTTATATTTCTTTATGATGTTTATTTACACTGACATTACATTTATGATAGTCAAGTAGCCTAGATGATGAGAATATCAATTTTTACTTCTTTATCAGTTTGAGAGAGGAATATAGAAAAAACAACCAAATATCTCTTTTTTGGATTTAGGAATTTCAATAGTATCCTCAGCTTTAGTGAAATAGTTTACCTTAATGGGATGTGAAGTCAAAGTTTAATGAAATTATTAAAAGCACCACCTGCTTTATATGGTAGTGCAGGGCTGTAACCTGCAGGAATGCAAGCTGAGAGCAGGCAAAGCAATCTTGATAATCAACTGTAAAACTTATAATTGACCTATGACTTCTAAAAATTTTGTAAAAACATTTAAAACACTTGTATTACTGTCAGTTAGAAATGTATAGAAAAATGAAAAATAGTAAAATTAATATTTATTTAATACACTGTAACATAAAACATTAGAAACACTGAGAATTAACTTACAAAGCGTAGTTTGAATGGACTTGACTTATTCTCATCTTTCAAGGTACTGAGCAAGCATCTCTTCTATACCGTGGTAAATTACCCTTTGTAAGTTTGGATCTGCTTCCAACATTGTATCCTTTGCACTTACAATGGTGTGAATTATCTCCCAGAATTATTTTAATGTGAAGTTTTTTGGCAGCATCACTTCCTCTGGCATAGCTTCATCCTTTTCATCACAATCATTTTCCTCATTTATGTCGAAAAGCTCACCTTACTTAAGTTCCTCTAGCTACATATTTAGAGTCTTTCAAAAAGTGGCAGTGTCACTATTTCCATAGTCAGCTATTTCTCTATAATTCCATTTACATTCTATATATGCATTTCATTTCCAGTCTTATCACTTTTCATTTCCTTGCCAAATTTTCATCTGTGTTGACCAAATTCCTTTTATTTATCCATTTCTGTAAAATGTCAAGTGGGCTACTCACTGGGAAACAAGGAGGAAACACTACTACATGCTTTGCAGTCTGTGCATGAACTGAGTAACATACACAGTGACCAATCACTAAAAGTTACTTTGAAAGAAGTAACCTGACTGGTCACTGTTCATGATGTACACTTGTTATCCACATGGTGAGTTGTGGACTGAAGAGTCAGTGATGAAGTTTGTACATTTTCCAACTACTAAGTTAATATACCAGGATAACTGAAATGTTAACCATGTTGTCAGGGGACTGGTGTTATTTAATTAAGCTGTGGTAACTGAAATTCAAATACCAAAGCCACGCAAAGCAAGAACTACTTGTCCGTAAGTGCTATTATTTATATAACATAACATTAACAAATGAAAAATTTACAAAAGAATCTTCAACATTTGTCTTTTTAACCAAATGACATATATCTGAATGCAAGAATCAAGCAATTTACAGGTGTTCTACAGGTACAATTAGTCCCTGACTTCTATATATTTGATTTACGTAACTACTGACCTTTTAACAGAACATATTCACACTCATAGTCATTCTTCATAAATGGGATGTGGACTTTAATATGTCAAGAAAAGAAAGGAGATTTCAAACTCTCATATGGTGGCATTGCCTGCTAGAAAACAGGACTGTTTCAGTTCTGTTGTCAACCTACTACAGCAGAGTTTATTTGTGCAATTATGCAAATTTATCACATTTTGACCTTATATAAAAACGTATGAGAAACAGAATCAGCAATGGTGGTGAAAAAAGCATAGTATTAAGATAGGTTTTATGAATTTAACTCCATTGAGACAAGCAGAACTCTTTAGCATCAGATAGTCACTGAATTAAGCCAGTTTTTTCACTGAATATAAACAATCAAATGAAAAAAAAAAATTAGGCTGAGACCAACACAAATTACTAAATATTTTATTTAAGATTTTACATATAATCAGAAATTGCATTATATTTTTAACTCTCTGACAGCGGATCCCCTCTACATAATAACATATTAGTCTATTGCTTGAATTCTGCATTACAATTGAAAACTTGCAAGTGCTCTAATACTCATTACAAGTTCTATGATGATACATGGACCAAAATATTTCTATTAGTAGTAATGGAATTTGAAAGTCAGAAGAAAGTATGCCCACAATTTTTAAGTCAAAGAATGACAAAGAAAATCCTTTAGCTCATTAGAATCCCTCTTTGTAAGAAGTCAAGATATTGTTGTATATAATCTTATTTTGTCTTCAAACTGATTAGCTCTCTGTATGTGATAGGAGAATTTCTTGATATTAGAGATATGGAAATCAAAACACAGAAAAGATAAAATTAGAACTAAAGTTTCTGAATTTTGTCACTTTATTAATTCTTCCAAAACATTTTAGAAGGGAAATTTTAAGTTGATAATAAAGAGCAGATGGGATGTTCAATTTGGTATTTAATATATTCTTTAATACATATTTTTAATATATCACTACTTGTTATGTATCCAAAAGTCAAAATGATCTACTATTTTACCTACCCCTACAATCCGTTTCATAGCATCCAACTTAGCAGAATCTTTGTTGCTCTCTAACATTTGCTTTAGGTCTTCATTCCTATAAAGAAGAAAAGAAAAAAATCGCATATTTAGATTTTAACATACATAGCTATTAAAATACATAATTTTAATAATATAAGAATTAGAAATAATATAATAGGGAATGTTACATAACTGCTTTCTTATTTATAATTAAATATATATTTTTCATCTAACCCTACACAACAGTATCAAAGTGCTATGCTGTCATGAAGCTTATCAATGAAACAAAAAATATAAAACTGTACCTCAGTTCCGGGCAAAATATCAACAAACAGAGGCATACAGATTCTCTTTTGTATAATCATCAGATAAAAAGAAATGAGAAAAATTCGTGAATCAGCACTAAAATATTTGTCAGCCAAAAAGAGCTTTCTTCAGAATATGTCAAGAAAGAGCAATTAATAAAAAAAAGACTATCCTCCATTCACACATCCCTTTTTTCTCCCTACCACACAAAAAGAAAAAAACATAAATATGAAGGGAGACCCAAATTGATATGCCCTAATTCAAAGAATTAGGTAAAGGCAATCTTAATATCTAAATGAAAGGATGAAGTAATGAACCAGAGCAGTAAGTGATAAATACAGGACAGATTCAAGAGCTCCTTAAAAGTTTAATTCAGGGCGATGTAGTGACTGAATGCAAAGGATAAGACAGGGGCACTCAATAAGGATGCCCCCATCCCCACTTTGGATAATCAGGCAGATGATGATGACACCAAGTAAGATAACTTTGCTGACGAGGTAGACATTTTCTCCTTTCCAACGCCGTATGCTATATAAACATCCTTAAAAGATAATCCAGAAGAAAACTACTAGTGCCTTTACACAGAAGTGCAGCAAAACAGAGAAAAACCCATAGCCAACTGTCTCCCAATAGTTTTTTTTTTTTTGTTCACAACTGACTTGCCTCTATTCTTCAAAGTGAACCTTCCCCCAGCAAATTCAAAAATTAACCCCAAGTTAAAAAAAAAATGGTAATTTGCAATCTCTAATCATTTTTCTTTCAACATGGCAGAATAGACTTTTGAAACAATTACTATAAAGCTAGGCAGAGAGTTCTTAGACTTCACACCAAAACCATAGTCCACAGAAGGGAACAATGATTAACTGAATTTCATGAAAATTTAAAAACCTGCTCCAGGAAAATCTCTTACTGCTTATAATAAAGTGAGAAAGAAAGATAGATTGAAGGAACAGTTAAGCAAAAAGGAACTAGAACTTGAAGATTTGGGAAATTCTCAGCTTATCCACATTGCAAAAATCAAGAAAGTGTCTTCAGAAAGAACACCAATGGTATGGCTAGAAAATCACTTGCTAACGAGATCACAGTGCCACTCACAGATTTAATCAGACATCTCACCTGAAGCCAGGGATAGAGCTGCGATTACACAAGCAGAGACACTGCCAGCTAGGACTAAAGAAGGGAGATGAGACAAAACAAAAAAGGCTGTCAGACTTCTGGGATTCCACGGGGCAGGGCAATGTGAGGAAGGCAGCCACTTACAAGCCTCAGAAGAAACCAAACCTGCCAACACCTCAACCTTAGAGTCCTAGACTCAACTGTGAGAAATAAATGTCTATTGACCAAGCCATTCAGTCTGGTATTTTGCCAGAGCAGCCCCAGCAAACTAATACAGACATTAACAGACAATCACTGAAGGAAATATACAAGTGGCAAAAAAGCACATAAAAGATATTCAGCTTCATTAGCCATTAGCAAATCAAAACCACACCAAGACATCACTACACACATGTCATAAAACAGCAACAACACCAACTGATAGTGAGGATGTAGAGCTGGACTGCTCGCATACTGCTAGTGGGAACTATTAAAGGTTACAGATAGCCACCCTGGCAGTTTAGCAGATTCTCATAGAACTAAACCTGCAATTACCATACAGTAACTGATATCTGTAGGCAAGTATTCATGGCAGCTTTATTCCTACTAGCCAAAATGGAAACAATCCAAATGCCCTTCAATGGAGAAACGGTTCTACAAACTGTGGTACATTCATAGCATGGAATACCACTCAGCAGTAAAAAAAAAAAAAAGAAACAAGCTGTTGATATCGGGACAACCCTGATTAACCTCCAGAGAAGTACACTGAGCAAAATTAATCCTAAAAGGTTACATACTGTGTCATAATGCAGCAGGACCCTAGGGGGGCTTCCCGGGACAGACATTTCCCCCATATCCTCTGCTGTAGCTCCTCTCAGAGGTACCTAGATAATAGTATCTGATGTACACTTTCTGAGTTGTTTTACAGATGCTAAAACCATCACCAAATGGAAGACGTTAACTACTTGATGATCACGAGTCCCCAGACCTATGGGTGCCTAAGGACTGATGATGTTCACTGCCCTGTTACCTCACCATTCACCAATCAGAGAACTGTGCACAAACCAACCACATACCCTGTGACCCTACCTCCCTCAGCTGGCTTTTAAAAATGCTTTGCTGAAACCCTTTGGGGAGTTCAGGGTATTCTGGACATGAACCACCAGTTCTTCCTGCCCTGCAATAAACCTTTCTCTGCCCCAAACTCTGAAGTTTCTGTTTGGCCTCACTGTGTGTCCGGCACACAAACTTGCTTTTGGGAATAGTATGATTTCACTTATACAGTGTCCTTGAAATAACAAAATCATAGAAATGGACAAAGATTAGTGGCTGCTGAGGGTTAAAAACAGGAAGGGAGAAGCATGGATACAAAAAGACAACACAAGAGCTCCCTATGGTTATGGAACTGTTATGTATCTTTACCTTCTGGTGGCTACATGAAATCACACTTGTGATAAAATGGAAAAGAACACCTGACCCAACACACACACACACACACACACAAACACACACAAGTAAGTATAAGTAACACTGGGGAAATCTGAACAAGACTGGTGGATTATGTCAATGTCAACATCTTGGTTATATTGTACTATCTATGGTTTATCATCGAAGGAAACTGGGTAAAGGGGACACAGGATCTATTACTTTTTATACCTGCATATGAATCTACAATTATCTCAAAATCAAAAGCTTAATTAGAAAACAATCATATAACAATTACAACTCATTTATAATATGACAAACCAATCAAAAAATAATGGTCAAAAAGTCTGAACAGACATCTCACAAAAGAAGATTAGGAGTATCAGTAAGTACATGAAAAGATATTTATGGTCATTGATTATCAGGAAACAAATTCGTAAGTGAGATACCACTACACACCCATTATAATAGCTGAAATTAAGACAATGTCCGTAACAAATGTTGCCAAGGCTATGGACCAACTAGAATTCTCACACACTGCTGGTAGGAATATAAAACAACCACTTCAGAAAACTGAATTTCTTATAAATTTAAACATAAACCTACTATGTGATCCAGTCATTCCACTTCTCAGAGAAATAAAAACACATTTCCACATAATGACTTACATGAATATTCACAGCAGCTTTATTCATAGTAAAAAACTAGAAATAATCTAAATGTCCAACAGCAAAATGTGATTTAGCCGTATACTAGACTACCCAGCAATGAAAAAGAACTAACCACTGATACATGCAACAAGATGGATGAATCTCAAAATCATTATGTCAGTGAAAGAAGCCAGACATAAAAGAGCATGACTTAAGTCACTTAAAGTTCTAGAAAATGCAAATTAATCTGCAGTGACAGAACCAAGATCAGTGGTATCATAGGTAAAGGGAGAAATCAAAGGAACATTAAAAAATTTCTGATTCCATAAGAAGATGGAAATGTTCTTTATCTTCTTAATTGTGGTGGTGATTTAACAGGTTTATAGATCTGTCAAAACTCATCTAATTATAATCTTTAGGTGGATAATTTGTTGTATGCAAATTATACCTCCATAAAAATGATATTAAAAAGTTTTATAGTGTTTTATTCACTTTTGTGAATAAGACACAATCTTTTCAAAGAAGACTAAAACACATATATCTATTTCTGAGAAATATGTTATTTGGGATCAGATAAGCCACTATTTCCATACATTGAAATTAAATTATCATATTTAAGCTTCAAGCTTACTCAAGAATTTAAATCACTGAATCTTATTTTAGGATATCAAAGGAAAATCTTAAATGACTATAGAAAACTAACAAGAAACTAAGACTGTAGTATTACAAAATGTAATCAACTTCTTGGACTAGTTATTAGTTCATGATTAGTAATCTTTCATAGTTTCTACAACAAACTCTCCAGAAAGAGATTAAGGAAATTTACTCCACACAGCTCCTTCAGGCAATATGGTTCAAGAACAGTAACAACAAAAACATGCGTCAGAGGCCCCTCCATCTCAGTTTAAGCTTAAAAATAGGTGAGAAGAGCTTCCTTTACTCCAAATAAATATAGCCTTGACAAAAATATTTTACTTTGTACATTTTACAAATTTAGGCCGAATGTAGGCAGTAAGCACTTACTAAGAATGAGTGATTGGTCATGTGTTGTTGTGGCCTGACTTGTGTCCCTTCCAATATTTGTATGTTAAAATGCTAACCCCCAATACCACAGAATGTAACTATATCTGGAGACAGAGCCTTTAAAGTGGGAATTAAATTAAAATGAGGTGGGCATTAATCCAATATGACTGATGTTTTATAACTACAGAACAGGGCAGACTCAGGAAGACCAAGAGATGACCCTGTGAGGGCACAGCAAGAAGGAAAACAACTGCAGGCCAGGGAGAGAGGCCTCAGGAGAAACCAAATCTATCAACACCTTGATATTAGATTTCCAGCCTCCAGAATTCCAGAAAAACTAATTTCTGCTGATTAGGCCACCAAGCTTGTGGCATTTTGTTACAGCAGTCCTAGCAAACTGATAAAGGAGTTAAATGTTACAAACTGTCATTGCAGTACATAAACAAATGAAAGATAAGTATACTTTTGCCAAAAAGAGTAAAGACAACGAGATTTACTATGAAAAAAATTACTCTTTCTTTCCAAGCAGCTCATAAAATTAAATGCAATGGTGAACATTAGCCAGACACAAAAATAATTCAATTAACTGTAACAACTCTTGAATTTAAAATACAGTTAGAAAGTATGTAAATAGTAAGACAGCAACATATAAGGACTATATGTGAGGATATACAACTACCAAATATAAAATACTGTAATTGTTCACTGCAATGAATGTAGAATTCCTTCCTAAAACTTCTCATTCTTTCACATTACACAGGTAACTGAAAGGGAATAAAAATTAATGAAAACACAAATGAGGTTTTTTCCCTCCTAATTTTTGTTCTTGTCCTATTTTACTTACTGACCATGTAGATATTTATAAATGAAAAGCCAAAAACCTAAAAGAAACCTTGAAAAACTAATTGGGAAGAAGAAAGCGAAAAAAGCTGAAGCGATAAGAAGGAGGTAGCAATAAAATGTGATCGCACATATGCATGCCAAAAAAAAGAAAGAAGATTCATTTTCATGTCTGATCTCCTTTTTTTCCCTCAAATGTTCCACCACTCTTTCCACAAGTGTTATCTGGAGAGAGAAGTGAGCAATGAAGAATAATGAAGTGTCAATTTTTAGGACAGTCCAACCTCTAACCCCAGGTGTAATCTTATTCATGGCCTAATGGAAACTTGGTTTATTCCTCTTAGCTTGAGATGCCAGGGTCCCCTTCCCAACCACCTTAGGTCCTGACCTGCTCTCTCAAACCAAAAGCAAGAAAACAGGAACCCGGTATTAAGGCCAAAGGTTTTGTTCTTCGTGTTTAACAGAAAAGATAAGTCTTCAACAATAAATACAAATATCTTTGGTGTTAACATGGGCAGAGAGCTAAATAACTCTGAGGTTCAGAGAAAAGACACAAATAAAATCCTAGGCACTGTTTCAACCTGACATAATATTCAACTTCTCAGATACCTATTTTATGAACAGGTCTTTGTGAAAGAGAAATTACACATCTCTACCTAAGTCCCTCTTCACTTGTCACCAAAACAGTAAAGATTTGGGAGTTAATACTATAACACCTAGTTTGCCCTCAAAATATGTTCACTTGTATTGAGCCATTTAAGGTCTACCTTGTTCGTTACATGGATTCAAATGTAGCCTATTAACATACATTAACCTTAAGAATTAAGAAATTTTTTTGCTAAATAACAAAAGAGTTAATTCAAACTAATGCTGAAGTAGTAATATATTCACTGACTCTTTGCCAAAAACCAATACGTGTTTCAAATATACATATATATATATTTAGTTTACCTAATTCTACATTTACCTATTTACCTGTAGCTTTCCAGCTTTGAGTATTAGAATATTAACTTTATTTTTACATAAGTGACATCTTGTGGTGTTAAGCGGTATAACTTTTCCTTTCATGCTCAAAATAGGCCTATTTTTATAGTTTCAAGAAACAGAGAAAAAACATAACTGGGAAGTTAAAGAAAATGTTATTATCACCAAAAAGTCAGTTTTATTTCAGCACCAGTATAAAGCAGTAACTATAATCGAAAAGCAAAATCTTACCTGTTACCCATAAGAACTTGAGGTAGTAGGGCTTTTCACATAATATAAATTACTTCTTTTTTAAAAAATCTTTAATTTATAACTTATTAAAACCTTCTACTTCTTTTAAATAAAATATAAATTAACGGGGAAATTAACACTATGTAGCACTGTACACTGTCTCAGTGCTATTCAAAATGTGATCTGAGAAAGACCACAATCCACAAATTTTTGTTACTAGTACATAAGGAGATGTAAATAGAATCTGAAAGCAAGCACTTAGAGCAATTAAAAAGTGTAATTCTATATTTTTGAATCTAATAGAAAATTGAGCTTTTATTTTGCGTGCTTTTTTCATTTTGTTTTTCTAGCAATTTATTGTTTATTGTATTTTACAGAAGTATCCATTCATAATCGTCTGGAAATTAAAAAGAAAAAAAAAAAAGGCCCTTCACCAGTTAGCACTGCACTACACAATTACCTCCTTTTCCCTCAAAAGACTCACCAAAATGTGAGTACCATGAAAAGCAACACCTGAAATTTAAATCCACCAATGTTGGATTGGGAAAAGTGATGAGGAGTAGTGATTTCCAAATGGAACTACATCCCCAAAAGGATGCATCAAAACCTCTGAGAAGAGAGCTAGACCTTTGTCAAGCTCTGTTAAAAAATCCTAGGACATGGGCATGCTCCTCTTCATGTTTTGAGGACTACTCAAATGAAAGATGCTTCTACTCCAAATGATGCACTGGGCATATAAATAGGTATGCAAAAAACAAAACAACAACAAAAAAGGCTGGGACTAAGAGTCAGAATCCACTTTTTTCTAGTGCTACGCAGCTAAAGGATTGGCCGCCTTCATAATTAGTTTATGTGCACAAGGTGATGGCTTAACAACTTTCAGTTCAGTTAGGGCCTGTCCATCCCTTGGATGACACTCAGAAGCTCACGTAGTTTTTAGCATAAAGCATTCACAATAAATACAAGAGTGAGTAAGAAACAGAAAACTCCAACTGCCTAATCATCTATCTATTAACCATCTAAGGAGAAGCCATGAATTATCTAAGTAAGAACTTCTGTGAACTCTTACATTGTTTGCAAAATTAAAAAAGAATAGTCTACAATTGCTATCACCACACCCTCAACCCTTGGTAATCTTCTTCTCTCTTACTTCTCTATTAAAACTTCTGTCACAAAAGCAACAACTTCCTTATTTAAAAACCCAATGCAAAAAAAAAAAAACAACAAAAAAACCCAATGCAAAAATCTCATGAATACTTTTAAATTATTCCTCTATATTTGATCCAATTGACCAGTACTCCTCCATCTTGAAATTCCCTCTTCCCTTAGATTTTGTAACGCTAGTCTCATTTGGTTCTCATTTGCATTTGTGACACACCAATGAACAAAAATAACAAAAATCCTTGCCTTTGCAGAGTTTTTACTTTAATAAGCAAAATAGACAACAAACATACATAATAAAAAAGCAAATTTTAAGTCATGAGATGGTATGAGGGAAAAATACAGCAGAGGGAGAAAGAACGCAGGAAGGAAAGAAGAGGGTAATTTCAAATGGGGTGATCAGAATAGGCTAAATAAAAAGACATCTGAACAAAGACATCCAAGTGAGGTAGGAAGCCAGGCAGATATGGGAGGGGAAGGACAGGGAGGAAGGGCACTCTGGAGGCAAAGAGACAATGAAAGGAGGGTAAATAACACTAAAGATTTTGGTGTTTACTCTGAATGAAGTAAGGAACTGGAGGGTTAAGAATAGAGAGGAGTCATAACCTAATACACATCCAGAACCATTTTGCTGTTATGTTTAGAATACATCGCAGAGACTTCCAGATCTGCCCGTGATGCTGTAGCTTGTAAGAATCTAAACCTGCCACAGAAAATAACTATAAAAGTTGGAAAAAACAAATAAAATAACTTTCTAAAGGCATTGGATATCAACCCATGCAGTCTGGACTTAAAGGGCCAAGATTCTGGAAAGAAGAAAAGAAGACAAAGTGAGCCTTTCACTCACATCAGCTGTTTCCCTGAGTGTATTTCCCAAACTGTTAGCTTCAAGGAGGAGTAACGGTTTTAAAAGACTGAGGAGACAGATGCTCAAGTTTGGGGCTACCAAAGGTACTGGAACGTGAAGGGTGAAATTACAGAGGAGGGAACCAGTGAAAAGGTACACAATAATCTGTGTACAAACTCCCTTCAGATAGCTGACTACATTTTCATGGGGCAAGATTTCAGAAAATCCGGTAGAAAACAGCAGCTGAGCGATTAAATACCTGAGCTGAGATTTCAGCAACCACACACTGCTGGGAAAGAAGGTGGAAATCAAGTCTCCCCCAAGTAGAGAGGCATTGGTAAATACCCTGGCCTTTCAGTTAAGGCCACAGAAGGGCCGCAACTAAGAGTAAGGATGTTTCCTAGGAGTATAAGAAAAAGTGAAAACAGACAAAACCTTAAAAAGCCAAAGACTGAGCTTAAACAGAATCAGAATGATCTGCTAGTACTCCACCTGCCTGTCAGGAAAAAACACAACCCTCTTCGGAAGAAGATGTGATACAGGGACTCATCAATGTTCTTATCCTAATTACCTAGCATTTGATTAAAACTTAAGAGAAAAGCTAAAAATGGGAAGAAATGACAAGAAAGAAAAAGAAAAAGAGAGGAAGGGAGAGAGGGAGGAGAAAAAGAACAAAAAGGAACAGAAGCAGATCCATGGGTAATTTAGATACTAGAATTATCAGATAAGGACTTTAAAACAACTAAAATTAATATGGTCAGAAAAATACATGAAAGGTTGGACAAAACAGACAAAATGATAGAGAATGTCAATGAAGCAGTAGAATCTATTCAAAATAATCAAATGAATATTCAGAAATGAAAAATACAGCTTATGAAATAGGAACTCACTAGATAGGTTTAACAGTAGACAGGAAATAGCAGAAGATAGGATTGTTGAACTTAAAGGCAGGTCAAGAGAAAAATATAATCTGAAGCACAGAAAAATAAAAGAATGGACAACACAGAACAAAGCATCAGAGACATGTAGAATATACTCAAAATACCTAATGTACCTTTAATTAGAATCCTGAAAAGAGAGGAGAGAGAGAAAGAATGAGACAAAAGCATTATTTCAAAAGCTAATGGCTAAGAATTTTTCCAAATTGATGAAAGATATAAACCCATGTACTTAAAAATCTTAAAAACAAAAAGAAAAAACAAAAGAAAACTACACTAGGCATAGCAGAGTCAAATTGCTGAAAAGCAAAAGAAAATTTAAAAAAAAGATCTTAAAAGCAGAGGAAAAAGACATTTCCTTAAGGAAAGGGTCAGACAGTAAATATTTTAGACAATATAGGCCATACCATCTGATAGAACTATACCACTGTAGAGTAAGATCAGCTACATAGAATACATAAATAAATGGGCATGGCTGTGTTCCATTAAAACTTTATATAAGCAGGCAGGCCATAGTTTGCTAGCCCCTGCTTTATTTAAAAGGACTAATTTAATAATACTGATAGCCAACTTTTCAACAGACATTACAGAGGCCAGAAGACAATGAAATGATATCTTTAAAAAGCTAAAAGAAAAAAAGCCGACATACAATTCTATACCCACTAAAAAATATCCTTCAAAACTGAAAGTGAAATAATGTGGTTTTCAGACCAATAACAGCTGAGGGTCTGCTGCCAGGATATAAAAGGATACCATTTCAAAAGGAAGATAAAGTAATTCTAAACGTATATGCAATTTATATGTATTCTAAATTTACAGCTTCCACCTATAAAGCAAAACCTGACAGAATAGAAGAAAAACACATATCCACAATGTTTGACAATTTTAAAACACCTCTCTTAGTAACAGACACAACAAGCAGTTAAAAAATTCAATAAAGATGTAGAAAATCTGAACACCACAATTAACCATCTTAACCTGACATGCACAGAATACCATATCCAACAACTGCAAAATAAACATTCTTTTCAAGTGCACATAAAACACTTACCAAAAAAGACTATATGCTATGTAAGATCTCAACAAATTTCAAAGGTCTAAAATCATATAGAGAATGTGGAATCTAACTAAAAATCAATAACAGAAAAATAACTAGAAAATGTCCAGATGTTTGGAAAGATAAGCAACACACTTTAAATAACCTATGGGCCAAAGAAGAAATAATCAGGGAAATTAGAAACTATTTTACATTGACTAATGAAATTACAACACTTCATAACTCATGAGATACAGCTAAAGCGGTACTTAGAAGTAAATTAATACTGCTAAACACAATATAAAAAAAGAAAGACTGAAAATCAATAATCCAAGCTTCCATCTCAGAAAAATAGCCAAAGAATAGCAAATTAAACTTAAGAACAAGTAAGGGTATAAAGGATAAGATGAGAAGTCAATATAATAGAGAACTACAATGGAGAAAAATCCACAAAACTAAAGGTTGGTATCTTTCAAATAGGTTGTTATGAAGACTTAATGAGATCAGCGTAAAGCACTTTTCACTGGGCCTAGCATATTCATTTATTCAATATCTACCAGGTGTCAGGAACTGTTCTAAGTATTGGGGTCCCTGACCTCTTGAAACTTATACTCTGAGAGTTCAGTGGGGGCTGGAGGGGAGAATGACAGAAATGACAGGAGGAGGAAGAGGGAGGGAGGGAGGTGAAGTGGGAGGGAAAGGGAAGGAAAATATAAAGGTAGACAAATAAGTAGTACTCAAAGAATTAAAATAGGGTAATGCAATAAAGTAAGACTGGGTAATCACAAAAGACCTCTGTGGGTAGAGGTGAACATTTAAGCTGAGGTGTCAAATGACAAGGGACAACCACAAAAATTTTGCAAAGATAATATGGCAGGAATAATCATGGATATATTATATATAGACCCAAAAGAAGGTCTACAAAGAGTCTATAAATGTAGGTTATGGTTGTTTTCTCAAGCACACTAAACTCCTTACAGGCCTGTAACAGGCATACAGTAAGTATTAGTTGAAAGAATAAATGAACATAAGTTATACACTAAATGTGCTCCTTAGAGGGATACAGAAAAACTCTAAGCTTTCACTAGATTCTCAAAAGGGTCCATGACTCCAATAAAGGTTACAAATTAGGCATACATCTTCCCTGCATACATACCATGTGTGCATGTTTTTAAAACCATGATGCTATACATGTATCACAGAAGTCTCCGTATTTGCCAAACCCTTTACCAATGCCCTCAGCTACTCATTCTCTTGGCAGGCAGCAAGACATTGATTCTACTTTTGCTCAGGATGTTAGGAATATCTTCTAGAATGTGACTACTCAGCCTTAAAGTTTTAAAGGGAATCTCACAGAGCCACCCAGCTATTTGATTTATATATGCTGAGACCAAAAAAAAAAAAGGTTTGAACAGGCAAAAGTTCTTTTTCACAGTTTAAGAGCACCATAAACCAAAAATGCCACTTCCAATTGAAAGATTAAAAGATTGGGGAAGTCTCAAAGCTACTTTAAAAATTGATAAATATAAACACAGAAAGTTGTAAAACTTTTGCACTAAAAATAAATGCCATAAAGTAGTCGAAAAACAAAGAAAATGAATTTGGGATTCATCTGACAGAAATGCTAATTTCCTTAAAATACAAAGGGCCTTTAACTGATCAATTAAGTGCTGATCCAATAGGGAAATGGACAAAGGATATTGAAAATTATTTTACTGAAAGAATAACCAATAAATAGGAGGGAGAAGACTTAATGCACTCACAATTATAAGGACTCAGTATAATAACAATTTGTACCTATAAGATTGGCAAGTATTATGAAATTTGATGATACTCAGCACTGGCAAAGGTGTAAGGAAAACCTACTTTACCACCAGTGGAGGAAGGGAACTAGTGCAACCCCTATGGAAGGCAATTCAGTAAGATCTATCATAATTTAAAATGCAGTAACTTTGACTTACAACTCTATCTCTAGGAATTTTTCCTACAAATAAATAAATTCACAAAAATATACAAAAATTTGTGTTGCAGTATTTCTTATATTTGACAGAAAGTAAAATCTATAAAATGTCCTTAAAGAAGAGAATTAATTAAAAAAAGGAATACTAGGAAATATTACACAGTGGTTAAGAAGACTGAAATAGTTTCATACGCTGATATGGACAGACCTCCAAAACACATTCAAGGAAAAGCAAGATAGAGAAGTAAGTGCGTGCGTGCATGCGTGCATGTGTGCGTGCATAATCATTTTAAAATCTTTTTAAAATTTCCTAGGGTAAGAACTTTTACATTGAATTTTTTCAGAACTTTTTCATTGTGCTTATCTCTAGGGGTATAGAAATGGAAGTTATACACTTTCTATATTGCTAACTTTCCACTAACATGCCTTACATTTATAACATATAATTAATTTAGCCACCTGATAGTGGTATTGTTTTCTAGACCTTATAACATTATTTATTTTAGTAATACAAAGTCTCTGTGAAGCATGTGTGGCTATTATTATTACCATTTAATCAATAAGGAAACTGCAGCTCAGAAAATTTAAGGACAACATACAAGAAGAAAATTACACAACACATAAGAAATTCTAAGCACACAATTTTTAAGTATACCACCACAGAACTAGGGCATGGCAAAGCAAGGAGTTAAATTTGAGTCTTGTTTTGAAACCCAACTACCACACTGCTGACAACTTCTAAAGTTGAGTTTATTAAGAAAACATTTTAAGAACTATAAAATAGTATCGTATAAATATAAAATATATAAATATAAAATCCATAGTCTATGGTTCCACAACACCTCCTCCCTACTCTATAAATCAACCACAAGAAAACTGTTGCCATCTTTTTCTTTTAAATTCAAAATTTTTATCAAAAGAAAACTGATCACTGGAACCGTAATAAACACTAATTCTAATTATTCTCAATAGCAGTCTAAAGCATCTGTGATACACTTCTGTATAAGTCAAAGTAAATTTTATTTTCACTGACATTACTCTGACTATATTTGGTTAACATTATCTCATGTAGATTCATCAGCTCAAAATTAATTAGTATTACAGAATAGTGTATTCCATCCAAACAATTCATCTTTGTTGGCTCACATGCCTCACTGCTGTTGGCATGCCACTGCAATAATGGGCATGGTGCCACAGTAACAGATGGGCATAAATACAGACGTGCCAAAGAGTCAGTGTGTGCATCAAGTTTGAGGATTATTAGTATCAGATTTTCCTCCAAGAAATTCATAAACTAAAGTAGAATAAATGTAAGTTTTCTACAACTATGTTAATAAGATATGCCAACTCAAAGCTAGATTAATTTTTAAATTCTTTAGGAAAAAAAAAAAAACAAAACTTTCCAAGGCCACAGAAGGCAAGTTTTCCATCTGATGAGTTTGGATCAGCCTTCTGTGTAGGGAATTGAGGAAACCAATATGCAATCTCTACCGTAGATAAGCTTTGTCCCTGAAGCACTTGAAAATCTCAGTAAAAAATTCAGTTTTTAAAAAGTCACCTGGCACTGTTTCAAGATGAAAAAGTTCTGAGGATCTGTTGCACAACAATGTGAATATACTTAACACTAACAAACTGTACATTTAAAAATGACTAAAACGGCAAATTTTATGTTATGTATTTTTTATCACAATTTTTTTAAAAAGTCACACGGACCTATCAAGTTTCCTGATGAAAGCAATGCAGGCATAGAAAAAAGGCATAGAAAAAAGGTCCTACAAATTCCTACTTGACAGGAAAAAAAAAATCTGAAAGTGCAAATCACTGAAGTTTACCTGATTATTTTAAATTTTGCCATCTGCTGAAAAACTAGCCATCTATAATCGCCATTTTCAAAAGATAAATTTATTTCCACAAGTGGTTTTAAATTTTTGAAATATAAAGCACACAGTACTGGTGGGGGAGGGTATAGCTCAGTGGCAGAGTATATGCATAGCATGCATGAGGTCCTGTGTTCAATCCCCAGTACCTCCATATACCTATATATTTAAATAAATAAATAAACCTAATTACCACCCCCCCAAAAAAAAGCTAGTTTAAAAAAATAAAAATAAAAAATAAAACATATGATACTGACCAAACTATACTGAAAATTTTTACAATTTTTGCCACATCAAGGAAAAGTTTTAAAATACTAAGAATGTGAAAGAAAAGAAGAAAAAAAAATCACTTGTGGGTCATTATAATATAAAATCATTTGTTAAGTATTGTACAAGGTACCAGAATAGATTAGCTGTGTGTGTGTGTGTGTGTGTGTAAACAAAATCTCTCTGACTTCCAGAAACTTAACCACATTTTCTCTTTAAAGAAATGTTCAAGTATTCAATTACCTTGAGAAAACCAATTTGTTTATTTTACAATTGTTGATTCTGTCAGGCAGAATTACATGCTTTTAACTTTATTTACTTTTAATTCACCCTAGCATTTCTACAACATGCAACGTTAAATATGAGTAATCTATTTTGATTGTATTAAAGTACATAAAAAGTGTTTGTAAAATTCTTACTGCCTCTGAAGGTTATGAGCTCAAATATTCAGAAGAGTGTCCCAGACTCCTGGATATCAAGAACTAGGCAAAATTGCAACAAAAATTCTGGGTAATGACCCAAGGTTGCCCACTTTTCTGTGTGCCAAATAAAAATACAACAGAAACTACCCTCTATTATCACCATTATTTCAGAAAACAAAGTATTATCACCATTATTTCAGAAAAGAAACAAAGGATTTTTGCATTCCTGTGCTCACTAATGCAGTAGCCATTTGTGTTCCTTTAATTACCTGACTGCTCCCTTTATCTGGGGCTGATATTGGAGTAACTTTTTCAGTAATCACAAACATACCTCAAGAATAGATTTTTGACAGGATTTGATTAAATCTAGTGAAAAGTACAATTATTTAGTCACAGACAACCAAGTATATTGCTCTCTCACCTCAATACATTCTCAAATACCTAACAACCCTGTCTCCTTCCCTGAAAGCCAAGTTGTTTGGAGAAGTGGTCTTCCTTTACTCACTTCTTGCCCATCTGTCAATCCTCTGCAATCTGATTTCCCCTAACACTGCTCAGACCACCACCTCGGTCACGAACAACTGTTTTATCACTAAATCCAAGAAACCCGACCTTTGACTTTATTCTACTGGACTACTCAGGAGCAGCTGGCACTGCTCACCACTTAACTCCTTCCTGAAACACTCTACTCCTTCAATTTCTGTTCAAGCAAAACGCATACAAGTTCCTCTTCTTTTAAGAAAAAAGTACTCCTTCTTTAAGAATAGACAACTTAAGAGGTGGGAGGGTGTAGCTCAATTCCTTGGTTCAATCCCCAGTACCTCCTCCAAACACAAATAAATAAACAAACCTAATTACCTTCCCCCTCCAAAACAAACAAACAAGCAAAATAGACAAGTTTAAAGCAACAGAATACCTATCAGCAAGATTGAAGGCTAAACAAAAAATCCATTTTTTACTTCCTTATACTATCTATAATCATTATTCCCAAATCCTTGATAACCACACAGAAGAATCTGCCTAGTGCTTATTAACTTAATTTATTTTATGTAGTGCACATTAAAGATACTTTACATCATTTAGTAGTTTCAAGTACTTGTGAAATATAATTCGGAAAAATGTCAAATTTAACAATAATTTGTAAAATAAAAACAAAGCAATGGTTAACGCGAAAATTAACAATGATTCTAAAATTTTAAGTTGAAAAGTATATTACATTAAAAACAAAGCTTTTAAAAAACTCAATTGATCTTAATGATGTTAGAATAGTGATAATAATTGTTGTGCTATTATTTATCAGGCATTGTTAACTGTTAACATACGTTAAATCTTTTAATTCTCACAATAATTCGGTGAGTGCAGGTACTATTATCCTCCTCCTCCCCATTTTACAGATAAAGAAACCAAGGGCACAGAGTGGTAAAGTAATCTGCCCAAGTACCACTTACTAAGTTTGTGACAGTTTTCACACCAGGCAGAGGAGCTCCAGAGTGGGTGTGTTTAAGCATTATGCCATATGGCCTCAGCAAGCCACAATAAGCAATTTTATCTTAAATCTTCTTCCTGCATAAGTAGGAAATGGGTTTGACCCTTTTCCTCAATTTTAAACACAACGCAAAAGCTGTTTGTATAATGAACTTCAAGGATTTCCCCAAACTTCATTCTCTCCTCTTAGTCTTCTAAGTGAGCTTCAATTTTCCCACTCCCTTCAATGTTAACTTAGCACTAAGATTCCTCCTTGGCCTTCTCCTCACATACCACACATCTTCCTTTCAAATCATCTAACAACTGATGACTTCCAAATCTATATCTCCAACCTAGGCATCTCTCCTGCGTACCGCACCCATGTATCCAATGGCTTAATGGACACCCAACTACTAAACTCAACAGGTCCAAAATGGAACTCAACACTTTATATTCTGGGTTTCCAATATCACACACAGTTGACCATTCCAAACACCTAGGTGCAGCATGAGTGATTGTTCTAAAATGTAAATCTTACTACAATGCATCTCTACTTAAAATTCTTTAGTAGCTCCTTACTGTGCAAAACTTTATGACAAAGTTCAAATTTATGAGCACAGTATACAAGACCCTTCATAATGTGGACCCCAACTACCTATCAACCATCTTTCACCAGTGCCACATTTCCCTCCAACTCTGTGTTCCAGCCATATTGAACTTTTTCCTGTTCTCTGAATATGCCTTAAATACTTGCCTCTAAACTAGCAGTGTCCAACAGAATGCTCTGTGAGGATGGAAATAAAATTCCTTATCTGCACTATCGAATATAGTAACTGCTAGCAACACTGAGCACATAAAAATGTGGCTAGTGTGACTCAGAAACTAAAATTTTTATTTTAATTCCATTAAGTTTAAATAGTTACCTCTGGCTAGTGTCTGCTGTACTTAACAACACAGCTCATGTACATGCTGTTCCCACCCCCTCATATGTATACAGGTATCCATGGAAAGCCCTGGTCAGTGCTAACACCTAACATCGTTAGTATTGTTTCTTTTTTTAGGTTATTCCCTTTATTTTTGTACTTAATAATTAACAAGGCCCTACTCTATACCAAACATTGTTTAAAACCTATAGCGGAGCTAGCCATATAATTTCATTTATATAACTATAGTTGTTTACTTTTCTAATAGTTGAGTGGTTCTTTCAAAATAGTGGCTTTATTACAATTTGTCCTAAAAGGACTATCACTTTAAGAAATGAACAAGCTCCATATATTCATAAGTGAAAAGAGCAAATTACAACACCACATTACACTAGAAAAACATATAGTTTTGACTGAAAAATATATAATACATACACAAAAGAACAAAGACTGGAAGACCTATATCTTGTTAACTGATTCTCTATGGGTGTTGAAATTATGGTTGTTATTTTTTAGCTAATCTGTATTTGCTAAAATTTTTTATAAGAAAGAGGGAATATCAGCCCAGTGATTATCTTTTCTCTGTTACATCATCAGTTTATTCTTTCCTCTTCATCAGATGGTTCCATCAGCAAGCAAGTTAATGCAGTTTCTCCCATCTTAAAAAAAAATCCCTTGACCTAACATTCCCTTCCAGGTATCCCTCCATTTCTCTACCCCCTTATACACTAATACAGTTCTCCTTTCTCTCTTGAACCTACTCTAGTCAAGCTTTCTGTCTCAGCACTGCATCTAAACTGTTTGTCAAAGTCACCAAAGTCCTCCGAATTGACAAACTCAAAACCCACTTGTCAGTAATCACCTTACTTGACACTGTTGGTACTATCTGACACGATTACTCCAGGAAGGCCCCAGAGCTTAGTACTCTGACCTCTTCACTTTCTACATTCACTCCCTTTATGTCTCACTTCATCCATGGTACTTGATACCATCTATATAACCTTATGGCTCCCAAATTTATGTCTCTAGCCTAACTCTTCTCCTAAGTTCCAGGCTCATATATCCAACTGCCTATTTAGTATCTCCACCTGGATGCCTAATAGGCACCTCAGACTTAACATGCTCAAGCTCTTGAACCTCTTCCTCATTTAAAAAATTCCTCTGCACACAATCTTTTTCATTTTAGTTGACAGCAATTCCAAACTTCCAG
This sequence comes from Camelus dromedarius, assembly GCF_036321535.1. Lineage (NCBI taxonomy): Eukaryota > Metazoa > Chordata > Mammalia > Artiodactyla > Camelidae > Camelus > Camelus dromedarius. The sequence continues at coordinate 51,939,833 of NC_087438.1, forward strand.
CTGTTTAGGCAAAAAACCTTGTGTCCATCCTTGATAACCTTTTTATCTCACACACCACATCTGAACCATCATCAAACCTCACTGGCTCCACTTTCAAAATATATCCAGAACCATGCCTCTCCACTAACTAACCAGCTGGATTTAGAAATCACTTTCTCTTGCATGGCTACTGCAGTAGTCTCCTTGCTGGCCTCCCTGCCTCAGATCTGCAGCCTATTCCTAGTTCAGGAGACAAAGAGACACAATGTAAAGGTAAACTGGATCATCTGACTCTGTTCAAAACCCTCCAACGGCTTCTCTTCTCACAGAGTAAAATCAAAGTCCTTACAGTGATTTACAAAGTCCTACACAATCTGCCCCTTACCTCTCTGACCTCAAATTAATTTGCCCCGCTTCCTTCATTCACTTTATCCAGACAAACTGGCCTCTTTTTCGATCCTCACACAGGTCAGAAATTCTCCTGCCTCAGGGCCGGAGCACTTGCAACTCCTCCTGACTGAATACTCCTCCCCAGACATCAGCATGTCACTCCCTCACCTACTTCAGGTATCCTCAAGGATCTTTTCCTGACCCTGCTATTTCAAACTCAATCCAGCCTCCACCCTAACTCTATCCGCTTTCCCTGCCTTATTTTTCTCTACAGCAGTTCTTGTCATCAAATGACCAATCATATAGTGACTTGTTTACTGACTGTCTTCTTGCTTACTGCCTATCATGGAATATACGGTCTGTGAGAGCAGGCACTTTGTCCACTGATTAATCCCCAGCGTTAAGAACAGTACCTAACATTCTTAAGAAGGCACTCATATTTGTTGAATCAATAGATTATTTCTCTAATTTTTTCAGTTACAGAAAAAAATTAGAAATGAATAAACAGGTCCCAGTTATCCTACAGACCATAATCTTTTTGAAACAAGAAATATATCTGGCCCACACCAGGCACTTAATAGTTATTAACTGATTTCTAAATGCCCATTTTGCTTAAAACCTTCCAAAGGCTTCTCTTCACACTCAGAGTAAAATCCAAAGTCCTTACAAGGCCCTGTACAATCTTGCCCCCAACCTTCCACTGTACCCCTTACCTCTCTGCCCTCATAGTACTAAAATTCCCCCCTCATTCTTCATGACCACATTCTTAACCTAGGCTTTAAGAAACTTAAAAAAAAAAAAACATTCCTAGAGTAAAGATGGGGGCTGTTTAGCTCTGCCAATCCATGATCTTGGGACCAGCCGTATTTATAAGTCTCTCGCTTGTCCAGCCACCATGCTAACTCACTCAGCTGCAGAATTAAAGACGCTGGCCTTCTAATTAGGTTGGCTCCTATCAGCAATACAAATAATCAGCCCATCAATAAGCAGACATTGACAATAAATTGTTCACTTTTGTAGATCTATGAACTCTTTCCAGCTGACATGCTAAATAAGTCTTCCCTAAGTATACAAACCAAAGAATGTTTTTCATAATAATGTGAAATATAGGAAAATCATTTCCTTCTTGATTATTCTACTTTGGGCTCTTCACTTTAAATTTTGAATGTGGACTGCAGGCAATTTGTTTTTGTCAGTAGTTCATTTATATACACAACTGCAATACTGTCAAATTACTTCACTATAATACATTTGTCATTTCATGAGCATTTTAACTTTTCTGCAGTAAAAAAGAACATTTCAACCGACCATCTGTCTGATTTTTTTGTTTTGTTTTAACCATTCGTTTCTAGTAATGTTACTCTAAATTCTAAATATTTTTAGAAATAACGTAATATCTCACATCCTGGGATTCAATGGTAAGGCGTGAACTTAATATTCCAGATAATCTCCTTGGATTTCACAAAATCAGGGATCTTAAAATAACATATCCTATATCAAGGGATGAATATTTTCTTGGTTAAGTATTTACGATAAATTGTGAAAGTCAGAACTGACTCTTCTCCAAAAAGAAATGCAAGCTAAGCAAATAAAATGGAATATTTAAAAAACCTGTTGCAAACTAGAACTCTACAGTATTTCATGAATTTTTTTGTTCAATGTGGTAAAATCTTGTTTGATTTGAAGTATATTTCAAGAGTGAAATTATAGGAACCTTACTGCACCACTAAAGTGACAATCCTTAACTTGTGTAGTCAGCCCTTTGTGGAACTAACAGTCTTATTTATGTGAAGATGAAAACAACTAGGAATGCACTGCAGATACCATAATATAGTTTCTTCTTTTGTTAATAGCCGTCTTGGAACAAATGACATTTACTTACTGAAAGATCAATAAAACATTAAAATTGCCTAATATTTTATGTCCTTTGTAAGTAAAAAAAAGTAAGATCCAATTTACATATACAGCATGGCAAATATATTGTTAACATCTCCAGAACTAGATCTAGTGACCATAAAATTCAACCAGCTAAGCAGAATTAACAGGATAAATCAGTTACCAAAACTGGAGTTATTAGAACTCAAGGGATTTAGATCTTCAGAACCTGAAGATGATGACAAGGACAAAAGCATGCTACAGAAATCATTAGTGGAGTTTATTTTCATACCAGCAATACTGGACTCCTGAGCACGAGAAAGGAATGCACAATGAGGAGCCTGTACCTCTTCATAATATATCAACAACTCAGGGCTCCAATATTTTCAACATCTCAAACTACAATGTGTTTTGACATTCAAAATTTCATCTTCTTCAGTAAATCATTGTTTACAGAAATAAATGCTTATAATAAATACCTTCTGGTAGGTATAACACACTGAAAAGTTGAGAATTATTACATAATTTAACATTAATTATATATTTGTATTACTATTAGCTCACATTAGCCTTATCTCACCAACTAAATTATTAAAGGAAAGATAATGATCTTATAATTGGTCTATAGTTTTCTGCTGAAAACACAGAATAATTAACTATACTTATGGCATAATCCCAACTTTGCAAATAAAGATGTTTCTGAAGAATGGTATAGAGATTTCTAAAATCCTGAATGTAAAGTTCATTCAACATCTGTGTGACAATTCCAAGTCAATTAACCCAAACCACAACACTCAAGTAATGACATAAAGAAAACGGCTGTTTTGGACCTATATATAATTAACTTCAGGGTGATACAATAATACCTCAGTATAATACAATAGGATTACTAAGCTAGGTTTTTCTTCTGTATAAGGTCTACTGAATCTGGTCATGCTTTATTTTTTAACTACACTGGCTAAAGAGACAGTAAATATTAGTAGAATCTGATTCATTCAATTGAGTAAAGGACTTGAAATATTTATGATGCAAAATTATGAGCCAAACACTTCGCTAGGCACCGTCACATAAATTATACCATTTAATATCAGGTGAGTATGTGAAAGATTCCTCTATACACTATTCAACAAATATTCATGAGTCACTACATAACGAGAATACAGAATGAATGAGTAAAGGTATCAATGAAAATAGTAGGAAAAGTAGTAAGAAAGTAGAGTAAGCTTTGAACAACTGAAACTATAAAAGTGCTATATAAAAAAATTTTAATATGGTATAGACCCTAACTAAAATTAAATATTATAAGTAAAAAATGGTGGAAAAAAGTTTAAAACCTTATATGGAGACACAATGACTCTCTGAGGTAAGTCTAAAATAATGGAGTTACGGAATGGCCAATACAGCAGAGTAGGAAGATCCTGAACTCATGTCCCCCAAAGGACACATCATTATTACAACTATTTACAAAGCAACTGTGGATGAGAATGACCTGAAGACTAGCAGAGAAGGTCTTCTACAACTTAAGATACATAGAGGGAACCACAACAAGATGGTGAGGAAGGGTAGAGACATGCTACAGTCAAGATCCAAAGCTCCAGGAGGACAATTACAACTGCAGAGGTGCTCCCCAAAGAGTAAGGGTCTGAGCGCCACATCAGGCTCCCCAGTCCAGGGGTCCTGCACCAGAAAGACAAGATCCAAGAATGTTTGCCTTTGAAGATGAGTAGGGCTTACTATGGGGAAAGACAGAGGTGGTGGGAAATACAGACTCCACTCTTAAAGGGCATACACAAAATCTCATACACCCCAGGACTCAGGACAGTAGTAGTAATTTGAAAGGAACCTAGGTGAGCCCAACTTGCAGATCTTGGAAAGTTTCCCAGAGAGGCAAGAGGCAACTGGGACTTATCCTGGAGACACAGACGCTAGTGCCTGCCATTTTGGGGAGCTCATCCCACAAGGACACTGGAATCCTCCCTCTAGCTTATTAGTACCATGACCCAGCCCCACCCACAAGCTAGTCAGCACCAGTCCTGGGACACTCCAGACCATAAAGGTACCTGGGGCGGGACACAGTCTTATCCATCAGCAAGCTGGCTGCCATAGGATCCCTGAGCCCCAAGCTGCTCCAGGACCCAGCCCTGTCTATCAGAAGGCCCAGGACCCATCCCCACCCACCAATGGGTGGGAAAGAGCCCAAGGTCTCACAGCCAGCTGATCCCACCCACCCCACTCACCATCAGTCTGGCACCAGCCCCAGGACCCCCAGGCCCCAGCCCCACCTACCTACAGGCTGACACCAACTTCACCAACAGCTGAGCATTGCAGCCGGAGACCCTAGGCCCAGCCCCACAACCACAGGGCTGGCACTAGGGCTCTGGCCCCACCCAGTAGCAGGCTGACACCAGCTCCAGGACACCTCTGGTGCCCTAGTCAGCCACCCTGAGATATGGCCATGCCTACCAGCTCCAGAACATCCTGGATCCCACAATCAGTCATGTCAGGAACCAGCCCTGCCCACTAGCAAGCCCACACCAGGCTCAGGACTCCACTTCCCTGGCTATGGTCCCACCCACCAGAGGTCGACATTAGCTCCAGGACCCCAGCCCTGCAGCCAGCCACCCTGGAACCTGGCTCTGCCCACCAATGGACCAGCACTAACCCCAGGATCCCTGGGGCTCCAGAGCCAGCTGCTTCAAGACATGGCCCTGCCAGACAGAGGGCCAGAACTAGGACCAGGACTTCCTTGGCCATGCAGTCAGCAGTGGCAGACCTGGCCCCATCCACAATCAGCCAGCAGTCCCTGCACAAGGCAGGGCCAGGCAACCAACCAGACCAGGGGCCAGCCACATCCACCAGTGTGCCCACAGTAGACACCTGCCACAAAAGGAGGATCCAGACAACCCAAATAGAGGGCATCCCAATAGCATTCAGCTCTGCTCACCAGAGCAGAATGTGCTGCTGGGTCCCACAGGACAACTCCTACGTAAGTCCAATTCTCCAACCTGGGGAAACACAAACAACTTACAGATACATAAAAATAAAAACAGCAAATTAGGCAAAATGAGGTGACAAAGGCATACATTCCAAAAGATGGAATGAGTTACAACCACAGAAGAACTAACTAAAGTAGAGACAAGCAATCTACCCAATAAAAAGTTTAAGGTACAATGGAGAAAAGACAGTCTCTTCAACAAGTGGAGATGGGAAAACTGGACAGCTCCATGCAAAACAATGAGATTAGAACATTATCTCACAGTATACACAAAAACAAACTCAAAATGGATTAAAGACCTATCTGTAAGACCTGAAACCATAAAACTCCTAGAAGAAAACACAGGCAGAACACTCTTTGACATAAACTGTAACAATATTTTTTTGGATCTGTCTCCTAAGGCAAAAGAAATAAAAGCAAAAATAAACAAATGGGACCTAATTAAACTTAAAAGCTTATTATACACAGCAAAGGAAACCACCAACAAAACAAAGAGACAACCTATGGAATGGGATAAAATATTTGCAAATGACGTGACCAACAAGGGTTTAATATCCAAAATATATGAACAGCTCATGTTATTTAATATCAAACAAACAAATCAATCAAAAAATGATAACGATATGGAGAAAAGGGAATCCTGTACACTGTTGGTAGGAATGTAAATTGTTGCAGCCATTAAGGTATGGAGGTTCCTCAAAAAATTAAAAACAGAACTATCATATGATCCAGCAATTCCACTCCTGGGTATTTATCCAAAGAAAACAAAAACACTAATTCGAAAAGATATATGCACCATATGTTCACTGCAGCAGTATTTACAATAGCCAAGATATGGAAACAACCTAAGTGTCCACTGAGAGATGAACAGATAAAGAATATATGTTATGTGTATACAAACATACAATGGAATATCACTCAGTCATAAAAAAGAATGAAATTTTATCATTTTCTACATGTAACGACCAGAGGGTATTATGCTAAGGGAAACAAGTCAGACAGAGAAAGACAAATACTGTATGATTTCACTTATATGTGGAATCTAAAAAACAAAACAAATGAACAAACATAACTAAACAGAAACAGAGTCACAGATACAGAGAACAAACAGGTGGTTGTAGGGAGTAGAGGGGGATAAGTGTACAAACTTCAATTACAAAATAAATGAGTCACAGGTATGAAATGTACAGTGTGGAGAATACAGTCAATAATTATGTAGTATCCTTGTATGGCAAGAGATAACAACTAGATTTATCACAGTGATCATTTTGAAATGTACAGAAATATTGAATCACTATGCTGTGTACCAGGAACTAACATAGTGTTATAGGTCAATCATACATCAAAAACAAACTTACAGAAAAAGAGAGCTGATCTGTGATTACCAGAGGCAGGGAAGTGGGGGTAGGGGAAACTGGATGAAGAAAGACAAAGTGTACAAACTTTCAGTTATAAGTAAGTATTTTATCTTATAACTGGGGATGTACGACATGATGAATACAACTAACACTGCTGCCTGTACATTACACGAGAAAACTGTTGAGTAAATCCTAAGAGTCCTCACACTAAGGAAAAAAAAATGTTCTATTTCTTTAATGTTGTATCTATGAGTTGATGGATGGTCACCAAACAACTTATCATGGTAATCTTTCATGGTGTATGTAAGTCAAATCGTTCTTCTCTACACCTTAAACCTGTATCTCAATAAAACTGGCAGAAATACAAAAATAAAACAAACAAAAATAAACAAAATAATGTGCTACTATTAATAAGGTAATGACATCTGGGACTGTGAAAGGAAAATCAAAATGCCAGTATTGCTAAGAGAGCTCTCTAAAATGGCCCCGGGAGGCACTGAAGGAGTATGACTTATGCAAGACCATGCGGATAGAATCTGAACTTTGACCGTGTATTATCTTAATGTAGGTATCCAGAATATCTGCCCAATGTTCCAGAAACTCAAAATATTTATCAGATCCTTACCCTAAAATAATTCGTAACAGCCTGTTTCCTAAGGACAAATATTTCCTTGCATCATGGTCACCCATAATTCTTGTCAACTTTACAACCTTGTGGCTTTCATCTTTATAAGCAACTGACTTTCTCTTCCTCTGCACACTTCCGAACTGCAATTTCTAAGACCCCAAAAAAATTCTTTTATCTGTAGCCTTCTGCATTTTCTTGGTCAATAGGACTGTTTTATCTTCACTTTAATAAAGTTAACTCAAGAATATCCCTATAAAAAGGTCACTCTTATGCAGCTGCACTTCTATACTCCCTCCTGAAAGGGAGAAAACACAGTGATGATAAAGCTAGATTTGCTGTTACTGTGTACAAGCCAGAGACCCACGTAAAATTCCTAGTGGACTCCACTGAGAAACACTGATAACAAAGGTTAAAGGGCTATACGTAATGTAATTTTCATGGCTGACATAAAGCTGACAAATAAAACTTAAGTTAAAAAAGTAGACTAGCCTTTAGCATTTGCAATGCAAATATGCTGATGTAGTTAGTATTGAGTACATCATACTACATGATGCAGTAAGACAACAGAAAAGCACGCCACCCTTTGTTGGGGTCTAAATCAGCTCTGTGAATCAAAACAAACAAAAAGTCCACCCCAATTTCAGCAGGTGCTAAAAACGCTATCTTGATTATCCTTTTTTTTTTAATTGAAGTATAGTTGATTTACAATGTTGTGTTAGTTTTAGGTGTACAGCATAGTGATTCAGTTACACATAACATATATATTCTTTTATAGATTCTTTTCCATTATAGGTTATTACAAGATATTGAATACACTTTCCTGTGCTATACAGGAGGTCCTTGTTGTTTACCTATTTTATATATAGTGTTGTGTATATATTAATCTCAAACTCTTAATTTATTCCTCCCCCGTATCTTCCCCCTTTGGTAACCACAGCTTGTTTTCTATGTCTATTTTAAGTCTATTTCTGGTTTGTAAATAAGTACATTTGTATCATTTTTTTTTAGATTCCACATATAAGTGATATCATACAATATCTGTATTTCCCTGTCTGATTTACTTAACTTCATATGATAATCTCTAAGTCCATCCATGTTGCTGCAAATGGCATTATTTCATTCTTTCTTATGGCTGAGTAATATTTCATATTATATGTATACATATACCACATCTTCTTTACCCAATCATCTGTTGATGGACACAGGATGCATCCATGTCTTGGCCACTGTAAATAGTACTGCTATGAACACTGGGATGCATGTATCTTTTCGAGTTAAGAGTTTTCTCCAGATATATGCCCAATACCTTTTAACTGTTAAACCCAATGGCCTCTTTTCAGCCTTCATTCTATTTGCCTCTTCCCTGTAACTCCTAATACAACTCTCCTCTTAGCTTCCTTTTTTCTAACCTTCCTCTGAGCACACTTTCAGTACTTCTTCTTTCACTCATCTCCTAAATGTTGGGTTCCATAAGGTTTTGTCTAAACTGCCTTCTCTTCTAACAAGAAAAGTTCTCCCTGGGTGATTTTCTCCAATCCCATGCTTTAATTACTACTTATAATTCTAAACGTTGATGCCTTAATCTATATTGCATCTGAACATGCATTTTCTTTTGCAGCTCTCCTGGTTTCCACACATTCTGCCTGAAGAATTCCCCTTTTCTTCACCTGGCAAAAACCTTCTCAGGCTTTAGGACTAAAAACCTCATCACCTCGGCGAAGCTTTCAACAACTTTTCTAAACAATGTTAGTTAATATTCTGGTTCAGAAATCACTTTCAATTATACCATCTTATGTAAAACTCACAAAATAGGCAAGTATTATCATATCCTCTCTAGAAACGAGGACACTGAAGTTTGACAAGATAGACCAACTTGAACAAGGAAACATGACTGCAAGTGGAAAACTTCAACTTAAATTCAGATCTTCTCACTCTAAGTCCAGTGCTCTTTCTAATACACCTTGACGTTCTCAAAAGAAAAGAGATTCAGAAATTTATTAGTTTTACCACTGCTGAGAAAAATTAGCTTTCTCTGTTTCTTTCCAAAAATTAATTTCTAGTTAAATATTTAATCCAGAAATAAAATGATTAAAATTAGTTTTTAAATTATATATACACAGTCTAATGGGTTAAGATAAAATAAAGAGTTTCTTTGTTTAAGACAAAAGAAAAATAATTTAGGAAAAAACTGAAAGCAATAAAAGTCTACAACCATCTCAAAAGAAGAGATTACAAAAAATCAACTCTTCACATTTTTAAGCAAAGAAATTGCAAATCTTGATCCCAATAATCCAAACGCAGGCTTGATTAACCAATAAATGACGTACAAGATCTGCTTTTGTAAAACCATCTAAAACTCCCTAACTCTGGCTTTATTTGAAGGGGAAATAAATAAGACTGATAAGATCAAATTCAGAAAACAAAAATCATCAATAATCCTGTGATGAAGAAGTGATTAGGCATCATTGAGGTGGTTACTGAAGGATCAAAGGGCATAAAGCTTTTGGATGAGAGGCCAAAGAGCAGAACAGCAGAGGGAGTCAGAACATCACCATTTTGTAGACATTGCGGTAAAGACTGGTTCAGGAGATTCATCAATGCTAAATACAGGGAGTGGAGATTTAATGAGGAGCAAGACATTTGCATGGTCTCAAAGTGTCCCTCCATAGGTAGATTACTGGGAAAAAATAAATAACAGACAACCCATTAACTGGGAAAATTAACATCATAAAGATGGGTATACTATGCTTCCCAATGCAACAGTCTAAGAAGGTAGTATTCTAGCCTGGGATACACAACATGAATGTAAACATGAGGAAACACTGACAAACCCAAGTGGATTAATATGCTATAAAATAATTGGCTTGTATTCAACAAAAGTGTCAAGGCAGCAAAAGACAAAAGCCAAGGAACTATGCCAGATTAAAGGAGATTAAAGAGGTATGACAACTAAATGAAATACATGATCCTGGACTGGATTATGTACTAGAAGGGAAAATGCTAAAAAAAAATTATTTATTGGGACAAATGACAACACTGGACTATAAACTGTAGATTGTACTAATGTTAAATTTCTTTAATATAACAGTACTGTGGTTGTGAAAGAGAAAATCCTTGTTCTTAAAAAATATAAACTAAGGTATCAGGATAAAGGGACATGATGTATACAATCTATTCTCCAAAGGATCAGACAGATAACAAATGTGTGTATATCTCTGTGTGTAAAGAGAAAAGAGTAATAAATAAAGCAATGCAGTAATTTTTTTAATTTAAAGAATCTGCATAAAGAGTTCTCTGTACTATTTTTATAAACTTGAAACTATTTCAAAGTAAATCATCAAAAATTAGAGCAGAAGAGGGTGGGTGAAATGGGTGAAGGGGGTCAAAGGCACAAAGTTCCAATTATAAAATAAGTCATGAGGATGTAATGTACAACATGGTGACTAAAGTTAATAAAGTTAATAATACTCTATTGTATATTTGAAAGTTGCAAAAGAGTGAATTTTTTTTTGCATTCACTTTTATTGAAGTATAGTCAGTTTACATTGTGTCAATTTCTGGTGTATAGCATATTTCAGTCATACATATACGTACACATATTTGTTTTCATATTCTAAAAGCATGAATCTTAAAAGTCTTCATTACAGAAAAAAAACTTAAGAATGGTGATGGATGTTAACTAGACTTCTTGTGGTGATATTTTCTCAATAGATAAAAATACCTACTGAATCATGTTGTACACCTGAAACTAGTATGTTATATGTCAATTACACTTCAATAAAAAAAAATTAGACAATAAAAAACACCAAAAAAAACAAAACAAAACAAAACACCAAAACTAAATAAATAAAAAATAAATTAGCACAAAGGATCAGGGTAAGCTTTAAGTTTTTTACATAAATTTTGTCATTTGGGTTTTTAAAAAGGCAAGAAGTATCACTTGTTACAAAGGAGAGAATGCAAGCTCAAGAGAAATTAAGTGACCACTTCTAGAGCAGAGGTCTCCTTGTTTCTGTACACCCCATTAGATTGCAATTCAATGGCCAAAGTGTTTCTAATTCCTGAAAGCCTCAAGGTCATACACTGTCTAAAACTACTATTTAAAGTTTTAAACTTTTAATGAGGTGTAAGTATTCTCTAATAAAAGCACCGTAAACTTCATCAAGCAGTAAGAATTTCCAAGTGCTCCACAGAACGAGCTCCAAGATGAGAATGTCTGGGTTCAGATTCAGGCGGCACAGCATTCTAGCTTTGCTTCTAGCTCAATTTCTTCATCTGCAAAGTGGGATCAAAGAACGATCTGCTAACAAGCCACAGGGTTGTTAGGAGGACTGGATGAGATAATAAGCATAAAGTAGTGTGCACAAATGCACAAGCACTCAACAAATGTTGGTTATTTTTATTTTAAATCCAACCTGCTAAAGCACTGCTCATAGTCAAAGCTATACAAGTTTTTTTCCAAATCAGGCCCAATAGGAAATGGAAGGCTCTAAGAGAAAAACATCTTAGAAGTTCACAAATCATACAAGTAAATCAAATTGTAGACACACCACATACAAAACAGACCTGTACAGACTTACACCTTAATACAACAGTTGAAACATTTTGCTAACAGTAGACCTGCGACTAGCCCATTGTTGGAACAATGCATCATTTAAGTGCAGACTGAAAAATGAAAAATTAGTTATATTACTTTTAAACTTTCTAACTTGAAAATAAGGGGGGAAAACCCTCTATTCCACATGCTCTATACAGGATTTCACTTAGCTTAACACAGTCAAAATGTAATCTCAATTTCAACTACTAGCACTTTTCAGAATGCCTTTTAAAATAAATTTTAAATGTAATCCTAATTAAATTTTACTTTACCTTTCTTAAAAATCAAGTATATATTGTCTAGTATTCACTTTTAAAATTCACATTATTAATTTGTAAAATTTTTGGACTTGTTCAGAGTAACACTCTTAAGTATTCTCTCTACTCATATGATTATTGTGTTTGCGATTGAGTTTTTGGTTTTTTGTTTTGGGTTTTCTGGGTTTTTTTGTTTTTTTTTTTTTTTTTTTTTGGTCTGTAGTGCATAGGACATTGTCCAAGAACATTAGCATTTGTATAAACCAGTTTGTCCGTTCATAACGTACCTACAACACCTCCTTCCTCCTACACTCGAGAGTCACAGAATAGTTTCCCACAAGCCACATACTCTAAGTTTACCTCTCAACTCCCCAAACACTCCTTCCACCCTAATAAGCGAATTTCTCCAAGTGTGACCAAGCAAACATTAAATGAGCTTGTTAAAACATTAAATGAGTGTTTGTTCAAAATTCTGATTCCTGCGCCCCAGCCCAGACAAACTCAGTCTTAGATGATGGCACCTAAGCGCTCCAAAAGGTGCTTTTTTCACTAAAGTTTGGAAACTACTAGAGACTCCTACAGAGTCTTATCCCAAACTCCCAACAACTCTCGCCACTCCCAACTGACCCAACTCGGGAAACGTTACCGTCCGGCTGCGGGACGGTCTCGGGGCGAACCCACCCCTCTCCCGGGAGCCCGAACTCCGTGCCCGCTCCTCCCGGGCCCCAGCTCCTCAGTCCGGTCCCCCCTCAACCCCAAACCCTCCTCCTTACTTCTTCATATCGCTGCTAAAGAGGCCGAAGGCGCCAGAGGGGGAAATGGTCGAGGTCGCCTCCTGACCCAGCTCCGTCGCCTCCCCTCCAGACTGCTCATTGTAAGCGAAGCTGTTGCTGGACATTACTGCGGTGCTGCAGTTGTCGGACTGGTCCTGCCCAGGTTTCTCCCCGAAGGGCTCCGGTCCGAAGGACGCGGAACAAAACTAGTTCTCGTGCTGGGAGCGGGGGTGGCGGGGTGCGCAGGCGCTTCCGGACTCGTCACGGCTCCCTAAGCCGACCTGGCGGTCCACCCCCTGCGCATGCCCAGTATGCAGGCCGGCCGGAGCCCACCGCCAGCCGCTCCAGGGCCCGCCTGGATTTCCCTTTTCCGGGTTTTTGAGGTAGCTGAGAGGCTAGGACCCCAGCTTTGCGGAAGGCAGGCCCAGCGCGTGCGGAAGACTAGACTCTTGGCTTTTAAAGGGTTGTTTTAGTTTGGTTGGTTTTTTTGTAGATACCCATTGTATCCATTTTGATCCCTTAGAAGGGTCCCCGAGCCAGGACACTTCTTTGCTTGACTCCTGTTGTAAGTCAATAGCTTTCAGATTTCTCCTGAAACGCCACTTAACACACCAGATCAACTTTCCTAATCAGGATTGTTTTCCCTTTTTAGGCGGTTTCTACTCTCCCTGGAGCCAGCTTTGTCTTACTTTCACATCCGGCCCAGGCAACCTTTATCGCAAATCTCTCCACCTTAAGGAAATTTCTAGGACCATGTGTTTGAGGATCCACTGTCACAGAGATGGTATCATTATAGTGAACGCTTCAAAGGAAAATCCTGGGGCCAGTGGTTTCCAGTTACCGTAGGAGTGCTTCCTACTGGCATCTGGCTACCAAAAGTAGAATAAAGTGAAATGGAGCCGCCTCATGCACCAGGTGTAGCCTATCATCTGGGCAGCTCCTTCATTCTTGGGCTTGTGGTATCACTAAAGTCTTCTGGGCAGTCAAGGCAGAAAGTTGCCTGGCATGGGAGTAGCACCTGAGAAACCTTTCCAGGACTAACTTCCCCCAGCCTGACATTTCAGGTGAATTTCAGAGCCTTTCCCTATTGCCCCTTCAGACTGGCTTTACAACTACAGCCCTGAAGCCAGAAACTCAGGGACTAGTGAAATACAACCTGGGGGGCCAGTGGCTGTCGAGGGCAGGGAGGTACAAGGATCAGAGTGTTGTCCTCCGGTAATCTAATGGCCACACTGAAAACAACAATGAAGTATCACTACATACTTAGTAAAATGGCCAAAATCCAGAACACTGACACCAAATGCTGGTGGGGATGTGGAACAACAGAAACTCATTCACTGCTGGTGGGAATGCAAAATGGTACAGCAACGTTGGAAGATAGATTGGCAGTTTCTGACAAAATTAAACACACTCCTACCATATAATCCAGCGATTACACTACTTACTATTTACCCAAAGAAGTTGAAAACTTATGTCCGTGCAAAAATCTGCACAGATGTTTATAACATTCTTGTTTATAATTACCAAAACTAAGAAGCAATCAAGATACGCTTCAGTGGGTGAACATATAAATAAACTATGGTACATCCAGACAATGAAATATTATTCAGCTAAAAAGAAGTGAGCTATCAAGCAATGAAAATATATGGAAGAACCTTAAATGCACATTATTAAGCTGAAGGAGCCAATCTGAAAAGGCTGCATATTCTATGATTCCAACTACATGACATTCTGGAAAAGGCATTCTGGAAACTATGGAGATAGTAAAAGATCAGCAGTTGCCAGGGATTGGGTTGCAGGGAGGAGGGATGAACAGGCAGAGAATAGAGGATTTTTAGGGCATTAAAGTACTCCATGTGATATCATAATAATGGGTACATGTCAGAATACATCTTCCCAAACCCACAGAATGAGTAACACCAAGAGTGAACCATAATGGAAACGATGAACTTTAGTTGACAATGATATGGCAATATAGGTTCATTAATTGTAACAAATGTACCACTCTGGTGAAGTGTGATAATGAAGGAGGCTATGCATGTATAGAGGCAGGGCATATATGGGAAATCTCTGTATCTCCCTCTCAATTTTGCTGTGAACCTAAAAATATTCTAAAAAATAAAATCTTAATTTAAAAAATGAAAGACTAATTTTACAAAGAAAGGCCACACTGTTAATTTTGAAATAAGCATGACTATGACTCTGAGTGGGAGAGGAGGGATCGTCCTCTGAACTTCATATTCTGGTCAAAACTTGCCGGGTTTTTAACTCAGCTATTAGAAGACTCCTCCAGGGATGAAACGATGGAGCACCTAAAATGTGTTGTCAATACTGATGATATTGATCAATTTATGGAATTTCACCTATAGCTGATTATTCATGATGATAATGATAAGGATGAGGATAGATATACTTAATAGGTGGCTTAACATGTACCAGGCACATAAATGATTTACATATATTAATTCATTTAATAGTAAAAGAAGCTAGCTTTCTTTTCCTTTATCCGTAAAGTGAGGATATTGATGTACACATACCCTAGAGAATCGCTGGCGTATATTCCTGGGTATGGAATTTCTTGACTGTAGATTATATGCACCTTTACTGAATACCCTAAATTATTCTGCAATATAATTTTAAGAGTTCACACTCCCACAGCAATGTATGAGAGATTATCTTTCCTCATATCTCACTAACGCTTTGTTTTCTAAAACATTTTTATTGTCATAAACATGTTAGGTATGATTATTTTTACTTTCAGATTCTTTTCCATTACAGCTCATTACGAGAAGTTGAATAAGATAGGTCCTTGTTATTTGTCTATTTTATATATAGTGATGTGTATCTATTAATCCCAAACTCCTAATCTATGTCTCCCCTGGTAACCACAGTTTGTTTTTTATGTCCATGCATCTACTTCTGGTTTGTAAATAAAACTTGTATCTTTTTTTAGATTCCAGATATAAGTGATATCATATGGTATTTGTCTTTCTCTGTTTGACTTATGAAGTTCTTTATTCTTGAGTCAGTCATGTTTAACTCATTGCTTGATTGTAGTTGGTAGTATTTTAATATTTTAATTTTTCATGCAGTACTATTCATAGTTTCAGGCATCCACTGAGGTTCTAGAATATATTCACAGTGGATAATGGAGGACTGCTTTATAAAGAATTGTATGTATAGATTATGTTAAAATACTTCCACAAAATATACAAAGTAAAACACATATTTACATTAAATAGAAAAACACTAAAGCATTCCAACTAGAGTCAGAAAACCAATAGATATGCCTATTAACACCATTAACATTTAACACAGTTCTATGGATTCTAGCTAATGCAATAAGATAAGAAAGATAAATAAGAAAAATAAATAGTGGAAAAGAAGAGAAAAGATTCTAATATTTATAAAAAAAATTATTATATTGCTGGAAAAAACTAAGAGAAAATTATTAGACTTTTACATTGATTCAGTAGAGTGGCCAGATTCAAAGTCCAATAACACTCCTGCACTCCAATAATATCTACTTACAAAATATAATTTTAGAAAGACCTTATTCCACAGTAGCAACAAATAAGCCTTAAGAAATATATGAAACATAAGTGAAGAAAAACTATAAAATATTATCAAAGGATGAGTGGTGGGAGAAAGATCTGAAAAGAGAGTCTATGTTTCTAGATAGGAATATTCAAGTGAATCTATATATTTAATGCAATTTCCATCAAAATTCAAACTTTTTTACTAGAGAAGTTGAATATAAAGTTTATCTGGAATAATGGATACAGTTTAAAGCAAGAAATTTGGTGGAGGGTGTGGAGAGTATTTCATGGTGAAGGGATTACCCTATTACTTAGATAAAAGTACTATAAAATTATTGCAATTTATAAGTTTGGTATTATCTCAAGAATCAATAGACTGACTGAATAGGAACAGACTAGCTCTGAGTATTGACATTATGATAAAGTTAACATTTCCAAACACTTAGGAAATAATGTATTATTCAATAAATGATACTGGGACAATTAATTAGTTAACTATAGGGCAAAAAATAAAGTTAGATCTCTGATTTCATTTCTGATGATTGCTGTAACAAATTACCACCAATTTAGTGGCTTAAAACAACATAAACTTATTCTCTTGAAATTCTGGAGCTCAGAAGATTGAAATCAAGATATACAGCCTTAAGTATGGGCAGGGCCACTTCTTCCAGAGCTCTAGGGGATAAGAGCTCCCTTGCCTTTTCTAGCTTCCTGGGCACATTCCTTGCATTCCTTGGGTCTTGGCCCCTTCAAACCAGCATAACACCTTCAAAACTTTCTGCTCTGTCTTTACTTTGCCTTCTCCCAATCTATGACATCTCTCCCTCTTCCTCCCTGTTACATGGACATTTGTGATTATATTTAGGGCTTACCCAGGTAACTCAGGATAATCTCCCCATCTCAAAAGCCTTACTTTAATCATGTCAGCAGTCACTTTTGCCATATAAGGTAACATTCTCAATTTTTAAGGATTAGGATTTGAATATATTTAGGGGTTATTCCATCTACTACCATCTCTAACTCACATAATACCTAAAATTAAATTTCAGATTAATTAAAAATAAACCACAAAAATTGAATAAATTTTAGGAAAGTATTTTCAGGATTGAAGATGGTTAAGGATTGGGGTTAAAAAAAAGCCTCTCCACATAAATCTAGGCTAGAAACAATTTAAAAGATTATAAAACAATCAATTTTATATAAATAATTTTAGCAGCCTTTACAATTAGAAAATGACTCATAGTTTTTTAATAGAATTTAAACTTTACAGGTTAGTGAAGACATGAGGTTCAAATTTCACAAGTATTCTCTAACTGCTCCATTTTTAAAAGATGTTTAAATTTGAATTATGGAGAAAACAATAATTTGATCTCTAATAACTAAGAGTTTCCATTTACTGAGCTCTTTAAAAGTTTCAAGATCCAAATTAATCACATGTGTTTAGCATGGTCCTACTTGATCTGGCCCTCATTGGTATCTAAGGACTTCATTGTGAGCCACTCCCCCTAGTTTACTACATTCCAGACAGTCTGGTGTTTCTGGATCCACCAAGCTTGTTCTGACCTGGGAGACCTTACTTGCTGAGTTCTCTACCCAGAACATTCTTCCAATGGGTCTTCAAAAGGCTGGCTTCTTCAGTGTTATTCAGGCTTTATTCTATGCAGCTGTTAGCTCAAATATCACCTAATTGGAGATCTTCCCTGATCACCCAATCTAATATTCCCCCCGATCCCCATGCCAATTGTTAACAGACATGATTGGGACAGCTGAGCTGTTTAGTTAGCCATGCCTTCTTGCTCTGTAATATAAATTCCTCCAGAAGCTTTGCACTGAGTTAAAGAGGATAGTTTTTCTCAGAGTACAAAGTTTCTTTTGCCAAATGAACATGAGTTGTCATGCCCTCCTGTCTGAGGAAACCCCATGATCAATTGTTTTCGAACAAGGAGATCTCTTCTGTAATTGAATTTATACAATACTCCAATTTACCAAGCATTTGGGGATTTCCATATTTCAGGTTTGTGGGTTCTGGCCAGCAGAAGTCCCAATGAGATGGAATGAATTACTCAAGACTCTGTGGAAAAGTCAAGAGAGCGAGAGGTAGTCGAGAGCCAACTCCACGAACCTCTCAAATGCCCCCACATTTATTGTGTACAGTCAAAAGAGAAATCACTGACAGTTGTGTGATGGAATGCAGGAATTTAGGGAAAGACAGGGTGGGATCTAGATTGTAGAGTCTGGCTCAAGGTCAGAAGACCCTTTATGTTTTGGTAAGTCGTGTTCGTGTTGACATCAGAGAGCCTTACAGCTTATCAGGGCGTAACGTCTGAGAAGCAGCTGCTTAACATTTTTCTTGGACTCAGGCGGCTGTGCCTGTCTTCGGTTGCCCCCCTCTGGGGGTCTTATGCATCATTGGCTAACCAGCCTTCTCACCTCTGAGTCTGCAGCTTTTTATAACTTGTTTACCATTCCGGCCCAAGACTTGTTCCTTTGCGGGCCTACAGTTTACCTTTAGGGAAGTCATGGGAAGAGGGGAGCAAGATACATTCTCATAGATATGTTAAAGCAGACCACCAGCCCAGCCAGTTCCTTGCTTTGGGGATAGAAGACTATCTAACAGCAGGCACGCCCAGCGCTTATAGCCGAGGGCCTGGGTCGTTGCTCTGCAAGGAGCAGAGTGCTATCTAAAACCTCAACTATGCAAGCAAGGAAGTTACTAAGCACATTTGCTCTTCTTTAAGGAGACGAGCAGCCAGGGTCTGTTACAATTTGTTAACCCAATCATGGGCTACCACACAGGTTCTCTAAAATGGTACACACCTGCAAATTTATGCCTTGAATATGCCATGACCTCATTATTATAGCTTTATAATGAAATTGACCTGGAAAATGCAATGTGATAAACCCTACATTAGACAATGACTAAATAAATATTAAATGATATTTGATCATTTAATAAATATTAAATTCCAAATGACATAAGAATGGAGAGAAACTATTATCACTAAATATCACAAAGGGAACATTTAGGTCACTCATAATTCTCTTATTTTATTTAAAAATTTTAGATGGACTTAACCTCAGAGGTTAAGGCTTAAGTTTTACAAAACGATTTTATTATATATTTCCTCATATGCCTAATACATTGAATATTTTTATTAAGTCCTAGGTTTTGGAAGAAGTTTAAATAGCTAGGTAATGCACTCAGCACTGCTGAAGTAAAAGTCCAGTGGAAACCTCTTTCTCATGTCCTCTCTCCGAGGCTCACTTACAAAGTCAGTGAATATAGCTTTCCTTTCTACTTCACTCATGTGTCAGAAAGAACATTCAATCAGATCCGGGTTGGAACTCTGACTCCATCACCAGCTACATGTACGAAGGCAGGCAAGTTCTTAATTTTTCTAAGACTCAAAATTCCTAAAAATAATTAATTCTTATCTTCATTTAAAAATAAAATTATTTTTCTAAAGGAAAAGGAAATCATAGAATACTGCTCCTCCAGGTACAAATAAACTTAACTCCTATGCTAACAAAATCTCTGGACTTGCCCCTAAATGTTGATATTACAGGATCAGCTCCCTTAGACATCTTCTTAAACTGCTCCCAGAATGGTAAAGCTCTGAAATTTTTATATGCAGAGAGGAATCGGAATATTTTATTAATACAGCCAACAAATACATACAGAACTCATCTTGCACTTATGATGTGTGCCAGAGATCATGCTTGGCACAAAATTGAGAGAAAGCCAACCCTTTTCCTCAAAGACATTATAATAACAGAGGAGCTAACCCTCTACATGAATAAGTGTAATACTATAGCACAAGGCAGTAGTGGTGAACATACTTAATATATTGAATAAAAGTTAATATATTCAACATATTGCAATATATTTTAAAAGATTAAATTTTTTACTTTTATGAATTATATCACATAATTCAAAAAGCAATCACTCACATCCCATTGTTATACTTCAATTATTTTACTATGAGCCAGACACTCTTCTAAGTGCTTTGCATGTATTAACTCATTCAATCCTAATACAATCCTGTGAGATAGTTACCATTAGCATCCTCATTTCACAAGTGAAAAAACTCAAGAACTCTGCTTAAGAAATTTGTCCCATTTTACACAACAAATAATTAGCAGAGCTGGTCTTTGAACCTAGACCAGTCTCCAAGGGCCACATTTTTAATTGCTCTGCTATACCACCTCTTTAGATACTTAATAATATATCTTGGAGATTATACCACATCAATATATACAAAACTTTTGTTCTTTTTCCCTGCTGTGTAGTATTCCATTTTATGGCTGTATCATAATTCATTAAATCACCCTCAATGATAAATACTGATTTCTTTCCAATCTTTTGCTATTATAAATAATGCTTCCAAACTTGATGGTAATATACTTTGTAGTATATTGCTACATATGACTCTCTGAAAGGCAAGTCTATGACTATTACAGGACCCTAAACTGGCATTACCCTCATTATTCATCATTTCTCATAGTTACAAGGTAGATTTACTAAGTGCAATGAGAGGTGGAAACAAACTGAACACAATAATAAAAAAAAATCCTACAGATGGTAATAATATTTGAATTAGACCCTAAGATATGGAAAAGTTGATTAATGCAGGTAAATGAGGTACATATAGACTTTATAATAATGAAACAATCTGGGGCATTTTTCACAGACATTAGGATAATAGAGTATTTCTATACCTTAAGTGAATGTAAAGGTCTGAAGACTTAAAATTGAACACTACTTTTTGAAGTTAATAGTTAAAAGAAATCATAAAATGGTTCTTATAAGAGTCAGAAATAAATTTTTGTGGTATCATAAAAAATTTCCTAAACCACTGGCATGGCACACTAATGCATTCAAATGTGCCCGTGCAGCTGGAGTAGACGCTGCCACAACAGTTGGTATAATCACAGATGGAATGACTGTAATAGAAGTATAGAAGCAAAAGAGGATAAAGCAAAACCAAATGGCCTTAAATTAGGTGGTAAATCATTCCATTTTAAATCTTGTAGCTCAGAATTCAAACCAAGGGTCCATGTTTGAGGAAACTAATGGAAAATTGACTAGAAATCATTTGAAAGTCACTGAAAAAGAACACTGCATTTATAATGGAAAAAGTATCTCAAATCTCAAATATCTTTAAAGTTCAATGTTAGCAGAACAGTTAAGGAAATCATGTCACTACAACTTGAGGAGATATGAACCATTAAATACTATAAACATGAGTACTATTTTCTTAATCAGGATGCTTTTTGTTCCAAGTGAAAGAATCCCTGTTATACTATCTTAGCAAAAAATAAATGGAAACAACAACAACAACCATAAAAAGAGTGTGGGGGAAGAGATTTATTGACAATACCTGCCCTTAGAGGTAAATAGATATAGGGACCCAAATGATACCACCAGGATTTCCTCTCCCATCTTTTCAGCTCTGCTCTCTGTCTGTGTTGGCTTCATTCTCTTAAACAGCAGACAAGCTGATGACGTAGCTTCAGGGAGCTTCAGCTTTACAACATCACAGTTTGGCAACCTGAATGCAGTAGAGTCTCCCAGCAAGTTCCCAGGAATGGGCTCTGATTGGCTGACTTGGGCCATACGCTTGTCACTGAGACTCAATCATCACAGCTGTGGAAATGGATTATTACAACTAGTCAGGTCTGAGCCACTTGTGCACACCTTTGATGGGGAGAAGAACCCTAGAATCAAATGACTGAAATAAGGGAGGTGCAACTCCACAATGGACAAAGGGGTGCTGTTACTGGAAGGGGGAGCAGGGAATCCTAGGCAGACAAACACAACAAATGTCCATGTCATGTTGCAACAATGAAAATACTTATTACAAAATGTTAAAAGAATAAAAATTTTATCTATGTTATGATTATAACTATGCAATTTTGAATTCATGTTGACCTGGAGTAAAAGGAGAGTTAATAAATAAAACAAGAACCACTGCCAAAATAAGAAACATTTGGCACTAGTTCTCAATCAGGGACAATTTTGCCTCTATTCCCCACCCCCTGGGATATTTGACATTTTTTATTGTCACAAACAGGAGTGCTACTGGCCTCAAATCCAGTGATGCTGCTAAATATCGTACCATGCACAGAACAGTGCCCCCACAACAAAGAAATATCAGCCCAAGATATCAATAATGCTGCCATTGAGAAACCTAGCAGAAGTGTAACAGTTGCTGTTTCCTTAATAGAAAGAAGGAAAAAAGGAAGGAAAGAAAGAATTAGAAAAGAAAGGAAATAAAAGGGATGGATGGTGATGGCAGAAAAGATGATGAGAGAATCAGGGATACGAGGATACTGGAAATCAAAACATCTTACTTCTAGTCCCACCTTTACAATTAAGTGGCAGTGTAACCTTGGCAAATTACAGACCCTTTGAGACTCACCTTTCTTACTGATAATATGAGGAACTCAGCTAGTTAATTTGCCTCTGAGTTTCTTCCAGCTCAAAAATTCTGACATTATCTGGGATACTTAAGCAGATTCAGGCATATTTCATTGATCAGTAGGCTCATGGCTAGTTTTAAATCCTGGAATTCCTCACTATTCAGACACATTATAGGATTTCTTACGTTTATCAACATTTTTGATATAAAATGAGTCATATTGCCAGTCTAAAGAAGTTAGTCCCAATAGTTAGGCTTTTTTCTTGAGCACTGGCAACAGTAAAAAACAACACATTCCATTTATCAGTCCTCTTTTTTTTTCAAATTTTTAATTTTTTTTATTAAGACAGAACACACAGATCTGGACTCTTAAAAAAATTCTGTTATGAGTGTAAAAAGGCAAGGGAACTACTTTAGAATAAAGAACATTAAAGAGACATAAAAATCAAACACACTGTGTAAAACTTTATTGGATCCTGGATTTAAAAGGAAATAACAGAAAGAATATGTTATGGACAATCAGGGGACTGTGAATATGAACTGTATGTTAGATACTGTTATTGATAATAACGTCACCTTTTTAGGTGTCATAATGATATTTTGGCTATGTGGGATAAAGCCCTGTTTTTTAGGAGATGTATGCTGAGACACTTAGAACTAAAGTGTCATGATATTTACCACTTATTTTCAAGGAAATAAGGAAATAGTCAGGGGGGGAAAGTCTTCTTTAAGGTATTTATATATCAAGAGAAAAATGTGACAAAAGTTAATATTTGGTGAACTAGGTGAAGAGTATATATATATGTTCATTGTTTTCTTCTTTCAACTTTTCTATAGGTTTGAAAATTTATTGTGAAAACAAAGGGAATAAAGAAAAAGCACATGTGTGCTCTACACTGGAATCTGAAACAACATTGTAAAATAATCATAAATTAATAAAAAATGTTAAAAAAGAAAAGAAAAGAAAAAGCACATGTATCTAGACTCTCATGGTAGTAAAGGCTCTTAAAGTTATTTTTTGCAGGGGTGGGGGAGGAGTTTATTTATGAGGTTTATTTATTAATTTTTTTTCTTTAATGGAGGTGCTGGGGATTGAACCCAGGACCTCATGCATGCTAAGCATGTGCTCTACCACTTGAGCTATATCCTCCCCTTAAAGTTCTTTTTTTTTTAATTGAAGTATAGTTGATTTACAATTTTGTGTTAATTTCTGGTGTACAGCATAGTGATGTGTGTGTGTGTGTGTGTGTGTGTGTGTGTATGGCTCTTAAAGTTCTAATGAACTTCTTCAAAGTGCCTAATAGAGAATAGACTGCAGTGTGAATTTAAAGCCTCAGATGACCTGAATTTAAAGCTTCAGATGACCTGCTTCACCCACGCAAACTGCTGATGTATGACTACATGTTATGTTATAAAAGTCATCCACTAATACCACTGATAAAGGAAATGGATTATTAACTTAAAATTAAATGTGATTATAAAGGAAATTTGAAAATCATGTAAGGCCTGATTAGCAAGCAAACAAAACAAACCAGAAAGATACACTTAGAACATTTTTCCAGGAAATATCTTGCCCAATTATCCCCATTATTTATTTCCATATGCCCAATTTGCAAGGAAGAAAATTCTCTTCCCTCACCTTTCCCAAATCAAGCATTGAAAATCAATGGAAAACATCTCATGATTTTTATACTAACATGTGTTGAGCGCTATTGTATTCTGTACTGGAAAGCTTGATCTTTTTTGGTATGTGATGTCTGTGTCATGGAAATGTTAAGTAAATTTTACACAGAAAACTGACTTAGAAATACATCAGAGGCATAGAGTGGGCTACAATTTCAGCATAATTTGTTGGCCAAGTTAGTGACAAAGGGAGGGAAGTGAGACTTTACAGTCTGCCGATGCAAATATGTCACTGTATTCAATGATATAGAATTTCTTTCAAGCCAAAGACCTGGAAAGCCCATCCTTTTGCACAGCAACTGGTATAATCATGTGTACAAGTGACAGTCACACTGCCAGTTAGTTGCAGGGATGGGACTTGAACTGCTTTCCCAAGTCGCCCAAATAAAATGCTCTGAGGATTAGTGTTCTATGTTCTAGGGATCAATGGAGTTCATTCTCTCTGCAGAAAGGTAACTAATGACATCTGCACTATTATTCAAAAGAAATTTTTATCTCTTAGCAAAAGTAGGAAGTAGAATTTATTTTAAGATAACTTTAAGACAGGAGGCCATTATTACTCCCAAATGCGTCTACACTGAATGACTATAATAAATCACAGGATTAAAGAAATTATTTTGGACCAACTTTAACCAATCTCAATAGTTCCATTTACATCATCTTACATTTCTTGATGCCTCTCTGCCTAGCACAGTGCCCTAGAGATTCAATGAATGCTGTTAGTGATCATGCTTGCAACAGTGATGTTGTCAATGATAACTGCTTACAATGAAAATAAAGGAAACTGCTGAATCTATCAACTCAGTGGAAGTTTTGGAAATAATAAAGTTCTTTATAATTATTTAATCTTGCCTGAGTAAGATTCTTTTGTTTAAAGAGTTTAGCAAAGGTTATAAAATTTAATTAACTCAGAGAGAGTGAAGAATACTTGAGATTTTATTTTCCCTTCGTAATTGCAATCGATATGATAAAATTGTCCTCAAGCAGTCATTCCTGTCACATTAGCATATGCAGTTGCTTTGAAGTCCCAGATGATATATTCTCCCGTTGTTTCATGTTTCTTGACTGTTAAGGTTAATAGAAAGGACTCGCATTCATTAGAATAAAATTGTACTAAAAATATAATTTGACCCAATTAGACAAAGAAGCTCTTGTCTGGGATAAGTGGTAATTCCAGTTGTAGGCAGCAGAGGTAGTTGTTTTCACAGAAAACATGAGATACTAACTGCTCATATTTGAGTTTCTCATTTAATTATAATTTCAAATGTTAAAAACTGATAAATTATTGATCTTAAGTATTATAATTCCTTCTCTCCCTCCTTTTGCCCTTTCTATAGAAAGTTATGTTTTGCTATAGGTCAACACCACCAATTATTTTTTGTTTACTCAGTTTTTAACTCTCTAATTGGGTCCTCAATTACTATGACAAGTATAAATATCCCAGGGTGGACCCTACCATAATTATATCACTATTATAAAATGACTGTTTCTTGCTGCTCCTGTGAGAAGATTTTAAATTAAATTTAAGTAATATTTATTAAATAATCATGATGTACAATGTACTGTGGAAGGTGGCATGGGAAAAATAAAGAAGAACACATGCCTACTCTAGTTCAAGAGGTTTGAAGCAAGAGTCTGGGGATAATTAACACAAGACATTCACCTCTGGAAACTATTTATTTGCAGATCCTCTCATGTGACTATCTTAGGGCTGAGGAAGTGTCTTGAGATGAGACCCTAGTGTCAACATTGAGAAGGACAAGACCATATCCGCGTTGATCTATCTGGCCCCTCCTTTCTCCCTAACAAATGTTGCCACTAGAGCAATTAGCTCTGTTTACTGCATAATCAGTGGGACTCTGGGTGACTGACTTACTCTCACCTTCAGTATCTCCAACAGTAAAATGAGGATAATCACACCAACTTTAGTGGATTATATTGGTGACCAAATGAAATATTGAATACAAAAGTATCTCTACAGTGCCTGGCACCTACAGGTGCTCAATAAAAATCAGTTCATTTTCTCCTTCTGAGTGTCTCCCAGCAGCACATCTACCCAACTGGAATATCTAGACGGTCTGGACCACAAAGGAGTATGGTGAAGAAAAATGATAATACTAGGCTGATGGCCAGTGATCATTCTAGCTGCTACTTTTAGGATGCTGACTTTGAAGCTTCTATGCTGAATATTTTTTTCTTTTTAATTTGTGTCTGTTTCCCCTGCTCCCCACATTCCTCACCCCCTATTGCCACTCTGAGAATTCTTACAACCCAAGGCTCCTTTGAGTACCTTATTTTCATAAAGTTCAGCTTTTTAAAAAAAGTTGGAGCTATAAGCACAGCAAAGCACACAAATGTTGATAAAGGAATAATTTAGATGGTACCGTGAGAGCAAAGACAGGAATAATACAAATAGCAATTTAACATATTTCATTTTTCTTATTAGGTGGAGAATTGGGCAAGATTCTCAAGAGAGAACAAGTAACTTTGATCATTTTAAGTATGGTAAAAATCATTTTAAGACATTGCCAAAGAGTCAAGAGATAATGATAAGGCCTATTAAACTAGATTGTATTCATTTTTATTGTATTCATGAGGAACTGTAACATTTTTACTACACTGAAGTACATATGAGTGAGTGTTATCTTCACATGTTTGAAACTCTAGTCAAATCAGTAAGGATAGCCCATTGTTTTACCCTCATTAAATAGAGGGAACAAATAAATAATTCAACCAAAAACTGGTATCTGTTACACTGATCATGCATTCTCTTAAAAATAAATATAGAAATATCTCTGAATAAATGTCCTGAAAGCTATACTGGGACTATATTAGAGAAAACCTTTGCTTTGTCTTGATTAAAGTAAAGGAATTGTACAAAAATTGAAGTAACAAGGGCCAACATAACTATAACATTTGGGAATATGTTTACTAAAAACATTATTTCTGGCAGTATTTTTATTCAGTGAATTTTTTTTGTCTAACAAGAGAATATTTTACAGTGAAAATGCACAACCTCATTTTATTTTTTCTGCTGAACTCAAGGTAATACAATTAAACCCAACAATTTCTAGAGTTCAGCAATACTAAAATAGCTAAACAGCTAAAGTGGTATTGATTAATTATTCATGAAAATGTAATTTTGTTGGTAATTTGACATTATTTAGTAAAGGGCTTAATTTCCTATCTTAAAATTATTATTTCCAATTAGAAAGTCTTACTCCAAATAATTTTGTATTTTGTTTGTAATAGCAAAAAATTTACTTAAAATGGCTGGAGGCAAAAATGGAATAAATCTCTGAGCCTGGAAAGTCATAACATTTCAATATAATCTAATGAGTAGAGTGGATCAGTAATGCAGAATCATTGTCGACTATTTCTGCTCTTCTCCCCGGCACCGCAGTGAAGCACAGTGATTGGAGTATCAAGAATTTCAGGCAAGAGCCAAAGTCATTTAAATTTTTATTGCTACATTTAGTCCTTGGCTTTAAACAAACCAAAAAGAGAAGAACCCTCAAAAAAGTAATTTACTAAATCATGATACCAATCAAATCATGAAAAATCAAATGGCAAGATTTAGCTTTCCTTGGGTTCTTTTTGTGTTGCTAAGACATTAGACAGGTCTAACTGACAAGCAATATTTTGCTCTCTTGACCAGACTGAGGATAAGGGCATAGAGACTGAGGCTGTCTTCTTATTTGATAAGTAAGATGCTTTTGCTGCACTTCCCTCTTACTCTAATTGCCCTTGGGATGATTAACATTGGTTCCAAACTCCCAGTCCACAGTCTAATCAATTTGAGGAGGCTCCAGTAAACTTGCTAGGCAACTTAGGCCAATGACCATCAAAAATTCTATAATTCCTAGATAAACAAGTTCATACTGTATAACACAGGGAACTATATTCAATATCTTGTAGTAACTTATGGTGAAAAAGAATATGAAAACAAATATATGTATGTTCATGTACACAAGAAATTGACACAACATTGTAAACTTCACTAAAAATATATATATTTTTAAAAATTCTATGATTCCTTGGAGAAACTATCAAAGAATCAAAATGTTGGTCATTAGCATAAAATACACACATGCACACACACTGCAACAGTGATTTTTAAACATAGCATAATGTTTCTTTTTTCCAGTTGAAATTTTGAATTTGAATTCATTTCACTGAGCATCTAAAGGATCAGAGAAAATCATAAATCTATATTCATTTTTTAAATCATTTAATGTATTCACAACATTGTAAACTGACTATACTTCAATAAAAAAATCCATCTGGAAAAAGCAAAAAAAAAGTAAAATAAAATGTATTGTTTTTCTCCTATATAATAGTTACTGAGCTGATCCCAATGACTATAGATAATAATGGCAACAGGAAATATTTACTGATTACCCTGTGCCAAACACTAAGTTCTTTGCATGCCTCAATCATTTACAACAACCCATATAAGCATAAATAAAGCATGGTTCCTTCTCTTAGATTTGGGCAAGAAAGGCCCCACTCTTGTCTTCCTCTGGTTGTACCACTCTCTGCAAGACAAGGGGACGTGCCCAGCCAGACCTCCCTCCTCCCTTCTTAACTACTTTGATTACCCAAGGTCTTGGCGATGCCTGACTATAGCCCCAAGATCACTTCAGGGACTGAGTGACTCTTTCCCTTGTCCATCTTCCTGAGAGTGGACCATGCCACCCGGTTGCACCTGTAAGCCCTTAGATCAGCTTTGAGAGTTCATCACTGTCTTCTCTCTGACACATTTTCTTCATGTGGCTGTTGGGTCACCATTTGCTCTGGTTTTTCACCTAACTCACCTGTTTTGTCTCCTTTGCTATTTCCTCCTCATATCCCCAACATCTGAAAGCACCCGAGGGCCCAGTCTTTAGCCCTCTTTTGTCTTTGTAGTCTATTATAAATGGTATCATTCTGTCTCATTATTTTAAGTAAAATCTGTATAATGACAACTCTCAGATTTATATTTCTAGTTCTCACTTTTTCCCTGAAATCCACTCTTATACCTCTAACTGCTTACTTGATATTGCCACTTAATTTTCTAAAGCTGTCTGAACATGTACAAAACTAAACTTTTATTTATCTACCACCTCAACCTACTTTCCCTACAGCCTTCCCCATTTCAGCAAGTGACAACTTTATTCTTTCAGTTGCTTAGGCCAAGAAACTCAGTCATTCTTATCCCCTCTCTTTCATTTCATATCCAGTCTATTGGCAAATCCTGTAGGTTCTACTTATAAAATATTAAGAGTGTGATTACTCCTCATCCTTCTGCAACTACCACTCAAATCCAGTTCATGGACCTCTTTCATCTGGGCTATCCATCTAGATCAGGGATCAGCAAACTGTGCTGTAAAGACCCAGAGAATAAATATTTTAGGCTTTGCAGGCCGCATTATAGTCCCTGCTGCAACCGTTCCACTCTGCTGCTGTAGGCTGAAAGCAGCCACAAAACAAATGAATGGGTGTGGCTATGTTCCAATAAAACTTTATTTACAAAAACAGGCAGTGGGCCTGTTTGGCCCATAGACTGTAGTTTGCTGACTCCTGATCTGGATTACTGCATAGTCCACTAATTGGCCTCCCTATTTCCACCCTTCTTAAGATCAAGATAGACATGCTAGTTTGGAGTAGAAAGAGGGAAGAAGGGGGAAATGAGTAAAAATACAGATCATGTGAATGTGAACAGAAAAAGGAGATCATTCACAGCCATATATTCCTGGCTAAGTAGTACAACAATCAGCTATTGACCTTCAAGGGGCTAGATCTGGTGAAACTAAGATTACAGGGACCTCATCTCCTGTGATATTCCTCCCCATCCCAGCCTGTAAAGACAGTCAATCTGCACTCCAGGCACCAGCACTGAATTCCCCTTTTGCATAGGCTGTTGGGAAAGCTGTTTCCTCTCTTGGGAATACCCTTCTCTCTACTCTCTGTCTGAGTTCTGGCTATCGCCTACTCATTGTACAAACTCAGCTTAGACAGCACTGATTCTAAGAAGTTTTCGCTGATTTTCCTCTTGCTTGGTTTGGATTCAGAAACACTCCTTTGAGCTCCTCCCATTGCCCCGGTACAAGTTCTCGATCTCTGTTCATCCTGAAGTCCTATTGTGATTTGTAGGTCTACAGAAGGAGCAAAGCAGTAAAACCTTCTCTTCTGGAAACAGATAGAGTTTTCCTGAGGGAGAGGCAAGCGGTGCTAGATTGAGAGGCTTGGTGAAGAGGCTGTGTAGAAGCAGAGATCAGCACAGCCAATCAGGAGGAGAAAGGGTGAGCCTGTAGGGACAGTTCCACGTAAAGATCTAAGAAGTCCAAAAAGATTGCATTAGTCAGGGTCCCAACAGGATCTTTCCTGCTGCGCTCTCAAGCTAAGCTAAAACAATTCAAAGAAGATTTATTTGCAAAGAAGAGGTTGGGGGAGAGGAGAACCATAAATACAGTCCAGGAACCCCAGGTCTAGCAGCAACAGAGTCTGGATTACCTCTCGGCTCGAAGGGGTGAGAGGAGGGAGAGATGACTGGAACCTAGAAGAAGAGAAACGTGTGTGGACTTGAGATGAACAGTGACAACCAGTCTAACGAATAGTCAGTCCAAAGCAAATTCCTAGAGAGGGAGTCAAGGGAATAAACACTTTGATGAATCTCACTTCCCCTCTTCTTCCTTTCTCCTGCTGGGGGCTCCTCATGGGCCAAACTCATCAGGAAGCCAGAGGACACATGAGTCCAGTGATACAGTTCTCATACAGATGCTCTTCCTCAGGCAGAGAGCTGGGTGAATGGTGGAGGATGGCTCTGGAGAGACAGATGGAGGATATCCCACACAGAGACCTATGCTGAAAAGAGCAGACTTATGCTAGGAAGACCTCACGTTCTGACTGTCTCATATGTTAGCAGATTAGCAGAGGCCACTCTTTCAGAGAGGAAGAAAGAGAAGTCATAATTAAAACCTGGCTTACAAATAAATAAATGCCCTAAAGAAGGACTAATAATAGATTTGCTAGACGGTATTGAGACCTGAGTTGAGATTAGATGCTTTACTCTGAGTGAGTGAGGAGCACTTAGGGGTCCTGTTGCAGGTTGAGTTCTTTGGCAAGCACACTTCAAAACGGAGTTTCCTGTGAGGACTGTTTACTAGGGAGTGCCCTTGTTATCACCTCTAAGGAAGGGAGGGAAGGAAAGCATAATTAGGCAGAGGGAGAAGTCAGGTTATATTGCAGGACTAATGACAGGCTCAGCTGACACTACCAAGAGTTTGGGAGCAAAAATGAAGTGTAAAAGTTCCACTGCATTGGGCTGAAATGGCCAAGTATCTCTACCCCTACCTTCGTCAATCACTAGATGTAGGTTTTCCTGGGAAGTCCATGAACCTGGGCATGGTAGCTCGCTGTAGCTGAGATGATCCCTCAAAGGGCTGATGCTCAAGGCTGTTTGTTGACTGCAGTGCGAGCAGTGGGGTAACAAGTCATTCCTTGAAGAGGGGTCTGCCTGGCTCATCTCCAGGTCTTCCTCAAATCTCTAAGCCTAGGTCCCGTATTATGTATGGTAAGAGGCCCTACAAATATGGGCAGAGGTCTCTAACAATTTTGTGTAGGCAGACAAACCAGAGTCCCCTTAGAAGAGCCACTTGAAAAGTGAAGGGCTCAAAAGCAGAGCTTAGGGGAACAGTTAAAGGAACTATGTATGTTTAGTCTTCAGGAGATAAGACACTGGGTGATGTAAGAATTGTATGTCTGTCTTTCTTCTATTAAAGTATAGTCAGTTTACAATGTTGTGTCAATTTCAGGTGTACAGTCATACATGAGGATACATACGTTTTCATAATCTTTTTCACCATAAGTTACTACAAGATATCGAATATAGCCCCTTGTGCTGTACAGTATAAACTTGCTTATCTATTTTATATATACCAGTCAGTATCTGCAAATCTCGAACTCCCTTCCCACCCACTTCCCCCTGGTAACCATAAGTTTGTTTTCTATGTCGTGAGTCTGTTTCTGTTTTATATATAAGTTGATTTTGTTTTCTTGTTTTTTTGGATTCTACATATGAGTGATATCATATGGTATTTTTCTTTATCTTTCTGGCTTACTTCACTTAGAATGACATTCTCCAGGTCCATCCATGTTGCTGTAAATGGCATTATTTTATTATTTTTTATGGCTGAGTAGTATTCCATTGTATAAAAAATTTTAAAGACTTCCAAGCAGAAAAAGGATTTTACTTTCTCTGCATGGCTACAGTAGAGAGAATCAGGACTAGCGAATGGAAGTTTGAGAGTGAAAGGGATCAGACAGATACAGACTTTTCTAGTCGTCATAGCAAGAATGGCTTGTCTTGACAAAGAGTGAATGCCCTGGCACTTAAAGTATGTGGTCGTGGGCTGGGGGTCAGAGGGTGGGGAGACAGGAGGGAGTAATCATATGAAGATGATTTCAAGCATTGGAAGGACAGTTATACCATAAAATGTTTGAGTTTACTCTAGTTTGGGGAATCTAAGAGTAATTCTTATTTTAATAAAAATAACCACAATAGTCATCACCATCCCCAAAGTGAAAATTAAATCTGGCTGATGATAAGTTAAATCCAATGAAAATACAAAAATTGTGTCATGGCTTTAACGTTCACTTTTTATCCTGTCCTCTTTCATTTTCAGAAATGAATTCACATGAAGCAAATCTATAAAGGAGAGTAGTAGAGGTGAAAATATAGAAAAGGCAGGGCATTTACCTAGTAAACTCACTGAGTGGAGACAAGTGTGAAAACTCATTACAACCTGAATTTTTCACACATCTCAGTTTCTCCTCCCTTTTAAACTTCCTAATAGAAAAAGCTGAATTAACATTATTGACAACTCTGCTATTTGCCCTTACTTCCATCAAAAAAAAAAGAATTAATTAAAAATCCCTCCTTTTCCACATTTATGTTAATCTAGAATAGTGTGATCCCTCAAGACTTATTTTATGGTTTTTCAAAAGACCAAACCTTGGAAATATCACTCTTAAACCCATGGGGAATATGTCTATTTCTACTTTATTTGGGCAGGTGAATTGAAAGGGAATGAAGTTTGATTTAACACCTGTTAAATTCTATACACTATGTATCAAAGGTATTGCAGAAAAAGTAAATACTGTAATAAGGTTCTACTTTATTTCATATTTGAAGATAATATTACTGACCATTGTATTACTTGTATATAAATGACACTGGAAAAAAATGAAAGTATAATCTTAACAGCTTTTATCGGTGGCATATTTTTCTTTCTCCAGTACAACATCTTGCTAAGTCTTTAAGGGCAGAAAAAAATCTCTTTTAAAATCACTAAAACTCTTAACAAATCACAGGTAAAATGACAGTGATTGATTGAGCACCTGTTTTGTACCAGATGCTTTATAAACATTATTTTCTGTCCTTAACTGCTTTTCATTTACAGATGAACAATCTGATGCACAGGGAGGTTTAGTTTGAGATTCCAAGGTCACATAACTAATAAACAGCAGGGCCTGGATTCAAAGTCTGGCTTCTGTTAACCCATCCAGCACTACCTTGCATGCTGTACTCCCTACAAAGCATGCTGTGGCAGGAGCTATTCTCGCCTACTAAATAGCTATTCTCTCCTTCTTTATTGTAACAGAACCCGGAATTTCAGCTAAGCACATTGCTCAGCTGAGGCTGTTTTTCAGCCTCCCTTGCAGGTAAGGATGAGCATGTGACTAGGTAGTATATAAATATATATAATATGTAAATGGAGTGTTTTGTAGAACATCTCCATACCAAACCCACCCTCGTTTCATGAAATGTAAATGTGATGCCTGGACCTTTAGCATCAGTCTTGACCGTCAGATCACCTTGAGGATGAATGCCAAGGCCGGAGATTAGTTAGAGCATATCCTCATGTTCCCTAAAGACATCATGGAGATGCCATGCCAATTCTGGCCTGCCCATGCCTGGCCTTCTTTTACATGAGCAAAAAATAAACTTCCACCTCCTTGAAGCCAGATGAATTTACTCCTCAGTGTCAGACATAGTACATTATGTTCAGTATCTTTTCATGAAACTGAGTTTAATTCCTCCTGCCTGACACTCTCTTGAGCCTTTTCTCTAATCTTCTTCCTTTAAAATTTAGCTTAAATTTCAACTTGTCTATAAAGCCTTCCCTAACCACCATTTTTTTCTATGGTGAATTTCAAATAATTAGCTCCTTTTAAAAGGCTTTTTATTATGGAAAATTTCAAGCATATAGAAGCATAGGATAATACAATGCAGATTTTTTTTTTGTACGGAAAGTGTTTCCCTGATGGTCACAGTAGTTGATTTAGCTTCACAAGCTGGGTTCCCACCCTCATTCTTCCATGTGTCTCCTTTCACAGTTTGGGGCTCAGATTAAGAGGAAGCCTCTTATAGATATTTACAAATAGCCAGTTGTAAATATTTTGGAAATATGCTACCATTTTATGCTAAAAAACATGTGTATATATATATATATATATATATATATATATATATATATATATATATATATATATAAATACCAGATAATTTCTAGTATTCAATTTGATAGTACAGGAAAGTGATAGATTAGGTGAGACATTATGAACGTTTGTCCTAGTAAGCCAAACTGGGTGAGGACCAATCAAGTCTGCAGTACAAGAGTGATATTTTGGGAAATACTTATGGTGGTAAATATATACAGTTGGCATGATATTGTCAAGAGACCACAAGGAACAAAGTCAAAAGTCTGCTTTCAAGTCCTAAAGTGGCCACCTCACTTTCCTGGGCCTTTGTCTCCTCACCAATAAGATGAGAGGGCTGGACATAGCCATGGTTTATATCATGATTCTTGCTTTGCCAAAAGGCATTGCCAAGCAGAGAAAATCTTCAGTGATTCCAGCTCTCCTAATTCAACATTTATAAACCAGTGCGAGTCACTTGATCTTATTTGTAAAATGGAACCTTCAACCTAGCTGATTTCTAATGGCACTTTGAGATTTTACATTCTGTGGTTTCACCTAGTTTTGGATTTGTTAATGTTATTTTATGATTAAAGTCAAGAGAATGTAATTAGGCCAAAGGTTCTTTAATTTTTGTGTGCAAAAGAATAGCCTAATAAACTTCTTTAAAATGCAGGATCTGGGCCCAAGATCTAGAGAGTCTGACTCAGTTGGTCTGAAAGGTCTCTGCTTTTAGCAAGCACGCCCAGACATTCTAATGTTGAGTCTCCGTATTCCAAAACTTTGTTAGAAACCGCTATTAACACTTTTGTGCTGCATATTTTTCTTATGGATTTAGCCTTTGGTTAAATAACTTTCAGTCTGATTATGTATAAACTATATTGATACCTATAAAATATTATTTAGTTGCTTCCTTAAGATAGTGCCCCCTTAGTGTGGGGTACTCCCAGATTGGTCACTTGGAGCCACCCCAAATGGTGACTCTCATCACTGCACGTTCTACAAAAATTTTTTAAATTTTATTTTGAATAGATAATACATTTTCCTGGTTTAAAAATCAAGACAATATTAAAAGATATAACTTAGAAGTAATGCACTTATTCTCTGCCCTTTTGTCCCTTAATTCTCTTTTTTTGTGCAACGTTTCAAAGTTCCTTCATATTTGTCTTATAACAAAGCAAAGCTAGGGCAGGAGCTGCACCTTTTTTTTTTCCCAAGTTAATATGTCTTCAAAATCTTTCTTCATTAGTGCATAGAGATTGTTCTCCTGTTTTTAAAGTTACACAGCATTCCATTGTATGGGTGTGACATAGTTTATTCAACCAGTCTTCTATCGATGAACACACTGGTTGTTCCAACATGTTTTTGCTGTTTCAAAGAATGCTGCAAGCAGTAACCTTTCAGTTAAACGTAGAGTTGACATATGATCTAGCATAGGCATATATGCAAGAGAACACATTCATACGAACACTTGTACACAAATATTCACAGCTGCATTATTCATAACAGTCAAAAAGTGGAAACAACTCGAACATCCATCAGCTGATGAATAAATAGACAAAATGTGGTCTATCCATACAATGGAATGTTATTTAGCCATAAAAGGAATACTGCAACATGGATGAATCTTGAAAACATTACGCTAAGTAAAAGAAGCCAGTATAAAAGGACATATGTTGTATGATTCTATTTCTATGAAATGTGTAGAACAGGCAAATCCATAGAGACAAAGTAGATTAGTGGTTGCTGGGGTTTGCAGCGGCGGGGGGTGGGGGGACAGAAAGTGACAGCTAATGGGTGCAGCGCTATTTTAGAAGTGATGACAATGTTCTGGAATTAGACAGTGGTGATGATTGTATAAACTTGTGACTATACTAGAAATCACTGAATTATATGCTTTAAAATAGTGAATTTTAGGGCATGTAAATTATGTCAATTTTAAAAATAACTTTTTACATATCATTTCATATGAGGGTAAGTAATTTTACAGGATAAAATCCCAGAAGAATTAGTGGGTCAAAGGCCATATGTACTTTTCATTTGTAATTTTCATAATGTTTGCTGAATTTTTCTCCAGGTGTGTGTACGCCAGTTTATTCTCCCATCAATATGTACAAGAGGGCTTATTTCCCCATAGCCTTGCCAACAGAATGTGTTGTCAAAACTTTAGAGTTTTATCGCTCTGATAGATTTTTTTAAAATGGTATTTTGGTGTAGTTTTAATTTGCTGCTACCCATGAAGTTGAGTTACTGTGGGCTTTTTTTTTTTTTTTTTTTTTTTTTTGCTGTTTCCTACAAAACAAATCAAACTCATTGAAAATGCTTGCTTGTACTGCCATGCTTTGCTATGTAGGAATTTGTAATTCTTATGGCAGGAAAGAGTTTGCTGTTTCCAACCCTCTCAATCAACCCCAATTTCAGTTTCATCCTACAGTTCAGTATGTAATTATTCAAATTAGAGATGACTCTCTGGCAACAAACTGAACCTCTGCAGAAAATGAACCGACTGCCATAAAAGGAAAATAAAAGCTGAATTTTTAACCTTGGAATCTGAGCTTTTGAAAACCAAACAAAAGGCTGCAGCCTTTCCAAATTACTGATTACACAAAAATTTCTGAATCCTGACATCTGATTTCTCCTGATTTAAATAAATGAATTGTAGCTCTCTCTTCTAGGTAGAAAAATAGACATATAAACTGTTCATTCCTTAAATTCATTTACTTGCATAGTTCCTTCTATCACTGAAGATTAAGCCTCCTCTTTAATAACTTGAGTTACAAAATGTGCCCATTTTCTGGGTGGAAAAACAAGTTCTGATGAGAATTCCCGTGTTGAGACAAATTGCAAGCCTGCTTACCAATAATGCAGAACTATTTCAATTTTCAGTAGCCATACTTTAGACTCTACAATTTCAAAACAAATATTTTAATGTAGCCTCTTCAATAATTAAACTCATTTCTAAACAGATGTGTAATTTAAAAGTTTAGTTGTGTTTTCATACCCAATATTCCTCTTAGTTGCATTTTTCCCTACCCAGATCTGACGTCCTAAATCTCTGGGTCTTGGGAAAATTGTTCAAGATTGTAGAAACAGTGAAAGCCTCAGCTAGAATAATAGTGAGAGCTAATATTTATGGAGCAATTACTATGTATCAGGCTCAAAGTTCTAAGAACTTTATGTTAACTCGTTTAACTTTCACAGCAGCCTAGGAGGCATGGATTTGAATGATTCCCTTTCTTACAGATGGAGAAACCAAAGCACCTGGGAGTTAAGTGCCTTGCTAAAAAGCACACCCAGCTGGTAACCATTAGGGTTCCAACCTGGAAAGTCTGATTCCATTGCCCCTGCTCTAAATCTACCCTGTTTTAAACTTCAGGACAATCTGATCCAACAACAGCTTTAGAAGCAAACTGCCTGAGGCTCATAGAGGTGGTGTGCCTTGCGTGAACTCCAACTTCCTGTTCTTGGTACAATAGCCATAAGGGAGAGTGGAAAAAGTAATTTTCCTGTCAAATCTTCCATGGATTATAAATTAACCCAGTATGGCTGAATTCAGAGAAATGACAATATAGTTAGTTTAGGAAGCCATATATGTAAGTTTGCTGAATTTAGTAAATAAAAATACAGACAAAAGGGGTTAGGGTATAGCTCAGTGGTAGAGCGCATGCTTAATATTCATGAGGTCATGGGTTCCATCCCCAGTACCTCCATCAAATACAAAAAATAATAAATAAATAAACATAAAAAAACCAAAATAAAAAAAATGTTTAATACAGACATGGGATTAAAATTGAATTTCAGATCATTGATAAACAACTTTTAGTATATCCCATGCAATATTTAGGACATATTTATGCTAAAAGATTATTCATTGCTTATCCAAAATTCAAATTTAATGGGCATTCTGTATTTTATCCAGCACCCTTACATACAATAAAAGGTAAAGTATTAATGGTATGTTTTGAAGGAGTGAGGTGGTGTTAGTTTCCAAGTGCTTTTACTTCTTACTTTATCCAGTTCTATATCATTTGACTTATTTACAATTACTGAGATTCTCAAAACCTTTCCCCAAACCCTCAGCAGACCTCAGATAATGCCCAGGGCTGAACCAGTCTTAGACAGGGGTAACAGGATGACTATGATTTGCTGGATTTACTCCAGGTAAGCAAATACTTTAAAAAACATATCAGGGGTTATATTAATAATAATAAGTACTGCTAAAGCTAACAATTATTTTATACCAGGCACTGTTGTAAGAGCTCTAGATAAGTTAATTCATTAAATTCTTAAAAAAAAAAAAAAAACCCTGGGAGGTAGGTAATATTATTATACCCATTTTACAGATGACAAAACTTGAATGGTAGTGAGAGTAAATAATTTATGAAAAATAATTTATTAGGCGCTGCACTGTCAAATATGGCAGCCATGAGCCACATGTGGTTATTTAAACTAAAAAGAATTACATTTTAAAAATTCAGTTCCATAATTGCATTAGCCATATTACTTTAGTGTACAAAGGCCATATGTGGCTTATGGCTACTATGTTCAATGGTGTACATAAAATGGTTTGATCATTACAGACGGGACCAGCTTCATGGACGTGCACAGGGCCCCAGGGTTAGAAGGTTCCATGTTTGGTTTAATGTTTTGCTGTTGCTATCTTGGAACTCTCAATAATTTTTAAACAAAAGGCCCAACATTTTCATTTGTACTGGGCTCGGCAAATTATGTAGCAACTCCTGATGGCAGAAAGTTGCATCGGACAAGACTGCTGTGCATCAGAGAAGTGAAGACAGGCTATAATTAGAATAGACCTTATTGAAGAAGGAAGATTTGAACTGCTCAGTGTTGCCAAGAGCTGGTTTCTCCAGCTTGGAGTAAAAACAATTTTCCAGCCTCCTCTTTCCCCAAAAGGCCAACCAGATAAAAATCTTTACACAGTATTTGTAATCTCCTGCAATATAGTTGGGTCCTGAGCCCCCTTGGAACTGCCTCTTAAACTGACCGGCTGCTCCCACCCCACCTCACCCCATGTCTATCCTGGAACTGACCCTAGAGGAAAATTTCCCAACAGTCACTCCTAAACAAACAAACAAACCAAACCAAACCAAACCAAACCAAACAAAAAAAAACTCCACCAAAAAACTAACTACAAAATCAGTGAACAAATTTTTCAAGCAGAAATAGTTCACATGTGAACACAGATATCACTTGAACCCAGCCTTCACATTGCCTGAATACTCCCAAATAAAGTGCCAGTGAGAGAGGCAAGCCCAAACCTAGATTCACAGTTGCAACAACCCAAACATGCTGACTTATCTTGACCACAACACCAAACCTTAATATTTCACCTTCCTGCACCACAAGGTTTTCACAATTATGAGAGGTGGAATTCTGTGTTTTCCCCTATCCTAACATGCAAATTCTGTGCCAGTTTTTTCACTTGGCAGCATACTAAATAAACTTACCTGATTAGGGTGAGAAGAGCTTTTACAGAAGCAGGGAGTAACAGAGAGAGCGTAGCAGCAAAGAGAGATCTTTCTGAGGTGGTTTCTTTGAGGTTAGCAGTTAAGGAACTATCATTTGTCAAAGAGAACATAGGATTTCCAGATGTAAATCACTGGTTAATTTAGCTCAAGGGATATTAGGATATGAATCATGAAAACAGCAGAAGCTGTGTCCCTGAGAGGAAAACTCCAGGACAATCATTACTAAGATTATAATGACAACCAAGTGGCAATTAGCTCCATTGGTTAAACTAATTAAATGAAAAAAAAATACTTTTAGAAAATAAAATTTCAGACGTTTGATAGTAAACCATTTTTACTACAGTTTCAGAATAGCTTTGAGAAGATATGAGCGCAATTTTGAGGATAGTTCTCTATATAATGAAGTGGTAAAAGTAGCAATAAATGGTGGAAAAACCACGTTAAAAACTGTGTGCAATTCACAAGTCCGTGCTTTGTGTTCAGTATGCTAGAGGGTGCTCATGTTTGATGTCACAGTTGAGTCTTCATTAGACTGTTGCTCGTTTTGATCTTCTGTGACTGAATATTACAGAGCTTTTGGCTGGAGTTAGCCCGGAATATTTTTGCCACCCAAACTATTGAAATTTGTGCTATTTATCATTACTCAACAAAAATGAAAAAAGAATTACCTTATATCTTAATTATTTTGTACTTTCACAACTAAACTAAACTAAAGTCGTTTATTTAAAATCTTTTAATATTTTGATTATCAGATTTTCACTTCCTTGACTTCTGGTGAGATTACGCATCTTTTATATATTCCTTTGAATCTAATCTTAAAAGATGAATCAGTGTTCAGCAGAGGGCAAAGTGTGAGCAAAAACATAGATCTATTAATTGCGTAGTATCGGGGTGTTTTAGTGGGACTGAAATTGCTTTGTAAGTGGAAGAGTATGACATCAAGAAAAATGAGACAGCAAAGTAGACAGGTGTCAGATGACAAAGGGCCTAGAGTGCCACTTGTTTGGACTTCACCCTGTTCCACACTGTAAACAGGGCTGCAAAAGGCCATAGCTTTCAGCTGTGAGAAGAATGGAACGAGGTGAAAGCACAGAGACTGAAAGGAGGAGAGCACATTGGAGAGAATCACAGTGGTTCACAGAGAGGGAGCAGTGGTACTGGGTCCGGAGGTGAGGAGAGGAGGGGCAGCTAGGAGAGGGCTGAGGAGGACAGAAACCATGGTACCACCTGCACATTGTCTGTGTGGACAGGAAAGTGGGAAGCCAGTAGGAGAGTCAGTTTTCCAACAAAAGTATTGATGTGAATGGTTTTCCAGGAACGTTCTGCTCTAGCAAAAAAAAAAAAAAAAAAAAATGTTCCAGAGGGGTTCCGTTTAAACTTGTTAAGTGTAATTTCAGTAAGGTTTGCTATGGAGATGAACATTTAAAAGAAAATCAGAAAACAGTGCACACTTACTTAAGGCAGAAGATATTTGTTGAAAAGACCCAAAACTAAATGAGTCTGCAAGGAAAAAGAATGGAAAAATAAGAAGCCAAAAATATATTTTGTAAGTGGATAAAGGAAAGGAAAAGGAAAAGGAGGGCGGATGAAGATATGAAAGAAAAAAGGAGGGATTTTTATTTTTATCCATTTTTTTTACATTTACTTTTACATAAATGAACATTATGCTTTGAAAATATGGAGCAGTAAGTCATGGAAGAGAGTAAATTTTGAATCATATGTTTGATAAAAATCTCAAAGTGACTACAGCTACTAACTACTGCCTTGTTGAGTTCTGTTGAGAACGTGAATTTCA
The DNA here is from genome assembly GCF_036321535.1 of Camelus dromedarius. Lineage (NCBI taxonomy): Eukaryota > Metazoa > Chordata > Mammalia > Artiodactyla > Camelidae > Camelus > Camelus dromedarius. The sequence goes on from NC_087438.1 coordinate 51,982,074, forward strand.
CCAGGTAGCACTCTCTATCTCCTGATGTTATTTAACCTAAAAAAGAAATCATTATCTCTACTTTATAGAATGGAGTCTTCAGGCATGACAAAGGTTACTTGCACATGTTATCAGTTAGGTATTTGATTCTGTTAGTCATTTATTATTAGTCATTTATTTGACTGCTGGGATAATCTTCACAGGAGTTCTGAAATCCCCCAACATTCCAACTCTCTCCTGAACCAAATTTGCCCTCCTCAGAGTCTCCTTCTTAGACACAGCAATTATTGCAGCTATTTCTTTAAATTCGGACATGCCAATCTTTAGACAAATAATGATTTATTTTGGAATCAGTGACACTTTAAATGTGTGTCTGTAAAAATCATCTTTGGTTGAAGGGGTCTGTGTAAAAACATATTGCTTTGCTATTCATAAAAACTGCTATGGAATAAATAAACAAATATTAACAGAGAAGGAATATATAATAGCGATGTTGGTTATTTCTGTCATTTTAATTAAGTAATTTAATTTTTGGAATTTTAGAAAATACAGAGAAGCACTGCTAAAGCCTGAATGTTTGTCCCCTCTCTCAAAATTCATATGTTGAAATCCTGATGCCTGAGGTGATGGTATTAGGAGGTAGGGCCTTTAGGCGATGCTTAGGTCATGATAGTGGAGTCCTCATGACTAGGATTAGTGCTCATAAAAGAGGCACCAGACAGATCCTAGCCTCGTCCACCAAATAAAGACACAGCAAGGAGGCACCAGCTATGAACCAGAAAGAGAGTTCTTACCAGAAGGTGGCCATACTAGTGCCTTGATCTTGGACTTCCAGCCTCCAGAACTGTAAGAAATAAATTTCTGTTTTTTATAAGCTACGTAGTCTGGATAATTTTTCATAGCAGCCCAAATGGACTAAGGCAAGCACCAAGAAAAAAAAATCATCTTCCATATTCCCACTAACCAGAACTAAACACTTTTGTCATATTAGCATTTTTTTCTAATATTTTAAAAGAAATATTAGTCTATTTTCATACTTACTATAGGAATTCACATAACAGAAATGCACAGATAAAAGTTCAAAAATCACTCCAAAGGTCCCACCCAGAAATAATTATTATTAGTTTTAGAATACTATTAGATATACCCTTCTAAGTATATACACAAAGAGGAATACTTTTATAAACATGGGATCACACTATTTATATTAAACATATTAAACTTAATCTTACATGAATGTAATAAAAGAAAAAGAAATTAAAGAGAAACAGAAGGAATTGTTGAACTTCAAATATTTCTCTACCACAAGATATATTATTTTCTAAAGGGTTCTAAATATTCTAAAATATTAAAATGCTAGATTCACTGTGCTTTAAAAAAAAAAAAACAAGTTTCAATTGGATAGATCATCAATGACTCCCTGCTTTAAAAGGTGAGAACATTAGCATCATTGCACTCCTATCCATCTCTTTATCCTCCCCCTGTTCAAAACATTTACCTTCTATTGTATAATTTTAACTCTCATAATTTTTAGCTGGCACAGCTAATGTACTGAAAAGTCCTCTGTCTACACCTCTGCCATTCTCAGACAGCTGCTCCTGAAGACTCTCCCCCAACCATCAACTCCCAACCAGGACTTTCCACTGTGACCCCACATCAGCAGCTCTGGATGATCCTCTTCCTCCCGCCATCTCTCTAACACAAGAGAAAGGTAAGTGGAAAAAGGCCTGGAGAATAAACAACTCCAGAATTTCACTTAGCTTGCGGGGAGAGGGAAAGAAGCTGTGCATAAGTTTAATTCTCTATGATTTTTTTTTTCAATTTCTCAGAATGTTCCACTTCAAAAGATATTTCTTGATTTTTTTAATAATTAAAAAAATTGAAGTATAGTTGATTTACAATGTTGTGTTAGTTTCTGGTGTACAGCATAGTGATTCAGTCATATATATATCTTTTTGTATTCTTTTTCATTATAGGTTATTACAAGCTATTGAATATAGATCCCTGTGCTATAAGTGGGATCTTTTTTGTTTATCTAGTGTTATAATTTTTATTACACTAGAGTTCTGTGGAATGACAGATGTGAACAGTAGAACTCAGATGATACAACTGGCTTCTGAGAACTTCCTGAGGAAGTGGGGGCAGGAGGTCCAGGGAGAATGGGGTCAAAGGAGTCGGGGGAAGGGTATTTTTGTGTTATTGTGCCAGGCAGAGGATGCACCCCCATCTCAGAGGACAGCTACCAGTCTCTACTCATCCCCAGAAATCTCAGTATATAAGCTAAACATCTGGCTTGACAGCAGGGAACATTCTTTTAATGGTAGTTCAGAGGAATTGCTGTGTTTGCAGCTGTTTCTCCTTGATAAAATAATTGTTGTTTCAAATAAGAAATTATTATGTAGAATCAGAATTGAATGAAAAGTGGTGTCTTATCACAGCTTGACTTAGTGGTATGTAAATAGTTTGGGGAAAGGAAAGTGTAACAATCAAAAGCGAGATCATTATAGATGGTGGATAAGCACTTTCCTAACAAGGAAAAGGGAACAATGCCAGGGAAATGTGACATGTGACCGAAGAGGCACGGGTCACATGTCAAATCAATGACTACACACATTTTCTCACCCTTTTTCATGGAAAACACTGGCACTTAAAGTGGGTATTTGGTAATCTGTTTTGCCCAGAATGAAAGCTCACTTGTTACTGGAAGGCACAGGGAAGCCTGTAGGAACAGCTATGTGTATGATTTCAAAATATTTCAAAGGTCTTGTGTCAAGTGTCAAGCTGTAATCTGCCTACAATTAACTATTAAAGAAAATCAGTAAATGAATGATGCATCTCTTTTTTTGCCTGTTTCTGCAAAAAGCTATTGAGAGAGTGCAAATGACTTAGGTCCGAGGGTAAGAAGGGAGTCTGGGGGACCTGAAAAGAAGAGTAGTTAAGTGATTTATCTAACTACCTAACAATAGGACCTATGAATTTTCAGTGCATAGACCATTTAGCGTTTTTACTATGGCCTGATTTCCCCTTCCCATGATACTTGGCCATGGTAAAAATGCTAAATGGGCTATACATTGAAAATTCATAGGCCCTATTGTTAGGTAGTTAGATAAGTGGGGGCACCAGGCAGGTAGGTGGAGGAGAGGGAGGATGGTCCGGAAGATGACGTTGTGCCCACCTCCAGCATAAAGGGACTTTACTTCTTCTAAATGAGTGCCAGCAAGAAACCGGTTAGAACCGGACAGCCTTGACTGCACAGTAGCAGGAAGGACTTAACCGGACATGACCCAATGTTCATTGTATTATAATTAACACTGCGGCTTAGCCCCCCACCATGGTTTTTTCTGTGTACACCATAGGTAAGGACATGTGCAAAAGGGGCCAAACATGACTAAGCATTCCAGGGACAAGAGCCTACAATCAGTCAAAAGACCACCCCTAAGCTACAGTATAAGAGAAAGGGGAGACAAAAGCCGCCGCTTTTCCTCCCTTGGATCAGCCCACCTCCTGTTCTTGGAGGTGTCCTTTTCCTTTTTTAAATAAATATTTAAAAATCTTTCAGTACACAATGCACCATCTCCCGACTGTAAACTTATCTTTCAGATATGACAAGAACTGGGGACTTTACCTTTTGGGATAACACTGTGTTAAAGAGCAGAACAAGAGGAACTGGATAAGTACAGGGTAGCGAGAATCTCAGAACCCTGGAGCCCAGGTACTGACATGGCTTGTGTGTGTACCGTAAGCTGTTTCCAGGTGCTGATGTGGCTCCGCTGGCAAGGAGCACAGAACTCTCCGTAGGGTTCCTTTATCAGAGCCTCATTGAACCCAGAGAATTCCCTACCTTGTGTCTTCACCTTGCCGCATCCCAAAGAGGATCTAAAAGATGTCCCCAGAAGATCTTGCTCACTCAGTGTTATCTTTTGTTTATGCTGTTCACATTTCATTGTGATTTTTGATAAAATTTATGATAGAACAAATCAGTCTGTCGATTTCCATTCATTCCCAAATCCAGTCTTCTCAAACTTGGCCCTGAGACACCTCTTTCATATTTTTAGCTAGTGACCAGTATAGATTCAAAATAATGTACAATCCTTATTTCATTTGTTAATAATCCTGTTTTGCCCTGTTCTTTCCTTGTTTTGGGCTTCTTGAGATTGCCAATTTATGGAATCCCAGGGTGTGGTCTTTAAAAACTGGAGGCACCTGTGCCCTCTCCCTCTTTCTGCAGCTGAAGAGAAAAGCAGATAGTATTTTGCATCATAAAATCACCTTGCAAAAGTTATTTCCATCAAAAGAATCTCTTCTCTTTCCTAAAGTTCCAGATAGTAGATATTTGAGGCTTCCAGGCTCTGTGGTCTTTGTTGTGACTACTCAATTCTGCTGCTGTAGCAAGAAAGCAGCCAAGTGAATGGGTGTAGCTGTGTTCCAACAGAACTTTATTTACAAAGACAGGAAGCTAGACCGGGCAGTCGCTTGCAGACCCTGTTAGCTGCCTACTCTTGTTAGACATTTGGTCTTGAGATTGTTGCAGTCCTTAATCCTTAAAAGGTTATAAACTATTGTCTTATTAATAATGTGTTGCCTTAGTAATAAATATTTAAATTGACATCCCTGGTTTCTAGAAGACATGAATACTTGTGAATTTTCTTTGTTGAACAGAGGATTTTTGGCCTTCCCTCTTTTTTCTCACGCATGAAGTTTCTCATGCATGCATGTATCACAGGTTAGGTTCTCTAGAAGCAAATAGTGAGGCAGAGCTTTGGAAGAAAGTTGTTTTATTAGGATCAATACAATACTTGTGAAAAGTAGGAAGGACACAGGACTGGGCAGAGAGAGAAGGAGAACTACTTTGTGGGTCCAAAAGCTTCATCTGATCTGGCACAGAACTTTGGGAGAACAAGACCCCAAATGGCAAAGACTTCATAACCCTACCTCCCTCAGTCACCAGATGCAGGCTGCCCCAGGAGGAGGGAGGCTTCGGGCAAAACAGCTCTCTGGAAAATGCTCATAGCTTAGAGGCTGCCTGCTGACTGCACTCCCAATTGCGGGGCATAAAGTCCTTTCTTGAAGAGTATCTTCACATCTGCCATACCAGCTCGATTTTTTATTTAAACAGAAAGTCTGAGAGTGTATCTTACCTAAGTTAATACCAGTAATGGAGTAAGAACAGCTATAGAGCCACTGAGCGTGTTAATTTCATCCTCCTTATTCTGTTTCCACTTTTATATGTAGAAATATCTCTTAGTGGAGGGAAGAAAAGACTGTGGGATACTGACATTATGATGAAGAAATTTCTGGGCATTTTTTTCCTCCTCTATTTCTGCTCTTCCCTCCCCTACCTAGTTATCATTCACCTTCTGTTCTGCCTTCTTCCATTCTACCTCTTACCTTCTGGTTTCTCCATCTCTCTTTCACTGACTTAAATTCTATACAAGGTTGTTGAATAGCTTCATATATAAAGCAATACCTAGGGCTTGTGATGGAGAAAAATTTTACAAACTGCGCTCAAAATTTCCTTGTCTTTGACCACTATATATAATGCTGCTATGAGCATTCATGTACAAGTTTTTGCATGCATATATGTTTTTAATAATAATGCTTATATACCTATGAGTGAAATTGTTGATTTATGTAGTCACTCCATGTTTAGTCTTTTGAGTAACTGCCAAAATTTTTTCTAAAAACACTGCACCATTTTACATTCCCACCAGCAGTGTATGAGGTTTCCAATTTCTCCACATTCTCATCAATACTTGTCATTGTCATATTTTAAATTATATCCATCCTAGTGGGTCTGAAGTGGTATCTCATTGTGGTTTTGATTTACATTTCCCCAAGGACCAATGATGACCATCATTTCATGCCACAGTCCTCTTACTACATCTTTTTTTTAAAGTTATTTAGTGGATGCCCTGGAAATTACAATTAGTATATTAACTTGCAACCATTAAGTTTTTTTTAATAAAGTCTATTAATTTTTTTAATGGAGGTACTGGGACTTGAACCTAGGACCTCGTGCATGCTAAGCATGCACTCTACCACTGAGCTATACCCTCCCCCGCAACAATTAAGTTTAGATCAGTCGCAACTTAATTTTAGTAGTATATTGAGCAAAAACTTTGCCTCAGTATAGCACCATTTCCATCTTCCTCCTTTGTGCTATTATTGTTACATACATTACATGTTTATACATTATAAGCCTATGAACACAATTTTATAATTATTGCTTTATGCAACTATCTTTTAAATCAGAAGAAAAAAAGAGTTACTAACAAAAATACATTTATACAATCTTTTATATCTACGTGTGTAATAACCTTTACTGGCGCTTTTTATTTTTGGCGGGTAACTCTGAGTTACCACCTAGTGTCCTTTCATTTCAGCATGAACTCCCTGTAGTTTTTCTTGTCGGGCAAGTTTGCTAATGAGAAATCTGCTGCTTTGCTGGTTTTTTTAAAATTGGGAATGTCTGAATTTCTCCTTATTTTAGGCTGGCTGGATATGGAATTCTTGGTTGATAGTCTTTTTCTTTCAGCACTTTGAATATGTTATCACACTGTCTTCTGGCCTCTGTAGTTTCTGATAAGAAGTCAGCTGTAAATTTTATTGAGTATCCCTTGTATTTGTGAGTCATTTTTCTCTTGCTGCTTTCAGGATTCTCTCATTGTCTTTGGCTTTTGATGGTTTGCCTGTGATGTATCTAGGTTTGGAGCTCTTTAAATTTGTCCTACACATTGAACATCTTGGAGGTGTAGATTAATATCTTTTATCAAATTTGGTTTATTTTTGGCTATTATTTTGTTCTCTCTGCCTCTTTCTTTCCTCTCCTTCTGAGACTTTTCTTATGCACACATTGGTATGCTTTATGATGTTCTGAAGTTCCCTTAGGATCGTTCATTTTTATTTCTTTTTTTAAATTTTTAGCTGAAGTATAATCTACTTACAATACTGTATTAGGTGTACAAGATAGTGATTCAATATTTTTATACATTACAAAATGATCACAATTGTGTTCCCATTCAAAATTGTTACAATATTATTGACTACCTTTGTTATGCTGTAATTACATATCTGTGACATTCATTTCATCTGTTTGTTTTTATTCACTCATTTTACTTTCTATTCCTCAGACTAGATAACCTCAACTGACTCATTCGTCTCAATTCACTGATTCATTCTTTTGCCAGCTCAAATCTGCTGTTGAACCCACTGAGCATGATTAATAAACGTTATTTTATTTAAAAATATGAACATATATGTACCATACAAGCAGTGAATACTCGCTTTTTTCACATTGCCAAAAAATGTACCACTTACGAAAAAAAGGATAATATTTTAGGCCAAAAAGAAAATAACTGCAAGAGGTATAATTTGTATTGACTATCTCCTAAGATCATAAAATGCAGTAAATTCTAACCACTCTGAAATTTAGAAACTCTCTTAAATAAATACTGGGTTCAAAAAATAAAACTATATTGGGAATTACAGATCATTTGTATTTGTCTTTATCTGCCTTATTTCACTAAGCATAATACCCTCCAGGTCCATCCATGTTGTTGCAAATAGCAAAATTTCATTCTTTTTTTTTTTTACAGCTGAGTAATATTCCATTTAGAGTATGTGTGCTTGTGTGTGTGTGTATCTCACATCTTCTTTATCCATTCATCTGTTGATGAACACATATGTTGCTTCCATACCTTGGCTATTGTAAATAATGCTGCTTTGAACGTTTGGGTCCATGTATTTTTGAATTAGAGTTACCATTTTCTTCAGATATACACTCAGGAGTCGAATTGCTGAATCATATGGTAATTTTATTTTTAGTTTTTTGAGGAACTTCCAGAAGGGATGCATAGGTCTAATTTCCCCCTTTCTGCATACTGAAGAAAAGACTATAAAATGAAATGGCACTGGATTGTTGCAGCCTACTATGTACTGAATGATTAATGTCTCGCATGAGATGCCATTTATAACTGAGTGAGTCAGAGTTTGGGAAGTGTACCGTCAACTACTGTACTTATTTATTCTGCATAGGTTATGGGGTTCAAAGGATCTCTGAGATGAGGATGGGGATATCTCTCCTGCAGAAATGGTAGACTTATTATTAGTTTTTTGGAGAAAGAATAAAAGTAGCTTTGGATTAGGGGAGGGGAGGACTTCACCCTCTTGCTTGGTTGGTGGCAGTTGGACCTGACTCTGGTTAAGGAGGACATGACTGAGATAATGACTGTGGGAGATAAGATGGCTTTGGCTACTTGTGACATGCTAAGGGCTAAAGAGGAAAATCGCTACAGGGGATCCTCAGTGCAAAGCAATGGCTGATTGACTCTAGGACTAATATCTAAATTTCCATTTTATATTTTTTCTTGTGTATGTTCTACTTCCCCTTTAATATTTTTCAACCTTCACTAAAGTTTCAAGTGCTACGGTCCAGTGTAATCCACATGGTGGGGCATTAGGAATATGCCTGTGTTTACAGCTGAAACAGAGTAATGTAGGAATGTGAGTTTTCCCCCATTACTCCCTCTCCCCTGAAGTCAGCTTGGTGGTAGTTGTCAGAAAACTGAATGAACATCTTGGCTGAGTAGAGAGTATTTGTCATATGCCAGGCAACAGCTCAGTGCAGGTGGACACCATATTGCCAATGTGAGATATCTTCCCTACCAATATTCCAAACAGAGGAAACTGGTCGGTGTTGCAAGATATTCTGTTATCATGTAGATGAGACTGACTATCTAGCCAGTGGATATTTTAGTTACAGCACATCCATCACGTAGAAAGAGTCATCCATGCCAGCTAGGATAATGTGGCAATTAGATTATTCTAGCTTGTGGTACTTAATAACGACCACAGAAAGTTCAATAAAGAACTAAATTACCCATGGTTAATAATTACTAATAAAGTGAGTTTATTACCTTCTCAAAAATGTCTAATACTGAGAAAGAATATGACAAGAACAGAAAATTCAGTTTACACCAAAAGAAAACCAGATTTAAAATGAGTGCAGCCTGTTTCCCCTATGATTTTTTCCCCTATAATCTCTTTGACTAGAATGGAGGGACATAAGTTGACCAAGATATATAGACAAATGTTTTTATGTTAAAAACAGATGTTGTTTGGCATTTCTTTGTTTATGGACCAAAGGTACAAAAATGTTCCTGTTTCCCAGGAAAATTCTAGGACACTCAAGATTGTTAATAACCCAGTGTTTTCTGTGTGTGTGTTTTTTTTTTTTTTTTTTTGCATGTCAGGATTCCAATTACACTGCATAGTAGTCCTAAACACATGCTGAAGGGATTATTTGCTTACTACAATAGCACTGTGGGAAACTTAGCTTGATTTACAAAGTATTATAGTTCTTCAAAGGCACAAACATTAAAAAAAAATTAATTGGAGATGGGCAGCAAAGAGGGAAGCACACATACTAAGATACATGTATTATTTTGTTTTCAGCATCAGTTTTGTCACAAAAGCATTGCAGTTCAGTTACCCTGTGTATAGACAAAATATCTGCAGATTTTTAAAGTTACAGATTCTATTCTGATTGGTAGAATATTGTACTTGTGTGGACACAACTATGCATTGTACATGCATCACAGCAAATCATAGGTACACTTATGTTGTACAGATATTTTAATGAACTAGAACAAGGGCTGGCAAACCTGAGGGTCAAGATCAGCCACACATTTGTTTACATATTATCTTCAAGCCTAGAGTCAGTCAAACTGCAGAGTTTGAGGGCACAGTCCCCAAGACTGCTGAAAGTTTGAGAGGTTCCTAAAAGCACCCTCATGTTTGATAATTCACCAGAAGGATTCACAGAATTTACTGAATATTGTTATACTCATGATGTGGTTTAATACAGGGAAATGATACAGATTAATACCAGCCAAAGGAAGAGATGCATATGCCACAGTTGGGAGTTTCAAAACAAACGCAAAGAGAGTTCCAAATGCAAAGCTTTTGTTGTCCTTTCCCATGGAGTGAGGACCCATTAACCTCCCAGCATTGATGTCTGACAATATGCAGGGAGTATCACCAGGGAAGATCACCTGAGCCTTGGTGTCCAGAGTTTTATTGGAGCTTCATTCCATAGGCATAACTGATCAATTTCTCACTTCTATGGTTGAACTCGGTCTCTGGGTCAACTGATACCATATGACTTAAATCACATGGTCTTTCTGGTATGGCCAGCTTGCACCCTAAACAACAATCCTAGTAGTTATGACATAGATCACTTTCCAGAAGCATTCTTGTGCCTGCTGATCAAAAATAAATTAATTACAAATTTAAAATATAATTAATGCCAATATCAATATTTGGTCCTAAGACATTCAGAGGCAAATAACACTGGCAAGAAAAAGGATGATATGTAGGGAGTCTCCTTTCTAAAGCTGGATTTAAACCTCTAAACATTGTTTTGTTTTGTTTTGCACTGAGTAGGGTGATTAAATTTTAGGAAAGAGCATAGTAGGGACCTACCATGCCATCAATAAATGTTTACTGAGGGCCTCCTTTCAGCAAGGCAACTGCCAGGCACACAAGTTCTCTAATCTTTCACATACCTGTTCCAGACCATGTAGGAGAAAAAAGGTGATTTACAAGCTAAGGTACAGAATTATTTAATTCAAAACAGTTTATCTAGATCTGTAAAGTTAACTTTTTTTCAAATCTAAGCTCTGTGAAGATTTGGGGTTTTTTACTCACATCGTTTAAATCAAAACTAAGAAATATTTTTTCTCCTGAACTTATTTTTAGGTTGTTAACATAATGGATGGTCATTAAATAAATGAAAAGCATTGTAGAAAAAGAAAAATAGTCCGTTGTCTCATCTACTTTCTTTTCTAATTTTAGGTTTTTAAAATGAAGTTGTATCTCTACTCTTTATATACAATATTCAATATATCTTACCTTTCCCCTATTCACTATTATACTTGTTTTTCCATGTTATTACACATTTTTAAAAACCATCATTTTGAAGGTTATATAATAATCTTTGTGTGGACTTAGCATTATTGATTCAATCATTTGAATTATTTTTCTATATTTTTCTCAAATGGTTTTATTTCCTTGTTTGTTTGGTGGGCTAAGTGTAAAATGTCACTTCAAAAAAAATTTTTTTCCAAATCATTTCAAGACATAGGGTAATCTAGAACCTTTCTTCTAATACTTTTCAATTGCTTATATAATAAAACACATGTATTTACATATGAATTAAGTTTAATAATCAATTGAAATAAGCTTTCTTATTTATATATTTCTTTACTTTGACAAATATTTAGAACTATTTAATACTGTGTCTCATTTGTATGTTTAATCAAGTCGAATTTTCAGAAACTTTCCACATAAAGGAACAAAAACCAGCGTTGTCTAGTAAGAAGAGATTGTCTCAATCAGTGTGGTTTAGCCTGAGGTGGGCAGTCACAAGGTTCGAGGATGAGAGGAGTCCTTTATGATTCTGCCCCACCAGAAGGCAGGAAGTGTGGTTTGAGTCTCAGCTCTGCCTCCGCCCTCTCCTCTTGATGTTTCTACTTCTCTCTGCAGGTCATTTCATCATGACCTCCCTCTTCTTCTGCATGGAAGTGCGTGACATTTATTTACCCCCTGTTGCTCAGCCTAACCCCTTCTCTCCACTTTCCCAGTATTGTCAAGGTTCTTTGTTCTGAAGTGAGGTTGTTTCTTCCCTCACGTGACACAGAGCAATCTGTTCTCAGTATCTTGCTGTGCTTCTAGCGATAATAGCTCTTTATTTAGCTTCCTCTCTATTACAGCTTTTCTCTCCCTAGGAATTTGGCATGAGTTTCCGAGGGCTGGATGGGAAGGCAATCGAGTGATGAATCTCCCGCTGCACCCAGAATTGTCCTCTTTCTCAGACCTCAGCCCTGTTCACAGAACAAGCCTGGGATCTCCCATCCCCTCCTCTGGGGCAGAATTCTTTCCCCACCAAGCACATTGCCTGTCAGAGGCTAAAGGAGGAGTTTCTGCTCCCCAGTGGCTTCAGGGCCTCAGGCTTAGAGGCTGGCTGTCAGCATCTCCCACTGTCTTTCCCATGATGCTCCTCGATCCTCTTAAAGTCGTGCTCTGGAGAGCCTGTCTACAGGCTACCCTGACACGTTTAGACTTGTCTGAATTTTCAACTTCTCAACTTGAGCGAATGCTCTGGGACCCTCACTCCATTGATTTAGAAATTATTGGACTGATTATTCTTGTGTTAACATTAATTTTTAAATCTCACATCACTAAATCTCCATTGAGTTTATTTTTCAAATTCATTTGTGTACCAAACTACAATTTAATCAGGAAACTAGTCCAATACTCTTGTGAAAATGTGATTAATTTCTTTGGAACCTTGCCTGACAAAGTAGTTATTTTCTGTTCTTATTTTATGATCACTCTTTTTCCTGTGCTCTTTATGGGGAAAAGTGGATGACAATGCAGGCAAAGGAAGGCAAATAAATTTAAAAATTTTTAAATGGAAATTTCATTGTTCTTAAAATCTTTTTAGAAACTTTTACTACAGATTTTATGTACTATGGTAAAATGTAGCATTTATGGCAAAGATTTAGAAGGTATAGCAAAAACTACTATTAACAAAGAAAGTAATTTTTAAAAAAGGTTAGAAAAGCTGTTAGGTGAGTGCAAATCTGATGTGAAAGGAATTTCTTAATTCCATCCATCCATCCATCCATCCATCCATCCATCCATCCATCCATCCATCCACTAATCCATCCACCCATCCATCCATCCATGCAATCATTTAATTTCATATTATGCTGGTTGCTGTCCTGAGTATCAAGGATGTGAAAATGATCAAGGTATAGTGTGTACCCCAGAGGAATATATAATCTTTTTTAGAATTGGTTTTAATTAATTGATTGATTTTTTAGTTTTTTTGGGGGGGGGTATTTATTTATTTATTTATTTATTTATTTACTTACTTATTTATTTAAATGGAGGTACTGAGGATTGAACCCAGGACCTCATGCATAGTAAGCATGTACTCTGTCACTAAGCTATACCCTCCCCCTGAGGGATATATAATCTAAAGGGGGACAGAGATACATCAAAATGTATGATAGACATGGTTGATGCCCCAGATCACATTTTTTGGCCACTTCTGGCTTGAGCTATGGTAGTCAGTAACCATGAATGTTGATGGCTTGTCATTACTAGTGTCCACTGAGTTTCTCAGCTTTATTGCCTCAGGGATTTCCCTGAAGCTACTCTACTGGCATTGTGTGTGAGTGTGTGTGTATGTGTGTGTGTATATGATGAATGCCCCTGAGAAAATCCCAACCAATACCCACACTTGCAAACTTCTTAATCCCTCCTTTATTGGCTTTCTCTCTTTATCTGACTCATTCTTCCCTCTCCCTCACTCTGGCTTCCTGGGAATACCACCCAAATAAACTACTCATACCCAAGTTCCTTCTCCCTTTCACCCAAGATCCTGCTTTTGGCAGAACCCAGTTCTTATATTACCAATACAAAGTAATCATATCTATAGATGATGGAGATATAAACAGAGTGCTCTTGTTCTACAGAGGGTTGAGCAACTAATTCTCTGAGTAGGACTTGCCAGGAAGGACTATCACAGGAGCCAAAGAAAGGGAGAAATTAGAGATTGACAGTTGAAAGATAAGGCTCTCCAATTTCTTTACTTATAGGTCAATATGAGATAAACAGTCCTGGGATGATGTAATAGAGACTACTTTGCATATCTCTAATTATTTGCATGAGTTATACTTGCCTGAGCCCTTCTGGACCTTCTGGAAGAGTGAATGATGAGACAAGTTGGAGCTAATGCCCAGTTCTCAGACTAAGCAGCTTTTAGAACTAAGAATAGGAACAGTTCTATGCTTTGACCTTTGAAATCAACCCTTGACCAGGGAGGTTGCTTCAAGGTAGGAGAATGTCAGGATACCCAGGGTTGGTCCAGGGGTTATGGTTGTGGTCAGGGATCAAATAACAGTTTGCTTGCAATGCCTTGTGGTGGCTTTCTATTGTCTTGTAACCAAGTTCCCAGGAGAATGTGTGCCAGGTTTCATGAGAGAGGGGCTGTGAAAATTTAGAGAGGGTCAAAAGGAAATACTGTGATTCATCAGATCATAGTCGAAAAAAAAAAAAAAAAAACCACCTGAAATCATGAGAACCTCTCTGTGGAAGTTGTATCAGAAGAACTCAGAGCCTTGGCTAAGACCTCTAGAGAGTATGAGATTTGAGCAGGTGGACACTGGTGTTAATGGAAGGAACATTGTCATCTCTCAGCTCTAGAGCCTAAAACCATGCCAAGAGGCAGACAGAACCATCAAAGTTCCTGAGGCCACAAATGGGGGGAAGCCAACTGTGGCAGCTGCACCATCCTTGGACTGGTCAGACGGAGGAAATCATTCAGTGGGGGTGGAGTGAGAGCTCGGGCTCTCAGACAGAGACAATGAATATGGTTATCCACATTTCTGTCACTTTTGCTCCAGTCATTTGATAGACACTGGGGAAGCATGAATTACAAAGGCATGCTTAATAAACCAACAAGATTATGCTACTTCTTTAGAAAAATCAACATGGATTTCTCCATACAGGCAACAGAATAAAGCCTAATGTAGAATGCCAGGACAAACAATACAAACCCCCAGATATGAGGCCTCTATTTCTCAAAATGATTCTTAAAATATCTTTCAGATTCACCTCACTTCTCTGAGTTTCCGTTTTCTCATTTGTATGAGATGATAATACATCCGGGAAGTATGTTGCATATGAGAAAACATCTGTTGAGCCTCCAGCATCTCAGTGCCTGACATATGCCAGGCCTTCAAGACTTTTTGGCTATCTCTACCTTCTCCTCTCATGAGGTAAGGAAGAGAAGAGATTTCTTTAAAAAAAATTCTCAGCATTAAAGTAAAGGGAGAACCTGAAAGCAACCTTTCTTTCCTTAAAGACCTAAAAAAGATTTGGGGTATTTCTTTCAGGAGATCAGAAAATGGATTAGATTGCTGTGATTATTTCCTTTCTTTCAGGAGTTTCCTGAAAATTTAAGCCTAATTTGCAATCTAAGAATTACAAACTGTCCTTACTTTGAGGCCTTTCATGAAATTGTATAGACATTAGGTAATATCAAGTATGATTATATAATTCATGGTTCATGAAAAAAACAAAATCAGTTCTCTGAAAATGTACTTAGATAAAAATAACAGTAGTCTTCTTTTTATCTATTCACACAGGAACAGATTGAATATCCAAAGTAGTCACAGGACGTAATACTTATTTTACTGTTTTGCTATATTTATATATTACCATATACTGCTATATATAACTATATATATTGCTATGTTTATATACTTTCTTACTACTATATAATTTACTATATACTATATATTATATACCATATATATCATATACATTATAAATCATATACTATTATATATTATATACATATATTATATACCATATCCATTATATACCATACTTTACCACACCATACATTATATACTATATACCATAATTTACTACATAATTTATATATTTTACTATAATACGATTTTACTTTTTTAAAAAGTATTTTAAATATGATCACTGGTAAATGCCTCCTTGATATTTAGTTATATATATATATATGTTGTGTGTGTACCTAATGTATATATATGTGCAAAAATGTCTTTCTGTCTTGCAAAATGAGGATAATTTCACCTAATGTTCTTATGCAGACTGTTCTAGGTAATAAAACGAGCTCTACAGTTAGTTTTTGCATCTCATTGGCTCTACCATTTGAAATGCTTCCATGGTCTTCCTATGAAGTCATCGTTTAGAATTCAGATTTTCAGTCCAGAAGATTTTATCACAGTAGCTGCACAATTCTGCTTGTATTGACCGCTAAAATGCTTACTCTTAATTTTATATTTGGGCTTACTCTGACCAAAGATGTTAAGTGGCAATCTCTTTTTTAAGCTAAGGAATCTTAACTGTAAACACAACTATTTCTTGAATACCTTCTTTGAGCAAGATGCCGTGCTAGGCTCTGTAAATAATATAAAGATGAAAATTTCTCCCTGCCTTCAGGAGCTCACATCATGGACAGAGACACATACATTCATTCACTCCAAATATTGAGAATTACCATATATGCTGGAAATGTGCTAATAACTTTATACCCATAGGTGATGGTATATTGTGAATTCTATAACAGAGATACAGAATTATTTTAGATACTATGGGAAAGCTGACACAAGTTTGGATTAGGGATTGCCAGTAAGGATTTCATTATTCAAAATTGGCCATGAAGGGTTGATTGGACTTGACAAGTGAGAATGGAGTGGGAGGAGGACATTCTTGGCAGCAGGGACTCTATGTGCATGTATAGTCATAGATAAACTGAGACTCAAAACGTACATTTATTTTTGGTAAGTTTATTGTGTTCCCATACTACACAATACTTCTATCCAATCAATTATAAAAGAATGCCACTATGATGTAATGATCCAAAGGCTACTCAGACCATTCTGCCTCTTGAACAGCATATAATCACATGGGAAAAGGTGATTACTTTAGTGGCAGCTGGTTGGGCTAGATAATGGGTAGTGATATGAATCTGTCTATGGGTCTCAAGGGCTATAATCAAGTTGCCAACAGGGCTGGGTTACTTTTTGGACTCTCAGGGAGAATTGTTTCTTTGCTTGTTTAGGCTGTTGGCAGAATGTATCCTCATGGCTTTAGGACTTATGCTTCCATTTCCTTGTTGGCTGTCAGGTTGGGGGTTATTCCCAGTTTCTAAAAGTCACTCTCATGCCTTGGCTCCTGAACCCCTTCCTCTGTATTCAAACCCAGCAACTCTTCTGCCTTCCCTTCCACTTTTAAGGGCTCACATGATTCCACTGGGCTCATCTGGATAATGCAGGATACTCTCCCACCTCAAAGTTCTTAGTCTTCATCATATCTACAAAGTCCCTTTTGCCATGTAAGGTGACACATTCACAGGTACCAGGGATTAGAGTGTGAACATCTTTGGAGGACCATTATTTGGCCTACCATATGGTGCCTTTATCTCCTCAGATCCCTCCTGGAAGTGTAGCCAGTGGCAGAACAGAGGGCCACTTATGCTTCTGTTAGTGTGTGGTGGGTATCAGCAGCAGCATAGCTGGAGACTGAGTCCACTGTGAGAGATGATGGATTTCAATTTTAGTAACCCATTAATGAACCCAGAGTCCAATGACACTTTTGAAATAAGAAATGTAAATTTCTTTTCTTTCTTTTTTTTCTTTTTTTTTTTTTTGCAGGGGGGAGGTAATCAGTTTCATTTATTTATTTATTTAGTTTTTCGATGGAGGTATTGGGAATTGAACCCAGGACCTCGTGCATGCTAAGCATGCGCTCTAACACTTGAGCAATACACTTCCCCCAAGGAAATGTAAATTTCTAACTTGACATTTTCTTAACACTTAACAGCCATAAGCTAGCCAGTATAGAAAACATGGAATTCAAACGACAGCCCTGGCCCAACAGATTCACAAATTAGTAAGATGGAGGGAGAAGCAGCATGATGATGGTGAGGCAGACCCTAAGGTAAGGAAGAAACAGAATTAGGGAGGGCTGAGCCACTGGCACAGATTAATAGAATGTTAAAGCTGTTTAAAGTACCCGAGATATCATTTAGCCATGTCCTGGGCTTTCTAGGAAGTTTCTTGGGAACAGACCCTCCCCTTACAGCTTGTTCACTGCTTCATCTCCAACATCAAAGACATTTTTCACCACTTGGTAGGTGCTCAACAGATACTTGTTGATTGACTAGTGTGGAATTCAGAGAGGTGAACTGCTATGATCAAGGACACACAGCTGGTTTATGGTAGAGCTGGGTCTAGAAACTGGTTTTGATTCTTCATTCTTTTATGAAATTTAGGAGGCAGCTCCTAGAAAATGAACTACTCCAACAGATGAAGCCTTCTGTAATGCACTCTCTCTACCTTGTACATAGCATTTCTTCTTCCTATATGAAATATTACCAACCAAACCTATCAATTTAATGTCTGAAATGTGAGTTAAGAGACCCGAGTTCTGTTCTTAGTTCCTCTAACCACTTCCTTTGTGACTGAGGCAAATGACATAAACTGTCCAAATTCAGTTTCTTCTTTGGTCATGAGAGAGGCTAAAGGTCCTTTCAGTTCTTGTGTCCTGTAATTCCAAGTTTCATGAAAGGTAATTAACAAGCTCACCTGTGGACCGTGTGTCTGCATGTCCTTATATCAGTGTTCTTGAGGTGTGGTCAGCACATCACCTCTATCAGAATCACCTGGGGTCCTTTAACTATACTGATTTTGTAACTGTTAAAAAGAAAATTAGACACATAGCCGTTGATTCAGAGAGATTTCCATTAGGTTATACTTCCCAATCTTTTTCACCTTTATAGTCATGCTACACATAAAAAGTGATAGTATTTATGTGGTGTACTAGGGTAAGAAACCTTAGACTGTCTCTTTGCCAATGCACATCTCACTGAGAAACTTCGCCACTGAGTGAGAAAAACAAGTTGCAGGAAAAAAAAGTATGATCCCGTTTTTCAAGACAATGCCAAAACTCTGTATGATTATATAAAAGCATGTCTGTATGAATATGTATTATATGTTTGTATACATTTGTGTGAGACGTATTATGTGCTTGTATGTATACAATATTGTAATATTGAAAGGAACGTACTAGGTTAAGTGAAGTGAGAAAAGAAAACAAAAAAATTTTTTTTAAAGGTTTAAACCTTTTTAAAGCTATTCGTAGCATAGTATATGCTATGAATCCATTAATGCATTTATATAAAAGAATGTATTCCTATATAAAGACATTTTAAAATAAAATTAAAAATGCAAGTCCAGGGCCCCCTACCTTAGATCCTGTAAAGCCAAATCTCAGGGTTAGGAGATATGGAGAAGTGGGTGTCTGCATCCTTACAAATATTCCAAGTGATTCTGTAACAGTGAAGTATGTAAATCTTTGCATTAAGTGCTAATATCATTAGCCAAAAACAGCATAGTGGGAACTTTCCATCCTGCAATGCAGGCTCAGCTGATCCTCATTGTCTTGGAACCTAGTAGATGCATAATAAATAGAAGCTGATTATTTTGAGCCATTTGGAGGACAGGTGGAGGGAGTCAGGGCCAAAGTGGTGAGAGAAACCCATCAGGCAATCAAGCTCAGAAGAGATGAAGAAAAACACCTAAGAACAACGGACTGCGCCCCCTTGGCACTTTTGAACATTCAACGCTATTTGTTAGGCACTAAATACATCCAAGACACTTTTCTGTATCTTATTTAATTCTTAAAAAACCCGTTACAGACTTAGAGAGGTGAAGTGGGTAGCACAAGTAGTATCAGAAGTGGGATTTGAACCTGCCACGTTTTGAGCTCTGAGCTATAAACTAGATTCCTGGCAGCTGGTGAGGATAGGAGGGTGAGCACAATAGATTGCTCTTTTTCACATCCCCAGTCTTGCAGCTCTGCCATGATTATTCCCGCGTGCTGTGTCTTATTAGTTGACACTCCGAGTCAGCTGCCTAGAAGCAGCTTCTTTGTCATATATTCCATTCTGGAACCCCTCAAAGAGAGATTACAGCAAATGTGGTTTTTTGTCTATCATCTGTAGCTAGTGTTTTCACAGTGAGGAGAAACTATTCCCAGGTGACTTTGTATAATGCAAAAAGGCCAAGACTAACTCTAGTTCCTTCCAATTCTGAGTGAATTAGACCTACCAAGTGAAAATAATTCTGGCTTTTTGTAGTTTTATCTGCTAAGTGTTTTGCCGTTAGAGCAAGAGGAAGAGAGGGAGGAAAGAGATGCCCTCTAACTGAGTTCAGGGGTGGGGCAATGAGAGGTACAAATAAGTTCCTTACACATACTCATTTTTGGTCATCTCTGGTGTTGGGTAGTGAATAGGAAAAAATCAGAGGTGTGTATTTTGCTCCTAAATGTTAGAAAGAAAACAAAAATAGCATCTTTCCGTCATCCACTAGCATTAACTTAAGGGTCTTGATCTCTGCACCTGTGCACCCTCTGCGATCATTTCCGGGGAAGTAGCCATTTTGCAGATTCTGGAGGATGATGGCAACGGCTGGACACTGATACAGAATCTCTTTTCCCCAAACCTACGTGGAGCCAGTCGGGATCCGCAACGCCAATGCTGGTTTCCGGGATTTAGCAGCTACCTAGAGTCTGAAAAACCGGAAGACGGGAAGCTGGGATTCCCAGGTGTGCCAAATTCATTAGCTAGGATAAGGCCTCGCGGGCGTGATCTTTGGAGACTCGTGAGGAGCTTCTCCAGTTTCCCGCGCCTCTCCGCCGGGTTAAGCAGCCATTCCTTTCCTAGGTGTGCAGCCTGCGTCCCAAGCTGCATTCCCAACCTGGGGCAGTGGGGTCAGCCTACGTCTTTGTTGCCCACAAAGTGCCACCTCTTCCCTAGACTACGCTCAGCCAAAAAGGGGCCGGCCGCCTTTAAGTCGATTAGACAACTCGTTCCGTCTAGATGCAGAATCTCGGTCGGGCCTCACCGCCGCTCTCTGCTCCCAGCTCCCTCCGCCCCTAGTTCCTACTCGGTCGTAGCCAAAGCCCGGAACGCTGGATCCCGGCGCGAAGGAACGGGGCGGCGAACCAAGAGCGGCGCGGGCGGCCGGGAGCCCGGCGCACCGGGCATGCTCAGTGGCACGGCTGGCTGGGTGGCCTCGCGAGCGGCACCCGGATCTGTTCGGCGGCGGCGGCGGCGACGTGAGCGCGCAGGGGGGCGGCGGCCTCGCCTCGTCTCTCTCTCTGCGCCTGGGTCGGGTGGGTGACGCCGAGGGCGAGATGTCGGATTTTGACAGTAACCCGTTTGCCGACCCGGATCTCAACAACCCCTTCAAGGTGAGCGTGGTCCCCGGTATCTCCCGCTGCCGTGGTGCGTCGTTGTTTGTTTAAACGGACAAGTTCCTTCGCGCCCACTGCGCCCGCCACTCGGCCCCCCTCAGCCGCCTAGACAGAGGTCGGGGCCGCCGCACTCCTTTTGGGGGTCGCGCCTCGGCCCCCGCGTCACTCGTTTGGAGGTCGGAGTGGAACCTCCTCAGCTCCCCGGCCGCCTTTCGCCAAGTCCCTGACTGGAGAGGGTCGTGCCCTGGCCCGGGGCTGGGGGTTCCCGGCCCGCCTCTCGGGAGCGGGGAGAGTGAGAGCCCCGAGAAGGTGGAGTTGTCACCTGTCTGGCAAGTGTGGCGGGCCGGGCCGGGACGCGGACCGGGACGCGGCGAAGGGGGGCTCACCCTGCCGGGGGGGGGTTGTTATGGGGACCCGAGGCGGCGGCGGCAGCGGAGAGCCGCGCGGGGGTGATGGCAGAGGTACAGAGGAGAGGTGAGGGCCCCCAGTACGCTGCAATTAAAAAAAAAAAAGGTGGTGTTTTTGTTTTTTAAACTTGTGTTGCACCCAGATACCACCAGCGGCGCTGCCATCCCTCCTCCCCACCATTTGTCTGTGATTGAAGGTAGTGATATCAAAGCATAAGTTAAATATAAGTGAACACACCTGGAAAACAATAGTGCACGTGGACGATCATTTTCCTACCTAACTGCTATTAGCAATGTAAGCGACGGGATATTTTCCAAGCTCCTGGTGCGTCCGCGGTTCTCTGGGCTGTATGAGGATACCATTTTCCACATGAGCGCCTTTCCTTCTTGGAGGCGACCTTTATCAACCCAGCTTCGAAAGGTCTTGGCATAGAAATGGGCAAACGAAGGCGGCTGAGATATTCATTATCTGCGCTTAAATTAATACAACATATAAATACTTTTTTAAAAGTACCACTCCGGGTTTCTTAATGAGCTCAGTTGCTTTGCACGTGTCGTTTGTATCCGACTGTTGGTTGAAGTTGGTTGTTTAATTTCCTCTGGATATTCCCCTGGATACGTAATTTGTGGTCACACAAATTTCACTCCTGGCTTGTTGAGTTTACATCTCTTCTTTTTTACTCCTGGTTTTCTCTCTTATTAAGAATCCTGGAAGAGGAAAAGTATCCCTCTTCTGATATTTCTTGGAGGGTTATGTTAATGAAATGATTCTGGTTGTTACTGACAGCTTGACTGACTGTAGAAATGAATAGACTCAGTCAGCTATTCCTTTGCCTCTAATGTCACTTAAGAAAATTCCATACAACTGGCCTGAAACTTTAAAGATGAGATGATTGTACTTGGAGAATTTTTTTTCCCCCCAGAAGTTTAGTATTTAATATTCCATCATTCCATCTTGTGGAGAATTAGATGATTCTTAAATCATAGACATTCTAAAGAGACATTTCATAACTTGCCAGATAGGTGTTATTTTAGAATATTTTGAAGGTGTAGCATTAAGAACTTATAAGTTAATTCAGGTAATTCATTGATGCTGTTTTATTCAGCATCTGACAGTTTGGCTATTTTCTATTTGGTCATTCCATTTCCTGGATCATTTTTTATATCTGGTTCTCTTGTAAGAGCAAGACATAACTGCTGTTTTGTGACATCTAATGTTGCCGTGACACTTCTGCATATAAGGTTGCTGTAGTAATTCTAAACCCAAAAGTAGGTTTAAATACTCATTCATTGTAGCATAAAATTATAAACCTTTTTTGTTCTTTATAAGTGGATGCACTCAGAGGACAGTGATTATTTAGGTTCATAAAATGCTTCAAAGGATGGATAATTTAGGCCTAAAGAAGTCTTGGTTGTACACGTTTCCTGTTTATGAGCTTTCCCTATTTTCGGCGACTCTCCGCACGGCGTATCTGACCTTTTATCTTTCCATTTAAGTTCAGCTCCCTTTCCTCTTCTCAAAGTAAAGATTTACATTTGTAGACTGTTCTTTCTACTATTGGTTTCCTTCTATGTAAATGCGATTTTTGAAATAGCATTTCTGGTCCTCTCTACTTAAATAAAAACAGTTTCTAATTCATCTTTGTGTTATCTTATCATTATCCTTCTTTTCAAATCTGTTCTTATTTTCAATATTTAAAATGTTCCAATATTTAAAAGTAAAGTTCATGTTTTCAAATATGTATTTCACATTTGGCGACCATCCTAATTTCTTCTTGATTAAAAACTGATTTCCATTGCTAGCTAATTTGCTAACTTGCCCATTGTCTTACATACAGCTGTAGGTAGTGTAGAATTTACATTAGAAGTTAGATCACCTGATTCGTGGTTCATTTCGGATGGCCCAGTATATGCCTCCATTTACATTTCTGACAGTAAAATTCTTGTTTTGTATTTGGAACTTGGACTTCAGACACTCGTCTCATATTTGAAAGTTGTGGACCAAGACTTTAAAACAACAAACCTGCATTTGATTTTGGCTTTGTCACTGACCAGCTGTGAGACCTTGGAAAGTTACTTAGCCTTTCTATAACTCAGTTTACTATTATGTAAAATAGAGTAATAATACCTTCTCCATAGGATTGTTAATCTTTAGGGGAACATAGATTTAGCGTATGTATAAGTGCTCAGTGCATGGTGGCTTTAATTAGATAATAATAAATAGTATTAATAATAATTCAAGAAACTGTAATTATAGCTAACCACATTATTCTTAGCTTATTAATTAGGTGAAGCTCATGTTCTCTTTGAATCTTCTAGAGTGCTAGTAGTAGCTGTTAGGTGGATCATTGTTGAGGAATCAAAGTGAAAAAGAATTAAGTGCTTTGTCCTAGCTCACTCTGCCAGACTAGACCCAGGTTGCGTGAGTTCGAGTGATTTGTTAACACACATTTCCTTCCTAATAAAAAAACCCGCTATATTAAAATTGAGTACATTGTCCATTTTATTTTGGCCTCAAAAATTAATTCTACTTTATTGAAATAATCTTGTTAAAATGGCCTTCATTCAGTGTCCTCATTTATATTATTTTTTTAGTTGTGGTAATATCAGTGGTATTCTAAAAGTTTATTTGAAGTTGAATGTTGAAGACTTTGTCATTAAAAAGAGGCCCATAATTCAAGGATTTTATCCATTTTGTTTTCATTTACAGTAAATAGACATCACTCATCCCTTACCCATTTGAAATTTAAGACTGGAGGTTGGATAGCGCTAGGAAAGGATGCAAACTATCTTTCAGCATCCATCTAGAACACAGAGGTAGTAATTTATGGTCTATGGTATTTTATGTTCATGTCAATTGCATGAATTTCTACTCTTCCTCAGGTTGTTTTTTCTTAAAGGTGCTTATCGAGCTACTGGTTTTATTTCATCAAATTGAGATGCATCATTATTTTATTTACATCTGTCTTAGTTATCTATTGCTATGTACAAATATATGTAAAATCCACAGATACGGAGGGCACTACACCAGTTTATATAAGGGACTAGAGCATCTGCAGATTTTGGTATCCGAGAGGGCTGCTGGCACCAATCCCCTGCTTCTACCAAGGGACGACTGTAATCCCAAAATGTAGTGGCTTAAAACAACAATTATTTTCTCAGTATTCTGCTATTTGAGCTAGATTTAGCTGGGCAGTTTGCTTTTAAATGTTACTGTCTGGAGTCAACTCATGTGGCTTCAAACATCTAGCAGTTTGACTGGGTAGTGCTGGGTGGTTTAAGTTAGCCTCAAATATCTGGCAATTACGTGGGGCTGTTGGTAGGGGCAGCAATTGGTTCTTTCATGTGGCCTTTCTTCTAGGAATAGCCTGGGCTTTTTACCTGATGGCAGCAGTGCTCCAAGAGGACAAGAGTGAAAGCCGCAAGGCTTCTTGAGTCATTTCACTTTTGCTACTTTCTGTTAGTCAAAACAAGCCACAAAACCAGCCCAGATTAGAAAAAGGAGTGAGGAGGATTCGACTTCACTTGATGGAAGGAGCTGTGTCTCTCTTGATATAGGTCTAGGAATTGAAAAGATTAACTCAGCATAAAATGGTAAGACAGGTACAGGATAACCTCATTAGAACTTCCATCCAAATAAGAGAGGTGTGGGAGGTGTGTAGCAGTTTCTGTACCATATAGCAAACCTCTGAAATCCAGCCAGGCTTATTAGTCAGGATCCCTTGCTTTGCGGGCAACGAGTGTTCCTTGACCAAGACCCAATTCTACTACCTTCAAAGTCTTTAATATTTTATTTTCTTCTGTTTTTGGCTCCACCCCCTGAGAAGTCTTCCTTTTCTATAAATTACCCCAGTTTGTAACTGAGTTGTATTTTCAGTCTACTTCCTTCCCATTGAAAATTGGGAGCCCAGAAATCTCTTTTCAATTTGAAATGTCTGTCCTTTTAGTCCAAGCTGGTGCAACTGAGTTACCAATTTGTTAATCTTATCAGGGTTCGAACTATCCCTTAAAACACATCTGTGATTGTTTTTGAAGACAGTCTTCTTTAGGGTAGAGTGTCAGGGTGCTATGGATGAACACTCTTGGGTATCTGAAAACCTTTTGTCTAGGTTGGATGTCTCCTATGGCCAGTGAAAGCTCTCAGGTAGGTACAATGGGAGGCTGCTAGTGTAGGTGAGGTACGTCTCACAAATGCTGTATGACAAAACTAATATTTGCACATGATTGTATTTTGGTCCCATGGCTTTAACAGTAATTATAATAGAGATGATGGTGATTCTGAAAAATTCTGACTGTAAACTGTTCTTTTGCTGATATTGCTCCCCAAAAAGTTTTTTTTTGGAGTACAGTTAATATTTAGTAGTGTTGAATGCAGATCCAAGAAACTTGTTGGATATTTTCTTAATAGGAATCATAGTATTTTATAGTTCCTGAAAAATATTATATTAGACTAATGAAGTTAGTGACCAGTTCTTAAAAATGAATCTGTAATATTTTGTTCTCTTTCTCATGGTTGTTGTCTTCAATTCCAAGTGCATATTTGAAGAGTGGTTTGAAAAAGATAGGTTATATCTAAGGGGTCAGAATGACAGTGAATGAATCACTTCCTAGGACAATGAATCAAGTCCTAGGAAGCATAATACAAATTTACTCAGTGGGTTTTGTCTACAGAAGGCTAAAGGGAAGTCTGAGATATTCGGATACTTGAAGGGTTCTTAGTTGGTTGTCTGAATAAATGTGTTCTTGCTTCAGGGGAAAAAAATAAGGCTAATAGGCAGAGTTTACTTGAAACTAGATTTTTGTCCTAACATAAATTTGAAACTATTAGAAGAGCCTGACAGTGCTTTTTTGGTATGGAGTTCCCAGCACTTGAAGGAATTCAAGCATTAGAGATGCCAAGAGCTAACCTCTCAGAGTTTCTACTTTGAAACTCTAATCGTTACATTTTTGTACCATTTTGTGAATGCATAAATTCTCTCATGTTTTAATCTATTGGATATTGGGATTGAGTCTGATTGTCTCAGAGAAGAGGGTTCATGTTCTAGGATGCTATGGTCTGAGCCCCAGCATCTATGGAGGGAGCACCCTTAAGTGATTGCTTACATTTGGGTGGTCATGTCCTTTATTGTGTGACCCTTGGTATGCTGGCCTTAGTGACTGATCTTATTGAAGGCACCTGGCCCAGCAGAGCCAGCCTTTGGGCTGATCAGATAAGTTCGCTTGGTCTGAAATTTTGCCCCAACTAGAACAGTAATAGTTAACTGAGCTGTCTTTTGCAGAAATGTAAACTAAGAGCACAGGGAAAAGGCAGGTAGTTGTAGTGGGAATAACCATGGAAAGATATGAGAAAAGAGGCAAATTATCTTAATCATGAAGCACTGGAGTGGGAATCATCTGACCAGGGCTTCTGAGGTAATTTTCTAGAATTCCAGTCCCTTACTAGAGCTGCTCTTGAACTGCAAGAGAAAAGGCAGCCTGTACTGGCCTTTAGCTTCTAACTTGATATTGTAGACTGGTGTTGGAGACCCTGTTCCCATTCCCAGTGCAAGAAATACCACAAGAAGTCCTTGTATACTACATGTATACAGAGAGCAGTCCAATAATTTCCTTCTCTCTAGCATTTGGCTTTGGGTGCTTTTAAGAAGTAGTAATGCCTATTGATCAGTTGATGTACTTGGGTTGTTTCCACCTGTTGACTATTTTGAATAATACTGCTATAAACATCAGTATACAAGTTTTTGTTTGAACACTTGTTTTAATTTCTCTTGGGAATGCACCTCAGCGTAGTCTCTGGGTCTTAATGGTAACTACATTGAATCATTTGAGGAACTGCCAGACCCTTTTCCAAAGTGACTGCACCATTTTATATTCCTGCTAGTGGTGTATGAGGGTTCCACTTTCTCTACATCCCGGTCAACAATTGTTGTTACCTGTTTATAGTTCTAACCATTCTAGTGGGTGTGAAGTATCTCATTTTGGTTTTGATTTGCATTCCCCAGATGACTATGATGTTAAATGTATGTTTACTTGCTTATTGGTCATTTGAAAATCATCTTTGGGGAAATGTCTATTCAGATCTTTTGCTTATTTTAAAATTGGGTTTTTGTCTTTTTATCATTGAGTTGAAAGAAGTTTTTATGTATTATGGATATAAGTCCTTTGTCCAGATATGATTCACACATATTTTCTCCCAGTTTGTCAGTTATCTTTCTACTTCTTGTTAATGTCCTTTGAAGCACGAAAGTTCTAAGTTCTGATTAGGTCTAAATTACCTGTATTTTGTGCCTTGTATATTGATATTGTATCTAAGAATCCTTTGCCAAATCTGAGGTAGTGAAGATTTACCCCTATGTTTTCTTAGTTTTATAGTTTTAGCTCTTACATTTAAGTTTATGATTCATTTTGAATTAATTTTTGTATAGAGTGAAGTAAGGTCAAACTTAATTCTTTTGAATGAATATCCAGTTGTTCCAGCACCATTTGTTGAACAGACTGTTCTTTCCCCTTTGAATTATCTTGGCACCCTTATTGAAAATCTCTATTCTTAATCTGTGTTTTTGCAAAAGAAATGAAGTATGTTAGTTTAGAAAGTCCTTCATGTTTTATGCACAATAGCTCCCAAATACCTAATGAATGTCCTTAGAGTAAATATGTTAGCTTGCCCAGCTTCCCAAATTGCCAGACCTAGTGTTGCAACTGCTCCTAATCTCTACTTGTTTCAGATTTTTTAAAAATAGTGTAATAATGGGTTTTAAACTTGTTTTTAGAATGTAATTGTGAGTACATCAACATTACCAACCTGATGCTTTTTCTTTTCTTTAAAAGAAACGCTTCTATTTATTTCACAGAGTACAGATGAATTAATTGCTGAATTTTTTTGCATATCAGCAAAAATAGTGGAACCTCTTAAACAAATAAAGCCAGGGATAGGTGTATATTATAAAGTGTGCGTTTTGAGTATTGGTGAGATCGAACTAGGAAGAAGGAATTTGTGATAGTCATACACTGATAATTTAACTTGATTGATAATAGAAGAAAAAATTAGACATTTGAGCGCAACTGATTTAGTATATGAAGTTATTAAAGATTTTTGCTTATCACGCTTAGTTAAAACAATGCTTATGATAGAAACAATATATACACAACAAATGCTGGAAGTTCCCACTTTCACATAAGCAAAAGCGGAGTTTGTACTTGCTACTGGCAGTCATTTTATCTGTGGGAATCCACGTGTAGTGATTTGGAATATATATGGAAGTTAGTAGGTGGCAGGAAAAGAGCATCAAGAACATTGGCCAATCATGGCAGGGGCTGGTATCCTAATGTATTTTACTACCATTTAGCAGTTTTCCTGAAGCTGCTGATGCTTGTTTTAGGTTGATTTACCTAGTCTTGTGGTTTTATTTATGGCCTAGCTTGCCTAACTTTTGGCATCTCAAATAGTCATAAATTTAAGTGCATTGCTTACAAGTAAGTAGTGTATTGTAAAAATGTAAATTAATGTATTCTCTAAGCATCAAAGATGTGTTACATGCCTTTTCTACTTGATTAAAAAATTTTTTATAGGAATGTTTATATTTGAATCTCAGGGGAACTTAACAACCATTTAGACTTGAGAGCATAAGAAAATGTTCTATGGACTATATATATTGCCGACAGACATTTCTGTGTTCTTCAGAGGAAGGAGTTAATGAAGTTTAGGGAGGTTTGTCTTCCATTTGTCTGGTGGAGTAGGTAAGATGGGTAGCTCTGGAACCAGGCAACCTAGGTTTGCTTCTCTACCTAACTAGGTGATCTTAGGCAAACTGCTTAATTTTTCTACCTTCGGTATTTATTTGTTGTTGTTGGGTTTTTTTTTACATTTGTTATAGTTCCAGGAGTTCAGCGTTTGATAAAACAAAGATAGGAAGCTCTTAAAATAACAGATAAAGGAAATAAATAATGGTGCAACATTATCTTTGGTTGTAACATGTGATTATTTATTCTTCTTTATTTCATCCCTAAATTGTGCCTGTATTTTCTAAAGCAGACTCTAATTTTTATTAACTTTTAAACTTTTTGGTATTAACAGAAATAGCAACGAAAACAAAACATAGAAATTACTGGTTGTCTTACAAAGCTTGGAAATTTTAGAGGCTATTATATATCACAACTTGAACTGAGAGTAATAATGAAAGCTCATTTTATTTTTATGACAAATCACTTTTGATGAAAGTTTTGTTTAAATGTTGGAAAGTTGTGCACTTGATTGTTTAATATTGGTTATTTTTGAAAAGGGTATCCAGTGGTTTTTTATTATATTTGAGTCTATTAGTCTTTTTTTAAATTGAAGTATAGGTTGATTTACAATATTGTGTTCCTTTCTGGTGTACAGCATGGTGACTCAGTTATATATATATTCTTTTTCATTATAGATTACTGCAAGATATTGAATATATCTTGTTCCTTGTGCTATACCATAGGACCTTGTTGTCTATTTTATGTATAGTAGGTAGTATCTGCAAATCCCAAACTCCCAATTTCCCCCTCCCTTTTCTGCACAGTAAGCATGTTTGTTTTCTGTGTCTGTGAGTCTCTTTTGTAGATAAGCTCATTTGTCTAATTTTTTTAGATTTTACATATAAGTGATATCATATGGTATTTATCTTTCTGGGTTACTTAGTATGATAATCTCTAAGTCCATCCATGTTGCTGCAAATGGCTTTATTTTATTCTTTTTTACAGCTGAGTAGTATTTTATTATATACATACCACATCTTTATCCAGTCATCTGTCGATGGACATTTAGGTTGCTTCCATTTCTTGGCTATTGTAACCAATACTGCTATGAACATTGGGGTGCATGTATCTTTTTGAATTAGTTTCCTCTGGTTATTTGTTGAGGAGTGGGATTGCTGGATCATATGATAGGTCTATTTTTAGTTTTTTGAGGAATCTCCATACTATTTTCCATAGTGGCTGCACCAAACTACATTCCCACCAACAGTGTAGGAGGGTCCCCTTTTCTCCATACCCTCTCCAGCATTTATTGTTTGTGGATTTTTTAATGATGGCCATTCTGACTGGTGTGAGGTGATATATAATTCTAGTTTTGATTTGCATTTCTCTAGTCTTAACAGTTTTTAAAGTTACCATTATGATTGCTTTTTTAAAAAATTGAGTTATAGTCATTTTACATTGTGTCAAATTCTAGTGTAGAGCACAACTTTTCAGTTATACATGAACATACATATATTCATTGTCAAATTTTCATTATGATTGCTTTTTGAAGTCATGGGAAGCTAGCAGAAAATGAGTCCCTGGTGTCACAGTTGAAACTATGAACATTTTATCCCCTTCCATATATTGTTGTAGAGAATGCTTGGCTTTGGTGGTGCTATGATTTTAACTGCTGGTCTGAAGAGCTTAACCACGAAGTTAACAAGAATAGGTTATTTGTTTAGCCAGAATTCCTTTCATAAGAAAATGTTCTATGAAACATACATTTTGCTCTGAGATGGAAAAACTACATGTAAAAGTTGACTACCTATAATATGACCAAAATACTGAGACCTTTTAAAATTTGTTCATAGGTCTCTGCTTGCTGCATTTAGTGGTAATTGTTTTGCTATTTCAATATTTAATATATTAAAGGAGAATGACAGAAAACTCATTAATCTTGGTAGAGAACCACTATGTAAGATAAAGCAAACTTTTTTTTTGTGGAAAAATTTCATGAGAGCGTACTGAAAATAAGGGAGGTTCTCCCATCCCTAGGATATGAATTCAGTGGCTCATTCATTAGTGGTCATTTGAACTCACTGGTCAGTTGAACAGACATATGACCAAATATTTTCCTTTTCTTTGTGATCAACCTTTTTCTTTTTATGTCTGTATATTTTAGTGCGTTAATATTGGGGCACGTAGCTCTTTTAGCTGCATAACTTCTCAAATTTCAGGGGAAATTTTCGTGATTCCATATAATAGGATGCTAAAATAAAGTATCCAGTTTTTAAGTATTCAAACTCTGATGTCAGTGTAGTGTCTGATTGCTAATCCCCCTACTCTATCCCTTTTTACTTCTTAATGAGCATTTCTGTATTTACCAAGGGCAGTGAGTGATTTGGCATTTAGATTTTGAAGACATATGGATTTATAGTTGGTTGTTAACATTCTTCCAAGAAATGTTACATCTAATTATCTTTTTTTAACACAACTTTGAGATGTAATTCATATACCATACAGTTCACCCATTTAAAGGGTACGAAGTGATTTTTAGTATATTCACAGTTGTGTTATCATTGCTGCTATCAATTTTAGAACATTTTCACCACTCCAAAAAGAAACTCCGTACCCTTTACAGCCATTCTCCATTTCCCTTCCAACTTCAGCACTAGGCAGCCACTGACATGCTTTCTGGACATTTCATATAAATGGAACCATACGACATGTAGTCTCTTAGGACTGGCAGCTTTCATATAGCATCATGTATTTAAGGTTTATCCATGTTATAGCATGTATTAGGACTTCACTTCTTTTTATTGCCAAATTATAATTCCATTGCATGGACATACTACATTTTATTTGTGTGTTCATTAGTTAATATAAATTTGGATTGTTTCCCACTTATGGCTGTTAGGAATAATGCTGCTATGAATATTTGTGTACAAGTTTTTATGTGGACATATACATACATACCTAGGAGTAGAATTGCTAAATCATTTGGTAACTGCTAAAGTATTTTCCAAAATGACTGTACCAGCAGAGTATGAGGATTCTGGTTTTTTAACATCCTTGCCAATACTTTTTATCTTTTTGATTATAGCCATTCTGATAGTATGAAGTGGTATCCCATTATGGTTTACATTTCCCTGGTAGCTAATGATGTTGAGTATCTTTCCATATATGCCTTTTGGCCATTTGTATATTTTCTCTAGAGAACTTCTATTCAGATCCTTTGTGCATTTTAAAATTGTTTCTTTTTCTCATTGAGTTAGAGTTGTTCATGTATTTTAGATACAAGTCACTTATCAAATATATGATATGTGAAAGTTTTCTCCTGTTTTGTAGGTTACCTTTTTACTTTCTTGGTGTATTTTATGGCAGGAAGGTTTTTAGTTTTGATGAAGTCCAATTATTTATTTTTTTCTTTTGTTGCTTGTGTGCTTGGTGTCATATCTAAGAGGTCATTGCCTAACCTGAGGTCATGAAGATTTATTCCTGTGTTTTCTTCTATGAGTATGTGCATGTGTTTAGCGCTTTGATTCATTTTGAGTGAACTTTTGTAAATGGTCAGAGGTATTGATTGTCTAAAGTTACATTTTAAATCTTAAGAATTTATTATAGATGTAAGACATTTTGGTACTAAATATTTAGTTTGTTATCCTGTTGATTGGTTTAAAAAGTCATTTGGTTTCTTGACATTGCTCTATCTTTAGACATATTATCTCTCTTTTAACTGGCTTTTGTGTGGTTCATGTAGGTCAAATACGGTGCCACATAATAAATAAGCAATTTGAAATAGTAGGACCCCTTTACTTTAGTGGTATCTCACAGCATATGCCATGGACCATCTAATTCTTTGGCCAGTGGACTAATTTCTGTTGTTTTGGCTAGATGGTTAATGTGACTGAGTGGGTCCAGTGGCCTGGTTTGAAAAACAAGCAAAGCATATTCTCAGTCTTTATCAACCATTATATTTAAATTGTAGAGTTTGCCAGTTTGATAAGATCTCTGTAGTTACTTAAAATTTTTGTGTAATTGCTGTCACTGTATTTGAGATTAAATAGAGTTTTAAATTCAGTTGTCTTCCAGAGATTTGTTACCATTGAAGATGGAATAAGGTTAGATTATTTGTGTAGCCAAACGTATATGGAGCTCTGAAAGTGAATCAGACACTGTGATAGTCACCAGGAATACAAAGATAAGAGAACTCCCTCATGTCAAAGAATCCACACTTTAGTTGGGAGACATAATGTGCAACTAAATGCTTGGATGCTAGAGAAACAAGAATAGAACGATTTTCAGATTGCAGGAGAAAGGTGGTTTCTGAGAAGGTGATGGCTGAGCTGTCTTGAAGGAAAAGGAGGAATTGGTCACTATTGTAGCCTCAGTTTCCCTAAATGCAGAGTCTAAGGCAGAAGGCTTATGTGTTATAGTTTGCTGCCCTCATTTAATAGATGGGGAAGTTCAGACACAGAGATTAACGGTTCCAAGTTTACTCAGGAATTATAGAACTTAAACTAAAACTATTCCATGCATGGCTTTAATAAGGATAATGCTGTGAGAGGATTTCTCACAGCAGCTGCTCAAAGTGCTGCTGGCAATATGAAATAGAACAAAGAAAGGACCAGATCTCTTAATTTGATTTTGACTGGGCTGAGTTTCTTGCTTTCTGTATTAAGTCCCTTACATGGATCATTTTCTGGATGAAATTTTTACCAAATTATACTATGTTCAGAAATTAAGGGTTTTTTCCCCCCAAAGAATTCTTTCTTTAGAATGTAGAGGGGCTAGATAATGAAATAATTTTTTTGGCACATTATGCTAGTGTTAACATGGGCAGATAGTGCAACTTAAGATGTGGTTGTTAACTTTTAAGTTACGAGGTAAATCTGCTTAATTGTGTTTGCTTCGATTTCTAACTTACTAAGGAGTAATTTGGGTCCATAAAAATTAGTTGTGTGACTCTTTCAGGTTTGAGTAAGACTGTCTTGATTTGCAGTGAAAAATGAATATTAAGTTTTCAAAATCATGATTTATTGAAAAATTCCTAGTAGTCCCTCCCCCGCCTTTTTTTTTTTTTTTAAATGATTAGGACATAAAAAACTGTAGTGTTTCTCCGGGTAGGTGAAGTTCTTGGTGTCTTTTAAATTCATATGATTACAGTAGCTCTGAGAAGTATAGAGTAGGAAAAAAATTTAACTCTCCGAAGGTAAGGCCTCTCATAGCCTCTATCTTGGGAGTTTTCTTGTTTAATCAAGTTGCCTAGTCTAGTGTATAATATTGATTGGATTAAGTAGAGCTGTTGAAGAGTGTTTTAATTAAGTTTTGTGGAGCAATGCAGTGTTTAATTCAGCCTTTTTCTTTTGAAGAAATATTGTTTGAAACATTAATTTGTGTCCTTTATTAGATTTTCTTCTAAAAACTTGGCCTTTGGAGTCAGATTTGAAACTGAATCCTGACCATGTCACTTACTAGCTGTATGGCTGTGGGCAAATTACTTTCATATCTCTGAGCTAGTATTCTTAGCAGTGAAAGAAAGGGTATAGAATCTAAGTCATAGGGTGTTCTGAGGATTATAAGATAATTAAAGAGTCTAGTTTTGAGCTAAACTAGATGAATTCTTTCTCTCCTCGAATCTATCTTTACTATAGCCTTCGTAAATTTCCCATAGGTTTCCTTGACAGAATTGTAAATGTGCCTTTTTTTCTAAGTGTTTTTTTTTTTAATCTTCATATTATTGTCTTCTGATATCTTATGTGAAAAAATCAAAGGAAAGAGAAAGTCTGCTGTGATGTATTAAAACATTAGCTTGGAAAGCTTCTGATCAGGTCTCTTGCCATCTTTTGTAGTTTTGAAAAACTTAGAGGAAATTTAGCTTTAAGTCTGAGTTTCTTGTTTTCCTTTTTGCTGACACAGTTGAATTTGCTGAAATGGATGAAAGTGAAATTATAAGCCAGCCCTGAATAAATCAGTGATTAGATCAACACTGTCCAATGGAAATGTAATTTGTGTCATGTATGTAATGTAAAATTTTGTAGTAGCCATATGGAAAAAAATCAGGTGAAATTAATTTTAATAATACAATTTATTTAATCCCATATATGCAAAATGTCTTTCAACACATAATCAACATAAAAATTATTGATGACATCTTACATTGTTTTGTGCTAAATTTTTGAAATCAGAAACATGATGTGTTTTAGACTTTCAGCACATTTCAATTTGGACTGGTTATTTCAAGAGCTATGTGGCTAGTGGCCACTACATTATATAACACAGGTCTAGATGAATAAAATATATCACAACAGTAGTAAGCTTTAGCAGTGTGTAATAAAAGAATGTCAGTTGTTATCACTGATTTAAAGTTTGTCTTTATTCCTTAGCAGTCACTTACGTGGATGCTGAGAGTTTACCTATCTTTGCAATTCCTGTCCCATAAATGATTTCACCAGTTACTCATAGTCTATTCCCAAATTTTTATAAATTTTCATAGGCCTAAAATATACTCTTTGGTTATTGAGAGCATAGACCAAACTTTAATTACATTTGTTCTTGCCACAGTAATCAAATCTGTAGCTGTGAGATGAGCAAGTCTGTATTTTGAGAAGCTTGTGTGGTTCATTGTGAAGACTGGGGAAGGGGTCAGAAGATGGGAGGGGGAACAGTAGGAAGGGTATTGCAGTTTACAAGTGAGAAATACAGGCCACTGGATGGAAGGGAGTGTGGGGTGGGAGATGGAAAAGTGGATAGAAAGAAGGGGTCTGATAGTTTGAGGGTTATATGTGTTGGAGGGAATGTTTTTATTTCTTTGCTTGTGTGCATTTTAAAGATAATTGAGACTTGAAATGTAGATGTGAGAGGAAGTAGATGAACATAGAGAAAAGGATAAGTTAGGATAATCCTGGGAAAAAATGGGAAGAGATGAAACATATATAGAGTTTTTTCTTTAAAACAGTTTTTGTCAGGTTGGCTTAAACTTTTGAACAGTGGGGAATATCTATCACTGAGAAAAATAAAGGATACATTAAAGATGAGTTTTATTTGTAGTCTCCTCCCACTTTTTAAATTAGAAAGGAGAGAAGGTAAAACTAGAGTTATATCAAGCAGTGATTTAACAGCAGTTTTTAATCAGTAAGTATGTTTGGGATCAGTATGTATACTCTGGATCAGTAAATCTTCGTACTTAGTAAAATCTTTCTCACCCAGCAGATTTTATTTAAATATAGTTAATGACAGTAAACTGTTTTTACGTAGAGTTTTATTGGGGTACAAAATGGCAAAGAATATTAGTTCCACCTGTTGTGGTTTTAAGACAGGGAGGTGTGCTCAGGTTGCCTCAGGTGACGGAGGTTGATTGTTTGGATTCTTGGGAAGGGAAGGAAGGCCAACATAGTCTGTCTCTGCAATTGTGATGAAACAGTTTCTGAGAGCTAACAAGGTGTTTCCTCAGTCCACACTCCCTGCCTTTTACCTCCCTCCCGCCAAGCAGTGGAAACCACTTTCATGTGAAATCAGTATTTATAAAATATAAAAATTGAACTGCACTGATTCAAGTGAAGGTTGGGAGGCTGAACTCTGGCCACCTTTTCCCTCTTCTGCCCCATTACACTTCCTCCTCCTTTTCCCTTCACCCCACGGCCCTCCTGAGGATCTGTGGGACCATGTGAAAACTTCTGTAACACCAGTCATGCCTCTTCAACTGGAAGAGCAGTAACTCTGTTGGCCCTGTTTTCATTTTGGTGACTCATTGGCAACTCTAGTAAATGCCATTCCCTTCAGACACTGAACCTACTGCTCCCTTTTCTGGTCACCTCCTTCTGACTTCGCTTCTATTTATCTGTCTTTCTACTGTGACTAGTGTCAGCTTCTACTGTTGCTACTAATTGCAGTATAATCATTATGTCTCATATTAAAGTGCCTCCAGGAATAGGCTCTAACTGGATTGGTTAGTTATTATCCAAAATACAGTCACTTCTGGGGTTGGCCAGGCTTCCTCATACCCAATTCTAAAAACGGCTACCATTGGCACAGAGGCCAGTTCTTCATCCTTTCGCAGGCATCTAGGCTAATTGGGTCATGTGACACAGACTGGGAGGAGAACGTCTGATTGCTTTCTTCAGAAGGTAGCAGTGGGTGTTTTTTGGCCTATTCATTACGTAAGATGTGCTATCTTGATACCTCAGTTAATCAAAAATGGACAGCTTTTTTGTTTGATTCTCTTTTATTGCTGGTAGTAATGATAACAGCCTCAGCTATCACTCGAGTATTTTACATGTGCAGAAAGTGTATTAATTATTTTACATATAGTAGCTCATGAGCTGTATGAAGTGCATCATTTTACTGATGAAGAAACTGAATCACATTGAAATATGAAGTGCCTTGTTCACTGTTAACAGCTTTTCATCAGTGGAACTGGGGTTTGAATACAGGCAGTTAGCTTTCCAAATAATAAAGACTTACGTTCTATAGCATAACATTTTAGAGCTGCAGCTGACCAGGGTGATCACCTATCATATTTCCTCTTTGTTAGATATGAGACAACTGAGAATTGGTGACTTGCCTAAGATTGCAGAACCTAATCATTTCCAGGAACCCAGAGTCTCTAACTCCTAGACCAGTACTATTTCTACTTCGGAACAAATACCTGAAATGCACAATGTTTTTTGAGTGTTAATCTCGAAACCCAAACCTATTAAATGTTAACAGATGAATTACGTGGATACATAATATATGGTTGTACACAATAATCCATGTAAGCTTTTATGTTTTTAAACTGTTTAGCTTGTGTGTTTACACACACACACACACACACACACACACACACACACACACACACAGAAGAGACTGAGGTTAATTATCCACAAGAAATGTTTATTGAAGAAATTATTATTGAATTAATATCCTCATGTCTAGCTGAAGGTAAAAGTACTTTCTTTCCAGGTTGGAATCTTGTGAGGTTGTATGTGGCCGTGTTTGAGAAATGTCCAACATAAAGCATGATGGAGGAAATCAATTGAAATACAGTGAAGATGTACTACCCTGGAGGGTTTGGCAGAGAAACTTGGATTAAAAATATGAAGAAGCTAATTATGCTAGACATAAAATATTTACTTATATTCTCTTCTTTAAGAAAACATTTATTTTTGTAATGCACCTTGATTTTTTAATGAAACATGACCTTGAAGTTAAGTTGCTTGCTAAAGAGAATCGCCCTGGCTTAACTAAATGACATAACTTATGTATCGTCAGGTCCAAATAGGATATTTAAACTCTAAAGAATGTCTTGCTTCTTGAGAGTTAATACATTTTAGAAGCCTTCTCTAAGTCAATAAAATAAGACTAGCTCAGAATGTTTTCCTTGGTGGAAATGCAAATTCTCAGGCACCATCCTAGACATCAAGGTACATTGAGAAGGCTCAGCAATCTGGGTTTTAACAAGCCCTTCAGGTGATTCCAATGCTTGCTTAGTATAAGGACCACTGTCAGAAGCAACCAACTTGTCAGTTGAAACAGTTTCATTTTGATTGTGTTGAAGAGGAAGTGTGGTATCTTCCTGCTAAAGTTTTGAAATCAATTAACAATCAGCTCAGTGTCTTCCCTCAATAAAGTTATAATTGTGTTAAACTATTTTTAGTATATCTGATGGAAAGAATATATATAGACTTTGTAAAGTTCTGGCTTCATATTTTGTCTCAGACATATGCTAATTGACCTTGAGGCAGTTTCTTTTTTTTTTTTTAAGATCATAGCTTCTTTTTCTGAGAAATGGAACAATAACGTCCACCAGGGATAATCATAACAAGGATTGGAAATAATATAAATTAAGTACTCAATACTTAATAGACATGGAAATATCATTCATTATTACTTAAATCATCAGCTTTGTTGTTTTTCTCCCAGTTTAGAGACTACAGCCTCCTCAACACTGTTTACATTTATTAAAACCAATTTTGAAATGTTAATTATGTGATAATTCAGAGATAGCAGTTCTTTATCTTCCTAAATCATTCTTAGCATATCCTGTACATAGTCTGCTGCTTGGTCACTAATACTACGTTTGGAGAAATTCCAGACAGACTAAGCATGAACTGAATTGACTTGAGACAGTGATTTTGGCAAACTGCCAGTCAACTTTCAGCCTGGATTAAACTTTTCTAGATCTAAAAGGAAACAAGGCCATTTTAGGTATTGTAGTCAAAAGTAGAAAATTGGAAGAATGATTTCATTCTGGGCCTTTTTAGAACTAAGTTATACCTTATGTAGGATTTAAAAAACAGAACTTAATGTAAATTTGAACTTGAGGACCCTTGATAATTGGATATACATATTTGCAGAGAGTTGGGACTCATTGTAGCAGCATTGAGAGCATCACTTTGATGGTATGAATGTTGGCTAGGCAGGATCCATCTTTCTGACCTTTCTTCTTTTTTCTTTTTGAATTAATTTTCTTATGTGATTGTGAAAAACATTTTCATGGTTTCAAAGGAAAAACTATACAACCAGGTACATTCAAGGGAAGCCTAGCTTCTAAGCTTATGTGGTTTGCTCGCTGTTCTCTTCCTCTCTGTATAGGTAATCATTTTTGTTCGTTTTTGGTTTATTCTTTTTTAAAAATAAAATTAAAACATTTTATCTTCCTTTGCTGATAAAAGGCAACATTATATTTACATTGTTCTGCACCTTTTTCACTTATTCCATGGCATGAATAGATCTACTGTTCTACAACTGCATAGTACTCTGTCATAGAGATGTATCATAGTTTATTTTATTTTATTTTTTACACTTTTTTATTGAGTTGTAGTCATTTTACAATCATAGTTTATTTAGTTTGCTTCCAGTCTTTTACTATTACAGATAGTATTTTGCAGTATATCTTTGGGATAAATTCCTAGAAATGAGATTACGGGTCATAGTTTAATTTTCTTATTTCTAGTCGTGGCCTTTTCTACTTAGGGAAGTTCCTTTAGCATTTGTTGTAAAGCTGGTTTGGTGATGCTGAATTCTTTTAGCTTTTGTTTAGCTTTGAAAATCAACTGATAACCTTATGGGAGTTCCCTTGTATGTTATTTGTTGCTTTTCTCTTGCTGCTTTTAATACTTTCTCCTTGTTTTTAATTTTTGTCAGCTTGATTACTATATTCCTCGGTGTGTTCCTCTTTGGATTAATCCTATATGAGGCACTCTGGGCTTCCTGGATTTGGATTACTATTTCCTTTCCCAAGTTAGGGAAGTTTTTGGCTTTTATCTCTTCAGATATTTTTTCAGGTCCTTTCTGTTTCTGGGACCCCTATAATGGAAATATTAGTGTACTGTATGTTGTCCCAGAGGTCTCTTGAACTGTCTTCATTTCTTTACTTTCTTTTTTCTGTTCTGTAGTAGTGATTTCCAGTACTCTACCTTCTAGCTCACTGATCCGTCCTTCTGCCTCAGTCTACTCTTGGTTCCTTCTAGTGTGTTACTCACTTCAGTAATTGTATTCTTCACCTCTGGGTATTCTTTATATTTTCTCTTAGCTAAAAACTTCACTCTATGCATCTATTCTCCTCCCAAGTTTTCTGATCATCTTCCCAATCATTACTCTGAACTCCTTCTCAGGTAGATTGCCTACCTCCTCATCTCTTATTTCTTCTTCTGGGATTTTATCTTCTGCCTTTGCCTGGAGCATATTCCTCTGCCACCTCATTTTGTCTGAATTTCTATTTGTATTTTTATGTAAGTTTGTTACATTTCTTGACCTTGGAGAAGTGGCCCTCTGTATGAGATGTCCTAACGTGTCCCAGCAGTGCATTCCCCTCTCATCACCTGAGAGCTAGAGTCCAGCTGATCCCAGAGTAGAGTGTGGCCTGCATTTGTGGACTCCTTCCACAGGCTGTGGGGTTGTTACTTTCTTTCTTCTGATGTCTCCCCATGGTTGGTGAGGCTGGACTAGAGGCTTGTGCAGGTTTCCTGGCAGGAGGGGTGGATGCCTGCCCTTGCTGGGTGGAGCTGGGTCCTGGCCCTCTGGTGGGGAGGGCCGTGTCCATGGGTGTGTCTACAGGCGTCTGTGGGCTCAGGAAGTCTGCTGATGTGTGAGGCTTTGCTCCCACCCTCTATGTTGTTTGGCCTGAGGTGTCTCAGCACTTAAGCCTACAGGCTGCTGGGTGGGGCTAGATCTTGGTGCTAATGACCCAAGCAAGATGTCAGCCTCCAGGAAACCTCATGTAGATAAATATTCCCTGTGTGTCCACCACTAACTTTTATGTCCCCAGGGTGAGCCACAGCTGCCCCCTACGTCCCCAGGAGACCTTCCAAAACAACAGGCAGGTCTGGCCCAGGTTCCTATGAAATAAATCACTGCCTCTGCCCTTGTTCCTAGTGAATGTGAGATTCTGTGTGCACTCCTTAAGAGAGTGGAGTCTCTGTTTCCTCCAGTCCTGTGGAGCTCCTGCAATTAAGCCACATTGACCTTCAAAACCAAATGCTCTGGGGACTCCTCTTCCTGATGCTATTAGCATACAGTTGACTCTTGAACAAGGCATGGTCCACTTATATGTGGATTTTTTCAACAGTAAATATTACAGTACTACATGATCTGTGGATGCAGAACCATGGATATGGAGTATAGGGAGGACCAGCTCTCAGTTACACAGATTTTTGACTGGGCCAAGGTTTGGTGCCCCTGACCCTTACGTTGTTGGAAGGTCAACTGTAGTTTTAATTAGTATTTCTCTTATGAGTGAGATTAAACATCTTTTTACTTACACTTTTTTTTAAACATTTAAAAAAATTGAAGTATAATTGTTTTACAATGTTACATTAGTTTCTGGTGTACACCATAGTGATTAAGTTATGTATATATTCTTTTTCATTACAGGTTACT
The DNA here is from genome assembly GCF_036321535.1 of Camelus dromedarius. Classification (NCBI taxonomy): domain Eukaryota; kingdom Metazoa; phylum Chordata; class Mammalia; order Artiodactyla; family Camelidae; genus Camelus; species Camelus dromedarius. The sequence goes on from NC_087438.1 coordinate 52,023,893, forward strand.
ACAAGCCATTGAATATAGTTCCTTATGTTACAGAGTAGGACCTTGTTGTTTATCTATTATGTAAATAGTAGTTTGTATCTACCAATCCCAAACTCCCAATTTATCCCTCCCCACCCCCTTTCCTCCCAGTAACTAAAGTTTATCTTCTGTGTCTGAGTCTTGTTCTGTTTTGTAAATAAGTTCGTTTCATTTTTTTTAGTTTCCACATATAAGTGATATCATATGATATTTGTCTTTCTCTATCTCACTTACTTCACTTAGCATGATCTTTAAATCCATCAATGTTGCTGCAAATGGCATTATTTCATTCTTTTTTATGGCTAACATTCCATTTTATATATGTACCACATTCTTCTTTATCCGTTCATCTGTTGGTGGACATTTAGGTTGCTTCCATGTCTTGGCTATTGTAAATAGTGCTGCTCTGTACATTGGGATGCATGTATCTTTTCAAATTATAGTTTCCTCCAAATGTATGACCAAGAATGGAATTGCTGGATCGTATAGTAACTCTATTTTTAGTTTAAGGAACCTCCATAATGTTATCCATAGTGGCTGCACCAATTTACATTTCCACCACAGTGTAGGAGGGTTCCCTTTTCTCCCCACCCTCCCCAGCATTTATTATTTAGACTTTTTGAAGATGGCCATTCTGACAAGTGTGAGGTGATACCTCACTGCAGTTTTGATTTACATTTCTCAAATAATTAGTGATATTGAGCATCTTTTCATATGCCTGTTGGCTATCTGTATGTCTTCTTTGGAGAAATATCTATTTAGATCTTCTGCCCATTTTTTTTTTTTTTTTTTTTTTTTTTTTTTTTTTTGGATACTGAGCTGTGTGAGCTGCTTGTATATTTTGGAAATTAATCCCTTGTTGGTTGCATCATTTGCAAATATTTTCTCCCGGTCTGTAGATTGTCTTTTCATTTTGTTTATGGTTTTTTTTGCTGTACAAAAGCTTTTAAGTTTAATTAGGCCCCGTTTGTTTATTTTTGTTTTTATTTCCATTTACTCTAGGAGATAGATCCAAAAATTATTGCTGCAATTTATATCAAAGAGTGTTCTGTCTATGTTTTCCTCTAGGAGTTTAATAGTATCCAGTCTTAGATTTAGGTCTTTAATCCATTTTGAGTTTATTTTTGTATATGGTGTTAGGAATGTTCTAATTTCATTCTTTGACATGTAGCTGTCCAGTTTTCCCAGCATCACATGTTGAAGAAATGGTCTTTTCTCCATTGTATATTCTTACCTCCTTCACTTACACTTTTTGAATTAACTTCATATTTATGCTAATTTTTTTCAGGAAGTATTTCTTGATTATTACTGCTCCTACTATCTTAAATAATTATTCTGGATTTCTTCCCTCTAGAGGTGGTAATAATCACTCAAGAAAAAATGTTACCTCGCACGTATGATTAAATTAAAAAACCTATTTACCTATTTCTTGTATTCAAAGATGTCAGTCTAATTTGAGAAAGAATATTTGCATGAAGATCATCATGGTTAAGTGAAATAAATGCTAATGGAGATAGATAAATACCAAGTTCTGTGGGAGCATCGAGATTGGGATGGAGTGACTTGAGTATCAGGAAGGCATCAGGAAGATTATTGGTTAGCATATGAAGTAATTTTTGGATTGAGTCTTTCAGGAAGAGAAGATTGCTAGGCTGACCCTGCCTGGAAGAGTATTACTGCCAGAGGAAACAATGCCGAGGAAGAATATGGTGTCTGAGGATTCACAGGTCACCGGATTTTGTGGGTGGGGGTGGGGTGGGATTGAGGCTGCAGCTGGACCATGTGGATTTACTAAAGCTCCATTTTTTGACCCTGAACTCACTTCTGAATTTAACCACAACTATGCCAACTTGAAAAATTTGATTCAAATATTCACGTTGCTGTTTTCTTAATTTTCCCCCTAAAGCATACATCCCCTTCTGATAACCTTCCCACTCCTCACATTTTTGGATAAACTTGGGAGGGTAACCCTGGGAGGTAGAGTGATTTCATTCCCTCCTTCCCATTTTATTGTTGAGCGAGCCTAAAGTCTTTATTTTTCATCTGTGCCATATTTTTAGCTTATTCTTACCACTTACTGCCAAGTTTGAGGCTCCATACTCAGTAGCTTGTTTCGTTACATTGAGAGAGAAGAATCTGGCAAGGTGAGGGTGATTATGAGAGTCGGTAAGGCTGGGAAGGTAGGCAAAGGCTAGGCTAGTCAGTCAGAAGCCTTATATCTCACTTTGAGGAATTTGTATTTTATAGTTCAGAATCTCTAAAAATCTGAAATGGATGAGGAACAGAGGGGTTGGAGGAGGGGAATGACAAAATTAGCTTTACATTTTTGAAAGATACCTTTTTTTTTTTTTTTTTAAAGATTTTTAAAACCTTTATAGTTACTGGCTAGAGAGGCCCTCATTCCATCTGACAAGTAAAAATCATGCTTAGAATTTTAAAAATTCTCTTGAAACCCTCCTCATAATGTTTTTTTGATGACCAACATAGAAACTGAAAAGGGTTACAGAGAGGTTGAGACCCTTGCAGTTCACACAACTAATTGGTGTTTGCCAGTAGTCATGTTTTATTTCAGTGAAAAGGAGCTGTAGAACAGATAGTCTAGACTTGTATATTATTTGGTAACCCTTCCTAGGATGTTACTCTATGTCCTACATGAGGACAGCTACTAACAGATTACTGAGCAATGACTCTGATGCAGAGAATTTGGGAAGGAAAACCTTAGTCTAGCAGCCACTATTTATGGCTGGGCTGGAAGCAATGTGGCTTAGGGGCCAGGGGCCAAGAAACTTGATGGAGAAGGGATTTCACTTAACAGCTGAGTGTCATCCCCTTCTCTGAGATCCTCTTTAACTGCTGTGGGGAGGCACTACAATGCCTGATAAAATGAAGAAAACTAGCTTCTTGTTAACCAGGAATGTCTCAAAATGGAGAAAAATAATTTGTACTGCAGATGTTAGCATTTGGGGGATCAGAAATTGCCTGTACTTGAACTTGCTGCTTTCTTGCTACAAAGCAGCTAGAAAAAGACAACACATCATACTTGAGTTTCTGTTAAGGTGGTGAACTAGCAAAGGTTGCTGGCTTTGCTCACCATAAAAATCAATTTTGGAAGAATTATAAGTCACAAAAATTTTGTTAAAATATTACTGGGGTGGTCTTGGCACCTTTGTAAATCATTTGACAGCATTGGCGAGGGTCTATTTCTGGCTTCTCTATTTTTATTCCGTTTGATTGTATGTCTGTATTAAATATGTTGAAAGGTAACTTTGATGACTGTTGAAGAAGATGGATTGAAGAAGGTACAGTGTAGATAAGAGAGCAGTGGTCCCCAGATCAGCAGAAGCATCTGGGAACTTACTAGAAATACAGATTCTAAGGCCTCACCCCAGACTTACTGAATCAGAAACTCTAGGAGTAGGGTGCAGCAATCTGTTTTATCTGATTCTAGAACATGCCAAAGTTTGAGACTAGGGGTATGAGGGCTGATGAGGCTGTCTGTACATTACAGTTTGCAAATGCGTTTCACATTAATTACGTAGTTGATTTTGTGAAGATGTTCATTATATTTGTGTCCTACATTCATAGTCAAGAGAAATAGAGTAACTAGGCTTGTGTGATTTAGTTATTTATATGAAAGCCCAATATTAAGATTTGAAAAGCTGGGATAATGTAATATACTTGAAAAGGGAGCGAATCCAGGATCATGTGGAACAACAGACTATAGTCAAGGTGAAATTTTGTAGTAGAATAAAATAAGAGATACTTAATCTTGAATACTCTAGATGTTACCTGTATGTGACATTGATTTCTAATGTACTTAAATCTGCAGTAGGGAAAACTGAAGATATTATTTTTAAAAAAGGGACAGGGGAAACAGGAACTCTTTGTGGAGTACAAAGGAAAGGATGGCTGTACCCAAGATTTGCTAAGATGCCCTATGCAAATGGTTTCACACAGCTATTAAGAGGAGGTCTATTTTCATTCCTTCAGTAATAGCTAACAGCTGATTTGTATCTAACCCAGTTTTCACTTGTTTGTCTTTGAGGGTGTGAGGGCTGTGGGTTTAAATTCCAACTTTGTTGAAATGGGGCTGAATAAATCTGATAATCTTCTTTATTTTCCTCTGTTAGCTTTGGTGGGTGACTAAAAGTACAGATAAAGCAAATGCATTGTAAATATCAAAATTGCATCTTTAAAGGATAAGTAATCTTTATTTTCTTTCAAATTTTATTCCAGGACCCATCAGTTACACAAGTGACAAGAAATGTCCCACCAGGACTTGATGAATACAATCCATTCTCGGATTCTAGAACAGTAAGACTATTCTTAATTGGACTACTTTTAAATATTAAAATTGAAATTAAATAGGATTTCTGTTTCAATTATGGTTTCTTTTTTGGTTGACTGGTTAAACTTACATAAAACAAGCTGTTAGTGTTTTATTTAGAATTTAGCAAGTTCATTTTTTAAAAAATAGGGATTAGTAGTGATTAAAAATTACCATGATGGTCCTACAAATTAAATTGCTAATAACCTACCTAATATGTTAATATTACTACAGTTCTTTAAACAGAAGAGGGAAATGTTTTTTGGTATACATGTTGTCTTCATGGTAATATGGGGGGATGTTTTCTTACAAAGAAGGACCTGTGTATGGAACGGTACTGTGAATATTTGTACAATTGTCATTTGAATTAGGTGATTTTGAATAGGATCACCCTTCTACTCTGGTAGACTAGAACCTCTGGAATTTTGTTGTTGTTTTGGGGGGTAATTAGGTTTATTTGTTTATATTGTTATTTTTTATTTAATGGATGTACTGGGGATCGAACCCATGCCCTCGTGTGCTAGGCATGCGCTCTACCACTGAGCTGTACCCTCCCCCCGTAGAACCTGTGGAATTTTATCTGGCCTAGGAACATATTTTCAAAATTTAGTATTGATTTATAAAATGAAGGAGTATGAAAAAATCCTCATAGTACAGGTTTCTCTACTGAATGCATATTAGAAGCAACTCGGGAAACTTTATTACAGTATCCATTAGGGCCCTAATCTTTCACGGTGCAGTTTTGTTTTTTGTTTTTGTTTTAGCCCTTTTGATGATTTTATTGTGAGCCAGTTTTGAGGACAACTGAACTAGATTCTGTTGAGAATTCTCCCTCAAAATTTCTCTCGCAAATAATTTTGTCTCCTGTATTTGAGTCTTTAACTTAAACATCACACTTACGAGGCCCCTAATTATAAACATTGTTGACTCTTGAAATGTTAGTCATCCTCTTACAAATAATGTTCTTCAGTTGTATGCTTGGAATTACACGGCAGCATAAGGATCTTTACCTGATCATCTCTTCCTGAGGTATGTTTTTCATAGTCTTGAAAATAATTCTAGAAGATTATGTAGGCTTTTGCTTGGAAATTTCTTAAAGATGTATCAACTTTTTAGTTTGAGGAAGAGCTTTGTACAAAGTAAAAGAACTGAAAAGAGTGAATTTAAATTTAACTTTATTTCAAAGCCCTCCTTAAATAGCCTCTATTTATGTGTAGCATCTGCAACCCAGGCTGGGATCATTGAGTGTTCATTGAGCATGTAAATTTCAGATTGAGCCCTGTGAAATGACCAGTAAGTCGACCAGTTTTGATGTGTACAAATAGCAGTCTCATATGGCTCAACCTTATAGTAAGCTGTGAGAGTGTATGAGAGTGCAGTTTGGTAGGAGTTGAAAGGGAGTAAAAAGAAGAGCCTGGTATATTTTATTCCACTATGTGTAGATCTTCTAACATGATTTCTGGTGGGGAATGGAGATGGGAACAAAACTTTTTAAAGTTTGCTGGTAAAGAATAAAAAAAGGTTTTTATATACTTTTTTGGAAGATTTCACTAGCAAAAAATATGCTTAACCTTCTTCCAGTAGCAGTGCTAGATGATTCTTTTCAGTACTAGCAGTGTTCTTTAACGAGCTGTGTGCCTTGTGCCATGTGCTTTGCCTATATTATCTGATCAAATTCTTATAACAACATTCAAAATGGATACTTTTTGTTTCCAATTTACTGATAAAGAATCTGAGCCACAAGTCATCCAGCTAGTAAGTTACTGGCAGAACTGGTTACGTAACTCATCTGTTTTTGTAAAGTTTCTGCCTTTTCCATTTTGTCTTTAGAGTAGATGCCTAAGAAATAGAAGATAAAGTCTTGAGTCTGTGGACAATTTCTCACCTAATTGGAATTTTAGAAGTTACACAAAGAAGGAAAAATAAAATAAAAATGTAAATTATGGTTCTAAATGTTGAAACTTTACAGTCTAGGAAAGGTTTTCTGAAAGAGAAAGGCAATAATGACAGCCAGCTTACAATGAAACACTTCTCTTAGACTCAGTGAGCCTTTTTTTTTTTTTTTAAATAATGCAAAACAGGTTAATTTGTATGTCAACAATGAGGATTAGGATTCTAGATGAAAAAGGAAAGCAGTCTTGTGTTAAATGGAAAAGATCAAGATTCTGGACTTGGGACCTGCTAGTGGGAAGACTCAGATGTTGTCTCTTCACCTGATGCAGCCTTTCAGCCTGTCCTTCCCCCTTTGCTGTCTTCTCTAATTCCTCCTGATAGCCAAGCTGGTATTCCAGATGTCTTATGTTCCTGCTCTGTCCACCCAGAAACCTTTTCATGGAGCGTTTTTTGGCTTGTTTTTTTCCGAGAAGCCAAGGCCTTCAGGTCTTGCAGGAGCCTGTTTAACGTGTTCTCCAACTGCAGGGCAGACTCTATAGCTTTTATGCCAGTTTCCCAGTTTTCTATAACTAGCCTCTGTTGGAGAGGAACAGAGGAGTCACTCTCCTACCTGAGGCATACATAGGTTGATTACTTACTACTTCCTGGGTAAAATTATAACTAGGTTTGCAGAGGTCAATAGTTTCCACACTTTGTGACACAATAGACTTGGCAAGCACCTTTAATACTGATGTCTGGCTATAGTTACTATAGTGATACGGTGTCAGAACCGGGAAAATCATTGTTATGAGAACATTTTTGCATTTTCCACTGAACTTTTTACATAATGGAAAATACAGATGAAATAATTTGAAAATTAAAAATTCTTTTGTTTGCTGTATGTATGGTTTCAGAAATTTGTCCTCCTCCCCCTTTTTCTTTTTTCAGCTATAACTGTTTTCCAAAACAGATCAGATGTACTTGGATAATTGATTTGAGTGATATGTTAGAACTCGGTCCAGGTACTATTTTAGGTGATTGGTGGTATCCATATTTGTCTTAGAAAAACATTTGTGAAAATAAAATTTCTAGATTGTTGCATAAGAGCTGCTTGAGGTCAAGTAGGACAATCCTTCAGCAGAATGAGTATATAATATTGTTACGCTTTTAGAGAGTTCCTCTCATTTTATTTTAAATTCTTTTGTTAGATTTTATTTTAAATTCTTTTGTTAGGTTTCCTTTTATATTAGTTTTCTATTTGAATGTAAATTTTAAGGAAGGCAACAATTAAATATTTAAATAACTTACATATTAATTCACTGTGTTATAAATTCAGAGAAAGGAGTCCTCATAAAACACCATAAAGTATAAACTCATTCAATCTGTTGGCAGCAGAGTAGAAGGCTATTTGGCACTTGAAATGTGGTAGTCTGAACTGAGATGTGCTATAAAATGGAAGGTAGTCTTTGGTTATGAAATAATTTTTTTGTTTGAACTTAAAATGCATTTTACCACGAATTGTTTTCAGCATGGTGGGTAGGTTCCCTGGACTACCCTCTACAACTTAATACTAGAAGGATTAGCTCATCCTTTAGAATTGGTATGCATTTGTGGGGAAATATTTTCCTTTTAAATTAGGCAACAGTTTAAAATGCCAACTGCAGCTGATTCTCACTAGTTTCAGACACTGGTCATAGCATTCATGGCTTCAGATAGGATTTCTTCTAGTAGGTGTTGAAATATAGGGATAGGGAGATCTATGTATGGGGGAGGAAATGTGGTGCTGTTGATAAAATCCTTAGTGACATTTCTCAGGACCTACTTTGCTGTCATATTTTTTTTCTTTAGGGATAGGCTGCCTCATACTTTTTCTGTTCTGCCGTTGTTGACGTATATGATTTTTGTCACATAAAGCAGCAAGATCTTTCTAAAGGAAGAAGCAAAAGTAGAAAATTCCAAGTACTGGCATGCCCAAGTAGTCATTTCTGAGCATAAAGGACATAAATAATTGATTTATATATAAATAAGAACTGCCTCTAACTAAGTTAATTTAGGACGTGGAGTAGACTGAGTGTCATAAGACCTGAATTCTAATCTAGGCTCTGCCACTAGTTGGTAACTAGACAAACCATCTAACCTCTTAGGGAATTTTTTTTTTTTTTAGTGTGTAACAGTGGCTGCAGAGAGGAAGATGTTGACTTAAATGATTTTTTTTTCATTTTTTCAGTTTTATTAGGTAAAATTGTTATAGTTTGACTGCATATATAGAATGTATTGCATGTAAATACATATACACAACATACTGCACATATTTTTAAAATTTACATATATGTACTGTTCATTGTTTCTAGGAACATTTAGAGCTTTAGCTTTTTAAACTGAGATTTATCAAAGGAATAAAGCCAACCACAAAATAAGAATTAATTCAAAAAGATACATAAACCCAGATGTTGAGTTAAATAATTTCTAATATCAGTTTCTCTTCTGAAAATGGATAAAACTTTTAGTTCCAGGACTGGTTGGTTGTAGTTGTACTTAGTAGTTTACCTATCATTAGTACTGCAGAAGCAATTTCTGTACTGTAATACCTGTCTTTATTTTCTCTCACCAGACGTTTCTTTTTTAATCTTTTCCTTTTTCATTTGCTTCTCACTGTCTTGTCTTTCTTGGAGCTTGTTATCTGTCCCTTGTGGAACCAGTCTTCTTTGTTTCTAGTCTCATTTAATCATAACTGTTGCCTTCCGTCCTTCTAGTGTCATTGGCTGGAAGTACCTGAGTTCTCTTTGGCTCAGACAGCTTCTTTTCCTGTATCTAATCAGTAGCCACGTCCTGTCACTTGCACCTCCAGGAGGTATTACCTGTCCTTTTCATTACTCCTGAACTGTCCTAATTCAGGTACTCATGTGAGATAATACAATGGCCTATCTACTTACCTGTCTTCAATTTCTCTTAACATCTTTTTTTTTTGTACTGTGATTAGAATTATTTTTTTAAAAACAGAGTTCAGATTAGATTTTCTCTCCTTAGAAATGTGTACACTGATTATGCATTGCCTCCTTGGTAGTGTGCCATGTGCCACCCTCCATGATTTGACCTCAGATTATCTTCTTTTATTTTTTTCTTGACTTTATTTATTTATTTATTGGCAGGGGGGAGATAATTAGGTTTAGTTATTTATTTATTCATTTATTCATTTGGATGGAGGTCCTGTGGCTTGAACCCAGGGCCTCATGCATGCTAAGCATACATTCTACCACTGAGCTATACCCTCTGCCCCCACACTTTATTTTTTAGAGCAGTTTAGGTTTACAGAAAAATTGAGCAAAAAATAGAGAGTCTCCATAGACTTCTCCACCAGGCTGTCTTTTTTTTTTCTCTCTTTCTTCTTTTTGTTCTCTTTTCTTGTGCTTTGATGACTAGAGAAGCTCCTTTAATATTTCTTGTAAAGCTGGTTTGGAGGTCTTGAGTTTTTTTAGCTTTTGTTTATCTGTGAAACTCTTGATTTCGCCAAGTCTAAATGAGAGCCTCACTGGATAAAGTATTCTTGGCTGTAGGTTTTTCCCTTTCAGCACTTTAAATATATCGTGCCACTCCCTTCTGGCCTGAAGAATTTCTGCCAAAAAATCAGCTGATAACCTTATGGGAGTTCCCTTGTATATTATTTGTTGCTTTTGTCTTGCTGATTTTAATATTCTCTCTTTATCCTTAATTTTTGTGAATTTGATTACTATGTGCCTTGGTGTATTCCTCTTTGGGTTGATCCTGTGTGGGACTCTCTGAGCTTCCTGAACTTGGGTGAGTGTTTCCTTTCCCAAGTTAGGGAAGTTTTCAGTTAGTATCTCTTCAAAAATTTTCTCAGGTCCTTTCTCCCTTTCTTCATTTTCTGGTACCCCTATAATGTGAGTATTAGTGTGCTTCATATTGTCCCAGAATTCTCTTAAATTATCCTCATTTGTTTTCATTCTTTTTTCTTCTGTTTGGCAATGGTGATTTCCACTATTCTGTCTTCTAGCTCACTAATCCATTCTTCTGCCTTGTTTAGTCTAGTCTTGGTTCCTTCTAATGTGTTACTCATTTCGATAATTTTATTCTTCAATTCTGTTTGGATGTTCTTTATATTTTCCAGCTGTTTGCTAAAAACTTCACTCTGCATTTGTCAATTGAAAGTTGAGAGTTATGTTTTACTTGGTGGGAGGACCCGAGCTGGGATGACAGCCTCTCAGATTGCTCTGAGGGACTGCTCTGAAGAGGTAGGGGAGGAGCTAGGATATATAGGAGCTTTACAACAATTACCAGGTAGTTGGAACAATAAAAGATGACTTGTTACCTAAAGAAAACCAGGCATCTCAAGTTGCAGAATTTTGTGCTTTTCTATGTATGGGAGGAAGCAAACATTTGGGTTCATTGAATTCATTCCTTTGACAAGCTTCTAGGTATCTAGGGCTAGTATCTTGCGTGTTATTATTCTGAGTCCGCTCAGAGTACACCATTGTGAGTGGCTGCAGAGGCTGGGCTACAGGCTTGTCTTCACTGGGGGGTGGCGGCTGATGACTTGATGGCTTCAGCATTCTTTGTTTACTGATACGGTTTACAGTATTTTTCTTTCACACATCTACACTTCTCTTGAGTTCTGTGAACATCTTCACTATCATCATTTTAAACTCTTTCTCGGATATATTGCCTATTTCCTCATCACTTATTTCTTCTTCTGTGATTTTATCTTGTGCCTTGTCCTGGAGGATATTCCTCTGCCACCTCATTTTGTCTGTCTTTCTCTTTGTGTTTTTAGGTGGGCTAGTTATGATTCACGACTTTGGAGAAGCGGCCTTCTGTGGGAGATACCCTATTCGTTCTAGCAGTACACTCTTCTCTTGTCACCCAAGGGGCAGGGGAGAGCTGATCCCAGTGTAGAGTCCAGCCTGTGTTTGTGGATTCCTTCCACAGGCTTGGGGCTGTTTTCTTATTTCTGATATCTGCCCCCTGGTGGGTGAGGCTGGGCTACAGGCTTATGTAGGTTTCCTGGCAGGAGGGGTGGTGTCTGCCCACTGGCTGGGTGAAGCTTGACCTGGACCTCTGGTGGGTAGGGCCTTGCCTAGAGGTGTTTTTGGCTCAGAAGGTCTGTAGATGGGTGAGGCTGTGTTTCCACCCAGTATGTTGTTTGGCCTGAGGGTTCCCAGCCCTTAAGCCTACAGGCTGTTGGGTGGGGCTGGGTCTTGGTGTTATTGATCCAAAGTATCAGCCTCCAGGGAAGCTCATGTAGATGAGCACTCCCGGAATATCCGCCACCAGCTTCTAAGTCCCCTGGGTGAGCTACAGCAGTCCCCTAACTCCTCAGGAGAACTTCCAAAACCAGTAGGCAGGTCTGGACCAGGTACCTATGCAATCACTGTCTCTGCCCCTGTACCTGGTGCACTTGAGATCCCGTGAGCACCTCCCAAGAATGTTAAGTCTCTATCTCTCCCGGTCCTGTGGGGCTCATGAAGTTAAGCCCCACTGGCCTTCAAAACCAGATGTCCTGGGGTCTCCTCCTCCCACTGCCAGAACCCTGGTCTGGGGAGTCTGACGTGGGGCTCAGAACTCTCATTCCTGTAGGAGCACCTCTGTGACTTAATTGTGCTTCAGTCTGTGGGTCACCCACCCAGGGGGTATAGGGCCCAACTATATCGTGAGCACACCCCTCCTACCATCCTGTTGTGGTTCTCTCTCAGTATTTCCAGTTGAAGCAGATCTTTTTTTTGCTAGGCTCCAGTCTTTTTTCTCAGTGGATGTTCAGAAGTCAGTTGTGGTTTTGTAGTTGCGAGGAGAGGCGAGTTCGTGGTCCTACTACTCTGCCATCTTGATTCCGGCCCAAAAAACTAAGCAACTGAGTTGAAGCTTCTGAGATGCTCAGGCTCATTTCCTTCCACCTCTTCACACATCACACTTCAGCAAACAGTTGCCCCCATTCAAAGAATGGAGAAGGCGGGGACGATGGATGCAGCGGAGGAGGTGCCAACCTCTTTGGTGAGGCTGGGGGCAGAGAAGGGAACGACTGGCCTCAGCCTTGAATCTCGGCAAAAGGAACGGCACTCCACTAAGAAGGCACAGAAGAAGACCTCGTACAACTCTTCTCATGTCCCTGCTCCCTGCCCACTCCCCTAGGCTATCTTTAGGCTTATCCTCTAATGTGCTATTTGCTCCAGCTGAAGTCATCTCCCTTCTAACCCAAACTCCATTGATACCACCACCCCTGGGTCTTTTATTGGTTATTGAATGGAGTAAAGAGAGACTATGTGTGGTCATAATGCCTGGCTTCCCTAATATATCCTCTCCTCCTTCGGTAGGTCAAGGTAAACCTCTCATACTAGGTATATTCATTTTCTATTGCTGTGTAACAAATTACTACAACTTAGCAGCTTGAAAAAACACGTGTATTATTTTACCACTTCTGTAGGTCAGGAGTTTGGGCACAGCTTAGGTGTGTCTTTTGTTTAGGGTTTCATGAGGCTGTGATAAAGGAGTTGTCTGGGCTGCATTCTCATCCAGAGGCTTGACTGAGGAAGGATCTGCTTCCAAGCTCATTCAGGCTGTTGGTTGACTGAATATCCTGTGATTGTATGACTGAGGGCCCCAGCTTTTGGTTTGCTATCAGCTGGAGACTGCCCTCAGGTCATCAGTGCTGTCCACAGTTTTTAGAGGCTGCATGGTTTCTTGCCACATGGGCTTCCCCATCATGGCCACTTATTTCAGAGGGTCTGTAGAGAATCCCTCAGGCTAGTCTACCAATATGGAGTCTTACATAATATAACCCGTAACAGAATGTAATCAAGGGAATGGTAGCCCATCACTTCTACCATATTCTGTTGATTAGAAGCATGTCATAGGTCCTGCATGTACTCAAGGAGAGAGTATTATATAAAAACGTGAACACCAAGAGGGGAGTATCATTGAGATTCACTTTAGGGTCTCTGTGCCACACTAGCAATAAGGTATGTATTACTTCATATCTCTTCATGCCCATTTAAAAGGATCAAAGTGGGGCCCCTAGAACACCTGTCCCTCCCTGCCCTCAACACTTGACTGCCCTAAGTTTATCTGGACTAATCTTATTATGCTCTTGATTCCTATTTATGTCGTTCTTTACTAGAAGCCCCAGACTCCTCCTCTCTTGGATTTTGATCTTCATGATGTTCTGCACATTATTTATTCTGAACCCTTCTATTTCCTTAATTCCTGAGACATTCCATTGTGCTGAGAGTCAGTCAAACTTCATCAAAATCCCCCATATCTTTATCTTTTTCTCTGAATGTTTTGTCCTTTGTTCTGTAGAAACTGGCCTTTGTATGAGGACACTGCTTCCCCTGTACTCTTCCCAAAACTAGGTGATTTTTCTCTCACAGTTCTCAGCTGATCATAAAATTGGGGTAGATACCGTCTTTGTTTCTAATTGCTGCTTCCAGACTTTCTTCTTGTCCAAAAAGTCCCATGTCATCATTTGAATCTCAGAGGGTACCAGTTATAATTGGGTGCCACAACTCATTGTGGCTGTCTTCTACTGATCCCTGAATTACTACTCCTTATTTCTCTCTCTCTTTCTTTTTTTTTTTCTTCTTCATGATTTTAATTCTTGGTTCACTGTTACTCTTTCTAACACTATTCCTGTTTTGAAATCTTAGTGTTGTTCTTTCCAGCATCTTGCTTCTCAGTACCTTGACCTCATCTCTTTCATTGATTTTTGCCTTTTCTGTTACCTCAAGTCACTCACTCCCATGGTCATATCCTAGACTTTGTCATTATAGTTACTTAACTCCTATAAAGTCTTAATTTTGTGTATCTTCTCCGTCACTCTTCTAGTTCCTCAATTGTAACACATCTTTCCACTTCACTAGGACCTCTAGTTTGTTGACCTTACAATGTCACTGCCCTTTATCCACTGGATATTACTCTCTTCTCTCAGCTTAAATTCCACATTCAGTCGTTTTAATCACTCTCTTGCATGCACGCTCAACTCCCTTGCCTTCCCCCTCCTATTTTGACATAATCTTGGCTAAAAGCGAAGCCCTGGTTAAATACAACTCTTTCTGCTCTCTGTCCTTACCCTTGTAGCTAAATATGGAGACACACACATAACCATGCTGAATGGTCTCACTTTTAGTTCATGGCCAGCTCTAAATTGTAGTGAATGTCTTACTTATTTATTTGTCCACTCTCTTCTTCTCTCTCCTCATCTTTAAAATCTGTCCCGCTATCCTCACTCTCAGCTAATGACCTTGCTTCTCATTTACTGAGAAATTTGAAGCAGCCTGTAGAGAATATACACAGACTTCCAGCATCACATCTACTTACCTACCAGTATTTATACCCATATTTTCTGCTTTCCTGCCTTTTAGTTACAGATGAACTATCTGTGCTTCTACCCAAAGCCATTCCCTCTTTTGTGCAGTAGATTCCACGCACTTTTACCAAAGAACTTTGCTGAATTGCTCCTCACCTACATTACTAGTTTTCTTCACTTTCTACTGGATCATTCATATCATCATAAAAACATGTTTCCTTCTGTTTTTTTTTCCTTATATTTTTGTTTCTCCCACCCCTAAAAGAAATCCTGAATCCTTTATCAATTACTTCACATTTCCTCTCCCTCTCCAGCCATAAGCAAGTCTTGATTACCTTCTGTCTCTATAGATTTGCCTATTCTGGACATTTCATACAAATGGAATCATAAAATACGTGGTCTTGTGCGACTGGTTTCTTTTACTCAGCATGATGTTTTCAGGGTTCAGCTGTATTGTGGCATAGATCAGTACTTCATTCCTTTTTATTGCCTTTTTATTTATTAATTTTTTTTGGAGCAGAGAAAGGTTTTTTGCAGGGCCAAGCAAAGAGGACCAGGTGGCTCATGCCCAAGAAAACCCCGAACTCCTTCCCCTTTTTATTGCTTTTTATACCACATTTTACTTATCCATTCATCAATTGATGGATATTTAGGTTTTCAATTTTTGGCTGCTCTAAACATTTGTGTGCTAGTTTTTGTGTGGACATATGTTTTCATTTCTCTTGGATATATACAGAGGAGTGGAATTGTAGGGTAATATGATAATATGTTTAACTTTTTGAGGAGCTATCAGACTGTTTAACAAAGTGGCTGCACCATTTTATATTCTAATCAGCAGTGTAGAAGGGTTCCAGTCTCTTCACATCCTTACCAACACTTATTATTGTCTGATTTTTTGCTTACAGCCAACCTAGTGGATGTGAAGTGATACATCCCTGTGGTTTTGATTTGCATTTCCCTGATGGGTAATGATGTTGAGCATTTTTTTCAAGTGCTCATTGGCCACTTGCATGTCATCTTTGGAGAAATGTCTAGATTCTTTGCTTACTTTAAAAATGGATTTCCTTTTAAATATTAAATTGTAAGAGTTGTTACATATTCTGAACACAGATCCTTTATGAAATAAGTGATTTGTAAATTCAGTAGACCCTGAACAACAACACAGGTTTGAACTATGTGGGTCCACATACATATGGATTTCTTTCACTAAATAGATGCTATAGTACTGCACGATCCATGGCTGGTTGAATCTCTGATGCAGAACCTCAGATATGGAGGGCTGGCTGTCATGTTATACATAGATTTCCACTGTGTGGAGGGTCAACATCACTAACCCCTGCATTATTCAAGTATTTTTTCCTATTCTGTGGAATGTCTTTTTACTTTCTTGATAGTGTTCTTTGACATACAGAAGTTTTAAATTTTGATGTCAAATTTGTCTATTTTTTCTTGGGTTGCTTTTTTTGGTGTCATGTCTAAAAAGTCATTGCCCAACTCACAGTTGTAAACATTTACTCCTAAGTTTTCTTCTAAGAGTTGTATAGTTTTAGTGTCGATATTTAGGTTTACCATTCATTTTGAGTTAATTTTCATGAATTGTATAAGATAGGTGTCCAACTTCTTTCTTCTGTATGTGGATATCCACTTGTTCCAGCACCATTTGCTGAACAGACCTTTTTCCTATTGGATTTTTTTTGGCACTCTTGATGAAAATTAATTGATTAACGTAAGAGTGTATTTTTGGACTCTAAATTCCATTCTGTTGATCTATGTCTATCCCTATGCCAATACCACACTCTCCTGATTACTGTAACTTTGTAACAAAACTCTACCTTGACCTCATTTCCCTTTCCAGTCTACTGCTCACATCACTGCCCTTGAAAAACTTTCTCTGCTTCCAATTGCTGTAGAACTCATCTGAAGAGTTGTCTACTTTTTTTTTTCTCAGACCTTTTTCCTAAACGATATTTCAGCACTCCACCAAAACGCACTTGTCGGGGCAGTCAGTGACTTCCACACTGCTAAATCCAGTGGTAAATTTTCAGTCTTAACCATAACTGATCTATCATCAGTTGATCACTATTGCTTTCTTAGAAAACTTTTTTCATGTGGCTTTCAGAGCACTTAAGTTTTTCTTTTTCAATCTCCTTTGCTGATTTCTCTCTGTTCCCTGTCCCTTCACCCCCAGTATTAGAGTATACCAGGAGTTAGGCTTTGCTTCTCTTCTCTATCTGTTGTCCCTCGGGTGGTTATTTCATCCAGTCTTACAGCTTTACATACCATCTACATGCTGATGACTCCCAAATCTACATCTTCAGGACAACCCTCTCTTCTGAACGGCAGACTCATGCATTCAGCTGCCTCCTACACATGTCTACCTGGATGTCTCAGAAACTGCACATTCAGCTTGTTGAATGCTGAACTGAGCTCACTCCTTGTAAACCTGCTCATTTTGTATCTTTCTCATTTCTGTGTTGCTTAGGCCAAAACATTGGTGATAGTTGACTACTTCCATTTCCTTACATAACATCTTTCTGTCAGGAAATCCTGTTGGCTCTCCCTTACAGGCACCTGCAGACCTGATGCCTTACCTTCATAGCCACCACTCGGCTTGAGCTGCCATCATCCCTTGTCTGGATTACTGGTTTCCTGACTACTCTTCCTTCTTTCGCTTTGCCCTGTTTCGGTCTATTTTCAATTTAGTAGCCAGAGTGATCCCCTGAAAAAGAGTTGATCATTTCAGTCTCCTGCTTAGAACTCTTCATGAGCTTTTAATTTTCTTAAGAGTAAAACAAGGAATGTTTAAATAGCCTATAATCTGGTCTCTAATGTGTCTCACTCTTATCTCCTCACTCCTCTCCCATGTACTCTTTCTCAGCACAGTGGTCTTCCTAAGGCCAAGCATTCTCCTGACTTTGCCTTGATTGTTCCTTCTGCCTAAGATGGTCTTCCCCCAGATATCTGCAAAGCTGACTTCTTCACCTCCATAAAGTCTGTGCTCAAATATTGGCTTCCCTAACCACCTTTGCAAAATTAGCCCTGTTCAGCTTTTACTCATGACCTCTTTACCCTGTTCATTTTTGTTTTTGTTCCATAAAATTTACTGCCTTCTAAGATACTCTATAACGTATTTATTATATGTATTGTTTATCTTACATTGCTAGACTATAAGCTCCATGGAAGTAGGGATGCTTACCTATTTTGTTCATTAATGTAATGTCTGTAATTGTGTCATGTTGTAGTTGATCAGTGAATGTTGTAGTTGATGAATGAATGAATGTTTGGTCACACTGCTCTTCCTCTATGTGCCTTTCTCTACTTGGTAACACCTGTTCTTGTATATCCCTTCTTTCCTCCTATTGTGTATCTCCTCCCTCAGTTCTAATCCTTAAAGCCTTATTTTAAAATGTTCATCTATTATAAAATTATTTCTGTTTGTCCTGACTCTGACATTATGTTTCATTTTCACCACCTTTAGTAACAGGGAAATCTTTGTTAGGCATAGCTACAATCAGTTCTTGTCTACTCAGAGACTGATAAAGTCAGTGAAAGCTGCAGAACATTTTAGGTTTCTTTTGGCAGTCTCTCCATTAGGTAAAAGAATATGACAATGGTTTATAGAGGCTGTAAACTTTGTTGCCTTAAAGGGGAGTTCTCAAATTTCAAGGTGTATAAGAATCACCCTGGGGAGCTTACTAGAAATGTGAGCTTGTTAAAAACGCAAACTTCTTTTCTTCAACCCCTGAGTTTTTGAATCAGTATGTCCACAGTGGGGCCTAGAGTTTGCATTTTCAGTAAGCACCAGGGCTTTATGATGCAGGAGATCTATGAACACATTAAGAAACATTGCTTTAGATGTGAGTATACTTAGAAACATTTTTGGTTCACAGATGGCAGAAAAAGAGCAGGAAAGAACAAGGAGAAATTTTCTTAAATAGGTGTTTTGAATATGGAAGAAAACCAGGAAGGAGACCATATTTGTTTTATGCTTGAGAAAGACAACTTGGGGACCTCCTATGCCTTGAAGGGATCTTACATACCTATTTATTTACTAACAAAACATCTTTGGAACTTACAATGCAGAGAGCTCATTATGTTATAGAAAAGTCCATCCACTATTGTATTTCTATGATTATTATAGTATTCTTAATTCTATTGAGTGGAAATATATCTTCTTGTAATTTTTAGTTATTGGTCCTAGTTGAGTTCTCCAAAGCCACACAACACAGAGTAGGATCCTGGTGGACTACCTTCTGTCACCCTTGCCCAGCAACTTGCCCTGCTTTAGATACCCTACATCTGTGCTTTTACAACATATCTCAATAAAACATATCCCACTGTAAAAAATGTGATTTGTGTTAAAATATAATTATAACCACATAAAGTATATAAGAATTATAACTTCTACAGAGATTTAAAAAATACATTCTATTCCTAACTTGCGAAATTTCACCCACCATGAAAGTAGGATATTGAGCCTTGCTCTGGCCAGTTCTCTGTCCACAAGGTCGCTTCCCTATTCTCTTGGCTTCTCTTAATTTTTCTCTCTGTCTCCCATTTTTGTACCTTCGGTGCTTTTTTCAGTACTTCAGGTTTTTCCCAGGGGCTGCCAGAGAAGTGACAAACACAGTTTCAGGACTGTCAGGAGGAGAAGAGCTCATCTTACTCCACTACATCCAGTTGCACTAGAGTATTCTCTTTTCTTCTACAGTTAGGTTGACTCTCCTGGGTCTGCAGTTTTGATGAGGGTGAAGTGGAGATGGTATACTCTAAAGTGCCCAGTGAGGCAGAAAAATCCTCCCTCTTGCATCTCACATATTCCTTCTGGTACTATTTTTCCTATTCCGAAGGTAGAAGTTCCTTTAGTGAGGGTCTGTTGGTAGTAAATCTTTTAGTATTTATAGATAAGTATATATTATTTCACCTTGGTTCTCAAAAGCTAATCTCACTGGATTTAGATGTCCACATTGACAGTTATTTTCTCTCATCAGTTTGGCACATTCTATTCAGGCTTCTATTGTTGCTGTTGAGAAAATAGCTCTCAGTCTTACTGGATTCCTTTGTGTGGGTATTGTGTCTTGTTTTTTTTTTTTTTTCTTCTGGTTTTTATTGAGACATGGCACTGTATAAGTTTAAGGTGTACAGCACAATGATTTGACTTACATGCATCATGCAATGATTACCACACCAAGTTAAGTGAACATCATCTCATATGGATACAAAATGAAAGAAATTAAAATTGTTATCTTTGTGATGGAAACTCTTAGGGTTTACTCTCTTAACTTTCGTATGTAGTATGTAGTATGTAGTATTTATCATGTTGTACGTTACATCCCTAGTACTTATTTATCTTATAACTGGAAGTTTATACCTTTTGACTCCAACCAGTTCCCATCTCCCCACTCCCTGCCTCTGGTAACCACAAATCTGATCTCTTTTTCTATGAGTTTGTTTTTAAAGTATAATTGACCTACAGCACTATTCTTGTTCCTGTTATATAATGTAGTGATTGGATATTAAATGATCACCATGATAAGTCTATTTACCATCTGTCACCATACAAAGATATTACATAGTTCTCAGTTCTTTATATTTATGAGTCTGTTTCTATTTTGTTGTTTCTTCATTTGTTTTGTTTTTCAGATTCTGCATAGATTGAATTAGTGTAGTATTTGACTTTTTATGTCTGACATATTTCATTTAGCATGATACCCTCTAGGTCATTCCACGTTGTCACAAATGGCTAAGATTTCATCCTTTTTTATGGCCGAGTAATATTCCATTATATATGTTTACATATGTACACACACACATCACATTTTCTTTATCCATTCATCAATGATTCTGAGCCTTCTGGTGGGCAGAACTATGTCCTGGGGCAGCTGGAGGCTCAGGGGGATCTAGGGTACCTGGCTTCCTAGTGAGTGGGTCAGGTCCTGGCACTAAGAAGCTAGTGGGAGGATTCCAGAATGGTGCTTGCCAGCACCAGTGTTCTCATTGTAGAATGTGCTCCCCAAATGGCTGCCACCAGTGTCTGTATTCCCAGGATGAGTCCCAGTTGCCTCTTCCCTCACTGAGAGGCTCTCCAAGATAAGCAAGTGGATCTGGCCCAGGCTACTTTCAAAGGACTGCTTCTGCCCTGGGTCCTGGAGCAGCTGACATTTAGCATGTGCCCTTTGAGTGTGGAGTCTGTTTTCTCCATTCCTCTCACTCTCAAAAGCAAACCCTGCTGGCCTCCAAATTCCAGGGGCTCATCTTCTCAATGCAGGACCCACAGGGAGGGGAGCCCAATGTTGGGCTCAGACACATCATTCCTTGGGAGAATGTCTGCAGTTGTGATTATCTCCTGTTTGTAGGTTGCCTACCCAGAGTATGGTTCTTGACTGTACTGCGACTCTGCCCCTGCTAATCGTCTCATTGCGCCTCCTTCTTTATATCTTTAGTTGCAGGGGATCTCTGCTAATCTTCAGGTCGTTCCCATCAATAGTTGTAAGTAGTTGTAATTTTGGTGTGCCCATGGGAGGAGGTGAGCTCAGGGTCTTCCTACTCCCCCATCTTGATTACACCCTGCTTTCTTACGATGGTTTTAAGAGCTCTTGTTCTTAGGTTTGCTCTTTCACTATAGTGTGTCTAGATGTTAACTTTTTAAAAATGTTGTTTGGGTTTTGGAGTTTTGAATCTGAGAATTAGTGTCCTCCCATTCCCCTTGAATGTGGACGCTCCCTCATTCTCTCATTCTCTTTTGGCTCTCTTCGTTGTACCTTTTCACTCAACCTCTCAGATTTCGTTTTCTTTCTCCCGCTACATTCTGTGCAGTTTCTTTAGAGCCACTTCCATTTTCTTATCTCTTCATCTTTGTATAGTCTGTCATTTCACTTGTCTATTAAATTTATAATTCCGATTTTTATAGTTTTTATTTAAGTTCCATTTGTATCATTTAAAAAAGATATTTGGTAATTTCTTATAGTCTCTTGTTGCTTAGTGACAGTTTTGTTACCTTTTATTTCTTTATTAAGCATATCTGTCATTTTATATGTAATTCCAGTATCTCTAGTCTTGTATGTCTGAGGACCCTTGCTCCTGGTGGGCTTGCTTCCTTCTGTGTTTAAATCATGAGCCAAAGTTACTTGAAACTTTAGCTGTGAAAATTCTTTGAAGCCCAGCTTTTAAGTGTGTTCCTTTACTTTTGCCAGGAACATGAAGTCACTATCAACCTGGGGTCCTTGAAATGAAAATTTCAACTTGAAGTATTTTGTCTGTGGTGGTGGTGTGAATTCTGGCCCCAAGTCTACAAGTTGGCAGGTTTATGATTAGAAGTAATCAGGGAGGATTTCTTTCTTTCTCCCCCCCCCCCTTCTGTATACAGAGTCAAGGGCAAGACAGGCAAGTATTCATACTATTTCTTTCTGTGAAGCTGCTTTTTTGCTTATCCACTGGGAGTGTTGCTTTTTAGGAAGTCCTAGCTTTATGCAGCAATCTCAGATTGATTTTACCTTGTATGGGCTCCCAAGCTTTGTCTCCATCTTATTAAGCCCTCGTGATTTTGTTAATGGCATAGCATCAAGGCTCTTCTTTGTTTGGATTTGCAGTTTTTCCCACTTTCTGGCCTCCCATGATTTCCTATCAGTTTAGTCATGTATTTACAATATTATTCAAATGAAATTTGAATCAGCATTTTTAGGTACTACATATCAAAGGTGTCACTACATTTGTGTAGTCTGTTGTATTGTCACAAATGGAAGCATTGAATGGATTGTTTTAATATGCTTTTTATTCATAAGTGTAAAAGTGAAAAGTTGGAAAATAATTTGGAACCATCATCAGAGCAGGTCTTTAGTTTATGACAAGAGCTTGTACTTGGCTTGAGGTGGCTAATCAAGCATGTTGTGGCTATTGAAAATACTGGGTTCCAGAGCTGAGCAGAGATTTAGCTAGCATTGACAAATAAGAGGAAATTATTGAGATACTAGCTGTCAGATTAATACCATTGGTATCAGAGATTTGTGCTTCTCCAACATTTCTCTTCATTGCTATAACACGAGCAACTGTTACCTCTAATATGTCAAGTTACTAGCTCTATCTGAGCCTTCTTCCTTATCTACTAATTCATTGTACTTAGTACTTCATTTGTTATTTAAAGCAGTAAAGAATTGACAGTATAGTTTCAGCTGGGAGAATTCTTTTTTTTTTTTTAAATTTATTTTATTGAGTTATATGTAGTTTACAATGTTGTGTCAATTTCCAGTGTAGAGCACAATTTTTCAGTCATACATGAACATACATATATATATTCATTGTCATGTTCCTTTTCACTATGAGCTACCACAAGATCTTGTATATATTTCCCTGTGCTATACAATATAAATTTGTATATCTATTCTATATATACCTGTCAGTATCTACAGATTTCGAACTCCCAGTCTGTCCCTTTCCACCCTCCTCTCCCCTGGCAACCACAAGTTTGTATTCTATGTCTGAGTCTGTTTCTGTTTTATATTTAAGTTCATTTGTCGTCTTTTTTTTTTTTTTTTTTTAGATTCCACATATAAGCCATATCATATGGTATTTTTCTTTCTCTTTCTGGCTTACTTCACTTAGAATGACATTCTCCAGGGACATCCATGTTGCTGCAAATGGCATTATGTTGTCATTTTTTTGGGTCAATTGAGTAACTTATTGTGTGCTTTTCCTGAAGTGTGCTGCCAAACTAACTTTGTCAGGCATTTTATTTGGTCATTGTTTTGTGATTGTTACTTATTAAACCAAGAGAATGATGCTTTAGGACCATGATTTTATGGTTGGGGAACAGTTAGGATTGATCAGCTTCAGTTTTTCTGCCTATTAATATGAAATATTTGAGCAGGGAAACAGATAATAGGAATAGATAGTAACAAAAGATTATAGTAGAGATAAAAAATACAAGAAAAAGTTTTTAATTCCACTATCCAGAAATAATCACTGTTAACATATTGATATATTTTAAAATAGAAAATTGGGGACAGAATATAGAGCCCAGAAATAAATGCACACACCTATGGTTAATTGATCTTTGACAGAAGGCAAGAATATACAATGGAGAAAAGACGGTCTTGGCAAGTGGTGTTGGGAAAGTAGGACAGCCACATATAAATCTGAAATTAGAACACTCCCTCACACCATACACAAAAATAAGCTCAAAATAGCTTAAAGATTTAAACATAAGAGAGGATGCCATAAATCTCCTAGAGGAGAACATAGGCAAAACATTCTCTGACATAAATCATAGTGCTGTTTTCCTAGATCAGTCTACCCAAGGCCATAGCAATAAAAGCAAAAATAAATGGAACCTAATTAAACTTACAAGCTTTTTTGCACAGCAAAGGAAACCATAAACAAAATGAAAAGACAACCTACAGACTGGGAGAAAATATTTACAAATGGTGCATCTGACAGGGGCTTAACTTCCAAAATGTACAAACAGCTCATATAACTCAATAACAAAAAACAAACAACCTAATCAAAAAATGGGCAGAAGACTTAAACAGACATTTCTCCAATGAAGACATACAAATGGCAACAGGCACATGAAAAGATGCTCACCATCACTAATTATTCAGGAAATGCAAATGAAAACTACAATGAGGTATCACCTCACACTGGTCAGAATGGCCATCCTTAAAAAGTCCACAAATGATAAATGCTGGAGAGGATATGGAGAAAAGGGAACCTTCCTACACTGTTGGTGGGAATGTAATTTGGTGCAGCTACTATGAAGAACAGGATGGAGATGCCTTAAAGAACTAAAAGTAGAGTTACCATTTTATCCAGCAATCTGACTCCTGGGCATATGTCCAGAGAAAACTCTAATTTGAAAAGATACATGCACCCCTAGGTTCATAGCAGTACTATTTACAGCAGTGAAGACATGGAAGCAACCTAAATGTCCATCAACAGATGACTGGATAAAGAAATTGTGATAGATACACACACACACTAGACTACCCGTCAGCCATAGAAAAGAATAAAATAATGCCATTTGCAGCAACATGGATGGACCTAGAAATTATCATACTTAGTGAAGTAAGTCAGACAGAAAGATGGCTATCATCTATCCCTCATGTGGAATCTAAAAGAATGACACAAATGAACTTATTTACAAAACTGAAACAGACTCACATGTAAAAAGCAAATTTAGGGTTACCAAAGAGGAAGAGGGGATAGGGATAAGTTAGGATTTGGGAATAGCAGATACAAACTACTATATATATAATACGTAAACAGTAAGGCCCTACTGTACAGCACAGGAAACTATATTCGGTATCTTGTACTAACCCATAATGAAAAAGAGTATGAGAAAGAAAATATATGTATAACTGAATCACTGTGCTGTACACTAGAAATTAACACAATGTTGTCAGTCAACTGTACTTATGTTGAAAAAATAAAAAATTGGAACTATACTGTATCTTCAGTTTCATTTTACAACTTATAATTGGTACAAGCTTTTCTCATTTCATTAAATATTCTTTCAGAACTTTTAAATAACTGCATAATATGCTCTCCTATGGATGGATCATAATTTATCAATTTACCTGTATTTTATCTATTCTTGGACAGTTAGGGTATTTCTAACTTTTTTTGCTTTTGCAAATAATGCTGTAGGGAGCATTTTGGCATACATAGATTTGTGCATATCTTGGATTATTTCTGTGATTTTTTTTTTTTAAGGAGTAGCTATTTATGGGTCATAGAGTATAAATACTTCAATGGCTGTTATACATAATGTCAGACTGTGCCCAGGATTATTATATGAACTAGTTTGTATTCCCATTATCAGTGTATGAGAATACCCATTTTACCATATCTTTTCCAAAATGTGCTGGTTATCTTATGGTAATAATCATTTAAAAAATAAATTAGGTGAAATTTGCATTTCTTTGATTACTGATGAGGTTAACATTTTGAATCTTTATTTTCCTTTTGTATTTCTTTTACAAGCAGCCTATTAAAGATTTTTTAAAATGCATTTTTCCTCTGTAACATGTGCTTCTATTTCTTACTGATTTGTACTTGATGAAATGTATTAACTAATTGTCTATGTGTTGCTTATTTAGATTTTGCCTCTTAATTTTGGTTATGAAATGGTTTATGTCATTAAAATTCTAAATTTTTACGTAGTCATATATATTTCCTATTCATTTTAATTTCTCTCCCTTCACCCCGTGGCTTTTCTCCAACCTAAGATCAGATAGTCATCTATATTCTATGTACTATACTATTTCTATTATCTTTATACTTTTTTTTTCTTTGGACTTTAATTCATTTGGAATTTATTCTAGAAAGATACAGGGATCTGATTTTTTTCTCCCGAACATTTAAATACTTGTCACAACACCGATTTATTGATAATCTTTACTTTTCCCCCCTATTTGGAAAACTGTCTTGGTCATACGCTTTAATTTTTATATACACCATCATTGTATATCTACCATAATTACAAATTTTTGTATTTGAGTTTACATTTTCCTACCTAGTGGTTATGAAATGATGTCACTATTTTTGTATTTTTCTTGTTTATATTTTGTTTTTGTATTTCTATTGAGGTTTAACCATTAGTTAATATTTTTATTGTATTTATTGTATTGCCTATTCAGATCTTTGGCCCATTTTTCTATTAGTATTTTGCATTTCTATGGATTTGTAGCAGTTCTTCCCATATTCTGGGTTGCAGGGTTCTTTTTTTTTTTTTTTTTTCCTTTTTACTGTTGTTATAGCCATATAATCAGTTTTTCCCAGTCTGTGATTTGACTTTTCACTTTGTTATTACATTTTAGTATAGTTGAACTCATCAGTCTTAACACTATGGTTTATGTTTTGCAACCTTAATTTTACAAATCCTTATTGATCACTTACTGTGTTTCAGGCACTGTTTTAGACACTTGAGATACATTGTAGACAGGATACACAAGCTTTCTATAGCTTGTATTTGAGAAGCTCTTCTGTACCTTGAGTTCATAAAAATATTCATGTATTTTTTTCCCTAAAAGTTTAAAATTTTGCTTTTTCACTTTTCAGTCATTAATCCACCTGGAATTTATTTTTGCATATTATATCAAGTAGGAAATCTAGTTTAACTGTTCTATCTGAATAACCAATCATCCCAGGATCATTTACTGACATTTATTGTTATTTCTCAACTGTTTTGTGGTATGACCTCGGTTGGGTATCAAGTTTCTGAGAGTTTGCTTCTCTCTACTGTTTATTGGCGTATTTCTGTTATCTTTTGCATCTGTACCACATTGTTTATTACTATATCCTTATAATAAGTCTTTATATCATAGGTCTGCCTGTCTTATTCTTCAAAATTGTCTGACCTATTCTTAGCTCTTGGCCTTCCCTTATGAAATTTAGAGTCACCTGTATTTCAGTTATATCCTTGGTTGTGTCTTTCTTGTTGTCTTCTTTTTATTATGACCATTTTAAAGAGTAGTTACAAATATTTTTCAGCTTAAAAAAAAAAGTAGTATAATGGGGAAAGAAGGCAAATAAGAGAGAAGCATATAAAGCAAAAGTTGCAAATCGCTTTGATAGCAGTTTACTGAGACCTTCCAGATATTTTTCTGGACGTGTACAAATGTTTGTTCATAAAAGAAAAAACTGGTCATATGGATACTGTTTTGTAGTTGGATTTATTCATTTGATATTTTAAAAGGTATTCTTCTATATCTCCAACTCATTCCTCTTGATGGGTGCATTGAATGTATATACACAGTAATTTAACCAATTCTCATATGATGGACTTGTAGATAATTTACCTACTTTTTGAACTTGCAGTTATTTTCAATTACTGTTGATTCTCACTGGAAAAGTGGAGGTTGTGCAGTTTATTTCCCATCTCCCTAATGACTCCCCTCTTATTTTTTTCAAGGAGCATTAGTGGAGTTCTGCCAAGAGCTCTCCTATTTACTTTTTAAGGGCTCTGGAACATAGCTTTGTTAGGTTGGAAGAGTTGACAGTTAACCTAGTTGGCAGTTTCCGTTGGTGTAAATTCTTCAGTTTGGTGCTATCTGTATTATATTAAAAAGAAATACTTAGAGGCTTTTGTTTTGTTTTGTTTTTAATGTATAGTATTCTGGAGAAGAGTGTTAATGGTGTAGTGTTAGAGGTAGCAGCCATATTGAATAGTTGAGAAATGAGTGAATTTATGAAAATGAGATTGAAGAGTTTAAGTAGCTCTTTGCTACACACTTGATTATGAGAATTTAGGGGAGGAAGTGCGGCAGTTCTTGCCATTTTGGTTTTTATTTTGTTACACTTTCTGAAACAAGTTGAAGTTGGATTTTGATGTTACATAACTTGTCCTTTTCTTAATCTTCTTAGCCTCCACCAGGCAATGTGAAAATGCCTAATGTACCCAGTACACAACCAGCAATAATGAAACCAACAGAGGAACATCCAGCTTATACACAGATTGCGAAGGTTAGTCCATGTTAATGTGTAAATTTATATTGGAAGTTACAATATCAATAACATTTGCTTTCAGAGCGAAATAATTCTTTATGTAGTTTATTCCTTATTTAATTTTTAACTCACTTTTGAGTCTGGGTTAGCTAGCTTCTCAATCCTGTAATACTCATAACTCTTTTTCAGCTTAATAACATTTGCTTTATTCCGTTATTAGCAGTTACTGAATTCATATATCATCTTGGTGTACAATTTGTGTTGTGAAATTTTTATTGCTTTTGGTTTCACTTTTTAATACACAGTTTCATTACAGTAACAATGATAGATCAATAGATACTATTGAAAGAGAGTTATGATGGTTAAGCAGAGCACAGTGGTAGGAAGTAGAATGTGGCAAAAGTACCAAGAAAAAAGGAGATAAATAGGATGCCCGGTATTACATGAAGGCAGATGGAGAATTTCTTCTTAAACTGAAATCAGAATTTCTTAACCATAGTTTCCTTTCACCTCATTATCATATAAACTAGAAGATATTGTACAATATTCTTGCATTGGGAACCTTAATGTACCATTTAACCCAATTCACAGGAGCCAGCTCAGTTGCTCATTTCTCCATGTGTCTGTTTTCCTCAACTGTTCTGTTTCTGTCCTTTACTCTCACCTTAATTTTGTTTTCCCAATTACCTTAGGATTTTGACTGTTCTTGCTGAGAGAATTTTTTCTTGTTCTAATGGGCCCAACATTTCCACTGAGAGTTTTCATAACCAAAAGGCCAAAATGGGCCAAATATTTCCATAATACTTATGAAACTGTAATATTCAGTGAATTCTTATATTTTGGAAGAGCATTTGAATTAGGTTTCTAGCATAGTACAGAAGTGGGAGTATAGTAGAAGTATAAATGTTACTGTATTTTATACTTCTGAGACCCTATTCACTTATTTTTTGTTTAGGAACATGCCTTGGCCCAAGCTGAACTTCTGAAGCGCCAGGAAGAACTAGAAAGAAAAGCAGCAGAATTAGATCGTCGAGAACGAGAAATGCAAAACCTTAGTCAACATGGTAGTATCCAAAGAAGTTTAGAAGTTTTTATTTCAAACACTTTAAAAGAGGCCTGAACTAACTCTAGGTCATTTGTTTTGTGGTTAAAACTCTGCCCTGTTATTTTAGCAAGTAGATCATACATGGCAGATTTCCTCTTTGATACTCTGTAACTCTCTGATCTTGGCTGATTTGCATAGTATTTTGATAGATTAGAACAGCCTCTTTACAAGTGAATGCAAATGTGGTAATTTTGGTTTACTGTAAGGTCAGGAGCCTTTGATTCTGCACTTGGGCCCTCTTTGGGTCATTGGAGCTTTATGAGTACATGGGAGTGGGCCTGACATTTGACAGCATTTGACTATTCTAGTTTATTCATATCAGTTTCAAATTAATCTGCCCCTGTCCTTACAAGTATATCCATGTATGTCATACCATGTTAAAAAAGTGTTTGTGGTGTCTCCAAGGAAGCCTAGATATTTTGATAATGTCAAAGGAATAAGTAAGTGGTAGATTAATTATTTGCTATGAAATCTATTCAGGTTGTCACTACCAGAGCTTATTTCAAGGGAGTTTCTTAGGGGAAGCTAGCAAGTCTCTGGGTAAAAACGGATGAGAGAGCTAGACAAGTCATTGTTAGTATGTCTGGATAGTGATGGAGTGACAGTGTTAGGATGATGATAATGTACTGAAACGGTTTCTTCCTTATCTTAGAATGTATAGGTCTAGGGCCTCTTGAGGACACATTTATTCTGGGCTGTTTTCTTGCTTGCAGCAGCATCTGTGAAAGGAGAAGCTAAAGGTTTAATTGAAATAAAACATTTCTGAAATACTAACAAAAATCTGTCTTATTTTCCCTTAGCTTTGTCTAATACAAATTATTTCTATGAGCGATGTTTTAGTAAATGAAGTAGTAATGAAGTGTGGGAAATTAAGACATTTAAGTACTTTTCATCTGTTAACCCATTTCATCATCGGTACAATTCTGTGAAGGGTGGTAAGTTGTTCTCACTTTACAGATGTAGAAACAAAGTCTTCAGGAGGTTAGGTTGCCCAAGGCCCCCCAGCCAGTAAGTGTCTAGGTGCGTATAGTTTCAGAGCCTTGGTTCTTTACTATTATTTTCTGCTTCTCAAGTAATTATGAGACTTGTATGAGAAATGTATAGATTATATGAAGTTTGAAAAGAATGATAAAACAGTGGAGACATGTTGGGAAGAATCAGAAATAGATGATGCTTTTTCCCCTACTATGAAAATGTTCCCGGTCTATGAAAAAGTACATAAAATCTATTTTTAAAAATTGTGGGATATAATATCTAAAACAAGAAAATGGCCTTTAGGTGCTATTTTTAACCGTCTATTTTTAATGTTTGACTTCTTACTTTAACTTTAGTTTTTTATTTCTCCCACCACTTCCCAAGCCTTTTTACAGTCTCATTTCTTTATATAGACATATATTCTCCCCTTACAGTTTCAATATGTTTTTTCTCTAGGTTTTTGAAGGTGCTATAATTCCTTAGCTTGTTTCTCATGACTGTTTCATGTTTTTGCATAGTTTTATGCTTTTCTTATGTGTCTTTGGATATTATTTTTTCCAGACTCAGAGATTTTAAAATTTGATTCTTTGGTATTGGTTATCTTGTGTTTCTTCACTTGTGTTAACAATAGAAAACTTAAAAGATTCAGAAGCTAGTCTTCCTTCTCCATATGGGCTAGGAATTATATTTAAAGAGTTAAGATGCTGAGGAGGAAATTGTAGAGTTGGCCTTCATGTGAGAGTCAAATTCTTGGGACTTGAAAATAAATCCATCTTTAGGGCCGAATCACAGAGTATGTCCCTATGCTCTTTTTTCTTTTCTTGTTTCGACTTACATAAGTGATGAGACACTAGAAAATTATTTTACCATCTAATGAGTTCTAAATTGGGTTTTTTGGGAAGATTTTTAAAAATAAGAAATTTGATTTTCAAAGTTATGGGAATGTAGAGATACAGTGTTATATTTTCAAAACACGTGTTAAAAGAATAATGTTCTTTGTTATGAAACAAATAATTATGTGCAAAAAGAATAGCACATACTTGTCCTAATATAAATAACTTCTTTTTTTACTTTCAGGTAGAAAAAATAATTGGCCACCTCTTCCTGGCAATTTTCCTGTGGGACCTTGTTTCTATCAGGATTTTTCTGTAGACATTCCTGTAGAATTCCAAAAGACAGTAAAGATTATGTACTACTTATGGATGTGTGAGTATGGAATAAATTATATATTTGTTTGACAGTTTATATTTTATTGTCAGAATCCACTTTTTAAAAAGTCCTATATTAAGGATAGTATCATAAATTGGTCTTTTCCCATAGCTCTTTTAATTTGAAGTGCAACTTATCATATTTAGGTGACTTCAGAATTTTACACTAATGTGACAATCTGAATTCTTAGCTGAGGGAGACCTACATATTGAGAACTGGCATTCTTTTGAGGATAGGATTTCCCATATAGTAGAATTTTGCAATGATCGTTTTTCCCTGAAAAATGTTACCTAGGCAATATTTGCTTTAAAAAAATGATTTATACTATTTTTATGCAAATGAAGGTGATTAAAGCATTATGACTATTTTTTAAAAGGGACATAAAGTATTGAAGTATTATAAACTAATTTTTCTTATAGCTTTGAGCACAATTTATTTTTCATTTTCAAGTGGTGATGAATCCTTTTATTATTGAAAGTACCTAATTAATATAGGATGTTTCACTGAATAGAAAATTAAGACATTAATTTTAGGCTGTGATGCTCAATTGCTTTGAATATAATTGCAACACATGGAATACTAAAACTAAATGTCAAGCTGTTACCAGTTTTTTGTATATACACAGAATTCCCACTTACTCTGTTTCGTTTTTATTCCAAACAGCAGTCTCAGCCCCATTTAACATCATTGTGTCAGTAGGAGAGGTAGCTGTCATGACTTATCTACACAACTGCTGGGTTAATGAATACTTTTAGGGTACATTCTTGTTGGAAGAAATTTGTGTGTTCTTAATGTATGACTAGGGAGCCTCCCTCCACCAAATACATGAGAGAATTTTCCTCAAAATCTTTTAGGAGCATTTTTCACATACGTGAATGTGAGAAGTGATTCCTAATGGATAGTACTTTTTTTTTTTTAATTTATTCATTTATTTGAGGGGTAACCAGGTTTACTTATTTATTTTTAGAGGAGGTACTGGGGTTTGAGCTCAGGGCCTCATGGATGCTAAGCATGCGCTCTACCCCTTGAACTATATTGTCCTTTCCCATGGATAGTACGTTTTTAACTCATATTTTTAGTATTCTTTTGAAACAATGTTGTTGATCTGATTTCTTTGGTTAATCCTGAGTGTCAGTAGTATTACATAATTTTATTATTAAAGGTTTTGATTCCATATATGTGCGTACTAAACAACTCATTTTATTTAATTGATATATCATAAAGTATATGCATTTGTCAAATAATTATTTTTTAATGAGCAGAAATTGGCCTAGAATTTTAAGTATAAGTTCTTTGACTTTAGTGAAAAAACATGTTTTTGATGGGGGAGATGGGTGTTGGAAGAAAATTCTGTGAGGAATTTAGTAAACAGAAATTGAATGGGGAAGATGATTAATTTTAACTGAATGGTTAGCTGCTTTACAATGCTGATTGTTTCAAAGTAGGCCTGTTTTATTTTGAAAATACATAAGTTAGAGGTTCATAGAAATAATTTGGTTGGCTATAGTTTTTCCTAACCCTGTTCAGTTGCCAGATCTGTTAACTCTATTCAAAGAGGGCTCAAGATTCCATCCAGGTAAGGCTCTGATTTGAAGCATTATCTGAAATAAAGTAAGATCTAGTGCTAACTCAATAATGTCTCTAAATTTCATAGAATATAACCTGCTTTAATAAATTATTTTCAAGAAGCGTCAGCTTGTTACTGATTTTGGAGTTGACTAATGCTTCACATTGTAATAATGTAAGAAGAGAACATTTATTAAGCATTTACTTGTGCCAGGCACAGTGCTAGTCACTTTATAAACATTATATTATTAAATCTTAACCACACTGTGAAGCAGGTACTCTGTTGTCTAGTTTTGTAGATTGGGAAACTAAAGCTTAAGAGAGTTTGAGGTAACTTGTCCAAGATTACACAGTAAGTAAGGTTGAAGTTGGATACCTTGACTCTAGACCCCAGAGTCCAGATTTCCACATTATTCCACCTACAAAGTACCAAAGGAAAGAAGTAATTTACATTTTAAACCCAAATGGGGTAAAGATATGCTTTCAAATGCGCCTTACTCGAAGCAAATAATTCACTCTACAAAAGGACTGAAGCATTTAGAACTATCACTTTGAAGTGAATCTCAACCTCTTTGAATATACTCCTGAATTTAAAGAAAAAAATAAAAATAAGCCAGCTACATTAAAGACCATTTAGTGAAGAAAATAATATACTGTTATAAAACAGTTTATTTTAGTATCCGTTTTGTAGTGCAGAACTTAGCAAGAAAAGTAGTGTAGTGATAGTTGCAAATTTAGGTCTACTAATACCAGATTTGAGTGTTTAATAAAGTAAATTAAAATTTTATATGAAGGAGGGTTATTCAACTTGGAAAACATGTAAACAAGAGGGCCTAAAATATTCTTAGTGTTTTACCTATGCTTGGAATTCACCAAACAGGTTGGATTGGACTGATATTGGCAACACAGAACTGTGCATTTCACATTGCCTTGTCTTTCTAAGTGTTTTTTGATCTTTGTATAAGTGAACTGATTGTTTAGTTAGTAAGCCTAGATGTTTTACTTTTCATTGGGGTACAAATAAGTGACTTACTGATCATGATTGTTGGTTACTATGAAAACATGTAGAAAAAATTTTAATAGATT
The DNA here is from genome assembly GCF_036321535.1 of Camelus dromedarius. Lineage (NCBI taxonomy): Eukaryota > Metazoa > Chordata > Mammalia > Artiodactyla > Camelidae > Camelus > Camelus dromedarius. Next base: position 52,057,805 of record NC_087438.1, read on the forward strand.
ATGCAGAATTTAATTGATATTTTAATCTACACTTGGAAGAATTTAAAAATACACATATTCATATATTTTTTTTTCCTTAGGTGGATTAGGAGATACACCTTTAAAAGTTATTTCTCTGAAGATTGAAATTTGAGTTAGAATGTTGTGAACATTTAAAACTTTTTTAGACAGTTGGATGCCCTTTAATATTATAGAATAATACCTTACAACCTCTTGAATTCTGTTTTTAAGCCCTTAACAGAACTACTTTTATTTTGAGGCAAAGGATTTTGAGTAAATTTATCAGTAAGCTAACTTTCATGAATTAGACGTCTTAATAGGAATAAAGTCTTTCCTCTGTAGTAGAATGGAATGGAATTTTAAAGCTGGAAGAACTCCTGCATTTCTCTGCTTGAAAAATTGAAATGCATGAAGGTTTATTAGCTCAATGTTACATCACTATAACCCTGGTGCTTTCACGCTTCCTCTAGAGCTTTCTTTTCCACAGTGTGTATATTTATCTACTTGTTAGAGAAGAGCAAATTAAGAGGCATCCTAAAATGTGTTTTTATCCTGTTTCATTAAGTATTAATTTTATTTTAGTAATAATTTAAAGAGAAAATTATTGTTTCAAAAATTATTCACTAGGTTTTCCATTTGTTATTTTTAATTAAAGTAGTAGTTTGTTGGTAGATTTTTATTGGTAATTTACATTAAACAGTATTTTAACTTTTGAAATAATTTATTTCTGGCAATAAATTAAGCTTATGAGTAAATTTTTAAAAATCCTTTTTAAAAATTATTAATTATGACAGGTAAATATTGTTCTTTAGGATCATAGTGTACTTACATGTTAATCAGATTTATTAGTGTTGGTCTGTCAGGGAAGGCGATTATTAACAACATAGGAGCGTTCGCCAAGATCTCTTTGTGTTAAACAAAAGAAAGGTCTGCCACAGCAGCTGAAGTGCATCATAGTGTACTTTTTTTTCCCAAATAAGTTTAGTTCTCTACCAAAACACTCTTTTTATCCCAGGACTTTAAAAAAAGGACAACTTTATGAAGATGAATTAATAATCCTTACAGATTGGCTATGTCATCACTGGAAATTTCTACTATTTTAGTGTTTTTAGTCTAATGATTTTAATTAATTTTATTGCTTAAAAATATTACAATGAGATTGCACAAGGCACTTCTCCAATTTTCTCTTCTCTTGTGTACTTTGCTCTGGGAGGAGTCTGCAGCCTCACTCTGTGAAAATATAATTCTGAGTAGAGGATCGTTTTCCTCTCACATACTGCCAGATACTGCTTTTCTGCTTGGGCCTTGGATCAAGAGACACATCACATGTTTCCTTCTCAGGGAAGACCCCCCCCCCCCCGGGATGTGCTTCTCTGATTTAGCTGTGTGATTGCCCGTTAGGAGAGGACCAAAAGAATTTTTACCAAGCAGTGCATGTATTAGAACTCCTTTTCCTGTGAATACTCTGTTTGCAAATTAAATGTGTGAGAAACAGCAGTGTTTTGAGAAATCTTAAATGGAAACCATGAGGTAGAACACATTTGCTCTTAGGAAGTATTTTTTCATTTATAATTTTTGTTAAATGAACATTTAAATTGAATGTAAACATTTCTTTTCTATTTTGTTTTTTGATTCCACAGTCCATGCTGTAACACTGTTTCTAAATATCTTCGGATGCTTGGCTTGGTTTTGTGTTGATCCTACAAGAGGGGTTGATTTTGGATTGAGTATCCTGTGGTTCTTGCTTTTCACTCCTTGTTCATTTGTCTGTTGGTACAGACCACTTTACGGAGCCTTCAGGTAAAATGTGTGTAATTTAAAATACACTCTTTAAAACCTGTGAAGTAAATAATTTGTAGTATACTTTAAAGGGAAAATTGATATATTTTCATTGAAATTTTTTTCATTATTGTACAACATATCTTCAGGAAAGTCTGTAGATATCATCTCTGTTAAGTATTAAGTCCATGTATAACATGCTTGTATATTCATTAGACTTTGTAACTAATAATATCCTGTTCTTTTTCTCCCACTTGAGAAAAAGCTCAAACATGAAAATGAATAAGGGGAAAATGAGAACAATTTTAGGCCTTAATATTTGTAAAAGATTCTATTCTATATGATCCAGCTGACTTAAAAGAAAATTTTACTCTTTATTCTCCCCTTCAGAAAAATCGAAAATGGTGATTACCTAGGTAACCTGGGTAAGGTAAATATACGTGTGATGTTTAAAGTGAGTCACTTTTCACCTAGCAACTTGGTAATTATTTTCTGTGTAAATTCATTTTTCGTTTTTCAAAAGGCAGCAACATTTTAAAACTATTTAGACTGTAAGGTTAAGTATACTATTTTGCATGGTATATTTTAATCAGAGGTTAAGGATTAACATTTCTTAAATGCATGCTCTGTGGGATATTACTAGGTGTTGTAGGGGGGAAAAGATTGATTAGCTTAAGTTTGGAAACAGTTGGATAACAAAATTAAATGTTTCTTTATTTCAGAATTTCTTAAACTCTAAGAGCCTAATGTGCTTTGTGATATGACCATGAAACCATTGTGTGTGTGTGTGTGTGTGTGTGTAGTACCTTGTTGGGCTATTGCTTTAGAAAGTAAACATTGGGAAATGCTGATTTAGATGATAGCTATGTATGAGTATATATATTCAGTCATTTATCAACTTACTTGAGGAAGCTCATTTGTGAAGAGCAAACCTCTTTCAACTCTCATATATGAGGAGCAGCATTACTAGGAAATTGCTTTTTTGTGTGTGCAGATGATATTTTAGGGAAATTAGAGGGCCATATTCAGCTGTTGAACTTTTTTTACCATTGCAACAAAAAATTTGATTATCTGAAATGTTGTATCACCACCCTCTCCCAATGGAATTAGAAATGCAGATATGCAAACAGACTGAAAAAAGAAAAAGGGAGAAGATTAGGTAATTTGGATTAAAAAAAAGGTGTAATTCAACAGGAAACTAAATTGGTTAGAAATGGAATGAAGGAAACCAAATAGGTGGGAGGAGGAAAAGGGAGGAAAGAACCTTTGGGTCTATTGGAATATGAGAGGTTGTTTGTCAGGGAATGGGGAGAGGCACCCGGGTAGATGTAGTCTGGAGAAGAATGAAAAGGACCTGTTTGCTCCTTGCATGAACAGGGCATGAGTTACTGCTGCTCTTTTCTGTGTTATCTAAGTCTGGCTTACAAAAGTTTTTAATTTTTAATTTTTTAACATCTGGCCTCTATCTGCCTACTTCTGTCATGTTACCAGTATACCTGTAATGATGCTTGTGGTTGGGAATGGGGATGTCTTTGAGACTTTAAAAGTGACCTGAACCTAGAGCCTGGATTTTAAATCTTCTGTGACAAATGTAGCCAAAACAAACTACAAACTACTAAAAGCCAGCTTTCTGCTGTTTATTACTTCAAGTCACTCGGTTCCTTTTATTCCCTTGCTTTACTAGTTGAAATAAAAATACTTTGTGGAACATTTTTACTTCTGGCATTATTAATTTCTAGGCTGAATTCTTAGCTGCATCTCAGTCAGAGTTTATCACAAGTATGTTAATTATCTGGGCTTCACTGTCAGAGCAGAACTGAGAGGAATAATTTTTTATGTGGAAAGTTGAAATTAAAGTACTTTAAATCATTAACGTACCTTCTCCATGTGTAACTCTGGCATTTCCTTCATCCAGATTGCGAAGGGTTTCTGGGTCTATTAAGTCTCTCCTGAAGTATCCAGTAAAGTTTCTTAAACATTTATTGATGACAGATTTCTCCCTTAAGTATGAAAATCTTAAACCAGATACATTGGATATGATATTTTTATGAAAAACAGGATTTTAAATAGACTTTACATAGTCACACTAGTGCTTTATTTGAGATTAGTTTTGACCGGGATTACTGCCTTTTGAGAAGGAGCAGAGTCAGAGGATATGCAAGTGTTTCATATTCTGTTTTAAGAGCATTGATTAAGAAATGAAACACAAGCACCTAAACATACTACATAAGTCAGTAGGAAATGGGTAACTAAAGTCTTTTTGGCCAGATTCACGTATTTCTTAAAGGAAGTTGTTATTGAATGAAAGCATTTCGTTTTTATTAATCAGACTTTGGAGTGAAGCTAAGGTGCTTTTTAAAAGTTTTTCAAACTTTATTCTTCTCTGGCTAATGATACATTTGCCTCTACTGCTATAAAATTATTTGAATATCTACTGTGAATTTTATTTGTTCAGGTTTCCCTAGAAGTGAAGAAAAGAATAGTAAGCAGTAAGAAAAACATGGCAGGGATTTTAGAATAAATTAGTCATTGCAAACATACAGATTTGAGGGTACCTTAGGTTTGAGAATGTGATCAGATTTTTTTAAGTTGCCCTGTAAATTTTGTTTTTCCTTGTAGATGGGTGGTAATTCCAAATTTCTAGAGTAGCTGTTAGCTTTGTGGTAGAGTGCTAAAAAATAACTAGAAGACATGTTAGTATATCTTTATTCTAGAATGATCTGTTTTTTGTTTGTTGTCCCTTAGGCAGTTGAAGTTGCATTTTTAATTGCTGTATGCAGTTTATCTCCTCTTTTGCCTTCCTGTTGACTCATAGTCTAAAAGTAAATAAATTCAATTTTGATCAAGAAAATCCTTTTTGAAGGTTAACAGTTAACCTTGTTATCAAGAATTTGAAATTTGGTTACTATGATGGCTGAGTAAACCTTTTTTATATTAACTTTAAGCTGAAAAATATAGTAATTTTAACTGAATTATAAAATGCCTTTAGATTGAGTTGAGTATTTGATAAAACTTTAAAGCTCATTGAAAAATTTAAATATATTTAAGTGATTATAGTCAATAATCTAATACAATAAAAATCATACTGATGATTACATATAATGACATTAAAATGTGGTAAAGGTAGATTTTATTTAGGAATAATCATTTTAAAATTAGTTATTACGCATGAGAAGTTGGTTTTCCAGTGTCATCTGAGTTTCTGTTTTAGTACTTTATTTGCAAGTTCTTTTATTGAGATTACTTGATTCTCTTAGGGAGATGGTGATATTAAAATAAATAACTTATGATTGCAAAGCAGTTAGAAAATATGAAGTACCCTAAGGTTAAATTAATCACCCATTGAACGCAGACAGTATGTACTAGGTTGGAGGTACAAAGGAGACATGGTACTTGCCCTGTAGAAATGTATAATATATAAATGATTTAAAATTAGGCATTTCTGAAAGTTTGGCTAGTAGAATTCATATATAAGAACAGTGATACTTAAACACCTCAAAAATTTGAATTACAAAGTAATATTGATATCATACCTGTGATATAGTTCTAAATAGAAGATTAGTTATTTTCAAGTTAGTCATCTTAAATTACCTTTTTGAGGATTCAAGTTTTTAATAAATATTTTTCTCTGATATCAGAAAATTAACAAACCTCGGTTTTACTGGCCCCATTGAAATATCAGAATGTTCATGAAAAAGATGGCTTTTAAACTGTATAAAATACTATTCATTATGAATATGAGTTCTTAGTTTTCATCAAAGAAGCTCCTTTTACTGATATATGGAAAGGACTTTGTCCTCCTAAATGAATATCATTGCCTGAATCTGAAGGAGAATTCTATAGAGACGTTTCAAGTGTGTATGTTTTAAAAAGCTAGGTATATTAGGTGTCAGAATTAAATTTAGAGTTGTCCTTTTGTCATTGACGTGTTTTTAAAAGACTAACTTTGTTCTTAATTTTATGCTTCCACAAATCACTAAGCGTTATGTAAATTCTTTAAAATATTAGATAATTATGAATGAGGCAGTGTTTTGTTGAAAAACTATAACTGTTGGAAACAGACCAATGAAGGGTTAGAATCCTGGCTTCCCCACTTAAAAGTTCTGTGCTCTTATGAAAATGCAGTAAAACTTTTCAGTACCTCAGTTGGTTGAGTGTAATTTGGGCATAATATTTGCAGAGTTGATAAGAAGATTAAGGATCATGCATGCAAAATATTTGACTTTAAAGGTAGCCTACATATGATAGCTGGAATGTTTTACTTTTTTGTTTTTGTTAGGTTTTATCATTTACTTTTGATGATCCATAAAACTAGTATTTGTTATCAATTATTTATTTTAATTCATTGCCCTTTGGTGTCCCATTTGGTGTCTTTTTTGATAATAGCTCTTCTAACAGGCATATTTCATTGTGGTTTTGATTTGCATTTATCTGATGTTTAGCAATGTTAAGCACCTTTTCATGTATCTTTTGGCCATCTGTATGTCTTCTTTTGGGAACTACCTATTCAGATTTTCTGTCCATTTTTGGAGCAGATTGTTAGGTTTTTGTTTTTGTTTTGTTTTGTTTTGTTTTTTTTGTATTGAGTTATATGAGTTCTTTATATATTTTGGGTATTAACCCTTTATATATATGATTTGCAAATATTTTCTCCTGTTTGGCAGATTTCCTTTTCATTTTGTTGATGATTTCTTTTTGCTACACAGAACTTTTTTTCTTTCCTGTAGTCCTACTTGTTGATTTTTGCTTTTGGTGTTGAATCCAAAGAATCATTGCCAAGTCTAATATCAAGGAATTTACCACCTATGTTTTCTTCTAGGAAGTTTTATGATTTCCCAGTTTGATTTAATTTTTGTGTATGGTTTAAAATAGTTGTCCAGTTTCATTCCTTGGTATGTGGCTGTCAAGTTTTCCCAATACTGTTTATTGAAGAGACTGTCCTTTCCCCCATTATGTATTCTTGGTGCCTTTGTAGAATGCTAATTGACCCTGTGTGTGGATTTATTTCTAGGCTCTCTATTCTGTTCCATTGAACTATGTGTCTATGTGCCAGTACCATACTGTTTTGATTATTATAGCTTTGTGATAATAGCTTGAAGTCAGGGAGCAAAGCCTCCAACTTTGTTGTTCTTTCTCAGGATTGCTTTGGCTATTCAGGATATTTTGCAGTTTCATACAAATTTTATAATTGTTTGTTCCATTTCTGTGAATCTGAAAAACGCTATTGATATTTTGTTAGGGATTGCATTGAATCCGTAGACTGCCTTGGGTAGTATGGTCATTTTACAGTACTAATTCTTACAATCCAGGAGTATGGAGTATCTTTCCATTTGTTTATGTTGTTTTCATTTTCTTTCATCAGTGTCTTACAGTTTTCAGTGTATAGGCCTTTTACCTCCTTGGTTAAATTTATTCCTAGGCATTTAATTTTTTTTTAATGCAATTGTAAATGGGACTTTTTTCTTAAATTTTTCTGTATGTTCATCTTTTGTATAAAGAAACAAACAGATATTTGTACATTGATTTTATGTCCTCTAACTTTACTAAATTTGCTCATTGATTCTAACAGCTTTTTGGTGGGGTCTTTAGGGTTTTCTATATATATCTTGTCATCTGCAAATAGTAGCTATTTTACTTTTTCCTTTCTGATTTGGATGCTTTTTTTTTTTTTTTCTCCCTTGCTTAATTGTTCTGGGTAGGACTTCCAATAGCATGTTGAATAAGAGTGGTGAGAATGGGCTTCCTTGTCTTATTCATGATCTTAGAGGAAAAGCTTTTAGCTTCTCACCACTGAGTATGATGTTAGCTGTGGGCTTGTCATATATGACCTTTATTATGTTGAGATATGTTCCCTGTATACCCACTTTGTTGAGAGTTTTTATCATAAGTGGATGTTGAATTTTTGCAAATGGTTTTTCTGCATCTATCGAGATGATCATGTGATACTTATCCTTCATTTTGTTAATGTAGTATATCACACTGATTTGTGACTGTGGAACTATCCTTGCATCCCTGGAACAAATCTCACTTAATTGTGGTTTATGATCCTTTTCTTGTGTTGTTAAATTAAGTTTGCTATTATTTTATTGAGAAATTTTTCCCTCTGTTGCCTGTAGTTTTCTTTTTTTGTAGTGTACTTGTCTGGTTTTGGTATCAGGGTAATGCAGGCCTCATAGGATGAGTTTGTCTTCCATCCTCTTCTGTGTTTTGGAATAGTTTGAGCAAGACTCTTACTAATTCTACTTTAAATGTTTGATAGAATTTACCAATGAAGCCATGTGGTCCTGGACTTCTGTTTGTTGGGAGGTTTTTATTACTGGTGCAATCTCCTAGTGATGAGTCTGTTCAGATTTTCTGTTTCCTCATGATGCAGACTTGGCAGGTTGTATGTTTCTAGTTTATCTGAGTATAAACTCACGTATTAAATTCTTAATTTAAGTAGTTTCTTTCAATTTTACTATGTGTATTTGAATTTTTTAAACATTTTATTCTCTCATGAAATTTTATTAATGTCTTTGTGTGCACACTTCAGTATCTAGATTGCTTTGTGAGTCTCTTTTGTATTCAGATTTTTTCTTGGTTTTTAATCATATGGTGCATCTCTCGGCATGCTTAATGGGACTTGAATGAATCTGGATGAATCCAGATGAGTAAAGAATTGTGGAGGCTTCTGATGATGTTGTTTCAGAGAAAGTTCATCTTTGCCTTGCTTGTCGACTAGAGTATACATCAGAGGCTGAGCTGAGCTAGGGCTGAGTTGCAGTTTTAATTTCTGTCTATGTCTGGTTCTCCCACCAGTCCTAGAGGTTAACTCTCAAGGTTTTAAATTGAGAACCTGATATTTTCACTAGGGCTTCTCCCTCAGCAAGTCCTGGACTCATATCGTGTAATCCTGTGATCCCTAGAGGAGGGAAGGAAGGGAGGACAGCATTCTATGACATGACAACTATTTCATAGTAACATGAAGATTTTGTTCTCTTACAAGTATACAAGTTTTCCAGAGGCTCATGTGACTTGTGATATTGAGAAGAGTTTGAATGTAGAAGCAGAAAAGAGAATGCAGCTATCCTTTATTAAGCCAGACATTAAAGAGGTTTGCAAAGATATAAAGTGATGCTACCCTTGCTGTTTTTTTTTCCCCCAGGGGAAAACAGTTTTCATTAAAATGTTATTTTATTGTAAGAAATTTATTGTCTGAAAATTAATTAAATGCTTTATTTTTCGGTTTTAGTTTCTAATTTAGTAAAGCAAGAGACATAACCTGCATAATCAGAAGTTCCTTGTGATGCTCAATAGTAAAGAGGTCCTGAGACCAAAAGTTTGAGAATTGCTGTTCTCATCTTTTTTTCATTTGCCTGGATCCCATTTGCAATCAGGCCCCCTTTCCACCCACTACTGATCTGTTGTCTGTCTCTAAAATTTCCCTTTCCTGGACATTTCATGGAAATGGAGTCACAGAATATGTAGTCTTTTGCTTGTATTCCTTTACTTACAGTAATGTTTTTGAGGTTGCTCTAGGTTGTAAAATGTATAAGTAATTTTTTAAAAACTGCTGAATAGTCATTCATTGTATAGCTATACCACATTTTATTTATCTATTCATCATTTGGTTTCTTTTCAGTTTTTGGCTTAATGAATAATGTTATGAACATTTGTGGCAAGTCTTTGTGTGGACATGTTTTTATTTCTGTTGGATTGCTTGTTAGGACATTACTCAGTTGTAACCTTTTTTGTTTAACGTGTTCAAATTTTTAAAAAACTACCAAACTTTTTCCCAAAGTGGTTGTACCATTTTACATTCTCATCAGCAAAGTTCAGAGTTCCAGTTCCATCCTGACTAGCACTTCTTATCTGTGTTTTTGATGATAGCCATTCTAGTGGGCGTATAGTAGTACTTTACTGTGGCTTTAATTTGCATATCCCTAGTTACTAATGATGTTGACTATCTTTTTATTCTCTTATTAGCTATGTGTATGTCTTCTTTGAGGAAATGTTGAAGTTTATTGCCCATTTTCAAGTTTGTTTTGCTTGACTTCTTACTATTAAGTTTCAACAGCTTATATTTTATGTTCTGTTGTGAGAGTTACATATTCTGGATACAAGTCCTTTATATGATTTGCATATATTTTCTCGCAGTCTGTGGCATCTTAGTGGTACATTAGGAAGCACAAAAGCTTTCTTTTTTTTTTTTCAGTGTTGTTTTTGTTTTTAATGAAAAGTAGTTGGCATATAATATTATGTTAGTTTCAGGTGTACCACATAGTGATTTAATATTTGCATACATTATGAAATGATCACCATGATGAATCTAGTAGCCATCTGTCCCCATATAACTTTATTACCATATTATCAACCATATTCTTTATAGTGAACATTACATCCCCATAGCCTCTTTATTTTTTGAGGTTTGTACGTCTTAATCCCCTTCTCTGAGTTCATTCCACCCTGATCGCCCTCCCCTCTGGCAGTCACCCATTTATTTTCTGTATCTGTCATTCTGTTTTTATTTGGTTGGCTGGTTGGCTTGTAGATTCCACGTATAAGTGAGATCATATGGTATTCATCTCTCTCTCTCTGACTTATTTCACTTACCATAATACCCTCTAGATCTATCCGTGCTATCACAAATGGCAAGAGTTTTTTAATGGTTGAGTAGTATTTCATTGTGTGTATGTGTGTACATATACACACACACATATATGTATCACACATCTTCCTATCTCTTCACCTGTTGATGGGACGCTTAGGTTGCCTTTATATCTTGGCTATTATAAATAATGCTGCAGTGAATATTGGTGTGCATATATCTTTTTGAATTAGTGTTTTTGTTTTCTTTGGATAAATACCTAGAAGTGAAATTGTGAATTATTTGGCAGTTCTATTTAAAATTTTGAAAAGTTTTCTATAGTGGCTGCACTAGTTTACAATCCTACCAACAACGTACAAGGGTTTCCTTTTCTCCACATCCTTGCCAACACTTGTTATTTGTTGTGTTTTTGATGCTAGCCATTCTGACAGATGTGAGGTTGGTATTCCATGATGGTTTTGATTTGCATTTCCCTGATGATTTGTGAGGTTGAGCATTTCCACATACCTGTTGGCCATCTATGTCTTATTTGGAAAAACGTCCATTCAAGTACTTTGCACGTTTTAAATTGGGTTGTATGTTTTTGTGATGTTGAGTTGTATGAGTTATTTGTATATTTTGGATATTAACCCCTTGTTGGGATTAAAGCTATCTATATGTGCAGGGCTTTTTTGCAGACATAACTTTTCATCTCCTTTTTAGTAAAGAAATCTGTAGAACAAGTTGGGAAGAACTGACATCTTGACAGTATTGACCGTTCCTATCCATGAACATGGAGTCTCTCCCCATTTATTTATTTCCTTAATTTCTTTCATCAGAGTTTTGTAGTTTTCCTCATGTAGATCTTGTACATATTTTGATTTATACCTATGTATTTCATTTTTGGGGTCATAGTGTAAATGGTATTGCAGTTTTTAATTTGAAATTTCATTTGTTCATTGCTGCTGTACATAGCAGACCAATTGGGTTTTGTGTATTAACTTGGTATCCTGAAACTTTGCTATAATTGCTTATTAGTTCCAGGAGTTTTTTTGTTAACTCTTTCAGGCTACACACACAGTCATGTCATCTGTGAACAAAGACAGTTTTATTTCTTCCTTCCTAATCTTTATACCTTTTATTTCCATTTCTTGTAGTGCATTAGCTTGGATTTCTGATACTGAAGGCTGTGGTAGGGGTTGTCCTTGCCTTGTTCTTTGTCTTAGAGGGAAAGCTGCTTGTTTCTCATCATGAAGTGTGGTGTTGGCTGTATATTTCTGTGGATAATCTTTATCAAGTTGAAGTTCTCCCTCTTTTCCTAGTTTCCGGAGAGTTGATATCATGACTAAGTGTTGGATTTTGTCAAATGCTTTTTCTGCACCTGTTGATTCCTAGAGTTTATGATACACATTTACAACTAATCCACGTCCACTTTTAAATAACATTAACTACTACTTGGGTAGTATGAGTACCCTATAATATCAAAATAATCCTAATTCTTCCCTTTTTTCCTTTTTATCATTGGTGTCATGCATTTCACTTATACATGAATACACAGGCACACACTCACACATGCATGTTTAATTGAATACAGTGTTACAGTTACTGTTTTGAACAAATTTAGATGAGAATTAGAAAAAAGTTTTTAGTTATCTTCACTTATTCCTTCTTCAGTGCTTTTTATGTAGATCTTAGTTTCTTACGTTTTCCTTCTCTCTAAAGAACTGATCTCTTGAAAAAGCTAACATTTGGTATGATTTGTCTATTTTTGATTTTCTTTTTCTTCAATTTCTACTCTGATCTTCTATTTTTTTCCTGTTTATAGTCTGTATATTTAAAAAATTTCTCAAGGTAGAACCTGAGGTCACTGATTTGAGACCTCTGTTCCTTTCTAAGGCTTATTACAAATTGTCTTCTAATAACTACCTTAGTAACATTCCACAAAATAGTTATATATTGTGTTTTTAGTTTCATTCAGTTCCAAAATAATTTCCAATTTCTTTTTGCATTTCTTCTTTGATTCATGTTACTTAGAATTGTGTTATTTAAGTTTTCAAATATTTAGCAATATCCCAGATAGTTTTCTGTTATTGATTACCTAAAATTTAATTTTACTGTAGAAAATATAGTTTGCATGATTTTAATCCTCCTATGTATATTGAGACTATTTTCTGCTGGTGTTAGGTTTGAAGTGGAGTGTGCAATAAATGTCAATTGCATCCAAAAAAACAAAAAAACCCCAAAGCAATAGATTCCATCAATTTTTGTTATCTGAGAAAGTCTTTTTTTTTTTTGTCCTTCACTTTCAAAGAATAATTTTTCAGGGTTCAGAATTTTAGGTTGGTGAATTTTTTCCACAAACACTAAATGTTTGCACTTCTTGTTTGCATGATTTCTGAAAAGATGGCAGATGTGTGCTTATCTTTGCTGCTCTGGAGTTAAGGTCAACTATAGTTCAGGTGTCCCTACTGGTTCCTGCAGAGGTTTCCGCTTCTGGGTTTTTGCTCTAGGAAGTTTTAATTCTCTGTATCCACCTGTCTTTCCAGTTTTGGAGTTTCAGTTTGCCCTCTGACTTCACTTCTCTTTCACATCTGAGAGAGTTGTTAATTTTTCACTTTGTTCAGCTTTTTGTTTGTAGTTAGGTTGACTGGCTACTTCTAAGCTTCTTCCAGTTATACTTTTTTTAAAAGTAAGCTATCTCTGGGCAGTAAATTGTATTTTTTGGTCTTTTTTTCTTTATAACATACTTAATATCTGTGGGGATATTGCACCTTTTATTTTAGAATGTTTTGCTAATTGAAATTAGAAATTAAATGTAATTGAACTATAACTCCATTTTAACATCTTGAAGAAGCTATACTAGTGTATGAACCAGAAAGTCAAGTAAATTTGTTCTATAAAAACATATTTTATATTTGATTTTAAGGGTAAAAACATATTCAGAACTTGAGAATTGCTATTAGTTCATTTTTATGTTTTTTAAAAAGTCAAGATAGTTTAATGTAACTTAAAATACCACCTTTTATAGTTAACTTTTTCATCTTCTCTGTATAACCATAAAAAGAGAATTTTTCTTTTTTGATTCCAAAGCAAAGTCTCAAATTAAATTTATCCTAAGGAAAGATAATATTCTTTTTATACCTGTAAGAAGAACCTACTATTTATAGTTTCCTACATGTGCAAAGACTATATAGTGCTTTAGAGTCTATAAGTCATACTCAGTACTTTATATTGTTTAATATTTATTATCTTTCCAATGGGTCATTAATTGCTGAGATTTTCACCTAGGTCTTCAGACTAGAAATTTAGGGCGTCTGTGCTCCTTTCTACTTTGTTATACTTACATTATTATTTAATTTGTAGAGAATCTAGGTAACAATGATCTCCATTCAGTGGGTTAATTTATCTTAGAATACAGTTGAACCTTGAACAAGATGGGTTTGAACTGCTTGGTTCTGTTTATATGTGGATTTTATTCAGTAAATACTGCTACAGTACTACATGGTCCCCAGTTGGTTGAATCTGTGAATGTGGAACCGTGGATACAGAGAGCTGATTGTAAAGTTATGTGCAGATTTTTGACTGAGATGGGGTGGAGGGGCAGTTAGTGCCCATAATCCATTGTTCAAAGGTCAGCTATATTTACTAGCAATGTTGATTTCTTGAATAATTGTTTAACCAGAGTAGTTAAGAGCTTACTATTTGTTACAAATTTCTGTACCAGCTCAGTGTTGAGAATGACGAGAAGGAAAATGACCTGTTAATTTTTATGTGGCTTATTTCATAATAGTTTTTCTAAGTGATGAAAGGACCCTAGGTATTCTCCTTTCAGGGAGCTTAAGTTTCTCCCTTTTCTGACTCTATATCTGTATGAAGCTGATTTTCTTAATTTTCAACCATAATAACATACATTGAGGGCAGAAGCTGATGTGAAAACCCGTATAAAATGTAGCAATGCTGGGGATTTAAAAACTCTGAGACTAACAGTTCCTTCTGTGTGCACTTGGAAGGATGTATATCCTGCTTTGATTGGGTGAGATGTTCTGTAAATATCAGTGTAGTCAAAATGGTTGATAGTGTTGTTCAAGTCTTTTGTGCCCATACTGATTTTTTTTGTCTACTTGTTTTATCAGTTTTCCTGAGAGAGATATGGTGAAATTTCCAACTTTAATTGTGGATTTTTCTATTTCTTCTTTTAGTTCTATTTTCATGTGATTGGACAGTCTTGTTAAGTAGATATGTATTTATGATACATTTTCTTTGTGCTTTGACTTCTTTATCAGTATGTAATGCCCCTCTTTACCCCTGGTGATAATCTATTTCCTGTCATCTATTTTATCTGCTATTATTCAACTACTTCAGCTTTTTTTTGATTCATGTTTGTATATTATATCTTTAATCTATTTTACTTTTAACCTATTAATGTTTTTATATTTATATTGACTTTTCTGGGAGGCAACCTTTATTTAGGTCTTGCTTTTACATCCAAGTTGTCAATCTACATTAATTGTGTATTTATGTCATTTACATTTATTGATATGATTAGATTAAGATCTGTCTTTTTACAAGCTATTTTCTATTTGTTCCAACTGTTATTTTTCATTCCCTTTTGCCTTATTCTGGATCAGCTGAGTATTTGTAAATGATTTTTATGTTCTATGTCTTCATTATTTATACCTCTTATCAAAACCTTTTTCAGTGATGCCTGAGTTTTTACAGTATACTTTTTTTAATTAATCTTGGTCTATGTCCAACTTATAATAGTCTTATTCATGTGTATTGTAAAGATCTCCCGAAAGATTACTCCCGTTTTCTTCCCCCATCCTTTGCACTATTTTTATTAGACATTTTATTTTTTATATACTAGAAACACAGTACATTGCTATTACTTTTGCTTCTGACAGTTGTCTCTTACAAAAATTAAAAATAGAAATGAATTTATATTTGCCTTCATTAATACCATTTCAGCACTTTTCATTTTCTCGTTTAGATCCCTGTTTCTGTCTCCTTTCGTAATTGTATTGCCAGAAGAATTTCCTTAAAATAAACATATTTTAGCACAGGCCTGCCAGTAACCAGTCCTTTAGTTTTTCATTTTTGAAAGATATTTTCAATGGGTATAGAATTTTGGGTTTGCAGGGTTTTTTTCCCCCAGTACTTTAAACATCACTTTAATATGTTCTGACTTGCAGAGGTTTTGATGAGGTATCTGGTATAATTTTTATTCTTACTCTGTTTTATTCTTTACTCTGTATTTTTTTTCTCTTGATGCCTTGAAGATTTTTCCTTATTTCTGATTTTGGGCATTTTAATTATGGGGTGTGTGTGTGTGTATTTTGATGTGTATCTTTAGTGCTCTCTGATGTTCTTGGATTTGTTGTTTGAAGTGTTTCATTAATTTTGGAAAGTTCTCAGTCATTACTGTTCACGTAAGTCTGCCACTTTTTCTTTTCTTGCTTTCTGGAATTCCTATTACATGTATGTCTGACTGTTTGATACTGTCCTTCAGCTCTTGGGTACCCTGTTCTTTTTTCTTCACTCTTTTTTTATCCTTGTATTTCATTTTGTGTAGTTTCTAGCTTCAGGTTCACCCTCAGCTGTATTGAGTGTATTGATGAGCTTGTCAAAGGTATTCATGTCATGTTATTCATTTCTACTGTATTCATTTGGTTACTTTCTATAGCTTACATATGCTGAGAGTCATCTTCTCTTTATTCATGTTATCTACCTTTTTGACTGGAATCATGAACATATTAATAATAGTTATGTTAGTGGATGGAGGGACCACTAAATTAGGAAGCCCACCAAGTGTGGCTTCTTGCCTCCAGCTGTGAGAGAATTCGCACAGCAGAGACGGGGACAGAGCGAAACTGCTTTTTTTCTCAAAAGAGGAAAAGGACGGAAAGTGCTTGAGGAGGGAGAAGGAAAGAAAAGCACTTGAGCAAGGAAAAGGCGCTTGAGCAGGGAGCTGTCAGCCAAGATGGCTGGTAGAGACAGCTCTGGCCCAGGTCCATCCATGTGGACTTTTACTGGAGGCTTCTTCCATCATGTCCTCCCTTTGGGTGTGATAGAGCCATTCAGTCCTTGTTCGAGTTTTTCAGTCCTTATATGGTCTGTTTTGGTTGTTATAGCAGTCGTCAGCTGTCATGGCGCTGGTGGGTGGGTCACTTAGCATGCTAATACATTACAATGGGCTTATAATGAGGCTCAGGGTGCACCATCTTGGACTGGGTTCTAACCAGTTGTTTTTTCTCTGCAGCTGCTTCTTGAGACTTAGATAAAAGTAAATGGTTTCTAGTCAAGAGAGGGGCAGGGGTATGATCCTGGGGGCAACAGCCTTGGTAACAAAAAGAAAAATTGCTTTTAACCAGAATGTCTGCAATCTGGTGGACCCAGCATCCTCCCCCCAAAAAATGTCTCCAAAGATTCTGTTCAGCCATGAAAGTTTTAAAGGGAAATGAAGGAATAATCTCAGTTAATCATTGAGATAGGTGGTCAGAGTCATCGCCATCCCCCAATGCTAGCAGGCTTGTCCTAATCAAGTGCTTGAGCCTGCTCTTCTATGACTTAGGGAGGCCTGGGAGACTTCAGCTTGTCTGGAAACAAGAGGCAGGCATTCGAGGGGGTGGCCATAGGATCCTGCTCCCTTTGAGTATTTTACATTTCTTATCTTACAGTGCTAAAATGTGAGTTATGCCTAGTTCTATCTGAGTCAGTTTCTTCTGATTGCTTTGTCTTGTCAGTTTTTTTTTCTTGTTTTTTTTTTTTTCCATGCCTTATAATTTCTTGTTCAAAGCTGGGCGTTTTTTTGAAGATAATATAGACAGTATTTATGGAAATGGACATGCCTTTTCTGTTGCTAGTTTTTCAGTGTGTCTTTGTGTGGGCGGGGGTGGGGAGTGAGGGGTATGTCAGGCAATCCACTGTTAATAAGTAAACTGTTCTTTGGGACAGAAGGCAAAAGGCAAGATTTCTGATGAAATATATTCTAGTTGTGTCAGAACTCAAGCTGTATTATTGTTTAGTATTCTCTGTTGACAAAAGTGTTTTAGAGTTACATTTGTAGGAAAAAATATACATTGTTAAGTTGTTTTGGTAAGAGCATAGCCTTATATAATATGATGAAAACAGTTTAACTGTGACCTCAGATCTCTGATGTTGACTTCTGTTTTGCTTTAAATTAATTTTGTTATTTAAACATAATTTGAAAATGGTTGGCTATTGGCTGACTTTAGCTGTTTTAAAGTTCATTTCAAATTGAATGACAATTCACATATGAGATTTTAGTTGTCACTCAAGAAAATCTTTGACTAATCAAGTAAAAGTTTCTGTAAATTTTGGGTTTTATTTTCTTATTAGCTGCAAAATACTATTTTGTCTATTGTATCATTTCTGAGTCTTTCTAGAAGGGAGTATTTTAAAGAACCTGAATTACTACAAATGACAAGAAAATTCAGAATCTTCATACAAGAAAGACTACACTGAGCATTTGGGATTAATTCAATTTGGATAGTGGTATTCTATTGATTATTAATTAGCTTTCTTGGACAAGATAGAACTGAAATAACATCCTGGAGATAGTTCTATCACATGGTTCAAAATATCAGCTTTGCAGATACATAGACAGATCTCAACATTTCTGTTACTAGCCCAGTTTTTGGATCACTTAATCTCTCCAAATCTGTTTATTCGTCAGTAAAATGGAGTCAATATTAGTGCCTACCTCATGGGGATAATGTAAGCATTAAATGGGTAATGCATGTGTTTGCCATGGTTCCTCACATGTAATGTTGAACACGCTAGCTGTTGTTACAAAATATGGAGTCATTTAAGTATAGAAGGTCCAGAGGTTGAACCCAGGTTGTGGACCAGGTGTAAAATTGTCCAAGATCAAAATTTCATTACATGCGAACTTTTTATTATGCCCCTCTGCTTTTAGTGGAACACAGCTGAAAGAAAACAAGGTCTAGGGTCTCTTCCATCCCAGTCCTAAGATTTTTCATTTAGGCTAGTGAGTGATTTTAATAGGTTTTATGCCTCCATTATGAATCGAAAAATCTATGAGTCCACTTCCTAAGAAAAATATACACATGCAAAATTTTATGCACAATTTGGGTGGGTTCATGGTGCTGCCTTTTAAAGCCTACCTATGGGACCTCTGTTCTTGGAGAAAGCATTGAATCTGGCACAAAATTATTAGAGGGAAAATGGGGCTGTCTAGATAGTCTTGCATCTCAAAGTAACTAAGACAAGGAAAGCAGCTGTATTTCCTAGGCTCCTTTTATATCATCTGCATCATCAAGAATTTCATGTATTACTTGATTCTGATAGTAATGAAGTTACCAGCCATGTCCCAGAGATTTTTCAAGATCTTACTAGAAGCCACATGTTCCTTCTGTAAGCAGAATACTACTTCTGTGAGCAAAACTGTTTGCAGTGCAGTGTTGTACTCGTGTAATAGAGGTATCAGCAAGTAATATTGTACATTGTTCCCTATGTGCATATACATCCCCTGCTAAGCACTTTACATGTATTATTTCATCCATATAGAGGTAGATTCCACTGTTACTCCCAATTTGCAAATTAAAAAAATCTCAGGTTTAGGCCTAAATTTTCCTTTAAGTTACACAACTTTAACTGGGAGTTGGGATTCAAACCCAAGTTTGACTATAAAGCTATATTGCTGAGTTATCAAAGGTAAAATGTTATCAAAGGTAAAATGTTTAGTACTTTAGCTAAGTTGTACCCATTTATTGCGGTTAAATGTAAAATTTCTGTTTGCCCTTTTGAAATAATGAAAAGCTTGTCTTCCCTGTTTCCCCAAACTGTAGTTCTAATTAATATCTGATATTGTATGTAATGTGAAATAAGCTTTATAAAGTTCATATGAATCTATTTTCTGAGATTTTCAGTAATATATTAGGGAAGAACTTTTTTATGAAGGGTGTGCTGTAACTTGGCAGTATGTTATTTGAAGACATTAAACCGAAAACAAATGGCTTATTCGAGATTAAGTTTTGCAATAGGCTGGAAGGGCCAGGATGGCAAGCAGTGGGAAACTTTTATAACTTAGTTATTTATTCTGATGAAGAAATAGATTATTTAGTTGAATTTATTATGAATAAATATTAATAATACCACAGATACTTCACTGTAAACTGAGGCAGATTACAATATAAGACTGCTTAGCTTAAATTAATTGATAGTGTTTTTCTAGCTATAGTTTTAGTTTTTCTTCTTTGGCTTAAAATGACTATGCATAAACTGGGTTATTTAAATAGTCTGCTTCCTAATCTCTTTCTGCATACAAGACCCATCACATTTGGTTTTGGATGCCAATAAATGTTGTTTACACTCCCAATGATGTTTTTTCTCCTAGACATTTTTCTGATTCTGGCTCTGATACAGCCTTCCACTGGGGATTGAGGAGGGGCGTGGGTATCTGGCCCTTTAAGAGCTTCACAGCCTTACCTGGCTCTTTCCTGAAGCAACTCAAATGAATTTGATATTCATTTGATGATTGTATTGTTCAAGTTTGTTAATTACACTTTACAGAACTTTATACTACTTAGTATATGAGAAATTATTTATACTTAATATGATTTCTTGCACTGTGACTACCTCAGTTTTTTGCATATAAATCTTTAATACATTTTAGGCTTTTGGCAGGGAATGCAACGCCATACTGTAAAATTTGTTTTTACAGGGAAGTCAGATTCATTTTTTTATACTATTGTGGTATGAAGAACTGTATTTCCAGTGATTGCTTGTATAGTTAAAAATGAGGCAACCTTTAAAAAATTTGAATTTGACTGATTTTATGTTTGTTATAATTTGGACAGATAAGAGACTAGATAGAAGAAGATTTATGCATTCTTGGGGGGAAGAGTCAGATAGTTCAGTAAGTGCTGGCATATGGAGTTTATATCTCAGAGAAATTTGAAGTGTTTTAAAATGATTATACTAACATGGTAAGTATACAATGAAATGAGTTTTACTGTCTTGTCTTGAAACAGAAATGTTGGTTGATCAAATAAGGCAAAGTCTTTAGCCTCCTTAAAGACTAAAAGTAGAAAAAAAAAGTTTCAAAGACTTTGAGGTTTCCATTTTATCAATTTAGTATACTGACTGTGCATTTATATGTACTAATTGTACATGTAAAGGAGAAAGGCGAACCAATTTTTACATCCCTCAATTTGTATCTGAAACCAGTATTTTAGAAGAATTTTCCTAGTAAGGCCACTTAATTTTTTTTTTTACAGATTTTTTTGTGGGGGAGGTAATTTGGTTTATTTAATAACTTTTTTTTTTAATGGAAGCACTGGGGACTGAACTCGGAACCTTGTGCATGCTAATCACATGCTATACCACTGAGCTATACCCTCCCCCCAGGCTGCTTAATTTTTAAAATATATTCTTTACCCTCTAATAGGTTTCTGAGAGGTTATTATTAGGCATTTTCAGATTCTAGACTGTATCTGTGGGTTTGGAACTAAGTAGAAAGATCCCCCTGGTAACTGAAATAGCTGTTGTAAAGCCTTTAGACATTATTCTATTTATGAAGCCCTTATTCAGAGTATATATAACATATAATTTTCACCATTCTGTTAGTCTGTTTTCTTGGTACACACAAAATAAAGAAAAAAGGTTAACAAAAAAGAAGAAAATATTAAGTTACAGTCTTTATTTTCTACCAGAGGGATGGGGAAGTAGAAATATATTTTAGATGTATTTACTTCATAACAGAAAAAAAACTATTAAAAGTGATATTTATTTACCTAATGAGTCTGGAGAGATGAAGCATACATGGGGTTTCTATTTAGTATTAACTTAAAAAGTATTTTATATTGTGGGCTTTGTTGTCATTGCTTTTTTTGTTGGTGTTTGGTAATTTTTCTAAGTGTTATGGTCATTAAGCAAGTACCAACTTTGGCATAATATATTACCGATAGAAATACTCTAAAGGTAGAACTATTTAATTTAAATCTGATTGATATAGAAAATACTATTCATGAACCATTATAATCTGCTTTTTTGCTCTTTGGAGTAATGACTGATTCTAGGGCTGGGATAGGGAAAATACAAGATGACTGGAGATCAAGTGCTTAAGCAAACAAATTCTGAAAAACTAAAGCTGGAACAATTTGAGCAACAAAATAATCACAGTGTTTAATTTTAACATAAAGAATAAAATAAATATCTATGAGTCCATACTGATATAAACAAATGATTAATAAATAAAGCAGAAGGGACAGATCTTCCTTACAGAACACTTCCAAATAATAATTGTGGATTCTACTCCATCTAAGAGGTGGAGCTTAACTCTCCTCTGTGTGAGAGTAGAATGGACTTAGTGACTGATCTTAAAAGCTGAGTACATGTTTGCCAGGCTGAAAAGAGGACTGTGTCGGGCATTTTAGGCAGAGTAAAATTAAAAGTAGAGATAGCAAGATACATTCTTCCAGTTTAGAGCAGCTGGAAGAGAGGTTGAATATATGTATTATGAAGAGATGTATATGCTGTGTTACATTATTTAGACTAACTTCATCTTGTAGTTAGTGGTTTTCAAATATTAGAAGATACAAGAATCACCTAGGGAGCTTCCCTGTAAAAACAGTTTTACACTATGACATAGAGGAGGTGGATCTTGAAATGATAGACCGAGAAGCACTCTAGATCAGAGAAGTGACAGAAGTAGAAGTGAGTAATAGTCTGGAAGCCAAGGTCAAAGAGTTTAAGAAGGGTATTCAGTGTCAAACGTCATTTAAAAAAAAAAAAAGTAAAAAGACTTGAGAAATTTGCTTTGGACTTGCCCATGACTTTGAAATACCTCTGAAGGAGAATGTGAGGATAAGCCAAGTTGCAGTGGATTGAGAAGTGAACGAGAAGAGGAAGGTAGAAGAAATCGGAGGTAGAATCCTCCTTTGAGACTTCTGTTATTGATGGGAAGGAAGGAGATAGAGTGTGCATATGTTTACACACTGAAAGGAAGAACCTAGCAGAAGAGGTAAAGACATGTTAGGAGAGAGAATAAGTAGGTAGGGTGCCCCAGAGGAAATAGAATATAAGGAACTATTTCTTATGCGAGTGTTAATTTTGAGAGGAGAGAGTCTGCCTTCTCACCGATAAGCAGTTAGGAATATTGGTGGTACATACAAACATAGAAAGTCATTGTGGAGAACAGGAAATTGAGGAGGCATATTCTTACGGCTTCTGTTTTCCTCTCTGATGAAGGAAACAATTTAATGCGGTGACTAAGTTGAAATGTTAAGGACCTTGGAAAAAATGTGTTGGAATAGTGGCTGTGATGAACAGAAATGGAGTAAACTTAGGACAGTTGAAAATCTTGCCAAACAAATCAAATTCAATGGTATATTTAAAGATACTATGTCACGATCAAGTGAGTGGAGCTTATTCTGGCAATTTAAGGTTGGTTTAACATTAGAAAATTAGTTATTGTTATTCACCATATTACAAACTAAAATGGAAAAACCATATGATTATCTTAATTGATGCAGAAAAAGCATTTGACAAAATCCAACAATTACTTTCATAATAAAAGCACTCAATAAACTTAGAATAAAAGGTAACTTTCTCAACTTGCTAAAGGTTATCTGTGAAAAACTATAACTAATAACTAACATCTTAAGGGTAAAAGACAAAAGTATTCTACATATGATCAAGAACAAGATAAGAATATTCATTCTCACCACTTCTATTCAACTTGTAATGGAAGCTCTAGCCAATATAAACAGGCAAGAAAACCGAGTAAGAGGCATCAAATTAGAAAGGAAGAAGTAAAACTGTCTTTATCCACAGATTACATAATCATCAATGTAGAAAATATAAATGGAGACATATGCCTTGTTAATGGATCGGGAGACTCAATATTATTATTATGTAATTTCTCTCAAAATGAATCAATGGATGCAATGGAATCCCAATAAAAATCCCTGTAGGTTGGTTTATAGAAATGAACCAGGTGATTCTAAAAGGTATATAGAAATATAATAGCCTAGAATGGCCAAAACAACTTTAAAAAGGGCAACAAGGTTGGAAGATTAACACTAACTAATTTGAAGACTTATTAGAATACTCCAATAATCATAATAATGTGATACATAAAGCAATGGAACAGAATAGAGTGTCCAAAAATAAACCCACCCATATGTAGATTACTGATTTTTTAGAAAAGTACAAAGGTAATGCAATGCAAGAAGGGCAATCTTTTAAGAAATGATGCTGGAATAATTGCGTATCCATATGCAAAAAAGAAACTTTAACCATACCTTGCACTACATTTTAAAAATTAACTAAAAAAGGAACATAGTCTTAAATGTAAAGCCAAAAGATATAAAAATTCTAGAGAAAAACAGGAATAAAATTTTTGTGTCCTTGGCTTTGGAAAAGATTTCTTAGATACAACAATAAAATCAAGCTCCATAAAAGAACAATTGGTAAATTAGAGTTCATGAAAAGGCAAAACTTCCTTTCTTTAAAAGACACTCTTAAAAGAATGAGAAGACAAGCCACAGTCTGGGAGAAACATGCAACAAAGTGAGTGATCTGAAAATAATTGTGCTGAATGAAAGAAGGCAGACAAGAAAAAAGTATATACTGTGTGATCCCATTTAAATAAAACTAAAATATGAAACAGTAGTGACAGCAGTGGGGAGGGAGGGATTAATCAAGTGCACAAGGAAATTTTGCGATATGGTCACTATTTTGATTAGAGAAAGTTCACAGTTAAATACTTATGTCAGCTCTTACTGAATTGTATATTACAAGTATTTGGTTTATTGTATGTTAATTATAATTCAGTTATGCTATTTAATTAAAAATAAAAAGAAAACAAAATTTTTCTTTCGTCAGGATGTTTTGTGGTGTAGTTTGAAAGGACAAAGTGAGGTTGGAATAATATCATCTAGTATTTGGATAATGGGTTCACCTACATTATTATGTTATATTAATTTGAAGTCTCAGTTGCCATTGGTAGTTTGTTTATTTTTGGGGGAAGGAGAGGTAATGAGGTTAATTTGCTTATTAGTTTTGGGGTTTTTTTTTTAATGGAAGTACTGTGGATTGAACCTAAGACCTCGTGCGTGCTAATTACATGCTCTACCACTGAGCTATGCCCTCCTCCCAGCCACTGGTATTTTAAAAGGTGTTTTTTAGTGTTTGAATATCAATCTGCATGCAAATGTAAAGGTATCGAGAAAAATGACATTTTTCCCTTTCTTTTTCTCTCTGCTCCCTTTCTTTTTAAAAACAGGAGTGACAGTTCATTCAGATTCTTTGTGTTCTTTTTCGTCTATATTTGTCAGTTTGCTGTACATGTACTCCAAGCTGCAGGATTTCATAATTGGGGTAACTGGTAAGTCATTTACTTTCATCACTCCATTTATAATCTGTTCTCTGGTATCTTTATACAGTTTTTGGCTTCCTAAAACTATTTAACATAGAAAAGCCAAACTAGCAAAAGTAAACAAATAATAAAAATGCAGTTAAGGAATTTCCTAAGGAATAACCTTTGGACAAGCCATCTATTTGAAAATTATGTTCCTATTTTTAAGAACAGTATATTGTATCTAGTTTAAATAAAATGTGTAGATAATTGGCGCTAAGAGGAAGAGTAAAAGGAGATTGAGGAGTGGTCTGATAGGAGGGCCAAGGATTGCTGAAGGGGGAGAAAAGAACTTGAAGGGATTTAAGGAAAAGGGTACCTATTATGTGTAAAGCACTGTTTTAGGCATACAAACATATGTTCATACACACACATGCACGTCTTTGAAAAGTACAGTAAGCTGCACGCACATTTTTTAGCCATTCTGATATGTGTGTAGTGATACTTCACTGTAGTTTTAATATTTATTTCCCTAATCATAATGATTTACATCTTTTCATGTGCTTATTCGCCATCCTTATATCCTCTTGGTGAAATGTTTCTTCATGTCTTTGCCCATTTTCTAATTGAAATTTATTTATTCACATATTTATTTATTTAAAGTCTGTACAATTGTGTAGTTTGAATTGTTATTTTATTTTATTTATTTATTTTACTTTTTTATTGTGTAATAGTTATTTTACAATGTTGTGTCAAATTCTAGTGTAGAGCACAATTTTTCAGTCATACGTGAACATGTATATATTCATTGTCACATTTTTATTTCGCTATGAGCTACCACAAGATCTTGTATATTTTTCCCTGTGCTATACAGTATAATCTTGTTTACCTATTCTACATTTTAAAATCCCATTGCTGTTGACGCTAACCCTTTGAATATGTGGTTTGTAAATATTTTCTTACATAATTAAGCAAAATTTAAAAACTAATCGTGAAATCATTGGCATAAAAAAGTATAAAATCTGGTAGTACACATTCAAGGCTTGAATTTGGTGTTTGACTTGAATTTAGACTATGCTGTTCATTACCTATATGACCTTGGGCAAGTTACGGAGTATTTCTGTGACCCAGTTTGTCACCTGTAAAATAGCGATTAAAAATGGCATGTATTTTATGGGGTTGTTGTGAGAATTAAATGAGTTAATACATACAAAGAACTTGAAAGTTGCCTGGCCCATAAGTGCTGACTGAATATGTATTAGTTGTTATGCTATTGTTTAAAAGCATGCATTAATTTAGTTGCCTACTTTTACTTTATTTTTTTAATTTCATAGTGGTTGGATTTCATCCCTTACTGGTCTCAACCAGAGTATTCCTGTTGGAATCATGATGATAATCATAGCAGCACTTTTCACAGCATCAGCAGTCATCTCACTAGTTATGTTTAAAAAGGTAAGTGAAATTTTATATCTGTAAATTTTCTAGTGAACCTGATGTTCGGTTCTCATTTTCCCATTTTGCTCTTAATTTAGTGTAACCTCAATCCATTTTGTTGTTGTTCTTATGCAAGTTTGCTCCCTGAGAATTACTTTTTGCAATTAAAAGTTACATATAGATAAGTTTTAGAAAATTGCATCACATTTTAAACCCCTTGTAAGAAGGGAATATTTTTAAGTCCTGTTAACTGAAAGAGTCTTTCATGAATTGAAGAGTTTAACTCATTTTTTAAATTTGTATTTTTTATATATTCTGATTTCTTTTTTTGAATATGAAGCATATTAGCGTGATTAATAAATAGAAGTAAAACTATTGTGTGGTGTGTGCATTTTATTTGTATTTAAAATTTAAAGACACTAAATTATTTAAGAGTGTAAAGTGAGCTGGTGACAGATTCAGGCTAAATTATGGCGTGTATTTTGTCTTTAGTGACTGCCCAATTATCTTAGCCTTACAGTTGGCCTTCCACGTCTGAGCAACTATAGTTTGAAAATATTAGGAAAGTTCCAGGAAGTTTCAAAAAGCAAAACTTGAATTTGTCACACACTGGCAACTATTTACATAGCATTTACATTATATTTACAAGTATTTGTATAACATTTACATTGTATTAGGTATTGTAAGTAATCTAGAGATGATTTCAAGTATATGTTTGCGGGTGGATGTGCTTAGGTTATGTGCAAATACCATGCCATTTTATATAAGGGAATTGAACATCCTAAGATTTTGGTATCTATGGGAGTAGGGGTGAGGGGGGTTGTGGAACCAATACCCCACGGATACTGAAGGTCGACTGTACTTCTTCCTGTAAAATTTCCATGGCTGTTGTCACAGCCTTAAAAAAAAAAATCATTACTTAGGGTAGGAAAGAAATCAATGTTTTTATTTGTTTATATAAAATTTTATTGTGTCTGGAGTATGTATTTTGGATATTCTACATGTGGTCCAACATGATATTGAAACCCTGGGAATAGCACCTATGCTTTAAAATGATACTTTTTTTTGTGGGTCTCACATTAAAGAAGTTTTTTTTTTTTTTTTTTTTTTTTTTCCGTTTTTTCCTTCACTTTTTAAAAATTGAAGTAACAGTCAGTTACAATGTGTCAGTTTCTGGTGTACAGCACAGTGTCCAAATCATGCATATACATACATATATTTTCATATTCTTAGACAATAAGTTCTTAAAACATTTTTTTTTCTTTTCTTTATTTTTTACTGTCTGGTAACTTGAGAATAGGTATCAACAATGCATTTAAATAACTCCCTGTATTTAAGAAGACTTCAGACTCTTGAAATATTTCACTTGTACATTTGTCTTTAATCCTTCTTATAACTTTATGAAGCCCAGGCTATGTTCTCTCCATATTTTGCTACTCATTTTCTCTCTTAAGCACTTTTACTTCTTTTGTGGATCTACACACACGTAACTATTGAAACTCAGCTTTCTAAAGTTACTAAATCCTATAGCCTTTTTTCCATTTTCCTCCTCCTTGAACTCCAGCCTTCTACACTACAGGTGGCTTCTCTTCCTCAGCCTTTGTAGTTGTGTTCTGATTCTCCTGCCTCTGAGGCTAGTCTTTCTCCTTAAGTAAAGGCCTTCTTAAATGCAGTCAGCTCCCTGCTCTTTGTGCTCTACAGTCTTTTTCCTTGGGAATTTTCAACCTCCTTCATTGTTTCACTTTCTTCCTTACTTGAATGACCTAGAGTCTTGGAGTGGAAAGACATAATGCTTTACCCAAGCAGTTGCATCTTCAGGTGCCTGTCTACATCTCATGTGATTGGTATCATCATCCCCCACTAACGCATCATAAACTCATTCTCTTCTCAGAACTAGCACTCCTTCCAGAAGTTCTGCTTCATATTCAAGAAACATTTAGTAAGACCACATATTGTATGAGTCCATTTATATGAAGTGTTCGAAATAGGCAATAGAGACAAAAAGTAGATTCATGCTTGCCTATAGCTGGGGGTGGGGTGGAGGGTGACTGCAGATGGTTATAGAATTTCTTTTTAGGGGGTGATGAAAATGTTCTAAAATTAGGTTGTACATAGATACAAACACACACACACACATAAATACACATATATTCACAGCACTATGAATATACTTAAAACCATTGAATTATACACTTCACAAGGGAAAATTGTAGAATACAAAAATTTATCTCAGTGAAGCTGTTTTTTAAAAAAAGGAAGTTTATTAAATACCTGTTATAAACGAGTGGGTCTCGGTACTTGCTTGTGTGGTTCCATGTAACATTTATGCCAGCACTTTGACTGCTTCTGTCAGTGCCTCCATTACTTTTTTAGTCACTTTCCTAGATATTTTCTTAGTGTCTTTTCCATCTTTCTCTTCCTTTCCATTCCCAACTTCAGCTAATCCAGAAATTTTTTTTTTTTTTTACAGGTCACTCATATCCCACCCCTAGTTCTTTCAGTCCGTTTTGTGTATAGTTACTGTATTAATCTAAAAAACCCCAAACAAACCCAGTCCTCTGAAGATTTTTGAAGTGGACTTCGGGTTGGGACATGGGATTGTGGTGGTTGTGGTAGTAGGGCTGGGGGTGACTTTTCACAACTCCCATATCCAGACTTTCTACTCACTCAAAATGTACTACTCAGTTTCTTTAAATATACCATGTACATTCCTTTATCCCAGTTTTTCTTCGTGCTCTGCTTCTTAACCTCTGGGTTGCTTCATCTCTGCCAGGTAAGGCTTACAAATACTCTTCTAAGACCTAGTTTGCCTCTCCCTGCCTGTCCTACAGATCTTTCGCATTCCCCATGTCTTAGGGATTAAGTTGTACCTTTTGACTACCTTCATCCAGTTCCCCATATTCCCGACCCCTTGCCTCTTATAACCACAAATCTGATGTCTTTTTTTAATAAGGATCTGTCTGTTTTTAAATAATTGACCTACAATGCTATGTTAGTTTTTGGTGCAAAACATAGTGACTTGATATTTCTTTACATTTCAAAATGATCACCATGATAAGTCTAGTTAGTTACCATCTGCCACCATAAAAGATGATATATTTTTATAGATTTTATTACCCATACTTTACATGTTTTTTTGTTTTTGTTTTTTCTTTTAAAAGTCCTTTGTGGGTATGTAGCCGTAGTTTATAACCACTAGGGGTCAGGTTTTTCATAAACAGTTAATGTCCTCTGGAAGTTATCTGTACACACTATTTTGGCTCTAGAATAGTAGCTTTTTCAGTAGGCTATTCTGTGTCTCCAGCACCAGCTAAACCATGCTCTGTGGTATATATTTATTTCAGTTACAATGAATACAGTTTTGAGAATTTTGTTGGCATTCTGAAGTCTTGCATACTTCGTGGAGTTAGATAATCATTGGTGTTGAAAGTGCCCAGTATAAGTGGTATAGTATCTTTGTTCCCCCCATAGTGTCATCATATAATCCAAATTTAAAATAATTGAAATGCAAGAATATCTGTCTTTTGTAACTCTTCATAGATAAAGGAATAGTTTAATCCTTACTATCTGCAGATAGATTTTTAAAATTTTCTTTTAGTTTATTTCCAAACAGTATTTTTTTTTAATAGGCTCATCTTTTTATAGTAAACTATTAGAAAGAATTGAATAATAGTTTTGGGCTAAAGGGAGATTTATAAATGGGTCAAATAACAAATGAATGCGTTACTGGAGACTGTGTATCAGGGGAATCCAAATTTTTCCCTTTCTTTGAATTGGTATAAGAGCTAGAATAACATGAGTATGGATGAGATAAATAGATAATACATAATTTGTATTTCCTTTCAGACCTAGTTTGAATGGTTATTTTTTCCATAAAGTTTTAGAAATTGTTTGGACTTTGTGTGTCCACGTTAACAAAATAATTATTAATAGTGATTTTTTACATTTCAAGAGAATTTTAGGAAAAAGTTATTTCACTTCTTTAAAAAAGTTTTTTTTAAGTGCTTTAAAATTTTTTTATATGCCAAAATAACTATTCGGCAAATACTTTTTTATTTTGTGTGAGAGTATAGAATTGAGGTGTATGATCTAGAATAATGACAAGGCTCATTTATTAGTTAAATTGGTGTTTTACAGTAAATGCTTTGTGAAGATATCCTATTATATATAAAGCAATAGTCTTCTTAGATTAAAAGTGAATTTTACTTTCTTTGAAAGCATTATTGTTCACACTCCCCCCACCCCCTTTTGCTTTATTCTGGCTCTAGGACAGAATGCTGATAATTTTATTATCCTATTTTTCTGTGGTCACAAATAGACATGCTGCTTTTCCCTCTGATTCATCCAGCACTATAGTCTTTCCTGATTAGGAATCAGTTTCAGATGATTCACATCGCCTATTAAATGCTGATCCACATGCTTGTTATCTTTATCCAGGGGACACAGAATAGGTACAATAATACTTTTGAATCTCTAGAAAAATTGGCACTCTGAGCAGGTACTTTATATCTTGTCATTAGTTGGTATCCTTACTACATTCACTTTTTTTATTGACCAAATTTTAATTTTGTTATCCTTTCCTGTATGTACTAGACTAGTTACTTAGTAGAGCCGAAGTGTAGGTTAATACAGCTAAATAGATGTGAATTATTTTTACCTAGGCATCTTCAAATTTGGTAGATCTTCTTGTTTATACTGCTGTACATATGATACTTTTACCCAAATCATCTTTATATGTATATTTTAACAGCTTTAATGAGATGTAACTCATAGATCATGCAGTTTACCCATTTAAGTGTACAATTTAATGTTTTTAATAAATTACATTATTTTTATAAATTATGGCAAAATATATAAAACATTAAATTTTCCATTTTAACCATTTAAAGTGCACAATTTGTTTTTATTTTTAATTTTTGATTGATGTATAGTCAGTTACAGTATAAATTTCTGGTGTACAGCATGTTTCAGTCATGCATACACATACATGTATTCCTTTTTATATTTTTTTTCATTATAGTTACTACAAGATATTGAATGTAGTTCCCTGTGCTATACAGAAGAAATTTATTTTTTAATCTATTTTATATATAGTAGTTAATCGTTGTAAATCTCAAACTCCCAATTTTTACCTTCCCCCCCTTCCCCCTAGTAACTATAAATTTGTTTACTGTGTCTGTGAGTCTGTTTAAGTGTACAATTTAGTGGCATTAATTGCATTTACAGTGTTGTATAACCATCACCACCATTTCCATTTTTCATCATCCAGCAGAAACTCTGCAGTCATTAACCAGTAACTTCCATTTCCCTCTACCTCTAGTGCCTGGTGACCTCTAATCTACTTTCTGTCTAATGAATTTGCTATTATAGTTATTTCATATAATTAGAACCATTAAATATTTTCCTTTTGTATCTGGCTTATTTCACTTAGCTTAAAATTCTTAAGGTTCATCCATGTTGTAGCATGTGTCAGAATTTCATTCTTTTTTATGGCCGAGTAGTAGTCCACTGTATGCATATATTACATGTATTACATGTGTTTATTAATTTGTTGATGGACACTTGGGTTGTTTCCACCTTTTTCTATTCTGAATAATGCTACTAAGAATATTAGTGTACAAGTATCCCTCTGAGTCTCTGCTTTCAGTTCTTTTGGGTATATAAGAGAATGGCTTGGTGTTCGTGACAGTTCTGAGTTCAGCTTTTTGAGGAACCACCAAACTGTTTTCTGCAGTGCCTGCACTGTTTTACATTCCTGCCAGCAATGTGCAGGGGCTCCAGTTTCTCCACATCCTCACTAGCACTTACTTTCCATTTTCTGATTATAGCCATCCTAGTAGGTGTGAAGTAGTATGTTCACTTTTTAAACTATTAACCTCTAAGGTTATTGCAAACTAAGGATTTTACTTTGTAACACAGGTATAGTCTGCTAGAGTAGTAGTGAATTTATTTGGTAACTTTTTTTCTTTAATAGTGAGGATAATTTGAGGCCATTTGTTTAATCTCTAGCAGGTATAGAAACAAATAACTGTTCAGTGGCTTCTACCACAAGTTACTATGTCTTCTAGGGGATATAACAATGAGTGGAAATTATGCTTCCTCTCAAGGAACTAAAAAAGCATGTGGTGTCTAAAACATGTAGATAAACCCTACAAAAGAAGAATCAGAATATATATCATTAGAAGTATGAGGAGTGTTCACAAAAGGGAGAGCCACAGCTAGTTTCAGCAGAAAGGCGACAGCAATATTTCAGATAGGTCCCGAAGGGTGAGTGGGATTTCAATAATGTGAATGTAGACTGGTAGTTCAAGAGGCTACAGAAGGGACATCTGACCCAGATCGATGGCAGTGGAGGTTTCTAGGAAATGTTTAACTGAAAAAATTAGGCTTAGAGATCCAGACTTTCTAAAATAAATAAATAAACAACCAAACAAACAAAACCCCCTCAAAAACTAGAATAAATATTTCAAAAACTCATTTTGGTATGACAAGGATCTTAAAAGCATGATTTCATTTTTCCTTCAGTTTTATTGAGATATAATTGACATACAGCACTGTGTAAGCTTATGGTGTACAGAATAATGATTTGACTTAAATAAGTCATGAAATGATTACCACATTAAGTTTAGTGAACATCCATCATTCTATCTAAATACAAAATGAAAGAAATAGAAAAAAATTTTTGCTTGTGATGAGAACACTCAGGATTTCCTTTCTTGACAACTTTTGTGTATAATATACTGCATTGGTAATTATATTTTTCATGTTGTGCATCACATATGTGTTTCTAATTTATCTTATAACTGGGAGTTTGTGCCTTTTGCCTACCTGTATCCAATTCCCCCTCCCTCTATCCCTTTGCCTCTCATAACCACAAATCTGATCTCTTTTTCTATGAGTGTGTTTGTTTTTGAAGTATAATTGACCTACCACACTGTGTTAGTTCCTGGTACACAACATAGTGGTTTGATATTTTTAGACATTTCAAAATGATTACCATTATAAGTCTAGTTGACATTTGTCACCATTCAAAGATACTATATAATTATTAACTATATTTCCCACACTGTACATTTCATACCTATGACTCATTTATTTTGCAACTGGAATTTTACAATCTTAATCTCCCTCAGTTGTATCTCTCCTACCCCCACCACCTTCCCCTCTTGCAAGCACCTGTTTGATCTTAGTACCTATGATTCTATTTCTGTTTAGTTACATTTGTTCATTTGTTTTGTTCTTTCAGTTCCACATACAAGTGAAATCATACATTTATCTTTCTCCATGTCTTAGTTCACATATTATAATACCTCTAGGTTCATCTATATTGTCACAAATGTCAAGATTTTTTTTCTTCTATGGCTGAGTAATATTTCATTGTGTGTGTGTGTGTGTGTGTATGTATCTATCACATCTTTTTTCTCCATCTATCCATGTGCGCTTAGGTTGCTTCCATATCTCAGCTGTTGTAAATAATGCTGCAGTTAACAGCATTCCATATATCCTTTTGAACTGGAGTGTTTTTGTGTTCTTTGGATAAATAACCTAGGAGTGGGAATGCTGGTTCCTTTGGCAGTTTTATTTTTAATCTAGTGGGGAATCTCCATACTGTCCTCCACAGTGGCTGCTCCATTTACATTCCCACCAAGAGTGTATGAAGGTTCCTTCTCCTCGTTATCACTAGCGCTTGTTATTTGTTTTTTTTTTATAGTAGCCATTCTGACAGGTATGAGGGGATATTTTCACTGTGGTTTTGATTTGCATTTCCCTGATGATTAGTGATGCTGAACATCTTTCCATGTGCCTTTTGGCCATCTGTTCATCTTCTTTGGAAAATGCTTATTTGGGTCCTCTGCCCATTTAAAATTATGTTGTTTGTTTTTTTGATGTTGAATTTTATGAGTTCTTTGTATATTTTGGATATTAACCCTTTTTTGGATGTGTCATTTGTAAATATCTTTTCTCATTCAGTAGGCTGCCTTTTCATTTTGTTGATGGTTTACTTCACTGTGCAAAAGCTTTTTAGTTTGGTGTAATTCTGTTTATTTTTGCTTTTGTTCCCCTTGCCTGAGGAGATACATCCAGAAAATATTGCTGAGACTGATGTCAAAGAGCTTACTCCCTGTGTTTTATTCTAGAAGTTTTATAGTTCTAGACTTACATTTAAGCCTTTAATCCATTTTAAACTTATTTGGTATATGGTATGAAAGAGTACTCCATTTTGATTCTTTCACATGCAGCTGTCCAGTTTTCCCAGCACCATTTAGTGAAGAGGCTGTTTGCCCCCCCATTATATATTCTTGCCTCTTTTGTCATAGATTAATTGTCTGTTTAAGTGTGGGTTCTTTTCTTTGCTCTCTAGTCTGTTCCACTGAGCCATGGATCTGCTTTTGTGCCAGTACCAGACTGTTTTGATAACTGTAACTTTGTAATGCAGTTTGAAATCAGGGAGTGTGATACTTCCAGCTTTGTTGTTCTTTCTCAAGATTGTTTTTATCTATTCTGTAGGGCCTTTTGTGTTTATGTACAAATTTCAGAATTATTCTTTTATAGGTCTGTGGAAAAGAAAATGCCATTGCTATTTTGATGGGGATTGCATTGAATCTGTAGATTGTCTTGGATAGTATGGTTATTTAAACAATATTACTCTTCAGTTCCAATGTATTTTTCCATCTGTGTGTCATCTTCAGTTTCTTTAATCGGTGTCTTAAAGTTTTCCAAGCACAGGTCTTTTACCTCCTTAGTTGGATTTATTCCTAGGTATTATATTCTTTATGTGATTGTAACTGGGATTTTTTTCTTAATTTCTCTTTCTGATAGTTCATTGTTAGTGCATAGAAACACAACAGATTTCTGTATATTAATTTTGTACCCTGCAACTTTATCAGATTCATTGATGAGTTTTAGTTGTATTTTGGTAACATCCTTAGGATTTTCTATGTATAGTATCATGTCATCTGCAGTGACAGTTTTACTTCTTTCTTTTTAATTTGGATGCCTTTACTTTTCTTTTTGTTGGTTGAGTTGCTGTGGTTAGGACTTCCAATACTATGTTAAATAAAAGTGGTGAGAGTGGGTATCCTCCTTTTGTTCCTAATCTTAGAGGAAATGCTTTCAGCTTTTCACTGTTGAGTATGATTTTGGCTGTGGGCTTGTCATATGTGGCCTTTGTTGCAATGAGGTATGTTCCCTCTGTACCCACTTTGTGGAGGGTTCTTATTATTAATGGATACTGAATTTTGTCAAAAGCTTTTTCTACATCAATTGAGATGGCAATAGTTTTATTCTTCAGTTTGTTAACGTGTGTATCACATTGATCAATTTGCAGATATTGGAAAAATCTTTCCATCCCTGGGATAAATCTTACATAATTGTGATGTATGATCCTTTTAATGTATTGTTGGATTCAGTTTGCTAATATTTTATTGAGGATTTTTGTATCCATGTTTATCAGTGATGTTGGCCTCTAATTTTCTTTTTTTTGTGCTATCTTTGTGTGGTCTTGGTATCAGGGTCACGTTGACCTCATGGAGTGAGTTTGGAAGCGTTCTTCCTCAGAACGCTTTCTCTGAGTTTTTTGGAATAGTTGAGAAGGATTGGTGTTAACTCTTCTTTAAATGTTGGTGGAATTCACCTGTACAGACATCTGGTCCTAGACTTTCGTTTGTTGGGAGACTTTTTGTTATTGATTTAATTTCATTCCTGGTACTCAGTCTGTTCATATTTTCTATTTCTTCCTGATTCAGTCTTGGAAGACTGTACATTTCTAGGAATTTATTTGTTTCTTTTAGGTTGTCCATTTTATAGGCATATAATTGTTCATAATAATCTCTTATGATCTTTTGTATATTCTGTGGTGTTGGTTGTCACTTCTCTCTTCATTTCTGATTTTAGTGATCTGAAGCCCTCTTTTTTGCCTTTTTAAAAAAAATATTTTAAGGGGTAGGTATTTAGGTTTACTTATTTCTTTCTTTTTAGAGGAGGTACTGGGAATTGAACCCAGGACCCTTGTGTATGCTAAGCATGCACTCTATCACTTGAGCTATACCTCTCCCCAAAACAGATACCTTAAAGTCTATTTTTAGATGATAAGGTATGGAAAATAAATTTTTTAAGTCCAATTTCTACATAATGATAAAGGAAGGATTACTTGCATACAACTACTAAAAATGATTTGATGATGAAAGTAAAATTAACAATTTTAAATAGGGGGGGAGGGTATAGCTCAAGTGGTAGAGTGCATGCTTTAGCATGCCCGAGGTCCTGGGTTCAATCCCCACCCAGTACCTCCTCCAAATAGGAATAAGTAAAAATAAACCTAATTACCTCCCCCTCATAAAAACAAACAAAAAAATTAAAAACAATTTAAAATAGTGACAGTGGCTAGATAAGATAAAATTACCTATAACCTTACACAGCAGAAAAAAATACATATCTGAATAAGCAATCTGGAAGGGAACTGGCTGAAATCAAACTAATAGCATAAAATATGATGTCAAAACCAGTAAATATGGTAGGGATGGGTAAAATGCAGGGTTGTTAAAATGTGTTCAAACCTAAGAAATCAGCAACTTAAAAATAATCACTTATATACAGATTGCATATATAAACCTCATGGTAACAACAAACCAAAAATCTATAAAAGACTCACAAATGAAAAATAGAAAGGAATCTAAACATAACACTAAAGATAGTCATCAAATCACGAGGGAAAACAATAGAAGAAGAAGGTAACAAAAAAAAAGAACTGCAAAACAGCTTGCAGTATTTGAGTGTTGTGCACTGAATGTGAATGTTAGTCTTTTCCCTCTAGGTGGCTCTCTGGGTCTGCATAGATCTAGACTGTGAAATGTGCTATTTCTACCTTTATTTTGCCTCTCTTCTCTGTGGGGCTATGAATTACGTTTTAAGTAATTGAACTGTGAAGCTTATGAATATATAACATCAGCCACACAATTTAATACAAGTTTTAAAGCAAATTAATACAATGTTTGTTAATTACATGCCCATGAATTTGGGGGGAAAGGAGGAGAGACAGAGAAGTTAACTTGTAATTACTGGCACTGTGACTGGGTCTCATAAATAAAGATTTATTAGATTTCTATCATACCTTCATTCTAGGATCTAATTGTATGTACTCATTGTGAGATAAATTTCTTGAACAAAGGAGTAGTAACTTACCTGTATGTTTAATTTTTTATAAAAAACTTAGTTTGGAAAGGGAATAAAAATAGTTCTATACTTATGATAGTGCTGTGGTACTAAAAGAAAGAATTCTAGGGTTTACCAGAATATGTACTTGTCAATGCTCTTTTTCTCCCTGACCCTTTAATACTTTGGCCCATAGTAAAATGGTATTTGCTTTTGCCACTTTATCAGAAGAACTTGGGGCTGGTACCCCTTCTTATTCCCTGACAGCGCTTCATTCCTTAACTACTTTCTTCCCTTGGCATCTGTGAAAAGGTCCTTGGTTTTTCTCATTCCCCCCAATCATTTCTTGTTGTGGGGACCTCTTAAATATTGGTGTCTTAATAGGCTATGGTACTCAGCTCTCTTCTCTGTCTGCTCTGTGTTCATGGACAATTTCATCTATGCCAGAGTTGTAGGTACCATTTATGTGCCAGTGATTTCCAAGTCCGTGCCCCTAGCCCATTCCTCTGAAGCTTCAAACCAAAATTTTACCTGTTTGCTGCGGCAGACTTAGAATAGGTATTCAGTAAACATTTATACAGTGTGTGAATGTTTAGAACTGAGTGTCTCTCCTCCCAGACCAACCCATCCTTTCTGTTCTCTGTCTTCTTGAAACAACTCATCAGTATCCAAGCTTGACTTGAAAGTATTTGACTCCTCCTTTTCCTCACTCCACGATTTCCAGTTCCTATCTGTCTAGGTTTGGGGAAAGAGCTGACTTTGGTGCACTGCCCTCATCCCCCAAACCTGCTTTGATAACAGTCCAGTCAGGCTTCTAATTTAGACGTAATCACACTGCAGTGTAATTACAAGTTCACTTTTCTGTCTCTTCCTCCCTCTCCCCAAGTGTGTAGACATGTGATAAATATTTGTTCTAATTTGCCTTTTATTGCTTCCTTTCTCAAATTGTATTAAGTTGGTTAGCTGATGTTATATATTGACGTGCTTGATAGTTTAGGCATCTTAAAACATATGCTAATAGAGTATTTTTGAACCCTACTCATAAAAATCCACAATTTGAGTGATGAATCATTATGGACAGATAGTTCTCAGAAGTGTTTCTTCATAAATCCTTCAGGACTTGACCATACACAAAAAGTTTAAATAGTATACGGAGTGAATAGCAGAAGTATCTTTAAGGGCATACATATTGCTTGGCATGTTAAAAGATAAAATGGTACTATTTGATAGAATAGGGCCAGTGGCGTAGATATAAGTAACGTATTATTTTCTTTTATTTGTCTAAGGTAGTAAATTAGTGTATTAAAATCAGAATGTCTCTGGTCATGTTTAAACCATTCTTTTGTAGGTTGTAGTATATTAATTAGGAATAGTGGAAAACATAGCTTTTTGCATTTGGTTAAGAAGTTGTTTTTTTTATTACTTTTGGTTTGGCATACACATAATTATCTCTTCAGCTTTGAAGATAAAAAGGAAAAATCTGTTAAGAAAAGAGTTACATAGAGTATTGTGTGCCAATGTGGTGGCTGATGTCCATGGTCTTAGGAGTCATGCCTAGAATCTGGTCCTTTTATCTCTGTATTACTGTTGAGAATAATTGAAGAGCTGTTGATAATGAACGTGTAGGTTACCCCTGATCTTCTCCCACTTTTCTGTGCCCCTGTAGGTACATGGACTGTATCGCACAACAGGTGCTAGTTTTGAGAAGGCCCAGCAAGAGTTTGCAACAGGTGTGATGTCCAACAAAACTGTCCAGACCGCAGCTGCAAACGCAGCTTCATCTGCAGCAACGAGTGCAGCTCAGAATGCTTTCAAGGGTAACCAGATTTAGAGAATCTTCCATCCATACACTGTTACCTTTTGACTGTACTTTTTTCTCCGGTTACTGTATTCTATAAATATTTTTTTGTTCAAAACACACAGTACACACAGCACGTATATTCCCTAATCACTTGTGCATGGGCTAAAACCAGAAAAACTTCCTTGTCTTATTATTTACCTAACTGTTTCTTAATATTTCAGTGCCCCTTGCAGAAAAAAACATTACATGCTAAATAAATATTCTCCATATTTTTGGGGGGATAAATGTTCAGCGAATTATTTCAGTGGTGACACACTGAAATTAACATGGCACTCATGATTAAAAATGCAATTAGTACTTTGCTGCAGTCATTCTTTCAAGAATCTTAGACATAAGGATTATACATTGGAGCCGTAAAGCAATGCTTCGCTCTTTTTTCCTTATTTATATTGAAAGAAATAGGACTTCAGAGACTTCCGGATTTTTTAAATTGGCTTGCTTTTAGCAGTTTCAGTCACCAGTGAGGAGCCTGTGTGCATAGTAGATATGTAAATTATCTTTTTATTTTCTTTTTTTTAGAGTAGGCGATATTTTGATTATCAGTCTCTGATCTTGCATGGGCACCATGTTTCTTAAGAGAATTAGTATTTTGGGTTATGCACTGCCTGTGGTGATAGGATTGGGGAGTTGTTTATAGAATCAATAGAATCAAAGAAGTGATTTCCTGTAATAGTTTCTTTTAAATAAAAATTTATTCGGGTGCAATGTGAGCATATAATATTGCAGTGCATTATCCAAGAGAAAAGGTAGATAATTATGGCATAGAATGTAGTGATGATACCTTTTTTTTTAAGTTTTCAGTATTCATATCATAGTAAAATATTATTCTATGAAAACTTTGGTATACTCTCGTGGCTACCCTTTTTAATTGAACTGAGAATGTGTTTGGCAGCTCTTTTTTGGGGTATGTGTGTGTAATTTTTAATAGAGGTATTAAAGTCTAGCCTAACTCCATGTCCAAAAAGAACATTACAGTATTTAAGGAATTTTTCTTTTAGCCTCTCATCTCTAGTTGGCATTAAAAATAGAAAGACCCTGGCACTTCACATATATTTGAATCCCTAATGCACTTCACTCTTCAAGTTTTTGAGACAGACTGAATACATCAGAATTTTTTAGTAATAGAAAAAATAAAACATTTCACTTGCACCAAGCAAGAAGATACAAACAGTTGAATGCATTAATTATGAATATAATCACATTAAAGTTATACTATGTGGCACAGGAATTCATTCTTATAGTATACTTGGGTTGAAACTTTGAATCACTTTTAATACTGATTAAATGACTCAAAGACGCTTGTAAAGTCACGATACTGTGTTCAAGGAGTCATTAGCCAACCTAAGATTGCAGAATAATAGGTAGTGATTTATTAGACTTTATTTTAAGTAAGGGTAGTCTTTTGGATTATATTATTTGAGACCAAAAAATCATCTGGGCATAAGTGGTTAAATCGCTTTTATTCTTTCCCCCCAAATCTGGAGTTAAAATGAGTATCATGCTGTGGATGGGATTGTGAGTTCTCACCATTTATGAAAGAAGCTTTGTGTGATACTGGATAACACAGATCCATCCAGATGGTGTTTACATTTGATTTATTTGGGACTTTATTGACGTAATATACTTAGAATTTATTTCTTTTATTCTGATGAAAATAGGATTCAGAATATGAATTTAAAGCTGTTTTTATTAATATTTCTGATCAGTGATAATCTCCACCTACTTTCACAACCAAATAAGCCAGTTCAAGTTTTTCAGAGTCTATAATCTTACTGCAAATCTGTTTTGTCAGTGTGCTTCATTGAGTGTGGATTTTACAGACATTCAAAACATTAACCACATAACACAGAGAACTTATGTCCATCATGAGTTTATATCTTAAGTCGATAGCTTTATCATAGAGACTTCTGAAAAGTACTGAGATTCTTTCCTTCAAGAATTATGAATGCTTCTCTCTATTCTTTGGATGTCCTGTATTATTAAACATCAAAGAATGATTACCACCAACAGTACCCTTTTTGTGTGGATGGGGGAAATTGTTTTAAATTCCAGTTATTTGGATTAATACAAGCTTATGAGATAAATTGTTTTTAAAAACATAAATGTGCATTAAAATGATGGCACTGCTTAACAGTTTAATAAAGAGGGATTTTAAATTCTTACATTCTCTATTCTCTTAATAGTAATTATTAGTAAATAGTCACATTTGCACTTAGCAAACGATTGGCATTTGTTAATGTTTAATACTTAATATTAGCATCACCCAGTATTGTAATCATGAAATGGCCTTCACATTGTAAGGCTCCATGTCATTTTTCAGTTTGTGATACTAAGTTTTGGCTACTTTATTTCAAACTGAAGTTTGAACACTGGAAAATTGTCGCTCAGTGGTTTGTAATTTGGGACTTGGATTATTTATCTAGGGATGTTTGTATATTTTGTCATTTAGTAATATTGCGCTGCCATTGTGGTGACTCATGGTTCTATATAAATGCTCTCCATCTGTCCCTCTAATGTTGCATGTTTTCAGTGGTTTGGAAGTTTTGTATATTTATTGTATTAACACAGAGTGTCATAGAATAAAATGCTGTTTACTGGATGTTTGTTCGTACAATTTTAAATGCTGTATGAGCACTTCAGAGGCAGAAATTATGCTGAGGGCTTAAACATATATAGAAATTTCACATTTGATTTTTTAAAAATAATCTATGTATAATTCATCATGTGCTACTAGACAAAATAAATAATATAAAAGAATTAAAAATTCTCAGCGACATAAGATGACAATTTTTTCTGTTTCATTAGACCTTAGTAGGTAGTGGAACATGAGCTTCACTCATTAAATATTTTGACCACTTTAAGGTCAAAATACATGAATTGTCGAGAAGTTAGAGAGATTCAGAATGGAAAACTTGTGGCCCAGATTTCTCCTTGTGGGATACCTCTGTACTAGTATTGATTAGATTGGACTTGTGTTCTGTTTCCTAACCTCACTCACTACCTGTTGTTTTATGTACTGATGAAGGTACCTATTTGCCTATTGTTGGATTTTTCACTTGGTTATCTAAAGAGGACATAAAAATATAGTCTAATAATGTTCATGGTAAATCTTATTTGAGAAATGCATGTTAAATTAAAATGGGAACAGCACTTCCAGTTTTCTGGGTGTTACCTAAAAAAAAAAAGTGAGTTTGGATTTTCACTGTTTGTATCTCCTATACATCGTGTCGAGATAATGTATGGTTTGCATTGTAGAGGGAATTTATGTTAAATTAAGTTTCTTAGTTGTTTCTGTAAATCGTTTGTAGTAGCATAATGCTTTTATAGATAGTGCTTTATCTTCTGAAAATGCTGACGTTAGCATCTAATTTTATATCTTTATTGGTAAAATCTGTCTTTAGACTGTTTCTGCACAGAATTTGTTAGTTTTTTGTACAGTTTTCCCTTGTTAGAATTACCGTGGCTGTCACACACACTTCACTGTATCTCCTTCCACTTTTTCCTTAAGGTAAATGTTAAGAGGAATTTGTTGATTCCATGTGGTTAAGAATTTTAGAGGTAAAATCAGAGTGGTTAATGTAAAAATAATTGAGGATGGTTAAAAATAAAAAATACTTTATTCTGATAGCTTTTTAAGTACCATAGTATAAATTTATTTAGAATAGAATAATATGTTTTAAAATGTTAGAGTTGTTTTCAATTCTTGTTTATTAAACTAAAAAGTTGTATCTCAATGGTCAAATACTATGGAAAGTAAAATAGTTCTACTGGAATCTCAGGGTACATTTTACAAACCAGCATGCTTTTTATAAGGATGGATATTTTTAAACCTTATTTTAAGGGTTTATAACAGTATATAGAAAACAGGAAAGGAATCTATAGAAAATTTCTAAGCCAGGCATTGCCACTAATCCCCAGATAAACAGGTATCTTTATTTTGAAGACTATAGGAAAAGAGGGAAAGGCTCTCTAGTGTTCTTACCGTTCCTATGGGTTTCATAGTTAGAATTTAATTTTGTGGTTTTGGTAAGACAGAGCCTTCAACTTGGAGAATTTTCATTAGCACTGTTCTTTTTTTCAAATGGCAAGGGACATGGGAGCCATTATGTAGCAATGCAGTGAGTGTTACATTTTAAGTTTATCTAAATCTTGATTTATATTTCAGTTTCTTTCTTTCTGACCTTGGCATGGCTGATAGTATAATTAAAATCCTCCTGCCACTAAAACCCATTTTATCTTTTCTCTAATAGGGATAGAAAATAGTTAATTGTCTTCTACCTAGTAATGTTTCATATAATACATTTGTATAAAATTATTCTGAATGTTATCTTCTCTATGTTCAAACAGTTCAATTTGTAGAGTCACAGCATGCAAATTTCATTTTTTAAACTCTACTTGTGTTTAGCTCTTAGATCTTATCCTAGACTCCCTCCAGAACCCTTTAAGAGTTGTGGGCCAGTGATTCTCAAAAGATAAATCATGATTGTGAGTGGTTGCTAATGTAGGAAATTTGTAGTATTCTTCAGGTGTTTGGGGGCTAAGGAAAAAAATGCCCCGAAGCACTGTTTTTCATCTGGTGATCACAGTGGTTCCTCCAATACTATAGTCTCCTACACAGAAACTGAGCCACTAGGCATATGCGTCCCTCAAACTAGTTTTTTTTTTTTCTGGTATGAAGCAATATACATCTGTTGTAGAACTGTTGAAAATATGGAAAATGATAAATGAGAAAATAAAAATAATCCATAATTTTATCCCGTAGGGATACCATTACTACTGTTTAATCATATTTTTTGTTATTTTTCTGTGCACACATACTTTACAGAGTTCA
Source organism: Camelus dromedarius (assembly GCF_036321535.1). Taxonomy (NCBI): domain Eukaryota; kingdom Metazoa; phylum Chordata; class Mammalia; order Artiodactyla; family Camelidae; genus Camelus; species Camelus dromedarius. Next base: position 52,101,771 of record NC_087438.1, read on the forward strand.
GGGATATAAACAATGTGGATTTTTTTATTCTATTTTTCCTTCTCTTAGCATTGTATCATAATGGCCATCATAGTTTAGCTTTTAAAATTAACTTTAAAAAAATTTTTAAATTAATACATATTTCATTATAAATTATAAAAAATATTCATATAAACAAAAGAGGATAAAGTTGTTCATAATTTTATACCCATAAATAACTACTATGAAAATTTGGTTTGTATCTTTCTTTTAATTTCTAGGAAGAAACTTTTTTCCTAAATTAAAAAAAAATTATTTTATGTTGGCAGGGGTGGGGAGATAATTAGGTTTGTATATTTTTAGAGGAGGTACTGGGGATTGAACACAGGACCTCGTGCATGCTAAGCATGCGCTCTGCCACTGAGCTATACCCACTCCTCCCCAAAATTAAAAAATAAGATTTTCCTCTACATCCTTGTAATAGATCCTTTAGCGATGTTTATCTAGCTCTCACAAGCCCCATTTGTTTGGTCCCTGAACACAACATTGGTACTGGGTGTCATCTAGCCATAGTAGACTTAGGCTTGGCTCATTAAATTTTTATTCTGAATGTAGATTTGTATAGAGCTATGCTGTTTCAGAATTGGGACATATGGGTTGCCATATTCTGACAAGAGGAAGAGTTACCAGCAAGCTGATCTGTAATGAAAATGAAGAATGAAGTAGACATGCAAAAAAGAGTAGGATGAAGGACATATAAAAGACCTTAATTAATAGCTTTCTGCTTCCTGTACAAGGCCTGCCTGTTCACCCACATTTCATTCTGTTACCCAGGTAACATTCTTACTGTTTTCTATCTGAGCTATGTCTTTTTTTTGGGGGGGGGTACAGATATTTTTATTGAAGTATAGTCAGTTTACAATGTTGTCAATTTCTGGCATACAGTATAATGCTTCAGTCGTACATGGATGAGCTATATATCTTGAGTTGGCTTCCTACGACTTTTCACCAGAGAATTTTAACTAACCTAATGGTTTGTAATCTTTTTTCAATTATGACATAAATGTTGAACTTTTTCATATTTATGAATTATTTCTGTAACAGAAGTAATATAGCCACCTTTATATCCATGTATCATAAATTATTTTTCTAAATCCTTAATCCTTTAGGTTCTGATTTTTAGCTTACTATAAATAATTTATCAAGGAATATATGGTTGCTAAATTTGGGGGCCCAAGCTTTTCGTTCTTTTCTTAGGACAAATTGCTCAGTCAAAGCATAAACATATTTTAAAAGATCTTTGATGTGCATTGCCAAATTGCTCTCCAGAAAATTGTATCAATTTATGCCTCCATCCACAGGAAGAAGGCCTTTATCCACACTGTGCCAGGATTGGATGTGACAATCAGGAAGTTTTCTGAGCATTCTGGTTTCCTCTGGATGATGGGCTCACCCGGCACTACATTTATTTTTTTTTGTTTTGCTAACTAGGAGTGACCGTGTATCCTGTATCCACAGAGGAATTTTCTACTTCCTGAAAGCACTAAACTCAAGATGATTAGTACAAGATGGAAGAAAAAAGGTGGCTTCAGGTAGCCAATCCATTGAGTGGGCCTCTCTAGGTAAAACTAGATAAAACTGCTTTTAACAAGTTATGTTTTTCTTCACAGTTTACAGAACAACTCAATTTTTAAGATCAACTCTAAATGATATTAGTCTGGGCAGACAGAAAATCTGTTTAATTTTTTTCTAATAATAACTTTTACTTATGGAGGACTTACTGTATACCAGAGACTATCTAAGTGTTTTACATCCATTACTTAATCCTTACACCAAACCTATGATGGAATTTCCATTATTGGCCTCATTTTTATAGAGGAATGTGAAATTAGTCACTCAGTGAGTGGTGGTGATGGGCTAAGGAGGGGCAGCTAGACCCATGTCCCCTGACTGCTGCCAGGTGTGGGATTGCTTCTGCCACTGAGTGTCACCTCTTTCCAATTCTCTACTTACTTTTCATTCTTCCACATTTCCAGTAATTCATATCCATCCTTTAGGGACATTGGAGCCTAGGAAAAAAATCAGTAATCAAGAAAAAAATTACAACATGTAATTTTGAAATTTCCAGACCAAGGCCTAACTGCACAACGTGTGGGTAAGTACCTTCTGCCTGTCTTTCACAGCAGTGTTCACTTACTTTTGTCTTTGTGTGTGTGTGTGTGTTTGGACAAACTTTAGCTGAAAACAAATCTTGATTAGGTTAACAATGAATAGGCCTCTTAGGTAATCATAATAGCTGCGTCTCCAGGATGAGAGATTATTTACAATAAGAAAACAAAAACTCATTTTTTTTAAACAACTGTCATATACCTGATAAATTTTTAGTGTCTGTTTTTAGGAATATGGGAATTGAGACATATGGTATCATCTTGAAAAGCATGAAAAATTACCAGGTTTTTCTCAGCAGTGTTTTCATCACTTGCCAACTTACAGTGCATCCTTTTTGGAGTTAAACTTGGAAGTCATCCTAACAGTATACTACCCAGAGATGTTGGTGTTCCCAGGTGGTTTGTATTTGCCGTCTTCTCACCCCGTACATCCTAGGTAGAAGGAAACTACAGCTGCTTGAGAATGTAGACTTTGGTATCAAACCTGTATTTGAGCCTTGGCTTTGCTACTTATTAGCTTCTTAATGTGGGGCAAATTACTTACCCTCAGTTAATTTACTTAAGTGATAGTTACTTTACCTATAAAATGAAGATAATTTCTGTTCATAGGGTTTTGATGAACAAATGAATTATATGAATTGCTTAGCACAGCACCTGTACATGGAAAGTGCATAATAGTTAAAAACTCTTATGGTCTGTCCATATGTGTATAATGACTCCCAAATCTCTATCTCCAGTCAGGTCTCCTCTCCACAGTGTATTCGTAGCTGCACACAGGACTTCATTGGCAGCCTGAGCTGAACCTTCAACCTCAGTGTCTGCTCTTGTTAGGTTCCTGATCTGGGTGGTGGCATCACTTTCTACCCAGTGCCCAAACTAAATACCTGGGAGTCATCTTGGACGCTTCCCTCCTTCCTCAGCTGCTTCTGATCAGTCACTAAGCTGGCCGTTCTTTGTCGCTGATATCACTGCAGTTCATCTCATTGTCTTCAGTATCGGCCGCCTTAATTCAGGCTTGTTTCTCTTGAGAATAAATTTTAGTTGTTTCTTCCAAACCTAGGTATTTGGTGGACTGCTTGCCTGTAAGTATTAGATTTTTCAGGATATTTGGCTATAAAAAGTCAAAGAGCTGCTAACAGTGACAAGTTACTGATTGATTTTTTCCATGTGGTTTTACTACTTCCTTATTTATCTGTGCTTTTATTTACATTCTGTGTATCTAAGCAAAATGAGCAGTTCATGTCCGAAAGACTTATCTTGCTAAACTCTGTAGGGTGAGGAGGAAGCTGCAAGGAGGAAGATAGCACTGGACGGCCCCACACAAATGACTAAGCAACGGATAAGGGCTCTGAAACAAAGACAATTACTGGTTCTTACTGCTTTGGAGAGTAGGCTAAAAGTTTGCTCTGATGGTTTTGTGCTTTAGTGTCTGAGAGTTTAAAAAGGTACTGAATTATTGGAAAGTACTGAAATAACCCACTTAAAGGAAATGTTCAGGATGGTCAAGACTGCTCTTAAGTGGTTTTATGTTAAGCAGAGACTTTAAGGAGAGCTAGGAGTAAGTTGAATGCACTGTGTTCCAGGAAGATCAATCATGGAAAGTTGATGCAGTAGCAGAACTGCTAAGTAAAAACTACGGAGAAAACGGGAAGCATGCACGAGGGCTCCCCAGCCTCTGCTGAAATGTAAAGCCGGGGTCCTTTCTCATGTGGATTAACTTTTGAGAAAGATGTAGTAACAGCTGGAAGAGCAACTTTATCATGTCCACTTTTGCTTGGATTGTTTAGATCGTAATTTGGGAAAATATTTTTCTTTATTGATTTGGATAATTCCGTCAGCATTTAATTTTGATTGCTATTAGAAATCTGGCACGTGTCAGGTATGTTTAGAAGCCAGATCATAAATGTAGTTTCAGCTGTCACAGGCCCTGGATCAGGGGGAAAAATAGCTGTTTTTGTTTATTCTATTACATAAGTGCTTCGTGTGATACAGAGAGTTGAGTTAAGAGTTTTTGAAGAGGATTGTTGGTGTTTTCCTTGAGTTAATAAGTTAGAATTCTGTTCCTGGATGAGGCTTTTTGGGGGCAAGATTACCTTCAGGAAACATGGGAGTGCAACTGCACCATCACTGGCTTTTAATTTTGGTGTATTTGTTGGGAGAGGAGATTGTGTCCCTCAGTTGACTTTTCTCTTGTAGTTACTGTTCCTTATTTATAATTACATTGATGCTTCTCCAAGGAAGAAATATCTTGAAGTTAAAGCTAACCTAAGGTAGGAATGTATGTTACTAGTGAACAGTATAGTTAAAATACCTGAATATTTTTTTTCCTATCATCAATATTACATATAAGTTAGTATTTAAAGTAAAATTTGACTGGTTGATCAAGAAAATGTCTAAGTATACACATCATATTGAAACCAATATACTGAGACTTGAAAGAATCAGAATGAGTTTGTAAAATCTGGTTTAATTCGTATCTGGGGAGGGAAGCATGTTGTGAAAATACATATGCACGGGAACCTAATCAATGCTAGACAGACAATGTATTAGTTTACAATATAACAGGATAACCACAAATTCGAAGGCTCAAATTGAGTCCATCAGTGGTAAATACAATTCTATATTTGGCTCAAGTGGCTGTTGAATATCAAGTGGTGCTGAGTTCCTCCAAAGCACCTGTGACCCCCCAGCCTTGGGAGGAGTTTCACCACAGTCTCAGAAGAAATCCCAGTCATGCCTTTAACTCTTTTGGCCCTTGGGAGTCACTGCTGCCCAAATACAAATGCAGGCCAGGGATTTCCAGTGGCCACATGTTATTGCACAGAGAGGTCTGTTCTAAGCCAGACTCTTACGGCCAAGCAGGTGTGAGATTAGCCCTTAAGTAGTGGTCTAGCATTAACGTGGTCTATCAAAGCAAGTTAAGAAATAGCTCCTTAGTGATTATGTACCAGCTACTAGTTATCACACTAACAGAAAAGGCAGCGTGGCAGCTTCACATTTCACATGAAAGACTAGCATTAACTGGGCCTGCCTTGCTGGCTTAACCTTCACATCAGTCTAGTGATTATTTTAATTTAGACCCAGGAAAAAATGATTTCATACCAGTCTTTTCTTCACATAGATTTGTGTAGCATTAAAACTGTTATGGGTTAATGACTAGGCCATGAAGGCAAAATGTTTAACTCTCCTTTGCCAAAACAGAAAACAGCCTCTGTTCTGACTCCTGTCCAGTTTCCAAAAAAACAAAACATACATACACCTTTGTTATTGCACATCTTTCACACAGACGTGTGTATGTATAATATACATATATATTTTTAAATATGCTACACATTAAAAAAGGACTATGGCACTTTACAGAATACATGTTTAACAAAGATCATTACCCCACAGATGTTTGATAACTATACAGAAACCCTTAAGCAATTAATGTAACATTGTTGAATTAGCACACAGGTTTAAAGAATCCACAGAATCCAAGGCAAACACTTTCTTGGAGTTCATTGAGAAGCCCAGCCCCACTGCAAAACTTTTAAGCACAAATGCAGGCAAAAATAAATAAGACTTTTCTGGTAGTAGTAATGGTCCAGGTATATTAGATTTTTAGACTGAGGCAATTACATGACTGATAGAAATTTATTAGAATAATAGGTATGGGTCACCAGTCTGTTTTTAATCTATTTCTTTCTAACACATTCCTCATATTTAGTGGTTTTTAGACAGCCGTGCAGTTTTCGTCTAGACTAGCATGATTTTGCATATTCCATTTATCCCAACTGAAGCCTTGCTAAATGGACTGCAGGTTTAAAAGGCCCAACATTACCTTTCACTCTCTCTGCTAGAGAAATTCCATCTCTGCTCTGCCTAATCAATCAGTGTTTAAGTAGTTTTTTTTGTGGTTTGGGATTTTATATGTGTGCATGTACTTTTTTTCTTCTTCTATAGCATTAGACTAATTAAATAAACACCGTTAAGTGACTTTCTTCTGGCCAAGAGGTCACATTTTCACTTACGACTTTTGTTATCAGTGTGATCTAGGGATACACCAACCCCTTAGCTAAAATGCAAAAACAGCAGGCAGTAAAGATGATGGACATGCTTAAGAGGATCCCCTGGGCTTATGACTTGTCTGTGAGGAGTGTGAGATTGTAAAATTAGTGTTAGAAAATGGGTTCTCTATCGTCAAAGAAGAAAAAGAGTGAATCTTCTGATGATAAATTTAAGAAAAATAGTGAGTTTTTAATCAAGATTATTTGCCGGATCAAGGGAACTGCTTTTTTTTTTTTTTTAATGAAAATTATTGCCAAGGGTTAAGAAGTAGTTACAGTGGTGGTATCAGGCCTTGGTTAGAGCATACAGACACACAGTCAAGGCCAGGAGTCCTGTCCAGCGGCTGCCGTAACAAGTTTCTGTGTGGTGTCAGAGACAGGGTGGTTGTTTCCTGAGCCCTTACCGCAGGCTGCTATGAGGGTACGTATTTACTCCTCTTTTCAAAAAAAAAAAAAAAAAAAAAAGTCACAGATTTACACTTTGCTTATTCTGAACTTTGGTCTAAGAAGGGTGAGCTCATTAGATCTGGTTCCACAGCCCCACCCCTCCTACCTGTTAGCTCTTAATGGTTTCTGCTATAGGCCAAAGGCTGGAATGGAATAAAACTTAGTTGTTCCATTCCATCTATATATAAAGCAATTAGTTGTTCCGTAGCAAGGCATGGTTTAGACTCACACAGCTTTAAGGTGATTCATCCAAGGCAGGGCTGTAAAATCTGAATCAGGTGGCATTTAGCACACAATACCTTGCCCAAACAAGGTGTGTCATTATTCATTAAATTTTCAAAACAAAGCAAGCCCTCGAGTAACCAGATTCATAAGCCCAAAGAGACGTATACTTGTAATCCTTCCAGAAATCTGGCAGGTCCACTCCACTTGCTTAAATTGCAAAGAAATGTCTTTATGTCATTCTGCAGTTCTGAAGCTCAGGGTAATACCAGACTAAGTTCTTTCTGGTCACTTTGATCATTCCAAAGTAAATGTGAAGTGATGGCTAATACCATTTTCCTGAATCAATTATGTTGGTAATTTACAGAAACTAGATTAAGAGCCCCTGAATCCTTTTTAATAGTGGTGTTCTATTCTTTTTGTAAACAGGTGTATGCAGGTGCTATGAGCTTGGTCTAGCTCTCATTTTTACATTAATTTTCTACTTTGTGCTTTCCTGGGAATGAAGCCTTTGATGTAACTCACCAGTAAGAGCAATTTAATGTTATTTCAGTCTGCTTTCAGGATCAATACCATTAACTAGAAACATTGAACTCCCATGACTAGCTCCTTTTTTCAGCACAGAATGCCATGCTGCTGGCGGTGGGGACACAGCTGACCACAGCGTGGTTACCGCACAGTGGGAAGAGGTTTCCCACAAGTGCTGAGAGTCTTGCAAACTCTCCCGGTCAACATCTGAATGAGCCACAGCCGGCTTGGAGACCTCATCCTTGGAATGAGGAAACTAAGTGAGGTTCCCTTCGGCAGTCAAAGCGCAGTCCTGACCCTAGAAGAGAATGAAACGTGCTCTCTGGAGAAGACTGGGCCAGTACTGGTGCTAGCCTGGCTGCTGGGAAATGGAATGAATTTGCCTTCATTAGCAGGATTTTGTACTTTCATTCTCATGATTGGACAGGTCCTTCTTCTTTCTTTACTTAAAACATCTAAAATCTTGGAGTGACAGTTCAGTTGATCCACTTACTCTGGAATTTAGCCTAGAATCAGTTCCACAACAGGATTCCACACTGTCCCTGCTGACCCCTTGGGTCAGCTAAGCAAGAGACAGTGTCTTGCTATGCCTCTGAGCACACATCCTCTCCCCAGTAAGTGTGCAGTCTTTGTTGTAGTCTCTGAGTGAGACAGTTTGAAAGAACTAGGAGGAAATAAAAACACCATTCCCAGGCCTCACTCTGAGGCAGAGGTGCTCACAGGCATGAAACCTAGTGGCAGAAACACATCTCTAAACAGCCTGCTAATCTGGCTAACAGTCTCTTGTTACCAGAGAAACTGCTGCTTTGACGGTTTAGCTCATCATCCTTCATAGAGCCTCGGGGGAGATGGAGTCTGACAGAACTTAACTGCAGGTTAGGGCTTCTGTATTACTGTCATGTTCCATCTCTCACAGCTGGCACTGTGGCCTTCATGTGCAGTCACTGCTTGGCTGATGTTGCCTGTCCCTGGTCCTGTCAAGGCTCTGGGCTGTGGAGTGTGGCTCTGGTAGGTAAAGGCTAGTTCTTCATTTGACTCAAATGATGAAACCAGAAGTGAACTGTTTCACAAGGTTACACGAGCAAGAAAATGGCATTAATGTCTCTTCCAAACTAAAGGAGGCAGATAAGGTTTTTCCCCTCTTCTATTTCCTCCTGTACTTTGTCGCTGGAGGTTGCGATTTCTGCCTGTGCGGAGAAGACGGCACAGATGAAGGTGAGGACCGTGCCCCCGATGGCGGTGTAGAAGGCCCAGCCCAGGGAGCAGTCTCCGGGTTTGTAGGCTGATGCATAGTGTCCACAGTAGCCTATGGCCTTCTGGCAGCCCCAGCCAGCAGGGTAGAGTATCAAACCGAGGATGAGGAACAGGCCTGCGGGGCAGAAGAAAAACACAGCTGAAACCCTCAGGGCTCTACACTGTCCGGTGAGTAAGTGTGCAGGTCTGTGTAACTGTTCCTTGGCTGCCCGCTCTGGGCTCCGGCAGCCGTTCTGCATACCAAGTGTTAGGGGCTGTTTTATGCAACTAAGGTGACCTGGTCAAGAAAACCACTGTATTAGAAACATTTTTAGCCTCTTTTGATCATGTTAGCATATGACCCACTAATAATTTCTCTTCTGGAAAAGCAGATCGCCTTGTTGCTGTTCCTTCCCGCAGGGCTCTTGCTGCAGTGAGCATTTCCCTTTTGGTTTAAGGCAGAGGTTGGCAAACTAAGGCCCCCAGGTCAAGTGGGGCTTTGTTCTTGTAAATAAAGTTTTCCTGGAGCACAGCTCCACCCATTCGTTTACTGACGGCCTATAGCTCTTCTGGGCTGGCCCCGTGCAGTGAGTAGTTGCTACAGACCGTATGGCCTGCAAAATCTACATGATTTACTATCTGGCCTTTGGCAGAAAAGGTTTGCCGACACCTGGTCTCAGAGAGTTCACGTAGAACTGTGGTTAAATGCAAGAGACCAGATGCTTTAAAGATAAGCCCAGGAGGCGTCTGTTTGCTGGCATTCACCAACAACCAACTGCATACCTAGGACAGAGATTTCTGTATTTACATATATATTTAGAAGCCACCTGCAAACGTCATAAGAATTTTTTGTCTGATTGCTTTTAAGTAAACTCAGCCTTGAGTAGACACTACTAAGCTCTGTTTCCATTCTGCTGATCCCATCACCCTGTCACACCAAAGGTCCATTTTTCTGTTCCTTACAGCTTTACTGCTATGTGATTTATTACATAAATAAATGGCTATTTTTCCTGCCAGCCCTGGTGGGTTAGGAGCCACTCCAGGGCCAGGAATAAAGCAAGGCAAGAAGGTGAGGTCACTTTCAGGTGCGTGTTCTGTGCTTGCAGAAGCCTGAGGGTGAGTGCCTGCCTCCCCCTGAGCCTGGCTACCAGCCACACGGGAGCAGCTGCTTCTAAGGAAGTCCAGATCCCAAATCTTCCCTAACCAAGCTTTCTTGGTAAAAGAATGCTGCAGGAAGAAGATGGCTTTATTCCACGTGGCAGGAAAAAACAGTTTTCTCAGAAATGACTGGGAGCTTGGAGCACAACCCCCGGGGACGAGGCAGGCCAGAGAGAAAGTGTTGGTACCCTGGAGTATGCACGGTCCTGGGCTGGGTGTCGAGTCAATTCAAAGGCTAGAAGTCACACAGCAGAAAAGCCCCTACAGTCTTACGCCGGGATACAAACCAGCAGGATAATGGGCCACGGCCCAGACTGAGAGATTGGTCAAAGTTTGGAGTTAAGACAAGAGGTCTATGAGCTGGGTGGCCTTAGGAAAGTCTGTTAACCGAAGTATAATTCCTCACCTCTAAAATGGGCTGATCTCTAACTCATAAGGTGGTTGTAAGTATTAAAGTCTGTAAAGAGTTCTTTCTGTACCCCTAACAACATGGCTGGAACATAAACTAATGCTAGACAACAGGCTCTAAAGCCTTCCGCAGGCCCCTCCCGCACCTCAGCACCAGCAATGTAAAGTTCACCAGTTACGAATAAACAGCTCAGCTTATTTGGGGGCATTATATCTTGAAAGGTGTAATAATGCAGGAGAGGCCAGGCTACAATTCAGCACCCTTCTGAGCTAATTCTTCTGTATTTCTAATTAAGGCCTCTGATTAATCCCCATCTTGTCTCCTAGGAAACCTCACCCAAGGCACATGGAACCCTGGCAGTTTCCCCCCTCAGGTCCTCAGTTACCGGTGGGGAACAATGAGGCACCATCGCTGGGACTTCCATAAGGATTCAGAGGCACTCTCTGCATGCAGCCTGTGGGTGAGGGAGTATTGGCTGTTCTTCCCTTTAAAAGACCAGAGTGGTTATATTTGAATTGTGGCTCCAATTAAATATTAATTGCTCACATCATTTGTATTCTGTGGCTTAAACAAGTCCAATAAGTAAAATTAATGTGTTTTAGGATGGATAGGGACTAGGGGCAGAAGACTCTGGCTCATAGGATGCATAGGATCTGTCTCAGATCCTTTTGGAAGCTGGCAGTTTTAAAATAAATAATGTAATCCTTATTTTAATAGCATTGGACCCCTTTTCACAGCACAGTCAGGAACCTTCAACTCCAGTACTTTTTACCTGTTCCATTTGCTCAGGTTCCTAAAGTGCTTCAGGCTGTCTTAAAATCTTGTGGCTGCTACTGGCCCATCGATTGTGCATAATGACAGTAGGGAGAGTTGTCATAAAAGGGTGCCATGCTTAAGAGTAGCAGAAGCCTCAGCTTGATTATTTATAAGCCCACCGGGAGTCCACATGGGAGGGTAAGAGAAGGACCACACGCTCCCAGCCCAGGCAGCCGTCCCTACACACACAGGGGAGCCTTTCCTGAATCTCAGAGCATCAGTGGGTCGGGAAGGAAGTTGCCTCTGTCTGCCTCGCCCTGGCTGGTGGGCCTCCTCCCAGCACTCACCAGAGCTGCCCTTAGCGTGGTTGCCATGAACATGCAGGACCTCTGGCTGAGTGAGCACGTGGCCTTCAGGTGAGCAAAACCAGAACAGATGTTTGTAGTCTTCCTGGGTGGTTAGGTAGAAAAAGGCTCTTCTATTAGAGGAATTCCAGAAAGTTTAGTGAGGGAGGTGGCTACACATGGTCCTCACCTCCCAAGGTCCTGATTCTGCGCTGCTCCTGGGGCCCGACAAGCGTTCCTTAGTCACAGCCATCGTCCCACAGATTCTTTTTGCTTCCTAGTAAAATTGAGACCGGGAAGCCTTTATGGGCTTCTTCCCTCTAGAGTCAAATCGTTTTCCCTCTGGGCACGCAAAGGCCCACGTGTTCTAGCTCCCTGCTTCCCACCCTTGCCCTCTCTGCTCCTGTCATATTCCTCTCCCCTGCAGTGCCTCCTTACAGACGGCTTTCCGAGGTCTGCAAGTGCCACCTCCTTGGTCTTCCACTTCAATCTATTTACAGTTTCAACCACCTACCTCCTGCTTGCTATCCCCCTTCCTCTGGGGTGGCTCAACTTGATAGGATGACATCCAAGTAGGTACCATTTTCTCCAACCTTAAAAGATATCTCACCCTTGTATCTTTTTTTGGAGGGACGGGTGGAGGGTAGGTAATTAGGTTTGTTTAACGGAGGTGCTATGCACATGCTCTACCCCCGAGCTGCACCCTCAGCCCCACCCTTGTATCTCCTCACCCTGTCTTCTCTCTTGTTAACAATCTCCACAGTTCGTTGTACCAAGAGGACTAGAAGATGCCAGCATACGCTCACCATGGGGTCACTTGGGGGATGACTCAACCTTAGCTGGGGAAGAAAAAAATTTAATGAAAGGAAACTGAAGGTTTGTCACTTGGAACTACCCTAAAGCTGCCACCCCAGGCTGGAGGCAGAGCCCTGACAACTGCACTGAGGCCCTCCACAGGGTGCTGGCGCTCTCATGACCCTTGGGCGCCAGCTATCACCGTGCCACACCATCCTGTCCCTTTGCTATTTTAGTAGTGTTTCCCCTTACCTGGAAGGAGCTTTCAGACTAACCCAGCATTTCCATCCTGCTACACAGGAATTCTGAGTCTGTATGGGCAACTTAAACATTTGGTTTGGGTTTATCTCCAGTAATTAGACTCCATGGGTTCCGAAAGGGAGAGGGTAGGGGCTGCTTCTCATCGCTGAGTTTCCAGTGCCTCAAACTAAGGTGCTAACAAATAAATGAATGAAACACCCCAGGAAAGTCAAGTCATAATCTTCCTGATCAGCAGTCAGCACTGGCTGTGATTAGACCAGCCACAAAATTATATGTTTTAGGTAATTTTCTTGCTACTGCCCTGAAATCAAATACGTTATCAAATGTAAGTTTTAATCAAATCCCTTAGGTGGGGGAAAAACACTGTAATCCTGCCAAGCTCCTAGTTTTGGAAAGACTAGGAGTTGCTGAAATAATACATAATATTTTACTTGGTCTGAAGATGACCACCTTAAGCTTTAAGAGTGTGGGATGCTAGGAATGGGGGAGCCAAGTCTGAACCCCTACTCTTCAGCTGGTGAAGGCGGGGGCTCCAGGGCACCTCACAGTCTTCCTGCTGCTTTAGCGCCACCCCCCTCCAAATCTGTCACACCGTCACCACACACTTTCACTACCTTCTGGCCAAGGGAATGGATGCCAGGTTTCTTGCTTTTTGTGGGTCACTCCCTGTTTGGACAGAAGGCGGCCTTTTTCCCTGGCCTGAGGAGTGTGAGAACTAGAGGCTGGCTTCTGCTGGACAGAGGAACAAGTGAGTCTGTGGACATCACACTCCTGCTTCCTCACTAAATAGTAAAGACTGACTAGACCTCAGTTTGCAAAAGAAATTTTAAGGACAGGAAGCAGAGACAGCCCTCTATTACCGCTACCGGCAGCCTGTGGGGAAGCCCCCAGTGAGGGCCACACTCAGCCCCCACTAGGTCGTAACAAGCTCACTCCCGAGCTGCGGGACCTCCTCATCTCTCTGGACAGTGATTTCAAGCAGACAGTGGATGGCAGGCTTAGTGTTGTGTGATAAATCTGGGCTCCAACTAGGTCATCCTAAGGAGTGTCCAGACTGTGTGCCCATCCTGGTGCCAGGCAGTCATGAGTGGCCCTGCGGGGACGGAGAAGGCGGCAGTGAAGGGTGTCACAGGCTTTAAACACTCGGGCCAGTGCTACTCGGGGAATCTGGTCACACTGCAGTATCACCGCTTCCTGAACCCGGGTCTTCCTCATGCTGACCCCGTGGGCAGTCATCTAACTGGAAATAACCCCTTTCATCTCATTTCAAATGTCACCTCTGTGTGACACTGGTCGTCACTTCCTGCCAGAATGTTATTCCGTGTGTTTCCACTGGCCTGTGCACATCCCTCAGCTTTTTATCATATGTTGCTTCGGTGTATTTGTTCAACAACTGTTTACTAAGTTACCTACTAAGTGGCAGGCATTATTCTCAGCCCTGAGGCTACAGTAGGTCCCTAGCAGGACTCTGAGCTCCTTGAGGGCAGAAAAGCTTTCTTCTTGATACACATCACACTCTTATCACTTACCATAACCCTCTGATGGGTGTGTCAGTGTTAACCTTGGGCAACAAAGATCAAGAGTTCAACATATTTCTGGCTTTAAAAGAGCCACTGACTCACTTAGGAACCTAGCAGGAAACCATCGAACTATCAAACATCCATTTCCCATTCAACAGTGGTCTGGGGAAAAAAAAAAATCACCTGATGGTGTTTATCTCTGTGCTTCAGAGGTTTGGGATGTAGACTTAGCTCGGTTCACTCTAGCACAGGGCCAGGAGGCTGCCCCTGCCCCGGCACCTGTCTCTCTAGCAAGAAGTGCGGCAAATCAGACAAGGGAGTGACGGGCTTCCTGTATCCCATCGCCATTCTGGGACACAGCTCAGAAAGCATTCCAGGCTTACAGGGGGTGACAGCTTCCAGCAGCAGCTCAGAAAGTAATGACAATACTAGATTAAAAGCAAACTAAGGAGACAGGACAGTCCTCGCATGAATTTAGATCGTCTGTCAGTGTTCTGCCTCCAGGTGGGAAGCCTTGTTAGCTTTCCCATCTCAGTATCCTTTGCTGTTCTTCCTCACCTGCCAGGTCTCCAAACACCGGGGGGCCCCGGCCTCAGGCCTCTGTCCTCCTCTCCATGTTCCTTATTGATCACACTTGGTCCTACAGCTTTAAATGCTACCTGTTGGCTGACATCTGAATTTTCACCTCCAATTCTCAACTCCAGATTTGCAGATCCAGTTCATCCTACTTGAACTCCACCGGGATGTCTAACAAGGTACTTGAAACTTACGTACAAACCTAACTCTTGATTCCCACTTCCAAACCTGGTCTTTGCCCCTCATATCTCATCTCAGAAACAGGAATTCAGTTCTTAGATCTGTTCCAGTTAAAAACCTTAGAATCATCTTTGTTTCTTCTCTGTCCCTGAGAACTCATACTGCTCTGCTGGCAAAGCCTACCGGCCTTCGTTCTGACTGTTCCTGCTCCTGACTGCCCACATGGCTGACTCCTCTCTCTCTTCTCACTAAATCCTACCCTGACCACCCTGCTTAATACTGCAGTTTCCCCCCCTTATCCCAACCCTGCTTACCCTTGGCTACACGTTTTTTCCTTCCATAGGACCCATCACTTTTTAACATATAATTTACTTACGTGTCTGATCGTCTGTCTCGAGCAGCTTGAATGTAAACCCCATGGGGACGGACAACTTAGTGCACTTTATCCCAGCTGCCTAGAGTAATGTCTGACACGTAATGGGTGCTCAGTAAATATTTGTTGCATGGGTGAAAAGATAGAGTGCTGTGATGTAGATTGTTATATTTTAAAATGAAGCCATTTTAAGTTCTTGCCAAGTTTTTAAATGGTCGGAAGAAAAGCTTCATTCCATAACGTGACTCCCAGGGGCTGGCCATCCTGGCCAAGAGCACACCAGCCACACTTACTAATGAAACACACACAAGGACCAAACCACGGGACTGACTGCAAGCACTGAAAACCTCCTTTCTGACTACAGAAAATAGATGTTTGTTGGGAGACCACATAGAAAAAAAGTGGTAAGTCAATTGAATGTAGTAAGTTTTCCATAATCTAGAGGTCATTTAGCCTCAAAACTCTGAAACTGTTTCCAACTACGCTTGGCTGTGGCAAGGACATCTGAAAAGTCAAGCTGCACTGACGCTGATGGTGGGGACCGCCCAGGACGCCCGCTGGGCGGGAGCAGCAGTGCAGGGATGAACCTGGGGAAGTTCAGAAACGTGACGAGTGGCACAGGGGTAGTGGGGGAATGAGGAAGAAGGAGGACATGGCCGTTTGCAGAAGAGATAAGGATGGTGTCTAGAAGCAATATGAGCCCGGAGACTGGAAAGACCAAGAGAAAGTGCCAGCACTGAGGCGGGAGTGGAGGACTGCCACCGCCCAGGAAATTCGCTCTCCAGGCAGCAGCCCTGTGGGCTGTGTACCAGACCAGCCTCGGGTGGGGCAGGGATGGGGCGGAGTCTCCCCTTCTAAGAGGAATAACCTGTGTAGTTATTTAATTCTAAGTCTGGGGCCCTCAGGTGGCAGAACAGCTGATGTCAGGGTGATACACAGCAACCCTATGCCTGCCTATGCTCTTTTCTATCTAAATTTGTAGTTTTCCCCAAGTCATCTTCCATACTGACAGTTGGAAGTCATTTTGGCAGTCCCTAGTAGCTAGTTGTAAGTCATCAACTGCTGTTAGATAGGGACAGTTTCTCTTTTCCAATAAATACTCCAAGGCAAACTGTCAGGTATTAACACTGTGCTTTGAGGAAGGGACTACATTAAACCACATCCAGTTCCCCATCCAACGAATCTACTATCAAGCTCTTCTCTTCCCGAAGATCATAGTATGAACCTGTATGCATCTCATAGGCGGGGACTTTGGAGACACTCTGCAGTGATCATTCTCACCAAGACAAAGCTAAACTAGGCCACATACACTGTTTTAAGCAAGAAGAGAGAGAACAGAATTTCATAGGTAAAAAGTGTAAATAAAAATTACAAATAAATGATTAACCAACTATCCGGAAAATTATCCAGAACAATGATAATAAAAAGTCTTACAGTCTATGCACTTGTCCAACAATAAAACACTGGTTCCAAGTTCTTTCAGATGCTTGAAGTATGCATTTTTGGCTCAGATGAACTCCTATTTGATTGTAAACTTGACAGCAATAAGGAGTATGTCCTATTCCTTGGCTTCTATGTCTCCATCTCCATCCCTAAAACACACTAAGTGCCTGTGACACAGTCCTCTACACATACTGTGTTGCTGACCTACTTCACATATCATTTCTGATTCTCCTTTCCTTTTGAGTCTTTTCATCTTTGGAAGAACCTCTTAGAAAGATCTTCTAAGGTAAAAAATGGTAGATTCCAAGTAAAGATGACATGGAGTTTAAACTATAAATACCCTCCCCTGATTTTATACATTCACAACTAATCCTTTAACTAAAGCTGGAAGTTTGAGCAGGTGATGAGAACCTTTTATATCGTAATGGTAACTGTTCTAATGACAACGGCAGCCATGAATGCTTACTGAGCACTGCAGTGTGCCAGGCACTGGCTAAGTACTTTAATGTAACTCATTTAGTCCTTGTGACAATCTTATGAGGCTGGTACCAGTAATATTATCCTTGACAGATGAGGAAACTGAGGCACAGGGGGATCAAGTAAGGTTCCACAGCTAATCAGTGGTGGAGCTGGGACTCCAGTCCAGGCAGTACTGGTTCCACAGTCCACTCCAGAGCCCCTGCCCTGGACTGCCGCTTTACTGCAAACCAAAGACTAGCTTCCAAAACAAAAGCATTTGTCCAGCTGAAGAGGGGAAGACCAATATGTACTCAAAAGCTGGCTTGCTTACCCTATGCGAGGTTATAGAGCAGACGATGAACAATTATCAAGTGGCAAACCCACAGGAGTGCTGCAAGGGGAGGATGGGGCGGGGAAGGCTGCCCCAAAACAAAAGCTCACCTATTCTCAGGCCAGTGGATTTGCTAACCCTACTGCAAGACAACGACAAGGTAAAGAGGTTCCATCCACCCTGTCTCTTACATTACAATCTGAGTGTCACCTGGAAATGGCTGCCATTGGCCAAAGAAACTTCTAGAAGGAAAACCTATGAACAGGTCAAAACAATGTGAGGTTCACTATGATGTCCTCTTCTGCAGGATTTGTGTGAGCATGTAAGTGCAAATAAAGCACAAAACCCATCAGACCACAAGGAGAAAGTGTAAGCCGTATAAGCTGCTCACATTCCAGTCTTTGTTCTGAGGGTCTGTGTGCTTGGGAACCATCTGAAATTGCACATCCACCTACAATACTAATGCCATCCATAGAATGAGCCACAAAAAAAAAAAAAACAAAAAACCGTATCCCATGAACTTGCCAGGAGAGACATCTGCAGCCAATTAGACAAAATCGAGCACCGAGAGCATTCTCAGACAGCCCCCAAATTACATCCTTCCTCCAGCAGGCCAGGCCAAGGTTTAACCATCTCTCCTCCTACAACTAGCATTTCTTAATTCATAGAACAGAGCTGAGGATCTTTGTCTTGCCTCCTCCTAACCCTGACTTCTTGCACCATGGCCAGAAGGCAGTAGGTATGCTGTAGGTTTTAGTTAATCCTGTGTTAACGAGAGATCTGCCTGTCTCGATGTCTGCATTCAGGGGATGCTGCTCTCAATCTAAGGCATCGGGCTCTCATGAAATCTTAGTTATGACAACTGCAGACACCAGGATGGTGGCCCCCAGGGCTCTTCCTTCCATCTAAGAAGAGTTCTGCTCCTTGTCTCCCAAGCCCCCAAGCTAATTAGCAATGGTATTCCAGCCTGCTTGACCTCCAAATGCCAGGACAGGCCGCCCTCCTCAGTACCAAAATGTCGGTTAACCATTCAGAGTCAGAGGAGTATTTAATCAGTACTTATAGATAAGAGTAATATAAATTATTTGTTACAGCATGAATCAAGGGGTTCTGCCCAAGAATTGCCACCTTTGGTTAATCTCTCTTTGAAATCACTTTGGCCACTAAGCTTTTTCAATGAAAATTTATTCTTTAAAGCCCAAACAGAATTTGGTTTTAGTGATTCCTAGTTTTGAAATAATTCTTATTGGTTCTTCAAATAACCGTTAAGCCCCATTAATGATGACTCCATTAATTATGCTCTAACTCTTTGAGAGGGCAGAGTACATGCCAGAATTAAGCAGCATTTGCTAAATCCTTTACTCTTTCCTAGTGCCTAGGAAGAAACAGTTTCTAGCATGGATTCGTGAGCACAGCACAGACTGTTTCCGTCAGTGAGCAACACTGAGCACCTAGTGTGCACGCAGCAGGCCTCATTCTGAACATGAGAGAGAAGACTGAAAAAGTCACAATCCAGACACCCTTGCTCATATTCTAGCAGAGTGGTTCCCACGCTTCTGGACTTCAGACACTAGCACAATAGCCAGAAAAACACCTGGTAGGTCCGTATTTTTTCTTTTGCTAATATAAGGACACTTAAAATAACCATTATCTCCCCTCATTATCATTTCATAAAATAAAGGGTATTTTAACACAAAAAGGTAAAGGATGTAATCTGAGAATAAAGGACAATTCTTTCAACTGAATACATTTAGCACTATGAAATCTTACTACATTGTTCTTATCTTTCTCATTTTTGCTGAGGACTAGTGGAAACTGCCAGCTAAAGATTGGCACTTGCCATCTGCCTCTACAAGGATGAAAGTCACTAGCCACTGCAGTCACTGATCATCAACACACTCTGAAAGGAATTCAGGGTGGAGATCAGGAATGAGGCACTCTGCTCTGCGAAAAACTGGCAGAACAGGCCCTCAGATAGTTATCTATTTTCAGAAGGTTTTATGAGCCCAAATTCTTTCATCTTCCCATATCTGGAAAAGCACTAAAATCATTAACGTACACATCTGCTCCTTGTGACTAGCAGCAACCTTCTGCAAAAATGTGTGCTCGATTGCCTGTACCACCTCCACCAAAATCACACATATACTGACCTCCCCACCTACTTCTTCAGAGTAGTTACTCAGAGCTACGTGGGACACTGTCTCCTGGGCTATAGTCCTCATTTTGTCCCAAATAAAACTGAACTCAATTCTCATGTTATTTTTTGTTGACAAAACCTTAGCAGAGTGAACCAGTGATTGTTCAAGGGCAGTAACTAGTGAGTGAAAGGCTGCTGGGTGTGTGGGTGGGTGGGTGGGTGTGTATGTGTGTCTGAACAGTGCCTGTGTTAGGATGGGGACACCTATCTAAGAAGGCTGTTTATTGTGCAAGTAATAGGGTAAAAAGTAAAGAGATTCTGAGTTCTCTCTATTTGGAATTCAGAATCTAAACCTGTTTTCACTGCACCTCATTTTTCAAGTTTCAAGGGTTTATGGACAAGCCAGACTGGGCTCACCTTTGACGTTTTGTAACTCTGCTTCGAAGGCCAGATCAGAAATGGGAGGTCAGTTCACTGGTCATGAAAAGTGTTTTCAGCTGATGACCACAGTGTCTGCAGAGCAGATTATATCTGCATGTCATTATAGTACATATTCTATAGCAGTAGAGGCTTTTAACCAACAAGACTTTCTGAGGGGAAGGAGAGGAAAAGTGAAGGATCAGGTGTCATTTTTTTTAAAGCTTGAATTAATGCTTATACCGTCTCCCTGATGGAGTCTAGTAGGGTACTTGTGTTCTACTAAAAACACTTCCATGGAATTGTAAGTGGCAAGAAAACTACTCTTGCGGCGGGGGTGGGGGGGTGGTGGTGGTTAGAGAACGGATGACAGAGCAATAAAGAGAATTCTTTGGAAGACAATCAGAGCATAGTTGTCATAAAGAGACCTCACAACCAAGGCCCCCAGAGGATGCTTCTGTTACAGTTACTCAATATTGATGACCATCAATTAAGAGCTGCTGGATGCCCCTAGAATATGTGGAGAAGCAATCTGTAAGAAGGTTGCAGTTTCTCCCGCACGGAAGCCTCCCTCAGCCTTTCTCAGCAATGATTCACGTTTATATGCAAATTACTTCCCTGGCAGCTTCCAAAGCCTTAACGCTTACCTGTTAAAATGCATCCCAACAAACTACTTTAGCCAGATTATTCCTTCCCAGGAGTTAGTGGTAAAGTTTTACTTTGCATTCCACGTGAGAAGCTGTTTGCTAAACTGTTTCTATGCAAATGGAAGAAATTTATGAAATATTTCTTGATAAATTATTCATCCAACATGTAGGATTAGAAAGAGCTCCTATTTGACTATGACCAAAATACCCTGACAATTCAAAATAAGCTACCAAAATAAATAAAATGCAGTGTATAGCAGAATAAAAGACTCTTTAAAAACTTAGTGATTGAGCTCTGAAATTTTCAGGACAGTAAATTTCTTGCCAACTAAAGTTCTGGGGTCCAGATAATGTTAAATAATTCCTACAACCAAGCCGGTGCCATCTTTTCAACACAAGGGCCCTGAGGCTGCTTCTAAATTCTGAACATAGAGCCACTGAGTATTTCGGTTTGAAGTTTTTAACGTTGGCTTCATTTTCTCAATATGCGTATTTTACCTTTCACCTGTACTGAGGGCTATCTTTTAGAAAAAGAAATGGCGGGCCATTTAATAAAGCTACTGGCAAGACTAGATACAACAAGTGAACTCAGACATGGCTGCCTGGGCTACAGCACAGTTCTTCCCGGGAAATGCTGATGACACCTAGAGTGATGTCACAGCTTAGCAGAATACCTCCCTTGCACTAAGCTCTTAAAACAGAGTAGCTGAACCGCTTGTGAAAATGTTCAGAGCCATACTTAAGCAATTATTTGTTAACGAAATTTGAACATACATCATCTGTGGCTTCATGATAATTTATGTATACAACTAAGTGGTTACCATAGCAAACCACTATTTATTTGTGTATCAATTGCATATTATATCTGAATTTGAAGAGAGTTTGCAATTTTCTTCTAGATTTTCCAACTGATTCTTTAAAGAGAGCCCCGTCCCTAGATTTGCTCAAATTAATGCCTGCTTGGTCTATTTGCTCTTAGGCAGTTTTCATCTAATGATACAGTTGAATTCTTTGTTCCTTTATATATGATGGTTTCTTTTTGTTTTTGTTTTGTTTTGTTTTTTGCTTTTCTAGGGTATACCTTATGAAACAATGACTCTCTAACATGGCTTGGGAGCAGAAACTCAAGGAACTGTAGACCTGTGTCTACAGGTTTTGGCACTTAGTGGGCATCCAATAAAAGCTCCTTGCACTGAAATTTAATTCTGGCCTGCCTTGTAACATTTCTGCATTCTTTAGTTTTTACCAAGGGATTCCTCAAGGTTGATGAATTAGTAAATGTGTCATCATCATCAGTGGTACTCATATTGATTCAGACACATAACTGACCTAACTTCTGGTGGAGGCATTACCTGTCTGGAGAGCCAGAAATTGAGCGCCTCCTTCTGACAGCCAGAAGCTGCCAGTGTCTGGTTCTGAGGAGGAGTGGAGGATGCTTCCTCTACTTCCCTCATGCCTTTTCTTTGAAGCTGAGCAACGCAGGTCACACTACTTTCTGAAGAGGAAATCAGGTGAGTATTTCAGGTGTAAAATTATGGGGCCAGATCTCTGCGAGAGTCAGGAAACTCGTACCCTCTCCCTGTGTGTGCTTCCCAAGCCCTGTCCTCAGTTCTCTCCTCTCCAGGGACTGACCTAGTCTTTTTGGCTGGGAGTGAATAGACAGGATATGAGATAAGTCAAAATGGATGCTGCGAGCAGGCTGGGCTGCGGTTATCTTGATACTAAGATTATCCTTCACCCTGTGAAACACAGCACCGAGAATGCCAAGCCTCCGACAATGATCGCCGCGTCTCATACACCAATGGGTACTTCCACACGCGTGCCCATCGACCACAAAGCACATCTACGAGCGGCAAAGACAAAACCTTCCGCTGGTCTTCCCTCTGATTCCTCTCCTTTTATTCCTTTCCCTTCTTTTTTCATATTGTCCTTCCCGCTCAGTCACTGTGCAGCAGGCCCTGAGCTCCCCCTGCAGAGAGTGAAGACCATGAGCACAGCCTCCAGCCCTGCCCAGCGGCGCCCGAGTCCGCCCCACCACGATCGCTCCAGACTCGGGGAGTGGCTCACCAAGGCCATCCTGTTGGACTGAAACGGGTGTAGACAGACAGCGGGCTACAGCGAGTAGAGGGCGTGAGAGCCAGCCAGACCCGACGCAGCACACAGCACCCGAGGGGAGACGGAGATGGAGACGGCAGGCCGCCGGGCCGGCAGCTTGTGTGCGGTTCCAACCCCCATGGCAATCCCAGTGGAACAGCCCAAGCCAGCACGAGCGAGCCAACTCCTGAGCTCATGGGAATGGCTCTGTCCCAAACCCGAGTCACTGGGGATTCCACGGACTTCTAAGAGGGCCCTACGTGCACTTCCAAAACCAAACTGCTCAATGCTGTCATGGAAAACCTGCATCTCTGTGTTTGACGCTTTCACTGTGGACCACATCCAGGTCACAACCTAAGGAAGGCAGCTGGCAAAAACGACCCTGCTGGCTGACTCCCCAGCTTTTTTAATGAAACCCAGAGGGATATGAACTGATGTGTGTTTCTGGTCTGACTAGTCCTGGATGAGTCCTCACCCAGTGAAAACCAATCAGCTTGTGATTTATTCCGCGAGGGGAGCCTGAGAAGCCACTTGCAATCAGGACTCAGCCGCTAGAAGCCGTCTCCAGAAAGGAAAGAAATGGAGAATGCGTGTGTCAGGGGAAGAGGAGTGAGAGGAAGAAGTTCTTTGTTTTCCTGTCAATTCAGCTGCCATCTTCAGCTTTTAAAAAAATACCCGAGGACACCCAGAGGCATGTCAGAGCCACGGGACTGCTCTGCGCTCTTCAGCTGAAACAGGGGCAACTATTAAGGGGCCAGGGAACGGCTCTGTACGACGGAGTCATGTTTGATTTCAACAGAACAAGGTCAATTCTAAAGACCATAAAAGACACCCCTATTCCTTAGAATGCAGCAATTCTAGGAAATGAAAAAAAATGTACTAAAACCTGCCAAGAAAGCAAAAGTGCTTTAACAGTCATCACATAGCTACCACGTACCATTTACTATGTGCCAAGTATTATGCTTAAAAGGCTTTCTCAACGTGTTATCTAATTGGATCCTCAAAACAACCCTGAGGTGTGTACTACTACTATATCCATCTTCCAAGTGAGGAAACAGAGGCTTAGAGATGGGGTGACCTGGGTCAACATTCCACAGCCACTTTAAGTTGGGGTCAGGGCTGATCCGGTGCCAGGTGAGGCTTGAGCTCTAATTGCTGCGGAGGGTGGGCACTGAACAGCTAGGGCGCCTGCGCACAAGTATGTAGGAAGTGTCAGCTGGGTGCCCACCATGAGGTACGACCTTGAAGGCAAACCCTGCTTACCTGGATTAGCTTAATAGTCAACAGTTGTCTTTTTATTTTTTATAAGTAACCTAGATTTTGAGATCTCCACTGAAGTAGCAGATTCTAAAATGAAAATGCTAAGATTTGGATGATTTACATTATACTCTGGACAGTGACAGCTATACAAGCAAGCCTGTGGCCTTTAAGCTTAGGTGTAGTAAAGAAATATGCTTACAGTATCTTGTAATTTTTCACCCAGTTACGTTTTACAAAAGTGTCAAAATGCAAGTTGTAAGAACAGACACAATCTGAGTGTATTTCTAAAACAGCCTTTTGTTGCTCTGCCAACAGCCTCCTTTCTCACCCTTTGTTTCAATGTCGAATAAATCCAGGGTTGAGAGGGGAGTGTGGGGAGAGGAAAGACTGATGCTCACAGCTGCAGCAAGTACTTGGCTGAGGCTGACCGGATGCTCTTACAGACCGGCCAAGAGGACAGAAAGCAAGCCAGCTGCCTCAGACACTGGGAGGTGGGGGAAGGGGCAATTCTCTCACCACAGATTCAAGGACCATGGGGGCCATTTCTGTTGGCTTGAACTGCCTGGTATAGACCTTTATTAGGGGAGAAACAGCCCACTGAGCATCCCTTACAGATGTGCCCCCCACCCCCCACCAACATAAGGGAGTTGGCTGACCAGCGTTCAGCCCAGCTCTCCCACAGTTCCAGTTCTTAGCCTTAGATCAGTGACCCTTCGAGAGGCACAATATGTCTATACAGGAATTGTGAGTAATTTCAGACTTTCAAGATGCTGTATGTATGCATGGGGAACAGAAGCGAAAGGGCTGGGGAGAAAGATTTCTTTTAGCAAATCAAGACTTTTGGAAGAGACAGGTGACCAAAAGACTAACACTGTCATGGGCGTGCTACCACTTCCTTCTCCCCAACCCTTCTTCCCAGAGGCCTGATACAGAGAAAGAGAAAAGTCAAGAATAAGTCACTGGAGTGTATGAATAATACCTAAAATATGTACTAGTCTTTGTGCCAAAATGAACACTCTTGCCATTTATGTGAAATAGCAAATGAGAGCACCAAAAGATTTGGTGGACTAATCCACATTCTTAGAGACTAAATTCACTGGACTAGCCCCTTATTAAAAACTGCACATAAACAGGCTTTGAGACTAAAGGATAGCTGTAATTTGCTGCAAATTGACTGCAAAAGACGGACTGTGGTGATACAGCCCAAGATGTCCCACCCTACTGCACACTGCTGGAAAGCACTAAGTTTCTCAGGCTGAAAAGCATCCCTAGGGGTGACAAAGCAGGAGTCTCACCTGCATGCCAACATATTGATAAAACTCATAATAAAGGCAGGAAGTCATCCAAAATCAACAAATACAATACAGTCAGGGCAAACTGAGCAGAAATATGCCTCTCTGGTCAACCAGGGCTCTTCCGAAAGATTAATAAATGTTTTGTGCTAGCTTCCCTTCATTGACATGGTTATTTTGACTTTCCCTAAGCTTTGGTAATGTTTTTCAGTGTTTTGTGCGTGAGTGTAATTCTGCCGCCCAGAACAAGTTTTCAGACACGCTCGCATATATGCACCTGCCCGGGAGGCACTGTGCGCCTAGGGGAGTGAAGCAGGGGCATTTCTCTGACAAGGAAAAGATGAACCAGTATGGAAACCTAGCTGAATGTTTCTGGGAGCTGGAAAGCCAAGCTGAAGGAGATGAACTTCCGATTTCAGAAATGAATCAAAAGGGGAACAATAAGCTTCACAGAATAAAAAATCTAAGATAAAAAAAAAAAATCTAAGATAAGAACATGTCTTCCACTCTCCCTATCTTTCAGAAAAGGAATGCCAAGGATCCAGAGAATTGGTGCATTTATCTTGAATGAAACTGCAGAAGCAAAGCTGAAAATCAGGTTCCTGGCCTCCCAAGCCCCGCAAGTGCCTGTGCCACTACATAGTACGGCTGATTTTGGCAGATAACAAGGTGAGGGGCCTGAAATCTGAGTATATCCCCCATACAAACAGAGCAGGACCGTGGAGCAGGTCCTCTGTCATTTCTCTGGGCCTATTCCCACCACCCCCACCACATACTCGCATGGGGCCTCCTAAGATTTGAGAAGAAAAAGCCTTATCTTATCAGCAGTTTGGAAAAAACCTCTTGTTTGACCTGTTTATTTAGAAGCCAGCCCTGCCAAGCTCAGAGTTTGCTGTAAGGCAGGCGAGAGCTAATTCATTTGGGGTCTGTCTGCTTCTTATACGCCTGGATGCCAGGCTCAGTGTTTATCTTCACTGTCAGGAGCCCCGGGCACACAGCTTGAGGATGAGTCACCTGTCCCCTTCAGTGCGGGTGGTGGTAGGTGGATTGCTATTTCTCCTGTTAGAGTTCAGATTAATACATACCTTGGTTCTGGTTGTTTAAAAAGTGAATTTTTTCTTTCCTGAAAATCAGAGCAAGAGTCTATTCCTCTCCTTACTAAAGATGTCTTCAAACTCTGCTCTGTGTGTGTGTGTGTTACTTCTGCTGCCCAGAACAAGCCCTTGAGCGTGAACAGACTGATACCCTCTTGGTTCCAGATCCATTTTTCAACACCACATGGGACAATCTATGGAAACGTGGTGGCCATGGAACTTTTCCTGGAGCTCACAGCCTCCCAACTGAGATCCCTGTAAAGAACTCACACTGTACTTTCCACCAATTTCTAACAAGCTCATTAGCGAGAAACTCCCAGAAAGTGGAAGAGTTAGTTTGTAATTTCTGATCTGAGTGCACAGAACATTCTGTCAGGCTCTAGGAGACAGACAATTTAAACCAGAACATTATGAAACACAGAGCAGCGGATACTAATTCCCTCTCAACCAGCTTCTTCCCCTCCCAGAGCTGAAATCATCCTGGGGCTGGGATGGGGCTAAGAGTGGGTGGCAGCACCAGGCTCGCTGCCTGTGAAGGACGTCCCATGCTCACACTCCTCCCCAGCACACGGTGCCTGCTGCAGGTGGGCCTCTCACACTGCAATTCCCCCCTGGTTGCACGACGTGGAAAGCATGTTTTTAATTTAACGAGAAAAGCAAAAAAGGAGTAGTTACTCAGACAAATCTAGCAACTTAGAACCCCAGGAAATAAGCAATGAAGAGCAGCCGGTGAGAGTGGACACTTTGCTTCCGGGGAGTCAAAGTGGGAAAGGGAGCAAGGAGGGCAGCACGTTGCTGTTGCCTAGAACCCGACAGAAGACAGTCCTCCTCATGAACCAGGGAACAGTGGGTGTGCTGCACGCACGCAGGAGCACGCACATGGCTCTCAGGTCCCTCCCTCTCCGTGCCCGCTTACCTGCAATTCCTTGTAACAGCCCGCAGACGTTGAAAATACTCTTCTTCATGATGCTCTGCACACACATTGTGAAGACGGACACCAGGGCCACCGTGCAGAGAATGAAGATGCCCAGGGCTAAGAAGATAGCAGTGGCCTGCCAGAAGCCGCTGGCAATCTCGCCGAAGTTCTCAGCGTAGGGCCCGCACAGCGTCTCCCGCTGGAAGTGCTGCACCCCGGGGTTCCGGATGCAGCGGGCATAGATGCCCAGCGTGGGGTGGTAGGGCTCCGGGTAGCCTCCGCCCTGCTCACCTTGCTCGGAGCTGCCGCGGGTCTTGGCTTTTCCAATCAGCCAGTCTGCGCTCATGAAGGCAATGAGCTCGGCGAAAGCCACCACAATACTCAGGAGGGTCCAGAGCATCGAGCGACAGGTGACAATGACATGACACATATTGATGTTCAGGAAGGAAGAAGTCGGGAGTCCGCGGGGTTAACAGCAGAAATTCGCCGGGCGGGCGGTGGGGAGGGCGCGCGCGGGAAGGCGGCTCAGGCGGCCTGGGCAGGCGGCGGCCGCTGCTCGGGGGCTCCCTCGTCCCGGCGTCGGGCGGCGCGGTCCGCGGCTGTCATGCTGCCATGTCCGAGTCTGCGGCCGCAGCCTCACCTACGGAGAGAGGGAGGAGGGCGGTTAGCGGCGCCGGCGCCGGCCCCGCCCCTGCCGCCCGCCCGCCGGCGGGTCCCCAAACCCCAGCCCAGCGCGCCTGCCTGCCTGCCTGCCTGCGACAGGGCGGCCCCGACGCCAGCCTCTCGCTCACAGCCGCCCCTTCCCGGCCCTGCCGCTGCTTGTGCGCACACAGCCTTGCCTCGGCAAATCCTGGTGGCCGGCCAACACGCCCCCCTCGAGGCGGTGCTGGTGCCTTTGTTTCAGGGTCTCCCTCACCACGCTCCCAGAAGCGTCTGTGGTTACCCTTATCTGTAGGCAGCACGACAGAGGGGGGCCAGGCCACTTCCTGCACCCACCCAGGGGCAGCCTGCGGCCGGAGCTCCCGCCCCTGCTGCGCACTCTGCGGACGGGGCTCCTGCTCCGCTGTATCTTACCAGAAAGAGCTAAAAGGCACAGGGATGCAGGCCGACCAAGAAGTGCCTGCCAGTGAACCGTGTCAACGGACTGGTCATGCTTTTTAAAAGTTTACAGGACTCTTTGCCTGCTGTTTTGGTACTAGATGAGCTCAGTTTTGAAAAACTTGCATCAAAAGCTTCTGCTTACCAGTAGAGAGTAGCAACAACCCAATTTTACTGCCCAGGAATCAAATTACCAGCAGAGACAGAAGACTGAGTATTTGCTTCAGAAGTAAAGGAGCATATAAAAGGGCACAATGCTATGATAAGTAATAAAACTTTGCTACCCAAATTTATTTTTCACTCATTTCTCACAGGGCGATTTTAGACAAAATAAACTACACAAATTAAAACTCAAAGAAGGAAAAAAAAAAGCTCCAAGAAGAGTTGAGGACTTACTTGGGAACTTATTCAAAACAGAGGCATTAATGACCGTTGACTAAGTATCATTATCGCTGAGAGGACTTGATAACAGAGACTTGCCTGTGAAGAATGTGTCCCTTGAACTGTCCCAGTTCATCACATGTGCCTCTGCCTGAGCTCCGATTCACCCCAGGTCTGAAACTCAACATACCCATTGTTTCTGATCCCACAAGGGCTCATTCTGTTTCCAAGGACAAATGGCTTCATTACCAGAGGGCTTTGCTCTGACGGCTCAAACCTCCTTCAGAGAGGCCTGAACCCTGAAATGGGCTGTGGTGCTCCTCGAAGCCCCATTTTCTGCCTCCCTCTAAGGTCAGAAAGAATTGCAGCTTACATCTGACATCTGAGCACATGGCTCTGTTCTGAGTGATTAAATCTTATTAACCGAGGTCATGTCAACTCCCTAAGAACTACAAAGAGCCCCCTGGCATGTGGGCAGCGGGTGGGCAGGGAGATATGGAAGAGGGAGGGAAGGGTCGGGAGAGAAGGAAGTGGGTGTCAAAGCTTCTCCACCATGCGGACCACATTCTAGTGAGAGGTGATTACCTACCTCCCTTATAAAACTCAGGGTATTTAAAAACCCTCCCATCACTGTGCTTATACTAGATGCTGTTCCGGGAAATTAGCTAGCGTACAACTGTGTGTGTGTGTGTGCGTGTCCGTGTCCGTGTCCGTCCGTGTCCCCACCACGGACTCGTGTGTGTGTGTGTGTGTGTGTGTGTCCGTGTCACCACGGACGGGCCACATGGTTCTCAGAGCCTCAGAGTGATCAGCTTTCAGTTTCCTCATGTACCATATGGAGACAAGCATGGTACCTGCCTCACAAGATTATTGTGAGAAAGTAAGAACCTGTGAAGCACCTCACACAGGGCCTGGCATAGTAAGTGCTCAGTAAACATCAACTCCTTTCTCTTAGAAGCTTTTCCCCTAACGTGGGTGACCCTGGTCAGACAACGGTTTGACCCACGGAAGTGCTCGGTGGGTAACAGAAACCTGGCCATTAAGAAGCAGAGAAAGGTTAAGCAGAGACTAGTTAGAGAGGGATGAGGTCACTGGTGTCTAAGCTTCCCTGGTGGGCTTTGAGGGTGAGGTCCTGGTCTTACATCCTATTTGCCTACATCCTAGCACAGCTGACAAGCTCAGCTGGGGAAAATAAATTAGTGTTAGGCCAGAAGCATAACCTACTCCCACTCACTCGTTCTCACTGCGCCCCACCTCAGTATTACCAAATAGAAATGCCTTTTGAGTTGAAAGTTACTGATATAAAAGAGCTTTGGAGGAGACGGTTTATAAGGAAAGCCGTCATTCTGAATGAGAACAACAAAACAAGCCAGGATGACTCCGAGGAGGACCCACACCCCCAACCCAGAAGCTGTGCCCACTCACCAGACTCACAGACACTTTCAATCCACCGGTGGAGAGCCCGCTTGTTAGGAGAAAATGAGGCTCTACAAAATCTTCCAATTTGATTAGAAAGCCAAGTTACTGATGTACCGAGCTGATCTGGATTCCTGCCCCTCTACTGGATCTTAATGAGTGTGCCAAGTGTCTACTGTCCTGGTCAGCCAGCTCAGCTCTGAGTCAGGGATAAAATTAGGCTGCAATCTCCGAAGAGAAAGGATGTGAAACTTTTGGAGAAGGAAAGATGCCACATTCAGGATTAGCCAAGTGGTCCACGCCAAATTTAAGGCAGGATTATTTAGGGACCCACGTGCTTAAATTTAGAAGATAAAGTTCCCTGTCCACCTGTGCTAAAACAATCCCCCCAAAACGGCACCAAATTCTCCCATCCACACCAGGGTGGCTGCAATGAGGCCTTCATTCTTTTGTTTGGAACAGGGAGCTACGATGCTTTGGTCTCACCAGCAAGTCTGCCTATTAGTACTAGAAGAGGAATCACCACGATATGCAAGGCTGAATGACAAAAGCTGACTTTCCTGAAGATCCAAGAAGCGTCCGTGGGTCGGTGGGACAGGGGAAAATCTAGAAATGCAGCAAGGGGCTTCTATCAGTGCTCTGTGGTCTGTACAACACCCCAGTTTGGCCATGTCACATACGCAGGGAAAGGCACCTGCTGAGGTTGCATCCACATCAAAGGGGAAAGAGAGCCTCGGCACAGATCGCGTTCACCCAGGGATTCAGCTCCGAGCTCCTCGGCACTGCTTCCACTGCTGTTCACTGTAATTCCTGCTTCTCCAGAGATCACATAAGACCAGGCCCTCTTCTCTCCACTAAATACATTTCTGCTCCAAGATACCTGGCTTTACTACCACATCCTTGACAGTTGTGGATAATCTGGACAGCCTCTGACTTTCAGAAAACGATGCTATGATTGTCACAAAGGTCCACAGAGTAAAGCCTCTTAGGGACTCCTGCAGAAACCTAGAGGAAGACCATAGTCAGAGTACAGGAGGACTGATACATTCGGGGTCCATGGGGGTCCTCATACACGGTTCTCCACAGAGCCCTAACGCTGAAAAGACGGGGGAGGTGTGAGCAGAGCTGAACGGGGCTTGCAACTTCCATCACAGGGTCCTTCTCTTGACTGCTTCCTGCTGTCAGTGAGAAGGGAAGAAAATGCACATGAGGCAGAACCGCCCAGGGCCAGATGGCTAGGAGCTTACTGGAACAGAAACCTGGGTGCAAAGTTCAAGTCTTCTAGAAAGGCGGAGGCAGACGGAACCGACTTCAATCTAAGCTGCACCAAAAGCCCACACTCTCCCTTACAGCAGCAGCAGAGCCCGAGAATGAGGCCATGCAAACCAAGTTTTGAGGACTGTCACCTCCTCCCTCACTGTGGTTCTGTTTTTCAGCTTCATTATGAACATCTGCAAGCACAGATACGAGGTGGAGAGAATAGACTGAATGCCCAGGCTGAACGTGGCTTAACATGTTGCCGTGCCTGTTCCATCCATCTACTCACAACCATCACACTCACGCTCAGACTTCTTTTCTGGGCCGTTTGAAAATGAGTCACAGATGTCGACATTTCACCCCTAAATAGTTTGCATACACCTCCTGAAAATGAGGACATTCTCCTACATCGCCACAATAAAATTAACACACCCAAGAAAACTGACAATAATTCCCTTATATCCAAAGCCCAGTCCACACTCAGATTTCCCTACCCTGCCCCAAGTTTTATAGCTGTCTTTTTAAAAACATGACTCAACCAAGGCCCATGCATTGCATTTAGTTATGTGTCTTTAGTCTCTTTTAGTCAAAAATAGTCCTTCCAATCCTACCCTGCCCTGCCCGTATTTTTTCCCCTTGACATTGACTTTCTTTGAAGACGCCAGACCAGTGGTCTTACAGGATACCCAACGATCTGATCTGTCTATTTCCTCATGGTGCCATTTAAACTCGTTCTCTATCCTATTATAGAGAAACTGGAGGTTAAATCTAAAGGCTAGTTTAGATGCAGCATAAACATTTTTGGTGAGAATCCTTTGTAGGTAATGCCGTGTAATTCCTACTGAATCACAGCTGGAATATGATTGAGGCTGCACCTCAGAATCAGAGTAATTTTACACGTACATACACACAGGCACATGTGTGTGTGTGTGTGTGTGCACAGAAAAAGAAAGACAAGGACAAAAACAAACAGACAGAACAAGCCTGTCCTGTTCCCTCCAGTCCTAAAGAATCCAAATTTGGCTGAGGAAGTGGGCAGAAGGTTGGTCTGGGCAGGACACTACTGTTTAAAGAGCTCGTCAGGGGGCTTCTGATGCCCCAGTTGAGAAGCCCTGTCCTGCAAGATGCCATCCTGGAAGCTGAAGGAACGATTCATCAAAGAAATTTCACTTCCAAGAAATGT
The DNA here is from genome assembly GCF_036321535.1 of Camelus dromedarius. NCBI lineage: Eukaryota > Metazoa > Chordata > Mammalia > Artiodactyla > Camelidae > Camelus > Camelus dromedarius. Next base: position 52,134,173 of record NC_087438.1, read on the forward strand.
TTGCTGTATTTCTTTGAAATAGAACCATATTTCATGTATAACTTATGAAAACAGAGAAAGATCTGTGGAGTCAGGGAGGGAGAAAGAATTTTAAAGAAACACAGCTCTTCTGGGGAGGTCCAACTTGAAGCAAGAAAGCGCAGGCTGTGGCGAGGAGGACAGCCCCCCTTTCAGGAGGGTCAGCCCTGGCTCCCGGACGCTTCTCTCAGGCCTTGCGCTCTGCCCGCCATCACCGCGCCCCTGCTTGGAGGGGGCGTTAGGCACCGGGCAACACCATGTGCGAAGCAATTTGGGACAGCACTGTTTTAAGAGCTTTGTAAACAGGTGGGATCAAATCAGCTGCATGTCCTTGAACAGGGTATCTATATTTAACTTCTGCCAGCCTCAGTTCCCTCATCTGCACAATGAGGCTATCGGCATCTTCCTCACAAGGCTGCCGTGAAGATTCGAGGGGAAAGTTTACGTAAAATAATCAAATCCGTTTCTACTTTATTGCGCTCAACAGACATTAGCTTTTAATCATTATCATATGATTAGCTCAACACAGTACTTGTGGTTCAGTAAGTACTAAAAAATATTAACTCCTATGATTAATAATAAATTTACTGCACTGACCCACGTGGCCTAAGTAATCGATACACTTTGGCGCAGACTGCATTTTGCCCCCACGTCACTGGGAGTTCCTTGGCCAACATCCATGTTCATTATTACCACTTCCCTCAGATACACAAGTCCCACAAAGGTTCAGCAACACGGCCTCCATCCCAGTGTCTTCTGGAAGGAGAAGTGGATTAGGAAAGTGGAATTTATGTGCTTTAGCCTTCCGAAAGCTGGAAAGACCCTCTAGAGTGCTGCTTCTTAGAGTGTGGTCCCTGGACACCCCCCCCCCATCTACTAGAGGGGGATGTCAGCCACCTGTTTCAAAAGTGCACATTCCTGGTTCCCACACACTGCACCAAACTTGCTGGAGGTGTTGCCAGAAACTGCATTTTTAACAAGCCCCCAGGAGATTCTTTACACACTGAATTCTGAGAGTCAGCTGGGAGGAGGTCCCACACTGGCTGAGATCAGCTTGCACCGAGCAGTTCCTTGGTGCTGGGGGTTGGGGAGGTGTGTGGTCCAGCTCACAAGGACAGAGCCAGACCACCTGTCCTCAGCACAGCTCACAGGGACGAGTGATTCTGCAGGGAAACCAACCATCCCCACCCAGCTCCCACCGGCTTGCATGTTGTCCAGTAATCCTCGTCCGGCACGAGGGGCTCCCCACCCATTGGGACCTCCTCTTCAGAGCACCAAGCAGTGTTAGAACTGAAGAGACAGTACTGGCGTGAACAGCTCAGAACCCTGAGTGATCTTTTTTAAAAAATCAGCTGCCTAAGGAGGTTCTGCAAACTCTCATTTGCCCTGGCCACCCCCTAAAATACCCTGACTATGGAAATGCAGACATCTTGACTCTATTTAAGAAGAGGGTCCAAATGCACTAATAATTATACTGTCCTTCAAGTTATGGTCTCAACATGCTCAACACCTCCTGCTCATCGCCAACATCTTTTCCTCAGAGATAAACCCCTCTCCTCCCCTCCCTCCCATCTCTATGCACAAACTCTCATGCTGCGGTTCTCAGCGGGAGTAATTTTGCCCCTTCCCCCCTTGCAGGGGATACTTGGCAATGTCTGAAGACATTTGTGGTTGCCACAGCTTGGGGTAGGAGGGGTGCCACTGGTACCTGGTGGGTAGAGGCCAAGGATGCTGCTAACACAGGCAGCTCCCAGGATAGAGCCGGTCAGTGGTGCTGGAGGCTTCCTGCGCTTTTTTACATTTGTAAGTGCAGCCCAATACAGAGCTCTGAAACCTTCACATTTTATAAAAAGTCTGCTCTAATGAGGGAGTCATGTTCTATAATCTGGATGGACAAGCACGGAATTTACTAAATTAGGTCTATTTTTAGTTGTTTTTCCGATATTTTTTTTAAGGTCCATGCTAATCTGTATGTCCAAGATGGCAGGCTGACAGAATGTGGAATCCAACTCGTCAGAACAGACAGAACCTTGACCTTGCCTCTCATAGGGCTTCCCCACAGTTTCTTTGGACCACACACCAGTCAGCTTTTGTTTTGAGTAATCTCTATCCTACAAATGGCAAAACAGGGCTCACAGAAAATGCAAGTTTGGCCACGTGGCCTTCATTCTCTCCAATTCTCCTCCTTCTGAGCTGGCCTGGCCAGTGGAAACGTGAGGGAACCTCGAGGAACTTATCAAGCAGACCTCAGTCATTTCAGGCATCCTGGTTATTACCTGACCCCAGCATGGCCCCCCCACCTCTGCAAGATGCTCCTCTCCTGTTGAACCTAGTGGTAACTTCAGCTGCCTGGTGGCCCCTCCAGAGAAGCAGGGGCTCCCCTCTCCAAAACATCTCAACGAGCCTCGTTCTCTCGGGTCTGGAGCACCCAGTGAACTTGTGCTCACTGTCAAGTTTGTTTTCTAACTCACCAGTCCTGGTCAGTCATATATTTCTTCTTCAATGCCCACTCCAATTCCTCTCTACCCAATTAGCCTGCTTTCCGAGCACCCATTTCTAGAGGGGTCATTTGTACACTCTGTCTGGAAGCATCAGCAGCCAGAGAGAGCAGGTTCACTTGTCCGGCCATATTTCCCGAATGATTCATTTTTTAAAGAATTCTCAACCCCACTTACCTATTTATAACCTTTTTTTCCCTTTTATGAATGTCATGATCTAAAAATCTTAAGGAGTAAGTCTTTCTTTATGTGTCTTTCTGTTTTTGTCCAACAGGAGGGACTGAGAAACCAGCTTGTATGGGAGATGCTAACGTGTGATGCAGCACAGAGCCTATTGGCCGGGGGCCACGTGCTTATGCCCTGTACGCACTGTGGGGTCAATGGTTCTTGGTTTTTTAAATGGAAGTAGAACTTGAGCTTCAAGAGCTGCCTTTTTTTCTTCTTCTTTCTTTCAATGCAGCATAGTTGATTCACAAAGGAGCTGCCTGTTAATGCTACCTTTTAAACAAAAGGTAGTTTTCAGATTCGTAATGAATTCTGGCAAAACAGAAGTCTTTAAGTGAGCCTCACTAATATTTTTAGAATCAGTAAGAAAGCAGAGAGTTTTAATGGACAAGAGTAACAAAGGGTGGAAAGCAGAGAACTTAAAAAAAAACTTAAACCTCAAGCTTTTCTTTCTTTGTGAACTCCCTGGTGTCACAGAGGGGAGACTCCAAATGCTCTCTGTTTAAGTGACTCAACTCTGAGAATAAATCACCCTCAGAGGATGCGCTTCTGGCTCGTCTCAGTGGACAGCTGGGCAGCCTCCCCCTTACCGGGGAGCACGGATGTTCATTCTTACAGCAACTGCAAGCTCTCCAGTCCCTTGTTTGGAGAGGCAGAAAGAATCGTTGCTTGTTCACAAGATACGAGCCCATCAGCCAGGTTCCCTTCCAACAGCTTAAGGATGACCAAATTCGATAAATGCAGAGGATTATGCCATCTGTTATTTCTGAGCCTCTCACACAAACCCGTAAAACACCAAGTGAGCGCAAGAATCAACTAGCACGAGAGTCCCTTCCTGACTGAAGCTTCCGGGCAAGCTCCTGAGAAAGACTACATTATTCCTTCACATAGTCTGTCGCTTCCTGGAGGAAGACGGTATTTTTCTACCCGATGACATCAGGCCTGACCAGGGGACTTGTCCAGCCAATCCAGCAGGCAGAAGTGACAAGTGCCACTCCTGGTAAGAAGAGCTCACGAGCTGGTGCTTTGCTGTCCAGCTTTCTCACCTCTCCCATGAAATCAGAAATCCCAGGCAGAGACCTCTCCATCGGGCTGGGTCCTGACAACATGAAGCAGAGGCACAGCTGACCCTTGACAGACACGCAGTGCGGGTGGGAAACCAAAGCTTGGTCACCGCACTGCTGAGATGTTAGGGCCACAGAACAGCCCAGCCTCCTCTGAGGGCTGAGCTCCGGCAGAGCCAGCGCCTGTCCATCCTGTCTGTCTCTGATGTCGGGTCACATTCGATTCCGCCATCCCCGACCACATACACGGCAAAGAACTCCGAAATTAAACAACAATCAAAGGCATCTAGTGAGACACGTTAAAGCTTGGCAACCATCTCAGAAGCATTCACTGTGCAGTTCACTGTGGTAAGCTGCTACGAAAAAGTTTACTCTCTTAATGTGCTTATTTTAGGGTTAGCGAATGAAAGTACTAAGAAAGAAGAAAAAGTCCCTATTGAGTAAATGAGGACAACAGAAGTGACTCTGAGAGCAACAGCCAGAAGGATCACTTCCCACATCAGGCGCTTCTCCGAGGTCTCCTAGCCACAGAGTCCTGACCACTCGGAGCTGGCGCGGCCTTCCTCATCTGCATCAATTTCTTCCATCCTGGGGCACCTCCAGTCACCTGGTGCCACCACCACTAGGAGGTGTGCTTCTCACAAGCACAAGAAGAGAGCTCTGAGCTCTGCCTGAGGGGAGGCTTGGCCAGACCTGCAGCTCAGGAGACACCTCGAGGACCAGCTGGGACAAGGCGTTGGCCCAGGACAAACGTGCGGGGCTGCCCAGAGGCCAGTCTCCAACCTGTGTCAGGCCAGGTCTTCCTAAGGAATGGGGCCCACAGGGCTGCAGGGAGGGTAGCCACGCACCGATGGGGCAAGAGACCATAGAGGAGGGCAATGAGGATGACCGAGGCCCTGATCAGCCCCAGCTGCAGGGAAGTCAACGCAGCGAGAGAGGGAGAGCTGAGCCACCAGGGCACGAGGTGGAAGGGGCAAGTCACAGGCAGACAAACAGCCATGAGCACACGAGAACTGTTTTCAGGCCATCTCCACCATGAGAATCCGAATATTCCCTCTAGGAATGCAGTCATTTCAGAGACGAAGAACAACATGCGGAGTGTTAGGGTGAAAACCGGTGGCTTCTATAAGGAAGAGCTTCATCAGCTCATGAGAACACTTGTCACTTTAAAAATAAAGTTAAGTTAGGTATCAGCTCGTTTTAAACCATGCCTATTATAAATACATACATATATATAAAACTGCAGTATGGTATCATCTTATAAACTCTGTGACTAATATTAGACAAAAATGTTAATCTGGAAACAATCACAGGGAGTTAAAGAATGGCAAACAAGATTTTCTCCCCTTGCACCTCCACTGGCCCTGAAAACCTGACCCATTAGTGCTACGGGAGCAGTTAATGTTCAAGCTGAGCCTCGGTGCCAAGTCTCCAAGCGGCCATTGAGGAGGAGACGGGTGTGAACACAAGTGTGGTGGAAACCTCATCCCAACATGGCCCAGGGGACAGGCCAGCTGTGTGACTCAGAGAGGGGTGCCAGCCCAAACTCCAACCCAGGAACTTCCCAGAGGGCAGAGGGCAGGAGCAGCTCACAGCAGCAGCGACCTTCACCCAGGACCCCATCAAAACAAACAGCCCACGCACATCACAAAGCTCTCAGTGGCCACAGGCTGTGCCGACAAAGCTCCCAGCAGAGTGACACATTTTTAATTACCCCACTAAACGATATTATCAGTGAACTGAGTCTAACGATGTAAGACAATCCATATCCTTAAAAGCCAAGACCAAATTTGGGATTTACCCAGGGACCAAGACAATGCTAGTCATTGCTCACTTTTTTTTTTTTAAACCTTCTATATTCTCACTGAGGTCACTTCTGTCTCTAACAAACATTGCTAAGCAGTAGCAGAATTTCAAAAAGTGTTTGAATGATTTCAAGGAACAAAGTCTATTGTAAGCTGTGTTCATGTTTCTAAGTGCATCACTAAAATATTCAAACTCACTGTTTTTTATTACTTCACTTACACTGATGCTGGCTTTTCACAATGAAAGGGATGACCTGCAGCCTTAAGGTCTGCACTGCCCTGTCTGTGTCCACCGTACATACTTCTTGAAAGCCAGCGAGCCTGGAGAAGGATCTGGAAAGGGGCTATGGCTTTATGTATTGAACACACAAGAAATGAAGAACAAAACGTACTAGTGAGTGTTCACAAACATGGCTCTTTATAATTCTGTTTATATATCAAAAATCTCCCATCTCTAGTGCCTTATTTATAATATTTAAAACCCAGGAACTACTGTATGAACAGGAATGCACAGAAACACACACACACACACACACACACATATACACATTCGTAATGTCAGATTTTTTTAACATCTAAAATATCAGCAAGACAGATTTGCACACTGCATCCATGCCAAGTTCATTAAACACCGTCCACGTCGGTGATTTCACAGCCAGAGATCAAGCTACCCAGCATTTTTCAACCCTAACAAGAATGCCAAACTCAAAGCTGTAGACAGGTTTACGCTTCCTTCATTTATTAACTAGAGGAATTCCCCAGATATTTAGGATTCAAAATGTGTTTTGAAAACAAATGAGCTTAATGCACACTCTTCTAGGAAAAGCAAGTTCAACACACAGCTGCCGGCAGCTTCGGGTACGTGCACACAACACCGACCTTAAACGCAGGCAAGGCCTTGGCCCCAGTACTGACCCGGCCTAACGACGGCGCAGGAACGTACCCGCGGGAGGAGACCAGTGAGCCTTCCTCACTGCAGCCTGGACCAAGTCGGCACAGATGCACACTTCAAGCTGGTCAGAGAGAAAAACCCCATTCTGAGGTCTGAACCCTCGCACTTGTTCACAGGACCCAGCACTCCCTTTCCGGGAACAGGGGCTTATTGTTACAGCTTCTATGAACAGCAAGGCCTCATAAACGGAGATGAACTCAGAAGAAGAGAGTATGTGTCAGAAGACCAAGGCACTTAAAACAAAAGCCAAGTGCTGGCAAGGCTGGGAACACAGATGGCTTTAGGTCCCCATCCCTAAGAAGAGACACCCCAACCCCATGTTCCCCAGCATCTCACCTGTAAGGGCTGCTACACAAGGTGGGCAAAGAGAAAGCCCGATGCACGTGTCAGAGCCATGGGCTCCTGCCCCTGAGACCGGAGGGAAGGGGGCGGGGCACGAGCACTGAAGGACTGACACAGCAGTTGAGGACGGGACAGACTGGTTACAACCAAGACGGCGGAAGATCTGACTTCCAGTAGACCTGGAGCCTCATGCTCACCCACAGGCGCCATGACAGGTCCTAGGTGACCTCACAAGGCCAAAAGTGGGCAGGGCCCAACTCCTGGAAATCCCCGTCCCTTCCAACATAGTTGGACTAATCCTCTTACTTGTTAACATGAAATTACTAAGCCCATAAAAACTAACCATCCCGTACCTCGTGGTCACTCCCTCTCTCGCCTTTGAGATGGTCTGCACTCTGTCTATGGAGTGTATATCTCTAAATAAACTTACCTTCACTTGACTACATATGCCTCGCTCTTGAATTCTTTCCTGTGAGAGAAACAGAATAGTGCTCAGCAGGGGAGCCGGGGGTAGACAGCGCAGGGAAAAAACGGACTATACTTTGGTGAGGTAATAAAAAGGAGCACCCCTGGGATGCTGACACAGATTTCTCTGAGGTGGTTGGAATTAACAGATTTCATCACAGCAGACATTTCCCACAGCTCTGATGACCTCGGGCCTCATGCTGAGACACCCACACATGACAGAGAAAGTCCCTTTCTCCATGTCCCATGTGCCAACCCTCCATGAATAGGGTGGCTGATCGATCCAGATCCTGGCATAAAATGTGGGCAGGACAAAGTTTTGGGGACAGTCTCTCAGGCTCACACATAGGATGAGGGTGGGCTCAACAGCCATCCTTTCAAGGTTGCTACAAAACCCACTGCCCCACCCTCCCAGTCAATGAGCTCATCCAGAAAGGCAGCCTCGGGGAATGAGTCAGTCTGGAGCCACCATTGACATGTGAATCCTGGTTCTACCACTTTCCGGGCGGTAACCTTGAGCTCAGATGTGCCGCTGTACCTCAGTTCCTGTGTCTGTAAAATGGGGCACTAACAGAACCTACCACATAGGCTTGTTGCAAAGACCCACTAAGTTCAAGTAAGCAACAAGCTTGGAACAGTGCTTGGTGGTCAGTAAGTACTCCAAGCAGGTGGGCTACACTCTCGGGGGCAGGATCCAGCCTCCACAGGCCCCACATGGACATGGCCACTCCTGCAGTCACGCCACCAGCATTCCTTTCCCCTTTTAGACCTTCCTGTTCTTGGGTCCGCCTGTCACATGGGTAATCAGCCTTACCCTCAAATACCAAGTTTCTCCATGGAAGTTGTACAGCAGAAAGGACAAAAACAAATGCAAAAGGATACAAAATACCTATTTCAATGCTATCACCCTGGCTGTCCCTTTAACTAGCTCTGTGTCTTTGGACAAGGATGCAGGTGACAGAAGTATCTACCTCAGAGGGGGGTACAAGGATGACAAACTCCCGTGGGTGTAAAGCAAGGTATAATTTTAAGTACTCAGTAGGTGGTAGGAATCATTACTACTATCGTATTGGTTAACATTTATTTTTCTGCTCTAGGAAGGTTATCTCCATGTGGTCACAAAAAAAATTACGTTCTAGTATCAGTAACTGTAGACTGAAATTTTTTATCAAATGGCAAAGTCATAGTTGGGAACAAAACACTAGACAGGAAGCAGGCAAAACATGGGCTCTGGCCTAGGCTCTTGGCTAACGGCAGGTGACCAGACACAGTTCCTTCAGCTGCTCTGACTTCAGGGTCTCAGCATGAAGCAAGTGGTCAGACCTGCCAGTCACCACTGTCACCATCACTTTCAGCTCCCAAACACAGTCATTTCAACCACATGACCACCCTTCATCACTTTCTCCCAGACCAGGGCTCCTGCTGGAACAGATGGCTCTCCAAGTCCTGCATCTCTGGTTGGATGGGAAGGGGGAACACCCTGTAGGTTATGAGGAATACAAGTGTAGAGGCACAAGAGAAGGTCTCCTCTGAGCACAGGGGGCTGTCCAAGGGCCATGGTCAAAGGGCGCAGGCTGGACTGGCTCCCTCTTCTCAACATCTTTTTTTTTTCTGGGGAGGGAGAACCTACCTCTATCCTTTCATTTCCAGGTCCAGAGTGTCCTTCATTCTTGGAAAACCAGCAGAGCAGTCCCCACTCCAGTCTTTGGGCTAACAGCTAAAAATGAGGCCCCCTCTGTCCTTAGCTTCAGAGATGGGCCCTGCAATTAAAGAAGCCTTACTTGGTTATGAAAATCCACGGTCGTAAAAAGGGTCCTCCCTTTCTTACATACGTTGGCTTCTGTTCTAGACAAGTAAAATGCTTGCCTGTGAAAAATTCCATTGCCACATGACAGAGCATATGATAGAATACAAAGTTTTGATCATTTTTTAAAGCGTTTATATTTTGGTATCTTACGTATTTCAAGAAGGATGCCAGCTGATTAACAAATGCATCTGAATACTGGTTCTCCAGTTAGAGAAGCCAGCAATACAACATGAGCGATTCCTTTTTACATGCTTTAGTTTCAGGCAGGAGTTAAGTCATATCCCTTTTATTTCAAAACATAAACCATATGAAATTGTCCAATAAAATTAATGTTTGCTGCTGTTTATTCTCTGTTCCTTGGTGAATTATTAAAGTTAAGCAGTGCAATTCTCTCATCAGTTATAAATGGCCCCAGAAGGCTGATTTGCATCCATCCAGGACCACTTATTTCTGATAAATATCCTTATTAATGATCTAATAAAGTGTCTTATTTTGTTACGGTCATTTGAAATGATTCAAATGATGTTTAAAAATTCAACGCTCCAGCCCAACAGCCTGGTGGTGAAGCTGCTGAGTTGACACCAATTTAAAGAGATTTTTCAGTTTTACTCAGTACTTATCAGTGAGATCATGGACGAATTAAAAAAAAATTTTTTTTTTTAAATTTTGGTCTCAATGTTGTCAAAGGCAGTATTTTACAAAGGTTTGGTCAATTTGACCTGATTACAATGATAACTGCAGGTAGCAAAGGCCAGGGGTAGGAGGTTCTGGTAGACGAATTACCGGGCATCAACCACACACATCCTAAACTGCAGGCATGGGCTGGGAGAAGACCCGCACTCACAAACATGCCCAGCGTCACTCCTCCTAACTTCCTGAACAGTGTTGCAGACTAAGCTCTCACGGAGATGGCCATTCACAAAAGCAAGGGCTAAACTGTTTCGGCCTCTGCGACTTGGGCAGGAAGACAAGTGCAGCCCTCCTGAGGCCACTGCGTGTAGGTGGGAATGAGCTGATGACTGAGCTGTGCACACACAGACACACCTTGCACCCCTGCCGAGGAGTCAAGGGCCCAGAGGCTTCAATGAACAGAAGCAATGCACTGCTGAGGTAACGGGTGAAACTGCACCAATTCTGCAAAAAAATAGCTCTTACTTTTCCCAGGGCCCAGAATATGTGATTTCTGAATCTTTCCTCTGTTCTTATCTCATTAAACCTCACCCTTCTTGGAAAATAATGCTCATTAAACATCTACGGAAACTTAAAGAGGAGTCACATATTGCGGTCTCCCCAAACTGGAGAATTCCTATTCATATGCATGGGTGCTCCTCGTTTATCATGGTGACTAATGAGCAACTGATGCTCTAAAGTGGAAAGACAAGGCAGGTGCCCTCTGCAAGCTCACATCTAGTTCAAGGTCTGACAGTCTGAGGTGTGTGGAGGACACACTGGGTTATGGAAGGGTGCGGGGAGGGGACACAAAGACACTCATGGAACCGATATTATAGTTGGAATCAGGAAACACACAGATTTAAGAAAGACCAAGGCCGAGAGGAGCCTGATGAGCCACTGAGAAGTCCGTGCGCTCCGGTGGGTGGGGCAGCACGAGAGCGGGGAGAACTCCAAGGAAACCATCAGGAAGAGAGTAACTGGGAAGGAATCCTACCCTTAGTTCAAATGGGAAAGTTGCAGTTGGAGAAGGGGGCGGGGCCTGGAGTTTTTCTGTTTCTTTCGGATCACTCTGGATGGTGGCGTAAAAACATTTCTGAAGAGAAAGCTGAAGGGCTGGATGGTGCTTATGCTCTGAGCAAAACAGGAGTGGCTGATGCCCCTCAAGTTTTCTTGGTGTGTATAAGTAGAAACAACAGCTGAAAGGGTGAATGATTGTTCATTCAGGCATATCTGCTGGTTATTTAGTATGACGAAATTTAAACAGAAGGCTGAAAATTAACCTTAGGTTTTAACAGCCCCCTTACCCATTCAGATTCCCTTTTGAACTTACAGGATTATTTGTGAACTTTCTGTAACAATTTCAAGGAATTAGGATAACTTTTAAGTGTGTCTGGTTTTCCGATCCAAGTTTGACCAAGAAAGAAACTCCTAGGCCACATGGGGTTTCGGCAGTTCTGAGAGGTAAACATGCCCCTGACATCAAGGCTGATGGGGTAACACTGGCAGGTCTGCTTCACCCTCTTCTGCTTCTGTTCCAGAACATGGCATCCTCTGGTCCTAAAAAGAATGGTGCTGGTAGGACTCTTCATTACTCAAAGAGGCAGTCTGCCCTGGATTGAATATGTATTAATTTGGCTCAGGGGAAAATTAATCACCACAGTAGGGGAAGAGTCTGTGAGTACAAAGTGTGATCCTCGAAAGGAATCTGCAATCCTTTCTTCAAGCTGTCCCTTCCCACTAAATTCTCTCTTAGCTCCCAACCAGGTGGGACCTTTTCAGGAGAGGAAGGAAGAGGGCTCTGATGGATGTGATGGAGAAATCTACAAGTTTTCATCTTATGTAAGACATTTAGTATCTAGGAGACCCTAATTTCCTTAGACAGAAAGCAAAACTGAAGCAGCCTGGCTGGTAGGGTTCATTCCTCAGAAACCACGTGATCTCATTTCTGATAGTGAAATCCATACCATTCACATTCCACTGACAGTGACTTCTGAAGGCTATTCATGTGCCTGGTGTGGAACCAGTGCTGAGATACCAAAATGACGACTCCCCATCCTCAGAGGGGTCACAGGCTAGTAGGGTGACAGGGAAGTCAGCAGGTGGGCCCTGCACAGAGCAGCTGGTGCCATGGAAGTGGTAAGGAGGGGTGCTCTGTGCTGCCTGGAGGCAAGGAGGGCCACCAGAACAAACACTAAGTGCAGGGCCTGCTCAGATCAGGGTCTTAGCTCGAAGGTGGGGCCGGGGGCATGGGCAGGAATGCAGTGGGAAGAGAAGCAGGCACCATCCTGGGAGGGGCTGAATAGCTTACGTTTGGGATTTCGATCTGTGTTTTAGACATTATGATGAGGAGCCCCTACAATATTTTCAGCATAGAAGAGACAAAATCAGACTTGCGTTTTAAAAAATTTGTCTCTAGGATACCTGTGATGAAAGAAATTTTCACATACTGAGGTATGGGGAAGTCATTCTGGCTTATACATCACTTAACCCCATTTTATGCTAAGACAGTCTGCTTGTGGCCTATCAAACATACATTGCACTTCTGATTTAATTATTAAAGAAAAGGATGCAGTGACCAGAAGTAAAGAATGTCCATGTTAAAAATAATGATTAAATGCCTCCGTCCCTGGGATGTCAATGCTGGTACTCCTTCGATGATAAGGTTCCCTTCCTAGGTGCCACGGCCATACTGACTCGCTTTTCTGTATGCTTGCTAACTTGTTGTTTTGAAACCTTGAAGGAACATAACCTTGACTTGTTTGATGTTCTTTATTCTGACAAGATATAAAACTGCTGAAAGCCAGGCTGCTCCAGAGCATCTCAGAGTGAGCTGAGAGGCTGTCTCTGGGGCTGTCATCTTCTTTCCTATTCCTATTACAGATTCTCTATTGATCATTTCCATGGACACCTGTAAGGTTCAGGGAAGTAACCAAAGGAACAAACCTGCTCTGACTGTGTTTGCACGTACGCCTTGCACACGGCACATGGGCTGTGCCAGGACCTGGGGATCTCCAGGTCTGTCCAAAGAGGGGCAGCAGACCCCAGATCCAGCAGATTGCTGCCAGTGTTTCCGAAAGGGGCACACCTGCAGGGCCAGGAAGGCCAGTTAGGAAGCTCCTGCAGGGATCCAGGCCAGGAAGGAAAAGGCCGGAACTACCGCAGAGGAGGGGGCAGGATTAAGAAATGTCAATGAGGGACCGTAAGACTGAGACTAGCTGGTGGTGGAGGCCGTTGAGAAGAGGAGTCAAGGATGACTCCCAGATCTCTGTACAACTACTTGAATGTTCCCATTCCCTGGAGTAGGACTATAGGAGGAGGGCCACGCTGGGCAACCTTATGAGTTTAGTTGGGGTGGAGGAAACCAGAGGTCTCTGAGGACACACACCAGGCACTGGGGAACCTGGGGTCTTCCGGGGTAAGGATGAGATCTCCCGAGAGACGGTGTGGAGTCAGAGGGCAGGAGGACCAGGATGTACCCTGGGGATAGGAGAAAACTGCCAGACGGCCCAAGGAGCTCGCCAAGGGGGAAGGAAGAACTAGGCACCCGCGGTCCAGTCTGGGAAGGCAAGGCGGAGGGAGATGGGGCGGGGGGTGCGTGGTCCGTAGAGTCCAGCGGCCGGCGGCATTTCACGCTGCAATACACAAATACTCAGCCCTAAAAAGAGAAAAGGAGATGGCTGAGCAGGAGCTACAGCCAGTCTCAAAGTCGTGTGAGATACACTTCAAAATGCTGTGCGTTGCATCTCAGCTAGATTCTGAATTTCCCGGCCCCAAGCATTTCATCAAAAGAAAAAGAAGTCCCAAGGAGTGCCTTATCTGAGTAGTCTTTACAATCAACAGGCAGCCCAAGGTCAAGATGAGGAAGAATGTGAACAATACAGCACTTTGAGGCCGCTAGGGGCGTGAGGAGGGGGCTGGGGGAAGGAAATGGGCCGGACAATGCACAGATGTCCGCGGTTTCGCTGCCAGAAGTATCAGACAAACAGGAAGACCTTAAACTTCTCGAACTGGGAACTCTCGGCTAAGCCTGTTGAGCAGAAGAGTTGAGCACATGACGGGAACACGAAAGCAGAAGGTTGTGATTAAGGCTGCACAAGGACCCTGCAAACAGCCCGGGCTGCCGAGAAACTCCGCGGCTTGCCCTGCGCAGCCTCTGCGCCCTCTCCTGGCTGGTCAGTGGGGCTTTGTGCACGTGGCTTGTGGGGCCACGTGAGCCTCATCCACTCAGGAGACCCAAACAAAGCTAGGACACCCGATTTTAAAACATCCTGCTGACACCTAGCAGAGAATTTACGCGGATGAAGCTTCGAAGTGGCAACCGAAGAAAAACCCTCTGGCCTAATTATCCAAAAGGCATGCTCTGTTCCAATAACCAAATCACAACGGAGGTAGAGGAGGTGTTGGACATCCTGTGCCTTTCAAAAGTTAGGCATTTCATAAAATGTTTTCTCCCTGTAAACAGATAGATATTTTCTCCCTGTTGAGCAGTTTAAAAATATTTTAAACTATGCAAACAAGGAATATTTCTTGAAATAATTAAACTTTCGGAACATCACCTGGATGGTACCCCTTAACTATTAAACACAAACGCTCTGCTGTATCTATAACAGGGGTTCTCAGCCTCAGCACTGTGACATCCGGGGCCGGAAAATTCTTGGTCCTGTAAGTTGGAAGATGTTCAGCAGTGTCCCTAGTCTCTTCCCTCCCACTATATGCCGGAAGCACTCTCCTAACTGTGACAATAAAAAGTGTCTTCAGATACTGCCATATGCCCCTTAAAGACAATTCTGCCCTAAAAGGTACCCACCTGTGGTTGAGGCGCAGGATCTAGACTGAGAGGAGACTCAAGTCCTGGCAACGGCATATTCTAGCAGAATAAAGTTGGGTACGTCACTAACCCCTCCATGCCTCAGTTTCCCCAGCTATAAAACAGGGCTAATGCTACCTACTTCGTAAAGTTGATATGAAGATTAAATACGAAAATACATGTAAAATACTTGGCATAGAGCCTGACACAGTAAGTATTTAGTAAATGGCAGCAAAGATATTGTTAAAAAAGAGAGTTTTAGTCCCATGACCTTGGAAGACAGAATCCAGCAGGCCATTTCTTTGGCCATCGGGTAAGAACAAACTGCCCACATAAGCTCATGTCTCAGCGGTCTGTACAAGGGCACTTGCAGGCAGAATGTTAGAAACACAACGACTATGATACCAGCCTTGATGGAGATCAAGTCGCTTTAATCCCTGTGGGGATGAGAGAGGGGCAGGAATAAAGGGAAGAGAAAAGAAATGAAAAAAGAGCTATAGACCAAAGAGCAACATCCTGGCACAAGGGGGAAAGGTGAAAATCCACGCCTCTGAAAAACGACTTGGGCCACCAATCAGATAAACATGCTGAATCTGGGGAGAGGGTCCCATGGGAAGAGGTGGTGAGCGTCTCAACAGTGACAGCTGGCCACTGGAAGGGGAAGAGGACAGTCGTTAGGGGAAGCAGGAAGGAGGAAAAGTAATGCGGGCAAAAGTGGGGGAGGTGAGCATGGAGAACTGTCTCTCTGGCCAAGCCCTGTCTTCTAACCTGTTTCTGTTAACACAGCTGGGCTGGCAGAGGAAGGTGGTCCAGCCCCCAGGGCTGCCCGGAGGCCACTGCCTTTGAGGAGAGCGAATAGGAACCTTAGGCCAGGACCTCTCCCACCATCTGTTCCCTGGGCCCTTGGCTGGGGGTGGGGATGGGGGTGGGGGGGACACGGGACTGATGGGATTTGACACTGCTTGGTGGGCAACCCTGCCACACCAAGCCCCAGTCCCGGGCACACCTGCACCACCTCTCCACACCCAGGGAGCAGAAGAGCCGCCTCTCCCGCCCAACCCCATGTTGTTTCTGCTTCCAACATAGACTGGCCTTGGATGGAATCATCCAACGCAAACACTGTGAGTCAATCAGCATCCAAGCAGTCTTAGGCTGGGAGATAGTCAGTGACTTTATCCAGCAGCTGAAATCTGAAAGAAGCTGTTTAAAACAGGCATCTGACTCACAAAGAATGCAACACTAAATTGGATCTATCTCCTTTTAGCCATTCAAAACTACAACCAAGTCTTTGTGAGACAAAGCCTGGAAATATTTAGTGAAACACCCTCTTCACTGTCTTTTTCTGACCCATGATTACTGGTATCTTGAGAATATGCAGTTGCCTATTATTACGTCATTCAAATGCACTGTATTTTCCTTTGTTCATTATAGTAAAATAAATAACCCAGAATAGTAGTAGCCTGTGCCCTGCGTTTAGGGCTGCACGCATTAACATGTGACCATGCGCCCACACATCTATAATTTTCCGAGTCCGAGTCTTGTCCACACAAAAACCCCGTGGAGGCGAGTAATTTTTCACCCCGATACACTGTTATGTTGTTGTCAACTGAATGCACGCTGAGAACCACGAGGAAACTGAGACAAGCCTCCATTCTTTCCTGAAGGAAGGCCACGCAGCGGCCTGCATTTGACCCCAACATCAAACCAAAGATATCACATGGCATTGACATTCTGGGCCAAGTTTTCCAAGATCTAAACTTTCGCAGCACAGCTTAAAAAGTTAAGTATCGGACACAAATGAGGCACCCAACAGGTAGTAGAGGTAAGAAACTGGAAAAACTGAGCCTCAAACAGAGAACTGACTTAAAATCTCCTAAACCACTTTGGGACACTTCAGAAAGTTAAATCTGAACCCCCTCTGTCAGAATTAATTTGGGAAACGTTTAGTCCTGCTTGAAGGAGAACTGGGCCTCCCCAGCCAACACTTGGTCACCATTTCCAGGGTTTGTTCCTGTCAGTGTTTCGTCTGAGTAACTGAGTGTTCCTCTCCCACCGGGGCAGGGAGGACGAGCACGGGGCCAAACACCTTGGAGACAGAAAAACAAACGAAGTCAGTTACTATGTTTTTAATGCAGTTCTGCCTGGAAATCAGGATGTGAGACTCTGAAGATCCAGCTTCGGGGAAGTTCTCCATGCTGAGGAGGTTTTCCAAAAGTTCAAATGAGAAGTCCCAGAGAGCTCAGACCGGAGGAGGCTGAAAAATGGCAACATGACTTTCCAAGTGCCTCCCCGGAGGCACAGTCCATCCCTGGCACTGGGGACAAGTTTTAATTCAAAAGGATCAAAATTTGGCTCAGCTTCCTGTCCTGTGATTCTACCTGACCCTTCTGCATTTGCAGATTTTACACACAAAGTCCACTGCTTAAAAATGGGTAAAGACGGCCAGGGTCACCGTACTTCCTGTCGAGCCAAGGAATGAAGAGTTTTAGATTTTACTTCATTTCCATGGAAAGGAAGGAAAAAGATCATTATGAAATGTTTGGATTTCATTATTACAATAGTCTTTCATCTTAATCAAAAGAGAAACTGGCCAGTGTCATTCAACAGGAAGAATCAGCTGTACCCTTCCACCTAACCATCCCCCCAGCTTTATTTACTCAGATCAACCATGTTCACCGACTGCCTGGATGACAACGTGAAGTGTCACCAAGACTGCAGTTCTGAGTCCAGAAGAGGAGGGCAAGTGAGGGAATGGGAGCTGCGCAGACGGAGAGCAACAACCAGTATTCACCCATCTCCACTTGCCATTTCTCCTATTTCTCAGTTCTGATAACCCTCCTTCTTTATTTTCTCAGCTGCCAGGATATTTCATTGATTTACAGTTGATCTCTGAAGCACCACCATCTGTCTCAAATTGGATCTCTCTTGAGAGTAACTGTGCTCCCAGGAACAGAAAATCCTGACATGCTTAAACCAATGCATTTCATGTGGGCATTCTGCCACAGAACTGTATCTGCTGTGGACTTGTGAGTTAAAAGGCACCGTACGAAATAATAACCACGGTCCAAACTCAACCCTGTTTGCACGCTCCCCACTTCATGCTCTCATTCCTCTACTACATTCTCCTCAACTCATTGCCATGTTTGTGCATCTGGTGCAGAATGAGTTCATGCAGCAGAACTCACAGCACAGGTGCCACTGACGGGCTTCCTAAAGCGGCAGGCACCGTGCTGATCGTGCACCACGCACATACCTGCTGCTCAACTTCCTCTCGCGCAGCTTTCAGGAAGGTGCTGGTATCTCGTTTCATGGGTGGGGAAACCGAGGAATGGGTCATTTAATTAAGTTAATAAATACAAAGCATTCCCTCCAATATCTAAGATACAGTGTCCACATTCAAAAGATGCTAATAAATACTGATAATCAAGATACTTCTATTTTAACTAGGCTAATGCTAACAAATTTTGAAAAATTCTGCTTTAGAAAATCATTTTTTTTTGCATTCTTTTTTATTGAAGTATAGTCAATTTACAATGTTGTGTCAATTTCTGGTGTACAGCATAACGTTAGAAACTCATTTTTCAACTGGATACAAACAGATGTTAATTGGCAGAGCCCTGTCAAAGGCAAGCATCTTCATACTTCAAAATTAAAAGTTTATCCATACCAACACCTGGAATCCTACAGCAGGTATATCTTCATGAGAACTGAAAATTAGTTTTACCAGTCACCCCATTTTACTGTCACAGCGTTCCTGTGAAAGGCTCAGAAGAACTGATAAAGTATAGTACTTCTCCCTGAAGCATGAAGCCACAGGCTGTCTCTGAAAAGTGTTTTGCAGTCTGCAGGCAACAGGGCTCAGTGCAGGATGGAGCCAGACCACGCAGCAGGGCTGGCATGGGGCTGGATGATAAAGTGCTCACAGCTTTAAAAACAGAAAGTATTACACAAGGAGACAGATGAAGGGATTTGTGAAACAAATCACTAAATTTTCACAACACTGTAAGAGTCTCAAGAAGGGAAATCATCTGACAGACTGAATCATGAATTTCTGCAATGTAAGAATTTATAAACGCACCAGGGGTATGAATCATAGCCACAATTTTTTTTTTTTTTAAATTTAACATCCTTGCAAAAATCGGCCTTGTGAATGTAGCAACACTTCAAAAGCACTTGTCTTTTTGTTTTAGGTACTGACTCACTGAACAATATGTAAAAGTAATTTATAAAATCTACCTGAAGATTTTAAATTTCTGGAAACTAGAAGAACGAGGTAAAAAAAAAACTAGTTCCAACCCCAGTAGATTGTTTGAATGCTATTCTGTCTACTCCTGAAGCATTACCAAAAAGGGAGATTATCATGTTACTCTTTCTGATGATACCAAGTTAAGCCATAAGATCCATCAGACACTTTAGTTTTTAGTATAATTATTCAAGGACACTCCAATTCATAGCTAAACACCCTCAGTAGGACTTTTCTAAAACTACAAATAGTTTTGTCGTGAAATTTAAAATGAGCTTCTCTGGAATGCCAAATGATTGTTTAAAATTATGAAAAAATTCTAAGATATCTAATAATCAGTCTACCCTTGAACAACAGGGGGGTTAGGAAGTCCGACCCTCTGCATAGTCAGAAAATCCAAGTGTAACTGATAGTCAGCCCTTCATATCTGCAGTTCCTCTGTATCCAGGAGTCGACCTACTCCCCAGTGTCTGGGACTGGAAAAGTATCCTCATATAAGTAGGCCAGCACAGTTCAAACGGCTGGGTTGTTCAGGGGCTCCACTGTACATCTTTAGGATTTAGAAACAGCAAATTAACACTTTTGGTTTAACATATGCACGTGCCCTTAGTCTACTGTTTCGTCACACTCCTCCTTGTAGAAGGCCATAACCACTAAGTGCACACAAAACCAAGATGAACCATAGACATTCATCCTGAGACTTATGCCTACTCGGGGAGTGAGGATGGAGAGCTCCCCTCTGACGTGGTGTCTCCATTAATTTCTCTCCCAATAAGGGCCCATCCTTTAGTGAGATCATCTTCCCAGAGTTCTCCAGCAACTGATAAGCTGCTCTAAGTCAGGGGTCCCTCCCAGAAGCTCCATGCTCCATGGCTGTTGCCTCTGTACCTCCTGGGTCAGGCTGTTGGACCCCAGAGTGGCCACAACACTCTGATCACACACCCTCACCCTTGGTCACCAACAGCACCTGCACCCATCTGAGAATTCTACATGCAGAGATAAAGGTGCTACTGCAAGTTTACTCCCAGATGACTGGGGTTGTTTCTGAGTAGTTCTTGGGTGGTAGGAATAACTCCCTGAGCCCTGCCCTGCCAATAGTGTCCCCCAAATCACAAGCCTCCTCATTTCACAATCAGCAATGGGTAAGGATCTGGGTAAGCAATGGGGACTCTTTCCTTGGCACAGACTATTGGGTCTCTACCCAACATCCATTCTCCTCTGGCTGGGGCTGGGGTGAGGAGACTAAGGCACTTGCCCTGAGCACAAAATTTAAGGGGATGCCAAACATGGATTAATCATGATAAATATTTTAATAAGCAATAATATAAAAATTTTAAATTAAAAATCCACTGTGAAAAAAATATCAAAATTTTAAATAGACTGAAGCAGATTTACCAAATTTTTCTTTTTCCTCAGACTCCAATATGGCACTGTAACATCCCATTAAAACATCATTTATCTTGACTACTGAGTATTTTGGTACTCCCTTATGTTTTACACCAAAGGGGAATGTTTTGTTTGTCTCACTTCATTCCTGGCCCTGAAATAAACTCTATCTTGGGGTTGGGGGTCGGGGGAGATGGTAGATGTGCCCGGCTTAAAAAAGTTCACATTTCCCAGCCTCCTTTGCAGATGGGGTGGCCAACGAGATTTAAGTGGATGAAATGGGTAAGGGTTTCTGGAAGAGCTTCTTTAAAAAAAAAGGACCTGGATCTCTCACCAAAACAAAAACTATGCGAAGTGATGAGTATGTTAATTAACTCAATGGTGAGAATCCTTTCAAAGTGTAAATGTATATGAAATCATCACACCATAACCTTAAATATATTACAATTTTATTTGTTAATTATACCTCGATAAAGCTAAAAAAGAAAACAAAACTGAAAAAAACCAAGGACCTGACTCAGCTTTGATGCTGGCTCCTCTCTGGTTGGGGAATATGATCATAAAGGCTCCAGTGGGGACTTAAAGAATGAAAATTCCTGTGCTAGTGACAGGGAGCAAAAAGACAGAAGGAGCCTGGGTCCCAGACGACATCATGAAGCTAACATCTGATCTGCCTACCTCAGGATTCTTTATTACCTGAAAACATCAAAAATCTTAGTTTGCTTAAAGCGCTGCCAGTGGGTCTCAGTTAACTGACAAAGGCAGTTCTCAACCAATAGACAATTGACCCTTGAACAACATAGGGGTTATTCGACCTAAAACTTATCCACAGTTCCTCCACATTTGCAGATTCAACCCACCACGGACTTTGTAGTACTGTAATATTTACTAGAGAAAAATATCCGCCAGTAAGTGGACCTGCGCAGTTCAAACTCATGCTGTTGAAGGGTCAACGGTACTAGGAATACTTAAAAAAAAAAAAAAAAAAGAGAGAGAGAGAGAGACAAAACAAAATGAGAAAAACCATTTAAATGGGTTGTTCTGGAAAGGTACCACCAATATCTCGGAAAACTCTGTTTCCATCTTATTAACCAAAACACCAATGCTCCCATCCAAACGTTTCTAGCGTCAGTTTACTATTATGAGGTCCATTTCATAGGCTTTCCAGGTAATTACAGAGGCAAAAATCAGGGAAAGACGTGGATGAGAAGCACCTTCCCTGCTGTGTGCTGACAAGCCGACACGCTGAGGCCAGCCAGTGGTGCCAAACGACCCCGTTCCGTGTAGACCTGGTGCCGCGTAGCCAGGGCAGCACATCAGCTGACTTCAGAGGCTCGCCTGTTCTCTCCCTCACCGCGTCCACTTCCACCCTGGCCAGCAGGGGCCAGCGGACTGAACTCTGGCGCTTCCTCGGGGCGTTCGGGACTCACCGCTCAACTGCAGGAAAAATTAACTCAGGTCTACCTCAGTGCAGTCATCCTTTCAAAAACCAAGACTGGAGAAGACATCTTTCACATTCCTGGTTTTGCTCCCCCACAAAGGAGTAACACCTCTATATGAAGATATATTGGGGAGTACTGACCATGAAACCGTAACTATTGAATATTTTTAAACAAATGAAGCTTTGTTCCATTAGGTACAACGGTAATTCAAACCATATGAACAAAGTGTTACCCCGTGACATTCCTTAAAATACGTATGACAACTATACATGAGAATAAATCGGAATGAACAATGCAAGTATTCGTCAGTAAATGTGAGAGTCGGGTGGGAGGTATGGGACACCCTGGGAAAGGTAAGTAAAAGCGTAACTTTTCAATCTCCTTGAACAAAGGAAATAGGGGGAAAAAGCCCTCTCTGGCTGGAAAGATGTCAGTGCTTAAACTAAAGGCTCATATTCCAAGGTCAGAGCCCCCTTTTCAGCAGAAGAAAAGAAAAGAAAGCGTCGTTTACATTTCTGCCTGCTTGTATGGGCTGTTAAGTAATAAACCATGTGCCAAAACCCTAATCTGCAGGATCAGCTCTGAAAAGAGGAAAAGGGCCCTGCCAAGCATTTATCAACACCTTAAATTGTTTCTTTTCATTCTCAGAACTAAAGCTGTTTTATTAAATTTTTTAAGCCCAAGGTCCACCATTCCCTTCCAAACCTGCAGGCACGGCCTCAGATTGTAAGCCACGGCTCTAAGAAAGAAAGGGAGAAAAACAATGCCAGAGAAGCTATTAGAACAAGAGAAGAGTGGGGGCCCCGAGCCGTCCCAGCCCTGCCGGGGTGCAGACACCAGTGCTCCCACTGTGAGTCTGCGCAGGGCTGCTCCTCACACAGCCTTTCTGGGCAGCACCCCAGACGGACATCCTCGGAGGGAGAAGCTGGGCAGCTGCGGCCAAACCATCACGGGATGGTGGAGGGAGAGGTGGGACAGGAGGACAATGACACTGGTCGCCAAAAGGTACAAGTGGGGGAGATCTCTGGAAACAGAGCCCTGAAATCATATTACCCTAGAGTTCCTTTTAGAGGGAAAGCAGAGGGGCTCTCGGCGTCCAAAGAACAGGCAAGGGCAGCTTCCCGGGCCTGGACCCCACCATGTACACAGGGCCACAGGGAGGAGCAGGAAGTCAGTGGATCCTGAGAATCACGTTGGAGCACTGGACTAGGAGTCCAGGAATCTGCTCCTCTTCCAGCACTGTCCCCAACCAGCTGTGTGTCCCTGGGCGGGTCCTTTGCTCTGCCAGGACCCCTGCGGCTCCCTGACAAGTGAGGCAGTTAGAGAAGGAGTTGGTAGGACTCAGCTGCAACGCCTGTGACTCAGTGATTCCCTGTCCCCACGCCTCACCCGTCCCCGGCGCTGACTCACACATGTTGTGACTGGGGTTTCTCTCCCCAGCCGTCCTTCAGATTCAAGGCAAAACAGGAACACAAAGGCAGAACTCCAGACGGGGATCCATCTTCCCTACTTTTCGTGTTACTGAAGCAGCTGCAGAACCTGGGGGGCCTAAGCTTTGGCCCCCAGGGCCTCCTCTGCCCAACCAGGCCTTCGCCATGCCCCCCTCTGCTCCAGCAAAACTCACTGGTCCTGCCAACTTATGACAGGGGAGGCCGAGGTTGGGACAAGGCCCAGGGGGTTCACGTAGGGAAACACTGCCAAAATCACACAGCCACCTTAATGTAAGCTTTTCAAACTTTAGAATATTATTTTTCGCTCTGTACTGTAAGTCCATGGCGAAAACTGAGAAGCTCTCATGGTATTTTGTTTCAAATTGAACAAGTGTGCTGGAATGTAGGAAGAAAAACCATCAACTTCGTTGGAGTAAAAAGAAAAAAAAAGGCCATTTTCTAGTGTCCCAGGACTGCTTCCCATTACATTTTAATTATTTGTATTCCACGGAAGGAAATGAGGCTTCGTCTGAGCCCTGGGACATACTACAGGGTCAGACGTAAAGGAGTGGGGCTCCAGAGAAGGTGGTTTTGCCAAGGACTCGTCAAGACGGCTCTGAAAGGGAACGTGACCCCACGTGCAAGCGGTTGGTCCTTCCACTCAACTCTTACTGTGAGCACATCACTGAGGTGGGGGACAGAGAGAAAGACGATCCCCTCTGTGCAGAGACCCCCTTCACGTCCAGTCCCATCACCCCAATGCTCCCTAAAGTGGCCAGAGGGAGGGGGGAGGGATGGAGAAGCATCCTTCCCCAGCAGAGCTGCCCAGAGCCAGAGGAGTGTGCAGGGACCAGGAGGGAAAATCCACGCACAGAGCTCCTCTCTGGCAGCCCAACCCCACCTGCTCAGCTGAGGCTTTCCCGGGTCTGGAGCCCCATCACAGGAAGTGGGAAGGCCTACCCTGTGCTCCCCGGCCAAGCCCAGCTGGGGGTGTCCGTGGATAACCACAGACACATCCTGACTGCTGCCCACAGCAGTACTTAGATTCTCATCAAAGTTTTAAAATTATCAAATTGACTTTCATCTCCCAGCTTTAACTTAGGCTATTGTTTTGCTCTGAAAATTATGGTAAAATCTGCTCCATCATTTTAGAGAGCCTCAGTTATACATCAGCCAGCACAAGCTGCATTTTACAGAATTAGTCATTCCATCGCCAGTAATCAGAGTCTGCCAAACCATACGCATTTTTACCAGCAAAATTATCATACACAACACTCATCATCTTGTTGTTATGTTAAAGTGTCACCACCACCACCAGGCAGGGAAAACATCTCAGTATGATGAGAAACAGCTGTCAAAACACTTGCCATGATTTTTTTTTAGCTTTGGCCAAATACAAGATGTTAAAAACAGAGTGGGGGTAACCCCCCTGTCTGTGTGCCTTCCTCAGAGCCCTGAAGATCACAGTAGACTTGAACCTTCTGCCCCTCACCGGCATCCCCTGAGGGCTTGGCAGAACTGCAGAATCTCAGATGCCTGCCGGACCTGAAGCAGAGTCTGCACTTAACATTCACAGGCACTGAAAGTTTAAGAAGCACTGCTCCAAGACCTTTCTCCCACACCCCTCCAACCCCCACCTCGTGCATATCCTCTGGCCTCAGATCTGACATCAGCCCCCAACTCCCTGGAGGCCACTAACGCTTTCTCCAAGGGGCCCCGCTGCCGTGGCAACCCCACGCTGGTTGGAATCCACCCACCTGGCCACACCCTGGCCCCCAACGGCCTCCTCCATTGACCTGTCTGGGATAGTTAGAAATGTGCAAGGCATTTTGCCCCTCAAAAATATTTATTCATGAGGAAAAAGATCTATTTTTAGGTGTCAACTGCCAGCCCATCCTGGCTCACCGGGTCCCTCTCCTCCCACTTGCCCAATTAGAAAGATCATATTGTTTCCTGGCATACAACTCCAAGGGCACTGAACACAGGCAGGGGACCCGAAGAGGGCTCCAAGAACAGCTCTCAGTGAATGGAAACAAGATGATTTCTGCTCAAAGCAATTTCCTCAGCACCCACCCTTTCCTCCCACCACGGACCCCATGCTGAAGGGACGCCAAGGCCATGTGGAAGTAACAGAACACCAACATTTGCAAGACATATTTTTTTTTTTTATCCTCAAAATACAGCAGGAGGAAGGGGAAGCCAGTTGGTTAACTCTCCTTTTCTCCCACCCAAGTTGAAAGCTTAATAGTCTAATCCCAATTTCCCAGATGACAGAGAGATGAAGCCAAGCTCTTCCTGTACGGAGGAGTGCGCAGAAATAAGCAAGGAGGATGTAAGAGTCCAAAGCTTCTGACCTAGCTATGTTCTCAGATTCTGACTTTTGGGTGGGATCCTGGAAATGACCACGAACACGATTTATCTTATCATCTTGCTGTACTACAGGGATGGCAAGTATGGCAGGCCGTTTCCCTTTGCTTTGCTCACAGTGGATAGTACTAATTTATCACAGTGCTTTTCCTCACTAAGCCTAGATAATTGCCTTAGAATTCTTTTCAACAGAGCCCCTCATCGTGCATAATCTCAGACCCCCACCCTTGAACTTCTCAATCAGGATGCGCATTTGAACAGGACCCCAGGTGATTCAAATGCTCGCTGACATCTGAGAAATGCTGGTGCAAGCTGGACCTGATGTAGATCCACAAAGTGAGGTGTACTTGCTACTCTTAGTCTGTTTTCTTGGGGCTTCCAACCTCTAGATCCCCATTTCTATTCCAACTTCTCCAAAAGTTTCAAAAACTGAAGGCTTATATACAGCAGGTGATCCATTAAACTTTTCAAAAATTAATGGCAAACATTCAAAGACTGGAAGACAATGTGAAAACTCAAGATTTCTGGCTTTTCTTTTAGGGAAAAAAAATCAGTATACCTAGCAATACTGGACTTACATGTCTACATGACAACAGATGACTGGAGTTAAGTCGTAGCTGTTCTCTTTGAGGCAGGGCATGGATTCTCCAATTTGCCCCAGTCTCCACTACTCCATAGTGTCTCACAGTACAGCTTACAGTAAAGCGGTACAGCAGCCTGTTTTACTCCGGCATGTGTGACTGCCTACCATGCAGTCTATGGTAGTCTGCCATCATGGAGACTATGTCTCCAAACTCAGCAAGAACTGTTGCCCGTGATACCCACCTTTGTATTCAACTCTCTGCACTAATTCTGAAGGTAAGCAACCGCACCTGTAACAGCACAGGTTCCCTCTCCCCCTATGATCCCTGCACTGGGGTGAGAAGCACCTGCAGTGTGAGCTGCCTCTTCACCTAGTTCCCATTCTGCTTCAGGTCCACAGGGTGCTGAGGTCTGCAACCACCCACTGTAAATCCTCTGCACTGTCTGGTGCCGAGCACCGAGCCCTCACCAGGACACACAATCCTGTCTTCAAGCTAGTTCACATGCGAGCTCTGCCACTCAACAGCAGAGTGAGGGGCAAGCCACTAACACCTCCTTCCTCTTCCCGCCAGCTTATTTCCTCATCTGTGAACCAAGGAGAAGCACTTAACTCAGTATTCCACTGAATTACCGCGGGAAACAAGATTGCTTGCAAAGTGCTTAGCGCAGTGCCTCGCCTACGTATGTCCTCAATAAAAGTGGTTATTTGTATCATTATACACAGTTGGTGCTGGACAAAGATTTGTTAACTGTCCTATCACCCTTGACCACCCCATCCCGCAGAGAGATTATGGCTTCCACACCCTCTGCACTGTCACCTAGTGGAGGAGTGAAGTGTTGCAGCCCCGGGGGGCTCATGTTCAGACAGGTGGCCGACACCAGCAACTGATGATGTGGGCCTGTGGGATGGACGGAGGCCGACCTAAACCCACGCAGCCATGCCTGGCATTTTCCTTTCTCCCCTTTCTCAGCTTCCACACAAACCAGCTACACGTTTTGCTTTTTTTTTTTTTTAAAGTTATTAGCATTTCCATATGCCTCCCTTTGAAGTTAATAAGGTATATTTAAAAATTCCATTCCAACCCACACAAAGCTCTCCCTTCTCTGATCCCACACTGCATGGTGAGCACCACACAGTCCAGCATTTAAGGCTCTTTCCATATTTCACATAGGCCGTGGGACTCTCCAGAAAAACTCAAAGGTCACCAGCACAGTGCATGGCAAATAGGAGGTGTTTTTAAAAGTACACACACCTACACATATGTCCATACACAACAGTGTCCTCCTTTTAGGAAAAACAGATTTTTTGTTTTGCATCTATTTCGTACCAGCAAAGCACTAAGCAAGTAACAAACATAACACATGCCATGCCCCTCAGTATCCATCCCCTCATTTGCTAAGAGACATGTTTCATGTTAACTGAACTATGAAATGGAACTCACCCAGTTTTCTCTGGTAATGTTTGAACCATACACTGTAAAATAAATGAAAAGGGACTGAACTGGGTCACCGTCTTGTTTCCTTAAAAAGGGACTGTCTGAGCTGCAACATTTTATCTGCCGACGCTGCAAAATTGATAGAAGAAACATGTGTCTTTTCAAAAACAATGCAATTTTCCATGTAAGTTCCCCTTTTCGGTTCTAAAATATCAGTCACTGATTTCAACAGGCCACAGACCTTGGCCTCAGCCGTCCTTTTTAGGAGCAGCGATGGCCTCCCATCCACAGCCGGAAGAATGCAGAGGGCCAGGTGGCTACTCATGGGAACTGGCTGGGAAGAGAACCACCCTGTCCATTTATAGTCTTCTGGGGATGAGGAGGAAGTGGAGGTGTTTGGGGTCATGCCTGGCACCTGTGGTCCACGGCATTTATTCCAACATCCTGCTGCCGCTGCTGCCCAGTAACCTACCTTGACTCGTAAGTGGCACGTCAAAGCAGCAACAAAATTCACCGTTTTAACAGCAGCCCTTGATGACGGCCCCCCCTCCGTGGGGCAGACAGTGGTCTTTTTGAAGCAGCTCTCTGGGACTGATTTGCAACGATCGGCTTGTCTGAAGAAACCACACAGCCCTGCAAGGCAGACGCTACCTTGCTATGGGGACCCGGGAGGTTGACATCCCACCTTCCTGGCCTTTGACAACAGGGAAAACCCAATGTCTGGGATTTCCCTGTGTCTTTGGTGAAGGAACAATGCTGACCTCTAGCAATGCCAGAGGACACCATGAAAGCCTTTTTGAGTGGAGCCTGAGGTCTCCACGAGGGAAAATGGCCTGAATGTTAGCACGGAGAACAAAGGAACAGAAAATCCTGGACCTCCTACGGAGAGGAAGTGTGTCCCTGGATTAACTGCTCAAGGTACCACCAGTGGGGCCCAGCCCTACCTCCCCATCATCCATCGCCCCTTCACCCCAGACCCGCTGGCTCTCAGGACAGACTCTAAATCAGCTGCTTTGAAAGAAGTCGTCTAGCAGGCCCTCTCAGCTGGCCAGTAGCGAGGGTGGGGAGGTGACAGATTTGGGGAACTAGAGGGAGGGGGAGGGAGTGGGCGAGCATCTTCCAAGTATTTGCTGCGAGCAAAACACAGACGCTCTGACTGGAGGCCCAAGGCCTTGCGGCGCTTCCTGTGCGGTTTCTCACCCCTCCTGAACGAGCGCAGGCATTAGGTGCGTGAGCTGCTGAAGGGGGTTACAAAGCTCCCACGTCAAACACGACTGCTGCTCGTGGCCGCCGTTTCATTTACTGCCACGTGGTGAACATGCTGTGTCGCGCTCACGGCTGAGCCAGCCGCGAAGTCCCCGGAAAAGGAGGTGGAGGTCCTTACCATACACTCCTGCGGTGTCACCAGCCTGGCACCTGATAAATCAGTGACTGAAACAGATCCTGATCCTCCAGTGACCAGGGATCCAATAACACTCAAAAGCAGAGAGAAACATAAAAAATAAACTCAAAAATAAGACTGTGCTGCAAAATCCACACAAAAGAGAACTTACAGTTCAGACTTGCATCACAGAAAAATGGTAACAATTAAAGCAGACACCGAGTACCTGTGGCCTTACTTAAGTGAAGGCAGTCATTGGCTTGTACATACCTAGCCTACTGAGGGCAGGAACCAGAACCACTGAGGTTAAGTTAAACTTAAAAAAAAAAAAAAAAAAAAGGAAAAAGAAAAGCAGCATACCCATCTAAAAATGTATCTGTAATAAACTCACAGACACAGAAAACAAAATTATGGCTACTAAAGGGGAAAGTGGCGAGGGGGATAAATTAGGAGCTTGGGATTAACAGATACACACAACTATATATAAAATAGATAAACAACAAGGTCCTTGCTGTATAGCACAGGGAACTATATTTAACATCTTGTAACAACTTACAATGGAAAAGAATCTGAAAAAGAATAGATATATATACATATATATAACTGAATCACTTTGCTGTACATCTGAAACTAACACAGCATTGCAAATCAACTATACTTCAATTTATAAAAAGGAAAAAATGTATTTCTATAGAAGTAATAGCGTTAGAATGCTTTTAATTTGAATTATGACAAGGCTCCACTTTAAGAGGGTAGCCATTTGTAATTCTAAAATCCTTAAGTAACAAAATTTAATAGGTCTGTGACCTTTGGATGTTTAAAAAAAAAAAAACTATTGTAGTTAAGCTTTTGTCCAACTACCTCCACATCCTTCGGAAATAAATCCTTCAGCATTGTGTGATGGCTCCGATTTGCCACCAGGGACCTCTCATTCCCCTAGAGCGTGCTTCCTCCAGCAGGGTTCCCAGGGAGGCTCGGGTTTCTGAATGGGAAATGCTGCTGTGGCCCCGGCAGGACAGTCAAACACACCCAGTTTCACAGAGCTGCCAAACCCCTGTGCCTCTGTGGAGTCGACCAGCAGACGGCACTTGTGAATTGCTTCCTGGGACATCCAGGAGTCGCCCTGCTGGGCTCCTCCCTGCTGCGGCTGCTCTGTGTCCTGGGAGCTTGGAGCTCCAGCCCAGCAGGGTTGCCACATGTGCCCACGGGTGACCCTCCCACCTGTCCTTCAAGGTCTAGCTCAATGCCATCTCTTCCAGGAAGCCTTCCCTTTAGGCATTTGCCTCACCTGAGCGGGGCCTGGGCTCAGCAATGGCCCAGGCCCCTCAAAGGTACAGCACTTCCTAGTGCAGGGTGAGTTAAGAACACGACATTTCTCCCCAACTGGACAGTCCACACGTTAGTTCCGAATCCTTGTCACATCCCCACAGGGCTGCACACTCTGCACCTGCTCAGGAAGCATCTCCGGAACCTCCATAGAGCTCTGGCCGGCCTGCAGGGAGGGCAGGTGTGCCCACAGGCCTCCCTGGGACAGGTGCTGGACAGGTGCTTCCGCCGAGGCGCTCTGAGTTCCCCACCTTTCTCACTGGCCCTCCGAGAGGGCAGAGCGCGGCCGGATGGTCGTGCCCTCAGCCCTGTCCCTGAGAGACAGCTCTCAGTCCCCAGGCCTGGCCTCCCAGGTGTAGGGGGATAAGGGGAGGTACAGCTCTTTTCCCAGGCCCACCTTGGCCCCCCCGGGCAAGTCCCCAGAGCACAGGTAGCACAGGGAGGCCATACAGGGGCTGAAAAAAGAGCCTTTCCTTGGCCAGTCAGGTCCCCTTCAGGTACACACAGAAGGGGGCCTAAAGGAGACAGGGAGATCTGCACTGTGACAACCAGCACAAAATATCACGACTATCAGGCAAGCCCACAAGCACTGTGGTATGTGCACTCAGGGCCAAGAAGGTGACTCGGGGAGGCAGCAGGAAGAGTCTGCCTTGGCCCTGATAGTTGGAGGCACGCCTGGGCCAGGTGGGAGGGGCGGGCTGCAAGCACCCTCTTCGCTGGCTGTCCACAGCCCACTGACCTGGGAGCAGGGTCGGGGTCCGAGGGCGGCTTGGGAAAACCACTGGTCAGCCACCCGCACCAGGGTAGCGAAAACAAAGAGACGGCTGACTCGCTAACAGTCTCTGGTCCTCAGTTCTGTCCAGCCCCTTGGGTGTTTCCCTTTCGGGCAGAAAGCAGCTCCCTTACTCCAAGTGCCCAGGCTGGGGGCGCGCCACCTCCCGGACAGCTGCAGACAGGGAGCTCCATGAAGGCAGGGGCTGCATGCTTCTCCCTCGCTCAACGCCACATCCTCACACAGCGCCTGGTGCACACAGCACGCGTCCAGTAACTACCTGCTGGCTGACTCCTCAGGAGGTAAGACAGAGCTCTTTGGTTTGGAGTCATCAGAGGTAGCACATTGCGAACACCATGCACAAAGAGCAAATCACTGTCCCCATTCCTAGATTTATACAGAGGGGCAGAGTGGTCATATAGTCTCCAAATCAAAACCCATAGACCCCCTCTCATAACTTAGCTGGGAAAACCTCGGCTGTGACTGCTGTCAATAGGACAAATGCATATCGCACCAGTCTCTCCTTTTCCATGGGTTTCCCATCCTGTGGTTTGTCACCCACAGTCAACCATGGCCTGAAAACACTACATGGAAAATTCAAGAAATAAAACAGTTCACAAGTTTTAAATCACACGCCGTTCTGAGTAGCAGGATGAAATCTTGCAACGTCCCCTTGAATCGCCCCCTTGTCCAGCATGCCCCGCCCATTAGTCAGCAGTGGCCCTGGTCTTGGTTGTCAGAGTGCCCGTCCCAGTATCGAAGTGCTTGTGCTCAAGTAACCCTTATTTTACTGAGCAGTGGCCCCAGAGGCGAGAGCAGTGAAGCTGGAAACTGGGATCTGCCAAAGAGAAGCCGTAAAAGGCTTGCTTTAAGGGAAAAAGTGAAAGTTCTCGACTTAATAAGGAAAGAAAAAAAATCACATACTGAGGTTGCTAAGACTCAGTAAGAATGAATCTTCTATCCTTGAAATTGTTAAGGAGAAAGAAATTCATGCTAGTTTTGCTGTCACACCTCAAACTGCAAAACTTACAGACAGCGCGTGACAAGTGCTTAGTTAAGAAGAAAAAGGCATTAAATCTGTACCATGAGATGTTCTGAGCGAGACAGAAACTACGCTCATGTAACTTTTTGTACAACATATTGTTATAACTGCTCTATTTTATTACTAGTTATTGTTGTTAATCTCTTCCTGTGCCTAGTTTGTAAATTAAACTTTATCATGGGCATGTGTGTATAGGGAAAATCACAGGACATACAGGGTTTGGTGCCACCCAAGATTTCAGGCATCCACTGGAGGTCTTGGAACTGTGTCCCTGTGGATAAGAGGGGCTACTCATATTTGTCTGAATTTTCAAGTCACCGATCTGTGCAGATGCAGTGAGGATCCACAGCTCTGCTGACGACAGCAGTTTTAAAACGACTCATTCCAGTAAGGTCAGGCCACCTTGGTGGGGAAGTTGGGCCAAGGGCAGAAAAGTGTGCCAGTAAGTCCTGGGCCATTACACACACATACACACACAAACAGGACACAAAACCAAAAACAGTGAACTGAAGTGCCTGTTTCGACAGGCGTTATACTGCATCTGAGTCTGCTTTTTAGTAACTTGGTCAGACTCTAAGCTTTCCTCTCTCTTTTCTTTTCTAAAAGAAAACATTTCCTAACCAAAATATGGAATTCATCTGCATTGTAATCCCTCGTGGAGCACAGACTCATTTCCTCTTGATCTGTGTTTCACTTACTCCTACTCACTCTTGTTTCTCATGGACAATGACTGGAAACACTCTCCGGTAAGAATTCCAACTGCCCTCTTCGAGACAGATGTTTTGGGAACTGCTGACAAGCTGCCTGTCACTGTGAGGCTGACCCCACACCCAGAAAACCACTCAGGTCCAAACTGTGCGTGCTTCTCAGGCCCAGCTCGACCAGGATCTGCGCGCCCTGAGGGATCCGTTACATCAGATCAGACAGACACCTGTTACGAGGCAACTTGTTCTCGTCCCCTTAACCAATGCCTCCCCCATCAGGAGGCCACATCTAAGGCCCCGTCTCAGCAAAGTCATCCTCGTCTGCCACTGCACCACGAGTGGGACTTCTCGGCTGTGTTTCTGTAAAGATCTGGTATGGCCAAATCTTTCAATGAACACATTACTTTCAGGAAGGGAGCAAGGCACTTGGGAAAGAAAAATGAACTTTTGTAAGCCACCAGGGCCCTGTTCATAAATGTCTGCTCGGCAGATGGGGCCCTCATGGCTTGGGAGAGTTATTTGCTCAGTACCTCCTAAGCACCCACACAAGTTCATGTTTCTCCTGGAGCGCCTCGCTCGCTCCGCAAGAGGAATGCGCTAAGAGCTTTAGTCTTGTTTAAAATTGGTGTGATGCGTGGAGGCAGATCATTCAAGCCACCTGGATGTGCTGCGAAATAGTTTCTCCAACCGTTCCAGGTTTTCCAAATGCACCTATAAAAACAAAACTAAACGCCTGTTAAATTCACTCTTTAGGGAACCTACTTTGCTCCAACAGAGTCAACTGACAGGAGAGAAGTCTCAGCAGAACCTAACAACACACTCACTTGAACCCCCTGATTATTAGCAGGAATAAGGAACAGGTCCACACACATATGACAGGGCATCTCACAGGTGAAGAGCAGACCTGCGCCAAGACCACCCTCGCCCAGCCTCTGCTAAGGGTGAGCTGGAGAAGCCGAGGCACAATCCGAGAAAACACCCAATGTTTAAAAACTGAAAACCTGGGCAAAGGTTACTCCCATCTGCCTTAGCAATGCTACCTGCTGCTGTGGCTTCAAGAGGTCTAATTTCTCCTGCCCCAATAAAACGCTGGAGTGACCATGAGCCACTGAATCCCAAGACAAACACACACTCCCAGAACTGCACACGTCTGCTTAGGACTAGTACGCGCTGTTCCGGTTAGACTGCTGGCTCCTGTTCCCTACCAGTGAGGATCACTGACATGCAACACGAAATTTCAGCTTTATATGGAGCAATCTTGTGAGTGGATTGATCATAAAGTTGTAGCTATGACAAGAAAGACAACTTTCAAACTAGGTATCCTTAGGTACTCCACCTACCAAAACCACAGGGAGGAAAACACACACAGATAAAAATTAAAAATGGGGCTGCTAACGGAGAGAGACACTGTAGCAGAACATTTAAGGACATAAAGTCTAGCCCAAGGGGCCCCTCCCCAGCTCCATAACTGTATCAGCTGTGTGACCTTGGGCAGATTACCCCATCTGTGAGCCTCAGTTTCCCCATGTGTGAAATGGGGATAAGGACAGAACCTGTGTTTCCTAGCACGGACGATGCATCCGAGGCACGGTGCTCAGCAAAGGGAAAGCTCTCAGGAAGGATAGCTTTTATCACGTGACTCTCACTGACCTCTGCCCCAGGGCCCGCTGGGCTTACTTAAAGATAACACAATCTGGTCGAGTCACCTGCACAGATGACCAGAGCTGGCCTGTTGTTCCCCTTGCCACTCAGAGGTCACAGTCTCCACGTTCTGTTTATACTAAGAGTTTCCTGGTGACATAGCAGTTACCCAGAAACATCTATCTGTTTAGTTCTTTGCTTTCTGCTGCTTCCAAATGTCTGTGGATCGATCTATGTGAATCCCAGAAACGTAATCGTTACTTGCTTGGCTAAAGAGGCTTCTCCTTCTATTTGTTTTTACTAGAAGTCAGTCCTCTGAACCTGCGGTTTGCAAACTTTCTTCTGCCCATAGAGCACTACCTATCAGAGAGAACCTGACAAGCAACCCCAGTGCTGTATGTGAAAGGGATCAAAGCAGACAGTGCTATTAAAAAGGAAGAGGCTGACGAGGGCCACCACGCTCCCGACGTGACCATCACCTCTCGGTAGCCCTGAAAACGGCCCCAGGAACTGCAGCACTCTGTGGGACATGCTCAGAAAAGCCCTGATCTACACAGCTCTCCCTACTAGGACCTCATGGCCCACAAACGCCACATGGCCTGAATGCGAAGGGTCTCACTGCGGGGCCCGCTCTCCAGCTCCCAGCTTCGCTGGTGACAACAAAGTCAGAGACCACAAACCACAACCCCACCCTTACTAACTGTCCCTACCATGGCTGCGGTCCATGCAGACACACAAGCCTTATCTTCTTTGTTCTACTGACAAACTGAGATAATCAACCCCCAAAAGAAACGCCCTGGGACCACCGTGTCCACACGGCTGCACCAACCACTGTGGATGATGTGCGCTGGCACTGTTACTGGCTTCCATGGGAGTCAAGCCCCAGTCACAGGTTTTGTGTACCCAGTGGGCCATGACACATAAACCAGGGTTGATCTAATCTAACATAAACTCCAAACAACTTTCAAATACTTTTCAACAAAAATGACATTCCCATGGCAGACCACACAAACACACACACACACACACACACACACACACACACACACACACTCCTTACAGGGCATGTGATGTGTGGGCACAAGTTTTCACACGTATGAGACGTAACAGGAGGGACGAAAAGTGAGAGAGAAATTTGGAGGAGGGGATCTGAACCCTGGGGCAGCTGGAGAAAGTCATGAGCTGAGAAAGCACAGAGGCTGGGACGCAGGCCCCCCTCCCTTGCTTCGCGGCGGCTCGGGGACGCCTGACAGAGATTGAACTGTGGGAAGGCCAGGGGTGGGGGGCCTTGTTCAGGGTGGTCTGAGGGAGACCAGCCAGAAGTGATGGGGCTGCAGCCAACAACGAAAGGTCCCAACCAATCGTGCGGAGAGTATTTCCTCCCGGAGAAAGCCGCTCCACCTCCCCAGGGGACGTTGGAAGACTCCCAGCCTGAGTCATTCGGAAACAGATTCTACAAAGCGCTGCGGCGTTTCCCAGGGGAACCATCGGGCCATGATGGAGGGAAAGGCTTCAGGACCAAGTGGTCCCTTCCAGCTCCAGCTCCCAGGTTTCTCAGGTCCTTCTGCTTCTTCCTAGCTCGTGGCGGCCAGCGTGGCCATGGCCTGACTGCTTGACTGTCACGATCCTCCATTCGGAGCCTTTTAAGGTCTGGGCGTAGCTATGGACGGGCTCTGCCTGAGGCCTCACGGCTGCGGCCCCAACATCGGTGTCCACAGCTCCCCCGGCCCCCGGGAGCCAAGAGGATGGTGGGGGTGATGCCTAAGCACGCAGTGCGGCCAGGACCACCACCGACAGGCCTCAGCAAAGGGCAGTGCCCAGGCTTCTTACCTTTCCCCATCTCACAGGGCCTGTTGACCCTGGGCCCCTGTGAAAGCAGCTAATCAGATTTGCTCCACAGAGCCCAGCATGATTAAACCTGCCCTATGACGGGGACACTGGCAAGATCGCACATCCTTGCAGCCGGTCGGCAGGTGGTGCAGAAATATGCTGAATCTAATTATTAAGCTGAAAGGACGAGCCCTCAGTGACACTGGTCACCTGCAGAGACAGCTGTTGGACAGCCCTCGGAACACGTCGCTGAGAGCGGGTGGGAGCACGACAGCTTCTCCGTCAGTTAGCTCCTCTGACCTTCCCGGGGCAGCGACAGCAGGACCACGTGGGCCCGCTCCTTCTGTGATGAGGTGCCGCTTTCTGGTGCTGCGAATCACATGCCAGACACATTAGGTTCTTGTTAACCGTTCCTGTGACTCACATTTCTAGAAAATCCCTGTCCAGAAATTTAGCTTTAAGCCAGAAAAGCTACATAGAAAGTATCTGAGTAGATAAACAGCCATCTTTTTTCTGTCTTGTTTCAAAGTTTTTTTCGGGTGCACTGCTGACGTTAATGTGTCTGTTAACTATGGTTGTGTAACAAAGCTCCTCATTCAGCAGCTTAAATCAACAGTGATTTATGACTTCTCACGATTCCGTGGGTTGCCTGGGCTCATTCACGCACTGCTCTCAGTAGGGTCAGCTGTGCTGAAGGCCGTCAGAGGCGTCCGTCGCACGCCTGGCAGTTAAAGGCTGCTTGTTGATGGGGACACCTCGGCTCTCCTCCACGGGCCTCTCGCCCGCTTGTAGGCGAGGCCGGCCTGCTCACACGGCGGTCAGAGGGCAGAGCCCCAACAGGGCGAAAGCAGAAGCCGCCAGACCTCGAGAGACCTGGGCTCTGGAACTCGTGTGACACTTGGGCTGCATCTGTCCCTCCAAGTCAGAAGGCCAGCCCAGATTCAACAGGTAAGAAAAGAAGGCTCCAGTTCTGGAGGGGAAGCTCTGAAAAGGATCTGCGACCCTTTAAATCCACCACGTCGGCATCTTCCTCACTGTGTCAGTGACGTGAGCTCTGGGAGACGGCTGCAGGTGCTTTCAGATCAAAGGGGTCCCAGGACAAGTGCTGAATCTTATATCCCACCCTTGAAAAGACACTGTTACACATTAGTATGTTAAAGCCTCTGAGAAGTTCTGCAGTAAAAATAAATCCTATTTAACTTTGTTTAATGATGAACAATTATGTTTATAGATGCCAAGGAGGACCACTTTCCTGTAACAACATTTTGGAAAGTGCGGTCATGAATCCTGGATTTTGAGAACAATTCTAGTTCAGCATACTTTGGCTTGATGTCTTTTCAAACATCCCAGAAATGTCCCAAGTGTCTAAAATACCCTCTAGTATGTGAGACACACACTACTGCGAGTCCTGGGTTGAGGTTATAAAACTAAAGGTCACCAGTTATCTTCCAGGTAATCAGACATGGAGAAACTTCTACTCAAAATCATCTTGATTAACCCTAGAAAACTTTCCTCAAAGTTGTAGGCACGAAGGTTTCGGGTCTTCATCTGTAGATGTAATATTTTAAAACATTAACAAAAGCCTTGATTCCTAGAGCATGAATGCTAGGGTTTGCTCTAATTGGCTGTCACAAGCCTAAAACTCAGGGAAAACAGCATTGCCCATGTTCCCCCACAAGGGGTTGACAGGCTATTCAAGAACTACTCTCCTTCTGATCTACGGGCCCCCAGTCTGTACCCTCCCATACAATCTTCTGCTCACTCAGAAAGAAAAAGCTCATCCATCCTCAAAACCAGGCTTTGCACAGTTTTCAATAGCTATGGCATAGAAATAATTAATCCAATACTCTGGCCATGAGACTATGATGGTCCTAGCAGTGGGTGAAGATTCATGTGGGCAAGGCCAGGCCAAATCAAGATTTAGGGCTGTGAGGACGAGAGCACTCACAAGACCTGGAACAAGAGCAGACTTCTCAAATTCAAGGACAGGCTCCCATCACAGCCCCTGCACCCAGAGGAGAGTGCCCGCACACAGTGATGCACACTGCAAACTGGATGCTAAATCCAAGACTCGGAAAATATCCCATTTACTTATGTTTTCTTCTCTTGCACTGGGGAGAATGACTGACAAGGGGAAGAGAGAAAGATCTATGCATCTGATTGCGGGATCAGTTTCCTAGAATTGATAATTCATACCTTCATTCGTTAAAGGACAAATGATGCACTCAGAGACACACAGCAGTCAGGGGCCAATTTGCTAAATCAGACTCAGAACATCCTAATATGTCTTTCTTTGGCATCAAATACTTTTAAGTCTTTATCTTTTGCTCTGAAATCATCAGGGAAACATCTCCTGGAAGCCTGAATGCAGTTTCAAAGGCTGGAATAGAAATGAATCTACAGAAGAATGGGGAATTCCATGGGAAAAAACTCTCCATGAATGATAAAAGAGGAAGTGGAAATTCCTAAGGGAGAAAGACTTGTGAGCACACTGGTCAGTCTAAGATATAAACAAGGTGACTGTTTAGGGGAATTCTACAGCAAAGCCATTTGGAGAGCCTTTTTGAGAGTGGATGAACTACGTGCAATTTTTAACTTAAGCAGCCAGAGGCCAGTCAGTCCAAGATTTGGTGAGATAATAATTGAACCAACTTTCCTTGGAGTTTCTAGAGGTGTGTCTGGGAAACACTTTCAGCTCCTGCTCCTAATTCACCCTGAGGAACGTCCCCAGGACCTGCACACCACGTTGAGTTCTCTTCCCCTCTCCCAAGACAGCTACTCCATCGGAAACAAAAGACAATGATGACAACTAACTG
This sequence comes from Camelus dromedarius, assembly GCF_036321535.1. Classification (NCBI taxonomy): domain Eukaryota; kingdom Metazoa; phylum Chordata; class Mammalia; order Artiodactyla; family Camelidae; genus Camelus; species Camelus dromedarius. The sequence goes on from NC_087438.1 coordinate 52,173,226, forward strand.
GATTTAACTGCTTAACGTAATATGAGGGAAAAACAAAAGCCTATTACTCTGTTCCTCTCCTCAACCCACACAGCGCAGGATTCTAACAGGAGGCGTGCTCCTCAAGCACAGCCAGAACTCCAGCACACTAATGCTTGCAAGACAAACAGCATGGAAAAGGGAGGGGATTAGGAAAAAATAAGCACAACCAATTCTATACACTGTTAAACATAGCTGGGTATTTCCAAAAATGTAGAGCTCTTTAGAATGAATGGAATGATAGAAAATACATGGAAAATAGAGGATACATAATAATTTTTTGTGCATTAATAGACCATCTGCATGAAGCATGTCAATTTCCCTTCAGCAAGGCATCCATTAGCCATACAGGGATCGCTTATCAGTCACTTAGCACAAAATGTAGGTTTCACTACCAAAAGATTGCATCGATGAGATTTTGAATGCCACACAGGGTCTCTAAGCTCCACTCATCATCCTGCACCTAAGTTGTTTGTTTCTACCATGGCAGGATGTTTGATGGGAACGTGGTCATGAGCCAAGGGGAATGCTTGGCCATAAGTGGTACACATATATTGACACTAGTGGAGAGATGGGCACAGGCAGGGTGAGGCCCTCAGGACTTCCACCGGCTGACTTCTGCCTGCCTGCCCGCACAACCTCACTGCATCCTGTATTTCAGTCATACCAACCACTCATGGCTGCCTGACCACACTCTGCACTTTCGGGCCCCCGCCTTTGTCCTCGCCTGTCTCCGCCTGGGCTGACATTCTCCTCCTTCAAGCCTGAGTGAAACCTAGCCATCTTAAAGCCTCAACTCAAATGTCACAGCTCTGAGATGCCTCCCAAACAGCAGAATTCATTGCTCCTTCCTCTGTCCCCCACGTAATCAGTTTATCACAGTAGCATCTACTTCTCTGTCTCATGGCTGGACTAGAGGCTTTTTAAGGACAGGAACACTCTCCTGTTGTCCTGCCATCACAAAATAGGCCTAAATAATTTGACATCTGATAGCTTCAAGATCTTACCCCCTCATCCCCTAAATGACACCAGTAGAACAGTCAACAGGATATTAGGATGGATTTTCCATGTTAAGATGTGTCATCGAGACTGCTGTACAACAAAAAAGAACAAACGTGGATAGAGGATTCTTCTTAAGGTCCACTAGCAGCACTGGATTCCACCTTCTTTCCTTCCCCAGGAATTTCCCCAAGTAATGAAGGTGGCTCTGTTCACATTTGGCTGGCCACAGATTTCCGTCACATTTTTGTTTTCTTCCAGATCTGAGTGCCTGGAAAAAATATCGTAATTTCCTTGTGGGCCTAGTAATAAATCTGTAGGCTGATTAGCACTGAGGAAACCTCAGCCCCACAAGGAGCCCGCACAATCCAGCTGTTCCACTAGTTACAATAATGGCTTATGAACCCTCGTGACTGAGTCACAACATGTCATTTTAGGAACAATAGCTAGACAGCTCTCAGAGGTTCTCTCCATATCCTCCTTTCCCTGTTTTAGGATCAGGGGCAAATTCTCAGTATCTTTTAAATTCACTCCGACATCTATCAGGCACTGATGAGATTCAAGTACATTCTACTAACGATTTCTGAACGCTCTTTGCTTCTGAGCATCTGAGATGTCTCTCTCAAGTGAACTTATCTATCTGTGTTAAAAATGGTAAAGCAGCACACTCAGCAGGCACTGCCGCTGCCCCAGCCAGACTCCCTGACCCCCCATTTCCGCACATACTTGTGGCAAGCACTCAGGATCTCTACCTCCACTCTTTTTGGCTCCAGGAAAGAACAGATCTTAAGTGCTGGCCTCAGAAGAGCCATCAATGATGAATCTGAGTTGGAAGAGACATATCCCAGCATGCTGGCCCCTCAGATGGGAGGATTCAGAAGAACGTTTCTTAGAATTCACCAGGGATTCAGCCACCTTCTCAAGTGCACCCGGTTACTGGCTCTCTTCTCCCCGATTCACACGCCTATTCCCTTGACGATGCTTTCCAGGATTACCTCCCAAGCAACCTACTTGTGCTGGACTCCTTGTCACAGGATCTGCTTCGGGGGAACCTAGCCTAAGAAAAGTACCAACAATGAAGCAACTTGATACCATCAGGGGAAGGCAAGGCCCAGGGGACATCTCACAGTCAGGTGCAGTGAATATTCACGGTAAATAAAACATTGTTATGGCATGTTCGTGCTGAAGAACCTTTCTGTGCCTTGGTCATAAGGAGCCTGACAGCCTCAGGAAGCAAACTGAGCTGTCCTAAATCTCTGGAAATTAGTGTATTGTAAGTGTTCTAAAGACAGACTGGATTTCAGGGGATGTTTCCAGCTTCCATGGTATTAAATTTCCTTTTATCCTTCCCAGCACCATATTTCCAATAAGCTCTGAAAAAAAAAAACGTAGCCCTGGGGAAGGATATTTTGCTATCTTAATAAAGTCTTTCAATCCTTAGGAGACAATTCACTGTATTTTCATTCTCAAAAATATTAATTTTACTCCCTCAAAGAATCTTGTAAAAATATTTGTATTTCTTGCCTGAGTTCCCTGGGAGGTGAAGTTGAAAAAATTAGCTAATAAAGGATAATTTCAATATTACAAAAAAAACCCCAATACATTTGGAATATGGAAATAATTAAGACCCAAAGAATAATTTCAAGCCCTCAAATCAAAATGAGAGTAATGCCCAGGACCTCTCATTTGACTAATATGTACTAGATATTATTCAACATGTATCCTGCTTTAAACCAAGCAAGTAGGTGAAGAATTCAAGTTTCTACAAAAGGTAAATTAATGGATGAGGATTTACTTTATGCAAAGAATTAATAAATATCCCATTACAATTCCATGTTCTGCAAAATGTCAATTTTATCTTAGAGAAACCTGATTTACTTATTTTTAAAGACTATACCTTCAGGGAGTGAAGCCTGGACTAGGGCGGGAGGAAAAGGGATGTGGATGAAGGGACGTGAAGAAGGCAGAGCTGACAGGACTTCACATAACTCATGGGATGTGGGCAATGCGTGAAAAGCAGGGTCTCAAGATGCTGCCCACATGTCAGGTGTGGTGGATGAAGTGGAGGAGAAGTGAGATCTTGTTACCAGGAGAGGGGATCCAGGCTGCAGGGCCAGTCAGGGAAAGGGAAGAGGTTCATCTGGGGGCACACTGCTGCAGAAGTGCCGGTGAGACACCAGGGGAAGACCCGCCACAGGCAGCTGGCTGCGTGGGCCTGCAGCCCAGAGGGGAGGTCCGGTCTGGGGAGGTCTGGCCTGTGGGCGGCAGCTGAAGGCATGGGGTAGGCCTGATCATTTGGAGAATGCAAGGAGATGAAGGGGAGAAGGGGGTCAAAGGCTACCTAGAAACAGTACTGAGCAGCAGGCAAGAAAAGTCTTCTCAGGCAAGCAGCCTGAGAAGAAATATGAGGAGAAAAGAAGCTGACAAGGATCACTTCCAGGGGTCAATGAACACTTTTTTGAGCCCACGTGCTGCGTTTATTGTCATCATTCTGTCAGTGGGAGTTACACCATATCTGCCTGGACAGGCAGGGGGACACAGAAGAAGAGGGTAGGACGCAGGGTGGTGACAGGGTACCCCTGAGGTCCAGGTGAGGGAGGACGGGGTGCTCGCTGGGAGAGCTGACTTTCCACATGCTGAAAGTCTCAACCAACAAGTCACATCCAGACTTCTGAATGTGTTCTCTTTGACATTTCCACACCTGATTTTCACTCAAATATAGGACAATCTGGCACACAATTGATTATTACCAAGAAGACAGGACAGTATGCACAAAGTTACGCATTCCAATAAATCCTTCTAGGAAAATGGGACAAGATCGTAAATGTCACAGCTGTCATAAATGACAATTTCACCCGAAAAGGACATACACAATCACAAAAGAGAAAAAACAAATGACTGTTCTATTTATGAAAAACACAGAATTTCATCAGTAATAAAAACAGTAAAAACTAAACTAAGATGCCATTCTCACTTCCCAAACTGGTTCATCCATAGGCTAGGCTTGTTCCTAGCAGTGGAATTAAAAGTAGTGCTGTAATGAGTATTGTGTTTAGATTATTTGTTTGAGATGCTCATGGTAGAGGCAGGAGGAGGACAATTTCTAGGTCAAAGAGGAGAAATGTGATCGCCACTAAGAAAAATTTTATCAAGAAAGGTATGTGTGATGACTAGAGGGTCAAATCCACCTTCACAAGGACTTGTTTTCTCTGAAAATAGTTCATTGGGAAGTCAGAATGCGATGAATACAAGTAGTGACGTTAGCGCTATGTTTGTGGACAATACCAGTGTGACTTTTTTTTTTTTTCAGATTATACCAAAGCTAACTTACTAGAAGTCAACTGGACTCTTTAATACTAAAAGAATAAGAACCTTATCAAGAAATGGAGACATAAAGGAACAGTCACACGACATCTATGAAATATCAGTATCAAGTGGCAGCTTCAAACCCAAAATGATGATTGGATGCAAAGTGAAATTTTGAATTGACTCAAGAAGCAGACGATGAGGAAAGCGGCGCCGACAATCACATGCAGGCAGTGGAGGCCGTGGCTGTGGAGGACGCCGGCCCACATACAGCATCTGAGAGCAGGGTGGGTGTTTCCTAATACTCTGAAGCCTACGGTAAGGTAACGTGAAGTAAACTCTGCGGGCAACTGTAATACAAAGGGCTTGAAGTAGATGCATGTGATTACCTTCTATGAGGCTGTGACGGGCTCGGGTAACGGATACTCAGAGGCTAACAGGACAGAGGTATTAAGCAGCAGCACTTCTAATGGATTTAGAGGGCAGATGCCTGTTAGCGGTCAGCATCGCCCAGTGCAGGTGTGGGAACAAGGCTTGAACGATAAAAGGCCCAGAAGAAGCCGGTAAAAGAGGACTTCTGAAATAATGAGAGTCATTCCATAACAAAGTCCTTTTTGAACAATTTAGGGGCGTGGGGACTTTGAAAGTGCCCTCTTGGACGACATCTCATAAACACCGATATATTGTTAAGGTATTGGCTAGTAGGCCTAGTGACAGTGGTAACGCTGAACTCAAGTAGAACCGTGTAACTAGACCAGGGGTTATTAACAGGGCTGAGAGGGCTCCGGTAAAGGGTTAGGGGCTTGGATTTGCTGTATGATATGCATGGGTTTGGTGGGTCATTATCATAGTGTTAAAAATCAGGTAGGTAAAGGCTCACTAGTAATGTAGTCACACAGAAATAGGGCCACTGCAAATTCAAGAATAGAAGTAAAATAAGAGTAATGAATGCAGTAAGAGCTGGGGCAGGAATGATACTTATTAGTGCTCGAGTTGTTCCTTCAATTAAGTGAAAAGGTGACCTGCTGTAATATTAGCTGTTAATCATACAGCTAGAGCTACTGGTTGAATGAACAGGCTGACAGTTTTGAAAATTCCAAGCATGGGGATGAGGAGGATTCGCATTCCTTGTGGCAGAAAGTGAGCTAGTGATGCTTCTGTTTTACGGCAGAAACCAGTAATCACAGTTCCTGCATAAAGAGAAACTGCTATACCTAAATTTACTGAGAGTTGTGTGGTTGGCGTGAGTGTGGTAGGAGACCTAACAGGTTTGTTGGGCCAATAAATAGAGTGAGTGAGATGAGTGTTAGTGTTCATGTCTGTCCTTTGTGATCATAGATGGCCACTGTTTGTTTTGAGTTGAATTAATTATTGTTGAATAGAGATTATACGATTGCTAATTAGTCAGTTAGGTGCAGGAAATAGTATACTTGGAAATACAAAGATTAAAATTACAATAGGAAGTCCTATTAGTGTTGGGGTAATGAAAGAGGCAAATGAATTTTCGTTCATTTCATTTCTTAAGGGTTAGATTGTTTTTTGTGTTTTGTTTGATTTTAGTTCTGGAATTGAGGGGTAGGTATACTTTGATATTTTTAGTTGAAATATAATGAATGGAGCTAAAATTATTGATATAATAGTGATACATTATGTTGATGTGTCTAGTTGTGGTATATCATTAAGGAGAGGCTTAAACTCTCATTCTTCAACTTAAAAGGTTAGTGCTATTTCGCTTCTTAACGAATTTATAGTATAGATGTGGATCATTTCTGAAAATATTTTAGTGGCACTTATTGGAGCAAAATAGGTATATAGCTATGATTGGATCCACAAATTCCTAAGCACTGTCCGCAGTATGGACCTGGTCATGCTGATAGGAGCACTGTCCGGTTTAGGCGCCCTGGAGTAGCATCTGTTTTTAACCTAGTGAGGGGTCGGCTCATGAGTGCAAGACATCTTTGGATGAAACTGATATTTGGATTGTTATTTCTACAGGCACTACTACTCGATCAGACACTTCTCGTTGTCATAGTTCTCCTGGTTTTAGGCCAGATGTGTATTTTAAACAGCCAACAAGCTGGCTACTCTGATCTGGAATAATGAGGAGGAGTCCGTGAGAGCAGCTGAACACCTGACCACCACCCCAGGCTGACTGTGTCTTTCTAATCCATAGTCACTCCATGAATATTAGGGGAAAAAAATGGATTGAAATTCAACTGAATCAGGAATGCAGTTTGAGAAAGAAACAAGAAGAGAGAAACGAGGTGGTGAGGCAACAAGAGAGAAGCCAGCTCTTTCAGATTAGTCACGCTGGATTTCCGAAGTGGATTTTCAGTCATATTTGTCTTCATTAGCTGTGAGTTAATCACAGGAAGGGTCCATTTCCTAACACAACTTGGCTGTGTAGAGAGAATAATTTGGATCAAAATCAGGTACACTTACAAGTCCACCTGAACTTGCCAACTAGCTTTAAGAGTTTTTCACAGGCTGTTCTGGGCTGATAACATAAGGTACAGAGATTGGGGGCCAGTCCCACTCTTATAGGCTGCCTGGCCCCTATAACATGTGGTGAGGGGTTGGTCTGTGACTCCAGGGATCCTGGTGTCTGGAAGGACAGGACCTGTATGACTTCTGGTCCCCCCACAGGCCTGAGAGCATAAGAGAGGGAAATGATTACACTTTATTCTGGTTATTGAATTAAGCCAAAAGGAAATGTAGATTATATCAGTATTTAATTCAGAAGAAGTTAGCTTCTGTTAGAAAGCCATGACGAAATTTCAAAGAGTGGCCAGGGTGTTTATGGGGACAGGATCTCGGAACTTCAGAGCTATATACTTCCTTCTTTTGTAGTAAGCATGGATTGCTGTGGTTTGACATGGGAAATGATTACAAAAAAAAAAGAATATCAAATAGAAATGTATGCACCTACTATTAACAAGCTTCATATAAAAAGCATAAGTATACTTTGTGGTGACAATGAGACATGTCTACACTATCCCAGGGTATACTCATTCAGCAGGTCAGTTCATCCCCTTCCTTCCAAGGAACAATTTAAGGAGTAGACCATTAAAGTAGAAAAGCTTTGTATGTTAGGATCATGGCATTTCTTCATGCCGATTGGATGAACAAGAGAAGCACCAGTGGCCCCAGCTCCTGTCCAAAGCTAACCCCACAGGCACCTCCCCCTGCTGGGGACTGGGCTTCCCATCAGTTAGCTGCAGCCCTGCCCACCCTCCCCTCCCCAGTCCTCATCGTTTGCCAATGACACATTCCTACCTGGGCTCCTGGCCTCTGGCCAGCCTGTCACCTGTGGTGCCTCCTCAATGCTCAGCTTCACCTCTCTGCTTAAAAGAACTTTCCTGGCTTCCCAAACTACAAATGGGTTACATTCAGATGGTTGCTAGACTTATCATGGTGATCATTTCCTAATGTATTCAAAAGTCAACTCACTATGTTGTATACTTGAAATTAATGTAATATTGTATGTCAACTATATTTCAGTTTTTTAAAAAGTGAAGATTAAAAAAACATAAAAACAAAGTAGTTGAACCTAATTTTATCCTCACCAGCAGTATCTGAGAGTTCACGCTGTTCCACATTCTTGTCAAGACGTGCCATTATCAGACTTAAAAATGTCTGCTTATCAAAATGGGGTGAGGGCGTATCTGGCAGGGGGTTTGTACTTGCATTACTCATGCGGTTGAGCAATTTCTCATTTTACCGGTTCCTCGTGGCTCCTCCTCCTTATGAAGTGCCCTGCCACCCTTCTCCACTCCAGGATTTCTGTTCCCCTTGGTTGTCCATCCTCCTTACTGACTCGCAGGAATTCCTTACATATTCTCCACTGTGAATTTATGACTGTTTTATTAAATATTTTATCCTTTCACTCTCTACACTGCCTTTTGATAAACTTTATAACTTTAATGTAGCCAAAGTAATCAATTATTTCCTATGTGACTTATGCTCTTTGTTTCTTGGGTAAGAAATTAGTCTCTATCTCATGTTAATAAAGATATTTTAGGGAGGTAGTTATAGCTCAATGAGAGAGTGCATGCTTAGCATGCATGAGGTCCTGGGTTCAATTCCTAGCACCTCCATTTAAAAAAAAAATCTAAAAAAAAAAAGTTTTAAATATCAAAAAATTAATAAACAGCTCATACTTCCAAAAGTCATCTGTAAATGGAAGTTATACTTAAGCCCACATTCATGCCTCCATTTGTCCAACATTTACTGAGCACATAACATGTGTCAGGCACTGTGTTAGGCAGCCTATAAGGTACCTAAACCAAAGTTCTCTTCAGAGAATGCAACAGAACCAGCTCTACAGTCTAACCATCATTTATCCTCCATCCATTCAACCAATATCACTCAGCACCTACCATGCATCAGACATTGTACTGGGCAAAAAGGATAGAAAAGACTCAGACTGGCCCTCAGGAGGTTTACAGTCTACTAAGGGAAGCAACTTTTCATAGAAAGTGCCCCTGCTGGGAAGCATCCTCAGGACTCTCCTTCAGACAGGCACAGTGTCTAACCAGACTTCTTACCAGACAAAAGACAACCTGTCAACATGCAAACAACAAAAATGGAAAAAGAAAAAGAACTGCACTCACCTTAAGTCTTTGATGCATTTAATCACTTTGATTTGCTTTTGTTCAATCTTGTAAACCTCTGTCTTTATACTTTATTTGATCATTTTTCTATCCAGAGAGCACATATTTCATCCAATTTACCCTCAGTAAAAGGAGAAGGCTATTACACCCTTTCTTATTAAGTAGTTCCCATCTCTTATTAACTGCTTCCAAGCTGCTGGTAGAAATGAATTCTGTACTCTAATATGGAATTTAAAAACCTCAAGGTCATAACAGTGAAATTCTCTGCAAGGAAAAGCCACCTTTCTTGAGCTAAAGATCCTTTGTGAACCTTGATAATGGTTTCTATCTGGTATATAAATATCAATCCTGCTTAATTCCTGGATAGAGCTTACAACCCTGGAATGTAAACCCTCACTCAGTCTGGAAAAGAATGAGGAAGGCAAGGTATTTGCCACGTTTATTACACAAAGGAGTATGGGTGTCACAGATCAAGTACCTACACTTGAAGAATTCTGACAAGGAAGGTGGTTAGTGTTTGTTGGCACCAACTACACAGGAACAGAATCAGAGAAGTTAGGAAACCTCACTACCATCACTTTATGACACAGCCAGGACTCAAACCCAGACCAGCATGATTCTGAATCCAATACTCTTCTCCCACCTTAGAGTACACATGAGAGTCACCCAGGGCATGAATGTCAAACAAAATACTGATAACTTTAACTGTATTTTCTCCTCATGTTTCATACATACATGGGTTACAGCTAAATACGAAGCCAGTAATTATTCCCTTAGGAATACACCTCTGTATTCCTGGCACTGCAGTAAGAAGAGAGTACTATTCGCTATAGGTAATTAAAAGTCATTCTCTCCTGGATGACACGTCCTAACCCGATCTCCTGTGGCATGGCGAAATGTGACCTGGGGAACAAGGTATCTGCATCAAATGTCAGAGCCAACAGTCACCAAGGAAGCAGAATATCCAGCTGGAAAATAGTCTGGGGGTTCACATCCTGGTGGATGGCTGTGAGTGCCTCCCTTTGCACATTTTGTAAGAAAGCCGAAGGGAAGGACTGCAGCGAAGACATCTAGATGGAGCTTCAGCACCAGAAGTAAAAGCAAAAATAAACAAATGGGACCTAAGTAAACTTACAAGCTTTTGCACAGTAAAGGAAACCATAAACAAAACAAAAAGACAAACTATGGAATGGGAGAAAATATTTGCAAACGATGTGACTGACAATGGCTTGATTTCTAGAATATACAAAGAGCCTGTATAACTCAACAACAAAAAACCAAACAACCCAATCCAAAAGTGAGCAGAAGACCTAAACAGACGTTCCTCCAATGAAGACATAGAGATGGCCAACAGGCACCTGACTAAATGCTCAACATCACTAATTCTCAGAGAAATACAAATCAAAACTGTAACGAGGTATCACCTCACACCAGTCAGAATGGCCAACATTTAAAAGCCTATATACAATAAATGCTGGAGAGTAGAGAAAAGAGTAGAGAGTGGAGAGTGGAGAAAAGAGTAACCCTCCTACACTGTTGGTGGAAACCTAGTTTGGTGCAGCCATTATGGAAAACAGTATGGAGATTCCTCAAAAAACTGAAAATAGACTTAACCATATCATCCAGCAATCCCATTCCTGGGCATATATCCAGAAAATGGATATTTGAAAAGATACATGCATTCCAATGCTCACAGTAGCACTATTTACAATAGCCAGGACATGGAAACAACCTAAATGTCCATGGGCAGATGAACGGATAAAGAGGAGGTGGTATGCATATATGTGTATGTGTGTGTGTGTGTGTGTGTGTGTGTGTGTATATATATATATACACACACACACACATATATATATATATATGATGGAATACTACTCATAAAAGAATAAAAAGCCATAAAAAGAATAAAATAATGCCATTTGCAACAACATGGATGGACCTGGAGATGATCATTCTAAGTGAAGTAAGCCAGAAAGGGAAAGACAAATACCAAATATCACTTTTATGTGGAATCTAAAAAAAAAAAAAAAAGACACAAATGAACCTACTTACAAAACGGAAACAGCCTTTGCAGACATAGAAAATAAACTTATGGTTACCGGGGGAAAAGCAGGAAGGGACAAATTGGGAGTTTGGGGTTTGCAGATACTAACTACTATATGTAAAATAGACAAACAACAAAGTCCTACTGTATATATAGCACAGGGAACTGTATTTAATACTTTGTAGTAACCTATAATGAAAAAGAATATGAAAAAGAATATTTATGTGTATATATACGTGTATAACTGAATCACTATGCTGTACACCAGACTAACACATTGTAAATCGACTATACATCAATAAAAAATAAATAAACTGGTAATAAAAAATAAATGGAACCTCAGGCAGAATCAAATAAGGTTTAGGTAATACATCTGCTATATGATTTTCTTCTTTCTAATTTTTAGTACTTAAAAAAATTCCTCTAAACTTGTTAATTGGTAGACTGTAAACAAAAACCTTAAAAGCAGAAAAAAAAACCCACTTCTGTAATTTGCATAGTTTACTGGGAAAACTTGTATGAAATTATCCAATTCTTTCCAAGGGTCACCCAGTGCAGCACTGTCCAATGGAATTATTAATGTAAGCTCTGTACATTATTTAAAAATTTTAGCAGCAACACTAAAAAAGAAAAAGAAATTAATTTTAATAAATATATTTAACTCAGAGTATCCAAAATATTATCATTTCCACACAGAATCCATGTAAAAATTATTTAAATAATGACTTTTTCCCCCTTAATACTTCAGAACCTGCTGTGTATTTTCCACGTAAAGCACATCTCAACTCAAGCAATAAATTTTCATCAGAAATATCTGACGTGATTTACACTATAAAATTTACAGTTGAAAAGTAGATCTACACGCCCAAGTTGTCCCAAACATACATCAGTTTTCCAATAACTGAATTATCAGTTCTAAATTTTAAATTAACTAAAATTAAAAATTAAATGCCTTATTCATACTAGTCCTATTTCAGGTGCTCAACAGCCATATGTGGGAAGTGGCTACCATATGGACAATCCAGGTCTACAGACTCATTCCCCTTTGCTTATTTGGTCAATTCTAGGAAGTATTTCTACAGATGGGGAAAGATCTATTTTCTTTTGAAGAAAACCCAGGAAGACTAACTCCCAATGCCCTGCCCTTCTCCTGAGTGAGTCCCACATTGCGGGATATGATCGCTCTTAGTTTATTCAGGACAAAGATGATGTCCCCAGGTCTAAACCAACATAACATGATAGAAGAGGCAGTTCAATAAGCCGAAGTCCCAACCTGAGATATTAAAACTATGGATATTCTTTCGAGTCTGATTCTTTGCTTCTCTTCTAAAAGCATCCTGGTGAATTTATCAGCATATTACTTGAGATTCACATGCCACACACAGTACATCATTTAATCTTACAGCAATCCAGTGAGACGGGTAAGAGCCAGAGAGGGTGTTGATAATTTGCTCAAGGTCATACATCTAATTATAAGGTGGAGACTAGGATTTTCAAGCCCAGAAAGTCTGACCAGATTGGAAAAAAAAAAAAAAAGACTGCCATTAAAAGCCCCCCGATGCTAATAACCCACCCTGAACTCCCACTTTTCAAGGGTCCTCACAGTTCTCACAGAGCAGGCAGAGCAGAACAGAGGCTCAGGAGCTGCCTGACAGACCAGTCCCTCCAGTCTTTGTCCAGTGCTCTTTCCAAGATCCCTGATGTCCAGAACCAGGCAGGAGCACCTGTCATCTGCTATGTACCACATACATTGCCATCTTTGCCTCCTTAAATCTTCCAAACCACGTTGGAAGGAAGGCATATCCACACATAAAGAGATGGAGGAGCCATCAGGTAAAGAAACCTGCCTTAGGTCACACAGCCAACGAGCACCTCCGTTGGAATTCCAGCTAAGGTCTGCGTCCAGGCAAGGTGGAGCCTCAGCCTAGGACCTCCTGATGACAAGGCGCTCCCCAAACCACCATGATTCTCTCTGCTCAAGAGAAAACTTCCACCAGGTTGACATAGTGCGAGTGAATATATAAAAACAACAGAAAGTAGGATTGGATTTTTTCATAATTCAGATGATATTTATCAGAATGGCTGTTCTTGTGTCTATCTTATTTGGTAACATTTTATTGTATTTATATGGGATGAATTCACAATTAAAAAAAATACAGAGAAGGTTGGTTTTATCTGGTTAAATCTTCAGAGACAGGAATTTCAAAGGTAAACACGACTTAGCTCCTGAAGGCGCTGGCAGAATAGAATTGGCTTTTCCCCAGATCTGAATTAAACAGGCCAGCCTGGCCATGATCCAGGGTGACAATCCACAATGGGGGACTAAATCATCACTGGACTACATCGGAAACACGGAGCCACTTAACTCGGGGGTGCACTCCACTCCTTACATAACAGGCTAAATGGCAACCGGACCTGTTTCCACTCAGGCAGTTGGTGCCTCTGAGTGGAAATTAACACCCTGCTCACCAGCACAGGCCTTTCTCTGCTGAGAATACTCCCTTCGCAGAGCTGCATGTGTGAAAGGGGGCCTCACCACCCACCCCAGTGTCACCCGGCTGGCAGGCCTCGGGAGCTCTGGACCTGAACAACGCAGAGGCAGTGTTACCACCGGCCAAATCTTACACAGGTTTACGAACACCTGGTTCAGAAAAATCACATATAATAAATCCCTTGTTTTCAACGTTCAGGAAAAGCTATGTATTTTTTTATTAACAGTCTTTACTGGCAGAAAATCAGTTTCTCCCGCCCCCACTGAATAACTATGAAGCAGATATTTAAGGATTATCAGTTTGATAAGGTGCCAACGAGTAGCTTTCTCAGGACACCCACCTTTCCCAGCTCAGCCCCGGCTCTCCCACGAGCAGGAACTTTCCTCAAATAATTGCCTAACTCGCACATGCTTATAGTTTCCATTAAAAAAAATAATATAAAAAACAAGTCAAGCTTCCTCATCAACCCAGGCAGCAGTTACTGGAGCAATTTAAGAATATTTGAGAAATCAATAGTTCAATTCATGACATAAGAGCAATTTTTTCCTTCCCCAGAATCTATAATCTAAAAAGATCACCTTTCCACAAATAAGACGGTGTCTGTGAAAATACTCTGAGAATCTCCAGCACATGACAGACTCTTCTGGATAAGGTGTCTGTCAGTCCCAAATACACACCACGCACTGGCTCTCTTGGCCTGAGCTGCATCCTCACATTCAAAACAAGGCGGCCCTACAGGACCAAGCTGAACAGGCCTCTCCCTTTTGAGAAACAGGACTGGAGCATAGTCTTTGGGGACAATTATCTAACATTCCACCACCTTGGTTTTCTTGAATGCATACTGTAGAGGGTTACTCAGCCCCTATTATAGTTACTAGTATTTTCCCAAAGTGATCTTAATGAATTAAAATCAATAGAGTGAAACATAAGTCACCTATTAGTCAAATGTTTTCGATTTTTACTTAGGCAATTCCTCTCCCTGAGCTGTCTTAGTACTAGAATTGGGTAATCTGAATTGGCCATCTCTACTTCCCCCTTCAGAGAGAAATGATCACCAAGGGTGAATGGTCTACAGAGAAGCTCAAAAGGAAAGACAATGTAAAGCCAGCCATGCCCATTATAAAGAGCTCTGAAACCTGTTTACAAATGGTGACAGAACAAACCACGTCAGAACTGAAGCATGGGCATTACAGCATTCAACCTAATACCATTTATGAAACCTCACAGGGTCCTATACAACATTCGTGTATGCTCATCAAAGTGGTGTTTCTCAGCAAAAACAAAAACAAAAAAGCTACTGTTTATCATTCAGGGCCCAAAAGTTTAAAACACTGCACCTCCTTCAAGAAGTAAGTTGCTACCCATCTGGAAAAGGTTTCCAAAGAATCACTGCCAATAAGGGCACCTGACTTCATTTACTCACCTTAAATTGTATCTGCAGGGATGTCAGGACGTCTCAGTGAATGACTTCAGAAAAAGGCTGCCTGGAGAAACAAATTGGACAAAACATTACTTTTATTTTTTTAAAACACATAAGGAAGACTTACCATGCAATTTTATGTCTCATTAAAATATGTGATGTTTCAAACATTGGTCCCTGGGCTGCCTACAAGTTCAGTTCAGCCTGCGTTAGAATGTAGCCACCCCTTCCTGGGAACACTGCTACACTAACATGAGGTCCAAACCATCAATGAACCAGGAAAAAAAAAAAAAGACGTCAGTGAGGAAGATGCAGCCCAGGAACATGCACCTTACAACATCCTTTCCTTTTCCTTCACAAAGGGACCAACTTGAAAATACAACCTGTGACCTTGAGGGCACTTTATGAACAAACATAAAAGGCTCAAATAATCCAGAAACGAATTACGGGATGAAATACAAAATTGTGAATGAGGCATTTATCCTGGAAGCACTTTAAATCCTTTTCAGTTACTCTGTTAACTTTTTTTGTTTTAAGCTACATTCACAAGGATGTCAAAGACTGGAGAAATGGAAAAATGGTCATTAAAACTCTAACATAGTAAACAGAGGAATCCAGAAGAATTTCTTTAATGATTAGTTAATTTATCTCAAAATCAAGTATTCCTTTTGGTGTTCTCAAAGTCTTTAAGTAACCTAAGAAGATTATAAGTTTATTTATACAGTCACAGAACAGACCAAAATGTCTGTTCAGCATTGCTTTCAAATATTAAACATAAATGGAACAAATTTCTAATATAAAATATCACAGCTGCCACTTGTTGGGCACCCAGGACTGTGTGGCATCAGATTATAATCTTTCCAGACAGCCAGTATGTCCATTAACAGATGAGGAAGCAGATGTTGAAAGAAGTAGAGAACCTTCCTCAGTATCACACAGATCCAGGGTTTCCAAATCACACTCTTTTCACTCTGCCATGTGGCTGTTTGAAAGCACCCCTTCCACTGTAGGTAGTCTATTCATCACCTTCCCAAATAGAAACCTGACATTCCTTAATGTAAAAGTCTAGAAAAGAAACGGACTAGCAGATAAAATGAACCTATGCTTTCTGCATGTTTAAAAATGTTTAGCCTAATCATGTCATTTAGGACTATAATGTAATATAGCGCATGAGCAAAAACTTGTATCCAGATTACTAGGTTAACATGAGTGGCATCAGTGTTCATCCAGACCAGATCTGAGGTTGAGAAGCCAGCACAGCACTCAAAGGCTCCTCTGTCTAAAGAAATCATTTTAGTTCAGTTACAAACTCGAAGCTATTGGACAATACTCACTGGGTTTCAGTTAAGAAAAAAAATATATACATAAAAGAATTCTGAATTCATAAGGTCATTTGTCATAACAGCTTAGGGGAGTTATGGGTTTTTTAAATGGTTCTTTATAAGTTAATTGCTAGTTAAATTCCAAACATTTCCCACAGTTTAATTTTACCCCTTCGGGGAACTTCATGAGAAGTCATGATCAGCATTTCTATCTGGAAACAGCTTCTGAAAGAAGCCACTAGGATTATTATGAACAGGTCTGTTATAAATGAAGTTCTTGATCAACATCTCATTACTTCTAAAAGCTAAATGGGTCCCCAAAATACTTGAATTAGCACAGTTCAAAATATAAGATAACATCTTAAAAAATCTCTTTTGTTACATACAACACAACCAAAGCTCTGGACAGGTGAGATGGATCTCGAGATCCTAACAACAACAGAGAAAGGAGGGTCCAATCCTGATTCCCACCTGAAGTTTTCCAAACTCACACTGCCGAGAAAAAGCATCTCCCAGAATATATAAATTTGGCCTACGCTCCAAAGAAGAAAGGCATTTGGGAGCAAGTTTTCGGTATCACAATTCATCTTTTCTGATAACCAAGTCATATCTTGTGAAACCATCAAAGTGATGAGAAAAACAAACCACGCTAATTTTGTTACTGGGTTTGGTTGGTAAATAGGGTGCTACAGTTATTTTTATTTTGTTAAATGCTATTTCAAAAAAATATAGTAGACTAAATAAAAATGTATCAAAGCACAGAGCCCTCAAAAGTTCATTAAAAATAGTCAATGTATTAGGCATTAACTGTCAAGCACTGTTCTATGCACTAGATGGAAAGTAACTCATTTATTTCTCACAAACCCTGCAGTAGGTCCCACCTAGTATTACACCCATTTTAAAGATGAAGCAGGCACAGAGAAGTTTAAAAAACTTTCCGTGAGTTACGTGGCTTAAAAGAAGTGAAAACTTGAATCCACCTAAATTATCATACTTAATCCTAACAACTATATGATGCAGGCAGGGCAGAAAATTTTGGCCCCATTTTAAATTTGAGGGAAACTGCAATTCTGAAGAGTAAAGGCTGACTTCCCTACGTCACACTGCTAGTCAGTAACAGGGTCAAGAACAGGAACCAGGGCTCTAACTCCCATGCCGGTGTTGCTTTTCTATTTGCTTATTTTTGTTTTAAATTCTGTAACTCAAAGCAGAGAGTGTGTTCTGCCTTTAATCTCTAAGACACCACAGGGTCCTCTCCTGGGCTGTGGCAACCAGAAAGACATCAAATGCAGTGCTCACAAAGGCATTATCATGCTGCCATATCACCATTTTTCCATTTCTCTACGTGCAAATATGTTTTTCACTTACTGCCTGTTAAACACACTGGAGCTTATTTAAAAAGTCAGAAATACCCGTCTTTCTTATTTATCATTCTTATGTCTTCATTTTTGTAGATTAGCAGTCTGCTTAGCTATTTAAATTATTCATAACCCTATAAATTGAGGTACTATTTCTTCTAGCTAGTATTCTAAAAAAAATTTAAACCACCATATTTCTGCACATTAAAGAGTTAAAAAGTTTTTGCTTCCCTTTCATCCCCATTTGGTTCCCTGCCCTTCGGTTCCACTTCCGGAGATCAGGAGGAGAAACAATAGCTGCCTTTAGTGCCGGAGCACAGCACTCACGTGATGGGCACCAGCTCTTATTTACTGAACCGCATTGCCAAAAACAGGAAGCCGAGTTTAAGACCCCTCTCTCAGTTATAAATTTCTACAGCTTGACATGCACTGATTTGAGTTGTTTCATGTTACTCTGTAAAACTAGAACCAAGAAGAGTAAATTATCTTGGAAGTTATGAGGATAGATTTCAGCTTGGCTGAAGAAAGACTGTCATAACAAACAGTTATCCCACCGAGGTCTAGACTGCCTCTGGGTGGGTTAAGAGGCAGCTGCTTGGGCAGACGCTGCAGAAGGGGGAGTCCCAGCAACTGTCCCCCAACAGAAGGGCATTCCCTGCACCCTGCACCAGCTCGCGATGGCCCTGCTTGGCATGGATGGGGGTTCCTGAGGCAGGAGCACTGTGTAAGTTACAGACATTCCCCGATTCATTTTCTCATTTGATCCACACCAGGAGGGGAAGGCAGCTGGAGTGGCGCAGTAGGGGCAGACGCCAGTCATCATCCCCATTTTACAGACTAGGAATTTCAACGACTTAAGTTGAATCACACGGTAAATGCTAGAATCCGGGTTCTAACCTAGGACTTCGGATTCCCAAGTCCAGTGTATGTCCAGCTAGGCAATACTGCAACAACAAAGACATGAGGCTTTTCAACCAACAAGGACAGGGGCAAGGATGGGCTCCAAAGCCATGAGGCATGAAGTCAGTACCAAAGCTGCTGAGCTGAAAGCAAAACATGGTAAGAGCCCTACTAACTCTCACACACCATCCCCACCACCTCACTGAGACACAGTCTGCATTTCTGGTGGACATGGTCTCTAAGGCTCTGCTTACACGTGTCAGCTCAAGGAATAACTGTCCAAATCCCACTGTACTGTGCTGTGTTGATACAACAACAATTGCTTGGAGAAGTTGGTTCACAGTTTAAGGGGAGCTGGTGGCAGCAGAATCAACACAAAGAGCAGTGTCCCATTTCTGCATCCAAAGCATCAATTGTCACTCAAAGACTAGGCTGGTAGCTTATTAAAAAAAAAAAAGTCATGAAATGCATTGACTATTCTGACAACAGGTCCAGGACAACCTCACACTTGGGTCTGATAACAGGAGTTTAACAGAAATAGGTCAGTCATTGAAGAACTGCTGAACCTTACAAGATTTTCCAGGAAAGATGTAAGTGTGTCACATTTCACGAACCTGTCTACCAAGTAGAGAGAGTGGCAGATTGCCAAAGGCTGGGCTGTGTTAACTCATGTGAAATGCTGGGAACCTGAACCTCTGCAATGCCTGCCCTGCCACTCAGCCACACAGGGAATGACTGAAGTTCAAGTTTCCAAAGACCTCACAGACTACACGCCAAATGCAGTCCATCACAGAAACTTCCTCTGACTCTGAAGGAAAGAAAAATGACTTGATTCAAAAATCCCCGTATCACCGCAAAGCTGTTCAAGGGTAAGTGTTTAAATATCTGGGTACAGCAGAATAGCCAACCAATGAGCCAGAAACAAGTCAGACTGAATGAGACTGCCATGCAACACAACAGGCGTGTGCATCAAAGCACCGCTACTGCTCTACACACATGGCCGGGACCAAGTTCATTCACGTAACTGTGAGCCCTGCGCCCACATTTAGTTATAAATCCACCAGGTCAGAAGCCCCTTGAGAAGGAAACGAACTGTGCTCACTCCGCTCTCACATCTGCACTTAGCACAGGCGTGGCACAGGGCAGACGTTTTATGAATGTTTACTGCGTAAACGAACGAATGATCGCATTAGGACAATTTCCCACAGATGGTCAGAAAAGGCAGGATATGCAGAAGAGAAAAATACTGGGTTAACAGGAAGGAGAAAATCATCAAGCAAAGGTGACAGCAAGAATTCCAGAATGAGGCGAAGGGGGACTCGGCAGACATGGAAGGAGCACGGGGTGGTGATTCCGCTGTCCTCGGGGGGTCCTCCAGTGGGTGTTTTTTCAAAATACCAGTGTCTGGACCAAGTTCTGTGACCTCCTTCTGTCCTGGAGTAGCCTTAGAAAGTGGACGTGGAGGAGGGTGACAGGGGTGGGACTGTGCACAATTCGAGGGCTTTTTAGGTCATTCTGAGGAGCCTTCCTCCAGGTGACAACTATTCTTAATGTTCCTGCTTGTCTTTTAAACTTGAACATGAAGGTGTGATCAGTTTGCAAGAGAGGAACAGTGGTGAATATCATCGGGCACCAGAAGTGAGTCAGCCTCATCAAACACCCCCACCTCTTGCTCGAGTAAAGGTCAGCAAGACCAGCAGACTCACGTCGTCACAGCGAGCAGGTGAGCACGCAGCCGGGGCGCACCGCGAGGGACCCGGACTGCGAGTGCTGGCGAGCCCTTTCTGTGTGACATTTCTCACCAGTCTGCGTTCCAAATCCGGGCATACACTTTAATAACAGACCAACGTTTCTGAAAATCAGATGCCAAGATGAAAACTCAAAGTAAAAAAGCCTACTCATTAAAAGGGTTTCCAAACAGGGTCATATGGACTCACACAAGCCACGACATATATTCAACAAGTGGAGAGCCTGCTCCCAGCCGGGCCGTCAACGATAAAGCCCTTGGGGTCCAGGAACAAGCCCGTGTGACCTGGGCGCTGTTTCACACGGCCTTGCCTTCACACAGGTGAAGCTCACCGAGGGGCAGGGCTGCCACACCATCAAGACACGCCGACTCAGCATTTTGGAACTGCTTTTCCTTCAAAGGATTTGCAACTTCCTGAAAACACAGAAAAAAATCAGGGAAAAGGAGACTCTGCCTCCAAGCAAGGCCAGCTCTCGTGGTGAAATGGATAGTTGTTTTTGGAAGCCCAGCTTCCCCATCTAAAAATGTTTACCCTTTTCATTATCTCACATACTCATAAAAGCACTTATCTGTCCATTATTTTATCCAAACAAGATCTACTGGGCACTTGGGGAGGCATCCACCAGGGCCTGGGGAGGCCAAAAAAACAAGGCATCCTGCTTCTCAGGGAAGTATTTTCTCCCGTGGCACTGCTCAGCAGTCCTCTGCCCGGGTGCCCTCACATCACCCTCCATGACCCCAGCTGCAGGAAGGGCCTGGTAGCCATCGGTCACACCACAAGGCACATGGGTCACTGCTTCTCTCCCAGGTGCATTTGAACCTTAAGTTTAAGTCTTTGTAATCAAAGGCTCTGAGCTTAACTAAACCTTTGACATTAGTGAGCAGGTAACAGGATTTTAGCAACACAGAGCCAAAGGGGATCCTCAGTTACACCACAGAGAGCCCAGGAGGCTGGTGTCACCTGGGCAAGAGGGAGGACATCCTCGGAATGAAGGCCGGAGGAATGAGATCACTTCAAACACTACTTGCAAGAGAACCGTATGACTGAGCTTTTACCACTTCTCAGGGAAAATATTACAAGAAATTCGTAGAAAATCAGTATCACAACAAAACAAAGGGTACAAGAACCTTTAATAAAATAGTCTTACAAAGCTTATGATAGCACTAAATCTCACACAGTAACGTACCGTATAATTTACCAATAAAAATAGATCCTAGTACGCCTCGGCGTGGAGTCCTGGAATAAGGCCTGCTCACTCCAACCATGGCCCCACAGGGAAAATGGAAACACGGCTGCTGCCCTCCCAGGAGGGAGAGAATGAGGTGGGCACTGAACTCCTGACTTCTCCTCCAACAACTCTGCTTACCTGAGCACAGGAGTATGCACACCACAAAGAAACACAGTGTCTTAGGGTTAAAGAATAAAACCATTATACGTAAAAGAAATCTTAGCACTGAATCACTGTATTTATAGTCTTCCCAAGAAAACAAAGCGGGGTGGGGGGGGTTGCAGTGGAAACCTGCCGTGACAGATTAGAGAAAATGCAGGCAAGTACACCAAAACCAGAGTAACGCCAGCGCTG
Organism: Camelus dromedarius; assembly: GCF_036321535.1. Classification (NCBI taxonomy): domain Eukaryota; kingdom Metazoa; phylum Chordata; class Mammalia; order Artiodactyla; family Camelidae; genus Camelus; species Camelus dromedarius. The sequence goes on from NC_087438.1 coordinate 52,195,028, forward strand.
TGTGGAAGATGCCAGAGCTTTCCTGGAGTGTCCCCAGGGCACGTTCATCCCACTCCTAACAAGTGCTCAGACCCGGGGTGAGCCCAGCGCCCACACGCCCTCATCCAGGAGAGCCACAGCCCGTCCTGCTGCCCTCCCTCAACACAGCCCCATCCTCCTGCCCCTCCCTCCCTCCCTCAGGCTTTCAGGCATCACAGCCAGGCGCCTGTCCGGTGACATAACACGGCAGAGTCCTTTCTCAAAACACAGACATGACTGACCTTCTGGCCAAGAGGGCAGAGGCTTCTGCAACAGCTCTGAGAATTGGAACCTTGCTGAAGTTGCCTTTAAAGCCAGAAAAGGGCACAGGATAAGGGGTGTGTGGGGAAGGAACACTCTCAGAGGCGCAACTGGGAAGGGGAGGGAAGGGGAAAACCTAAGATTCTTTTTCCCATTTTTCCTTTCCCAAGGACAGCATTCAAGGTCAGATTAATGAATTTATCCTCTTAGAACACACCTTTCCAGCTCACCTGACCACTCCCCCACCAGTCACAGTGCTGTGCTCCCCTCCCTGGTGGCCTGCTTTGACCCCAAATCTGATGCTGTGCCCTCCAAACCTCAGTGTTCAGGCCCCAGGACATCTACCCATTTCTGTCTGCCTCTAGAACCTTCCCAAGTCCATACATGGAACTCTGTTCAAGACCCCACTCAACTGCCATCTTCCACGAAGCCATCTCCACGCTTACTCTTGCCTTTGCCCTCTTCCGAGCCCTCCCTTCTCTGAGCCCATGCAGACCTCTGGGCATGGCTCTGTCATACCCAGCACACTGGGTAATAATTGTTTGCTTGTCTGACTCCCTGGTCCAAGTGCATCCATCCATCTGCTGGCTAACATTTACAAATTGTGGTTTGGGCAATGTGACAATAATGGCCATGACTCAGTCCTTGACTAGGAAGGATGAGGCAGAGGGCGAGGCGGGCCCTTCTCCAGATCATACGTATTGATATGGTTTATCCCCTCACTTCATTCAGGTCTCTGTTCAAATGTCACCTCGCTCCCTGACCACCCTAGTGGAAGAGCACAACACACATCCTCTCGGTCTCCAGCACCACCTGCCATCCTTCCCCTGCTTTACTTCTCTCCATAGCTCTCACCACTAACAGACAGCCATCCACACAGAAGGAGGAATGGGTAGATACAAACGTGTCTAGATATACAGGTACAGACACAGATTTTTTTTTTTAAGTTAGTTATCTGTTCTCTAGAATGTAAGCTCCATTCAGGCAAGGCCTTTAATGTTTGGGTTTGTGCTGTAGAGACCCCTAACTCTGTCTTAGGTGAGACTTCTGTCTCAAGCTCTCAGTAAGGTGAGATCTCTGTCTTACCTGAGACAGAGTGAGTTCTCAGCATCAGTAGATGAATACGTGTGTAGGCAGATGATAATGTCTTGACCAAGGTAAGAAACTCAGGGAGGGGAAAGGAGATCAGTTGATGGTAGCCTCCATTTGCTCACTGAGGCTTTTTAAGTTTGAAGTACAGGTGGCCCTCTGCATTGGCAGGTTTTAGTCCAAGTCTGGTTGACTCTGCAGATGCAAAACCCGTGGATACAGAGGACCGACTATAACTGGTTGGGCAACCGGGGAGAGGGGATTCCAGCAGGCAAAAGGTCAGGAACTGAAGAAAGGAGTTTAGAGCAGACAACAGAGTTTAAGAAATTATCAGCAGATAGGAGGTGATTGAAGCCACAGTTAAGCATGAGACCACCCCAGAGGAAAGGCAAAGCTGGCTACTGTATAGTTTAAAAACATAACAGCATCTACCTCCTAGGGATGTGTACCAAAGGAGCTAGGTGATCTCTTCAAGGCTCAGCCATATTACTCTAGAGAGCAGGTGCTCGAAAAATGCATACTGAATATATGAACACCTTTTAAGACAAAGACCAACCATTCTTAGCGCCATCTTACTCACAGCATTTTGCTACAGCACAGATTCAAGAATCATACCTTTACAAGAGGCTGTTTTTCCTGTGTAGGACTCTGAGTTACTCGAGTCTGATCAAAGATTAAGAGATACTCCAGGATTATCTACAGGGTAAAATAATGCTGTATAACATTTTATTATCCAGCGGTGGAAAGAAAACAGGCAGAAAACAGACACTAGAATGGCGTCTAGAAGGAAAAAGCTCCTTCCCACAAGGACAGTGGGCATGAGCCTCTACCCCAGCACAAGCACTGCAGTTACAGATTCAAACATCAATCCACAAGGAGAGAAGATTCCTGGCACAGACTGAAAAGCAGTGACAAATGTGGCATTTGAGCTAAACTCAAAAGATGAGTTAAATGTAAAGGTCCAATTTCAGGAGAGAAAAAAAATCACTGGTTGGCTTAGGTGGTTTGCTTTTAAGCTGGTGACTAACTGTAGCTGAACTAAAAATAGCCACCCAGAGTCAGGGATGGGGAAACAGACATCACCGGGGGTGTGCCATTCAGAAGAGTGAGTCAAGGAGGCGAAGGAAGGCCCAACACCAGCACCCTGTACGGCGGAAGTCGCTGGGTTAAGCGCCCGCTGTAAGTGCTGCTCAGAGGGTGTCTCAGCGCAGCGGGGGCGTCGCTGGTGGGGCAGGGGAGGAAGGGGGCAGAGTGTCTTCCCAGCTGCAACTACAGGGTCTCTGCTTTTATCTTTTTTTTTCTATATTAAAGTTCCACTTAAAATGTCGTTTGCTGAAAGCACTCACTGTTAAACACTTTGGAAGCCACTGACCTGGAGCAAATTAATTCTGGGGCTAAAAATCAACAGAAGTCTTTATACCCATTTTCACAACTGGCTCAACAGCACAGTGATCACTGTGGGGGTTGGTTGGTGCAGAGATGAACAGGCCCGTAAGTTTTATAATTCTGTAATGTTCATAATGAAAACGAACACTTTTCTCAAAAAAGTGTTAAAAATACTTTAGTTCAGGTGATTTGTCTTTCCTATCTTTCATAGAAAACAAATTAAGTTGCTTCCCAGGGCAAACATTAAGTCATACTGAGGCCTCATACGTTACTGCATTTAGGCTAAGAAACAAGAGAAAATGTTCCGTGTTTAATTAGTACTAAAAATTTATTCCTACAGAACCATTCTCTGGGGGAACTGTGCGCACTGGAATATTTTTTTCCAAACAACTTTCTTAAGATTCCTGTACGCTATCCTTTTCCACGTGAAAATGGAGTGTTTCAAATTTTAACTACAAAATGGTGTTTCAATGACGAAATAAGAACTACAGAGAACAATGAGCTTTCTTAAGTTAAAACTGAAGCCGATTCCTCTTCTAACGCCAGCCTTTCTCCCAATCCCAAAGAGGAGGAGGGTTCATGCCTATCAAGAACTATCTGGCTTAATTTCAATGATCTCCAGCCCAATTCAGCCTTGGAAGCTCTGTCTTCAGACTGGACACCCCCAAGCAGCAGGCACTTGACCCTGGCTCACAGGAGTATTCCAGGTTTCCCTCACAGCTGTTAGAGGTGTAGACAGGGTGCCCCCCATCCACCTAGATGAGATGCCAAGCCCCTGGCTACCAGGACTAAAGGCCCTGCTAGGTCCCAGGAGGAAAAGCTGAGCTGGAATATTCTTCCAGACTGTCTAACCCTGCCTGTGACCCATGGCACACATGTGAGAAGCAGTTGGTCAGGGTTAAAAGTACAGTCTGGCCACAGAGCCCCACCCAGTTAACTGGCCCACAGAACGACTGAACCCTGACCTTGGCCTCACCATCCCCATTCTTTAACTAAATGTGTTAACTGGCTGCAGATTCTTGAACTATCCCTCAGATGCATTTCCCAACACACACACACATAAAATGATAGAACATGATTTTCTCTACTGAGGAAATTCTATTTTATTTATTAATAGCTAACCACTTACCAGCAAATGTGACCACAATCAATAGTAAACAACAACCCACAACTGTTGCTGTTAAATCCCTTTCTCCATAAGACCTGCCTGCATTGGAGGATGCTGCATTGAAATCTCCAGAAAACATTTTGCTCAGAGGTAATTCCGCAGATGCGTCCGTGTTGGCTCCTGAGCTTTCATCGGCACGCTAGAAAAGGGCGAGTCCTCCCCTAGCCAGGCCTCCGCTCTCCCCATGAGTATTCCTCAGGCACAAACACTTCACCACCCCAAAGCTCTCTGTGGAGGGCCCAGAACTGCTGACTGTTAGGGCGGGAAGGACCTCAGAGATGATCTGATACAAAGCCATCATTTTTTTCAAAGAGTAGACTCAAGTCCAGAGAAGTGAAGTGACAAAAAGTCTTGGAAGCAAACTGGGCAGTCCCTCCTAATCCTGTGGTCATGCCAGGGAATTAAAACCCAGGTTGCTGGGGTCCCAGGCTCTCAGATGAGCCTCAGGAACTATGAGGCTGGAGGGGGCAGAGGGGCAACCCCCAAAACAGCTGCAGTTTATCTGTTTCGTATATTAAACACAAGATTTCATTGGAAAGAAAGGGTTTCACTGTAAATAAACAAACATCTTGAAAACCACCACATGGCAGAACTAACTTCAAATAAAAGGAAACTTAAAAGAGAGAAGGAACTAAAAACATAAGAGTCTTACTTTAATGAATGTGTCCTTTTTAAAATGGAACAAGGAAAGAAAACAGCACTAAAACCAAATGTTATAGCTTAGAGTTCACTCTTTTATTTCTGCCTGCCCAGGACAATAAAACAAACAAACAAAAAAGACAAAGGGAAGAAAAACAAAGAGAAGATAATACTTTTTAGTTTCTAGGTCCCTGGGACTGTCTTAAATCCATATTGTATTAACTGGACAATTTCAAGAAACAGAGTCACAGAGGACATTAACCTAACTGAAATTCTCAAGATAAATCTTTACTAAAAATAATGGAAGAAGGGTTTTCATAAGCTACTGGTACACACACACACACGCCTCCCAATTTTACCTTTGGTTTTCCTGTCTGCTGAGCACATTTAACAGCTTACACTTTCCCTCATTTCTAAAAGCAAATTCTTACAGATGCTCACAAGCCCATGGACAGTGTCTCTTTAAGGTCAGCAGCGAGAAGGGAAGCTGGTTTGACACTATGTAGTAGGTGAGAGCTGGACACAGTCTGCAGAAGGAGACGGCCCCGGGGACACTAGGAATTCAAACAAGTCACCAAGAACTATGCTCACTGTGGTCTGGCATTCCACAAAGAATCTTTCCTTTGACTTTTTAATTTTTGTCATTCTAGACTCACACTGAAGCCAGATGACTTTAAAATCCTGTTTCAGACAATCTTCTTAACTTTTTAAAGTTAATAGCTTCCAATGACATTGAACCAACCAACCTCTTCGCATTTTATAGACCATTTAAAGCAGCCAGCTTGGCCATTCAGTAATGCAACAGTTCTTCACAGGAAGTGCCCTCAAGGTAAGTACTGTTCTTCAGGGAGTTTGTTAACACGCTCAGTCAAGTCAGCTCTGTCAAAGCCAAGTGTCCCCTCAGCACCATCCCCTGAAAAGATCGAATGTCATTTCTAAAAGAACAACTCCTTACTTCCTCCCTCCTACTCACTCCCAAATTTCCACAAGCAACATTAGCATCCAATGCAAATGAAGGGCACAGTCATTTCAGGGCATGGAGAAGTCAACACATGTTTAAGACGTCAAAAGATAATGTAACAAAGTGCTCATTTTCCTTATGCTCTAAGGATATATGACTATTAATATGAGTTGTTTCTTAAACTTGGAACACTGCAAGATGTCATCTTGGTTAGCCTCCAAACAAACTTACTGAAGTGACCTAAGTTTCACGTTCTACTTTTGAAGATCTCCAGGACAGATATTCCACAATCTCCATTTGTAGGCTGACTTGTGGTTTAATTTCCTTCAGAGTCAAAGGGGACTATTTCTCTCAACTTTTTTAAAAAAGTTAAATGAGAGCTAAACTCTTGCTGAAGATGTCATCTGAACTCTGAAACTAACAAATGGAACAACACAAAAGTGGACAAGAACTCTGCTCTATGCTTAACCACAGACACAGGAAATGTGCCCGGCGTACTAAGTCACACTGTTCTCTCTTCCCAGATGAGTCTGCATGCACCATGGCTGTCTGCATTCACAACCCAGATTCACAAATTAAAGATACGACTCCACAGCTTCTAGAAAGGAGGCGACTAATCTGCAACGAAGATGTATTTCCTAGCCACTGGGGGAAGTCATCCCCAGGCTCTCCACACTTTCCAAATGAGAAGAAATTTTGGTTTTGGATGTCCTTTTCCTTTTCTGTTTTCCTAAGAGTCCCTTGAGCAATATCATACTCAGGTTTTCTACATTTTTTTAAGGTGAACTTTCCACTGAGCTACACTCCTTGAAACAGGTCTTCTGGAGAATTTCGCCTTGGCCTCCTGGAATTTTTCAATGAAACTCAAAAGAGATGTTTACCTGACCTCAGATGTTATCCTAATGAAAGCTCTGTTTCTAATTCCTTGAACTCTTCTCTCTGTCTTTTCTTGTCATGCCCCCGGGAAAGAAAGACAAGTACAGATGTTGGCTTGACCTCAGCTGGCAAACACCAAGATTATCCATTTCTAATAGCTTCTCAAGAACTCGGACAGCATCACAAAGACGTCAATTATGTTCCCGTTTCTGGCATGGCCGTCTGCACTTCACCTTTTGAGAAGATCAACGTAAAGACAGGAAATGCCAGCATGTTATCTTTGTGACAAAAACGAGATGTCAATCACAGGAAGAATAAAAGGATTATTACTGGATTTTTCAAAAGCAGTGAGAAAGCAGAAAAAACTATGACCTAAGGGACAGAGAGAAAGAGGAGTGAGACCATGTTTTGCCAACTCAAGAGTCCACATGAGGCTGAGTTCAGGCTCTCTGGCAGGGGGCATTCAGAGATCTTTGGAACTGAGCACCTACAATCAGGCTGTAGTTGATAATTTCCTTTTCGTGCCAGAGGGAAGGTTCCTTGTGTGGAGGTTTTGGCAATTCCGTTTCAAGTAGTCACATTTACCCCTACCGGAGAATGGCCTGAGTCATACATATTTCAGGGGCTTCTTCCTCCACCTGGGGACAGGCACTTAGTCTAGTAACAGATCAATGGGTGAGATGAATGGCTTCACTTTACTGCCAGTTTTCTCTGGGCAGTGTCTCCCAGGAATCAGTACAAGGCTTCCGACACGACTCCACTCGGGCCCACACCCTCGGCTCCCAGCACTATGCGTGCTCTTAGCCACATGCATGTCTTGGAACAAGGAAACTACCACAAGATCCATCAACAATGTGCGTGAGCATGTGGGGCTCAGGGGCGCCAAGTCCAGCTCCCTGCTGCCCAGAAGCTACAATTCAGGAGCAGGGAGATTATGCTTTTCCATAAATAGCTGGGTTTCAAGTGACCCTTCTGAGAAGGTACACCAGGTATAATACTGAAGGTTAACTCAAATCTCAGTCCAAAAGTGTAGTTTATTTCCTCTACCTTTTTGAATCTGACTCTGCTTAAAAAAAGAGAGAGAGAGGGAGATGAAAACTGCCCTCAAACAAAGCAAAAAGGCCCTCACATGGCCTACGAAGGGCTCCAAGTTCAGTGATCATGCCATTTGTTACAGTCTGGCCATCTCCCTGCACTGTGGGTCAAAGCATTCACCTCTGGAGCCGTGGTCAGAACATCTGCAGATTTCAGGACCGAGCCAAGCAGAAAGACGCATCTGACGAAGTGCCCGTGGTGGTGTGTAATTTACACTTGCTGACTGAGGGGGCTGACTGACTTGTAGGACTCTTGAAATACCGCTCCTGCAATCTCATTTGACACTTGCATTTATAGTCCAGCTCAGTACATCTACCCGAGGATTTAACAGGGTTCTTCAGCTGAAGAAGAAACCACGCAAGTCACTGGAGCTTCCTCATCCACAAGAATCAGAAGGACGAAGTCTGAGGAATGTGATGGTACAGGAACTGATTTGATTAGCAGTACAGCTAAATGAGCAGGCAAATAAATAAATAAATACAGGTTTTCAACTTTTTTGTTTATCCTCATCCAGCTCGCTCAGACTGGCTCCTTCTTTAACCCTGGGCCACTCGGCACAAATAGGAGCCCTGCAATTAAAAATAAGGGAACTGAATTTGTCCCTGTTTCATTCAAATTGTCATTGGTTAAGTTAGTATCAATGGCTTCGTTTCTTGTTTTTTGAAAGGAGTGACAGTTTTCTTCCAGATAGTAAATAAGGGACCTTCAGTCTTAGTTTACATTGAAACTATCTGGCGTATATGAGGGTTCTGAGCTCTTGGCAAGAGGCTGATCAGTAGGACCTCGTGAAAGGAGACAGAATTGTAAACTCAGGAAGATTTCAGTTGGGGAGGGGAGGAGCTAACCATTTAGGATTTTCAGAAAATTCAGATTAACAGTGAAAAAGCTGGAACAGAGTCTCCTATAGTCCTTCAATTTCCCATAAGTAAATAAGGAAGAAAAGACAATCAGGATGAAAAATTTCTCAAGAAAGGTTAAGGAAAAGAGCAATAACATGTGCTGGAAAGCACCTCTCACTGACAATGAAAATGAAGGAAGCAGTGTGACATCAGCTTTTAGGTCCTTCTGTTGGCCTGTCGCTACCTGTTTCTAGGAAATGAGGCAAGATGATCCTGGCCCACTCCCAGGATCCCAAGTGATGCAGAGGGACACAAAGCATTTGGTTCTGTTTGGGACAAAAATGCTCCATAAATCTTTAAAGGTTGAATTAAAAGATTAGCTCTGGACAGAGACTGTAAGTACCACTGGCCTTAGGAAGGTGTGAGGGTCACATGAACCAGAGGCCCAGCTGTCTCCACTGTTTGATGAGGTATAAGGATCTTGAAAGTTTGAACTCGGGTATGTGAAATGAATAGGAAACAGATGATGAGAGAGGTTCAAAAGCTGTCATCCCGGGAAACCAGCCCCCAGGAAGCTACTGTGGGTGTGTGCAGCATGGGAGGGACAAGAGTGGATGTTCAGCACGGAAACATCCCAGCCATGCATCCATGGAGACAGAACCCTCCACAGCTAAAACCTCAAGGGCACTGAAAACCGCAGCAGTAACAACAGTCCTCCTCTTCCTCCCCCTCATCGTGTGTGGACTGAGACCCTGCATTTATCTCCATGGAACACGGACAACAGTTAGATGAGACAGGCTCTGAACTCCATGTTACAGGGGGGCCTGAGGTCACACAGCTCACAGGTAGCACAAACCCTTCTCACACTCCCTCCCAGTGGTCTCAAAGGCCATGCACTGTCAGAGCTTAATGTGGAAGGGATGACAAGGCCAGTTTTATACAGTGCTTGGGCCTCTCTAAAGGACTTGGGGAGGAGGAATGGTGTCGACTCCAGAGGTCTAATTCTTAGGTTTAAGTACCAGCTTCACCATTTGCAGTTTGGGGACATCACCACCACGGGTGGTCAAAAACTGTCCACGTTAGTCTGCTCTCCCAGGGGCAAGTTACTCAGACCTCCAAGAGCTTATTGCCTCATCTCTAACACGGGCTCACCATGGTGCTACCTCTCTGGGCAGCTGTGAGGATTGAGTGAGAGGCTTCCACGATGATGACGCAGTAGGCGAGGACTGGGGGTTGTCACTTCACATCGTCCCACTTGAGCTCCACGCCACCTCATCTGCAGAGGAGTGCGCCTCCGCCTGGTTTTGCAGAGGCACCGGGCGTGGTACAGAAGCAGTGTCTGAATGCAGTTCCGGCAGTAAGTGAACCCCACAATCGGAGCCAGCACAGAACCGGCAGGCCCCAGGCTCTCAGTCACCACCAAACAGTAACATGCTCGGCAGCTGAGCCTGCAAAGAGGACCCCCACTCAGCATGTGTAAGTGTCCCACAAGTGACCCCATCCACGCAAGCCCCACCCACACCCTCTCCGGGTCCTCTCCCCCACAGAGCAGGTACATACATTTAATAAAACAACAGCAGAAACTTCCAGATTTTATACGGAAAATAAAGCTGACCCCAAAGTCCTGTTGCACCCTTACCTTAGGGTTCTCTGCTTATTAATATAAGCTGTGTTTTCCAGTAAATGTTATTCGAAAAGCTCTAGAAAAGGGCATTCCAATATAACAAGAACCAGAATATCCTTTTTATATATACTTAGATTTGGAATATCCTTTTTCATTGTTTTTGCCTAATAAACACTTAACTAGATTTTTAAACTCAGTAAGCTCACTTTTTTTATTGAAGGTGGGGAGAAACCTAGTAGCTATGGCTTGAAAAGAACTGTTAGATTATTATAATTACACCTATCCTTTCAATCTTGTCCTTCATTACTAGTAACAAAATGAAAGTATTTCGTACAGTCATTAAAGTTCTTACCATATAAACTGTGACAAACAGGTATTAAACAAGGCAAGCCTGAATGCTGTGAACTTTGCTAACAATGTCAAAATGGCTGTTGCCCAGCCAATTAAAGTTGGCCAGAGACTCACTTTCTCCACAGTCCACCTGCTGGCATGGTTGATGCTTGTTGACAAAGAAACCAATTCGAGTCTTCTTACTAAATAGGACGACAATGTCAGGCACTGTGCACGAACTGTCCTGGAAGGACTTCACCACTTGTAAGGGCCTGGGGGCCAAGAATGAATGATACAACAGGAAAAGACCACCAGAAAATCGTGAAACCTCCAATCTCAGCATCCCCCACCTCCTGGACAGAGGGACTCAGATCTGAATCCTGAATACTCTACGTCCACATGAAAGCCATTATGAGTAACTGTGCTTGAAACTGAACTCCACATCTGCTCTTCTGCAGCCTTTGGAAATCTTATGAATTTCCCTGACAACTGTTTGCAAAGGCCATAATCACAGGCATCTGTAACTGGATCCCCAGCTACAGGGCAAAACACCACATAATTCCAAGAGGCTTTTGGTCCAACCTTATTTGGTTTCTTGTCTCTCTTGCTTTCTCTAAAATTGCGCTGAGCCTTCAATTTGCAGAGAGCGTGATTAGCATTGGAAGAAGGCGGCCCAGGTCTTCCGTATCATCCTCACCACACATGCCAAAGCAAATCCTTATCATCTCCCTTCTGGCTGTAGCAGGAGGCGATTTGGACTAACAACAAGTGAGGGTCCCTGTGCCAGTTACATTCCTCCCTTGTGGCTTCAGAATCCTGGAAAAAGGCATGAGGAGGCACCTTGGCTCCAAATGGACCAGAAGACAGATGCACTGGTACTTCCCCAGCTCTTCACCTGGATTGCTTTGAAGCTGTGTGGCTCTGGGGCTGAGCTGCCCTTTCTAATTACAGTTGGCCACTGACATGACAAGTGATCTTAAACAATGCAATTAACCCCCCTGAGTCTAATCCATATTTAAAAAATTTAACACCATCCACTTACTAAAAGGATTCCTGTACTGTTCTGTCTTTTACTCTATAAACACTCACAAGACTTGAGCGGAAAAAGTTCTTGCACCAATTCAGCCACATACGGATTCAGTAACCCTGGGCAAGCCATCTCCCGTCTGGGAACCTCAGTTTTCTAATCCAATTTCTAGTCATCCCTATTTTTTCTTATGAGGAATAAATGTAACAAGGTACACAGAAGGGTTCCTCAAAGGATGAATCATATTATTACTGTCATTCTCATTATCCTCTTTGGAAGCTCCATTCTGACAGGTAAGTGCGCTGGAGCCAGACTGGCAGCGTTAACTCAAGTTACATAACGTCTCTAACCTCGATTTTCTCCTCTGTAAAGTGGGGATGAAATAACAGCCCCTCACTCTGAATTACTGAGACAATTAAGTGAGGAAACGTGAAGAAAGCACTGAGAATAGTGCAGGAACAATAAATGCTACCCAATATTAGCCACGCTCATTATCCCATCATTAGCCCTGCTTTCTTTCTTGTTTTCATCAGGCAACGTTCAAAATAAAACACCTTTTTCGAGGCCTTCAACTTCAGCATGCTAATGAAAGAGGAGGGACTCATACTGATGGTTCCGTAACCCACCTCATTCAATGCCACCAACCAATATGTGCCGCATATCTCATTATCACCTTTCATGTGACATTCAGAAAGGTCAAGCGGCTATGAGCAGGCAGTCAAGATTCAAAGTCAGACCTGAATAGCCCAGATCAAGCTTCCCATTGCATTGTTTCCATTTAGATATGAAGTGGGAGAGTAATCAAGGTTTCCCTAAAAAAATCAGAAAGTCATTTGATTTATATGATACAGTGTGGTTCAAAGGTTATTGTGAAAAACAGCTTTAGATTTGGACTTAGGTGGTCAAGGTTTAGCTCAAATGGTACCTAGTCTTGACTTCCCTCCCCTGCAGTGAGTGGTGCGTGGTGAGCAGACACTTCTGTGGCACAGCCCAGCCTGTGTGGACTCCGGGCAGCACCTGTCACCTAGCAGCATACCTCCAACAGACCACGGGTGGGTTCACCTCATGTGCCCAAGGCCCCACCTGACCCCAGCCCGGCGCAGGGCACAATGCTGTTAGCAGAGTGAGTGCATGAATCCTGGCTATCCACATAGTTCCTGCTGCATCAAAGACTGAATTACTTGACAGTTATGAGACAATCTGACAATTAAAGGTGCCAGATTTAAACCTGGCCCCTGCAGAGCATCACTGCAGAAGATCACCTTGGTAGTATGCACGGTCACACCTCACGGAGAGTGTTTCCTAAGTCCATGTAATTAGAAAGACATCTAAACAAAACACATTTTACCTTTATCAAACATGACTTGTGTCTGCCGTGAAATGCTCTAGCATCACTATACAAATGCACACACTTCGCACAGATGGCTGCACTATGCCGAGCGCCACCGTTTTGGGGGGTTGGGGTCGGGGGTAGTCCAGGAAGACTCGGTCAGTAATGACAAACAATTGGGCAATACTTTTAAAAGTATGTTGTAATGAAAGGTTACCTTTGGATCATTGTATTTCCTTTTTACAAGTACCTAGCCAGAGAGCAGATACAAACTTAGGTAAAGACACTAATTGATTATGTAAGTAAAACAAAATCCAAGTTCTTTATAATGTACTTAAAGCCTCAAAGTCAATTTATCTTGCCTCTTGATTTTTATCTTTACAAACTATATTGAATTCATTTTTTCCTTCTCCCTTTATACATTTTTACAACTAATGAATACTGCAAACAAAGTTTCTATTTGAAGAAAGTTTGGAGAGTGTTATTTAACTCCCCCACCTCTGCTAGTTTTCAATTAGATCTTCCTCCTGGAAAGGTTGAGAATCAAAGAGACATACAATAGCCTCTTGAAATTTAAATGAAAAATTGCCGGACAATTTTTTTTAAAACCTCTATAATGCTTACTCTTGGACTTAATAAAATAAATATACTTTAGTCACAAAGAAAATTTTATATGAAATAAGTTTACACTTCATTAAACACTCAAACAAAACCAAGAAATAGTTAAATTCATGTTGGAACATTTAGTCTTACCAACATTATCTAGTAAGTAAGGTCATAATATCCCCAGAATTTGATACAGAGAACGCAGATCATGACTTCTGCCACCACAGGCTTATAGCTAAGGATGTTTCCTATTCTCTTAAGCTTTTGAACTATTTTGGGATCTTTGACCCGTTACACCTGGGGGTTTGTGACATTTCTATGTACTAGTAAAAATTAACCAAGTGCTTCTTGGTGCTAACCTAGTGGCACATTTAATGCGCTAGTTTGTGGTGGAAGAGGGAAATATCATTGACTAATACTCATCAAGCCACCTCATACAGTCCGTGTCCGCACTGAAAGACACTCTACAGAAGTCAGACACCCATGCTTAGTATGTATGTCTAAGTGGACATAACCCCTAACTGACCACCGCGTCTGTTCCCATGACCAAGCAGTAGACGAAATGCAAGGAACAGGGGGAAGCAGTTGACCTACAAGAGCCTGAACATTTTTCCCTCTGCAGCTTTTGAAACAGTTTACAGTTTCTTTATCTTTATTAAGACATTTTCCTCATCAAATTAATGAGTCACCAAACAAAAGGCTTACTAAAATGTTTACAGTTGGGAATAAACGATCTGTTAAGGCTCTAGCAGAAAAGACAAGTCATAACTTGCCATTGCTTTTCAATGAAATCATCTGGGAAAAGCAAGGCCAAGTAGTTGGGACAGAAACACAGGATGACAACATGCAATTCTCAGTAAATCCTGAGACCAACGCAAAGAAAATGTCTGCAATCCTCTGGGCCCTGTAATCCTTAACATCATCACCTCCACCCTCCTACCTACATGGAGCTCATTCTTTTTGACAACTATAGAACACAGACATTCTTCTGGAACAATCAGCATTGTTAAAACCGAGTCCTTTGCAAGGTGAGGGGAGGGAAAGTAGGTGGAGACTTTGTCTTGTGAGAACTTAAAGGAACAAAAGGGAAGCTTGCTGGTTGAGGCAACAAAAAGTAGCCACAATTTAGAACATGAATAGAAAAACATAATGGATATCACATGCCTTCATCAATTTTTCTTACCGTTCTATCTGGGCACACACAACTGGTATGAACACGTGGCTTGACAGAGCTGAGGCTGACTCCTGGATTCAAGACTGGGGGCCAGCAGAGGAGGGCTGGGAAGGGCGTATTGTACACTGCACCTGGGAAGTTCTGCAAAGAAATGGCTCCCTTCAAATCATTTCCATCTGGTGGTCTTTTCACAGTGGTCAAGAACACATAATGAATTAGCAAAGAGTACAATATTCTTTTTAACAAGCAGTACAGACCTACATTTAGAAGTCAAAGGGAAGATACCTGTGTGCAGCAAAAGTCCAGCCAAGGAACTCTGGAAGAGACCAGAAGTACCGAGAGATGGCCAGGCCTTCGGTTCCAACAGGACAGGACGCACCTCCAGCAAAGAAGTGGGAGGGCGAAGGCCTCAGGCAGCAGGAGGAGGCCTCTTCAACCTGCAGCCGGTCCTGGGAGGGGATCCCCATCTCCAGGAGACACTCCGGTAGTTCTACTACGTGAGAGCTAACCTGGGGTCATCTGCGCGGTTCACATTTCCCCAGGTAAACTGCATAAACTCTCTGCTCTGTGGGGGGACTGGAGCTCTTTGTCCCTTTTCTCTCTACCAAAGTTTCACAGTAATGTGTCAAATGACCCTTTCTGAACATCTTTCGCTTTCTTCACTTCTAATTTCATCGACATTAAGTGCTGCCTCATCACTCCTCAACTTAGTGATAAATCCAGGTCCACAAACGTGGCTGAATCACTCCTGGCAATGAGGTGGTTGTTCTTTCTGAATTTCAACAAAGATTCAAAGTTGTACAAACAGAGGTCCCTTTGCACAACCAGTCAGAAAAGAATCTACTCCTGGGTCCCTAATGTCCCATCAGAACAAGAACCAATGGGCAGTACACCCGTGTTCACAGCAATAGCATTCACAGCAGCCAAGGTGGAAGCCGCCCAACTGGCCACCGACCGACGGGTAAATGAAACGCGGCTCATACACACAATGCAACACTGTTCAGCCTTGGAAAGGAAGGACGGTCTGACACAGGCTACAATGTGGATGAACCATGAAGACATGCTAAGTAAAACAAGCCAGTCACAAAAGGACAAATACTGTATGATTCCTTTTATGCAAGGTCCCTAGAGCAGTCCAATTCAGAGAGACAGGAAGCAGAGGGTGGTTGCCAGGGGCGGGGGAAGGGGAAGTGGGGAGCTGCTGTTTAATGGGTACAGAGTCTCAGTTCTGCAAGATGAAAGAGTTCTGGGGACAGACGGTGATGATGACTGCACAAAAAGTGCAAATTAACCTAATGGCACTGAGCCATGCACTTAAAAATGTTAAGATGGTTAATTTATGTTACGCATATTTTACCACAATTAAAAACAACACAACCACCAACAGGCCATTTTCACACCTGGTTGTGGCAATTTGTGTATAGCCTCCCTCACTGAAGATTTCTGGCTGGGAGGGTCATTCCATAGCAGTGCCGGGTCACCAGCAGCTTTTGACAATCGTACGGGACATTCAAGGGAGCTGGGCCATTGCTCTTCCCAGGGAGTCCTTTCCTGGGAGCAGCTTCGGCAGCAGGAATGCCTGACTCACTTCCCTTCCTCATGGGAATCAGAAGAGAAACGGTTCACTGCCCTGAAGTGGGACAGGTAATAGGACCTCCAGGCTCCCTGAAGTAAGGACGGGGGAAGAGCTGAAGTCAGGAGCCCAGGGCCCTCGGATCCCTGGGGGCGCGACCACACCTTGCAATTTCACGGTTGAGGAAGAGGCGGCCTCCTCCCGTGGGTACCTTTCCCTTCATGCTCAAGTTCCCATAACAATATCATTTTCATGATTAAAGGCTTAAAAAAAAACAAAACAAAACTGCTCAACATGGCCCTCACAGACGTGGTCCTTGCCTCTAGGAGGTCATAATTTATGATCCACCACTGTGTCCACACTGGCTAAAACATATGGCCGACAGGCTGAGATACTCAATCAGCATTTGATGGGCAATGATGTATTTACAGCACGTGTGGTAGAGGTTGAGGACACACATTCTGGGGAAAACAGGCAACCAGACCAGAGATCGGACAGACCAAGAATGGGAAGAAGCTGGGAGCAACACACACACAGTCCAGGGGGTCAAGGCTGGACCAGGGGTGGGCAGGGCCTCCCTCACCAACCAGCAGTCCATGACCCTCCCTGCTCTGACGCACTCCCACGAGCTGACCCGGGGCTCCCTGCCTGAGGAGGCAAGAAAGAGGGGAGACGGAGAGAACCCCTCATTCTAATCAGACCTCGAGATGATATACAATAAGAGTAAACACTCACATACTGCTTCCTAGGAGCCGTTCTTCTAACACTTTATAGATATTAACTTCTTTGAGCCTCACCACCACGGGCACCGTCTCATCCACTGACGCAGAAAGGGAGACGTAAAACGGCTAAGGAACTTGCTCAAGGTTTGAGAGCTAGTATGTGTGGGAACCAGTCACTGACCTTGCTCTTGCCCATTACACTATTCTGCTCCTCTGAAAGAAAGGTGGAGAAATGAAGGAGGGCCAGCACTGGTCATGCGGTAGCTCTGCCCTCCTTGTTAGGGAGGGAGGCAGGAGAGCTTCTCGTTGAGACATCCTCAAAGTCACACCATTGTGGGTAAGATGTCAGCTCTTACTTGTAAGCTGTGTGGCCTTGGGCATGTTAATTAACCTCCCTGAGTACTGGCTAGTCACTGTATCTGTAATACATGCTATCTAGTGTATCTGTGGGGATTAAATGGCGCTCCTGACACATACCCAAAACATCAAAGCTATTATACACCCAGCTGAAAGCTCTCAAAACAAGCATTTGACACACAGTCACATCTAATAAATTAATCAAAATTTGATAACAAAGTAATAACAGCTTCAAGTCTATAACGGAATCCAACAGTGGGTTCATAGTCACAGCGCTACAAATCTTGAATGGTTCCTTTACCACACTGTTTGGGGGAGGGACTCAGTAATTTTTCCTAAGTGTTCCCCTGGGAACAGTTAAGAACCAAGGAACAAGAAAAAAGAGGCAAATTTACAAGTTAGCAGAATGTTTTACTTAAAAACATAATGGAAAAGTTGAAGCTAATTTTTTAAAATATTTTACAATTGTCCTCCTTTGATGCTAAAAAGTCAAACATTCCATAATTACTAAATCACCTATAGAAAATGGACAGCCTCCAATGACCAAAGAAAGAACATAATTGCACATCACATCCCAAACTTGAGAGAGAAGCCATCTGACAAGGTTAACCTCTGGAATGGGGGTGAGGACTGTGTTTACTCCCCTCCCTCAGAATGGAGCCTGGGGACCGGCGCCTGGCTGGCCCATCCTCAGGGTAAACAGCTCTCTCTCAGCGACCAGACAGCAAGCTTTGAACCCAGCATGTTCTGAATTCACAACCGAGAATGTAAAAACAGCCGGCAATGCCACT
Organism: Camelus dromedarius; assembly: GCF_036321535.1. Taxonomy (NCBI): domain Eukaryota; kingdom Metazoa; phylum Chordata; class Mammalia; order Artiodactyla; family Camelidae; genus Camelus; species Camelus dromedarius. Next base: position 52,212,894 of record NC_087438.1, read on the forward strand.
GACACACGTGCCGATGGACCGTTTCCAGGGCTGCTTCAAACCAGGAACTAAGATAGAACAACAAGCTACATGAGCCGTGCGCAGACATCCCACCCTCGGTCAGGACGCAGGGATTCTCCTTCCTGGAGACAGACTGTATTTTTACAACAGGCTTTTCTATTTTCCTTACAGATTGCTTCAACTATAAGAGCACAAACCAAACATCTGAAATAATGAGTCATCTACTGGCTTGAATCCGAAGCACCAGGTCAAATGCAGTTTAAGCCACGTCGGTGCTTAAAGGCAACTCTAGTGCAGTGAGTGGACGGATTTCTGCCGCCCGGAATCTGCACACATTCTCATAATGGACAACGCCTCTGCATTAACAGGCATGACGAGCAGTCCCAGCCGTTTAGGATGGTCTACAGGATTCCTTCTCTCTGAAACTGCCCCTCTTTAGAGGGGAGTCCAGATAAGGAAAAGTCAGAAAAGAAACTCAAAATTAAACAGCATCTTTTCCTGTATAAGCACCTCTGGCAAAGGGTAGCCTGAGGGAAGGGGGGTTTAAATTAGCAACAATGGCATTAAGTAATAGCACTCCCGATCTGCAGTTTTAAGTTAAATTTGTTCTCAATTATATTAGATAATAAAGATGAAACATTCCTTCAACACTTTAAAACTAAAGTGGCATTCTCAATTCTCTAGCTATTCTGGACTGAAGAAACAGATCACAAGAGTTGTAATAAATCTTATATAAGCTATTTAATATGACATCCAAATTATCCGGTTCTTTTCCTCCACTATCATTATAATATCTGCATTTAAAGCCAGACAAACATGATTTGAAATTGCAATGAAAAGATCACTTCTCGAGGGAGAAGGCTGGACTTCGAGCACATGCACGCCCGTGTCAGATCACCAAGTTCAGCCTCATCTCACAGGAGGTAAGAGGCCCCTAGGAGGAAGACTGCTCAGAGAGATTTAATTCAGTTGAGCAGGTGAAGCATGCAGGCACGAATGAGTGGCTGAACATCTGAATGAAGTAGCCCTGGAATCGAAAAGTTCCAAGACTGCTTTTCATGAGTTTGTGTCCAGTTTTCTTTTAACATAAGTCAGTCTAACCTCTTCTAAAATATACCAAAATGGGATAAAGAGAAGCACAATAAAAATCACTGGTCTTCCTTGGGCAACCCTTGTGATTCTTACCTAATCACTCCAATTCTGCTTAGGGGTGAAGATGACACACACCTCATGAAAATGTCGACTCCAGCCAAGTCCCACCTGTGCAAAAGGTAGGCCCCCAGAGCCCAGCCATTCAGAACCCAGGTAGGAACCCAGAAGGAAAAAGAAGCTCTGAGCAGGGAAATGTTCAGCTGGTCAGCAAGTCACACGTGGATGCTAGTTGAATATGATTTATAAATAAGCATCCAGAAAAGACAAATTCCTCTTTTTAGGATAATGTTGATAGCTTCTTCTGCTCTCAAGTTTTTGCCTTCTTCCCATCAAAACACGAAAATTGACTCTAAGTTGTCCATGTTCCATAGTAAATTCATATAAAATCAAAATCCAAACATTTAAAAGGAAATTCAGTTTGATTAAATAAATCGCAAAATAATAGCTAACATACTTACACCCGATACTTGTGTGAGCAAAGCGAACTGCTAAGCCCAATTCTCAGCCCCTGTTCAGTACCAGAATTACCTGCAGGACTTGGAAAACTCACAGATGACCCCAAATCACCCCAAGAAAGGAGGAGGGGCCTGGCCTGGAGCTAAACTACTCGGGCTTGGCTCTTCACTCCCCGTACGACCTCAGGTACATCACAGCTCTTGCTTGGGTTTCCTCAGTTCTGCAATGGGAGCACTGTATCAAATGATAACCTAAGTCTCTTCCAGCCTAACATAAGTTTTTTCAGTTTTCTCCCAAACCCAGTTTTTCCCACTTAGGAAACATACATCTCTTAGTGTGGGACAAAAGCAAGGAAAAGTAGAGACAAAGGTACCAAGTTTGTCTCAGGGAATGTGGGTTATTGATCCAACAAAATGAAAGGATGTGTGTGGGAGAGGGAGGAACTGGCAGGGGGGATCAGAGAAGGCTGCGGACAAGAGGCATGGAAAGCCCCAAAACTCAGACCCAATCCTTCCTTTTTCCCCTTTTAAGGGACAGAACAAAAGAAGTTGGTAAGGAGAGAGAAGCGAAGAGACAGTAAGTTCAATACATTCAACGAACATCTGTCAGGTGTACATCATGCTATCTTGTAGGTGTAAGAAGGGGTTTAAGTGAAAAACAACACGGTCTCTGAACTTAAGGGATTTACGATGGAATTCAGTGGTTCTCAAACTTCATACGCATTAGTGTCAACAGGCAAGCTTGTTGAAAATGCTTGGGTTCTGCCTACTCACCCCAAACATACTGAATCAGAATTTCTATGAGGCAAAGTCTAGAAATGTTTTTGTTGTTCACCAAAAATTGACAACAACAAACTAAAATAAAAATGGAAGGCAACAGCAGTCACTATGAAGGACAGTATGGACGTTCCGTTAAAAAACTAAAAACAGACTTACCATATGATCCAGCAACCCCACTCCTGGGCATATTTCCAGAGGGAACTTTAATTCACAAAGACACATGCACCCCAATGTTCACAGAAGCACTATTTACAATAGCCAAGACATGAAAACAACCTAAATGTCCATCGACAGATGACTGGATAAAGAAAATGTGGTGTATGTATGTATGTGTATATGTGTCTTTGTGTGTGTGTGTGTGTGTGTGTGTGTGTGTGTGTGTGTGTGTGTGTGTGTAACAGAATATTACTCAGCCATAAAAAAGAATAAAATAATGCCATTTGCAACAACATAGATGGACCTGGAGATCATCATTCTAAGTGAAGTAAGGCCAGAAAGAGAAGGAAAAATACCATATGATACTGCTTATATGTGGAATCTAAAAAAAAGACACAAATGAACTTATTTACAAAACAAAAACTGACTCACATACAGAGAGAACAAACTTACAGGTACTGGGGGGGAAGGGGTGGAAAGGGATAAATTGGGAGTTCAAGATTTGCAGATACTAACTATTATCTACAAAACAGATAAACAAGTTTCTACTGTATAGCACAGGGAACTATATTCAATATCTTGTAGTAACCTATAATGAAAAAGAATATGGAAACAAAAAAAAAAAAAAAAAGGAAGGCAACTTTTGGGTAATGCAGTTAAATACCAGGCCCTTTAAGGCAACTCTGGTTTAGTTTTACAGAGAACAAATACAGGTTAACCCCGCTTCCCATACTACATGCTCAGGTGCCCAGGAGAGTCACAGTGAATTCACAAGAGGATGGAGGAGTATTTCAATATTGCAAGGAAAACACAGGGAAGTGTTGGACTCTTTACAGACTTCTAGGACAAGTTAATTCACAGATGTACTATATTCCTTTTGATGACACTATCTTTGCAAGAAATCGAGTTTTTTGGTTTTTTTTTTAACAGTTGCTATGATACTAAGCCAAGCATATCTGAAAATCAGTGTGGAGCAAGAAATGAGGGTGGGAGTGGCCAATCTAATACCTAGGTTTTAGTGCCCAATGAGTGGACACATTCCACTGGTAAATAATGGTGGTTATTCAAGAATGAAATAAATTTTATAAAGAGAAAAATATACACTTTGTCTCAATTTATACGTATTACTTTTTCAAATGGCAACTAAGTTGTTAAGACAAATACCTTCTACGTTGTTGGTACTTATCTACTTAAACAAATTGGTTAGATGCTTCTTTTTTAAAATTTTTATTAAAGCATAGTTGATTTACAATGTTAGTTTCAGGTGTACAGCAAAGTGATTCAATTATATATACATAATTTCTTTTCAGATTCTTTTCCATTATATGTTATTACCAGAAATCGAATATAGTTCCCTGTGCTATACAGTAGATCCTTATTGTTTATCTACTTTATATGTAGTAATGTGTGTCTGTTAATCCCCAACCCCTAATGGTTAGGCATTTCTTTTGAAAAAATTATCAAGACACTTAGGGCACCATGAATAGAGACAATTCAGCGAGATTCTTTTCACAGCACAACTTAATTTACTTGATCAAAACAGATCTGTCTAATGTTACATTCTGGTAGAGAAAGTATTCTAGAGGAATTCCGGAATAGTGCTTTCCCGAGTACTCTCAACTGAGAACAAACCGATAATCCATGTGTCTATCTACAAATTAACCAACAATCTCATGAATTATTTTCTTTCATGTTAAATTTCAAATAACAGCCCCCCGAAAAAATCATGTTTTCATGATTAGCAACATTACATTTCTGCAAAGCCCTCAAACATGAGAAAGTCTCAAGAAAAACCAAATTCTTCATTTTTCAAGCAACGAGCAACAGGAAGTGCTGAGCTCTAACTGCTGGTGCCCCAAACTCTCAGCCCGGCGACTTGATCTCCAGCCCTTTTTTGGCACAGCAGTGTTCTTTGTTTTGTTACCCCACATCATGACTCTGTCCTCCCAGGGGTTATGGATATAGTGTTACTTTCTCAACTGATGTGAACTGGATTTTATTTGAGACTTCCATGATTCCCAGAGAGAAAAACTTCCCAAGATTAAATAGTCAAGGATAAACCCTCCTCCTAGCAGGTATTAAGAAGAGGTCAGAGGTCTACAAACAGGCTCTGCCTGCCAGCCCAACACTTAAATGAGTAACAAACACCAAGGCTTCCTGCCCAGGTCTGGGCTCCTGTCTACTTGTGACTGGGCACCAAAGGTGCAACAATGGCCAGACGCCCTTCTGCACGTGTAGCTGCCTCAGCCACTCTGAACGCTTCTCAGTCCTTCAAGCTGGGATTTTTCAAACTGTCCCCCGAATAACTGGCAGTTTCTGGAGTTCTCTTTAGAAAATGCCTGAAAAGACAGAATTTTTGATGTGGCTAGTCAGAAGTCAAATCTCTGACTGAAAGAAAATTTTAAGTGACCAAGCAAGTCCTAATTGTGACTTTCAGCAATTACCCTCTTACTTAGATTAATAATGAGCAAGCAATACACTCATCAGAAAGAGGTGCTTCTAGGAAATGGAGGAGATCAAATAAAGGGAGCTTTTTCATATATGAAAATTAGTATGAAAGACTGAAGTTGAAAGCACGGCACTTACTAAATTCCTAAATACTTTTGAAAATTTCAAGGTGAGGTTTCTTCACTTAAAAGTGAGCCTTTCTTGTGGGGACGGATAACTTAGGGGTTGGGGATTAACAGGCACACATTACTATATATAAAACAGATAAACAGCAAGGACCCACTGTATAGCACAGGCAACTACATTCAATTTCTGATCATAACAGAAAAGAATCTAAAAGAAAAAATATATATATATGTATAACTGAATCACTCTGCTGTACACTTGAAACTAACATTGTAAATCAACTATACTTCAATTAAAAAGTGAGCCATTTTTGCCAGGAAATTAATAATTTAATTCACTTCTCTGAAAAAAAGTGAGCATTTCAAATAAAATTACAGATATAGTCTTGTCAAGTAGTAAGCAAACTTGAACCCAGTTCTAACCAAAGCCCTGTTACTTTATGTTTTTCTCCCATTATACGGCCACACCAAAGCTTCAGAATAAGAGTTCATCAGGAGGCCCTTCAGCCTGGGGTTGGGGCTTATGAAAAGAGAAGCTAAAATTATAACTTGAGCCAAAGGATAATTTCTCTACTTTCTGAGTTTCAAAAATCAAATCATAAAGCTTTCATAGAGAGAAATGACTAATGAATGCAAGCAGACAACATACTTACTCCTTCAGACAGACATTACTAATACAATACTATGAAGCTGGCAGAGAAAATACTTTCCACAATGGAACATAAACAGCAGACGACCAAGACAACACTCTATTTTGGCCTGTGTCTGAACTTAAATTAACTGTGAAAAAAAAAATTAACTGAAACTCCCAAACACTAAACAGCAAAAGGAAATCACATTTAAATCTGCCCGACACTTGACCAGCACGCTTGCCATTTGCCCGACCCCGCAGGCCAGGCAGGCGCTGGAGGCTGAAACATCACGTGACAGCAGGCAGGGAAGCCTCAGAGGAAAAACCGTGAAAACACAATTAAGTAGAGCAACTCCCACCATTTGGTTGGCGATGAAAGGAGAGATGAGGTGTCACTGAGGATGACAAATATTTGGACCCTTGACTTCTTTGTGAGGGTAAGGTAACAGAACAAATGTCTGTTCTTGAAGGGGTGATTTGGTTTGCCCTGAGATTTATTAAGCTGAGATTGAGTCTACAGTGTTCACAAAACCACCATTGAGAACGCAGGTCCCAGAGCAGGCGGTCCCAAGAGTGTCGAGTCACGGATCATTTGTTGAATTTCTCTGCCCAGGACAACTGCCCATTAATGCAAATTATTCCCAGGTTTGTACAGGAATTAAGAGTCATAGTGAAGATGCAAGTAGGTTAGCAGGCAGAACCCCAACAGAAACCCCAATTTTAAGAACAAGCAGTTAAGGGCTAAACCTAATTAGGGTATCAACATTATACCACCGATGATTTCAACAGCATTAAAAGGGAAAACAAAACAAAATGAAACAGAACAAAACATAACTTTCCAACCTCTCACAAGCACTCGTCAGGGCTAGAGCCAGCACAGGGTGAAACGCCCCGGGTGGACTACACTCTCCTCAGGCCACTTGCTAACCTGCTGGAGAAAGAGAAGACACCAAAGGACCGAGGAGGGGCGGGGGCCACTTCTCCAGCCTTTCAGTGTCCTCACATTAAAGTTGTTTTTCTCAGCGCCTCAGTTCATCCAGCAGTGGAAACACAGGTGTAGGCAGTCACCACATCTCTGGCCAAACACTGCTCAACAGTTGCAAAGGCTGTGGCTGGACCCTCATTATGAAGGGCTAAGTAACTAGGTAGAGACGTTGAACTCTTTAAAAAATTTAAAACTGCTTTTTTTTTCTTCAGTAGTATTAACATATTTTCCCGCTTGTTCAGATTATTTCCGGTGAATCTTTGTCAACAGTTCCTTTAAATGCAGATCAGTAAATTCCAAAAAACTACCACTTTTTGACTTCTTCAATGTAAAAATCTTTAAAAAGAAAGGCTGTCTCTTTAAAAGGAAAAAAACTGCTTTTAAAATAAATAAATGTATGTGGAAAACACACCTACACACATTAGTTCTGACTCTTCCCCCCAAAATACTAATGCAATATGGTACCATATTTAGAAGAGGTTCCACTGAAATCTCCAGAAGAGGAAGGCACATCAGATACAAACTATGGAGAAAGACAAATCACTGATCCAAAAATATACACACAGTTAAAGGGGATGAAGAAGGCAACGAAAAAGGGAAATAGGAAAAAAAAATTAAGGCCCAACTGACATTGACACTTCTTTGACTTTTTTAAACTAGGTGGTTTCAAGGCAGAAAGAGTCGAACTGACGTCACAGGAAAGTGAAAGATGCATCATTTTCTTACAAAACTCAAACAACTTAAAATTCTTATCTGCCAGCTTCTCTAAAGGCATTTTTTTTTCAGAAGAAAAAAGAAAATGGAGGATTGAAAGGAACATCTCCTTCTCAAATTCTCCATTTTTTCACCAAACAAAAAGGGATGGTACCAGAAAAGAAGGATCTAAGTTTGCTACATAGACACGTTGACAGTCTTATTAGCTTTAGTCCTGGGGGAAGTCTAGCCACAGAGACCCTTCACCGCCAACGTTCATGCACGTACAAACCGGAGAATGAGCCACGTGTGAGGACTCACCCCAGGCAGAATAGTGCTGACGTGGACTTCAGTGAAAACACCCAAGAAGACCCCAGAGCCCAAGGACTTGGGGTCCAACCTGCCAGCACTGCATGAACCCCACCTCGGAGGTCTGCTGCCACAGGCCCTCAGTCAGCGCAAATCACACAGCAGCTCTCACTCCTGAGCACAGACCTCTGCCGATGACTCACTTTACAGCACATCATTTCATTTAAACCCCACCGCTGCCCACAGTGAGGCAGGTGTCATTATACACACTGTATGAAGTGGAAACTGAGGCTCAGAGGGCAAGGAAACAGAGCTGAACCCGTGCCGGGCTAACTCCACAGCCTGTGCTCCGAACCACTGCATGCAACTGTCCAATTTATTGATTAGCAGACAGCAGGCAAAGTCTGAAACTAGAGATCTGAAAACTATTGTTCTCTTACCAATAAAAAGGTTTCAACATCAGAGACAATGTCTTTTCCTTCTGGTCGTCTTTTTCTTTCCTGTTACATCTTCTCGGAGGGCGCTTGAAGCAAATGGGAAGTAGTGACACAGAGGCATCTCTCTTTGGGGAAACAGATCCCCCAGAGGGGATTCCTCTGGGAAAGGCAATCTGCTTCAAGATGTTTGCAGAAGGATTATTTACGCCAGTCTCAAACTGGAAAAGAGCTCAAATGCCCTAATACGGAGCTGGCTGAGCACACTGCAACACACGAAATGATGAAATACTGTTGACCCTTGAACAACACGGGTTTGACCTGCTGGGGTCCACTTAACATGTGGAGTTTTTTCAATAATAAATACTGCAGCACTACATGATCCCTGGTTGGTTGAATCTGCAGATATGGAGGAACCGCAGGTACAGAGGGCTGACTATAAATTATATGTGGATTTTCAACTGCGTGGAGGGCTGGTGCCCCTAACTCCCAAATTGTTCAAGGGTCAATTTACTAAATGGGCAATTCAAAATGAGCAGAATGTGGTTAATGCATCTATATGGAATGTTAAAGTACAATAACGCTAAATATCTCAACTGCAATGTATTTGCTCACCACTTAAACCCATAAAACAATCCTGCATGGATGCAATATCGGAACCAAACCAGAGAGATATACATGAGAATTCAATCTGACCGTAAAGCTGCCAAAGAAATGCAAACTGTAAAAAGTCAGAACAAAGGCCAATAAGAGATTGCTGTGTGATCAGAGAAAGCTTTATTCATGCCAACATCACATGCACACTCTGGTCACTGAAATTAATTTCTTAATTTGTGTTATTAAAATACCTGCCTGCTCAGTGGCTTCTTGAAGGGTGGCTTTACAACAAAGCCAGCAGGATCCCTGGAGTGAGTAATGAGGTATGAAGTTTTACATCAGTGCTTCTCAGGACACATACCTTTAATCCTTTTTGTTTATTCTATTTCTGCATTCATGAACTCTCTAAATCCCTTCTACTTAAACCATAGCACTAAACCAGTAGGATTAAAGATGTGGTGAATTTTCTCAAGAATGTACTTAACTTTATGTCTGATCAGTGTGTTTAGTTTCGTATGTGAGTAATCTGCTGAATGAACCTATACAAAATAATGTGCCTGAAAACTCATCTTTTCAAATGTGTCTTATCAGAAAATGTGACAGGAGGTTTCCATTATCTCCAGAGTAAGAAAACTTTCTGCAGCCCCACAGTAGACTTTGCATGTGTTAATGGGCTTCTAAGAAGCCAGGTGACAGAAGACAAGGTACATTTAAACAATATCAGAGTTTAATGAAAAGTGATCCGATTAACTGTGGATTAGCTGACAAAATCAGACATTCAGCAGGACACCCAGGCAATCAGTGCAACTTCAAAAGCTGGTAGCCATGAGGATCAAGACAAGCAGTGATGCACCACCCGCCTCCAAACGGGAGGACATCTATCCGGGAAATGGATGGCACCGATCTGGGCATCAGCCATTCTAGGAACCTGTCTCAGGCACCACTTCTCTGTGCCATTAGCTGTCAATCATTCCTTCACTCAACCTTCAAAATACTCACCAGGATTTTTAGGATCTTGTATGTCGTCATTACTACCACCATGACCACGATACCCATGACCACCTAAAGTGGACAGAATTCAGACAAGTCACCGTATGACACATCTGGCTTCTCTGCTGGGCAAAATCACAGAAAAGGCAGCCTTTATGCTTCCTTTTTCAAGTATCAATTTTAATTAAAATAAATTGCAAGACTTTCTCCTTTGATCTGTCACAAATTTAACTCAAGAATCAGGACACAACAACTTACAGATGAGTTATCTTTTGATTAGTTAGCTCTACATTTTAGAATTCTCCAGAACTTAATATAATTCCAGAGCAATCATTACTGTGCAATACCATCAGTAGACAACATTAATTACCTTATGTTTACAATCTGGTTTGAGATCCTTCCAAAGCTTTCACATTTGCTGCTTAACCCTCACAATACCCACATAAAGTGAAATTTCTTTAGTCAGCCACATTCAAGAACACATTTTACAAAATTAACATCTCTAATATGAGCTCTGATGAAAGAGTACTACAATTAAACAGGTGTCACCAGCAAAAAGTCTGTCCTAAAATGCACAACTCCGTTCAACTCAACCGGTATTTACCAGCTGCCCACTATGCCCTAGGCAACATACTCTTGAGTTAGGCATCTTTAGGGGGAAAAAATGGACAAAATAAAAAATTTAACAACCTGAAGTATGTCTCTGAACATTAAAAAAACAAGAACAAAAACACTAGTCCATGAAATCCAAAAGGCTAGGTACCACTGACTTGAAAGATTTTATTGCACCTTTACTTTCCTTACGCCTAAGTGACCGGCTGGTTTCAGCTGAGCATCTCTAGAAGCGGCATTAACTTTTTTCAGCCACTAGGGACCAGGCCATGAATTACTGCACAGGGCGATTTAATGTACAAGGCAGAAATTTATTAAATAGCAATGAAGTAGTAATTACTAAATGGTTCCCCAGTGGCTCAAAGAGTCAGTAATTAACTACCACTTACTGCACTAGGATTGTGAGTTATTAAATAGCACTAAAGGAACAGTTCATTAGTACCTTAGTGTCCTGAAAGAGTCATTTTCATACAACTCACCATGAGGAGGCTTAGACACTGGGGGAATCCAGCTGTTTGCTGGAAAATGATATGACCGTCACACAGTAGTCAACTCGAGCCCAGACCCCTGGCACTTAGCTGGATGGCTGAGCAAGCACTTTGATTCAGTGTCACCCAGTGGAAGCCCCCTGCACTCTGACTTGCCCCGCAGCCTGAGTACTGCTGTGACAAGACAGCAGCCCCGCAGAGTCTACCACGACCCGTCTCTTGTATGAACACACACTCAAAGTTGGTGGGCATCTTCTTCCACAGGTTTATATTCTGCCATTCTGACATGAACAAAGGACATTTAAAAAATAAGTTATGACCTAATTACAAATAAAATTTGCCATATTTGCTCCAACAACCTTCTCCAAAGTGTCTTTTTTGTGCCTCCTAGTGGAGTACTCCCCTCCTCTTGTTCCCCACTTCTCATTCCCATTTGATTCTAGCCTCGCCTCTTCATTAGCCATCCCTGCCCTGCATTTAGTAAACTCAGTTCTTTAAACCAAAATTCAATATGAAAAACCTCTCTCCTCTAGAAGGATATACCTAATGAGGAGACAAGTCATTGAAAAACTCTCCCAAACTACTTTAAAACTCATCCCTTCAAATTCCAAATAAGGTTCCAAACAAACTAAGTTGTTTTTTTCCCTTAAGCTACAGGTGTCTCCACCTTGGTATTGCAATGGTCTCAACAGCAAAGTCTGCGCTTCCTGGGCCTGTCTGAGGCCCAGACAAAGAGCGCACGTAATGAACTTTGAATGTTAAACCACTCTGGGCAGTAAAAGAACACAGACCAAAAAAGCTTTTTAGGAAGATACATGATACCCCTATCATTAGATGAACTCAAGAAAGTGTAAAAGAAAGATAAGTAATTAACTGATGAACTGGTAAGAAGTTTCAGGTGACACCAGGGGATGGACAAACGAGATCAAGGAGATAAAGTTCAAAGAGGTGGAACAACAGGGCATTAATCACACGGACCTGGGAAACCTCTCACAGACGGAAACAAATGGAGAAAGCATTCTAGAAGAAACCAGAGGCGGTCATCAAAGCAGTGCTTCCTCAGGAGAAACGCTAGAATACTCACCTGAAAACTGTACCTCCAAATAAGAACTCAAGAGTTATCTTTTAAAATTTCTATCAGATTACAAAATAGTATTTGCTACTTTTACTGTCAAAAAGCTCTCTTTGGCTAAGTTTTAGGAGTAATGTGAAAATATGGAGCATGACAGGTTGTCCAAAATAAAAACTGAAAAAGGGCATTGTTTTAATTGTACAACCTCCAATATGGTGATTACTTAGTATGAAAGCCAAAAGCAGACATAACTGCATATTAGAATAATGTGAGGGAAAATGCATACTGGGTATATGTTTTTGGGGTTTTAACCGCTGAAGCTACAAAATTAATCATTAAGTCTCTCCTTAAGCAGTTATCCCAAACGTATTTGTCCAAAAAAAAAAAAAAAAAAAAAAAAAAAAGCTAAAAAGTTGGGGAAATGTAATCATTTAAAATACATTAAAGTACAACACTAAACAAAGTCAGCAAGGCTCTTCCTTCATTGTGGGGTAATAAAAAATGGTTCAACCTTTCCGATGGTAGTTGGTCAACCTGCATGAAAATCCAAAATAGTTATACTCTGAATCAGTAGTTTTAATCCATTTACCCTATGAGATAATGTCTAGACAAGTATAGCAGAAGGCTGTTTAATGGAGCATTATTCATAACAGGGAAAAATTCATCTATAAGAGATTGATTAAATAAATCACAGTATGTTCAGAAAATGGTGAACTATTCTTCATATATTAAAAAGGAGGTGTCTAAATTTATTGACATGGAAAGACTATCACAATTTATTGTGAAGAAAAGAAAACAATGCCTTAAAATATGACTTCATATATCCAAGATCGTGTGGGTGTATGTATATATATACATATGTGTGTGTGATAATCATCAAAACTATGGGCAATAATTATCTGTAGAAGGTACTTGACATGGTTTGCCCTTCACTTATACTTATGTACTGTTTGAACTTTCTACATTAAGCATTTTTTAAAACAACAGAAAAGAAACCAGAAAATTAAGAAAAGAGTCATTAATACAATTTTTTTTTCAAAGAAGAATCTTTTTCTAGAGAGAGTAACAGTCATCCTTTATTTATAGGATGAAAATTCACTACCATGCTCCAGAAGCTCCTGAGTGGAAGCAGCCTGATCTGTGGACTGGGAAGCATCTGTCTGGCTGGCAGCTCCCAGCACAACTGGAGTCCTCCATCTAGACTGGCCTGCCAGGGCTGGGCAGAGCTACGCCAAGTCAGCCTCCCTTGAACCCACCAGACCAGCCTCCTGGTCAGCACATGTCCACTCTCCTGCTCCCAGGGCAGGTGGGACAGCACGCCCTAGGTCCTAGGTCCTCAGTACTCAGCATGCACCCTGTCTGGGCAGAGAATGGTGCTAACATGAAACTTCACCAAGAGGGACTGGGAGAACAGAGAGGATAGGAGGCAGCCAGGGGCCGCTGGAAAAGACTCAGTCTGGCGAGATCAATAAGCAGACCCACCAAATACAGTTGACTCTTGAACAACATGGGTTTGAATGGCACGGGTCCACTTACACACGGGTTTTTTTCAATAAATATATTGGAAAATTTTTTGGAAATCTGTGACTATTTAAAAACTCACACATGAACTGGGTAACCTAGAAATATCCAAAAAATTAAGCAAAACTTAGATAGTCGTGAATGCATATAAGTAGATACTAGTCTGTATCTACATAGGCATAAGGTAATATTTAATATAAAACTAAGTGTGTTCATTTTCTTACTGTATTATAATTTTGCTTTCAAAGAATTACATTACTGTACAGTGTGCCTCTCTCTTCTAACTGGAGAAACTGCATATCAGCCTATCCTCACAGGTTTTTTTTTTTTTAAGTAACGGTGTTTCCAATAGGGCATTATGAATATGACAGCAATACCGCACGCCATGACACCGTGTAACGATTCAATCATCAGTGTGCAGGCTAGCCTACTGTGAAGCAACCGTACTATTACACTAGGCTACCATAAAGCCATCATATTGCTGCTTCTTCATTATCAATGCATGAATTGTTACATCTGTAAACAAAACTGAATTTCTTTTTCATATTATCTTTTCATTTCTGATGTCTGGTGTCAGCAACATGTATAACATCTACAGTGTTCTGTATCATATAAGACAATGTTGATGCAGGCACTGATAGACAATTCATCTTGTAAACAGGTGATGAGAACTTACTATACCAATAAATACAGTACAGTACTGTAAATGTATTTTTCTTACGATTTTCTTAGCATTTTCTTTTCTAGCTTACCTTATTGTATGAATACAGAATATAATATATATGACATACAAAATGTGTACTAGTAGACTATGCTATTAGTAAGGCTTCTGGTCAACAGTAGGCTATCAGTAGTTAAGTTTGGGGGGAGTCACAAGTTAGAGGTAGATTTTCAACTGCATGGGAGGTTGACACTCCTGATCTCTGCGTTGCTCAAGGGTAAGCTGTACTGGCAAGATTCTACTCAAGGATCAAAGGATCTAAGAAACTACCAGTCACCAGGTCCACAGCAGAGGCCCGCTGTGGATCTAGAACCGTGGTACACGCTGCAGTGGGTGGGGGGAGGGGAGGGGAGACGCCCTCTCCATATATTCCAAAAATGCAGGGCATCAGCAAATAAGATATTAAGCAAAAAGGCACAACACTCCAGCAAAAAGGACGCCACCAGTGGTCTCTCTGTGGTAGACCAACCTCAAAGTCTGGTCTCATTAACAACTAAAGCAGCAAAGAAGAGTTTCTCTGGCAGTTACTGTTCTCTACCCCCCACCCCCCACCCCCCACTCCCTGCTCCTGTGCATTCCTGAATAATTTTTAATCTGTTTGAAAAATGTGGTTCTGGTCATATTCTGGGATTGTACTAATATTCTGACATCTATCATGCGGCAAACAGAAGATAGGATTAGGCCCTAAAGAAAGAAGCCCTGCATAGGCATTAACAGGATGTGTAAGTGTTTCTCCCCAAGAAGCCAGAAGTAGAATTAAGTGGTACAGCTCAGATTCAGTTTTCATTGCTTAGTTACTGGGGGGAAAAAAGTTGGATAAGGGTATAAATTCTTCCAAGGCACTAGTTTTTAAAATCGAACAAGTCATAATGCCAGTGTTCATCAAGCAAGGGACCACAGTCCCTGCCTGTGACTGGGCAGAGCACAGGCAGCTCTGAACTTGCGACCTGGCTCCGAGGGCAGGACAGAGCAGGGCAAGGTCAGCGTGGGCGGAGGCACGGAAGGAAGACTTCCAAAGTGGAGCCCAGTTTGGGACTTGAACTCTATTTCGTGTCCGCCTCTACACCCTGATGTGGTAAGAGTCACCACCTGACCCCAGCTCCAGGAGGCTTCTGGGCTGTCTTCTCAATAACTGACACACAAGAGCCTGAGGAGGTCGTGCTGAGCTGAGCCCCAAGTCCAGGAAGCCACACCCGAGGCGCAGGGCAAGAGCATGTCAGGTCAAACTGTCACACGTGAAGGTCCTGAGTAGGGCAGGAACTTGGTGGCTGAGGACGGGAAAGAAGGTCTTAGAGCTCAAGCAGGACGAGCTGGGGCTGGCGAAACCGCCAGGACCAACCACACCCATCCTCGTGCGAACTGACAAGGTATTTGGATTTTATCCTATGTGCACCCAGGAAAGGGCTGGAAGATTTTAAGCAATGAATGAATGTACTCATTGACATTTTTAACAATCCTGACAGCTGCTGTGTGTATAATGGATCATGTGTGAGCACCAACTTTCAATTTTACTGAAAATTTATTATTAAAACTCAGAATGTATTAAGGCCACTAAGGGGGCGGGGGTATTTTTCTAATTCCATTTTCCCCACATGTGGTACAGACAAGCCCTTAGAATACACACATCACACACACACCACACACAGACACAATAGGTGCTTCACTCTTTAAAAACCCACAGTAGTGTGCTTTCACTAGACACTTCGTTACAAGCCAATGCAAAGGCAACTGTTCATTGACAATACAGCATTTCCTACTATCTACTTAGTATTCAAACGCTGGTACTCTGGAAACACCTCCTCTCAAATTAAAGAGTTTTTTTAACTAGTTGAATAAAGTTACAGAAATACAAAAATCACTCCCAGTCTTTTGCATAGATGGATCTTTAGAAATTAAAAATAGGAAAATAGCCATAAGGCAATTGGTTAGTAGGAGAGCATGACGTGCATCTTTTAGAGGTGGAATGCCGCTGTGTAATCATTCCTCCAAAACTCTCAAAGTATGACCACTATTTATCCGGAGCCTCCTGTTAAGCAGTTAAAGTGCTTTACAAATATCATCCTCATAATAAGCCCATAAAGAGAGGAGAGTTTGCTATAAAAGTTCATTGGGCATGAAAACTTGGCTCAGTTATTCAACAGCTTGATCCAAAACCAATTATTAAAATTAATTTTTAACAGCAACAAAAATAATTCGGTTGGAAGAGTAAACTAATAAGCAGTCAGCTACCTACCCACGGCACATTTCCTCTACACAAAGGCTGCCCGTTCCTTGCCCCAATACCCAGCATTACTTCTATGAAAGCAGCTCCTGTAATGATGGCTCAGAGGCCTGGTGCCAGGGGCTGAATCAAAAGCACTGGACTCCATTTTACAGCTGCACTTGCTTCTATATTTACAGTGCCCTTAAAGCTGGCACCAAATGAGCTGGAGAGAGAGCAATTTCCTAATAAATTAAGGCTGAGCAAAGAGCCCGCCTTCATGATGCACATAGGATGGTCCACTAATTGCTCGAGGACAGACAGACTCATCCCAGCCTCTCCTCCCCAGTGAGCTCCACCACACGCACACCTGGCAATCCCGAGGTCCTCCTGGCAGATAAAGCACCGAAAGGATGGGGAGGCTCAGTGGGGCTGGCAGTTGTGCACAGAAGCTGATACATTTGCTGGTGTGAAGAATGCAAATTGTCACTGGCCCTCTTCCAGGTTCTGAGGAGCAGAGGCCATAGGAATAAGACCAAGTCCATGGAATCAACTACTTGGAGGTCATGCCTCTTTTGCCAGCCTTCTTCTACCTCCCTTGTTGGCTATTTTTCTCTTTAGCCATGGGTAAATTTCCTGGGTGAGAAATGAATGCAACATAAGGCAGTTGGTTCTATAAGACAATGAGAAACTTAGAACATACATATTTGGTTTTCCTGGTTCATAATTCCATGATCGTCCCTTGTACCCTATGGGATGACTGGAAGTAACTAGGCAATGAGACCTTCCCAGCCTTCCCCCCTTTAACAGCATGGTGTGGTGAAAAAAGGATTCAGATCTCTGCTTTGTCACCTGCAGGCTGCGTTATTCATATAAGTTTCTTACACTCACTTAGCCTCTATTGCCTCATCTGTAAAATGGATCTAATACTCCATAGGGAGGCTGTGAAGACTGGCATAACATAGATGCTAATTAATACTGTCTTCTGTTTACATAAAGCCAACCTTCTACCATCAGTGATTTCCATCCTTCTGTTCCATGTCTATTTCATAGTAAGAGGAAGGCCAGAGCAGTGATTTAAAACAAGCTTTGGATCACGCAGAGCTGTGGTTCAAAATCCGGTTCTACTGCTTACTGGTTGTACCATCCTGGGAAAGATGTCAGACTTTTTGGGGGTGGAATTGTTTTGGGGAGAAAGTTGTTTTTTGGGGAGAGGTTTTTAGGAAACTTCTTGGGGGAAGCAGTTGTCAAACCTGAGACTCAGTTTCATCAGGTACAAAATGAGGATGTTAATATCACCATTAAAGGATTACTGGGAGGAAGGAGTAAACAGCTGCCCTATGTAAGAGAGCCTTGGTAGGCATTCTCCCTGGGGCCTAGTATACCACAAGCAAATGCCATTTAATAACAACACTTTCTTTCCTAGGTCACCAGAGAGTACAACAGTTGAAGAACAGAACTTAGAAACAATACTTTCTGACTGATGCTGATTTGGGCGCCAATGCTATCATGTTAGAAACATTAGTGGATGATGGGGTTTAGCTCTAAGATTTAAAAGCCTTCATGAGTAAAATATATCTGGACAGCCCTGGCCCTGAATCTAGTCTGGTCCCCCTCAAAGCCACTGGGCAGACTGGCCTGGTTTGCATGGGCACTTGCAAAAGGATCAGGACCATTTCTAGCTGGCCCCCTAGGAAGCAAGGTCCAACAGACAAATGCCACTGAATAACTCTACCCACCTTCTCTGGGTCTCAGGAGGGTGGGGAAAGTCAAGAAAGCTTGTTATTACTCATACTCTGAACATCTGAGGCACTGGGTAAAACATACTCATTTTAAGGAGAAAGAATCTACCTTCTATCCCCACCTCTAGAATTAGAAACGCAGTCCCAACCAGAGACTGACACATTGTAACTGACTGTACTTCAATAAAACAAACAAATAAAGATAAATAAAAGGGAATTTTGAACCTCAAAAAAAAAAAAAAAAGCAGTCCCAAGCAGACAAGTGCTCTCACGGTATCTGGCACACAAACATTGTTTCTATCGCAAGACTCGACTCATTTTAAGTCTTTAAGAAATACTCTAAAATAATTGTTATATTTGAACTTAAAACTGATGAAATTTACATTGGTTCTGTAAATTATATATATGAACATCAATATAGCTCATGTTTAGAAAAAGAAAACAAAAGACTAAAAGATTTAGGAATAGGGGGAAGGCCTTGGGATCATTTAGAATGATATTTTATCAGAAAGTAGTAACTACCAAATACTTAAAATATGCCAAGTATTGTTCTAACCCATTTGATTGTCACATAAACCTATAAGGTATTCATTCCTATTTACAGATGAGAGGACTGCAGCAAAGAGACTTCAAGTTGCATCTCAAAGCTCACCCAGCTGGTAAATGTTAGAGCTGGTTAACGTCCCAAAGATCGTCCAGCTGGGAAATGTTAGAGCTGGTTTCAATCCCAGGAAGTCTGGCTCCAAAGCCTGGCCTTTTAACCACTCAACTCTACTAGCTTGTTTTATCTTAGCTAGTCACAGTTTATATATCAAGGTTCAAGATTCTCTCTCCATCATAAATTTTGGGAAAGTCTTTGACTTCCATTCTACAATGTGGGCAGAATTAATTAACATTTCAGGAGGGGTCCAACGCAGACATTTCGGATCCCGGGTCTCTATTTCCTAAAAGCCTTTGCCAGATTAATTACCCTCCCAGATCCAAACACCCAGGGTGTGTGGAGGAGGAATTCAGGTCTGTCTCAGTTGAGAACCATTATAGTAAACAGAAAGGCAAATTAAAAGGACATTTAGAAAATTTAAAAAAGAAATACCTGTTAGAAAGCAAAGGAAGATGAAGAAAGAAACAAAAGGAAGACACCTACCAGATTTCCTCCCTTCTCCTGCCTCAAACCCTGCACTGTTAAACTGGCAATTAGATGAAAAACAATCCAAAGTTTTGAAAAGTCATCAGGACTCAGCAGCTAATGGAAAACTGTTTTCTAAAAACAAATCCATATATGGTAGGCATTCTTAATCTGTTCTTTCATAAAGTCTAAGCCCAAGACTTCAAATTAACTGAGGACCTGCCAGACAATCTCCAATCTACAGAGCTGTCCTATTGATGGGAGCATAGACAGAAGCCCTTCCTTTTGTTCAGCCTAACCCAAAAGAACTCAGATTGTCCTAAAATAAAAAATAAAATTTGGATTCAAACCTTGATGCTACAATTAATAAGAACCTATATTCTGGCACAAGGGGAACCACTAATTTGGCTCCCAAAATGTAGAGAGAACTAAGAAGACCAAGCTGATGGAGACAAGAAATACAACCCCCACGCCCGCTCCTGAGCCCGCCCTCTCTTCTTTACCATCCAGTGGGGGCAATTCGCTGGGAGACCAGCCAAAGGAAGTGCCCCAGATGACGACACAGAGAGCGCTCACCTTTCCAAAGTGGTGCCGGGATGCGGGATAAGAAATGCCCAATGGTCCTCACGCTCTCAGGACCAGGAACGCTTCCACGACAGTCACACTGTATCCTCCACCCCATCCCCCTCACCCACTCCTCCATTCTTCCCTCTGCTCCTCTCTTCCCCATTCTCCCACTCCCCTGAAAAATCTAAACCTCTTTTCTCAGGTTTTCTTTATAATCATCCTGACTACAGATTGCTTCTGAAGACATTTTACGCAAAAATCACAAAGCCACAAAGGGATTTTGGCAAGAATTCCAAGGTAGTCTCATACAGATTTCAGAACAACCTGCCAATAGATGCTCAGCCCCTCTAATCCCCGGACAGTGTACTGTGTACAGCGAGAAAAGGAAAGGACGCTACGAGGGATTCAGAATGGGCATGACCCCCCAGCTCTCCCTAAAGCAGCCCGATTTTCACCAGCAGCCCCTGTCTGCCTAGGTGGAAGGTAACTATCGCTCTTCTTGCCAGATTCCAGCCAACAGGTCCTGATACTAGTCTGACTCTCCTCGCTGGCATCAGCATCAGCGGGGACGTCCCGGATGCTCACACTCCTGACAACCTGGACTTGCTTGTATGTGGGCACCATCTCCGGAAGGGCAGCTTACCTCGCCCACTGGCCCTAAGTAAGGAGAAAGGAGCCGTGCAGGCGGACTGTCAATCCTAACTTTCCTGAAGCAAACTCTGGCTTCTAGGAGAACTCGCTATGTAGGCTCAAAATCTGAAGCATCACAAGTCTCTCTTAATGATGGTCATTGTGTTGTTTCCAGGCTTTCTTAGAAATGCCAGTAACCTCACGTTTACAAGGACACTATTAGCTCTCTTGTAAGAAAGAGGTAAGTGAAAATAGTTGTTTGTTTTCCCCCTCAACCAGGTCAGCCTAAAGGACAGACATTCTGGCTGCTCACAAGCACACAGACACGCATCGATACTCCCAAAGATTCCATTTTTACAACCTACACTTTAACGCTGTTCACCTCCAGGAGACACACCTTTACAGTGCATGCAACCCCAGAACTGGATTTAGGGCAAACTGATCTAATCTCATAAGTATAATTTAAAAGCTTTTTCAAACTGTGCACTTCAGGGAGGATTCAAAGAGTTGACGTGGGACATTAACCTGAGATAAGGCACCAGAGGAAGACAAGGGCTCTGACACTCATCTCCAGATTAAACCATAGAAATTTCACTTTTACTTGCTAAATAGTTGTTACTAAGCAATATTTATTAAAATGAAAATCTGTGATAGTTTAATAGACTATGGCAGAGAGGCATTTAAATTGGCAGGGTGAGGCAAGGCGTGTACACAGTCACAATTACCCTTAAAAACTTCTTTAGGAAGACCAAGAAACCATCTCTCAAGAAGCTTCTAGAGTAAGTTTTTGTAGAGCACTAGACAAAATGGTTGATTTATTTTTATAGGGGTCATTTAAAACAATACCTTTTTAGCGTCTCACATTTTGTGAGATGCCAGGAGTCTGGGCAAGGAGCAGCTGAGTGCTGCTTCTACTCCCCAGGGCAAGGGCAATGGCAGAGGGGGTTAGGTGGTGGGTGGACAGGCCAGCCTGGAAGGTCCACGACAGCTTCATTCCCATGTCAGTAAGAGGGCCTGGATTGTTGGGTTTAGCTGAGGCTGTCCCCTGGAGCACCTGCCACGATGACCACAGGGTAGATCTCTTAACAACGGCTCAGGACTTGAAGAGCAGTGTTCCCACCAGCAAGGCGGAAGCTGCATGGCCTTTTATGAACTAGCTTTGGAAGTCACATGATGACACTTTTTGTCACACTCTACTGGTGACAGCAGTGACAAGCCCACCCAGATTCAAGGAGAGGAATCTTGCTTCAAAATCCAAAACCTCTCCAGCTGTATCACATAAAAAATGATTCAAATGCTCTGACAAAGGCAGTTTGCACTGAGCCTTGAGCGTATCCATTCAGAATTGCCTGTTTGGGGATGCTGGGCCTGAGATCAAGGAACCAGAGTGACTGCTTTTCAGAAAACAGCAGGGAAACAGCCCAGTGGTATTATCTGGACTCAATAAGCAGACTTGGGGTTTAGGAACTGGCCATGAGCCCCACTATTTCCAAGAAATTCTGAACTGACAAGGCAAGGATCTGTGTAAATGGACCAATCACTTTTCTTTATAAGGTGCTGGCTTTTTTTAAAATTCCCTGGGAGACATTTCACTGAGGTGTAATCCCTAATGCTTTAAATGCATCGACTGAGTTATCTTTTGCAGTTTACACTTATTATGTCTCAGTTTTTACGTCATTTTAACTCAGTCATACCCAGTAAGACAAGATGACGTACAGAGGACCTGGACCCCAGAGTGGAAAGTGCCTCCTATCATGCTCACTCTAAGGCAGGGGTTCTCAGCCAGGATGACCTGGCCTCTCCGCCACAGGACAAGGGGCAACATCTGGAGACATGCTGGATCTTCACAACTGGGGTGTGGGGGTTTCTACTGGCATCTAGCCAGCAGAGGTGAGGGATGCTGTTAAAACCTGTAATACACAGGACGGCGCCCACAGCGAAGAATAATTCAGCACAAAAACGTCCACAGGGGCAAGGTTGAGAGGTCCTGCTCTAAAGCACACACTAACTGAGCAGACTGTTAAATTGCTGCACATTATTTTCACTCTTTCTCTCTCCTGTTTTTGCACCATGCATGTAGAGCTGAATTTCTATGAATTAAAGGCACAGATGCCGTGGCTCCACTGGAATATCTCATTTAAAAAAAAAAAGAGTTCTCCTCAAAATCTGAAAATCATAATTCTCATCATGAAATCATTCTTTAATTAATTTTTTAAAATTTTAATTAAAAAAATTTTTTTTTGCATTTTTACTTTTTTAATTGAAGTATAGGTGGTTTACAACATCATGTTAACTTCTGGTGTACAGCGTAGTGTTTCAGTTCTACACTGCAGGCTATTACAGGGTATTGAATACAGAATATACAACTATACAGTGGTGCTATACAGTAGGACCTTGTTTAGTTCTTTAACTCGATTTTTAAGAGTCACCTTTAATTCAGATGACCAGTCACATCAGTAATGAGATAGACAAAAAAAACCCAAACTTTAAAAGGATTCAGAACTCGGGGGCTCCCCAGGCTCTGGTCTTTCTGTTTCCTGAAACAATGGGCTGAAATGTTTATGCATGGGTGCCAGCAAACCCGAGTTACAGCTTAACAGGGCTCTTTCCGCACAGCCGCTCCCATCTGTCACCTCCCAGCAGGAGAACAACAGCAGCCAGAACACAGACACAGCCTCATCCAACCACACACCCCCCGGTCCTCTGCCACCTGTCATGAGACAACACAGATGCCGGCCTGCCTGCCCCATGGACTGACTTTTCTTCCCTGCAGTAACATTCTCGCATGCCCTGCTGTGTCTGTGGCAGTCCTACTTTGGTTTATACTGACAAATCAAATCACTATTTATAAACCCCAATGTTTACCTTTAGGGGAACTTCTGACAGTCATTTTTATTGGGTCTCATACACCATCAATTTGTAAAGCTATTGCCTACTTCTAGCATTAATTGCTATTTCCCTCTTAAAACAAGCCTTCAATGACACCCATCCATGGCATGTAAAACCACAATTCTCTCAGTGAAATTACATCGCTGGGTTGGTGCAAATTGCAGCGCGGGCCAGGCCCGTTAACAGCGTGTGATGTGTTATCACTTTCCCAGGATGAACATAAACACTTTTTATACAATTTTGGGGTTTCGCATCCCCCTTTCCAACTCAAATTGTCCCTCAGGAGGGAGAACCTTAGCTGTCACACCCAGCACATCGCCACCGAGCACAGCCCTTGCTGGGCAGGCAGCCCTCCAGAGAAACACACACCCTCTAACGATTCTGACCACGGGACTAACTTCACTTTTAAATGACTATTAATTTTACCTCATGTCAAAATACATGCTCTAGAACTCCTTTGATGCTGCAGGCAAAGGAAGCGCTGGGAAATGCCAGTTCACAGATGCTGCCGGCTGAAGAAAGGGCAAGCAAGGCAAGGGGCTCCGGGAAACACAGCAGCGAGCTCCCACCCAGGCAGAGCGGCTGGCACCAGCGCTCAGTGTACCCCGTGCTGAAAACAGCAGCTGCCAAAATGCTTTGAGCACCTTCGGCTTGAGGGGCAACAATTCGGGAGAAACTCTGAGAGCTCTTGGGCTACACAAAGCTGACTTGTTGCCAGCGGGGATACTGAACACTAGCTGTGTTCCAGATACACCTTAAGCAGGGGCCGTAAGTAGGTCATCTCCTTCACCATTGTTAACAATTCTACAAAGTGGGTACAATTATCGCCATTTCACAGATGAGGAAACTAAGGCCTGGAGAGATTGGTAACTTGCCTAAGGTCATGGATTCTGGGAGTGGGAGGCGGGGACTGGATCCCAGGTCTGCGTGACCCAGGGTGGGGTCTTCCCCACCATAGATCCTGCCCAAACACAGAGTCCAAGGCCCCTGTGACAAAATGGGGCTGAGAAGGGCTGCCTCCCGAACAGTCTGTCCCCCAAAGAGCCTGATGTATATATAGCTCTCTAACGTTTGTTAACTGGTGAAATACTTAAAACAGGCTGCTTACTCACTGAACAAAATCGAATCCTGCGTGTTTAATCATTAACATGTTTAGGCTACAGAAAATGCCTGCTCTTCAGAGTCAAGGTGAGCTGGGCTGCTTGTTAGGTACAGCTGGGCTCCAGGAAGAACCAAAGACACAGACCAAGACATCTTTGGGCCCTGGCCCAACTGAAGAACTTGGTCCTCTCATAAAGACCCTATGGCTGGGGCCTTACAAACAGGGGGCGATTAAACTGGGATGATGATCAGGCATTTAATCTTGCTGCTGGGGAAAGAGCACACAGGGGAGGAAGTCACCTAGAGAAAATACAGAAGGGATAAACAGAAGACAGATGGGCAGACAAGCACAACAAAGACTTCTCTGATTTGTTATAAAAACAGGAGCAAGGTGCTTGCAAAACAACTACCAACTTTGATTATTACACCCCTACTCCCTATAAAACTATACTTACATGATTTATATCTTATTTGGGGAGTTATTAATGAATGTATATATACACTATGATTTCACTTTACAATAAGAAAATCATGAATAGTAATCTACTAACTTATTAAAATTTTTATAGTAAGGTGGTACCCTACAAATACATCACATTTCCATCACATTTCAGCATTTAATTTTGTAAACAGGAACACTGCTATATATACCTCCACTAGCCTTTTTCTGCCACTGTGGTTACAGATCACCATAGATAGCTTAAAAAGAAGAGAAAAAAAAAGATAAAGAGAACTACTGAATTGAAATTATGTCACATGCAATAAAATAAGTAAATAAATAAAGTGTGCCTTCATGAACAGGCAATACCAAGACACTTATCCACTGAAAGATTTGCTTTCTAGATTACCCTTCATAAAAGCCCCCAGCTGGGAGGTCCGGCACTCCCACCTTACTTTTGTTTGTACTTTCAAGAATCCTAAAGAGGATAATCAAGTTTTCCCCACATGTAAATGAATTCAAGAAACCAGATGTTCCAAATACACTGTTCTTATCAACATACATGTATTCTTGAAAACTGAATTTGTTTCTAATTTGCATGGTTTTCACACAGAATGTTTTGGGTTCAAGTATAATATTTACCGTTCACTTCCAAAGCGCTACACTGGTGCTGGGTATGAGGACAGGGACACAAGGAACCACACCAGTGCCAAAGAGGAGCCCTCCGTGCGAAGTCTAAGCACCAGACTACGCAGGCACGACGACACGACCACTTCCCAAGGCCTGACTGTCACCAGAAGTAATGATTAACGCCACCGTACAAGATCAAGCCTGCCCTTTTTATTCAAGCTCTAATAATTTATCCAACGGTCACCACTCTTCTTGCTGCTATGCAGACCGAGTCAGGACCCCCTCCGGCCTGCAGAATGCCCGCAGCTTTAGATCAATAAGCCCTGTGATCTATAATCCAGAGCAGAAACCAATTACCCTGCTGACTCTTCCCGTAGTCATCAGTCAGGGTGAGACTACAGCTTGTCTCTGACCCACCAGGAGACTGAACGTCCGCTGCATGTTTCCCGGGGAGCAGCGGGAGGAGACGCTGTACAAAGTCAGCTTCAGCAGGAGGCTGGTGAACCTGTGAAGGGACTGTCGGCTGGGACAGGTTTCCAGAAGGAACTGTTCTCTCCCTCGGAAGTGACACAGAAATTCCACAAGGAAGTGGTCGGGTGCCAAGGGTTCTAAAGGAAGGACAATCACCCTCAAGACATCAAGGCATGTGGTGAAGCCTTGAGGTCAATTTAAAGAGAACAAACACTCCCAGCCAGGCTGGGAGGCAGGGAGGCTGTGCCAGGGTGGGCGGACAAAACCTACCAAGCAGCAAACAATGGCATCGCTCCAGTGTTTGTGAATGTAAACAAAATATCTTGACCTTACAAATGCTCTTTGCCAACTTTTCATCTTGAATTAATCTCCTCTAACCATGCTAAATTTTTAAACTTGCCTGCAATGGTAAATCTTTTCGTGAACTAACTGGGAGGTTAAATATGGGAGATAAATGAACAGCAATGCTCTGAGTCACCAGCCTAAAAGCATCAGTGTGGCTTGCCACCGTGGGTCTCTAGGCACAGCACATTGCACGACTTGGTTTACTTGTCTGGAGCCACTGACAGCAGGGCTGCAATTTTCAAAATGAGGCTGGGAGTGGTGGAGATCCCGATTTACTGGCCAACGGCATCTATCAGTGTAAAGACTGAGTCTTCCTCCTGTGGCTCCAGTGCTCAAACCTACCTGGGCCTTCCACTCACACCTACAGCATCTGGTACACACGTGCACGCTCCCAGCAGCGTGTCCTTCTGAAGCGGAAGCACTGGGCACAAAAGGAGTGGCTCTGGCCACTGGGAACTGCTCTGAGGTACAGGGGCAACTTCAAGCCCGACTTCCACAGTTGGCTCGATTCCTCCAAGGAGGCTGAGTGACTGGGGCCATCACCTCCGGACAGCACAGGCTCCGTCCAGCTCCACGGGGCATCACTCACACAGGCTCTCATGTGGCATCCCACCTCCCAGCCACGCCCAAACCTTAGAAAGCCGGTCTTCCCCTCAACCGCACCACTGACTTCAAGCAGTCAGTTTAATCTTGCTGCGTCTCAGTTTTCTAAGTCTACGTGTAATCTCAAGAAAGCCTCAACTGTGTACATGCTACTTGACACCACTTCTTAGACTCTTCAACCTATAAAAGCATCTCCAAGAGCACTAGACCAGGAGTCAGGAGTCAGAGCTTCGTGTGTCCCAGTCACTCACCTAACAAGTGGGTATGAGGCACTCACTACATGCCAGGGACCGAGGGTAAGGACGGTGAACAAACAAGACAGACAAGGGGACAGAGCTTTGGCCAAGTCATTCAGTGTCTTGAACTGAAAGGAAAGGGCTCGGACAAGAAGCTCTTTTAAGTCCCTCCCCAGGCTCCTATTCTCCACTCTCTGCTTTGGTGCCAAGAGGGGACTGAAGCGTTCTGGAATGTTCCGCTTCCCTGAACAGACGTTATTTTTACTCCACATGCATATAGCTCGGGCTGCAGACGTGTGACTTCTCTGCACTCCGCCAAGCATAAACGACTCGTTTTCATCCCAGAGTTTATGAGACGACGGGAGCCCTGATCTAGAAGGCCCACGGGCAGGCACGGCTCAGGCTCCTCGGCACAGCGACCCTCACGGCCTCATTCCTTCTACACGGAGGAAATCTGGTTCCCTCAGATCAAAACTACACAAAAACAAGAGCAAGGCTGCCAAGGGTTCCTCACATGTTGCCTGGGTTTATTTATTTCTTCATCATCAACTCACATCATTTCTGACACTGCTCTTCAACTTCCTGGATGCAGCCAGAGAGAAAGGCTTTTAAGAGGCACTGAAGTCCAGCCAACTTCTGATTAGCCACAGTGATGAAGGAGAGGAACAGCGCCTGCCCAAAGCAAGAGGACCCTTGCCTCTGAGAACGGCAGGGCAAGGATGCTTGTGTGGGATACGAGAAGCCTTAGTGAAACAAGTGACAGTCTGCCCCTCTCCCCACCCCCCGCCCCGAAATCCCCCTCAAATAGTATTTCAGGAAAACATTCGGCTGGAGTTCCGCAGGGCACCACGTCCACCAGAACGGGAGCAGTCTACAGCCTCCTTTATCAACCTGCATGGGGAAATATCAGCTCCCAGATCAACGGGGGGTAGGTTTTGTAGAACTATACAGGCTCAAGCTATGAGTAAATGCACTTACCAGTGGTGAAAGTGTCTATCAGCACATTAGCACTACTAGACACCAGAAGTCTTCTTTTTATTCAGAGCTAAGTTTACATTTATGAAGCAGACATTTCTGCAGGAGAGAGGGAGAAGCTGGAGTCCAGAGAGCAAGCAGACATGAGATGGTAAGAGTGTGAATGAAGACGGACGTGAAGGCTGGGCCCAGAAATATGCCAGCCAGAGGCGGTGATGCCTCGGGCCTTTCTGATCACAGGCTCAGGGCCCCCAGAAGTTACTCAACAATCGCCCAGACTGTTGCAAGCACTGAAAGAGCCCTTCCCATCCCGCTCCCTCCCACCTCCCCCAACCCCCACTCCCCTTGCCCTGCCCACCGCGACCACTCTGCTCCTCCTCAGAAAGCAAACCAAGCTGCCCTGGGGATGGTGCCAGCTGGTGGCTGGTACAGAGAACTGTCTATCCATCAGCACACTCTTCTCTCTCCTCTCTTGGAGGATTCTTTATCATTCACCTCCTCCTCCCCTTTCCAGTTTCCTCTAACAAGATCATAGAGGGCTTAATCTGAAAGCCTGAGGTCCAGGAATAGAATCCCAGATCCCCCACTTCCCTACCTGGAGACCTAGGGCAAGTCACACAACTTCTCTCTGCCTGGCTCCCTTCTCTGTAAACATGGGTAGAAGTCCCTGCCTGTCCAGCAGGGCCTTTAGGAAGCAGCAAAACTGCAACTGCACCATGAGCAGAAAAGTGCTCATCAACAGAGGGCCCAGCCTCACAGCCTCACCGCTCCTCTCACTCCCCACCACCTGGGTCGCCACTGAATGCTGCTCAGCTCACAGGAGCTTCACGGCCATCATGCTCCAAAGCAACGACGTGGATGATAGATGAATGGCAAGCCTTCCCAGAGGTAAAGACACCATCCCAGCTCTGAACCAGCTGTCCTGCTGGCGGATGTCCGTCTTTTCAGTGTAAATGCTGTGGTCCTGAGTAATGAGCTAAGCGGTCCATCGGGACCTGCATCAACTGTCTATAAGTTACTGACTCCCAAGGCAGGAGGAACTCCACGTTCCTGACCACAGTGCCCTCAGTGACCACTGGGCCTCCCCGAGCCCTCCCTGAGCTATGGAAATTGGGCTCCAGGCTCCCCGGGAGGGAGATGGCCAGCTCTTGTGAGGCCCCACTACATCCCCAAATGTCATCTCACCGTGATAAAGATCTCAAAGGGGCTAATGAAATTATCTCCTCTCCCTTTTATTCCTCAGTAACAACCACAAAATTAGATCAAATGACCCCCTGCTCCTCTAATTTAAGGCCTATTTTATTACCTTCAACCCCAGTTCTCTCTCTTTGAAATGGATATGAGACCCTGAAGACCCCACAGGCCAGTGGGATTAGTAATTGACGGCTTCCTCCTCCTGGCCTGTTCTCCGGAGGGCGCTTCTGCTGCCCCACCTCGGGTGGGGTCACAATCAGTTCAATCTTCATGCTTCAGAGACATCCCCTTTGAACAAGATCAAATGTTTCCCACCCCTGCCTGGTACTCTGCTCAAAGGAACAGCAGCCCCCTCTCTCTCAGAGCAGGAACATCAACCCGGCCAGAAAGGCACAGGCAGAAAGAGGAGGTCAGCACAGTTAACTGTCCACCAGGCTCAAACGCAGGCCCACTCAAACCAGCACCTTGGGAGGGCTGATCGCCCCCAAAAAACGGGAAGCGCACTTTGAACCCAGGAACAAGGAGGGTGAGAAGGACCGTCCCAGCCTGCTGGGCTGTGGTGGAGCATCGGCAGTTTTTGGGGGGGTTTTCTTTTTTTGTTTTTTTTGTTTTGTTTTTTTCAGAGTGTAGCCACTAAGGGTAGCAGCACTTCTCTGCAGCAACCCCAGGCAGGCAGATAAAATGCTCGGAGGTGAGCACAAGGGCTTGCCCATCAGGAAATGAAGGAGAGGAAAGATGAGTATCAATGGCATCGGTCTACAGGGAGCAGAACAAGGCTTCCTCTAGCTCTGAAGGAGGAAGCTGAGAACAGAATTCCCAAAGTCTCAGAAACCACTCCATCTAAGAAATGCTCTGCAGAGAAAAGGCATCGTGTAAAGCACAGGGTATTTACTTCTAGTTAAGACATGGAAGAGGAAATTTTCCCACTCTCTTTTGCCTATTTGGAAACGTTACTTTTATTAACTATGGATTAATACTTTTATTAACTAGTTATCCAAAGGTCTCTTTCCAACTCAGATTCATAATTGTAAAGACTAATAGAAAGCAGTCATTTCATAATTGAAAGAGGACATGAGAGTGATCAAAACAATGCCTTCAGTCTTTCTGTAAAGCCAAAGTCTTAAGATACTCCATTTAAAACCAACTTTTCCTAGAAACAAGTACTTTTAAGTTTTCTTCCACATCCGTGAAGCTCCTATAGTGGACAGACTCCTGCAACGGATAAGACAAACCAGCCAACAGATCACAGCTGACAAGTGACCTGATCAAAGTAAAAAGTGGTTCCCAAATTATGCAATGATTGTGCTCTGGAAACAGAAGAAAGCAAACTCTTCCTGAGAGATGTCAATACCTGGGTGCAGCTTTACAATGAAACGTGAAAATCAATTTTGGAGATTTTGCTTCTTCTTTGAGAAAAAGATGTTAAGATAAAGGCTCACCTGAAGTTGAAGATAATGGCTTCACCTGGAAGAACCAGTGACACCTGAGGGAGGATGTGCCATTGTGTGTGTGTATCTGTCACGAGCTGCAAGTCTGGGTTCCCATGCATTTCAGCAACAAATCTCTGGTTGGAGACCAGCGTGCTAATAACACTGGAGACCGAGACCAGCACACCAGTTGCCATGTCCGCTAGTTGCCTTTGCTCTGACTGCTCCCAAGTGTCTACCCTGGATACAAGGCACCCATGCTGGACAGTGTCTTTGGATGAAGGCCGAGGCTTTAAAACAGCTACATCAAACACAAATACACACACACACATCCTGATACACAAATTCTACTGCTGAGGCACTAGCAGTCCCCAGTAAAACTGTTTTTTTAGAAACAGTAAACATTTAATTGAAAGAAAGAAGACCGTATTAGAAGTTCCAAACAAAGTTCAGAAGCACTAAGGAAACTCAGGAACTGTATCACTTCCTGGACTTTCTGATTAGGATGGTGTGGGGCTGTCAAGATTCAACCAGAGAGCTTGTGAAGTGTGCGAGCCCCTGTGTAGAGGAGACCAGCTCAGGACCTTGGTGATTTGACCGGCCTCATTTTTTTTTCTAACCAGATTAGAACTATATGGGAAAACAGGTGACACCCCAAGAATCAACGGTCCCCGAGAAGCTCAGTGAGTAGCTAATTATTATTAAGTGGTAAGCGCCCCCCATGTGTTTGGCAGCATGACATGCTCACCACCTTGCACTCAGCTTCTGCTGGCGGGTGCAACACAAAACAGGCGGTAATATCCCAAATTCCAAAAGCAACTCAAAAGCTAAAACCCACTCATATTTTAACATCTGGGCTTTTAAACTGCAATTTACTTTCTTAGTTTATTTTTCAAGTATGATAGACAAACTGGATTCCATGGACACTGGAAATTCCTGAGCTAAGCTGAAACCCTCCCTCTTCCCAAGCCCTAGGAAGCTTCAAGATGAATGGGGTCAGGTGAGAGTCAAACTTCTTCACTGCTTTGCCTTTCACTACCAGGCTGGGGCTCAGTACCTGGCAGGAGAAGCCACGGTGACAGGACTGCTTTCATGTGGGACTTGTTGGCAGGTACCTCTACTAGGTTGCGGAATGCACACACAGAAACCAGAGGACAACTTTCTCTTTGCTTTAGGGCTGCACACACCCAAACAAAGCAGCTGGAAAGGCTGACCAATGCGTACTGTTACTGCAGAGGCAGGATGAGAAGGCAGAACAGATGCTCAGGCCGGCATTCCCTGTGTAAGAACGTCTCTGGTCAGATTGAAGGATCACCTCCCACCACCCCGCCTCCACTGCAGCTTCTGTGAACTCAGCCGCCAGCCAGTTCCTGAAAGGACCCAGGCCCCACTCTGGCTCCGATATTCAGATGAACCTCTGCCCCGGGGTTTGCTACTCCCAACCCACGGGTTAGAGCAAAACCACTTTAAGCATCTCTCAGAGATGCCAGTGTACTAAGGCTACAGGGAAAATGGACATGCACCATTTAAAAGCTTTTTATTAAAATTATTTAAACCTAAACTGTGTTTTAAAACATATCCTCAAGCCATTTAGAAAAATTTTTATTTCCTCTGGGTTGTAAATTGGTCAAGTCTATTGTTTGCTCCCTTACCGCCTGGATAGTTGGTTACACATTCAATCCTAGGGCTGCCCAGGGCTCCCAGGGGCTCGTGTCTCCCCTGGGCAGCCAAAGGCCGCAGGCTGCCAGTTAGCACATCACTGACAATGCCACAAAAACTCCTGACTTCTTATCCTTTTCAATAGGGGTAAGAATCTAAACTCCTGCCAACCTGACGTATTAAGCTGATGGTAAATTCTCAATCACGCATGGTAATGTGAGCAAACAGCCATGTAATTAATTTTAAAAGGCCCTCTACACATCAGTTTACTGGCTTAGGAATACATTATCTTTTTTTGTGGCTGTGCCTCAGTTTAGTTCACTAGGGTATTTTTTTTTTCTCGGACGAACATGCATTCGTTTACTGAAAGTCTGTTCCATGCCAGGAACCATGCAAGGTGGGCGATGCAAAAAGAACTCACAGACTAGGGGTAAAGACGTGTACAAACAAGCAAGTAAAGCTCATGGCGGGCACGTGCAGTGTACTGAGCAAGCAGAGACTCAGCGAGCCGTTCTGCTGGAAAGCTGGGAAAAGGCTACACTCCGAACACCCTCTCCTTCAGACGGTTTGTAAATAACAAGCGCAATGTGGGCTGAGCCTTAAATGAGGAACAGGAATTCTAAAGTACCAACTCAAATGGGGAGAAGGGTACCCAGCACAAAGGAAGGAGTGCTGGGTGCTGAGAGGGCCAGCAACGCCCCGGAGAAGGCCAGGCAGGTAAATAAACATCTTCGCCAGTAACTCAGTGGGGAAGGTGCCCACTTTACACTTCCCTTAGAGGGGGGGCCGCCCTACACTTAAGGATTTTCTTTGTAATGCATGAGATCTTGGGGGTGGTTACCAGAGAGCATCACATGGCTAGAGTTTTCTCACAACCAGCCTGAGCAGGAGCAGGTCCAGGAAGCAACCCCTTACCTGGGTGAGGAGGAGCTCCTTGATGGGATGCGAAAGCCACAGGCCAGCTGTGAACTCAAGAGTCTGCTTCCCGGTTTACCTGAAAAACAACAGGAAAGGGCCATTTGTGTTAACACGGAAGAGGCAGTCCTTTAATGGCCCCAGGAGAGACCCACAGACCATGCCTAAGACTCCTTGGTCTCGGAGCAGAAAACCTGGCCAGCGTCACTTGGCCAAGGGGTTGGAGCAAAGAGACCTGGGTGAGAATCCTGATGTTTAAACCCAGTGGCAGGGTAACGGTAAGCCAGACACTTAACCTGTGCCTTGGTTTCCTCCCCGGCAGTATCGACCTCACAGAATGACCGAGAAGGCCTTCCTCACGCCAGGCACAACGCCAAGCCTGGAGTCGTGTGAGTGACCATGTCACGCATTCCCCGCCCTCAGGGAGCTGACAGTCCACAAAGACAGAGGAGTAAACAGGTGGCAATCATGACCTTGATGCAGCTGAAAGAAACTGAAGTGAGGAAATAACAAGGGGACAAGGCGCCTCTGCAGAGGCACCAGCTCGGAGGTCAAAGGGAGCTCCCCCAGAGCAGGTGACGGCTACGTGAGGTCTGACAGCAGGAGCCGGCCAGACTAAGGCGGCAAACCAACAGCACGCCCGGCGGAGGGAACAGCAAAACGGGTGCCCAGGAAGCAAGAAGAACACAGAGCGTCACAAGCAAAAGGAGTATTTCAGAGGCTGAGAGGGAGACTGGCAAGTCATTTGAGGAGAGTTTGGATTTTTTCTTAAGGCCGATGGCAAGCCCGTGGTCTCCTGTAGGAGAGCAGCAGGGTTCAGAAAGCTTTCTGCAACAGAGAGAAGGGACTGGAAGGAGGCAACAAAGGCCCCACTCAGCGACCCCGAATGCCACATCGCTGGTCTGTCGTGGAAAGGCCCAGGAGGCCGCAGGGTAAGAGGACAGAGCGAGGGTTCCCTCTAGTGAACCACGGCTTCTGAACCAGGGGCCCTCCAGCACTAGATGATTCCGCCAGGCAGACACCCCATCAGAAGCGGAGTCTGCCTGTCCCAACAGCCCCTCCAGAAGGTGGAGAAGGGCCTGATGTCACAGGGGTTCCCACATCTGCTCCCCAGACCAGCAGCGGCAGCACCTGGGAACGGGCTGGAAATGCAAATTCTTGGCCCATCCCAGACCCAGTGACTCAGAATCTCCGGGAGTGGGGCCCAGCTGGTGTGTAATTTAACAAGCCTCTGGGTGATTCTGATGCTTCCTAAAGGCAGGAAGCACTAAATGGGAGCAGTGCCAGTATTGGGGGACAGGGAGCAGGGTGCAGAGTACAGAGCTGGCCCAGCCTGATACCCTACAGCGCCTCCATGCTCAAGGCCTCACACTCTATAGGGCCTGTGATGTCCATTTCTGCTTAAAAGGAAATGCACATGCTGGTCTTATAGATGCTTGGAACTATTCCTAGCCGCGTGGACCACGGGGAAGAGTACACAGGCCCACCTCTGGGGTGGGAACGTGGTGCTGCAGGGGAGGTGGCCCACCTCCCTCAGAAACGCCCCACCCTCTTCTGCAGCCCCAGTTTGTCTCAGGAGAGACAAAGGAAACTCCAGCTAGGAACATGGATGCACGCCTCCTCTTTCAGACGACATTTCTCCTCCCAGCTAGACACAGAATCTGACCACCCCGTAAAAGAAATGGGCCATCCAGAAGGTTCCCGTGGTTTCACCGAAGGGTCAGGTTTCTTTCTGGAGTGTGGAACAAACTGTGGTTACAGAGATCCCAGGCCTGGGAGCCATAAAGTAGTTCAGGGTTGAGAAGGGATCAGTTCAGTTGCCTTTCTGTTTGAATATCTATTTTCTCTCTATAAGAAAGAAAAAATTACCAAATTACCCCTCCCCTCCAAAAAGCATGTTTCTATAAAGAGCAAGCAGATTCTCACATTGTTGTTTGTGTTTCTATAGCTCTTGCTTTTCTTTATAAAAGGCCAAAAATGGGGTACAAAACATAAAAACAGTGTTCAGATCAACCCAGATCATGGTGATACACTGCACAGCCCAACCACACTCAGCTCTCCGCGAGGATGGCTGAGCTGCAGGACCTCGTAACAGGTCAAAGGACCACGTGTGGTCCAAGGGCAGGGAAGACCCCATACTCCTAGCACACAAGCAATGCTGCAGAAATCCCCACTGCTGTCTGGGTACCGCGCCCCATGTCTGCACACCCCATCTCTCCAGCCTCCTCACCTGCCCCTGTGCAGATGGTGCCACACCTGTAAGGGCCTTTCACCTGTCCCACGTGGCCTATTCACACAGCCCCCCACAACTGCCAGCCCCACTGAAGATAATGGCTGTTCTGTCATCTCCCCACCAGATAGTAAGCTCACTGAGGAGCGCAAGTAAATAAATGACTAAACACGGGGACATACAGACTCGCCTAGAGTAAGAATTTCAGGCCTGGATTCATCCCCTCACCTTCTCCAGCCCAAACAGAGGAAATGACTTGCCCGAGGACACTGAGCAAGCAAATGGTCACCCCAGGGGAGAGTGTATAGATGGTTCTCATTGTTTTCTGACATTCCTGGGCCATTTCCCCTTATTTCCTGGGTACCTGTAAACCATTACCCTGTGCAGGTAAAGGCATTTTACTTGTGATAAGAACAGATTCATTTTTGTGTGTTTCAAGACCCTGCTCAAGAGCCTGGAGGAACATCTTGTGAATTTTAGAATTTGGGGCACTAAGACCAATCTAAGGACAGAGCAGGGACTCTGGGTGGGGGGTGAGCAGGGCCAGAACACGGCTGTGGGTCGGGGAGTGGGTCAGTCTTCCTAGAAGTTCTCAGTGTCCTGGTCCCTGGGACATACTTGTGTGTAACCTCCCAGTTGGCCCAGGAAAAGCAGGCAGCGGTGGCAAAAAGGCTCTCCCCACCTTCCACCTCCACACTGTTCTGAAAACGCGCTGGATCACTCAGACAAGCTCTGACTTGGCACCAGAATGGCCGAGTTCAGAGTCCCTTTTAGGCAGCCAGGAGCCAAGAAATCCCAAAAATGTAAATATTTTTTGCATGTATAAGAAAGAAAGCATGCACTAAAGCACTTTCTAGGTGGCATGGGGGTGGGGGGTCTCAGAAGAGTCAAACCCTCCTCAAAACTGATGGGAAAAGCCCCTCAGTGGAGAAGGGATGGTGGCTGCTGCTGGCCAGGTTCTCCTGGCCAGCAGCAGGTACAGTAGCTGGATTGTTTCCCGGGCTTCTCTCTCAAAACTGAACAGACTGAAAAAAGAGCAAAATAATCCCAAGTATAATCATGGCGTTTAAAAATCTTAATTTTCATATCTAGACCACCTGGCTTTTCATTACAGCTGCTCAGGCATATGTGAAGTGGCCACATGAGACAGAGGTATGCCAGATGCGTCGTGCAAGACAGTGAAGCCCCTATTATACACCACACCACACACACACACACACACACACACACAAATTAAGGGCCTGTTCTTCCTAGTGCCCTCCTGGGCGTCCTGGGCTCCTCTGGACACCACAGCTGCCCTAGGGCCTGGGGCCTCCGGTCTCCCTCGCAGCCCCACCCCCAGCCCCGCCTCCTCACCCCACCTACGTGTCACCCCATCAAAGTCCACTCTCTTCACACCCTGATCCTGAAATTATCCCTGTCAAGGCCTAAATAACTAATGTTATTACCTATTCTATGAATGCTTACATAAGGTTTAAAGAGAAACATTTCACCCATACTCCTCTAATGATAAAATTTTAGGCACAACAGCTTTTGGGCCGAGAACCCTTTCCACGCTCCACTCCCATCACACTGACCGCTTCCCACTTCAACTGTTTCATAAGCTGCCCCTGCCCCTAGGGTGGAGCTGAGATGGAGCCTGCATGGGTAGAAATGGAGGTTGACGCTGATACAGTGATGTGCAAAGTCCAAGTCCTCAATCTGTCAATTCACCCAGATGAGAACCAGTGTCAGCAGAGGATGAGGGGCCCTTCTCCAGCCATTTCTGGTCTGTGCTTCCTTAGGAAGGGGATGCACTAACACTGTCTCCAGTGTCTGAACCCAAGGAGGGGAGAGGGTGGGAAAAGTCAGCCTTAAGATGGTCCTTTCTCTGCCGAGGCCCAAAGCTTATAGCTCAGGATCTCTAAGAATGCCCCAAAGCACTTAACAGTCAGTGTCTGTAAGATCTTCCTAAAAATAAGGGCTTCAGAATTGATTCTTACACTCTTGACAAAGGTCTCTCTGGTTTGGTCCCCTCCAAGATAAGAAAGAGCCTCACTGGAAGAATGAAAGCATGTGTCAAGATAAACTGAAGTGGCTGTCCAAAGGGACAGAAGCCAGCCCTTCACAACCAAGTATCCAAGAGGCCAAGAAAACAACAGGTGAGGGTGCCCCTCTGACCTGGCCAGTATCACAGGCTCAGATACATGTATTTCTAAATCGATGTTTCTCTAACCTGGTGTTTCTAGAACGTGTCCAAATATAAAACCATCAGGACACTTTGCTTTAAAAAAATTCAGACTGCCAGGACCTAGGCCAAACCTATGAATTCAAAACTCGAGGGGAAAGTCTGAGAATACACAGGTCTAGTCAGCACCCAGCAGATTATCAGGCAAGTTTCAGAAATAATGTTCCAAATGAAACAATAGGTAACTTTTTTAAAATGTTGTAACCACACAACTTCAAAGTGACAGGGTATGTGAGAAAAGGCAGGCTTAATTGGAGGAAGTCAGAGCCTTCTTTTATCCAGTTAAAAATACAGAGTATAATCATTATGTAACAGGGAAATAGATTCAATTAAAATGTAGCAAAAACAAAAGCTCTCTGTTTAGCTTAACCATGTTTCACCTGGAAGACCATCCATCACCTTCCTCCCTGCCCCAAGGCCTGCAGGGGGTCCCCACACAGCTGCTCTGCGTGGCTGTCAGAGGCCCAGATGGAAGTGGCAGGGCTGAGGGCCCTCACTGGCATCCCAATCAAGACCAGTCCCAAGTAGCAGGCCACCAATTCCAAGTCAGACCCCACAGCTGCGCCCCCGCTGTCAGCCTTCACAGGCCTCTGCCGCCAGCCAGCTATTCTGTGATCTTAGTCATGTCCCGGCTTTATGTGAGGCCATGCTGCTCAAAACGCGCTCCACAGAACCAGCAGCACCAACGACACAGGGAACTTGTCAGAAATGCAGACTCCCAGGCCCCACCCAGGCCTGCATAATCACAATCTGTGATTCAGCAAGATTCCAGATCATTCCTATGTACATTCAAGTTTGAGAAGCCCTGCTTTAAAGCATGGAGAGAATGCCCCCCGCCTGTAGGACACCAGCTCATCAGCCCACCCCCTTCTGCTCTGGACTCCAGGAGGCCTTCTTCCCTCACAATCCTCACACGAGTCCTGTCAGTCCCGCTTTGTCTCAGAGCCGCATCACTGTCAGCAGGGCCCAGGGACAGCGGACAATCCACAGCTCAAGCTCAGGGAGTTAAAAGGAGGTGGTAAGTAGTGATTGATCGTCTCTTGCTTTCTCATCTGGCTCCCTTAGGAGGCAGGAATATGGACTCTGTGACCATAAATCAGTAGAGACAATCCAAAGTCAAACAATACTATGGAATGCTGGCGCTCTCGGTTCCAGCACAACGTTAATGAGGTCGAGGTCATGAGTATGATTAGCTTCCTCTGTAACTTGGCACAGACTCCAACGCTCTGCCCTCTGGCCGCCTACAAAGGCTGACGCACCCGTGGTTACTAAGAGGAGAGTGACGAGGGGAGGCTGAAAAGAGCAGCGCCAGTAAACAGCTCAAAGAACGTGAATGACTGATGAGTGGAATGTATCGAGGAACAGCACGCAGCCCAGAGGGACGGCTGACGTGACAGGTGACCGCGTGAGAACGCAACATTATCCCAACAG
This sequence comes from Camelus dromedarius, assembly GCF_036321535.1. Lineage (NCBI taxonomy): Eukaryota > Metazoa > Chordata > Mammalia > Artiodactyla > Camelidae > Camelus > Camelus dromedarius. The sequence goes on from NC_087438.1 coordinate 52,252,100, forward strand.
GCTCAATAGCACACACCAGAATGAGAACGCCAAAATGGGACAAAAAGAAATGGGAAGGCCTATGGCCAAGACTTTAAATGTCAAATGCACAAATAAAAGCTAGAGGGAATCTAACCTGATGGCAGTTGTTTTAAAATGTTGACACTTTTTTTTTTTTTAAAACATGCAAGTTATGTTGACTAACCTAGTTGCTAAGAAAGCTAACATACTGAGGGTCCACGAAATCTAGTTTCCAGACCAAGGGGAGCAATGGTCCCTCCGTAGTGGATCTGATCAGACTATCCTAAACAGTCCCCCAGCCACCTGTCCACACAGGTGTGTACATAGCCTGTCCCACCTCTTCATCACCACCGCCACATGGGTTCTTACTATTCAGTGTGACCTCTGTTCCTGGCTACAGCTCTTTTTTGGCTTTGGATTATAGCTTAAACGTTCCCCACATCAGCTTAGCTCCCTCTGACGCTGCCCTTTCTTTATTAATCAAGAAAAGAATTACAGATACAAGCGCAAACTGGAAAAAAATCACATTAAAAAAAAAGACACCCTAAGCAATCCTTATCAAAAGGATTCAGATCCAAAAGCCCTACGGTCACCTGCGTGAGCTGACACACTACGCTATGTATTACAGCACAAATCCGTGTGGAATCAGTAATTAGGTCTGTAAATTACGAGCTTCCACTACAGAAAAACCCTGAAAGGGCTACTATAAGGACAAGCAAACGACAGAGTAAATACCTGTTCAGACATACTTCCCTATGTAGACGCATCCTCTAGAAATGGACAGTTAGCCATTAAAAAAACCAGATACGATTTTAGATTGTTTTTCAGGTAGTGAGCCATGTTTTTCTTAAGTTTATATTTCATATACAAAGGGTAGCCAGTTACAAACACAAAAAGACCACTTACTGACAAGTCTGTAGTTGCCAGACTGGCCAGTCTATTATTTTTAATTTCAGAAAATTTGATCCCTATGGGTAAGAGAAAAAAAATTACAAATTTTTAAGAGGTTAACTTGTCCTGCGTAATAAGTGTGTCAGTAATAAGCGTATCTGAAGATCAAATGAAGCTGCTGTCTATGCAGTTATAGGTGTCTTTAAACAACTGGCAAATTGCCTCAAAACTGGAAAACAACCATGTGAAATCCAGCCCAACTAGCCTGCCCCAGGAGAAAGGAAGCTTGAACTCCAGGTGCCCCTGACAACACAGCTCAGTGTGGAAAGAAAGAGAATGCTGAACAATAGAATCAGGAGAGGAAAGAGCTCCTCTAATTTTCCGGGCGTGTGGGGAGGTTGCTGCTAAAGGGATATTTAAGATCTCACTGCCGGTTCAGGTTCTATTGAACACTGAAACAATTTATAACAAAGGGGAAAAAATCTGACCGTATCAGTGTAGCACATATTTAATTTAGTACATATCAATCAGACAGACGTTTACACATTTAGATACAGAAGTGAAACACCCCTCAAATCACACTTACAATGTTCATAAAAACACACAAAGCACACCCACGGGAAGGAGTGGGTTCTTCCCTGCTGTAGGAGGAAGCCACCCACCCTAGCTCGGGGTCACAGCACCCAGTCCTGGCTGCATTCCTCCATGACGATATTTACAACAAATAGGGACTGCAAGTCTTTTTAAAGACTGAGACCAGCTTTACAATGTACCACAGATGCAAGGAGGTATGCACTGTTGTGGCCAAAACTGCTGATACGGTTTTGTAAAACACAAAACCAAAAAACACCAACAACTGTTTTGTTCTGGTTTTTAAAGTAACATGCTACTCAAAAATCTGGAAAACACAGAAATAAAGAAAATAGTCACCTGTATCCCCACGAGTCCAAAATAACCAGTTAGAATTTTAGCCTATATCGTTCCAGTCTGTCCATGGCTATCACTTTTCCTTTCAACAGCAGCCCAGTTAATTTTGATGGAAATATATTAAATAGTGTCTATAACACCATTTAACCAATAAATGTGGTATTAAATCAAAATCAGAATGAACCCATAGGAGAAAAATTCAAAAAACACTGAAGTTCTCCTTTCTTCTCTGCCAAGTTGCAAAGTCAGAGTCGGGTGTTTTTCTTGACCTAGTTGAAGGTATTACAGTTAAACTATGAAAACATACAGATAACACAGCTCTTTAACTATGTTCAGTATTTTGTGGATGCACACAAAACTAGTTTACATTCTCAGCAAGTGAAGGTTATCTTACATTTTCTTAAACAAAATATATATCTGCATATTAGTCAGCTCAGGCTGCTTTAACAAAGTATCATTAAACAACAAACACTTATTTCTCACTGTTTCGGAGGCTGCAGTCCAAGATCAAGGTGCTGGCAGGTCTGGTTCTTGGTGAGGGCCCTCTTCCTGGCTTGCAGATGGCCACAGACTCATTGCAGCAGAGAGCATGCTCTGGTCTCTCTTCCTCTTCTTAGGAGGACACTAATCCCATCATGGGGGCCCCACCCTCACGAACTCATCTAAACTTAATTACCTCCCAAAGGTGCCACCTCCAAATACCATCACAATGGGGACTGGGGCTCCTACAGAGGAATTTGGAGAAGAGTAGTCTGGTTAGGACATGTGTGTGTGTTGGGGGTCAGGCGGAATCAACTGCATCAGTTATACATCCTAGCTTTTAAATATGTTCAGAGTCCTTCTATGTACATTCCTCTAAACTATCTCAGTTCAAAATAACACAAACAGATCTCACCAATTCTGCAAAATAACACCAGTAAGAGTCTGGTCATTTAAGGCCAAAGTCAGGGGATTCATTATCCCCTATTAGGCCTGTTGAAAAGGATGAAAGAGAAAAATTCTGTTACTAGGACACAGATTATTCTCACCATGAGCTCTAGTTAGTTGAGAGACTAGGCAACCACTTGCCACTACTGTGAAAATAACTCCATCTTTCATCTCCATCTCTTCCTGCCCGTTGGTCCAACTCTCTGCTGGGCACCTCTCCCTGGAAGGCTCATAACTCAGTTCTGCATTCAACTGAACTCATTACTCCTCACCATCTCCCTGCACTGAGGATCCTCCCCAAAGCTGCTGACCTCAGGGCACAGAGTCATGACCCACGCCAGTCACCCTGAACTCCCTCTTGGTAAGAGCCCACCCGGGGAGATGACCGAGAAAGTGCAGTCAGTCTCTCCAGGCCTTTTCCACTCCCCTTCACCAAGTCCCACCAGGACTCCTGCACTAGCCTCCCAACTCACCCGCCACCCCCAGCGGCCACTGACTTCTTCCTAAAGCACAAATCATCACCTGCTGCAAATTCCCCATCTTCCACACAGCTTTTGAGATGAAGTTCAGACTCCCCAGCTCAGCACCCAAGACCCAACACCCTCAGGTACTTCCCTGCACAACTCTGCCTCTAGTCCAAACAACTACTCCCTGCTGATCCTACACCATTTCAAGTCTCCTAGACTCCAAACGTATGCATTATTATTGCATCATGTATTACTGTAACCTTAAAAGTAATGAAAAAGGGGAAAAAAAAAAGGAAAAAAAAACAAAAAAAAACCTTAAAGGTATATGAGGAACCACGTATCCACTCTTCCCTTAACTCTCTCACACAGAGCCAAGTATTTCAAGTGCCAGACTAGACTCTTCCCTGGACCCAATTTGGGTTTTAAAAGCTGATGATCAGAGCCGACCTCTGATTGCTCCTTTGCCTGTTTAAGGCTGAGAAGTCTCACTTCTGAGAAAACTGCTGCTCGTTCTCCTGGTACACTGGCTGGTCATTCTGCTCAAACAGGACACGTACTTCATTATAAAGCACAGAAAGAAACAGGCCCCCCTTTCTCCCTATGGAGGACCCAGAGGACTGGCTGCCCCAGCCAAGCTGGCTGGTGTGTAGATGAGAAGCACACCCAGCATGCTGCTTTCCCAGGGCAGGCTCTTCTAAATAAAAAAGAAAGCTTCTCGGGTTTATTGAGGTCCTTCCCAAACAGAGTGTGCTTCTCCAACTAGAACATGTGCTCTGGGAGTGGAGAGGACTGCTCTTGGTTCTTGCTATGTTACCAGAGGCCAGAACAGAGCCTGGCCCATGGGAGAGGCTCCACGGGTATTTGCTGAATGATCAGATAAAAGAATGGATGAATGAGCAAAGGGCATTCCTCCCAAAGTAGGAAAGTGATATACAGCATCGTTCTCCAGCTCAAAACCTACTGTTCTGCTGAGAAGGCCTTTTGTTCACTCTGCAACTAGGGACAACCTTAGTGAAAACTGGGCAGTGTACCATTAACCCCAAGACACATTTTAAAGGTGCTTTTTGAAATAAATTCTAGAGATCAGATATTTACTCAATATTCGTATCTTTCTAAGTGCAGTCAGCATTGAGTAAAGCATTGCTTTTAAAATTTCCAAGAGAGACCTCATGTCCACCATTCAAGTTCTTTTTCTTAAATAAAATACAGGTGTTGACTTTGGTGGGACCTGGAACCTGAGAAGCTGCCATTGCAAAGGGGCAGCAGAGCCTGGAATCACAAGCCACACCTGAGCTCCGGCCCACAGATCCACATGGAGCCTGCACTGCACATCTCCTGCCATGGGAGTCCTAGGAAAAGTTGAGCAGAAGGGTCCAAAAAGACGCAGCCTACAAGTTCTAGAAAGATCAAATGTTTCTGGGTGTGTGCTGCTGGGGGCATAGGAACAGCCTCAACTGAGCCTCAACCCAGAAGCAGACCTAAAACCAGCAGTTGCTCTAAAATCAGCTATCCTAGCAGCCCAGCTCTTTGAAGGGCAACACTTTCCTGGGGCATTTGAAATGTTTGACGACCATCATTAACATTTTCTGAGCAATTACTCAGCATGAGGGACTACCCTGTTTGAGATTTACAAATATTAGCCGCTATATAAAAAAAAAAAAGATTAAAAAAAAAGTTTCTTCTGTATAGCACAGGAAACTATGTTCAATATCTTGTAATAACCTTTAAGGAAAAAAGTATGAAAACAAATATATGTATGTGTATGCATGAATGGGACACTGTGCTATACACCAGAAATTGACAAATTGTAACTGACCGTACTTCAAATTTTAAAAAAGCATGTAATCATAGTTAAACTTCAAGGTGGTTCTTTGACTTGAACTTTTATTACCACCATTTTATAGACACAGATACCAAGGCTGAGAGAAATCAAGTAACTTGCCCAAGGTTCAGGTAGTGACAACTCTGGGAAGCTCAATAGTCCCAATTTGGGCATCCTATATTTTGGTCTCCTACTTTGTCAATTCTTTGCAATGAAGAAGTCGAGAGGCTGTATACACTGTTCATTAAAAATGGGTACTTTTCTACATAGTCATTTTCTATCTTCTCCTACTATGGACTTTTCCTTCCAGCCCCGCCCAAACACTACATGGAGTAAAATGTCTTTAATTCATCAGTCCACATCAGAACCCAGCCGCATGGTTGAACAGCATATATTACTCTTTCCAGAAGGCTCTGCTTTAATCTACAAAGATCCCTTTTCCTTCCTATAGACAAATTACTGGTTCATGTATCATGACAAATTAGATTATATTCAAGAATATTATATTTGCAGTGTAATTATTCTTCCTAATTGGACTGCTCTGAAAACAGATGATTCCCCCCTTGCCACCTCCATCGTCTCCTGCAACAGTGTCTTTTTTTCCTGCCATAAAATGTTTGCTGCACCCTTTGCAAACACTCCACAACAGGCCACACTATCTTATCTCCGTCTGACCACTTAGGAAAAATATTATAACATAGAGTTTCATCTAGTATAACCTCAAACTCCTCTAATGTTATTTCATCAGAATCAGACCTCTGACAAAGACTAGTAACAAGCCTATTGCAGTGTGACAGCAACAAGAAGTGAGAATCGTGGGTTTTATTCTTTTCCCTAACTTTAAAACATTTAATCTCCTCACCAGCTTGTGCTCCCTAATCTCTTACATTTGAAAAGAAGTCGTTTTTAAAGAGGACCGGTAGAAAAGAGTCAGGGATACTCAGGAAAAAGCTACACCAAAGAAATCAGTATCCATCATTGCTTACACCTGGCGGGGGTGCGGCTCCCAGGCGAGTTGGTGAAGCAAAAGCAACGTGCGGACTAGAAACTTCCCTCGGAACTGGGTTACTCAGGTTTAACTCTCGGGACCAGGATCCAACAACTCCTCCTCCCACTCCCGCCCACACCTCTCCTCCCTCTAGCTCCAACACGCTCCCGTCTATAGGGGCCGCTTTGCGATTTTAGACAGAAGTTCTACTTTTGCATGTGGGTCACTGAATGGCAGCTTACATGCACGCACACAATCAAAGCAGAGAAACTGGGAAATACAGGAAATGGCCGGGGTGGGAGTGAGAGTGGGGGAATGAGACTTTACTCCCATTTACTCCCATTGATGAAACCGCGCATCAACTCTCATAAAACTCCTGACCCTCCAGAAATAGAAAAGTTGAACAGAATTGAAGAATATCCTCTCGCTCTTCCGAGTTCAAAGAACACTAGATCGCTGAATGAAGGGGGGGGAAAGGGACACAAACACACAAAAGTTTGCCTAAAAACATCCAGAAACCCATCGGCTCAACCCACCCAGCCCAGATGTGGTCTTCCTACTCCACGCCCACCACCTCCTTCTCTAGCCCGCACCCCCAATCCCTGAGCTGCCCACAAAAATGCAGCCCAGATCTGAGAAGCAGCTGACGTCTGTGGCCGGCGTGACCCACACGCCACAGACCAGGCCCCGCGGAGGCGACCACGGGGTGGCCCCCGGGCGCGGTACCAGGCGCGCCGAGCCCGGCGCCAAGCAGAGCCCAGGACCCGTGCGCCGGTCGAAGCCCGCCAGCGGCGGCGAGAGATTGGGCTTCCGCCGGCTTCCCGGCCAATTGCGGTTCCAGGCACAACTTTTTTCCACTTCTGCTGCGGGCAACCACGGCGGCGAGAGCCGAAACGGCGTTCCCTCCCGTTCCCACCATCCCGCCAGCACCTCCCCGGCCCGGTCCTCCCTCCCCGCGGGCTCCGCGGGCGCCGGGAAGACGTTCCCGCGCCCGCCGCCGCGCATGCAGCCCGGGCTCCGCCGGCCGCGACGGCTCCGCGAGCACCGCGCCCCGCGCCCCACCTGGCCGGGGCTGCGGGCTCTCCCTCCGCAGGCGCGCGCGGGCCCGGCGACTCCAACTCACCCAGTCCCGGCGCGGCGTCCCCGGCTCCGAGCCCGTAGCCTTCTCCAAGCCGGGGCTTTCCGTTACGCCTCCCCGCAGCCACCCCTCTCTCTCTCTGGTCCCGCCGGCTGCTCGGGAAAGGAGGAGGAGGAGAAGGAGGGAGGGGAGAGGGGAGGAGACGGCGAGAGGAGGGGGCGAGGGAGGGAGGGGAGGGGGTCCCCAGGCGGGAGAGGAGGAGGAGGAAGAGGAGGAGGAGGCGAGAGCGCCGACCTCGGCCGCCCCCGGGGCTAGCACGCTAGGAGGGGAAAGAGGGGCGGGGGCAGAGAAAGAAAGAAGCCGCCGAGCCTCCCTGCCCAGGACCCGGCCCCTCGCCGCTGCCCAGTCACCATCGCCGCCGCGTCCGGCTCTCGGCCGGCGTCCGGGGGGAGGGGTCGGGGCCGCGGGCTCTCCCAGCGCGGCGCGCGGGGCGGGGCGGGGCGGGGCGGGGCGGGCGGCCCGGGGCGATGCGAGGGCGGGCGGACGAGGCCCGGCCTCCGGGGGGAGTGTCCTGCGGGGCTCGCGAGGGTGTGGGCGAAAGGGGATCCCCGAGCGGAGGGGCGGAGGCCTGGGGGCCTGGAAGCCGGTCACTGAGCCCGCCGGGTGGCGGCGGCTCCTCCCGGAGTCCTGCGAGGGTTCCCGGAGCCGCGTCGGGGACCTCCCCGTGCAGTTTCGGGAAACCGTCTCAGGAGCGCAGAGAGCGCGCACTGCCGGGCCTGGGAGGCGGGGAACGGCGAAGTCGGAGTCGGGGGCGAGAGGCCGGACTCTCGGAGGAGAGCCGGCCCTAGAGCGCCTGGAACGGTTCCCCAGGCCGGGCCCGAGCGAGAAGAACGTCCGTCCGCTAATCTTGGGGAATCCAACGCGGGAGGGTGGGTTGGAGTAGCTGGACCCCCATCCTCGCCTTCCTCCTCTGGAGTCGAGGCTCCAGGAGTAAGTTTCCTTGCCGTGTGAATCTCTAGGAAAGGAAACTGTTGCGAATAGTCAGTTACAAAGACTATTCGTAAATTGATTGCTTGAGGTCCTGAAATATCCTCCCCTGAATTCAAAATACGGTTTCAGGGTGAATTTCGAAGCCAGTAGTTTGAAAAGGCATCCTTGTCCAGAAAGGGGACTTACCAACTACCCCACCCACCGCACCCAGGGTGGGAGCAAAGAACATAGCGTCAAAGGGCCACGAGTTAAGGTGACAAATTTCTTGTGATTCAAACGTCGGGACGAAGCATTTAGCCACGCCAACCTTTCTTGTCTTTTTTTTTTTTTTCTTTTTCCTGTCAATCTTGCTCCTGACCCCAACGTCTCAAACTCTTGTATAGGTCACCTGTATCCACTGATTGCCTGAACTCAGACCCCAGCAGTCAATTCTGGGCCGCTCTCCTCCACTGTCAGTCGCCGCCCTCATTGATTCTTTCCAAACCTACTGCCACCTTGCTGGTTCTTGCTGTTTCAGGACTTCATAGCTTCAGTGACCTCCTCCCTGATTCCCTGCTCTGGCCCTCTTGGCCCTGCCATCCATCTGCACACGCCTACAGATAAATGGTTCCAGAACACCGCTTGGGCAGGCTACTTCCTGTTCTAGAGTCTCTCAGAGGCATCTTGCCGTGGAAAATTCTGAATTACTACCTCAAAACCTTTCTATTCAAAGACATCCACCTACCTACTCCTTGGAGCCTGGCACTCTAACCCACCGGGGACCCCCCCACCCCAGATTCCATACTGTATCCACGTGGGAGTTGCTGATGCTCTTGCCAGACTGGCATGCTGCCTTTTATCTTCTCCCACAGCCGAATCCCACTTATCTTAGTTAAAAATGAAGTTTGCAGTACAACTTTTCTTCTATAAAAGGATGTGTGCGTCCCTCCCATTTTTGAAATCATACACTACAGATCACAGAGTTTATGCGGGAAATAGAGTTGGGAACAAACATCTCAGAATCTGTGTAACACTGCAACCAGAACACTAACAAAAACAGTAACCATTCCAAAAAACACCAGCAGAGTTTATGAGCCATGTTCAATTCCTAAGAAACACTATAGTAAATATAAACATAGGACTTTACCTTTATAAAAAGATGGAAGTAACTGGTGAAGAGATTGGAGGAGAGTTGTTTGAGGCTAATGAGTTAGGAAGATAAGCACAAAATGCTCAAATAAGAGGTGAATTCACCCCCTCCCAAGTTAGAGCTCATGGCCAAACCAATCCAAGAGAAAGAACATAGGGTGAACAGGCATCAGGTGTAGAACTGTGTGTTCTCCACACCTGGCATTCCACAGTGTTTTGTTTGCAGCTGCTGTTATTTGAGGGTGCAAAATATTAAGATATTGACAACAACTGCGTGTAAACCAACACAACCACCCCCTTTTACTAATATCCTTTCCCTCCATGTCAATCATGAATGAGTTAATTTCTATGACATATGCTTTCGTTATAGAAACATGCTTATGACAGATTAGACTGTATTGTACTTAATTCTATGCTTAGAAAGACTCTACTTCATTCCACACAAGTTGAGCACTTATTATATGCCAGGAACTGTTTCAGGCACCGGGAATGCATCAGTGAACAAAGAAAAACACAAAAATGTCTGCCTTCGTGGACTGTGGGTACTTGAACACAGCATCACAGGATACGCTGTATTATGGTGTTGTATTATGCTTCATATGTATGTAACTTGAAGCGATGCCTCATCTACATTCGTCTCTTTGAGGGTTAGAGTTGAGCCTTATCTCTTTGTGTCTTTCACAATGTCAGACACAGTAAATATCTACTGGGACATGTAAATAAGGGGGGGTTACACCCATTTTATACCTTGTGTTAGTGAATTCACAGGAGAATCACCTGGGAAATCTAAAACTCAAGGGTTTGTTTTTGTTTGTTTGTTTGTTTTCCAGAGCCGTGTTTGTTGCTATTTGGGCTAAAATCAAAGCGCACATCCCCAGATATTTAATTTGGATCTGAAGAGTAACTAAACTATGCTTAACAGGAGGCAAGAAAATAGGGATGGGCAGGGGAGGGAGAACAGAGAAGGAGAGAGATGCTAAAAGGTGTAGTTCAAGAAGAAAATACCTGCTAAGTTGTCTGGAAAGGCAGGGCTGGAGAAAGAACAATACCAGGAACTTCGGATTATTGTGAATGCTGCTTCTACCGTGCGCTTCAGCCAAATATTCAAGAAACATTTACTGTGAGATAAGCTAGGAGGAAACTATAAGAAATGAAAGGGTACCCGCAATGTTTGATCAGATGACAAGGGGCCTTGGAAGAAAATAATTATGAGCCGCAGGGTCGTAAGGTAAAATTACAGTGGTGCCTGGCTAACATGTTGTGATTCTCAACTTCCTTGCCTGTGCAGATCACTCAGTTCTCTGAGTATTATACCCAACCTGGTGTACCTTGCATCAGCAAGGCTATATATCTTTCATGTGTGAACACTTTGTATCCTATTCGGAGTGTGAACCTGCTTGGAATGTAAATAAAATGTGCATTTATGACGGATGCATTTGATATATTTTCATGATCATCAGCACATTGACTATTGATTAAATTTTTCTATTCATCTTCATAACAATCTACCTCTCAAAAGAAACCACCCCCATTTTGAGAGACTGATATTTCCTAAAACTGTGATGATAGGATTTCAGTGCTAGACACAAACTTGGAAATCCATGTCCTTTGAAGATCACATGAAAAATTAAACAATTTAAGCTGAGAATCTCTTCAAAGAAAGTAGCAAAATTGCAGTTCACCAACTTGGAATCCTGTGAAAATCAGGCTCTTAAAAATTTTCGTTCTACCTTTTTATTCCATGGATCTAAATATACAAAGAAGCCATCTGAGATTCTAGGAATTCATTCTCCTTGACAAGTACATATTGAAAAAGGGCAATTTGAGGGGTTCTACTGATTTAATAGGGCATTGCCAATTAAAATCAGTGCTCTCTGATATACGTGAGACAGAAGCCATCCTTCTGGCCATAGGAATGACCTGACCAATGTCTCCAATGGACTAAGTAATGTCATATTTCAATTTCTGCTTCCAACTGGCAGTTAAGAGTTAAAATTAAATGTATAATTTTCCCTATTTTCACTGAAAGCCCATTACCAAGGTGCTAGACTATCTCTTGAACAAGAAAAATAAAATGTCTCCAATTGAAAACAAATGTTACAAGTGCACATGGACACTTTTCCAATAACCACATAAAGGGAAGGCAGTAGAACCAAGTCAGACACACAAAGGGCCATGGGCTTCTGATAAAATCTCAATGAACTGTAGAAAAGACTTCCTTTTTCTTCATGGATCTACTAAGGACACTACCTACATTCAAGCCAAGGAGAAACAGGGCCCTGAAAATATGCCCTGGCTAAGTCATGAGAGAAAAAATTACACAGAACTTTGGGCATTTGCTTTCTTCTGGTAAAAACTGAGGGCTGTTGGCCACTTTTGTCTTCTGACCACAGTCTCTACCTCCAGGCCTTCCTTTCTTCTATAAATGAAACAGTAGTTTTAATTTGCCACTGACTTCTCTTAAAGTAGTAGTCAAATTTCCCGCCTCTAGTTCTAAAACTAGATTCCATGTGATTCTGGCAAAACTCAACCCAAGAAGGTGCTCCGTTCATTTCCTCCTATTATGTCACTAATACCATAAACAAATGCATCTGGCCCTCATCCAATTGATCTTACCCCTGAAGTGAGGTGGGAATTTCCATACAGGGAGAATGTTTTATTATGATATTACTTTATAAGTTGCATGCAAATTCTGCAACATTCTTAGCTGCTCAATAACGTGTAGCTGGCAAATTCAATTCACTGAATCTTTATTTACACTGAATCCTCACCTGCAGACATTTTCCTGGATTATAAACCTCTCTCAGAAGAGGCACAAAACACAAAGAAGCTTGGGGGATTAGCTGTCTTACAGTATTCATGACAGGCATAAAACCACCCAGAGAAAGCACACTTTAGCCCTTTATAACAACAATGCTGTGCATCTGGCCCCTGACTTGCACTTTTAGGAGCTTTATGTTTTTGATTATGAATTATGTGTTGCATTCAAAACCTCGAAGAGGTAAGGTTTTACTATTTTACCCTCACTAGTACTTACAATGAAATTTGGGAAATAGTCAGCATGACTCAATAGCAATGCTGGGATGAGAATTTGAGGACACCAGTGTTCTTCCTTTTTTGCATTGTGAAGAGGATACTTGTTCCTAATGTGGCCCAGACTGAAAAACCTAACCTCCAATCTGAAAACCTGGCCTACAAGGAACATTTTTTTCTTTTACTTCCTCTTACAATGTTTTTCCTGGAAACAAAGAATACAAACGTGTATCTGTAAAACTAGCAACTGTAGGGCACCCTATTTTCACGTTGTGCTAGATTTAGAATACATTTTGTTTTCTATTGATAATAAAAATATTTAGTATTATGGATTATAACCTGTATTCTGCCTACTTCCGTGGAATGACTTATTATTAAGAATAACAGAAGAACATAAGAGGTCCTCTTACTGGGGTCCTGGCTTACCATAGCTAAGCTTTAAATTTAGCTCTAGGCTTCCCAGAGTCAAGACAAGAATGACGTACAATGAATAATGGTGAAAGAATCATAGTTGTTCTTAAGTTAGGCAAACTTTTTCCTGGCAATAACTTCTAAGAGGGATTGAGTCATGGGAATCTTTACATAAGAGACACTGGACAGTCTAAACATCTAGATGTGGCATCTTCACTGAGAGAAAGCAAGAGACTCTTGCCCCACAGAGGAGAGAGGGTAAAAAATTAACGAGAGGAGAGATAATTGGGAGCTTGGGATCAGCTGATACAAATTGCTATTTACAGAATAGATAAACAACAAGGTTCTACTGTACAGCACAGGGAACTATATTCAATAACTTGTAATAACCTATAATGAAAAAGAATATGAAAAAGGATACATACATATGTATAACTGAATCACTACGCTATACACCAGAAACTAACACAACATTGTAAATCAACTATACTTCAATAATAATTTTTTTAAAAAGTTAATAAGAGATGACATTGTCTAGACTGTGTTTCTGTCATGGCTGAAACTGGATTATCTAAACTTAACTTCTATCCAGACTCTGGGACCCAGAGGATACTCTCTGTGCCCTCACTTAAGAAAAGAAAAATAAAGGAGTCTTGTATTAACCGACTTATGCAAAAAATGCCATTTCTTCATTGACTTCACAAATCTTTCTCAATTCTAAATCTTCTATTATTTCACATAGAACTCATTTGACAACTATGACCTGTATTCATTTCAGAGCAACCTTGGGAAGATTTTCAACGAAAACAAGCATTGAGGACAAGGCTAATCCACCCACATAGCTGAGATTAGTTCTAGCTTTTCTTCCAACAGGATGGCATTGTGCTATACTAATCATACAGAAGAATGTTCAATCTCTTTTGAGGCCACATAAATGAGAATAACATAAGCTGTGAAATTAAAATTGACCATAAAACTAGTTTTTATAGTTGAAGAGTGATTTCTTAAAATATCCTGTGAAATTCTGCTGTTAGACAGCTGTCTCAAAATAGTTACAAGTACCCCTTTAATTTCCTAGAGTGTCATGAGAAAAACGTTTGAGATTAATCGATTCAAGTCCCTCCAGTGCCTTCAGATTCAATTTGTGTTCACTAAATGTGTGGTAAGAAAAGCTCCTTTTTATGAAAAGACCATGAGTTTGAAGTCCTAAGGACTATGTACAAATCCCACTCCTCCACTAGTTACTAAGTTATTTTAGGCAAGTTACTTAACTTCTCCAAACTTTAGTTTCCTTGCCTTTAAATGAAGATAATACTACCTATTGCATGGGATTATTACAACTCTTACATGATTGTTATTACAATATGTGTGAAGGAGTCTACGGTAGTGTCTAATATAAAACAGTGCTCAGTAGATGTGTATCCCCTTCCCTGACATCCATATTCCTGCAAAAAGAATCTTCTTCCAATTCAAGGAGACCACTCTTTCCAGCTTAGCGATACATAGCTTTCCTATTCTTTTTTTTAAAAATGATATGAGAATCAAAACACTGTAGGGCTGGCATAAGGATAGACATGTAGATCAATGGAGTAAAATTGGAAGTCCAGAAATGAACGCTCATATTTATGGTCAACTGATTTTCAACAAAGAGCCAAGACATTTTAGTGGGGAAAGAATATCTTTTCAACAAATGGTGCTTGGACAACTGGATACACACATGGAAAACAATGAATATGAACCCCTACTTCATGCCATACCAAAAGATTAGCTCAAAATGGATCACACACTTAAATGTAAGAGCAAAAACTATAAAACTTTTAGAAGAACACATAAGAGTAAATCTTCATGACCTTGGGTTAGGCAATAACTTCTTAGCTATGACATCAAAATTATAAGTAACAAAAGAAAAAACACATAAATTGTACTTCAAAAAACTAAAAACTTTTATGTGAAAAGAGGACACCATCAAGAGTGAAAAAAAACATAAAATGCATTAAAACATTTGCAAAACATGTATCTGATAAAGGATTTGTATCTAGAATATATAAAGAATGCTTACAAGTCAATAAAAGTAATAATAAAATTAAAAATGGGCAAAGAATCTAAATAGACATTTTTCCAAAGAATATATACAAATGGCCGTTAAGCACCTGAAAAGATGTTCAACATCATTAGTAATCAGGGAAATGCAAATGAAAACCACATTACACATTCCAGGATAACTAAAATAAAGAAGACTGATAGTAACAAGCCTTGGTAGGAAATGGAGAAATTGAAACTTTCAAATTTTGTTGGTGAGGCTGTCAATGGTGCCACCACTTTGAGAAACAGATCCATCCCTTTGCCACCAGACTGGGGATTTGGGCCTAGCTGTACCTTCCTTGGTACTCAAGCCAAGAACAGGCCTTCGGGCACTAGAAGACACCAGCTTTTGTCTCAATAACTTGGACTACACCAAGTTGGACTAGACGGCGGTGAAAAATCTTGGCATACTGCATGCTTTCTAGCCAAACGAAAAATGTCAGCCAACAGGCTGTAGGAAAGACTCTCCCAGGGGATTTTATGATCCAGGTTTTAATAGAGGCTGGGAAACTATCTTCAGAAGTTTGCCTAGGTTGAGTTAAATCAAATATCATTGTCATTTATTATGGGGACATGTGACACCTACTAGTGGTCTAAATCAGTACTCCTGGCGGGCACCCTCTCCTTAGCTAGGTCAACAACTTAATAACAAGTAAAAAGAGAATTTCCCTTCTTTTGAGTTGCCCTTTTGCAGTTATACAAAATACTACTTTATAAACCCTCATAACTTTGTAAACCATATAAGGCCTTCAAATCCTAATGGAATTATTGACTCTTAAGTCAAAATAAAGTTTCGGTGCAGCTCTTAATGCATTTATTGATTGCCGATGGGATCAAAATTAACATGAAAAAATAATCCATAAAAATATCCTAAAAATAAAGTTACGTCAGAAACCATCTCTGTGTCTTCTAACGTGGGATTTTATCTGTCAGTGCAAAGTTTCCTTAGAAACCTGAACTTTCTTTGACCTGATAGAATCTAGCCACTTCAGCTTAGAATGAAAGACAATACAATATGCCTATTCAAAAATAAACAATTATTTACAGAGCATTTTCACCCCAGAGACCTCCAAAGAAAAAGCAACTTCCATGTTTACTGATAACAAAAATGGAATTCAGGAGAAGCATTTCAAATTTAGAAAACAAACTGTTAAATCTTTCTTATTCTTTGTCTAAAACTGGCTGTGGTCCAGAAGCACAGCTTCTCTTTCTTAGCCCAGAACACTTTCCAAAGTTTCCAAGCTCCTGACATTGCAAGCAAAGAAAATCTGCCAATGCCTGCGGGTAGCAATGACAGCAACCTGCTGACATTTGAATGCAAGAGACAGTGCATTTACTATGTTCTTCAAGGAGCTAGCTTGTGAAAAAACCTTGAGGAAACGTACTAATGTCTCTCATTTCTCAATATTGCAAAATAAAGCTGTTTAATAACGCTTGTTTATATGCATTCATTGGATTTCAATGAATTCAAAGTTTTATTATATTTTTAAACCCCAAATCTCACATTTTATGGAAATTATTAGCAATAGTTGATAGCATTTTACAAAGTTCAAACTGCAGCTGTGATGGTTCAGTTATTATCTCGAGCCATGTCAGGTAGTGGTGGAGTAGCAGAACCAAAGGTTGATTTCTTATCTCACAATTTACTATCCAAGCCCTAGGAAGGACCATGATTTAACTCTAGGCCATTTTTCTAATAAAGTAATCCCACCAAACATTCTGTATGGCAGTGGGATTGTGAGGAAATGCTTTTAAAAGATTCATTTCTAGGTTTAGTTTTATTTATATCTTGAGAGAACTTATGTTAGAACATATCCCCCATTGAGACAGAATCATGATGAAATAACTCACTGAGCAGGAAGTTCCAGAAGCGACCAAGTGCCTGCTGACCCAAGTCTTCCTCTTCATTCAGTATCTCATGACCAGTTTACAGTAACCTCTCAAGTGGAAGAGAAAGTTGGACCCTCACCTCACACCATATAAAACAATGAATTCAAAATGGATTAAAGACCTAAACGTGAAAGTTAAAAAGATAAAATTCTCAGAGGAAAACATGGGAGTAAATCTTCAAGAGCTTGCATTTGACAATGAATTCTTAGACATGGCAGCCCAAAAGGAACAGAAGAAAAATAGATGTTACATTTCATCAAAAATTAAAACTTCTGTGCATCAAAGAACACTATCAAGAAAGTTAAAAGATAACCCACAGAATGGGAAAAAATATTTGCAAATCATATATCTGATAAGGGTCAAGTATCCAGGACATATAAAGAGTTCTTTTAACTCAATAACAAAAAAACAAACAACCCAGTTAAAAACAGACAAAGGATCTGAACAGACATTTCTCCAAAGATATACAAATGGCCAATAAGCACATAAAAAGATGCTCAACATCATTAGTCATTAGGAAAATGCAAATCAAAACCATAATGAGACAGCACTTCATACATACTAGGGTAGTTACAGTAAAAAAAACAAAGGGAAAACAACGTGTTGGTAAGGAGAGTGAGAAGTTGGAACCTTCAGTCATGGCTGGTGGGAATGTAAAATGATACAGCTGCTTCAGGAAACAGTTTGGCAGTTTCTCAGAAAGTTGAATGTAGGGTTAAACATGACACAGTTCCACTCCTGTATTAAAATCCAGTGGTTTATCTTGCAAAAGTTGAAAAAAAAAAAAAGATGAGATTGAAAAATAGAAAGGGAAGGCTTTTTTCCTTTGTGTATACACATATATATCACACTGATTTAATTTCTATAAAGAATACATAGAAAAGGATCAATAATACATTCAAGGTTATTTGTTAATGATTAGCAGTGGAGTTGCTCAGCTTTAAGGAGCACTTGATGTTGAGTGACAGGGAGAGAGGCATTTTATGTTTAAAGATATGAAATTCCCTTCAATCTGTCAGAAATGTGGCAGGGCAATAGGAGCAGGATGCAGAAAGGAGGTGGGCTGAAGTGTACAACAGAAGCCTCTGTTTCCTTCAAAAGTTCACCCAGCCAGGCTGGGTTAAGGCTGCTTCCCCAGGATCGGGCGGTGGTGGTGAGGAGAGCTCGCAGCCCTGCCATCCTGCACCAGATACAGACTTCTCAGGACAAGGCTGAGACGACAAGAGCACAGCAGGTGCTCAAAAATCCTTGCTAAACTATATGAATTAGAATAATGTATACCAGCGAAAAGATCTTTCTTTACTGCTACTTGACTTAAAATTTTTTTTAAATCTGGGGAAGGGTATAGCTCAAGTGGCAGAGCACATGCTTAGCATGCATGAGGACGCACATGCCGAGTGCTTGTAACAATACGTGGCAGGTAATAAGTACGCAATGTATCACAGCTGCTATTATAAATCCTCAGCACAGACAACCTGGGCTGGAAGCCCCCATTTTCCACTTGTTCCCTAGTGTCAGCAGGCGCCTTGTTGAACGTTTCAGTGCTTCGGTTTTCTACCCTCTAGAGTTGGTATGATGACACCCATCTCACGGGGTTGTGAGGATGGACATCTAAATGAGCTCAGCGCAGAGCAGCTACAGGGCTTGGTCCCAGGGGGCACACAGGAATTGGCGGTTACATCTCAGGCTTCTTTTATAAGCCCCACCCTGCAAAACCACAAAGCCAGTGCTCAGAGAACTGAGGAGAGAAGTTTGGAGACAGAGGATTTTCAGGGCAGGAAGGGGGCACAGTCGCCGGCATTTGGGTGGCTTCCTTCTTAGGTCCAAAGGACGGCTGAGTGAGAGGCCCCAGGGGTCTTACCCACTCAGGGAGGCGAGAGGGACTCCCTGGGCCAGCAGACTGTCTGAGTTTCCTTAATTTGTTTCTAATCAAATGTTCTGGCTGGAGGACTGTTCCAGCTGTGGGAGGGTGGGAATGTTTCAGTGAATGTGTTATCAAAAATATCCAGTTTCTCTGTTTAAAAAATATCTATCACTTGCAAAATCACAGAAATGGAAGGGTTTGTGATGAAACAGGCACCCCAGGCTGTTCCCAAACAGAAGGCTTCTTTCTAGAGTTTTCTTTGGGTGACTTTTCAAAGTCTCCTGCCTGGCTGGCCTGCCTCAGGCAAGTCTGCAGAGTGTGGGACAGAGGTTGGAGACTAGGTGGCTGTCAGCAGACAGGGCCCCGGGCAGCGGTCCCTCGCTTTACCCCTTTCACTCCAGTACAGCACGGAAGCTCAGCCAGTTTTTAAATGCCTAAGTACTCTGGGAAATTAGGAAAGGGAATAATAGGAATCAATTAATATGTAAGTCTGGTACTCAAGTATCTCATGAATGATTAAAACATGACTCAAGAAGTTTATCTGTCTCTCTGAGGCAGGCCTGCTTCCTCTTCCCCTCAAATCCCAGTTCCTCCTCCAGCTCCATCTTGGAGCAGCTCCTTTCCTGTATTTCATCTTACTTCCAGCGCCCTATTCAAGTCTGGGATCTCTCCTTTAATATCCTTAAACCATCCCTGTAGACTCAAGTTGTTGCCAGAGCTGCTCTATGTCTTTGTTTAAAACCTACCAAACCTTACCCTTAGCAGGAGTTAACATAAGTCTTTAGGCTAAAGGGTCCAGAGATAAGAAAGGAAGCTACAAACAAACAAAAAAACAGACAAAAACCCCAGTTGGAGAGGGTGTGGAGAAAAGGGCACCCTCCTACTCCGTTGGTGGGAATGTAGTTTGGTGCCGCCTTATGGAAAACAGCATGTAGTCACCACCCTCCACCCTGGTTGGAGTCTTAGTTTGTCCAGAACAATTCAACGATATGTGTCAGCTTGTTGTCTGTGTGCCTTCGGGAGGGGCTAGGACGCTCCTGTCTGAATCCTTCACCTCATCACTTACCGAGCCTGCTCTCTGGGCCCGGGGGAGGGCCTTGGACACAGAAGCCTTTTGTTTCTACAGACAAGAAACGGGGGATATAGGGGGCTTTTGTACCTGTAAAACTCCACAAGGTCCTGCTCAGTTTCAACCCACCCCTTTTCTTTGATACTTCTCAATCCTGAGGGGAGTAGGGTAGGACAAGAAAGGGGAATAAAGTTTTGGATAGAGGGATTAATCATAAACTCAGTAAGGGAACTCGGTTTCAGGGGGACTTGGTTGCACTAGTGGCCTGAGAGTAAAATGTTGTAAGACTTGGTTTCATGGTCACTGAGCTTCTGAGCTAACTTAGGGTCACATAAGGCGACAAGTGTTAGGTGCCACTGAGTGTACTCATCCTGGCAAGCAGGAAGGACTTTCCTCCCCGGCATGGTCAGGGAAGTCTTCCCAGAAAAGGTAGGATTTGACCTGAGTATTAACAGAGTAGGCAGGATAGTGGTTCTCAATGCATTTTATTTATTTACTTATTTATTTTTCAATGCATTTTAGAAAAATAAATGTGTTGGGCTCTACCCCGAAATTGGGGATATAGTTGCTGAATTCTTTTTCTTTCTTTTTTTTTTTTTTTTTAAGTTTCACAGATGATTGAGTCAGGTGATCAGTGTTGAGAATTGCTAGTTTTTGCCAGGCAGAGGGAAGAAAGAAGTCATTTCAGACGGAGGAAACAGCTGTAACCAAAGAGGAAAGGCAGGAAAGCACAAAACTTTTATTTTGGGGGGGACAAGTAAGAAATAATTTAGACAAATTTCACTGGTATATATTTAGTGCTTGGAAGGCTCAGAAGTTTAGATTCTATACTTTATGCAATGGGGAGCCATTGGTGGTTTTTAGGGAGGGGAGAATTTCTAAGAGATAGAGAAGTGTTTCTACATCAGATACTCGCTCTGCCTGGAGCCAGCAGAATTAGACTTGGAAGAGGCATACTGCTTTCCTGTGTCCACAGCTGTTAGTCCCAGTCTGTTTTGTAAATTGCAGACGAAGCTAAAACTAAATGTCATGTCGAATCCTGCCCCAGAAAGATTGCAGTGATGATACCCACTGTTTTGTTCCTACGTTTTCCAAAAGACAATCTGATGTTCTCACGTTCCCCAAACTTTCAACTGTCTGATCATGTCTATGGAGAGGTAGTGAGTTTTCACAGAAGTACAGGTACATGTGTTGGAAGAGGAAAAAAAGGGGGGGGGGACAATGTAAGAGATAAAGTAAGGGAAGAAATTTAAGATTTATTGTTCAATTGGATTGGGAAGCAGGCAACCAGGATAATAAATAAGGAATTCTTAAGGAAAATGGGGAGTTTTGATCTGCAGAGCAGTGAACTTCAAAGACCCAAAAGGTCTCACAAGGTAGAGGCACTAGGCTTGTTGTATGTACTGGTAAGCTTCCCCAAGAGGTGATGAGATGGGAATGTTCAAAACAGATCATGGAAACGAAGATGTAACATTGGAGGATTCCAGGTACTATTAAGGGCTTAAACATATAGAGTCAGCCATTATCTTCAGCAAAAGGCCATTAGTAACACAGGACTGCAACAACTGCGCTGCTTATAATAATGATGGTAATAAATACTTTGTTTATATAAGGTCAGGCATTAAACTTCTTTTGGATGCTGCACAAAACCAAGTATGATTTTGGGCTGGAGTAGTTGCTGATGAAAAATATATTTCTTAGGGCTCCTTGAACCTAGTAGCCCAAATGAGCAAATGCATTATTTAAAGAAAATGCATGTTATACTTCCAAAACATAATCTTTTCCCCACCCTTGAAAATTAAAAATATCTTTTTCAAGTGTTGTCCACTATTTTTCAGGATATACCCCAGTGGTCAATTCTCTCTGGAGTCAAGGAAGCCCCCTAGGGACAAGTTAGATGCTCGACAATATCCATGAGCTCTGCAAAAACTCTTTCCAAATAAGACCTTCAAGAGATAGATGGTATAATAGAAAAACAGGAAAGGGGCAGCTTGATAGCTATTCTACTAAAATATAGAGAGTTCCCATTAGGAGGATACTAAGCAAAATGTCTTCACGACTGTTGAGAATAACAAAAAAATAGTCCTAAATTTAACAGTAATATCAAGAATGAGCCTCAGGAGGATGTAATAAAGTATTTTCCAAGTAAATCTCTGAATAATGCAATCTTCTTCTTTGAGTCTGGTGTTAAACTCGGCCTCTAGGGGTTGCATCTGAGTCCTCTTAGTACCTCTCGTTGTGACACATGTGCTAGACTATGAGCACCATGAGAGCAGGTGCATTGTTGTCACCGTTTCTATGATTGTCATCACCACATCCCCAGAATCAAACACAGTACCTGGCTCATGGTAGGCACTCACTGAGCATTTGATTAAACGGGAAAAAAAGGATAGATTTGATTACCTACTGCCTGAGAGTATTACATAGCTTATTTTTTTATTTGTGAAAGTAAAGAAGTAGCCAAAAAGAAAACCACCAGCACCACCAATCTCCCCACGTAATATGATTTTGGCAAGTAAAGAAGAATCTTGGATCACAGAGAAGAGCTATGAGGAGGCAGTCACTGGAAAAGGTACAGACTTAGAGAAGGACCACAAATGTTCAGGCAGGTCCTGAGTTCAGCCAGCACAAGATTAGAACAATAAATTGAGCATATTTATCACTTAAATGAAGAACAAATGGGAATCTGAGATAAGCTGACATTCAAACTCACTTAAACTTTGTACTTACAGAACGAACACTTTGCAAATGGCCTTAGGGTTACAGTTCTTTTAAACTTTTCACATTCTTATCTAATATGTGGTGGACCTGAAATACCACAATGGTGTAATGACTGTGCCAAAAAGCAAGCAAGGTAGGTACAATCATAAAAATGAGCCTGACGTTGTTCTGTAAAGGAGATTGCTTTCTTTCTCCCTGACTGCTTGTTTCAGAAGACCAGCTATTTTTACAGATGGAAAAAATTTAAAAAGAAATTTTCTAAAAAGTAAAAACGAGGTTGATAGAAAAGCAAAAGTGAAAAAACAATAGTGTACTTGGAAAAAAGAAGAAAAAAGATTAAGGAATGGCAAAGGACAAGAGAGCAGGAGGATGAATAAAGATTCTAGGACCTTATAAGAGGAGAAGCTTTGAAGCTCTATCTGCAAAAATAGTCCAAATACAAGGACAGAGCAAAAGCCTTTGGGAAGTCTTGACATTCAAAGATGGACCATATACAAGTCTTGTAAGCGCAGCTTGATGTTTTATGTTCACATTGTGACAGCGGATCCAGATTTCCTGTGAATCCCCCTTTCTCTCAAAGAGAAATACTATCTCCAAGTAGGCACAACTCAGTTGTGAATAGGACTTAGAGAGCTGTGCATGGTCAGAGCCAACTCTACCACCCCCCACCCACATCAAAATCCTTCTTCCCACGGACTCCAGATAGTGGCCAAACTAAATGATGAGAAGCTTGAATAATAACATTTCCTCTGTTCCTTCCTCACCACTTCTTTCCTCTCTCCAGTTTTGATCTTGGACATGAGTCCTTTTTTACCTCCATTTTCCACCATTCATAGGACATTGACTTTTACCTCAGGCACTTTATTTTTCATAAACTGAAAGAACATAATAAGATGCCAGCATCATTACTCTCTAAAGACCTTAAGCCAGCCTAAAAATTCTATTCAGGATTTTCAGAAACTTTCTGATGGCTTATTGCTGCGTGCTCCAGCCTTCACCATAAGTGAACACTATTTCTTTTGCTATTTATCATTCTTTCTGTCATGTTTAAATACAGGTGTGTTGCTTTCTAATCCTCTTCACTCCCATTACATTTCAGCGACCTTTTAAATGACATAGCCTTTCTTGGAGTTGAGCTTGGCATGGTGACAATGGATGTGGTCACAGACAAGGCACCTCATCTGGCTCTCCTTGCTTTGACGTGCACCTGTGCTTCAAGCCTAGACCAGTATGGTGCCCTCATTCATGTTTCCAAGGTAGAATCTTCCTCACTGTCTCTGTTTCAACTCTTAACAATCCAAATGGCACAGACCTATCAGGACCTTACCTCTCTGAGGTGAGCAGGTTTGAACATGGCTCTCCATCCCTGTACAAACAGCTGAGAACAGGGCTAGGAGGGGAAGCAGGTTCTAGAATGAGCAGATGTGAGTGGGGAGGAAGTGACTGGCATCTCTTCCACAATCCGCTACAGTCTCCTGCTCGACTATGGTCCATGTGGGTAATGAGCAAATTCCTGCTGATTTCTGCTCTTAACCTTAACAGTTAATGCAGTTATCCATCAAATCAGTTATCAAACAGATCCTGTGAGAGTTTGATTTTATCTGATTTTCCTCCCCCTGGCTATTTGTTCTACAGAATGATGAACTCTGGGAACACTTACGGGGTTAAGTCCCTTCAGGTTTACACAGAGCAACAGATCATGGTACAAAGATCATGTGTATAATGACTTCTATGTGTAATCATTTAGAACAGGCCCCAGGAAAACATCCAGAATGGTGAGGTTTATGTGTCCCTCTTTGGGACTTCTCTCCCACCTCCTTGCAGGTTATTCTAATGACCTCTATTTGCACAGCTCCTTACAGTTGACCCACATTTTGACATAGATGATCTCATCTCATGCTCAGAGACACCCTGAGAAGGGCCGTGTTACTGTCAACCCCATTTTACAGTTGAAAATACTGAGGCTCATGGCTCAACCAACTAATATTACAGAGTGAAAACTATGGGTCAGGCCCAGGGGGATACAATGATGAACATACAAAGCTCCTCCCTCCAAGGAGGCCTGTAGAGAACACTGACCACAAACAGGAAGTGACAACACAGCCCTTGACCACGAGGGCTCAAAGAAGAGCCCATGATCCAAGACTGGAAAGAGGTTTCTGCAAGAGGTGTTACTGATTTTTATAGGACCAGGTGAGTAAGGTAGCACGAGCTACAGGAAGAACATTCTAGGCCCCCAACTCATTTTTTTTAACTTTTAATTTTTATACAATTTTGAAAGATTACTTTCCATTTACAGTTATTACAAAATACTGGCTATATTCCTTGTGTTGTATCCCACTCATTCTTACTTGACCTCATAAAGAGGAGATCTAGCAACTCAAATGAATTGCTAATGGTGAGATTTCAGAACTTACAACAAAGCCAGCAGGAAAAGGCAATGTGTGGGGAAGTTTGGGCTCAGAGGTCTCACCCTGTAGTCCCCAGATTGGACATGCCTCCTTCTGGGGATCCCAGACCAGCCACCAGGGCACTTTTCTGAGTAGTCCTGTCCGAAAACTGGAGCCTCCTCTCCAGAGGTAGAGCACAGAGTAACTCACCCTGCATCTTCTCCTCAATAAGAAAATACACATATAGAACACATCTATCATGTGCCCTTCCAGAGGTGACAACTGGGAAAACAATGTCAAAACTTTTCAACCACAAAGATGTAGTCTAATAAAATCAAGCACCAAGAAGTATTACTACCAATTGTCTGTGGTCTGGCATTCTATCCAGAATAACTTTTCCTGCTTCTTCTAATCTCCCTAGAAGAGGTAGTGTTTGAGTACCCCATTAGTTCCCTGAAACAGGGGTGCAAAGACAGCTAATCCTCCAAGGCTGCAAACAGAGCTCCAGAAATTTACTCCAAGAGACTAGTCCAAAATTCCCAAGGATAGTCAGGCATTACCACCACGGCACACCTTTGATCTTCATCTCAGTTGGACAAAATAGAAAATTGGAATTATTTTGAGGAAAAAGAAAACATCACTTGCAGCCATGCTAACTGCCCCCCTCCCCTTAAAAACATCTGGGATAGCAAAATGGGTAGGATAAGTGCAAAGTAATTTTGGAAGATGCTATTCCTAGAAATAGTACAGAACTGCTTCCTTATGCGGCCTGCCTGGTGGCCAGGGGTCTGCAGGCTGTCCTGGATCCAGGCCCAGGAAGTGATTCAGATGCGGCAAAGAAGCCACATTGTTGAAGAGTATCTTGGGGCTGGATGGGAGAATGGCACGGATTCGATGATGATATAAATTCTGGTCTTGTGCACATATTGTTTTGCAAAATCCAGGCATGAGATCATTTGGCCTGAATGTTTTCCCTGAGGGTTTCTCACAGACAAACAGTTATCTGGGTTGAGTTAGACCAGGGGAAAGGCATTTTGGAAGTTATCTGATGGTGCATGTGGACATTTAAACATTTCCCAATCAGGGCAAAAACCAAAGGCTTTCCAGAGGGCCCGTAAAAAAGGAGCCCACAGATCTCTAATCATATCATCTTTCTCTACTACTTAAGAGATAAGCACTGAAACGCTCTCTCCAATCCATGGGCCAGAAGCTGCTGCTGTTGTTCCAGGCAGCATTTCTTTGATTAGATGGGTGGATATTTTTGTTCTGTTTTGTTTTTTGCTTTAGACTATTCAGGAGAATAAGAGCCTCTAAGGTGGCTCATAGTTTTAAGTGGAATTTTCGATGACAGGGGGAGGTTATGAATCGTCCTAGTTTTAGATCCACTGCACAGCCTCTTTCTAGAAGAGAATGGTTTGATCACATCACACCACTGCAGCGCTTCTGACCACCTGCCTCAGAAGTACCCCAGGGGGCAGAGGGAGTTACATTGAAGATTCCTGGACTCCACCCTAGAGAGCTTCATTAATTAGGTCTAAGGTTGAGCTCAGGAATCTATGGTTGTTTCCAAGGCCCACGGCCCTTGTGATCCACAGAACTTCTGGTGATCAAACAAGGTGGTCATTTTCCCTCTCTCCCACATCCTTTGCTTGATTCTGCTCAGAATTTTTTTTTAATATAACAGTTTTCTAAATCTAAAATGTTAGCACTCATCAGAAAATAGGAGATATTTTGTCTTATTAACAGTGTGAAATACTGAAGGGCAAGAAAGGACCTAAATTCTAGCTGGTTATTAGTTCCTTGAGTGGAAAGACAGAGGAGAGCAGGTGTCCTAAAGGCAGACGTGCAGGACACAGGGGGAAGGAGACCACATCCAACCAGGGAGAGGCCTGTGAAAAAGGCCAGGTAGGCAGGTTTCATTTTTTCCTTCATCTGCAAAATGTTCAGAGTCAACTTCAAGCAATGAAGATACTTGCTTATGAGGATAGATTCAGACTCAGAAATTGAGTATTCTTAATTAGGAAGAGACAAGCAAATTTTACACAATTCTGAAAGTATGGATAGGGAAAGAATGTGTACCCCAAAATTTAGAACACTACAAATGGGGACTATTCATTGAAGTTTGAAAAAAATATTTTAGGTTTATATAAAAGCAATACTAAAAATCACAACTGACAGTAAACTTAAGGTACTTCTCATCCCAAGAGATATTCTAGGTTGGAACTGTAAATAAATTTAGGAAATATTAAGAAATTTATGCATTACAGACCTATGTCAGATTTTCTCAAATATCATTAGTGATATTTGAGATGCACATTCCAATTTTGAGGTTAATTTCCTTGGAGAACAAATGAGATATTCCTTCAGTTCTCCCTGGGGTCACAGGTTGAAGTACATTATTTCTAGAGTTTTTAATGTCCTTAATTCCCTGGGGTATACATCTGTTATTTGACAGTAGCCACATAACAGGACCTGAACTGCAATTCTGTTTCTCCTGCTTACTAACTATGAAATGTTGGGTAAGTTATTTTACCTTTCTGGGCCATGGTTTTCTCAACTATTATATATATATATATTTATATATTTTATATATATATATTTTTTCATATAAAAATAAAAATATAAAAATATTTTATATTTTATATAAATATATTTATATATATTATATATGTATTTTATACATATATATTTATATATATTTTTATATGTATATTTAATGTAGTGCTTAGAATTATCATGAAAATGAAATATGATCACCTTTGTGAACATGATTGTCTTGAGGTAGATGGGTGCTCAATGAATGCTTCTGAATTGTGACACTTCCAGGTTGAGTTCTGAGTAAACCACACCTTCTATGTGTCTGGCCACACATAGTAATTTCAGACCACATAGTAAATATCAGAATGTCCACACTAAAAATATATGGGAGAAAAAAATGGATGAATACATTTATCCATTAGCAAATTAAAAATACAACTTAGTCGATTTATCTCTGAGTTTTAAAAATCATTTATGGCAAATGCTCTGACTATGGTAGAAAAGCAACTTATTAAATAAGAAATGCTGAGTGTGTGCATCTGAGAGTCCGTATCTGATAAGACAAGGCTGGGGAGCAGCTGTGTCAAAGGTTCCTATTGCTATCTCCCGTTCCTGGTGGGTGGATTGGGTGGAATTTGACTTCCTCCACAGGACAGGTAAAACCTTGAAGGTCTAGATCCTGAGGAAAAGGACATGACTCAGACACTTAGGCCGACTGCCCAGCAGTGCTCATAAAATTATGGAAGGCACAATTAATTCTTTTCCATTCTGAATACACATTACCTCTCTGTTCCTAAATGCAACTTTGTACTTTATATTCTATTCCTCACATGGTTCCAATGAAGAGTTAACTCATTTATATTTTTATTAAAACTTTCCTGTACTGTAGAAAATGCCATTGGGTAAACAGCTTTTTTTTTTTTTAGGCAATTAATTAGGTCCCCAAAAAAGATTTCAAGTGGCATGTTCAAATTCATGTGTCATCTAAGGAAGCAACCGCAAGCAGATGTTTGGATGCTTACACAGGCAAGGCATTCTCCTGCAGTCACTGAAAGACCATGGTGAATTCAGCTTGTTAGACCATTGTAGGTCTGAAAGGAGCTGGTGTGTGCTCTTTTTTCATTGCATGTACACTGCTGGCTTAGGACCTATGTGGTAGTCTGAACTTACTGTTACCGTCTTCTTACATGTTTTATCTTAATAGCATTTTGTTGCAATTTTCCCCACTGTCTATTTTTCCTATGTAACACTGGGAAAAGGACATTTTTTTAAGGACACCATTCTCTGATTATTGCTAACTAAATAATCTCTTATGAAAGCTTTCTTCTAGAACTTTCACTGGTGACAAGTATTTCTATAACACTTAACACTTTCTACTGTTCAGTTTTTCCTTTGATTTCCACATCAAACCCGTGAGAGAAGCAGGCAAGAATTATTACCCCTCTTTTAGGGATTAGAAAACTGAAGTCAGAAAGTTTAGAGAGGACATAAAAAGACTTGCTGGTTTTTCATTCCCGATAACTACAAAGATCTTCTTTCAATGGTAAGACCTTTTCAGCTTCCTGTGGTTTTCTTGAGTTCTAAGTTATTACTCAAAAGAAACTCTAAAAAAGTAAAGTCCATAGTATACATTCCCATATAGTTAAACCCTGCTGCAACAAATACTATTTCAAAGAAGGTAATTAGAATAACAAATATATTGAAATTTTTTTTAAAAAGAAGCAGAAGAAAAGAAAAAAAAAAGAAGAAAAAAATTTTTTAAAAAGACCAAAAATAGGAAAAACATAAACCAAAGAGAGAGAAAGAATAAGAATAATTTACATTAATCACTTACTATGTACCAGGTTCTGTATTAAGCACATTATGCTTTTTATCACATTTAATCCTCACAACAAACCTAAGTAGAGAGGAACTATTACTTTTCCCATATTACAGATGAGGAAAATAGGCTTGGAGAGATCTAGTGACTTTTCCAGAGTTATAGAGGCAATATTGTTGAATGTAGTAAAGGGCACAGCTCAGTCTGACTTCAGGTCCAGGGCTCTTAAGCATTGCTTCATAAAAAGCTAATTCTCTGTCCCTGCTGATGACACAAAATAAAGGTGTTTGTAGATCGGTCTGCAATTAACCGTTGTACATTATGCCTACATCATGTCTTTGACAAAAAAAAAACCAGTACTACATTGCAGCTGCAAATAAAAAATACTGCAGCCATTGAAAAATAGTTGGTCAATTTCTCATAAAGGTAAACACACACTTAGCCTATGATGCAGCTGTCCCACTCCTGGGTATTTTCCCAAGAGGCATGAAAACACATGTTTGCACCAAGACCTGAGTAGCAATATTCACTGCAGTATTATTCATAATAGCCCCATATTGGAAACAACCTAAAAGTCTATTAACTGGTGAAAGGATAAACTGTGGTACATCCATACAGTGGAAT
This sequence comes from Camelus dromedarius, assembly GCF_036321535.1. Classification (NCBI taxonomy): domain Eukaryota; kingdom Metazoa; phylum Chordata; class Mammalia; order Artiodactyla; family Camelidae; genus Camelus; species Camelus dromedarius. Next base: position 52,281,759 of record NC_087438.1, read on the forward strand.
ACTAGTCAGCAATGGAAAGGGAAGCCTACCAATAGAGGCAGCAGTGTTAGATAAATCTCAAAAGCTAAGTAAAAGAAACCAGGCACAGAAAACTACATTCCATGTGATTCTATTTACACAGAATTCTAGAAATAAAACCATACCGACAGAAAACAAATCAGTGGTTGCCAGGAGCTAAGAATGGCTGAGGGAACTGACTAAAGGGAACTTTTGAAGTAATGGAAATATTTGGTGTCTTGATTCTTACAGTGGTTGTGTGAGTTTATATAGTCATCAAAATTCATCCAATGTTCTACTTAAAAAGGGTGAGTTTTATTGTGTGCAAATTATACCCCAGTTAGTCTGACATAAAAACAAATCCAGTATTAAAAACAGGCACCAGCCTCTACTCCCGCTGCTTTCCAAAAGTATTTGTCATGGGTTGTTGTCACAGCAAGGTTATTACAGCACTTCTGCTCACTCACAAAGCAGCAGTAACTTTTCAGTTCCCCTTGTCCCTTCAGAAGAATACTACAGCTCTCTTCATTTCTTCTCTTCTCAAATATTCTATCCACTCCCCTCAGGAAAGAGCCATGCGGTAGTTCAAGTCTGAAGGCCACCTGCTGCAGAACTCAGTCTTGCTCAAGGGACATCAGCCTTTTGTCCTATTTAGGCCTTCAACTGATTGGATTAGGCCCACCTACATTATGGAGGGAACTCTGTTTTACTCAAAGTCCATGGATTTAAATGTCAGTCTCATCCAAAAACACTCACACAGAAACATCCAGAATCATGTTGGGCTACATATCTGTGCACCATGACCCAGCCACGTTGGCACATAAAATTAACCATCACAATCTGCATTCAGCTCTTTTTCTTCTCCAAATTTTAAAGACAAGGAATGGAATTTCAGGCAATGAACTCCTCAAAACAGCCTATGGAAAGGCTTATTAAAACTGCAGTTCCCTCCCCTGCAGATTCTGATTCAAGAGGTCTGGGTTGGGGTCCAGAACTCTGTAGTTTAAATAAGTTCCCCAGGGGCTTAGGATCAGGTCAATTGGGGCAACAGCACCACAAATCTACTTACAGCTGAGGAACGAGGCTATCTGGTGGGATGTACATGGGTCTTTGCTCAATGTGAATCTATCATTTGAAGTTGCCTTAAGGCACACAACAGAGTCTACTTAAGAACCCTTTTATTAAGCAATTATTACTGCCCTGAACTCTTCTGGGTCTTCTCTTGAAGGAATTCCATTAAGGTTTGTGCAACTTCAGAGGCTGATGTATGAGACTCTCCCAGCTTATAAAGGCCCATCTTGGCCCTTTGCAACCATGGGTTTAGGGCAGAGTCATAGCTGTTTTCTGGACAGCAGCTTCCACCCACACACCAAAGAGATCCAGTGTATGCCTTCTCACAAGGCTGAGCCTTTGGTCCCACAGCCTCACAAGTAGGAAAAAACCTTAACTGAAACCGAAGGGAGAAATACACTTAATACCTTTAAAACAGATACTGATCTTCCTTTCTTTTCTTCTTCTTCCTTTTTTTTTTTTTTAAAGAAAGTTTTAGCCTGGAGTAGAAAGGACATGAGATAAATATCTTGAAATAGCTGAAGAGTGCTCATGTGGAAGAGAGGTTAGGTTTTACCCTCTATGCTCCCAAGGGACAGAAACAGCTCAGGTAGATGAAAGTTTAGAGGAGGGGTGTGATAAGCTTGACAAAAGGAAGGACCAGTAGAAAGAATGAGGAGTTACAGCCAGAGAGATCATTGTACACCTGCTGGCGCTGCTACTCCCTAGCTGTGAGATCTTGGGCAAACAGTTAACCTCTCGAGTTTTCTGAATTGTAGAATGGGAATGATAACACTTCCAGGGCTGTGGTGAGGGTTAAATGTAAAGATTTTGGCAGAGGGCTAGGCCCATAATTGAAGTTCAGTAAGGGGTAGATAATAAAAATCAGAACAGTTGAGCTGTGAAGGGTGAAGGGGTTGCCTAAAGGAAGAGTACATTTTCATCCCCAGAGGAGTTCAAGCAGAGTCTCCACCTCCTTTACAGACTGGCGGGGATGATGGCGGGGATGATGGCGGGGATGATGGCGGGGTGGGGTGGGGTGGGGCGGGGCTTGAAACACTGTATCACTGTATGAGTGGTTGGATTGGACAGCCTTTGATTTCTTTTCCACCCTGAGTAATTTTATGGCTCTTAGAAGAGGTAGAGAACACAGTTTTGTGCTTTCAAAAAGATTGTTCTGTTACTTTTAGTGAAAACATTTACTCTCTCTAGGCAGCCTTTGAGTTTAAAGTTCTGAGGACTTATGATTTGAATTTCTACTGGGAAGTTAGGATATTACATAATGGTCACTCCTATTCCACCCTTAATACCAAAGCTTGGAATATGAATCACAAAAGAAAGTCATGGCAGAGTACATTCCAAATTAGTAGGGAAAAAAACTGAACCAAAGTCTTGACTGACATGCACCCTGCACGACGAACACTGTGTGACATCCAGAACAATCAAGGAAGCAGATTTATCAGAGAGTCATGGGATGCTGGAACTTCAATTTTCCCTAGATATGTAATCAGGATGCCCAGATGTTTGCAAGAATTAGAATGAAGTTAAAGGGAAAAGATTACGGTCTTCCTGTAAGCCCACTGGAAATTCATGTCAGGGATTTTCAATTAAACATGGTACATTAAATACATGCATTTATATCTCTTCTGTCTAAAAGAGTGCTAGTAAAGACATGTTAAATATATATATATATATTCCAAATAAAAGAAAACAGCCACCAAAAGGTATGAAAGTCTTGGAAGAGTGGACCTAGGAGAAGTGACTGATACAGCAGAGCTGAGAAAGCTGAAATGTAAGAATGTGCTGGAAGAGGGCGGTGCGGTGAGAAGCGAGCCAATTCACACTACGAAACCCTGGAAAGTCTCAGACACTGGAGTGTTAGTTGTTATGGAAGGTGTCAGTTAAATATGGAAATGAAAACAGGGGACTAGTTGAAAGTTGCATAAAGATAATTTGTAGTCCTGTATCTTTCCCCTCCCCTACCCAGCAGGCAACAACCTCCTACCTCCAACCTGTAGTTAATTTGGAAACTAGATATTTATTCTCTGGAAAATTTGAATGCAAGAAGTTCCCCATTCTGGGACCGCAGCACATCTTAGAGGAGGATGGGAGGGAGATGCCCTATTGGAAACAGGGAGGCTGAGTAAAAATCTGTGTGCTAAGTGGAGAGTCTCTCAGCCCATTTCCTTCCTGGTTTTCGAAAAATTGGCAGCCAAGATTGCAACACACAGACTAGAGTCTTCTTCTTGAAGAGAAACTTAAAGATTCCAAAGAAAAGTTCTACAGATCCCAACATTTTAGGACCCCCAATTAAAAGGCCCGCTTGCCACTGGGTCTCCCCAGAAGGCCTACCATTTAACAAGCCCCACCTGTACACCTTTCAATAGCTCTAGAATATTCCACTCTTAAATCTGATCAGACAAGGAAAGATCACCAGATGTCTGAGGAAAACCTACAAATTGAAAGACAGAGAACAAAACATACAAGAAAGGAAAGGGGGAAAAAAAAAGAACCTGGAGGAAGTTGAGATAATACAGAGAGCAGAATTAAAAGCAAACAAACAAAAAAAACCCCAAGACAACTCTAACTTCCTCCAAGAAATGGAGATGTTGTGTCTATGAAACAGGAACTGGATGTTATGAAAGAACAGTCAGAGAATAAAAAAGACCCTTGAAAATATAAGCCATGATAGCTGAAGTTAAAAATTCAACAGAAAGATCAGAAAATAAAATCTCTTTTAGAGAGGTTATGAAGAAAAGACAAGAGGCAATAGGAGAGAAAAAATAAAAAAAAGAATCAGTCCAGAAAGTTCTACATCTGACTAGTAGATGCTCAAAGAAGAGAGAACACAAAAAATTAAGTGAAGAAATTGTTAAATAGAAAATTTAAACAAAATTCTCACTGTATAATGACATTATTCTCCAGAATGAACACACCCATTGTATGCCGAACCTAATGAATAAAAAAGATTCACCAAGTCATGTTATTTTAAATTACAGTGGGAATTACACTGAGAATAAAGATCCTAAAAGTTTCCAGAAAGAGAAAAAAGTAGGGGAAAAAGTGAAAATACAAGGAGTGGGAAACAGAATGGCATCAAGTTTATCAACAGCAACATCTGAATCTAGAAGACAATAGAGCAGTTGTTTCCTTACAATTACGTCAAAATGACAAGTCAGAGGAATGGGGGAATCCATACTCAAACTATCAAGTATGAGGGTAGAAAAATGACATTTTTAGACACTCTAGGTTTCAAAAGCTTTATATTCTAATTGTTCTTTGGAACTACTGAGTGTGCTCCAACAAAACGAGGGAGTAAGACAAGAAAGAGGAAGATATGGGATTCTGAAAGCAGGATCTGTGCACAGCTGGAAACGTGCTGCTCAGACCTCCTTCAGGATATGACTTGTTGCCCAACTGAAAGGACTGTGGTTGCCTCCAGCTGGTAGCTCCTTTGGGATATACTTCAGCTTTCAAGCCTAAATTACAGTCTTCTTGGGGTGGCCCTTGGTCAACAACTGAGCAAGGGGGTGATGAAAGGACCTAGCCATTTCTACTACCGTGAGGCCTCTCAAGAAGACACTGTTTGCACTGCCCCTCCCCATTGGGCTGATCGAGTCATTGTCTGGTCTGCAACGTGGCCTGACAGCTCTCCTGTCCAGTCCTGCTCCTTCCTTTCCTTGCGCAGAGATTACTCCTCAGTAAATCTCTTCCTTGTTCTCTTGATTCTGTCTTAGTGTCTCCTTCTCAAAGAATCCAACTGGCCCAAGACCTAACATCGGACAGAAGTAAAAGAGTAGCTCCCGAACGATGTTTGTTCAGCAGGTCTGGTGAGTCACCAGCCCACATTAGGGTAGCCTTCAGGCTCCCTGAAGGTAACCTCCAGATAGGAGAAGGAGGAGAAGGAGAAAGAAGAAGGAGAAAGAAGAAGGGGAAGGAGAAAGAAGAAGGGGAAGGGGGACGAGGAGGAGGAGGAGGAGAAGAAAAACCTGATTAGATAACCTCAGTTTACTATGTGGAAAATTGTTTTAGGAGAAATTTTATTTACAAGTCTGTGGGAGAAGTCTACAAAAATTCAGGGACAATATACATAAGGCTAAGAAAAAGAAAAGACAAATAACTAGAGACAAGACAAAAGGCGTAAAAGAGAAGAAATATAATTACCTTACACTACTTAGCTTGGCTGAGAACATAAAAATATAAAAACTAAATGCCAATTGTATGTTTTAGAGTTTTGATATTGTATTGGGGGAGGAGAAAGGAGGGATGGTATTAAAGAAAGTCAAATCCCCATTCTACCACTGGTTAGAATGTCAACAGAAAATGTAGCTGTGTCTAAAACGGATGTATCTGTAACAGCAATATAATTATAGCAAATAGGAGAAACCACCAAAGCAATCAAAAAAATTGTTGCCTCTGGGGAATGGGACTGGAGTAGAAGATGGAAGAATGCTGTTTCCCTTCACAAGTCTTGTGATACAATTTGACTTTAACTTTGTGCCTGTAAAGAAAAAAAAATGAATTTACAAAAAGAAAAAAACTCATAGGCAGGAAGGAGGAACCTCATCAGTGGGCAACAGTCCCCAGCGGGAATCTGCGGAAATGGTCAAGGGAAGAATGCGGGGAGGAAACTGCCCTGGTTCCAGGCGCCATCCCCGGTGTAGTGTGAGGGCAAGGCCCCTTCCACCAAGAGTCTGTGACCCTGTATGTAAGCCTTGAGTCCTGATCAGTGAGTCCTTCCTCCATTAACTCCACCCCCTGGTTTATCAAAGTTGGAATCTCCTGGTCTCTTCAGGGGTGTGATTGATCCTGGCTGCAATTTACTTACTGGAAGAGAAGAGATAAAGAATTATTATTGACCAGCTGGCTAGGGAAAATGGGAATGTGATGATAAAAGAAGAGGAAATAAACACAACTCAGTGGGCTGCTTTTGTCAGAAAATATTTTTAACCAGCTTCCCAGTGGTTAGTGTCTGTGACAAGGGGTAGGATGGCAAGCTTGGCCAGGGATTTAAAGGTGGGTGGCAGGAGGAAATTTCCAGCAGGTCGGGGTAAGGAGGAAACCTTGTGTTTGCTCCCCTTAGTGATACAGACTGTCCTGGGGAGATTAGGAGGGTGCTTGCTCAAGATAAATCACGGCAAAGGGAGCCAGGGGGAGGTTACACAAACACAGCAGACAGAAAGGGAGAAATGCGCGAAAGGCATCTTAAATGATGGCCCTCAGAAAAAATAGATTACACAGGGAGGAGGGGTGCTCAGTGCTGGCGCTGAACAACTGTGGGTGCTCTGATTTGGAATTTAGCCTATTTGGAAGGGTGATCTGGGGGAAACCAAAGGAGGTATCAGCATAGAAGTTAGGTTTTGAGCTGAGTTTGTAGAGGAAGGTGTACAATTAACTGCAGCTTTTCACTTTTTCACTTTCTCCTTTTGAAAAATGTAAATTTCTTTTACCTTCATTTAGTTTTATGAATTTAGTTACAAGTTCTCAGGAAATGGCAACAATAAAATAAGAGAAGTTCCATGTCCCCCTCACGTGGTTTCTCTCAATGGTAACATCTTAGGTAACTATAGAGTATGTAGCAGAACCATGAAAATTACATTGATCCAATGCATATCTAGAGTTCTGTTCCATTTTGTCACATGTGTGCATTCATGAAACCACCACAAAGATCAGGACACTGAATAGTCCATCACTCTTCTTCCTACCCTGGTTTAGTCTCACTCACTACCCCTCCTCCCTCCACCATCCCTAACCCCTTACAACCACGGTATGTCTCCCCCTTCACAATTTTGTCGTTTTGAGAATATAGTATAAATAGATTCATACAATATGTGACCTCTCATGATTGGTTTTTCTCATTCAACATAATGCTTTTGAGGCCCATCCAAGACTTTGCATGTGTCAGTAATTAAACACAGTAGTATGTTTAACCAGTAACCTATTGAAGGACATTTTGGTTGCTCCCAATTTTTAACTATTTCCAATAAAACTGAGGACATTGTGTCCAGGTTTCATGTAGACAGCAGTTTTTATTTCTCTGGGATAAATTCCCAGGACTGCAATTGCTGGGTTGTATAATAAGAATATGTTTCGTTTTGTAGGAGATTGTCATACCATTTTCCAGGGAGGCTGTACCATTTTACATTCCCACCAACGATGGATGAAAGATCCAGTATTTTCACATCCTCACCAGCAGTTGATAAAAGTTTCTTTCTTTTTTTGAAAGATCAGAAACTTCATTCTGCCTTCCATTTTTTCCCTCTTTAAATAAAAAAAAATTCAGTATTCTTTTAATTAATTAATTAATTAAATTGAAGTATAGTCAGTTTACAATGTTGTGTTAATTTGGTGTGTAGCATAGTGATTCGGTTATACATATATATATATATTCCTTTTCAAGTTCTTTTTCATTGTAGACTATTACAAGATATTCAGCATAGTTCCCTGTGCTATACAGCAGGACCTTGCTGTTTATCTATTTTATATGTAGCAGTTAGTAACTGCAAATCCTGAACTTCCAGTTTATCCCTCCACCTCTCCCCTTCCCTCCTGGTAACCATAGGTTTGTTTTTTAAGTCTGTAACGGTTCCTGTTTTGTAAATAGTTCATTCGTGTCATTTTTTTAAATCTAAAAAGAAATCAGTATTCTATATAGATGGTTATGTGTACACATACACACACACACACACACACGTTCAAGTCACAATAATAAGGCAAACATCTGTCAACTACGAATTTAAAAGCTAGAGCATTACTGAACCCAATTTCACTCCTCTGCCTCCCCCACCAAGGGAGTAACCACGCTCCTGACAGTATAAACCAGTTCTCTGGGGAAAAGCTCTGATTTACAGTGCTTGTCCGTTTCTGTAATGTAAATACTCCCACATGACTGACTTCAGGCTACCAAGCTGAGGTAGCCGAGCATGGAGCTGGGAAGAGATGTGCAAAATCAGCTCTTACAAGACTGCGTAAGCCTGTCCCACGACCACTTACTCCTGAATGCAGTATTTATCATTCTAGGAAGAATTATGTTTGGTAGGGGTAGGCTGAATAATGGACCCACAAGATATCTTAATTCCTGGAACCTGTGATGTTCACCTTATAAGGCAAAGACATTCTAGGTGGGTAAACCAAGGATCCTGAGATGGGGAGATCGGCTTGAATTATCCACGTGGGCTCTGAATACAATCACAAGCATCCTTGTGAAATAAAAGCAGAGAGAGGTTTGACTGTAGAAAAGGGGAAAGCAATGTGACCTTGGAGGCTGACATTGGAGTGACGTGGCCAAGGAATGCTGGCAGTCGCAAGAAGCTGGGAGAAGCAAGGAAAAAAACTCATGAACTCTTCCCTAGGACAACCAAAGGAAGCACAGCCCTGCCCACACCTTGATTTTAGATCAATGAAACTGATTTCAGACTTCTAGCCTCCAGAACTATGAGAGAATGATAATCTGTTATTTTAAGCCATCAAGTTCATGGTAATTTGTTACAAGAGTCACAGGAAATGAATACACACACAGAGTGTTTTAACACATATGGACTACTAAAATATCTATCTAGTTCACTTAGCTAGATTTTATCTTTATAAAATTGCTATGTTGTTATATATGTGGACACTGGAAGTTTTTTCCCTCAACATTGATTTTATAACATCTATTTTATTGCATAGCTGTAATTCCTTTATTTTTCACTGCCAGGTAACATTCCACTATGTACTTAACCACGCTCAGGAGGTTTCTGGTAGGTATCCTTTATCAAGTGAAAGATGACTGGTTTCTTTCCCAGAACCGAGTTCGTACCCAGGATGTCACATTGCCTACGCTCTTTCCCTTCAAACATTGGGTGCCATAAAAATGCTGGAAGATAACAAGTTGGAATGAATGTTTTAAGATTATGGGATTCCAGATACTCCACCAAGAGTAAATATGAGTGAGGCACTTCACCAGCAGGGAGGAAGAGCTGGGGAAGGTAAATTGAGGTGTGGTATGGGCGGGTCCCTCCTCGGCCACCTGCAAATGTGCTCAGCCACGGAAGAGAGGATGCCTGTTCTGCTCCCAGCCCCGCCCCAGCCCACCCCCGCCCCACTCGCTACTGTGATTAGTAAGGAGTTAGTATTGCTCTGGTCAAGTAACAGGCTGAAGTGGCTAGAAGGCCAGCCCGAGATGCAGTGATTCACCAGTGGGACAATGATCCATTAGATGAAAATCAAGAATAAGATGACCTCAAAAAGATTTCTGACTGCTAGTTGGACTCAGAACCCCTGCTTCCCTGAATATCCAGGAAGATCAATGGCGTGAAAGGACCTAAATGAACCAAGGCTGACTCAGCCTGGGAAGAAATGGGTGAGTGTTCACGAGACATTTCTTCATTCTCCCTTTAAAGGTTTGCCCTAGACTCAGTCTTGCGTGACTGGCAGGGAAATCAGTTCACAAACCTCAGAGTTATCATCCCAGCTCCCACTACCTGGCCTCCTGTTTCTTCACCCCTCACTGTAGATTTGAGCTCTTTCTTCAGTTGCCATTAAAATTACCCCCTTTCATGAGAATCATAGAATTTATTGATGATTTCAGGGGGACATATTTTGCACCACAGCCCAACCACCTGAAAAATCTATTTCAGATTCAAATTAATGCCCTCATAGGTCTTCATTTAGGAATTGCTGAGTTAAAGGGCAGGTGCATTTCTTATTTTGATGTACTTCCTTTGCCTTGGAGCATCACCATTCTTTAGCTCATGAATCCCTCAGCACTTCAGATGGAGGAACAGCTTCTTACCTCTCCAGAGGCAGAGCCACAGATGGGGCTGGGTAGGGGGACACTTGGCTGGGCAATTCATCTTGGCAGAACCCAGATGTGCCAGCAGCAAGCACCTTAGCTCCTGGGCAAAGGCTTCCTTGTGGTCATCCTCACAGCACCATCTCTGGGGCTGGGGAGCTGGCTGAGTTCAACCCATAGCAACATCCTTGCTATATAATTAGGGGCAACTTTCAACTGCTTAGCATCTAGTCCTCCAGGCTAAGGATGACTTTAAATTTTTTCCTTCACTCTTTTTCACTGCTTGTCCTTTAACCACTAATTTCTCATGTGCTGTATGCAAGAGACTAGGTAAAAATCTGGAGGATGACTTCTGGGGAAGAAAGGTAAGTTAAGATAGCCTTCACTGTCCACATTACCCCTGGTCCTCATCATTTAGGGATAATCGAGAAGAGTCTGTATGATACAACCTCCTACTTCTAAATTATTCAGCAGACTTCTCCAGAACCCGGTGAGGAATTCCACCCTGCCAGGGCCCATTAAGATTATATTCTAATGATTTGCCATCCAAAGTTCTCTTTCCATTGCACCATATCCTGTTTTTTTAGGGTGGAAATTGAAGACACGTTTGCCATCAGTGGTTCGGTAGGACATTCAACAGGTCACTTCTGGTTCTTGTCACGAATGGGCAGATGTTAACTCTGAAGGTCTTTGCCAAAAGCTGTCAACAGTCTTTATTGCCATAATCAGACTGAGACAATAAACTCACTTGCAAGGGAATGTCTAATGCCTTTAGGAGCAACACTAAGATTGGCTATGTCGCCAAAACCTCCCAACATTTCTAGATCTATTCAAAATCAATAGCTCTCTTTGCATAGCATGAAGGCAAACACCAGACCATCCAAAATCAATAGAGAAGAGTGATAGACAAGGAAATAGAACTGGGTAGCACAAAGGATTAAAAAAAACAACAAAGCCAAAGGTTATGGAGTGATTGCTTTCTAATTTGTCTTTATAAAAAGGGAAAAGAATCAAATGAAAAACTGGCAAGTCACAGAGTGAAAATGTCAGAAACGTTTTATAGTCGAAGACTTTGCCGCACACTGTCTTGCACAATGTTAGAGGAAGTGAGGTTGAAATTGAGAATATTTTTGCAAGTCTGAGCCAGCCAGGAAGCCAGGGGAAAATACTCTTAAATTTGGGAAAATTACAGGCCTGCTATTTGACATTAGTTGGAGGAAAACATCAAACCTCAGAACTTCTTCTGAGAACTTCAGCAGGAGAAGTACTTGGATCCCTGCATTTGCTCCAGGGAGGGTGGACCCTTCTAGGACTTGGAAGCACTGTTGGTGGAGGCCTTTAGCGAAGCCCCTGCTGGAGGAGGATGCATGAAGGGGGCTCACGTGTCTGCTAACCTGTCTTCTAAATGTGCACGGGAACAAGACTACAGAGATCCTGACTCAGGACTGGGCCTGGGAGGACTATATGAGCTGCTTGGAGTCCTGAAGCCTGGGCCCAGCACCACAGTTAAATTAAGAATAAACAAGCTCACTATTTTGAGAAAGAAAAGTGGTGAAGGAAGGCACAAGCTTTATGTGATAATAAAACATGTTATCAAAATGTAATAAGCAAAACTGTATGATACTGACACATGAATAGTCCTAAAGGTCAATGAAACAGCCTTGAAGGTCCATCAATGGACCCAAATCCAAACAGAAATTTAGTATAGATGGACTTATAGATAGTTGGCATTTTAAATCAGCACAGAAAAATGATTCTCTTTAAAAATGCTATTGGGACAACTGGGTAGTCATCCAAAAGAAGACAAAGTAAATTTGAGATAATTGAAAGGCTTAAAAGGATCATATAGTTTAAGAACTATAGGCGACTTTCAGTTTTTACAATCTGGGAGGATAGAAGTCCTAAGTGTGACGCAAAAACCATGAAAGAGAAGACTGACCAGCTTGACCACATGAAAGGAGGACATTTCTGCATGGCAGCTCCTCCAGTGTGTGGTGAAGCCTAAGCCACTTTGCTAACTCTGCGTAAGCAAAGTAAAAAAGTAAACAAACAGGACAAACTAGGGAAAAAGTGCAGCTTAAATTACAATCAAAAGAGCAAGATCCTGTAATATATAAAAGCTCCTACAAATCGCGAAGAAAAAGATGGACAACTCATGATCACTCTTATTTATAATATGAGAAAGGCAAGTTAAAGCTATAATAAAATACAATTTTCACTTATTAGTTTGGCAAAGATAATAAATGTAATAAAGGCTCTGGAAAAACAGGCACTCTCACAACTATTGGTGATGGTAGTATAAATTTGTTCAAGTTTCTGGAAGGTAGTTTGGAAAACATTACTTGAATTGTAATTGCATAAACCCTCAGATCCAAAAATTTCACTCTTAGGAACTTAATGTACAGATATTATTGCACACGTGAAATAAAGTATGTGCGAGGATATTCCTCATAGCGTTAGCTTTAATAGGCAAAAACTGAAAACCTTAATGCCTATCAATGGGAGGCAGGTTAAAAGAATTTTTATTGTACTCAGTCAATGGAAAACAAGGTAGACATTAAAAGAATAAGGCAGCTCCCTATATACTAATATGGAATAGTTTCTAAGATGTTTAAATGGAAAAAAATCAAAGTGCAAAATAGCATGTATGTGTACAGATACACTATATGCGCATAGACACTTATACTTCCATAGTTTACTTTCAGAAGGGCACATAAGAGACTGACTGGTAAAACTGGGACGGGGTGGGATGGAGGCTTACTCTTAACTGTACACCCTTTTGTAACTTTGACATTGGTACCATGAACATGGATTACATAAAATACATAAAATAATTTTGAAATCAAAGTGACTGTTTTGAATGATTGTAAGACTTGAATGTCATGATCATGCATAGGAAGAGTAAATGTCAAGACAGTTAACTCTTTTCAAAATTAATTTATGCACGAGAATATACAATTAAAATATCAAGTTCTTCTTTTCTGTTCAGAACATGATTATGTGATTTTGTTAGTTGAACTAGAAGAAAAATAAGTGAAATAAATTTCCTTTTTTTTTTTTTTTTAAAGGAAGAGACAGTCAGTTACAGTAGTTCAAAGAATAGTCTTTGGAACCCCACAGGCCTGGGTTTGAAACCTGGCTGTGCCACTTACTAGCTTGTGATCCTGAGTAAGGGCTGATTTCTCTGAATCTCAGTCCTCAGCTGTGAAAGGGGAATAATCACAATACCTACTTCATGTGCGTACTGGGAGGGACCCACGTGGAGATCTTAGCCCTGTGTCTGGATCACAGTGAGTACTCAGAAACACGGGTGTTCTTCTTCCTCCTCCACCTCTTCATTATCACTAAGCACAATAAGGAATCACTGGCGTTATCAGCTATTGAAACATGTTGTGAAGTCGCCACAATTAAATTAGTGTGACTTTGGCACAAGATGAACACACAGAACAACAGAGTTGGGCAACTTAGCAAGAGATCCCAGAATTTTATGAATTTAATGAATACCATAGGAGGGTGCATGAATTGGTGGGACAGGGAAGAGCTTGTCAAGATATAACACTGGCATCCTTGGTAACCGTGTGGCTAATCATGTGGCTATAAATCAATTCAGGTTCTCACCTCACACCATATACAAAATACATTTCAGATTAATTAAAGCATTACATGTTTCTATCAACCTTCTATTTTGAAAAAAATTATAGATTTATAGGAAGTTGCAAAAATGGTAGGGTCCTGAGGGCCCGTCCCCCAGCGTCTCCCAATGATGACGTCTTCCATAGCTGTTGTACGAAACCAAGAACTTGACAATGAAAAGTTACTGTTAAACCAGACTACAGACTATACTTAGTTCCTACCATTTTAAATCTGCATTTGTGTGTGTGTGTGTGTGTGTGTCTACAATTTTATCCCATGAATAGATCTGTGTAAGCACCACCACAAACAAGGCACAGAATCATTCCATCACCACAAAACTCCTTCATGCTGCCTCTTTATGTTCTTGCTCAGCCTCAACCATTCCACTCCCCCAGGCTCCCCAACACCCGCTACTCCCCACTAATCACCATCCCTCTCCCCTGACAACCACTAATCTGTTCTCCATCTTACGATTTTGCCATTTTGAAAATGTTATATGTAACTGGGATCACACAGGTAACCTCCTGCAATTGTCCTTTTCCACTAAGAATGATGCCCTTGAGGTCCATCTGGTTGCATGCATCGATAGTTTATTCCTTTTTATTCCAAGTAGTATTTATTCTGCTGTATGAATGGACCTCAGTTTATTCACCTATTCACCAACTGAGTGAGATCTGGGCTGGATGAATAAAGCTGCTGTGGACATTCACATGTAGGTTTTTGTGTAAAGGTAAATTTTATTTCTCTAGGACAAATTCCTAGAACGCATTGCTGGGTTGTATGGTAATGTTCAGTTATATAAGAAACTACTACACTGTTTTCCAGAGAGGCTGTACCATTTCACATTCCCACCGGCAAAGTATGAGAGATCCAGTTTCTCCATATCCTCTCCAGCACTTGCTGTTAGTGTATTTTTGATGTTAGTGGTTCTATAAGTCTACATGAGTTAAATGTTTTTAAAATATGAAATCTTTGAGGAAAAAAAAAAACTAGAAGAAAATATGGTTGAAATTTTCTAACTTCTGGTAGGGGAATGACTTTCTAAAGTCCACAGGTTTGACCAGGTAAAAGCTTAAAATTTCTAATGCCCTGAAGCATCACTAACAATAGCGACAACAACAGATACAAACAGCGAATTAGGGGAAATTGACCATGAAAAGTCAGTCCTGCGTCACTCATACTCCCAAGCCAGGCTCCCTGAAACCCACCCTGTTCCAGGGCCCTAAGTCCTGTCTGTCTTAGAGAGATGTCATATGGTAGAAACATTAAAAAAATTCTTGATACACACTGAAAAAGGCTTGCCGGAAATGTTATATCAGTATTTAGCCCACCAGGAATGTATGAGAGTGACTGTGACAATGGTTATTTGAAGATATTTTTTAAAAAATCAAACTTGGCTCTTGGTAATAAATGAACAAAGGACAAAAGAAAAAAAAAAAAAGCCCAACCAGAATAACAATTTGAAAACATGGGGAAAAGATTGCAACTTCATTAAAACTAAAAATTCAAAATTACCCAGAAAGGATATTCTTATCAAAATGCTCAAGACATAAATGGGGTGTAACACTCAGTCTTTAATAGGAGGGGAGTGAGGCAAATGTTGTTACACATTGTATTTTTTTTATTGGCTTTCGCTCCTTCCCAGTGTTATTCCCCTGGTTCCTCACTCCTACTCCTTGAGCTCACACCCAAGTAAATCAGATGATGCAAGCTTTTATCTCAGACTCAGCTTCTAAGAGGCCAAGGCTAAGAGAGCTGGTAGGAGCAGTTCTAAAAAAGCAGGCTCTCTGGATGGGATTTAGGAGTATGACGGGGATGCAGCATGCGGCAGCATCGTGGTCGCTAAGACTCTCACCTGTACAGGTGTAGGTACGAGGTGAAACACCGGGTTACAGGGCAGCTATGACACTTGAATGGAATGGGGGTAATGGAGGTTACAAAGGTTGGGGAGCTGGCCTGATTTTAACTTTTTGGAAGCCTTGAAAAGCAAATGATTCAGGTTAGCCAACGGTCAACTGAAAGTATGACATGAAAACCAGAAGGCCTCGAGCAGCTGCAGGGTAGAAATGTGCTCCAAACTGGCCCCAGCGCAGTTATAAGAGTGGCAGAGCTGCAGAGGAAATGAATTCACAGCTTTAACAAATTTCTTCTGTCAAAGTCAAGGTAAAAAACAAACACAAAAACAAAAAAACAGTAAGACTCTGAGATTGGGTTTGGGGATGTTTGGGTGGATGGGCCTGAGAAGCACCAACCTTCATGCAACTCTGAACCCCAACCCCTGCAGAGGAAAGCAGACACGTGATGTCTGTGTGCCTCAGGATTACCCTGCCTCCTTTATGGTCTTCAGCAAATAACAAAGGCTAGGTCCCAGCATAGTCTGAGAAACACAGCTCCTTCTTCAGAAGTGAAAATCTTACACACCAGAGACATTGCAGGACCTGGTTATTATGGACCAGTAGGAACCAAGGATCACAAGTGGGAACCAAGGTGGCTTAAAGGAATCAGATGGTGGGGTAGGGGGTGGAGGGGGAGGGGGAGGTAGAATTGGTGACAAGAGAGAAATAGAAGGCTGGAGAGGAGAGTTCACTGACATGGGCGCCCTGTCCCATGACTGAACACTAGGGAAAGGATATCTAGGGCTGATCCTAATACACTGCTGGAATGGATGCTTTAAGTTTGGGCCAAACAATGGCCACAGGGAGTGAGGTGGAAAAGCTCGAATTGCCGCAGCATTGTGTTGATGAAGGGCTCAGAAAGCTCAGATATGTAGGAATGTTTGAAGAGACTAACTGTGCAAGACCACAGGAGCCAACAATGTACTGTATTCTGCCGGAAGGCAGAGAGAATGTTCCCTTCACTAAGGTAATAAGGGGTACAGCTGAGGGAGGCACTGACATCCTAGAGGAGTTGGATGGTGGTTGTCCTTGTAGGGACCAGGGTTGATAGTAGGAGATGCTGTCATAGAAATGGGCTCCCTAGAATCAATGGAAATGACAGAGACTGGAGGGTGGCAGTTAACCATCAGAGCAAAGGAGGCAAAATGGCCATAGTGGGCTGGGCAGCAAGACCAGGGCAGCAGTCAGGGTGCACTGTCCTACAGGGAGGGGTCTATGGACGGCTAAGAGATCACGGTGTCCTCAGAACAAGATACATAGACAGCCTGCTAGGATGTTACTTGATTTGTCAAGAATCATGAAGGGCCTGAGATTTTACCCTAATTGCCTACGAACAAGGTAGTCTGCCATCACTTCATGGATGCCGGCAGAAGACTCCTGAGTCAGAGACAAAGAATTTGCCTGTTCACAGCACAGTGAGCCGCATGAGCTTCACATCTGCATTGGTGCCCCTGGCCCCCAGGTCGCACAGGGGCAATGCTGAGGGACACAGGTGAACAGCGCACATACTGTGGTTTGTGTCAAAACTGGGAAACCCTGGGGTTAGGGAACTTGAATATTTTACAACAGGCAGTAAGCAAGTCTGCCTGGTCTTTGCTCTGTTGGAAAACATCTGCTCTCTGCCCTCTGCCCACAGGGAGCCACTCTCTCTACCTTCCAAGGCTATATGCTACATAAACATACTTGAAGATATAATTAGGAACAAACAGCAGTTAGTGCCTCTGCTCATAAGACATGAAGAAATGAGAGAGACCCGTGGAGAACGAGCTCCCAACACCTGCCTAAAAAACCAAAACAAGCAAGGAAAAAACCAACTTTGTGGTAAATACTGCTAGTAGCAGTATTAACAAAGTGAGCTTTCTCTAGATCATTCATGGATTCTACTTTGTGGGATGTAACCATCACTATGTTGGAGTTGCTATTATAGGAGTTGATCTTCTCTATGGAGTGGGCCTACCCCTAGCTGAGACCAGGAGGGTGTGGTGTGTGCAACCACCCTCCTGAATCCAGCACCCTTTGCCCCATGTCACTCCGTAGTTCCTCTCCCTAAAGAGGTGATATATATCCTTGCTCCTTGAATCTGAGCTTGGCTATGTGACTGACTGCTAATAGAATGTTAGCAACACCTCACAAACAGAAGATAGACGAGCTGGCATGATTCCACTCCCTCCCCTGGGTTCCTCCACCACATCCACACCCTGAGAACACGCCCGGGCTAGCCTGCTGAACTGAGTCACCTCGGTCTCCCAGCCAACAGCCAGCCAGCTCCTAGATGTGTGAGGCATTTCCAGCAGAGCTGCCTGGCTGACCACCGCAGACACCCAAGCAAAATGTTGTTCACCATTATATGTCATGGAGGTTTTGTGGTTATGTATTACACAGGATTTTTGTGGCAAGAGATAAGTGATACAGCAAGGCTGACGTATAAGGATGAAAATGACTTTTAACAGCAAGAAGACATGATTACCTAAAGGAGTCTTCTGCTCTTCTTTACAACCGCACAGTTGGAACCTGGTTAGAGGAGTACTTCCGGTGGGGTTTAATAATAATAACAACAACACATACTAACCCTGTACGTCCAATCTGAGAGGACTAGGCCGGGACAGAGCTGAACCTCACCTACTACCTGGAATATGACTGTGCAGAGAGGAAGAGGTGGGTGGTGTGGATACCGGATGACAGGGAACCAGGAAGCAAGATAATATCAGCTTTATTCAGGGCCACTCTAGGAAGAACTTGGCCTCAGGGTGGGCATTCTGGGGGCACATGCTTCTCCAGGCCTGGGTGAGACCCCCTCAGGGGGCTGGTCCTTTGCCCATGGCTGTCCTGTGTCTTGCATGATGAAAAATGCACACCCTTCCTTTGGATTTGCTGGCCACTTGGGGAGTATCTCATCTGGTTCTTCCTGACCCAGAAACTTGACTCCCTGGGGCAAGCCTGCTGGGTTTGCCTGGCTCCTTTCCAGTACTCCCTGCTGAGATTCTGCAGCACCAGGCAACTTCCAAAGACTAATTCAGCCTCAGGCATCCACCCCCTCTGAATCAGGGAAGAGATCCCCTACTTGGAGACAGGAGTTTGCTGGCATCCTGAGTAACAATTACTCCACAGGGACAACTTTAGAGGAGGAGCATTCAATACAGAGGAGGGCTTAGAAACCCAGCCAGGGACACTTTGAGCTCCTGCAGACCAGCTCAGCTCTATGACAAGTGTCACATTATAACTGAAACAGATTATGACCCCTCTAGACCCCAGTGGACAGAGGCTAGATTTCCTATAAACACTATTTATATGAATAGAAACTAAATAAAACTGTTGGTCTGGTAGCCATGATTATGGGAACTCAGTCCTTGGTTTTTATCTACTCAGCCTGGGGACTTTGAAGAGGGTACCTTTTCCTCCTCAGACTCAAAGGCAGCCCTGTTGGGACTCTGACACTGGTACGAACCTGTCTGTTGTTCCCAGCTCTGGCTGGGTACGTCCTCACAGACTCTAGCAGAGACGTGGCAGCTAAGCTTTTAAGTCCCTGTTGTGGTTCCTGTTAGATCTCACTCAAAACTCTCTGGCAAAGCTCAGGAGTTGCCTGCACTGTCCAGAGTTCAGCCGGGCCCTGTCCTGTGCAGAAAATGGAAATCTTAAGGTTCCAGGAGGCACCTTCTTCAGGCAATAAAGGCTCTTAACAAGCTTTGCAGTAAAAGACACTGAACCAGAAAAGTAAACTTTCACGGAGGGGAGACTGCATTAATGGACTTGTCCCGTCATTAGTACTAACTCGCTAACTTTAATGATTTGCACAGATGACCTGGACAGGAAAAATAAAAGCAAGCCTTCCAAAGAGGTATAGAGCGTCGGAATTCAGAAAGTGGAGCCCACAAGTGGGAAATTCCAAGTAACTATTGAAGGGAATGGAAAAGAAAAGAAAAAAAATGCACTGAAACTCTTGAAGGAAACTAAAATATAAAAGGAAAAGCGAACGAAAGCAAAGCAAAGCAAACCAAAGCACAGTAAGGCCATCTCGTCTAGGGGAGAATGACCTTCAGGCCGACCTAGAAGGCCAAACAGGCATTGGGAGCAGGTGATTTTCCAGTGTCAACACCTAGCAAACAGCTGCAAGAAGAAAAGGTGACCAGGAACCCGGAATGAACCAGAAGATGCTGACAGACCGGAAGTGCTACTGCTCCTGTAGAAGGTGCAGATGAGAATCTCACTTCGTTTCACTGCTTGATTATCTTGAAAAAAGCTTTCATGTTTCTAGCCTTTCTCCCAGGTAGAGAATTCATCAAATGCCCCTTTCAAGAAGTCACCTCTGCCACATCTGAAAATGAACCACAAAAAGGAAAAAAGAGACACCTGTAGAGAAACAAGTACCTTTATGATTTTGAAATACGGAGCTGCATTCTCTCCAATGCTAGATTTTTCCATTTGGTAATAATTAACAACTTCAGGAAGAATATTCATCTTTTTAGACCATAATAATAACAGTGGTTACTCTTTTTTTTTTTTTTCCCATACATTTTAGCAAGAAAAGCTAATTCTAAAATAAGAAGAAGAAGAAGAACATGGAGAGGAGTTTCCTGGCGGCACATGCTAAATGCTATTCTCTCTGCTTTACGTGTAGTAACTCTTTTAATCCTCACACCAATTGTATGAGGAGCTCCTGTAATTACTGCCCCTTTACAGGTGTGGAAAGCCAAAGCACAGGGAGATGAAGTGATTGCTCAAGTTCACACAGCCAGTAAATAATCAAGCTGGGATTTGAACTCAGCCTGGTTCCAGAGTTCAAGTTTTGGACACTAAATTGTGCTGCTGTAACCAAGCAGGACCAGGACCCTGAGGGGCCTTCCAGGGTCAGACCCTCCCTCATATCCTCTGCTGTAGGTCCTCTCTGAAGTCCCCAGATAACAGTATGTCATGTATATTTCCTGAGTTTTTTCAGATGCTTAAAACCGCCACCAACAGGAAGAAATGAACTACTTGATGATCCAGAGCACGTGGCTCCCAGAACTTTTGGCACCTAGGGGTGGATAGTGTTGACCACCCTGTTACCTCAACATCAACCAGTCAGAGAACTGTGCACGAGCTGCTCATGTACCCTGCGATCCCCCTTCCCTTACCTGGGCTTTAAATATGCTTTGCTGAAACCATTTGGGGAGTTTGTGGTTTTCTTGGGCATGAGCCACCCCATCCTACTTGCTTCTGCCCTGCAGTAAACTTTTCTCTGCTCCCAACTCATGTTTCAGTTTGTTCGGCCTCATGGTGCATCGGGCACACAAAGTTGCCTTCGGTAACACTATTAGCAAGAAGATTCTGTAAACACACAGAAGAACTTGTGTCTAACAGTTGAGAATTGACTGTAAATGAACATTTAGGTGAACTGCTCCACCACAAGCTAGGATGCAACATAGGGTTCATTTCACATTAATTTTAGAGAATCCCAAACATGTTTTCCTAAAGTCAAAAAAGTCAACCATTCAAAGTTTTGTTTTCCCTAAACTCATCTTCCTCCTGAGATGAGAGGGACCCTAGTGTATACTCTGCTTCCTTCTAGGAACAAGAGTCACTTCAGTGTGTCCCATTTAAATCAGTTACCTCCGTGGCAACTGTGAAGAGGTCATCATTACATAAGACTAAGTAAGAGTTAGGGAAGGAAAAAAAAGGTCCATAAAATCACAAGTCTTGGGCGTAATTTTAACCTTTTCAATCCTCCCCTCTCCACTTCGATTTTGAAATACTTATTTCAGTTACATTAAAGAGCATTTTTCCAGACCAGAGACCATCAATGAACTGCAAATGAGTCAAGTTTACTCCTAATCCCATTTTATCAAACTCCTCAAAGCCACTGGTCTCCAAGGAGATCCCATTGCATCCCAGGGCCCATCTGGAAACATGTGTCTCAAGTGAGCCAGCCTTAACACTGATTTAGTGTGATCATTTTCACCCTGTAACCTTAAACCCAGCAATGAAATAGAAAGCAGCTTGTTTGTGTGATTACCATGATGTTAGAAAGAAACAAAATCTGATGACCACCCAACCAACAGAGTTGAGAAAAATGGAATCTATAGTTTTAAAAGTTTTAAGATGCTTACTGGAAATCTTATCCCATGCATTCAATAATCACTTGGTCACAAAATATAATTCAGAGTCACTGTTTCCCTAAGTTCTGAAACTACAACCCAAGTTCTCTAGATGGTCATTTTCACGTGTGTGAATGTTTTTGATCAGTTTTGTAAATCTCTTAAGAATCTGAAAACCAATTTTAGTTGAACATGATTATGTGTTAAGAAAGAGTGCTTAACTGCTCTAGAAATTTTCCCTTTATGCCCTGGTCTCCAGCCTTCTTTAAGAGATCCTTTGCAATCTTCTAGGGGAAAACAGATTTTTATCGGCGGTTATTTTTATTTTTTCAAATATACAAATGCTAATGAAGATTTGCTTGTTTAAAGAAAGTCATTAAGGAATTTTAAAGCATCCTTATGGGCCTAGTGGCAGATGTTTTCTGTCTGACACTTGGAGAGAGAGAGGGTAATACCAACAAATAACACGCGAACAATTCTACAACGCGTATTTGCTGATCTCAACAGCATTTTATGAATATTGTTTATTATGTAAACTAGAGGGCCTCTGTTCTACAGTGAAAAGGAGGAGACAAGTTGATCACTGTGGAAAATTAATTTCTAAATTATTTTTAAAATAAAATTGTATTCTATTAACACGTTTTATATATTCATTGTAGAAAATATAAAAATATTTTGAGAGTATAAAGAAAACATTAAAATCACCCAACCTCTCGGAAAAAAGAAACCAACATTTTGTCTCACTCCTTTTCTATGCATATACACACACGTGTATTTGAAAAGTCCGTTTTGAGACCCAGAGCTCTGCTCAGGTTTGCCCCTTTCTCCAGTGATCAAGGCTTGGTGATGGATCAAGCTAGTCACCTCAGTCTTACTCTTCTCCTTGGATGAATTCATTCCTAATAGGATCTTCACAGACTCATTCAAACAGACTTCTGGTGGATATGCCCCAGCAGTTTCCAGAAAGACCCAGGTATTTCCTTGGACCCAGTTGGGGCCATCCTCCCACAACCTTGTCCCTGCCTTTAGTGTGAAGACTAACAGAAACATGGCAGCTGACTTCAAATGTTGGAAGGGTGAACATGGGGAAGAATGAACATGATGCTTTTGTGTCTTTCTAGGGGGCGAAGCTGGAACTGATGGGAAGAGCAGTCCTACGTGAGAAGAGTGAGTTCTCTGCCACTGGCAATACTCACTTGTCGGGATGGATATGGGATGGAGCGTGGAGGCAGAGACAAATGATGACAATGTCTTTGCCATAAGGTTCTAAGACTGTATTTCTCTCCAGGGTTGACCTTAAATCTATATGGTATGATTTGTGGGTGTCCTGAACCTTCTTCCTCCACACAACAGCTTTATCACAGGACCCAGAACAGTGTCTGGCACATAATAGATACTCAGCAAAAGTTTATTGGAATAAATGAGCGAATGAGGCTGGCTGCTGTGGTTGCTCCTCTGCCCTCCACTTCTGGAGACCTTGGACGGGCAAACAAAGTGTTAAATTTTGAACAGGCTTTGGTGGGAAGGATGGAGAACTGTTGGCTTCTCAGCTCACAGAATTACCCATTTTCTCTTGTTTCTTGGGAGGACGCTTGGTCTTGACTTTCACACGGTGGTATGTAGACTGGACTGGGAAACAGCCAATTGGGGCTTTTTCATTGACCAAACAAAACAAACCCAAACATTTGATCTGATGGATGGAATCCCCAAGTGGATGATTGCATTCAGTCCTTTAAATGATGGAATGAGACCACTGGCCTCCTGCAGGCTTTCTCTTGGTGGGGGGTGTGGGGGGAGTGGTGGGCTGGAATGGGGAGATAGCAAGAGTTAAAGGATGAAAAAGGCAGAGAGTTACTTTAAACTGGCAAACACCCTTTTCAGGGATCAAACACCACATACAACCCTAACAATACAGAGTCCTAAAATTAAGCGTTGCTATATTTTTGTGGCTTAAGGAAACATTGTATTTTTTAACTTTTCTACCAAATGGCATTTTAGAAGTTTATAATATTAATATTTTCTGGCCTGCGTAAATGAACACAAGTAGCAATTCCATAAGCAGAGATCAATGCACACGTAGCAGATTTGAAGCCATAGCTTTAAAAGATGACATACCTGAGTTAATTCTACACCTGAGACTGCAGGTGAAGCCTGCCAGCCATGAGTAAATGTCTTTTTTGCCTTTGTCAGGTGCCAGTGGGCTGTGCCTGGAATCTCACCAGAGCTGCTGCGGTTAGGTAAGGTTTTAGCTTGGAAGAGTGGTAAGAGACGGTGGTGTTTCTCAGAAAGGTGGCCTCAGAAGTGAACCAGGTAACTAGAAATACCTTGCCCCACCCTCCACGAGAATGACAAACATAACTGTGGTTTGCGCTTCATTCACACCAGTGTCGTTTACAGAAACTGAACATTAGTGGACACATTCTTCAGGTTGCAGGGGACACAGTGTATCTTGAAGTATGTCATCTGTAGACTCTGTTTAGGTGGGACATTGTTGGACATTTACTTCAGGCAAATAAAAACTTCCGTACTACATGAAAGAGAAAATGTGCTCAGAGTCCGTTTCTGGAACTTACCACAACATGCACTTTGACCCCAGACCAATATGACTACAAGGGAGTTCAACCAACCATACTTACAACCCATCCACTAGTTCCGTAGAGATAACACTTTCTAGACTAAAATGTCAATTCTCAGTGTTTACTGACTAGGAACGTAATGAGGTTATACCCATCAGCAAAATATCCAGGAGCCAGAGAGAATGTTACAGGGCAACAATTTTGAACCTGGTTAGGAATAGCCCAAAGCTGGCCCGGCAGGAGGAATACAAGTTGCCTGACTTTAGCCCCAGAGACTCTCAGGGCCTTATCTGCTGTCAGCCAGGAGGGAACCGAGGCTTCAATACCCTTCCCGACTCCTCCCCTGGCCTCCAGAACTAAGCCAACCTCAGTCCTGCACACCTCCTCTCTCCCTAGTAACTGGACCCACCCCAACCAGACTGTGCCAACCAGCCTTTTTCCCCCATTCCTGAATTTTTCTAAGCTAAAAAACCAAAGAGAAATGTGAAAAATTTTCACTGTGATTTTTCTGAGGCTGCTCAGCTCAGCTGCTCCCTTCATTTCAGTGAGATCTGTGGAAGCTTCTGTCTCCGTGCTAACATACACCAGCCCCCACCCAAACCCTCTGCTCTTGCCTGGAATAAGCATTTATCTTCATCCCCCCTAAAGAAAGCTCACTCCAAAGATTCCTGAGAAGTCATTCCTTCACCGAAGACTTGACAGGGTGTGGGATAGGAGTGGGGTTAGGGGTCAGTTTCCCCACAGCCCCCCACAAGCCTTAACCTCCTGGCCAATCTGCCTTGCCTGCCCTGGCCCCACTCATTGCAGGGCGCTGGGCCAGGAAAGGGCAGTGGTGCAGCTGGAGATGGTGGGGACCTTCCTTTGCTCTAATGAAGCCACAGAAACCAGGGTCCCTGAGGAAGAGGGGAGGGGGACAGGACAGGGAGGCCTCTGTAAAATCCACCCCACCATGTGCCAGTTCCAGAGATTCCAGCAGGAGAGAGAATTCCTTTGTGATAAAGCCCTTCCCAAGTGTTTTAGGAATAAAAATATTCCTGAGAGGGTCAACACCCCCACACGACTGGGCTCCACCATCCTGTGAACCAGCTTGTAAGCTGTCGTAGCTGATCACGGGTGGAGGTCCTGGGAGTCAGGATAGGGGCTGGGGGTACTGAAGGGAGCAAGGAAGCTGTGAACTATTTCTTCTGCTTCACAATTTTCCTGGATTCTGAGAACAAAAGCTTTTCTGCTCAGCTTCTCTTGACAGGTAAAGAGGTCCATGTGAGTTTCCTGTGGCCGCATTTTCCCCCCAATAACAAATTATCACAACAAATTACCAAAGGGGGCTTAAAACAATAAAAATGTGTTCTCTCACAGTTCGTGGACTAGCAGTCTGAAACCAAGATGCCCCAGGGCTGGTTCTTTCTGGGATCCAAGGGAGAATCCCTTCCACGCCTAGATTTCAGGCACCGCCTGAGTCCGTTCGTGTTTTCTGGGTTGTAAACACATCAATCCAATCCCTGCCTCCATCTTCACACCATCTTCTCTCTGTCTCTGTATGTCAAATCTTTCTCTTATCAGGATACCAGTTGTTGGATTTGGGGCCCACTCTACATGCAGGATGATCTCCTCTTGAGAACCTTGACTTAAAATCCATCCATGATGACCCTGTTTCCAATATTCAGTAATACTGACTCATACACTTCAAAACTGCTAAGAGACTAGATCTCAATTGTTCTCACCACAAAAAAAGAAATGATGGTTGTGCAATGTGAGAGAGATATTAGCTGAAGCTGTGGTGGTAATACATAAATGTATCATCTCAACATGCTGTACACCTTAAACTTACAAAATGTTATATGTAAATTATATCTCGATTTAAAAAAATAACTTGAAAAAAGAAAGACCTTACTTTCAAATAAGGTCACATTCATAGGTCCAGAGGTTAGGACTTGGACATATTTTTTTTGGAACCACAATTCCATATACAACAGGGGTTTTAGAGCTTCAGTTTCTTTTTGCTTTTTAACAAATATATCTTTTAGACAGGGTTTTTTTTTTTTTTAATGAAGGTACTGGGGATTGGTCCCAGGGCCTCATGCATGCTAAGCCCGCACTCCACCACTGAGCTATATCCTCCCCTCTTCTTTCCTTTTAATTCATGCTTTACTTGAACTTTTGAGCTTTGTTTTTTTCCCTTGGTAGAAATCCTGAAATCTTGAGACCCATTATTAAATAATAATGTCAAAAACCTCTGCAAATCCGAGACATTTTACAAGTATGCACTGCAAGAGACTGCAGAATCTCCCAGTATCCCGGGAGAATCAGGAAGGAACAATAGCAAATGCCTTTGATCCCTTCGGCAGGGAAGTTGCAACAAGAGCCAAGTCCTGTGCTTTTAATATTGTTGTACATTAGTCAGAACACAGAAATGTGAGGGTTTACAACCCTGAAACTGCAATGGGAAAGTAACAAAAATGTGCTTCTAAGAGACTTTCATTAGATTCATTGGTTTGTTGAAAAATATGGAAAAGCCTAACAAAATGTTTGTGAATAAAACCTCTAAAAACTGAATTCCATTCACCACTCTCTTACCAAGCTTTTAGAACAATTTGCTTTTTAGCAAACTATACCCCAATAGTACCACAGATGAGCAATCAGAAATTTTGCATGATTCCTAATCATTAAGAAAGATTCAACTACCCTGAGAGAGTTGGCTTCCTAAAATTATTAAAAGAGAAAAATGATCTTATAAAAAGTTGGGGTTTGTTTTCCCTCATTAATCTTTACCACTTGGGTCATTTCAAGTATCACCCTGGCTTAGTTCAAGGCCACAGAATGCTCTGCAGATGTGAGATTGAAATTCGTCCCTCTGAGCGCCAGTTTTCTTTCTAGGATGTCAAGTTACCTCCGACTTTCTGCTTTTGTGTGCAGAAAAAAATCCCAAACATCTTAGCCTAATCACATTTCATGATTGGTAATATCACCATGCAGTTACCTTAAGAAGCTGTTTTCATGGAAAAATAAACTAGAAAGAGTAGCCCAGATAATTATAAAAATGATAAATAAGAGGAAGCAGTCCCACCAGATATTCAAATGCATTACGTGGCTGAAATACTCAAAACAGTGCAGGACCATCACATAAAGACCTGCACAAACAAGTGGAACAGAAGACATGGAGACCTCATGAATGTGACATGATTCATGCAACATTGCAGGTCAACTGGATATCCATGAGAAAACAGAACATTTGAATCCTTACTTTATCACACCTTAAAGTAAAATTAATACCAAATGCATCATATGTGACCTCAGTGTTACCACTGGCAGAGGTTAAACTAGTCAAATTATTTAATTCTGCACAAGGAGAAAAAGTTTATTAGGTCTAAGATTACAGTAACTCAGGAAAGAAAAGCAGGACAAAGGTTATACAATGGGAAAGCAAAAGAAAGGATAGATAATCTGTTGAATCTGTATTTAAAAATCACTAAAAATGTGAAAACCAAACCAAACACACACAGAGTGGAAGAAAACATGAAAACACTCAAAATTTCAGAGTGAGAAATGCCTTTCCAAATATGACCCCCCAAAAATCCAGAAGGCTAAAAGAAAAGAGAAATTTAACTACACAATTTTTTTTTCACAGAAAAGCCACCATAAGCAAAGTCAAAGGTGAACAATAAACTGGAAAAAGTGTTTATAACTCACATCACAGACAAAAGACTAATTAGTTTCCTCTCCACCTCCCGTATTAGTTTAACCAATAGAAAAATGAACAAAGGCCACAAAGGCAGTTAGCCAAAGAGGAAGAAAATACTCAAAAGATATTCATCTCACTCACAATAAGAGAAATGAAAATTTAAAAGTACAATTCAATTATATTTAGAAAGAAGTTTATTTTAAAAAACAAATAGAAGCAATCTACAGATTTAATGCCACCCCTATCAAATTACCCAGGACATTTTTCACAGAACTAGAAAAAATAATCCTCAAATTTATACGGAATCACAAAAGATCCAGAATTGCCAAGCAATAGTGAAGAAAAAGAATGAAGCAGGAGGAATAACCCTCCCAGACTTCAGACAATACTACAGAGCTACAGCAATCAAAACACCATGGTACTGGTACAAAAACAGACATACGGATCAATGGAACAGAACACAGAGCCTAGAAATAAATTCACAAACTTTTGGTCAATTAATCTTTGACAAAGGAGGCAAGAACATGCAATGGAGTAAGGACAGCCTCTTCAGCAAATGGTGTTGGGAAGACTGGACAGCAGCATGTAAAACAATGAAGCTAGAACACTCCCTTACACCATATACAAAAATCAACTCAAAATGGCTTAAAGACTTAAATGTAAGACAAGACACTATAAACCTCTTAGAAGAAAACATAGGCAAAACATTATTTGACATAAATCTTAACAACGTTTGCCTAGGGCAGTCTACCCAGGCAATAGCAATAAAAGCAAAAATAAACAAATGGGACCTAATTAAATTTATAAGCTTTTGCACAGCAAAGGAAACTATAAGCAAAACAAAAAGACAACCTATGGAATGGGAGAAAATATTGCCAAAAGATGAAACTGACAAGGGCTTAATTTCCAGAATATATAAACAGCTCATACAACTTAATAATTAATAATAATAATAATAATAATAATAACCCAATCCAAAAATGGGCAGAAGACCTTAGCAAGCAATTCTCCAGTGAAGACATACAAATGGCCAATAGGCACATGAAAAAATGCTCAGTATTGCTAATTATCAGAAAAATGCAAATCAAAACTACAATGAGGTATCACCTCACACTAGTCAGAATGGCCATTAAAAATTCCACAAATGGGAGAAAGGGGAATCCTCCTACACTGCTGGTGGGAATGCAGTTTGGTGCAGCCACTGTGGAAAACAGTATGGAGATTCCTCAAAAGACTAGGAATAGACTTACCGTATGACCCAGGAGTCCTGCTCCTGGGCATATATCCAGAAGGAACCCTACTTCAGGATGATACCTGCACCCCAATGTTCATAGCAGCATTATTTACAATAGCCAAGACATGGAAACAGCCTAAATGTCCATCAACAGATGACTGGATAAAGAAGAGGTGGTATATTTATACAATGGAATACTACTCAGCCATAAAAACCGACAACATAATGCCATTTGCAGCAACATGGATGTTCCTGGAGAATGTCATTCTAAGTGAAGTAAGCCAGAAAGAGAAAGAAAAATACCATATGAGATTGCTCATAGGTGGAATCTAAAACAGACAAACAAACAAACAAAGCATAAATACAAAACAGAAATAGACTCACAGACATAGAATACAAACTTGTGGTTGCCAAGGGGGTGGGGGGGCGGGAAGAGATAGACTGGAATTTCAAAACTGTAGAATAGATAAACAAGATTATACTGTATAGCACAGGGAAATATATATGAGATCTTATGGTAGCTCACAGAGAAAAAATTGTGACAATGAATACATATATGTTCATGTATAACTGAAAAATTGTGCGCTACACTGGAATTTGATACAACATTGTAAAATGATTATAAATCAATAAAAAATGTTAAAAAAAATTCCACAAATGATAAATCCTAGAGAGGGTGTGGAGAAAAGGGAACCCTCCTACATTGCTGGTGGGAATGTAGTTTGGTGCAGCCGTTGTGGAAAACAGTATGGAGATTCCTCAAAAAACTAAAAATAGACTTATTATATGACCCAGCAATCCCACTGCTGGGCATATATCCAGGGGGAACCTTAATTCAAAAAGATACACACACAGCAATGTTCACAGCAGCATTATTTACAATAGCCAAGACATGGAAACAGCCTAAATGTCCATCAACAGATGACTGGATAAAGAAGAGGTGGTATATTTATACAATGGAATACTACTCAGCCATAAAAAGAATAAAATAATGTCATTTGGAGCAACATGGATGGACCTAGAGACTGTCATTCTAAGTGGAGTAAGCCAGAGAGAGAAAGGAAAATACCATATGATATCACTCATATGTGGAATCTAAAAAAAACGTTAAGAAGCATAAACAGTAACTCTCCGCCCTCCCACTCCTGTCTGTCAGCCATCAGCTCTCTTCTCCAAGCAATGGATTTTTGTAAAGATTCCTGGTGTAATTTGTGAAGATAACCATAACTTTAAAAATTTCTCTCTCAGTTGTTTTGCTTCAACTTAACACTGTTTGGACTTCTAGATATTGGCTTCCTAAAATTACTAAAAAAGAAAAATGATCTTATAAAAAGTTGGGGTTTGTTTTCCCTCATTAATCTTTACCACTTGGGTCACTTCAAGTATCACCCTGGCTTAGCTCAAGGCCACAGAATGTTCTGCAGATGTGAGACTGAAATTTTGTCCCTCTGAGCGCCAGTTTTCTTTCTAGGATGTCGTTACCTCCTACTTTCTTCTTTAATGTGCAGAAAAAAACCCAAACATCTTAGCCTAATCACATTTCATGATTGGTAATATCACCATGCAGATATTAGAGCTGAATCTTCAAACTGAAGTGCATTCAACCCTGAGGATCAGGAAGATTTTCTTCCAGGGTATATATTCATGGGGTAGGAGGTGAAGGGAATCAGTTTCTAGATAAAGAATGAATACAAGAGCTCAGGCCTAAAATTCATTTGCCTGGGAAAGTACCTTGCTGGGCTGGTTCCACCTTCTCTCTTCTTCTCTCCCAGCCTTCCTCTTACTTGACAAAAGTCAGTCTCAGAATATAAATGAATATATGTATATATATACATGACTGGGACATTATGCTGTACACCAGAAACTGACACACTGTAACTGATTATACTTCAGTTTAAAAAAAAGCCAGTCTCACCTGCCCTGATTTTACTTTGGATGTGGCCACAGAGAGGAAAGACCCCTGAGAGGCCTAACAGAACAATGCAAAATATTGGCATGGTTTTGAGAAAGTAAACGACTTTACACACTGGGAAATAAATTCTTTAGTAGGTCTGATTTCTTGCAAAAGGTAGTTTCCAAGATTTTGCTTTCAAAATAATCAAAAGAAGACTTACTGAGTTGTCAGCTGATAGAACATTAAAAATAATTTTTGATAATGGATCACAGGGCCATTTTTATATATATTCAGGATTTCAAAGACATGAGTGACATTGCTATATGAAAACTCCTTCCATTGCCCCATTGCTATCTGCTCCTATATAAATAATGTTCCTCAGCCCTGGCATTTTTAAAAATGAAAAAAGGGAATAAAATTGATGTGATAAAATATACTCAATCATAAATAACTCAGTTTGTTTAAAACCTGAAGCAGATCTATCTATCTTACTAAGCGATATATTTCCAATAAAATTTTACTTTTATGTTTGGTGATTACAGTTGGCCAAAACAATTGTAGTGATAACTCCATCTAAAGTGTTTTAATTTTTATTGTTTTTTGGGTTTTTTTTTTTAAGCCTTAGAGCTTTACAGTCACAGGAAATTTTTAAAATTTCAATGTGTTTGCATAATTCTGTTACACTGAAGTATGATAATATGGTTTAAAAAAAAGACTGTCAAGCATACAGATAGTTCAAGAGTAAAATTCTTTGGAGGAAGTAGAATGAAATGAGTTCAAAGTGAAAAGAGAACAATAAAATTTCCATGTATTGAAAAATAATTTTTTATATATTTTAAAAAAGATGATGGTGGTTATAATATGGCTGTGGTATTTGGATATATTTTAATGAATGATATAACAAAGTTTTTTAAATGCCCATATTAATCATGTGTTGAAAATTACATCTTGTGTTAAAGAAACATTTTAAATAATATAAAATGGCTTAAGGGAGAAGGTTCTTCAGATTCTTTAAGTAATATGTAAATATTTTGAACTATTGCCTTAGAGACTATCTGGTTTAGCTCTCTTTCCTTTGCAGATTAAAAACTTGCCCATCAAAGTGAAAATAACTCTCAAGATCACCAAGTGACACATGGGACCAGATGCTGGTCTCCTGCCTCCTGGTCTAGGCAGCCAGATCTAATCCTGCCTGATACAGGTGAGTCCTCTCCCATCCTTGGCAGGAACACCTGCGTGGTAAGGAGCAAAGGGAACCAGCCCAGATGCCAATGTTGTGCACATTCACCAACTCCTCAGGCATGGAGATTAAATTCAAACAACAAAATACTTCCTGCATCATCATGGGGTGTCCGTAAACTTTTGATGCCCTCTTAAGACCATCCTCCATTGTCTTTCACATCTTTCCACCTCCAATTTCTATGAATCTTCTGCTTTCAGTTTGCTTACCAGACACTTTTCCTGACAACCAGTCTCACCCCCACTCTGACGCCAGCAGATGCCAGCCTGGGGCCAGTGAGTGGGAGAATGCGGCTGTAGGAGGGACAGTGGTCGGCACCAGCTCAGCTTTGCCTTAAAGCTCTGCTTTTTCTCTTTCCTCACCCTCGAATTGCCTTCCGGCTTTGCTCACATTCATTCAGCCACAGGTGGGGTTACCATATAATTTATCTTCCAAACTAGCACACATTTGAAAGAGGGATAAATCTATTGATAATTATGCCAGAAAAACAGGTAGAAACCAGGATCATTGGGATGTATGGTCACCTTAGCTATATACGTATCCTAGTGAGGAACGAAGGAGAAAACTGCTCAAAATGTTGGATTAGGTGTGGGCAGTGTTAGAGCAGCAGATAAATTTGGGAGCTGTGGCCTGGAATTGGGTGATAAGACCCAAATGAGGGGGAAACTGTACAATCCATGTTGTTTTGTGTTGTTTTTGTCTAACATTCTGAGGCAAGCCAGCACTACCTATGGACAATATCAGCAGCTATGCACTCAGTGTAATTTGAGGAGTCCAGAAAAATCCATTTTTTTTTTCTCTATTTTAATGATGACTTCTGCAGTACCTAACATTCCACAAATTCAAGATTTTGCCTAGGCCTTCTGGAAACTAGTGCATTTTACCTGGGTGGTCTAATTTGGTGGGAATACCATAAATGAACCCTTCTTTATCTCACCAAGAAGAATCATGAGAACCTGGGTCACAGGACAGGGAAGTTTTGAAGCGGGGACTAAAGGTGATGTGGTTAATGTAAACATTAGAACCGAGGGCACTGAACCAAGCTTAACAGGAGGCGGAGGCCACAGCCCCCGGGGGGATGTCAGGTGTGGCACATACACACATGCCCCTCCATGTACTCCTTCCTACAAGCGGGTTGGTGGGCACAGGCTTTCCCCCTTACTCAGGATGTCTCACCCGGATGGCCTGCTACCTCTCTGACGTTTCTTTGACAGGATGACTACAGGTGATTGTGCCAGAAATCAAAAGAATGACACCATGTACCCGTGCACTCCTCCACGCTGACCAGAGCTCTCTCCTGCATTCATTCATCCAGACCCAACAAGAGCTTCACAAAACGGACTGGCCAGGCATCATTATGATCCCGCTGTCATGAGCACAGCTGAGGCCCACACTCCAGATGGGCTGACTTCCAGTTAAGTGATTTGGTGTTTTTCCCAAAACCTACAGACCTCTAGGCAGTTTATGACAGATCAGTGCTGACAAATTTCCTCATTCCATATCGGAAGGATAATTGGATCTCTCCATACTGAGAAAATATTCACTTACAATTAGAGTCACATAAACCTTTACCAAGGTCTCTAAGTCCCCAAAGACCTGATTCCTGCTCACCTTTCCAACCTCTCATTTAATTTTTTCCCTGTTTTTTCTATATTTTACTGGGCCCACTGGGTGTTCCCTCCACCTGGATGTCTCTCCCCTCAGATCTGCGATGGCTGACTCAACCTCACGCCTCAGGCCAAGGCTGATTCCTCAGACTCTCCCCTCCTCCTTATCTACAGTGGACTCTCTGGATACTCTCTTTCACATCATCCTGTTTGTTTTTTTGATAACACAGCCCAACCTACAATTCCCTTGCTTATCTGTTAAATACTATTATCGTATTTTCTCTATTAGAACACAAGTTCCATTAGCAAGGACCAAGTCTGACTTTTTACTGCTCTATTCCCAGTGCTGCTGGTACATAGGAGGTACTCAGTAAATGTGGTTTCATGAATAAAATGGATAGGCAACTTTAACTGGGATTGCTTGTTCTGGGTCTGTGGCCACTAGCATCTCCAGCAAGGATGGTTATGCTCTAATTCCAACAATAGTTCATTCAGGAAGCTGCAGTCAGTCAGTCACTCAGCTAACCAAGGTGCCCACTGCAACAGGAGGGAACTGTCATCTACTTGAAAGGATCTTCTAATCTACGTGCCTCAGAAAAGGGAGCATCCAGATCGCATTGGGCAAACGTGTCGGGTCCAAATCCTCCAATCTATGTATATAAACTGCTGGATTTCTTTAAAAAGCACATCTCATATGCTCAAATCCAATTATTATGGTGCAGTTAGGAGGAAGCACAGTGTATGACATTATTTAATTGGAAAGTATTCAAGCAAAGACCACTCTTCAGTCTGCTTTGACAAAATACTGAGCTCAGGAATTAATTCAATTCCAAGAGATTCCAAAGGCTCCAGGACATGTTCATCTCAAAGATTTCATCGGGCTCTGGTCAGCTCAGACCTTAGATGCTGTTGTCTGTTTAAAATGTTTAAAATTCCACTTTTACTGCTGTCTTATGATTGATGTTGGTTCCTTTAAAGTGAGAATTCCCTGGGATTCTGGCCTAAGACAGCAACCTTGAAAGGACTGGAGCTAAATACTCTCTGGGAAGGAGGAAGAATCTTAGAAATACAAGGTAGAAAAAAATTTGAAGTCTGAGCTTTTCAAGGGCCAAAACATTTTCAGATTTTCCCTGAAAGAATAAAGGCCAACCAAAACTTATGCAATTCTAAATTTATATATTTTTACCTGGTGAGAATATATCTAAAATAAGTTTTAAAAAATTCCAGTTGAAGACTGAAAATGGAGAGAGACCTTTTTTATCAGTTTACTTCATCCCATCAGAAAAAAAACCTAGCAACCCCAAATTATGACTGTAATTTTAGCAGTTTCTTCCTAGATTCTATTACAGGAAAAAGAATCTTTATCCTCTAATATTGGTATAGAAACTGACTCAATCACCCTGGAACTGAGATCTACATTTTTTTAACCCCTGTGATGTAATGACGTAGTACAATTAAATAGATTTCATACTCATTTTTTTAAAATTACAGAGATTTTGGTGAAGGTAGACTGGCTAATTTAAGCCAATACACCACTGGGGAAAATTACTAGAGTGGGACAAAATATTTTAAATACCTGCTCAAAGGCATCTGAGAAGAATCAAGATAGTGTAGAATTCCCAGGCCAGAGGAAAGAGGCCATGGGGTGACCCAGCATGTGGAGATGGTTTTCCCTGGGGACTTTTGCCATTCTGAAGGAGTGTTGAGAGGCTGGAAGCCACTTCTGACTGTCAGATTGGACTAGAGGGCCCAAGGTACTACCTACCAAAGGGACCTCTGGTGAACATTAAATTGAGACCCCAAAGGGATCAGTCTAGGAATAAGAGTGAACAGCAGTTAGAAAAGCCTTACAAGTGCTGAAGCTCAATTTCAAATAAGCTCATTTCTGAACTTAGGTTGAGGTAACACAATTGGTGGTATTTCTCCCTGGAGGACAATGTCACCCTAGACCTAAAACTGATTCTACAGACAATGCTACAAATACAGCACTGGGCACACAATAAAAAATAACTGAGCAGATGATGAGACAACATGAAACAAACAAAAACCCAGAAACAACAAACCACAGAAACAGACTCATGGGAGCTTCAGATACGGGAATTATCAGTAAAAGTCTCATATTAACTGCTGACTATGTCCAGAGAGACAAATGGAAAGACTGGTAATTTTGACAAGAACTGGAAACCATTAAGAAAGAACCAAATGGAAATCTTAGAACTGAAAAAGATAAAAACTGAAATTAAGAGCAGAACTCAATAGATGGATTGAACAAAGGCTTTGATGCTGATAAGGAGAGATAGGTCAGAGCAAATAATTCAGAATGAGCCATGAAGAGATAAATTAATGGACAGTATACAAGCAATGACAAGTAAAGGAAGATACAAGAAGATATAACAAACTTGAGGGAGAATGAGGAAAAAGTAGTATTTTAAGTAATAATATGAATTTAATCCATATAGTCAACAAATCTTACCAGATTTTTTAAAAAGAAAGCAAAAACCACATCTAGTCAAATTATAGTAAAATCTGTAAAACTAAAAACAGAGAGAAAAATCTCAAATAGAGACTGATTATGAACGACAACATTCAAGGAGCAACAATGAGACCAACAACTGAGTTTAACAGATGGGACGTAAAACAAAAACAATGGAATGTTTTTTTTAAAATGCTGCCATTTGTGACAGCATGGATGAAACCTGAGGGCATTATGCTAAGGGAAATAATTCAGACAGAGAAAGACAAATATTGTGTGATCTCACTTATATGTGGAATCTGAAAAATAAAAACACCAAACCCATAGAAAAAGAGATCAAATTTGTGGTTACCAGAGGTGGGGTGGGGGGCAGTGGGGAGGAATTGGAGGAAGGTCATCAAAAGGAATAAACTTTCAGTTATAAGATACATAAGAATTAGGAATGTGATTACAACATGATGACTGCAGTTAACAACACTGTGTAATACACTGGAAAGTTAAAGAGAGTAAGTCTTAAGAGTCCTTATCACAAAGAGAAAATTTTTTTCTATTCTTTTTATTGTATTTGTATGAGGTGAAGAATGCTCACTAACCTGTGGTCATCAAATCACAAAATATGTAAATCAATCCATCATGCTGAACACCTTAAACTTACCTAATACTGTATATCATGTACCAAGAAAACTGGTAAAATGAAAAAATCCAACAGAAACAAAGGAGAGAAATAAAGAATGTAGGCCAAATAAGAGTAACCAGCTACTCAATAAAATAAGATTATAAACCCCAAAATAGCTGTAATTACATACAATACAATGAGACAATTAACAGTCAAAGATCTTCAAACCAATATTTAAAAAAACTATGTTTGTAAGAATTATCCATATCTATATAAATACAGAAATGCTGAAATTAAAGAGATGGATTAAGAAACATAATGTAAATACCAATGAAAAGAAAGCTTTATTATTAACATCGGATACAGTAAACTGTGCCTGTAAGGAGACACAATAATGCTAAAATGGGCAATTTATTAGGAAGATACGACAATTCTAAATTTGTATTCCCCTAAAAAATATGGCTTAAGTATAAAGCAAAAGTTGACAGAACTAAATAGGAAAATAGTCAAAAATATTCTTTTACTGGGAGTTTTTGAAACATACTTTGTAACTGATAGAACAAGCAGACAAAAATTGGTAAGAACACAGAAGCCTTCAGCAACATGATCAAGTAATCACCTAACAGACAATGTGGAACATTCAGCAACTGCGGGCTATCTAATTTTAAGGCACATATGGAAAAGTTGATCAGATACTGTGTCATAAAGCAAGTCTCAACAGATTTTTAAGGATTGAAGTCATATGGCATATGCTCTTTGACTATATTGCAGCTGAAGTCAGTAATAAAAATACACTAGAAAACCTCCATATATATGGAAATATGCCTCTAATATATTAGAAATATGCCTCTAAATAATCCCTGGGTCAAAGAAGAAATCACAATGGAAATTAGAAAGTAATTTGGACTGCATGAAATGAATGACAATATTATATATTAAAATATGGGGAAATTTCTTGATTTTAAAATGTTAGACATTGTCTATTGACTTTCTATTATGAAAGAGCTAGATTTAACTCTTTAAAACGTTCTTATGCGCCCCATCCCACTCTCAATTTATCCTTTCTCTCTACTCCCCATCCTCCCAAATAATTATAGCATATTTTATTTAAATTAATATTAACTGTTGATATTATTTTGGCTATATAAATGTTTTTCACAAAATATAAATGGGATAGATGGATGTTGCCATCAAAGCAGACCAGTCTTTACCTGTTATCTACCCAATTTCCTTTCTTATAACTTTGTTATCTCCCAGACCTCACCCAGACGCCAACATCAACTACCAGTTAAGTAGTTTAAAATCTCCACAACCCAGACTGCCAGGGCAAACACTTCCCTGAGCTTACTCAAGGTGGAAAGAGATGCGTTTGCATATTGCAAGATGGTAAGAGCAAGCTAAGGAATGCACAAATGAAATTGTGTTAAAAAAATAAAAATAAAAAGAGAAAGAAATAGATATTTTCAAAGCAGATAGAAATAGCTATTTCTTTTTAGCTAACTGTAAGAGCACAGAGTGAGACTGGACTGAGTTCAGCATTCTTAAAGGAGAAAGAAAGAAAGAGGAAGAAAGAAAGGAAGAGAGAGAGTGTGTAAAGGGAAAGAAAGGAAAGAAAAGGAGGGAAAGGGAAGGGAAGAAGGAAAAAGGCAGTTCCCAGGACACAAATTCATTACTTAAGGAATGTCCCAGGATATGAGCACGTGCTTCTCAATGTGAATAGGTGGCGTTCTTTGTGCTGTGACCCCTGGGAGACATCCTCTTTATGCGCTAAGTATGCGGGGTGGGGGAGGTATATAAAGAAGAGACAGAATCCTCTCTCACTGCTAGAACACGTGGGGAGGCAGAAAGCAACTATCTTCCTTAAAAACACTGAAGCAGGATCAGCACATTTTGGGCATCCTGAGATCCTGGTTAAAGCTAAAATGCATTTTCCAACAGAAGCAATGGAAATCTGTAGCATTATTAGGAAAGGTCCCACATAGGGTACACTCTTACATCAGGATGGGAGAAGAGAACAACAGATATTATCTATAAAAACAAGAGTTACGGTTTTATTTTTTGTTTGTTTTAATGTATAGGTTCCTACAGAAGAGCTGGAAACTTAACAACTGTTCTTTTTTTTTCATTCGTTCAATAGATAGTTATGGAACTGTTACTGAGGACCCAGTGCTGAGCTAAAGCAAGAGAATTTTCTCAAAATGAACTTAGAGTCTATCAGGGGACACAGATACACAACAGCAACCACAACAGTGTAATAAGGTGAAAGCGGGTGGATTCAGGTGCTACAATGGTCCCAGGAAGAGGCGGTCCTCAGTGCAGGCTGGGTGGATGGATGGGATGCTTTTGGAGAAAACTTCATCTACATGAGGATTTTTGGCCCTCTAACTATGGGAAAATGTTTCAAGTCCAAACTTCGGACTTATTAACTAAAGACCTAACCAGCATATAAATTTCACATTGCTTGTATATTATTTCTTTCTAACACAGAGAAAAAAGTCAATCATACTCATTGTTGCTAAGACTTCTGATTTTTACCAGCTGTCTTAAACCTGAAACCATTTCTGTTGCTTTTCTTTTCACATTGCCACCTAAAAAGGTCCCAATGCACTCATCTGCTTGGCTGTACTTCTTCCTGACCCGTTATGTAGTGTCGCCTCAAACTATGACCTGGGAGTCCAAGAAGAGTTGATGATGGGGAAGGCTGAGAGCTGCTTTTTAGAACTTGCTTTCAGAAAATGCCATCAAAAATTTTTGATCAAATTTTAATGATCACACTGATCTAAACCACTTTCTGTTCCTGATCTATTTCCCAGGATCTTTGCTGCAATTAATCAGCAGCTGAATGGAATCTGGGGCTCCAGGCCAAAGTGAAAATGCTCTGAGGCTTGCAAGCATCTCAGTTTGTGCACGGATATTACAGAGCACTTTTATTAGCTCTGACTCACCCTGGGCTGACTCCACAGCCTGAAGTCAGGCTGCCTGTTACCTTTATTTCTTCCAGTTTCCATGGATACCACGTGAAGGGGCTTTGAAAGCTTCTGCTATAGGCTTCCTGTGTCTTTTGGTACTTCCCTTGGCAATCCATGGTGGGGTCCATCTGGCGCTTAGTTTTCCAACAATACGGCATTCTCGTGGTCCCTTACCCCAGGGTGGCAACAAACCCCTCCAGGGTTCAGGAAGGTGACACTGTAGTGACCAAAACACCATGACTGCCTCTAGAAGCAGCCTCTTGGACTTGGGAGTTGAAACTTGTCAGGAACAAGGCAATTAACTGAACTTCCTATAGGCTAGCTGAACGAGTAAAGTGGGGTAGAAAACTGAGGCAATTTTCTGGGACAGTCAGGATGGAAATGAATAAATAAAAACAACCTAGCTTCAACTCTCTAGACCTTTCAGTAAAAGAATTTTAGCCCAAAGGATCAGAATTGCCTCCACTTCTCCTGTGTGTGTGTGATCGCGGCCTCAGGCAGTCCATCCCACCCCCCAACCCCTGGACATTTCAACCCTGCAGGCGCTTTTGTACAAGTGCTTGACTGAAGAAGTGCTTCTTGGTTCCCCCATCTTCCTTTACAGTCCGTGCAGGGGAGACAATCATTCCTACTTCTTTCCCTTTCCCAAGCAATGCTTATACACAAGTGGTCACAGCTGGAAACTGTAACAAGCAGGGTGGAAGGACTCCTGTCCTAGTCACAGCTGATGGGTGAAACTGCAAGTTAATTACTGCTGCAGCTGCTCAGGGTTGCTAAGGAGCCAGGTAATGTTTGCGGATGAGCTAAGTGCAGGTGGGCTGTCCTCAGCACGGCCTGATTCCGCCCCGTGTCTGGGCGGTCCAGAGGGTGGGGTGAGGGGCAGGGGAAAGGGCAGCGGTGAATTTTGTCTCCTTGGCAGCCCATCTGCTGAGGTCATGAACAAGCCCTACTCCGGCCTCCCTGCCATCCCAGCCTTGTGGGTGGTCTCTCATACTCACACCCAGCTAGACAACACAGCCCACCCCCTGCTTATGGCCTCTGCCAGAGTATTTATTGGGAACCCTGTCCCCTTGGAAGACTAAACAGCGAGGACTTTATAATTAAAGACTTCATTAGTTTCCCATAGCAAATTTCCATGGCTAATGGGATGTAGGCCTGCATTATTTATGGCATCAGAAGGTGTACCATCAATCAACCTTAGCGGTCCTCTTACAGCCAGGTGCCTACCACACCCCGCCTCCCTCACGAGCCTGCCAGCAGAATAGGAGGTAGTCAGTGCCAGAGTTAACAAGAGAGGCTCCCAGGGTCTCCACACTGGTTTGCATGAATTTGTAATGTAGCCAAAACTAGCTGGGCAATGTAACAAGTCTAACATCCATTTATCATTTAATTGTCTTCTCTTCTGAGCTCATCCCATAAGTCAGTGGGGCATTCCAGCAGATGATGCTGGAACGTCTCCATGGCTTGTCTTTCAAGATTGTCACTCGGGAGTATTTTAGGAGCTCTCTGGGGCAGAGGAATGGAGGCCCGTAGAGAAAAGGGGCTGAGTGATGTGCTCAGAGCTGCCAAGGGAACCTGGCAGAATATGACCATGAGATCAGAAACATTTTTCCTAGAAAGAGTCATTTTGTGGTCTAGTTTGAGGAAACACTTTTTTTCCTTATTCTCACTGCATGAGAGAATTAACAATACTGGAACAGCGAATGTTTGAGGACTACCCGGTGGTAGAGAATATTCTAAGCACCTTAAATGCATTATCTCATTTACTCCTTGTTCAGGGGCTCTCTGCCAAAATCTGTTCTTCCCCCCTTCCCTGGCAGGAGTTGTACCTGGACCACAGCTGTCCAGCCTGGGAAAGTGTTTCCCATCCTCCCTTGAGCCAGGTGAGGTCCCATGTCTACACCCTCACCGATGGATCCTGAGCAAGAGTGTACCACACTCAAGAGGAGATGCCTCTTCCAGGCTCTTTTCCCTGTTGGTTAAATAGATGCAAAATGTAGTGGTCTTAAAATCCATGAGTTGCTATCAGATTTGATGTCTAAGCCACCCACCAACCCAAGCATGTGTCCTGGATGGTTTCATAACAGAAGTAAATCACTTCTTAGCTCACTATGTTGTAAGGATCTTTGTTAGAAAGCTTTGTTAGACAGCCTAGTGTACTTTGTAACAAACCCCCCAAGGTTTTTTTTTAATTAAGTCCATTTTACTAATCATAATCCTGCAGCTCAAAGAAGTTAGTTTGCCTACAGTCATACTGTTAATAGTTAGCAACACTGGGATTCAAATCCTGGTTTCCCAGCGATCTACAGCGATAGAGGTCAGACGAGTGGTTCCTTTGGGTAGAGTGGACTGGTTGGGAGGGTACATGTGGGGACTCCCTCGCTCCTTTTCTTGTAGGAGAAAGGCGCTTGGATTAGTAATTAACATTCAGGCAACGCTTTATCCTTATACAAAGCACCTTCACACAATTAACTCATTTAAGCCTCACAAGTACCTTGTACATTGTACAGATGAAGAGACTGAGGTTTGGACAAGTTAGGTATCTTGAACACAGTTAATAAGAACCAGCTCTAGGCTTCAAACACAGGTCTTCACTATGAATCCTTTACCCAATCCATTATACGTATGCTGAAGCAACTCTCTCGGGTGTAAATTACAAAAACCAACTCATATTAGCCTAAGCAACAACCAAACCCCTCCCCACACCGTACATCCCCCCAATATGTCTATTCACAGAAGTGGGGTGGGCTGGGATGGGGGGGTGGGGAGTCATGCTACTTCGGAGAACTGGCCAAAATAGCATGACTGTCATCAGATTTCTTGTTCTCTCACTCTGCTAGTGGTCTTCCGCCACATGGCTGGAGGAAAGTGGGGCCAAAGACAGCTCTAACTTACAGCTTTGAAGCTTAGCAACTCCTTAGGAAAAATTGAGTTGTTGCCTGCTACTTTAATATAATAGATAAGGGAAACCCCTAACTGGCCCAGCTTGGGTCTGTTGCCTTTTCCATGAAACAATCATTGAAGCCAGGGGCACAGAGCAAAACACTGTGACTGGCAGTCCCACTGGGACCACATGCAATGGTTAGCAGGACACTTCACAGAAGTGGAGGAAGGTGGATGCTGATGCCAGAATCAGGAAGGGCTGTTGGACTGACATAAACAGAGCTGTTATGCATACTTGCATTATAGAAAGGGTTCAGCACAAAACTGGCAGCAGAAATCCATAGTTTGGAAAATAATGTATGTATACATGTAATTACATACATATAACTGTCTCTTGGTCTTACTATAGTAATCCTGTTGCCCGGTGTGGTCCAAAAAGTTGCACTCTGTGATGTGCCTATTCATTCAAAACCCTCTCTAGAACTTCTGAGCAGTTCCCTTTTAATTACAGCCCCCAGTGTGTGTGCACACAGTCCTGTCCCAGGGAGACAGAAGTTCCTGATTTAAGGGAGAGAGAGAGTGAAATAACTGCACACAGGTGTGGGTGTCTGTGTGGGGACAGGAAAGGAAGGGTCACATATACCCTGAGTTTCCTGTCTCCAGGGTTTGTTTCCCATTACTCTTGGAGGATCAAAATTCATTTTCACCATAGTCCCTCAATGTGAAGGGAAGACTTAAAAAAGTCAGATCTGCCATTCTGTGTGCTCCTCAGGTGGGCAGCGGTTTTTGACTGCCCTCAGCCAGGCACTTGGTTACCCTGTGGGACCAACTGCTGGGCCACAGACATGAATGTCATGTGCTGGGCCGAGAAGGCAAGCAGTCAGAGCTGCTGGCCTTGCGGGGACCATCACCTCTCTGTTCTGGCACGTGGCCTCTCTAGCAACTGGTGATCTAAGACTCCAGACATGTCTGTTCCAGGCTTTGCATTAAATAGTGGCTTTTAAACTTTTAAATGAAAGAAAATTAAACCCATGGTAAAACATCAGTTGTACGTTGACTTGTGTGCAAACACACACACAATATAACCAAAAACATTTCTTTAAAAATGCCTAATATTTACCCTGACCCTGTGTATTGCACCCTGATATGTTCTATTCAATTGTATTTCATTTTTTAAACATTGCTGAGTACCTGGATTCTGTGA
Source organism: Camelus dromedarius (assembly GCF_036321535.1). NCBI lineage: Eukaryota > Metazoa > Chordata > Mammalia > Artiodactyla > Camelidae > Camelus > Camelus dromedarius. The sequence goes on from NC_087438.1 coordinate 52,325,553, forward strand.
CAGGTCACCACCTACAGTTCGGAGAGCACACAGCCCAACCATCCTACGTGCTGCCCCAGTACATCAGCAGCTAAAACTGTGAGCACCGTCCCATCAAATGCTCCCAAAGGGCTCTGTTTCAGGGCTCTGGCCCAGGAGAGCATGAACTGTGCTAGATCGGGTAGGCGGGTCCTGGGCCTCAGACATCATCTCCCTACTCCTTCATGAGGTGTCTCATGTTGGAAGGGACACTTCCTCAGCTGCATAAATTCCTTCCTCAGTATGTCACCACAGGTGGTCACCCAGGCTCCGCTCCACTCCTCCAGCAGCCAGGAGCTCACTGCCTGCTGCTTTAGCTGACTGAGTTATTTAAAAAGTCTTTGACGTTTCCAACAGAAATTCCATTAGAGGAATGCCATGTGCATTCCTCCTTCCCGGGCCTGCCCTTTGAAGCCAGGTGAGTTGAATCACTGTTTAGTGGGTACAGAATTTCAGTTTGGGAAGATGAACAAATTCTGTAAATGAGTAATGTTGATGGTTGAACTACATTGTGAATGTGACTGAACTGTGCCTTAAAATGGTCAAAATGATAAATTTTATATAATGTATATTTTACCACAATTTAAAAAATGGGAGTGTTAGATATAATAATCTCTAAGATTCCTTCCAACATTTCTAAGCCTTGACCATGACCCCACACTACTTTGGTTTTGTAGGCCCCAAGGGCCAGTCTCAGATCTGGGCCTACTGTGGAAAGTGGTGGGAAGATGCTGACGGAGATTCTCAGTCCAGAATGGGGGTAGGCTGGCATTCAGCCCCTGGTGCACAACCCCTCACCCACATTTTCATGGAATTGAGACATCTAGTAAAGCCTGAACACTAAACACATCCCCCAAGAAATCAGAACAGTGATTCTGGCTAGAACCGCTGGGCTCTGGGTCCCTGCACAGCATTTAAAACAAGCAAATGCTCCTCTGATAGCCTGAACTCAGAGAAGACCCAGAGACCCAGCCCTGAGAAATTCCTTCCCTGCTCCTTGGCTCTGTTTTTTAAATTTTATTTTATTGTTTATTTTTAATGGAGGTACTGGGGATTGAACCCAGGACCTTGTTCACGCTAGGCACACACTCTATCCCTGAGCTATACCCCACCTCCCTGGCTCTGCTTTTTAAAATCATTTTTCTGCTGCTGTCTATTTCAGGGTGGTGGTGGGCTCAGAGAGGTGTTGGGGTGCGGGTGGGGAAACCATCTAGTTGGGCTTTAATTCCTTTTCTCTGGTTTTTGGGAAGCAGCCTCAAACTCTTCCATTTAAAAGGTGGAGGGAAGGGGAAACAACCGAACCGCCAACAAGCTGAATCTGAGGACTGAACAGACAGCCTCACATGGGCTGGCACTGGGCAATCAACCTGGTTGTGTAACGTGAGCACCCACGCCTTGGTGATCAGCACCCTCAGGCTGCCCTCCCCTGGGCTGCACCTGGATTCCCAGACCTTTGGAGAAGTAGCACCCAAGTCTGAGGGCTGAGCACCACCCCACCCCCAGCCCCCACAGCCATCCCCCTCCCACCCCTACTGTGAAAAGCACCAGTCAAGAGATATCTAGGGTCTTTGAGGACACTAATGAACTCATCTACAAAACAGACTCACAGACATAGTAAACCATCTTACGGTTACAGGGTGAGGGGGCTGGGAAGGGATAAATTTGGGAGTTTGAGATTTGCAAATGTTAGCCACTATATATAAAAATAGATGTAAAAAAACTTCTTCTGTATAGCACAGGGAACTATATTCAGTATCTTGTAATAACCTTTAATGAAAAAGAATATGAAAACGAATATATGTATGTATATGCATGACTGGGACATTGTGCTGTACACCAGAGATTGACATATTGTAACTGACTATACTTCAATTAAAAAAAGGTATCTTGGGTCTTTGAAGTGAAGAAGGAGGGGCTAGCACATTTTATTTTCAATGATTCTTTTTTCTTTTTACAAACTTTGGGAGAGCCCTCAGGCAGCTGAAAACTACCTCAAGGATCCTGATTTGGGGAATGTGATCATATTTCATATATTCAAAAAACGTCTGGAAGCAAATCCAAGGGGCCAACAGGAGGCAAAATGAGATGATGTTCATTCAGTGCGGATCTGGTACCTTCTTATGAATCAGCAGCTGAGGAGACTGGAGCACTCAGGCCGACAGAAAGCCCATGGAGGGAGTCAAGACTGAGAACCAGGATATTAACTGAAGGCAGCTGGTTCTGTGCTGCAGATGAAAAGGCATTTTTATCCCACCTAATGGAAGCCTGCTGTAAATGACAGGGTTTGTCAATGATGCAGACCAGATTCTGATTTGATGGGAAGCCACCCAATGAAATAGACACACCTGCACAGGTGGAAATAGATGATGAAGCTACAACTGATGTGTTCCAGTAGTGCCTACTAAAAAGGAACCTGTTACTTCACTCCAGCACTCTGTTCCTACAGACCAAGAGTACCAATAGGAAACCACAATTTGTTTTCACCATACCCTGACGATTACAGTACAGTTTTCTCTCTTCTTTTTCCTTTCCCTATTCCTTTACTGTACATCCAGAAACTGGTGTGTGCGTACAAACGGTGCTGCATTTAAAAAAATCTAAACAGCCAATGGTATGCTTTGATCGATTTCAAGATGGGACAGGGAAAACTTGCTGGTTCTGTGGAAATGTTCCCTTTCCATTAGCGGTGTGCTCCTTCAGTTCTTATCGTTACATTCCAGTGAGTTATTTTGCTCTCACTGTTTAACAAAAACAACATAAAAAAATCCTTGCATATTTTGTTTGATCGTCGAATTTTAGTGTTTTTCATGTATCATTGTAAAATCTAGGGCAATTTTTTTGTATATAGCTGTTACATGCAGGATGATCTGTCTTTAAGTGGAGATAAATTACTTTAAATGGAATAAATTCTCTATAAGCAGCTTGTTGTTTAAATAAACTTCTTGTTCAAAATGGAAAAAAAAAAAAGCAAGAGACATGAAATGAGGATTAAACTCCCACGTGGTGCTCTGGGTGTCTATTAACAATGAAAGAATAATTAAAGAACCAAACCATCTGAAACCCATTAGAGGGGGGAGAACAGACTAGCACTCCGGCAGCCCTCCCACTTTCCCCCAAACATCAAATGCCTTCTTCCCAACACAAGGCACCGTGCCAGGCAGCCACATCTGGGGCCCAAGTGTGGTGCATTAGTCATGACTGAGCTCTGGAGTCAGTCAGACCTGGGTTCAAATCCTGTGCCTGACACTTCCCAGCCATGTGACTCTGGGCAAACGTCTCATGCTTCCTGGGCCTTTGCTGTCCTATCTATAAAGTGAGGATGATGGTACTTACTTCATTGCTGGTTGTGAGACTAAATGAAACAGTGCATATGAAGTGCTTAGTGAGCAGGGAGAACTCATAAACCTCCATCATTACATTCTGTGGTATTCCAGGTCTGTGAGAGCTGAAAGCCATTTGCTCTCTTCAACAGTCAGAGCTACGTGGATTTCTTTTCCCCTGATGTTTTATTATAAAAAATCTCAAACATACAGAAAAGCTGAAAATTGTACAGTGAACACTCATATACCTATCACTTAGATTCTGCAATTGGCATTTTGCTATATGTGTTATCATGTACCTTTTTATCTCGTGTCTACCCATCCATTCATTTGGTTTTTAAAACGCACTTTGAAGTTGCAGACATCAGTACTTTGCACGCTGCATATCATCATGCAGTGTTTTCAGAAGTAACATTTATATCTGGTGCATTACACAGACCTACAGTATACCATGAATGCATCCATCTTGGATCCTTAGTTCTGTATCCTTACTCTCCACCCCCTCGTTGCCGGAGAGATTGTTTTGCTATAGGTTGGGCTTTCCCAAGGGACAGGTAGCGGGTGTTATAGGAACACACAAGTAGGGAGGGTCCACCCAACTAGAGACCATTCATCCTTAGAGACCCAACACAGCTCCTATTCCTCTGGGAGGTCCAGACTGAGTTTATGCTCCAGTCACTACTTCATAGGTCCAAGACAGTCTCAGAGGTCATTCATTTTATTCAGTGTAGAAAATCCTTCTGCAGCATCCCTAACAGATGATCATTCAGTCTCTGTATGCCTCCAACAACCTCACCAGGTTGGCTTCCCAACTTAGAAGTTCTTTTTGTTAAAGAGCTGAAATTCTTCTTTCTGTAACCTTCAAGTTCTTCCTTCTGGAGACAGATCCAATATCTCTGTAAAAATAGGTAGTCTGGTCACTCACGTGCCCTCTGTTTTCTCTTGATTTCTACAGGTCTTTCCATCCTTCCTCATGTGGCACTTCATCATGTCCCCTCTGGATTGTTCATTAACATTTCACACAGTTCTGTATCTTCTCAATGAAGTTTCCCAAGGGCAAGGACCCCATGTAATGCTTCCGTATGCTGCCCTGAAACACCGCCCTCCTTGAAGGTGCCTAATGCATGTGTGTGAATGACTTCGATGGAGAAAAGTAAGGATCTTACATGTTAGATATAAATATAATTGATTTTTTTTCAAATTGAGTTATAGTAAGTTTACAATGTTGTATCAATTGTAATTATGTTTGAGTCCAAACAATGTAATGAGCTTTAGTCTTTTAAACATATTTTGGACCACGTATCCTGACTAGGAAAGCTTGTGCCTCAGTCAGTCTACAGCGCGTAGAGGAAACAGCCATAGAATATAACACCTTAACTGGACTGAGCCTTGATTCACGAAGCTACAAACAAAAATATTGTTCTGCTAACTCTTTTAAGGTAGGGCTGGCTGGCTGGGCCACCATGGCTGAACACTTTGCGTTATTAGCATCATAATCTTGGAGGAGAAAACCCTGCCATCCAAGAACCTTCTCTGAAGTGTCAGCCCAACCTTAGTGCCCACCCCAAGGCTGAAGGCCAAGGAAACAGTATTTCAAAGCAGAGCACATCAAAGGGCTTTCTGGTGTGAGGTTTCTTCCAATGCCCCAGACCCATCTTCTAAACAAAACCTTCCTGTTTTCCATTGAGGGCACTGGTCCTTAGTGAACTGTGTAAAGGAACAAAGTCCAGTTCCATCCTGGTCTTATCAGTTTGCTTGCTTCCCAGTTCATTCACAGGAAACCCAAGTTGAAACGACTCTAAGTAAACTTTCCTTGATACCATAAATGCCTCTTTGGGGCTGGGCAAAGACTCTGCCGATTCAGCTGGTTGACATTTTTTTCAGGCTGTGTTTACAGCAAGGAAAAACTGAGCTAATTTTTACCAAGGCGTCTCCTCTCTGCACCCCATGAGATCAAGAGTTAGCCAGAAGCCAGATAATCCCTCTGACAACATAACTGTGTCCTTACCCTACATATTTTTCTTTTCTCCCAAAATTAAGGAAACAAACTCAAATATCTGGTCATGTATGGTTTGCATGAGAGGAAAGAACTTTGACATCACACAGATGGGCCCTGGGAGGCAGTGGTTCTGCCCTGGGGCTGGGGGAGGTTTCCATGCAGCGGAGACGATCAGAGTAGGAGTCTGTGATGCACTTGCAATGACTCAAGTCCACTGGGAATTTAGTAAAGCCTATGTGAGTTTTTACTGCAAATGTCAGGGTACAAAGGCACATCTCCAGCAGCACTATGGTGTTCAAAAGAGACTTTCTGGGGAGATAGCTCCTTGAAAAAAAGAGCAACGCTTTGGGAGAAAAATGTTTTGTTTACTTCCTGCCACAATCTACCTGTTACATATGGGCCCACGGTCAGCACAGGAGTTACAGATTATTATAGTTACTGGTCATTCTCCACACAGGCCGGGCCTGTCCGGTGGAGGTACTCAGAGGTGGTTCCTGAAACAGCCAAGAACAAGAAGGCCAGAGGGGGCAGGTCCATCGTGCCTGGAGTGCACCAAGGGTCAGGCCTGGGCAAGCTCGCGCCTGTGTCCAGTGCACTTAACATGGCGCCTGGAACAAGCACAAAAAGATGGACGGACAGTGAAGGAAAGGATAGGAGATGGTGGGCGGAGATCTCTTGAACTAATTGTCCTGAGTCATCAGGACAGTTTCCCTGAGAAGAAAGAGTGTCCTGGCTCGTATTTTACTTTTGCCCAGTGCCTGGTGAGTCCGTTTGGTTTACATTAAAGCACAAGCACCCAGGAAAGCAGCCACCTTCAAAACAAAGTCATTTTGCTTTCTGGAGCTGACCTATCAGCATTGGCAGTTTTACCTTCGCTCCGGGGTCAAAAAGATCTGCCTCTTGTATGCACAGGTCAAAGCTAAACTGTGTCAAAATTTTTTAAACCTACGACTTTTAACCACACTGTTGATTCATAATGTCAAAAAGCCTCAATCTTCTTTTGGACTGGAAAGTTTAAAGATACTCAGCACAAAGTTGGATAGTGAACCCATATTTAAAAATATCTTTCCAACTCAGCAGGAAGAATTTCATTTTTGCAGTCAGAGCACAGCTTGATGGACTGCATAAACTATGATCATAAAACAGTGAACCTTTTTCACAAGCACATTAGAATGCATCACCCAAATATATGTATGTGTACCCAGATAAATGCTGGTCTTGAAAGCATCTTTTTAGTCCAATGACACCATTATAGCTCAAAGCATTTTCAGAATTTCTCTTGCAGAGTAGCCTTCAAAACAACTGGTACAAAAGCAGAAAGATGTTGCCTGACTTGACAGTCACAGGGTTGCTTCCTTGATCCAATGCAATTTTCTGCCTTTCACATTTTTTGCAGCTTTAACACTGCCCTTCTCCCCTCTTTCACATCATGACGAACCACCAGGGGATACCAAGAGATGTGCTGTTGGCTACAGGTGCTACCTGAGAATGGAAACGTCAGGGAGAAAGACCATGGGACCATCGACAGCCTGGAATCTGAGAGACTGACGGAGCATAGCCACTGCCCCACGTCCTTTGGATATTGAGCGTCTATAAGAAAGTTAAGTGGGTAAGTGGCCAAATCATCTCAAGTTGAATGCCGATTAGGTCAGGGACTATTCCTTGGCTATAGCTAAGCAGTAGCATCAAACATCTAATGTAGATCTGGATTTGTTCCATGTCCTTTTTTGTGACAGATCAGGACATGAACACTGGCCAGACATGCTGGTGCTGATGCCACTGGATGGCAGAGAAGTTTGTGGCACAGAGATAAGGTAGAAATGAACCAATTGTTGTTTGGATCCCCTCAATGGCAGCAGCTGTAAGAGAAACTTATGAGTTGGCTTGGGCCAACAAATGGGGAAAGATTAGTCTGAGAGAGTTCTAGTTGTGTGGGAGGATGGAGCACCAACTCAGGTAGCCAAGAGTAATAGAGAACCTGGGGTGTGTACCCAGATTTGGAACCAACCAGAAGAACTGTTTGGCTTGTTGTGAGGATTAAATGAAATACTTATGCAAATATTTTGGAAGTATAAAATGCTTTCCTTGCAATGTTATTCACCAACCTTCTTACCTACCAGGAAAGCAAACAAACATAACCTTTCTGCCCCTCCAGTTATCACATATCTATATCCACCCCATCTCCTCTGCTCTTTGCTCCTTCCCTGGCTTAGTGGAAAAACCGTTCCTGTTCTTATCCGAGGCTAATCACCTGTGTGACACGTTGCTCTTCTAGCTCCATCCCTTCCTGCTTCCCGAGTCCTTGTTCCATCAGTCATGACCCATTCGTTCATCTCTTCAACCTCCCCCTCCCACCTCCCTGTCATCATTCAAACCGGCTCTATGATTTCCCAACCAGATAAAGAGAAAAACCCTCTCAGGCCACCAATTCATACAAGTACTCCTTGTTTCTCACACTATTGCCTTTTCTTCCCAGACAGCCTTCAGGAAACGGCAATCTCTACTCCCGACCTCTGACTGCTTATGTCCCATCCCTACCTGGGCTCACTGCAGTCTGGTCTTGAACCCATCACTGCACTGGAGCCACATCCAACTAGATGCTTTTTGGATCTATGAGTCAACTTTCTAAACTCTTTCCCTCCAGCTTCTATGGGAACACACTCTCCTGTAGCTTCCCTCATGTTTCCAACCATTACGTCCCATTTTTCTCTTTTCATCCCTCCTGGGCATCCCGCCTGGCCTCTAGGGGAACTGATGGCTTTTTAACTCTTAGGGGGAAACTGGCTGGCATGTAGTTACTTCGCGGTCAAGACATTTTCTTGAGCCCAAAATTTTGGAGTTGGTGCCTTCCTTCTCTTGGACCCGCCTGTGGGGTTCGTAGCCTGAGGCCATCTACTGCTGGGAAAGCACACGCCCTAAGGTGCAGTTTCCATCACCAATGCTCCAAACCTGGAATAAACCTCTCCTGGTTTCCTTACCTTTTTTGCTATGCCTTTTCTAGGGTTCACCTTGCCTCTCTCTAAAAAGGATATGACAGAGAGACTTGAATCTGGGCTTACGAAGACAGGTGGCCACTCAGTCTGTTGGATCTAAGTCTTGGGTTTGCCTTTCACAGTCCAGAGACTCTGTGTGGCTCCATTAGTAAAGACCAGCTCTGCAGGGCTAGTGGTCTTCCCTGAAGTCAAGGGCCAAAGCCCTCAAACATCCATTCCTTGGGGGAATCCTCTGCTATCTTTTTTATGTATACCTGCCCCAGGGTCCTAGAACAGGATTTAGGTGTTGGAGGTCAGGGGAGCAGGCATTCTCAAGTGCATCTGACCAACTTGTATCCACAGCCTCTGTCTTCTCTGTGCGCACTTGTTCTGAGAGATCTGACCCACCCCCAGGGCTTCAGATACCACACGGGGGGGGGGGGGGGTGCTGCCAGGATCGCTAGTGCGCAGACAGGGCTCCCGACTTTCAGGCCCATGTTCACTTACATGACCAGCTCAGCTAAAAGTCAATTTGTTGTCAACACTCCCCAGTGCTACCCAGTCTGTCCCTACCCTACCTCCCACCTACCCTTTTGTCTGGTCAGCTCTTTCTTTTCCATAAAAACCAAGATAGCACCTCACTGGAAGCCTTGCCTAGACCCCAGGATCGAGTTGGTGGCCCTCCTCTATGTCCATATAGTGCCCTGTACATTCTCCCAATATGACACTGTGTTCTAATCACTGCTTTCTTTCCAGGTTTCCCACTAGACTGGGTGTTTTTTCAGGGCAGGAGCTCTGTCTTGGGTATGAAAGTCCAAGCATAAGTGCACTTGCAAAATGGAAAAACTCCCCTGTTGCAACTGGAATATTCCTCTTCCTCAAACATGCCACCAGTTTAGCAACCTGAACTTGGTAAAAGTCAATATTCTTTTTCCCCGCCACTGTTTTTGAAGGAGCTCTGTCTGGATCAACTTTCTTGTTCTTTGGTGATTCCTCCAGGCAGATCTCAGGACTTTGATCGCTTTCAGATATCAGAACAGTTCCATTTTAGGGTATTAAAAGTTCCAATCTGCACCCAAACTTGAGTCTCACCTCCAATTTAACGTTTCTTTCCTCTGCTGGCTCTGGTCTGACAGAGGGGTTAAGACCCTGCAGTGGGGATGGGGGCATGACTTGTTCCTTCATTCTCCTCCACTCTCCTCCCTCCCACCTTCTTCAGGATCCTCCAGGGCTGAGCAGATGAGGAAAAATGAGAGCAAAGGGGCAGAGGCCATGATGATCAACATGTATGTTGTGTGTGGCTTTTGTCTGTGTCTGGAGTCCCCTCTTTTCAGGGCAGATGAATGGGACTCTTGAGATACCCATTCCCACCCCTACTGCGGAGCCTTCCCACACTGCATTCTCCAGCTGACCTCTCAATCCCACTCTGCGGGGACCCTCTTTTGCAGAAGGTAGCCCTCTAACTCCCAAGCAAGCATGGAAGTCTACTCACTCGCAGCCTTTCAAGTGGCAGAAATGCATCTTACTATCCCTGCTGCCCTTAAGGTACGGGAGTTAACCCCCACCCTGCTCCAGCCAGCCTCCGGCTTTCCCAGCTCCCAGTCTTCATGGCCCCTAACTCTAGGAGGCACATGGCAAGCTCTCTCAAGGCCCTTGACTCCCTCCACTCTGGCAGCAACAGCACGCAGGCTGAAATGTTTTTGCCACTCAACAAGCTTCTATGTGATGAGAGGCAAGTTTTTCCCCTTCCCTGCAAGACACCCCCAAACCTGAAGTTCTCTTGGACCCCCCCTTCTTTGCTTGCTTTGGCGGGGGAGCTAAAGCTCCTTCCCTCTGTGGAAGGAAGGAAAAAGAAAGCTTGCTCCTCTTACAAATTCCCTTCCAAGAACCTTCTCTCAGGAACCTCTAGCCTTGTCTTCTCGAGTCCTGTGGAATTTTCTTCAGCACCTCTCTTTAGAATGTGGGGGTCCTTATCACACATGGACTTGAGCTTTGAAGCTTCAGCCAACACCTGACACAACAGGAAAAGTTCCATTCTACATCCTGTTAGCTGTTGCCTCTGCTTAAAATATTCTTTTTTTTTTTTCTTCCTCAAACCTGCCTTTGGCCCCTTATCACTGCCCTCACCAACCTTATCTAAAATGGCATAGTAAGTAGTAAGGAGAAAAAAATAGGTTTGATCGGAACTTTATCTTCGAACAAAACTGAAAATTATAAAAATATATTTTATCTGTTTTATAAACTGGATGTTGTGTTGTGTGGGAATTGTGCACTTAATTTTTAGACAGATAAAAAGAATGAGTTGTGGCTTTTGGCATTAGCTGTTTGAGAACATTATATGACAACACAGTATGTCTTCCTTCATCCACATTCAAGGACAGGAAGTTAAAGAGGAATATTTTTGCAAAAATATTCATGAGTTTCATCAGTTTCCTGAGGGCTTCTCTTCCACCTTTGATATTCAAATCACCTTCTTTTGAAGAGCCTGTGCGGTCAGTGTCCTTGTCAATTTTCTCTCCTCTGCTACCTGCTTCAATTCTGCCAATTCCTCGTTAGGGGGTTTACCCATGAGCAGTAGTTCTCCACCTTAATGAAAGTGCATTTGAATTGCATCTTATTCTGCGTTTGTAAGACACTGAAAATCAGCTGGAGGGTGGCTGTCAAGGGGATGTGGCTGGCTGGGAAGGAGGCTGGTTTAATTAGGGTTGGGGTATTTGCATGACACCTTTTATGAATGGTGGCTAAGTTCATCAGTCACTATTGTGTTCTAACAACTGTTTCTCCCCCAGGCCACCTTATAACTTTGGGGCTCAGATACTGAACCCTGGGTAATCAGGGGCATCTGCCTGTACCCCCTCCCTCAAGGAATTGTACCTTAAGTGCTTCTCAGCTAAGAAGGAGGCAAGGACTGGCAGAGAGCTCACAGGAGACCAGGATGACCAGGGGCTAAGGGTGACTATGCTGAGTCCCAGAGCCATGAAGGGAGTGGAAGGTCTGAAAGGGAAGGCAGGGAAGGTACCAAGACCAGTTTGGCCTCTGTGGCCGTAAGAGCAAGGCTTAGCCCTGAGATAGCACAGAAACTGCACAATTCCGTAGGAAAGCTATTTGGCCCTGTGCCTGCAAAGGGACTACAAGTATCTCTATAAGACAGCAGATGACTTGGCAGCATCAAGGGACAGGCTGGGGCTTCAAGTCATAATTTGAAAAGTGGCTCCCCTCTAGCCACACACTTCCAGAAAGGACTTCTTCCTAAACCTACCACCTTCCATTCAGTACTCGGCCTCTTGAGAGGGGGGCTCTTCCAGTACCACCGAGGCCTTCTGGGTTCCCTACCTATACAAGCAGAACAGCCAACCTTATGTCCTGTTAGGATCTAAGACCATTCCCCACTCATGGTGACATAGAGGAAAAAGGGAAGCAATCACCAGTCCTTTCCATAAGCACAGCCTGAAATGGGAAGGAAGCAATGAGACCCGGAGGAGAATGGGGCAGGGGGGGAGGGGTGTGGTGGGCAGCCCCTAAGATGGCCCCCAGGGACCCCTGCCCCCCGTATCCATATCCCTGAGTAATCCGCTCCCTTTGAGGACAGGCTGGGTTTAGTGACTAGCTTCTAACAAACAGAACATGACAGAAGTAATGGGTGTCCTTTCTGAGAAATTAGGTTATAAATGACTGTGTACTCGAGCTCACACTTGAATCGTACCACCCCCAATTCAGTCGAGTCTTCAGTTGAGATGGCCACCCCATGAGAAACCTTAGCCAGAGACACACCAGCAAGATGCCCCCAGATTTCTGACCCTCAGAAACTGGAGGACTGAATTCAGTCACATTGTCCACTGGAAAAAAAAAAAAAACACAATGTAAGCGCTGGGAGTTGTTCAGTGTTATTCAGTGTCTTACTGAGGACTCCAGCCCAGGAGGTGGCCTCTCAGAGAACTCTGAGGAACCGCTCTGACGAGGCAGGGGGAGGCCAGTATACACATGCCTTTGGCTAAGGACTCTGTGCGCTCAGGCGCACATCTCTGTAGAGGGTCACTGCTAGTCCCCAGGAACTCTCTCCACGAGTGGTTGCAGTGCTTTTCTAAGTCTTGGAAGATGCAGGAATCCAGGTTCACATAAAAAGTTTTCCTGAGCTCCCTCTAACTTTCTAAGGGGTCTTTTTACCAAAGCACAGAGTGCCTCCTCCTGAGCTCCTCTCACAGTGTACTGTCGATCAGCAGCTGCAGTGGCCGGTGACTTGTCCCTTAGTTGAGACCTCAATGGTGGGCAACAGTTTTTGTTTCACAAGATACTAATTTTATTTTGGTTTCCAGATGTAACTTTGCAGTAATTTGTTACACAGCAATAGATAATTAATACATGGGGCTGGGGTATTGTATGCAGGTCATTTCCCTGGCTTTTGAGTCTAGCTGAGAGAAAAACAGGAGACTCTCCAGACAATCGTGATGGTCATGAAGATGTGATCTTGGGCTCCAAGGATTTGAGGGTTTTTCTTTAATCGGCTTTCTAGGTCCCACTGCCACAGTCAGTATCAGTGCTGCCAGGTCAGGGGACATGCGTGTAACCCACGTGGTTCTGCTCTCCCTGCCCCTGGCTCCCACGCTCCCACCTCTTTGTGGCCTTCGCCATCCTGTATTGTCATCGTCCTAACAGACTGTGAGCTCCTTCAGGGTAAGGACCACAGCTTATTTATCTTTGTTACCTATGGTGCCAGACACTGGCGTACACAGTAGGTGCTCAACAAATGTATGTGCGTGTTTTAAATACATCCATGTCTTAACACTTCTTACCAAGCAAGGTTCATGCTATCCTAGTCTGCACCTCGGTGACTAAGCTTAGATCTATATTAATCCCAACTCCCACCTTGTAAAAAAATTTCCAACCCCACCTTCCTTAAGGAAACCACTAGTTTACCTCCACTGTATCTGCATCAAAAAATCCCCACCCACTCCCACCCTGTGGAAGGAGAAGCCTCTTAAAGATGGATCAATAACTAAAGAGCATCAGGAAACATGCCATCTGCCCTTTGCAGCCAGTCCTTGGCGTCGGCAAGACTTCTCAGCACTAAGTGTGAGCTACCCAGTCAGTTTTCTGCAGGGAAAGTCACACAAGGAAAAGCATTTGCAAGAAATGTTGAACAAATGAAGGGGGAAAATCTTAGGGAGGGTTTGGAAGATGAAGGAGGAAAATCTGAGTCTGTCCAAATGTGGACCATAAAAAGTGTTTGAAGCCATCAGCTGATATCTTGGAGGAGATCCCAGTGTAAACAAAACCTGCCTGTGCAGTCTGGACAGTGTAATGTTCAGCCTGATTTGATGAAGGCGCTGAAGTCCTTCCAGCTGATTCAAACAAAATCCTTTGAAGACAACCTTCCAGACATACACTTCTCCAGAGCGGGCAGCAGGGTGGGGCTGCTGTCAGGCTGAGTAAACACCGTCAGCAGGTAGGATGGAAGGGTTGGGAGCAAGGGCCCGACTTTGAAGTCAGGGGCTGCAACGTCCTTCTGAAATCAGAAGGTGGTTAGGTCCTTTGAATTCAATAGAAGGAACGTTCATTCAACTAGTCCTGTCTGAGTGCCAAGTGCTGCTCGATGAGACCAAGATATTCCATTAAACAAACCAGACATTAGACTTCCACCTGGTGGGGAAGATAGAGATTTTTACACGAATAACAATACAGTGTGATGTCCTCTCTCACAGGAGATAGGCAAGTCAGGAATACTGTTCCAGGTCAGCAGGGACAGAGGGGAACCTCCCCAGAGGAAGGGACCTTAGAGTTTACACCTGAAGGATGAGCCGGTCCAGCCAAGGAGAAAGAGAAGAGAACACTGCAGAGGGCTTAGCCTGTGTTAAGGCTGGAATCATGGGAGTGCTGGCAGATTGCAAGAGCTGACAGAAGTTGAGGAAGTCAGATGAAAGGCCCTGGGATGATTCACAGCGGGAAAGGAAAGGCTAAAAGTGGAACGAAAGTTTTCAGCTACAGTAAGTTGTTTATATAGAGAGCAACAACCCTTCTCCACTGAGGCTCGCTTGGAAGAAAGGGGCTTCAGGGGTCCTCACAGAATAAATCCAGACTCAGGGATGGGCGAGCCCATGGATGAGGGCCTGAAGGTGTGAAAGCACCGTTGCCAGGGGGAGAGAGTTGTAATCATCTAAACTCTGCTCCTGCGGAGGGCTGGGTGGGATCTGGCCTACAGGGGTGCAATCACCCCAAGGCGTACGCTTCATAAGGCAAGGGGTTGTTAAACTGCCTCTAAGAAGGGCGAGTCTGTGGCCCGTAGGGCTTGTGCTCTGCCAAGTGGGGTGTGCCAACTGGACCAGACTCGCTGAATTTTCAATCACAGAGGAGTGACTGGCCGGCGGCTTTCCCTCTTCAGCTCTGCCCCTCCCCCCAGTGTCCAGTGCTCCTATTCCAATATTAATATTCCAATCTTAAAAGAACATTACTTTAAAGGGGTGCCAAATCATTAGCCTTCCCAGGGGGCTCACAAGTCTCACTTTGGCTCTGTCCACGAGAAAGGAAAAGGATCTTGTCCATTCCCTCTCTACCTCTTTACTTTGGCCTGCCTCCTGACACGGGTCCAAAGACTGAATGTAAAGCAGAGGCAACTGACCACTTGAGAGGCACCACCTGGAAACCAGCAGCCTCAGCTGAGATGACGGTTCAGGTCCAAACAAAGGCTGGTTGTGCCTTGCACTAGCCTCAACTGGGGCTCCTGTCCCTCCCCCTCCCCCTCCCCCTCCCCCTCCCTCTAGGACCGGGTGGGAGAGATGGGGGGAGGGGAGAGGGGGCTGATCAGTCCACTCAACAAAGAGCCATAGGGGCCAATAAATATTTGGAAAAGTCTAATCTCCTGGCATGGAAAAAAACACAAAATAATGGGCCATTTTAAGGTCTGTCCAACCAGCAAGAATTTTTAAATTGTGTAATAATAAGTAAAGGTCAAGTTCTACTCCCTGCTGGTGTTGTACGTAAAATGCTAGTGACAGAGGAAGAGAGGGTGATGGCACTATCTGCTCATTTCTCCCTACTGCCATCCCTGCCCCAAGATGGCTTTCTCCTTGTCTGGGGACGGACTAGCTACACCTTGGCTTGGCTGTGCTTAGTAACTGGTGAGTCAGCGCAGGGGTGATCATGGGGATAACTTAGTAAAAAGCCAGCAGAAGCCCAGCGCTCCTGCAGCTCCAGACCAGATCCTGCCTTCAGGGGCAGACCCCACCCCCACCTCCTACCTCTGCTGCATGAGACGCAGGGAATTGCCTCTCACAGACATTTTTTCTTCCCAACCCTTAAGAGGAGTTGTGGGCGTAATTATCATGGCTCAGCTGCTTAACTTTTTGACTTAAGGCAACGACGTTTAAGTATAGAAATCAAAGCTTTTCTCTAATCAGGCCCCATTGACTTAGTACGGAGCCCTCTAATTTCTGTAACATTTTAAACCAAAATATACCATCTGAACCTAAACGTAGTCATTATTTGTTCCTCTTTTCAAAGAGAAAACAATACCCGCAAAACAGTATTCCTAGTAAGAAAGTCCACACACACAGGGTAACCTCCGCATTACCTCTATCATCCCAATCCCCAAAGATAAATCATGACAGATAGAACTTTACAAAATATCCCATGTATCTGAAGGGTTTGTTTCTCTTCATCTCAGAGCCCTAAACACAGAGCTGGAATGAGACTCTACTGATTTTGTATAAAGGACAGTAGTCAGTCAGAACCACTAGGAAGTTGCTAGTAAGAACCATTATCTCCTCCAGAATTCAGCAAGATGGTAACTGATGTAACTAAAAGTGAAAAACTGGTTGGTGCCAATGGGTCATAGAGCAAGACTGGATGTGAAATTCCATTTTCCAGGCAGCACCCACACCAGAAGCTGCAGTGTGCTTGGAGAACCCACCTGCAAATCATTCTGCTCCTCCTGCAATCAGCATGGTGCTGTTGGTTTTGCCTGTGCGTCCACACACAGGATAGTAACCAGCCTCAGGGACTTGTGTAGGGGAAGGCGCTTTTCCTATGAAATATATGAAAAACATTAAACTTCCTCTCCAGGCTAATCCCAACTCCTTTTCTGAGCCTCCAGTTAGCGTTTTCTCCTCCTGTTCTCATACCTCTTTCGTTGTCATCACTTCTTACTAAACTGGTCCGCTAGCCTCCTCACTGGCTTCCCTGCCCTCCACTCACCCCAGGCCCTCTGCAGGGCTGATGGGCTTAACTCTAGCTTTAAGTATCTCACCAGAGCCTCCCCGGTCCTGAGTGGTCAGAAGAGGACTTCCTACAAATAATCCTTAAAGGCACAGGACAAAGGAAGGGCGGGAAGGTGAGGACCCGAGGTTGCAGGGAAACATAGTAGAGAGCCAGGGCTTTTTAAGAGCAACTGGGGCTCCAATTCCAACTCTACTGGCTGTGTGACTTCACACAAGATGGTTTCTAAAATGGCAAAACCATTTACCTAGTGATTAGATATTACTGCGAGGAGTTAAGTAGCTATCGTAAAAGTAAAATGGTGTCTGGCGTTCCAGGAAGGTTAATTCCTTGCCTTGCCCCTATAATTAGCAAGATATGACACAGCTGATGTGCTAAATTACAGTACCTAGATGAGGCCCACGTGGGCACCCAGGGGGCCTGAGCAGGCTGTGAGGCAGGTCAGGAGCCATTTCCAGGCATTGGTGACACCGAGTCTCCTGGGAGGGTGGCTTTATGATCCCTGGGACCACAGATTACAATCCTGGAAACAGAGGCTCAGGGAACTTCTGAGTCCAAGAACTTCCATGTTGCCTCTTTTCCCCTCCTCTCAGTGTTTATTTCATCTCTGTATGTTGCATCTCCTCCAACTTGTTTATTGACTTTCCTGGCTTCTTCCTTTGCTTGGATCCTCTGTGATTTTCCTACTGTATTAAAGAGGATGTGTATGTTGGTTTCTTCTTGTGTTTATACATTTAACTCATTTCAAATGCCTCCCTTGCTTTGGGGTCTCCAGGCACACGAGCAAAACAAACTGTTAGAAGAAACGTGCAGCTGTGATTCTTCTTGGAGGAAATGGCAGACGGAGGGGACAGGAGCACATTACCAAGTAGTTACCAGTCACCATGGAGCAAACACCCAGCACCACCGTGGGGCCTGGACACACCCCAGAGACAGCAGGCCAGCCCTCAGGGACCCTTGTCTCCAAGCCAGTGTTGCCTGAGTCACGGCCTTGGCACTCATGACATTGAATCATTTAGTGAAAAGGTTATTCATTCTTCAATACTCTATCTTTCCTTCCAGGCCAGGGACAGTTCCTAGCTCCAGTTTAATAGCAACATATTTATTTATTGGGAGTATTTATTGTATGTATTTTTATGACTACCCATGCCATTAGTTTTCCCCTTACCATGGTGGTTAAAAAAAAGAAGCATCTCTTTAAATTACTTATTCTGGTAAAGATGAGAATTTAAAGAAAAGTACCACATTAAGATGCCCAGCAGTGAACACAGCCTATGTGAGCCACAGAGGTCTGGGGGGAGCTGCATGGGGCTGTGGGGACATCCTCCTGGCCCTGCAGAGTTCACATCACTTTTGGTGGGGAGGAGCTTCTGAGGACTTCAGTGACAGGACACAGGCAGGTCCCCCGGGAGGGGCCCATCTCCTGGTCCTGTATGTTGAGGCCACATATTTCTGTTACCTGTATCTGAACACTTTCACTCAAGCCCTGGTTTAACAACCAGGAAAAACCAGCCACCCTTTTGGGTGGTCTTCAGACCAAACCAGCTGCTTTCCTCACAGATTCAGAGGATCCTCTAATCAAATTTAAAAATAGTTCAGAAAGAACTCACTGCTCTCATGGGTGTAAGAAAACAAGAAGCAAAAATTCGGGTAAAATGAATTCCTTTGCCAGGCATTAAGGGGCATTTCCGCTGACTCTGAGCCCCCTCCTCTCTGCCCTGTCCGGGACCTCCTCTTCCCGTCTGCTGGGCCTCCCATCTGTGCTCCCTGGTAGCGGAGTCTGATCCTGGGAGTGGGGTCTGATCCGATGCACCCATCCTGCCCCTGTCCTGGCCTCCAGTACGTATCCCAGTATGGACTCCACTACAAAACGCTGGCAAAAGGGCAATTCAAAATTCATTTAAAGTAAATAAATCACAGTAATTCCTGTTTCCCTACGAGAGGAGGAGCATGCATGTTTATGCTGAGCCCCTCTGCTCTGCTCAGTAAGATGCTAGTGTGAACAAGAGGCTGGTGCCTATTTGCCGGTTTGATTGACAGCAGGTTGGCTCCTCTGTGCCCAGGTCCTCTGTTGAGACTCACGGAGAGGGAGGGAGGGAAGGGCAGTGGGGAGAAGTTATGTCCCTTTGGGGTAACAATCCTGGGATCATCTATACTTCATTCATGGGATTAAAATTAAGATTTCCAAAAGCAGATATTTTATTTATCTACCATCTTGAGTCTCCAATGAAGGTTCAGTTGGGTACAGTGGGATATGGAAACCAACCAAGGGGGTTACTTAAATACTCTCTTAAAGGGGTGTAAAAAAAGGTGAATGATGGCTATCTCTGGGTGGGTGGTGTATCGATTGCTTAATTTTCTTTTATGTGTTTTCTGTATTTTCTAAAATTCTTACAGTGATATGTGTTATCTCTATTGTCAGAAAAATAATAAAGCTTATTAAATGAAAGAACTTAACCTCAGTGATTGGTTACTTGGGTGAATTAGTTTGAGAATGAAATTGTCTCTCCGGTTCCCTGATGGTCACAGAGCCCTGACGTCAGGACCAGGGCAGCGTGAGGCACTGCTCTCCTCCTCTGCTTTGTGCCATCTGGTAGGTGGCTCCTATGGGGCTAAAAGTGAAAGGGATGTGGCAGGTACCTACCTCTACATCAGTCAAACCTACCTGCTCTTGGTGATCGGTAAGGGTGACAGCCAGGGTGAGCAGGCTGGTCTCTCAATGGCCTGAAAATTAATCAACCCATACAAGCGATGACTATTCTCTGCTTGGACAAAAAAAAAAAAAAAAAAAAACATTTTAAAGTTTAAGTGGTGATTGGGAAGGATAATTACTACTTCAATACATTTAGTATTGGCTGGAATGTTCTTAAAATACTGTTGAGCTGGAAAAAAACTTGGTACCACAACATTCAATCATAAGGCTCTTAGGGGCAGAGGCCATGCCTTCAGTTTTGTTTGTGTCATTTCCTGGTCTCTGTGCCCCTCCCCCAGCACCAATACATGGCTGTGACTCCTTCAGGAACACCTGGGTAGCAAAATTTCAGTTTAGGAAACTCAAATTGATGTATTCAGGTTTTGTAAGTACAAAACCCCCAAATTTGTGTTTTCGAAAGGATTCACAAAAAAATTTTCTTCAAATAGCAGACCTCCTTGCAGCATTTAAAATGTTTTATTAACGAATGTTTGTGTGTTCCAAGTACAGTTTGGTAACATGCTCTTTCTGCGCTAAGAGCAGATATTTTTTGTTTGAAAGTACTTTTTAATTAGGTATAACATATAAACTGTAAAGTGCATTAAGTATACCTCTCAGTGAATTTTTACATATGGATACACCCATGTAAAGACCACCAGATAAAGACATAGAGCACTTTCTGAACCCCCAAATTCTTCAGTATGCCCTTCCCTAGTCAGCATCCCCCCCCCCCCCCAGGAAAGGACTAAATTCTATCACCAAATGAGTTCTGTCTTACATGGAAGTACTCTCTATAAAATAAAGTGCAGCTACTTTGGTTAAAGTAGGTTGGAGGACCTACCCACTCCTCTGCTGATTTCTACTTTCCCCCTACTTCCCAGTCCAGGATCTCTCTGATGCCCTCCCCCCCTCCATTTGTCTATATTGTGGTTTAAAAAAAATATATATATATATATACATAAAACATAAAATTTGCCATTTTGACCAATTTTAAGTATACAATTTAGTGACATTCATTACATTCACACTATTATGCAGCCATCACCACTATTTCCAAAACTTTTTTTTATCACCCCAAAGGAACTCTAGCCATTGAATATACTCCCATTTTCGCCTCCCCTCAGCCCCTCATAACCTCTTAAGTACTTTGTGTCTCTATGAGTTTGCCTGTTCTTGATATTTCATAAAAGCAGACTCATACAATGTTTGTCCTTTTGCATCTGGCTTCTTTCACTTGGCATAATGTTTTCAAGGTTCACCCATGTTGCAGCCTGTGTCAGGACGGCACTCCTTTTTATGACTGAATAATAGTCCACTGTGTGGCTATACCACATTTTGTTATCCATTTGTTGGTGGACACTTAGATTATTTCTCTGATTAACTTTTTAAAAAGACATAAAATATTTCTTCTTTTTTATTTTCTTGATTTAAGTAATTTTATGCTTGGAGAAAGATTGGATATTTTTAAAAATGTAAGGGGTGAGAACTTTTACAATTAAGATTGAACAGATTTTATAAACATTACCTCTAGTTATTTTAAAATTATATTAAACAAGATAATCCTTTTTAGAGCACCTAGTAAATGCCTGACATACAGCAAGCACTTAAAAAATTAGTTTTTGTTATAATACTTCTAAAAATGAATGATTTTCTTTAAAGATTGAGTACAATCTCAGGCTATTTTTACCACAGTACTATTTCACACCCTTGCATTGGAGTTCAGTCAGTTGAGAGTCAATCAACCAGCATTTACTGAACATCTACTATGGGCCAGGCTCTGTTCCGTGCATATATGAGACTTTAGGGATTATCTAATTCAACCATCACTTTACCAGGAAAAAAACTGAGGCACACAGGGTGAAATGATTTTTCCATGGTCATTCTACCCCTAAACAGCGAAGATGGAAGCTTTTCCTACTCTCTCTTTACAAATAGCAGCATTCGATAAATGCACGTGGACTTGACTGTACAGTCGATTCCCCAGGAGGCTACGTTTGTCAGTTCTCCCCTGTTGTCTGTGGTGGTGTCAAACAGGTCCACAAATCTAACAGTTCCTTTACAAGGTGAAGCCTAACTCTCCTCCTCTTGTGTATGGGCTGGACTCAGTGACTCCTTTTTAAGGAAGTGAAAAATGGTGGAAGTGACGGTGTACAATTTTGAAAATCAGGTCATAAAAGGTACCACAGCTCCCCCTTTCTCCCTCTTGGAATACCTGCTCTGCTGGAAGTTAACTGTGGTGTGTTTGATTATACACACAGCCCGTGGAGGGGCCCACAGGGCAAGGAACTGAGGCCTCCAGCCAAGAGCCTTGTGAGTGAGTTATCTTGGAAGTGGGTCCTCCAAACCCAGTCAAGCCTTCAGATGTCTGTAGCTTGGCCAACTACTTAACTACAATCTTATGAGAGACCCTGAGCCATAACCAGCCAGCTAAGCCACTCCTAAAGTCCTCAGTCTTATATAATGTGTGACATAGGACATCTTCACTGTTTCAAGCTGCTACATTTTGAGGCCGTCTAGTATATACCATTAGAGAACCAACACACTCTCTTACTGTCACTTTATATTTACTCCTACCCTCTCTTGACCTTCTTCCAATATCCTATGTTACAGTCTGTATTTTGGGGGCAATGACTGACACGTATGTTTTACCGCTGATATTGTTTGCTATATTTATTTATCTAATAGCTTTACTGAGTTGTAATTCACATACCATAAAATGGGCCACATGTAAAAATTGTGGTAAAATCTACATAACTTAAAATTGATCGTTTTCACCATTCTAATCATTCTAAAGTGTACAATTCAGAGGCATTAAGTGTGTTCATGACGTTGTGCAACCATCACCACTAGCTACTTCCAGAACATTTTCATCTCCCACATGCAAACCCCATACTCACAGCCGATGCACTTTAAAAGATTATTTTTTTGCCCCCCAAATCTGGAATAGGCATGAAGTGACAAAGAAAAACAATAAAATAAAACCCTTCTTTAAAGGTAAACGAATTCAGAAAGAAACACCATTTATACTTCTAATGACAAGATATGAATCTGTTCACATTCTTGTACAGAATAAGAAAATCTAATGAGATGCATTCTCTTACAGCTAATACAAAATCTCCAATCAAAGGTTTACCAAAAAATCAGTCTTTAAAATTCCTTTTAAAGTCATGGAGTGCAGAACATCCACATATGTACACAGCAGTCAAGGAACAAGAATTGGGAACGGCTGCTGGGAGAACAGCAGGGGGAGCAAACAGGTGTCATGTAGTGATGGCTTCCAATCTTACAGTATTAGTGGTACCTGCGGCTCTGGGGTTAGACGGATCCAGAAGGAACATCTGGGCTCAGTTAGTTCATAGCCACAGGCTTGGGAGTGAGAGGTAATAGCATTTTGGCCAGCTGTATGCCAACCTAGGAGCCGAGGACAGGTTAGTGACAGGTGTCATTAGTTCTAGCACCATTTCCTTCCATTCGTTGTATTTTAACACAAGTTAGTCGTCACCAGAGATTATTGCTCCTGAACTGAAGGATGGCTGTACTGTGACCTCTATCTCATTACTTGGTGGTTTTAGTTTCTAGTGTCCTCTGAAGAACAGAACTGAGGATTATTGGCAAAAGGGTACCATTAGAAGGCATATTTCCCTCCAGAGAAGGGGAAACAGAGGATGTTACAACTTGACCAAGGCATGTCCCAGACTGCCCAGAAAAGGAAACTGGGCTCCTGCCTCAGATGGGCAGCTTGAGAACACAAAAGCCATGGATGGAAGATATTTATATTCAGCCCTGCATGCAGCTCACTGGACTGGCACCTTTCATGGTGTGAGACTTTCTCATTGACTCATTTGTTCATTCATTCATTCATTTTTTTTTTAAAGTGTATTCAGTACCCTCTGTGTGCCAGGCACTGGTGATCAGCAGCGAATGAAGCTGTGGAGCTAATGTAAAAAAGAAGATAATTTTTGGAATACATCTCTGAGTTTGACACTCTCTGGCGCTAATTTGGACTGGTCCTTGTTAGGACACTGGTGGGACTGAGAAAGAGCTGGCAGGTCAAACTGTGCATCCTGTTTCCCCAGCCTCAGAACCTCAGCACAAGCAGTCAAGCTGAGAGAATGTGAGAAACGTGGATGCGCCTCTTCTGCATTAAGGCCCAGGATCCCAGATGCCAGCCATTTCCTTTTTCAAACTGCCCACTTACATCATCTCAGGACAAGGTTATCCCTTCCCCAGGTTTCTCCTCACTGCGAGGTAACAGCAGTGCAACTGGGTATCTAATGAGACAGCCACGATCATGAGAATAAACTCCATGCAATGAGGAAAAATGCCAGCAAACAGATGACACAGACCAAGCCCCGCCCACCCAGCCCTCTGGGCGTCTGCTGAGAGGGTGCTCACAGAGCCAGATGCACCTCCCTCTCTGGGTAGTGCTCTAGCTTCAGTGTCAGGGGCAAACGGAAGGCAGGCCTCAGCAGAGTTCCAGAAACCAGTGGTGCCCAAAGTGGAGAAGCAAAGCTGCCTTCCCAGGCATGGGACTCCCAGGTCAGAAGAAAGGGTAGAAAAACAACCATAAAGGGGGTTGGGGGTTGCAGGCAGTCCAGACAAAATGAGCAATGGCTGGGAAAAAACCTGGGGGTAAAAACACATTCCTCTATTGTAAAAGTGAAAACAAGGAGCAGGCATATTGCCACGCCAGTCTCAACAACGAAACGAGCCTTATGCTCTATGACGGGATGAGGGACGAGGTGAGTGGTGAGATGTGTGAGCGAGGGGCGAACCAAGGCGAGTTCTTCGCATGGAATGCCCGAACATGATCTCTCCCAGCCAGGGAGAACCTCTGGCCAGCAGAGCCATTAACAACTGTCTGTTCCTTTCATTTGTTACAAGAAACATGAGTCACCCTAATAAAACCCAGCTATCGGCAGAGGGGTATCCAACATCTGACTTGTGAGGCGAAAAGAGCCAGCTGCTCCGGCCTCCAGGACTCGAGAACTTCCTATTGCAATTCGAGTTCCTAGCGGTCCCACAGTTCAGGAGAAAGAGGATGAACCCAGTCACCCTCTCCTCCTCTGGACACATGCCCCAGCCAAAAGCAGAAGTGTTCAGATTTTATCAGCTTCTCAAATGTACTAGGGGTTGAAATGAGACACCTACATGTGGTTTAGGAGCCAGACAAGGGCCAGGTGAGCCCAGGATGAGAGAACAGATGAGACAAGTCACACAGTAAAGTCCTGAAGTCCAACCTGCAACAGAAGGAATATCTAGCCACCACTGCCCACCCCCATCCCCTGCCGGGCTGCCTGGAATCCTACATCCAAGGGCCCCAAGCCCCAGTGGCCTTGGGGTCACAGCGGGGATCTTGCGCCGGGAAGTACACAGGCACTGAGTGTTTCTGGTAGAACTGCAGGCGGGAGAGGAGCTGCCTGACGATGTGTGGGTATTCCCTTGACAGGTCGTGCCTTTCCTCGGGGTCCTGATCAATATCAAAGAGCCAAAAGGTCTTGGTCGGTGGGTCCGGTGAGGATATCTCAGAAACATTGTATTGAGACGGTGGAGGAAACCAGTAACCACAGCCTGGTGAAGAAATATAATAATTTATTGGGGGAGAAGTATTGTAGACAGGTTCTAATTTTAAGGAAGAAGTCTGCGGGACAAGGCTGAACTGGGCTTGGGTCCGGACATGGAACAAAGTTGTGACCTATATCTAGATCTGCCTCAGATTCTGGGGCTTTAACTAAACATACCTCACCGCTTCACCACCAGGGCGTCTGGAAACACGCATGCATGTATGTGTGTAGCAGGGGGATTGGGGAGGGAGGTAATTTTTAGTCTTCACAGTGACTTGGGTGGGGGAGGGGGTGCGATTGCCATTCAGTGGTCATGGGCCAAGGATGCTAAAGTATCTTACAACATAGGGGACAGCCAAGAATGTCCTCATTATAAACATGGCTTAATTGCATCAAAGTCCTAACCATCATCCCACATACCAGGAAAATATTTAAAAGATGTCACTTTTAGAGAATGTACACAGGGGAAGCAACCTCCTCCCGTGGCTGCACCATGGGTTGCGGATGAAGCGTTCGGAGGTTCTCTTTGCTAGCTGGATGTGCCGTGCATGATGGCCACACAGATCTGAAACTTATTTGCCACGAAGCACTAGAGCTGCCTTTCTTCCTCTTACCCCTCCACCCCTACAGTTAATTCTGAATTGCTTAAAATTCAGAACCAGATTACACTCCTCCTCCTCATTCAGCAGCCCCAGAGATCCTGTTTTACAAAAGGCCATTGTTCTTTGGTAAAGTTTTCCTTGCTGTCCTGGTGGGAGAAGCTAAGTATTCTACCTGGGTGGCCCGTGAGGAGTTTCCAGTTCCTGTGTCTAATTGCAGCATGGACAGATGTGTTGAAGGCTGAATGTTCTGGAAGAGAAGAACCATCCTTTGCTGGAGCCATGCTGTTCCCAGGACCTGGGGAGAAAGAGTTTGGAAGAATTAGATCACTGTTACTGGAATGTGTCGTTATAAATCAACTTTTTATACCCCTCTTGCCGAACAGTAGCTTTTATTCAACTCTGGCGCGTAAATGTGTGTCCTGCCACAGAAACGAATCTTCTATTAAATACAAACAGAAAGCTACAGTTACGTTAAACGTCAGTCATAAACCACCACAAATATAAAGGAAATCCCAAAGAGATTAGAACACTAATTCATCCTTAAAACCACTACGTTCTGCCAGCGTACAGCTGGCCATATGGAGCTGTGTTCTGCGACAGCACACTGGCTTGTTTTTTTGGTATGTTGTGGTTTTGCTTTTAAATGATTGAATTCCATAAATACATTTTCTGTGTATACTTATACCTCTGTAGATAGTATAAGACATTATAAAGTGCACATTTTAATGGAGTCTGTCTCAAGCCATGAGAGTTCAAGCATGCCATGATAATCGTACACGTATACTTTTTCTGGCCCCACTTATGAAATCTAAAAGTAAGTAAGCAATGCTCAGTTAACTATTCAGACACGATAATTCTGGGTTAAGAATTAGTTTGGTATATAAATCATTGGTTGGCATCATGGATTACATTAATCTATCATCTTGATAGATCTTATATTAAGGTCTTGAGGTCTTATATTAATTGATCATCAGATTTTGGGGGGAACAATTAATAGTACCTGCTCTTCTTACCCTCTCGAGTTTTAGAACCAACTGAGAGGTAGAGGCCAGACAGATAGAGTGAAAAATATTGCTTTTGTTACTGATAAAGTTGATTGGAGAGAACACAGCTTCAAATCTGTGGCAGAGAGGACTTGCTAATAACTGACCCTTGACTTAGAAAGACTAAACCAGTCATCACTGATCTTGCTGGACAACCACTGGGCTCCTTCAGAGCACACAGCCCAGAACCAACCAGAGTATTGCCATATATCCTGCGGACAAGCTGGCTCCAAAAGTAGACAAACAGAAGGGTCTGACTGAGCATGCTCAGTTCCTTCTTTCGGATAACTTCCTCCTCTGCCTGGTTGTGAGGAGGAGTGAATGAGGTGCAGCACGAGAGAGCTGAGTTCTACTCTAGTTGAAGACCCTGGTGGATTCCTGACCACAAGGTATGCAGGTCCCCACCTCACTCCTACCTGTGCCTGCTTAAAAGCCTCAACTTAGGGCCTAATTGTGTAATATTCAGTCTGTCTTAAATCCACATTTATCCATTAACTTTTCAAATATGGTCACAGCAATCATCTTGGGTGCACTTTCAAGGGCTGCCAGGCTGCCCTTCCAATGGCTCATAGCTGGTGTGTGAGATGCACTCTCCACCATCTGTCCAGCATCACCATCGTGGTATAAAGGATGCTGAAGAGTGTCCCCCACCCTGCAAGAGCGGGACTTCCATGATGCTCAGGGTTTAAAGCGGGAAGCACCGTCAGTGGTGGAAAAGGCAGGGGGTCCCATTCTTTTGTAGTCCTGTGGGAATGACCCTGAAGAGGCAAACTGAAGACTGAGCCAAAAAAACATTGGTGGTTTCAGACCTTCAGTCTTAACAATCAGTACCAACAAATCGTTAGCACCAAAGAGGAAATCTTTGGACTTCTCATTTCTCTGTTTGTTTATGGCTATTTTGGCTCCAGTACAAACGGATGCTTCTTGTGATGGAGGCGCACAAGGACGTCTATCATAGGAAGTACGTTAACACACAGACTGTGGATGAACTGCGAGCCCTCATCTACTCCTCACAAGTTTGTCCAAAGACCACATTCTGATACCAAAGAATGTTAAATTAAAACAAGTATGCTTTGTGAACATAAGCAAGGAAGGAAATTAAGCCATCTCAGCTATACTTATATTTATATACACTTATTTTTCAAAACAAACAGGAACATAAAATACCCAAACGATAAATAAGTCTAAGACTAAATGATAAAAGATGCTGTTATCTCAACTGAATTTTTTTCATTTTGAGAAATAAAACAAAGAGAAGAGTACAAAGAATAACACAACGAATACCCTGTGAGCCGTCACCCAGAATGAACAGATGCTAACATTTTGTCACACTTGTTTTTTAACAAAAGAAGTAGGACAATTAAGATAAAATGACAGTCTCCTTTCTCCCCCAATCCTCAATCCCAGTCCCTTCATCCACTGATTCAGAGGCTGCTGCTGTCATGACTTCAGGGCATAGAGTATCTTTCAGCCATTTAAAAAATACAGTAACATATGTATGTGTCAAGGAATAATATATAATACTTTTATACTTTAGAAATGCACACGTATGTGTTATGTTATATATACTTTGTAACGTGCTTTTTCATCCACTACTATGTTTTTAGAGCTGTGTGATAATGTATGTATATAAGTGTATATACATATATATGTATCCCTTTTAACTAATACTTCACTATATAAAACTACCACATTTTACTTATGCATTCCCCCTTTGAAGGGAATTTAGGTTACTTTATTAATTTATTTATTAAGCTATTACTGTTGATCCTTGAGCAACACAGGTTTGAAATACATGGGTCCACTTACACATGGGTTTTTTTCCAGAGTAAATATTACAGTACTACAGGATCTGCGGTTGGTTGGATGCGTGGATGTGGAACTGTGGATATGGAGAAACCATGGGCACAGAGCACTGGCTGTAAGTTATGTGCCCAGAGACAGAGACTAGTGCCAAAGGAAAGCTGTAGCAAATGAGGCAGAGAAGAAGAAAGTAATATGAGGAAGAAAACCAATTCAACAGCACATCACAGATGTCAAGAGAGCAGGTTTCAGACCATGTCCAGAAGAGCCAAATATTCCGTCCATCAGCTTGATGGATGAGAAAAGGGCACGGGATTTGTTAACCTCCAGGCAGAGATGAGGGAGTTCAGACAGAAGCATAAACAAACACATCTTTCGCTTGCCTTCTGAGCTGAAAACCACCTCTGAGATAATAAAGCTTTCTGGCCGGACTGAAATACTCAATTATAAGATGGACTGGTCGTGTATATTGATTTTGGATGTAAAGGAGATCAGCAAGAAAAAAAAAATTAAGGCAAACAAAAGAAATCACTGTCTTACATAATACACAGTCAACTTATAGACCTTATCTGAGCAGCCTCCAGAAAACTAAAGGAGTTCAAGTTTCCAGAATGAGCTGTCCAATGGTTTTCAGTGGAGAGCTATGTTTTCTGGAGCCAGAAGGTTTCCGGAAGCATCTTGGGAGTTGCCTCTAGAAGGGATAGTGAGTTAATGGGTGAGAATCCAGGTTCCCCATCTCCATTTCAATCTGTGCAGTTTAATCCTTAAGAAAGAATCTGAAGTACTTGATAAATATATTGTACTTCTCTACATTTTTGTTTGAAAAAGGGTCTGCAGCTAAAATATAACTTGAAAGACACTAATTAGTGATTGGCGATGGATTCATTAAACTGGGAAGGGACTGAAGGATGCCTGGGACACTTCTGATCTTCTGGTGTTACGAAAGGCAATCTTGCCCTCTTGGCTGTTCAATGCAACCTTCCGACTCTTGGGAAGCTACCATCTCATATAATCTATGATTATTATAAAATACATTGATATTTTTCTGACTATATATTTAATATGCTTATTGAATATAAGTTGGAAAATCCAAAAATGTATGAATGGGAAAATTAAAATTACCTATGAATCTATTAGCTGCTGTTAATATTTTGGTGTATAACTTTTGAGATGTTTAACTACACAAGGCTTAAATAAAATAAACATGTTCACTGACTTACAAATAGGAAGAAAGTTCGTAAAAAGCAAAGTTTCCATGTCTAGAGAAAACTGGGCAGGGTGGTGAGGAGTGCTTAGCATCCAGGGGTGATTGGGACTGTCTGGGTCTCTCCCTCTATGTAACATTCAAGTGGAATGAGCGGGGTGTCACTGGAGAATGGGGCCTTTGAAGAGTGAGCGTTGTGACCCTGAAGGACAGCACTGCTAGGGATGGTAATGAGGACAAAAGGAAAGGCTGTGCCACTGAAGTGAGTCCCTGAGAGCCCTCTCCCAGAGGGTCGTGGTTCACAGCAGTACAGAGCATGCCCTTTTGGAACCAGACAGCTTGGTTTCGAATCTCTGCTCCATGACTCACTGGCTGTGTGACCTTAGGTATTCGCTGACCTCTACAGGCCTAGGTTTCCTCATCTGTAAAACCAGGATAATATAATCTATTTCATAGGCTAGTTATGTGGCCTAAATGTGATGATGCATTGAAAATGTTAATTAGCACTATGTCCAGCATATAGTAAGTGCACAATAAATGTTATTATTTCCAGTTGTGCAATCTTGGGTAACTTTCTCAACTTTCCAGGCCTCAGTTTACTATCTATAAAATTAGTATAACGATGTCTCCAGTGAAGACATACAAATGGCCAATAGGCACATGAAAACATGCTCAATATCGCTAATTATCAGAGAAATGCAAATCAAAAGTGCCATTAAGTATCACCTCACACCAGTCAGAGTGGCCATCATTCAAAAGTCCACAAACGACAAATGCTGGAGAGGGTGTGGAGAAAAGGGAACCCTCCTACACTGCTGGTGGGAATGTAGTCTGGTGTAGCCATTTTGGAAAACAGTATGGAGATTCCTCAAAAGACTAAAAACAGAGTTACCATATGATTCAGCAATCCCACTCCTGGGCATATATCTGGAGGCAATTCCAATTCGAAAAGATACACGCACCCTACTGTTCCTAGCAGCACTATTTACAATAGCCAAGACATGGAAACCAACCTAAATGTCCGTTGACAGATGACTGGATAAAGAAGTTGTGGTATATTTATACAATGGAATACTACTCAGACATAAAAAATAATAAAATAATGCTATTTGCAGCAACATGGATGGACCTGGAGATTGTCATTCTACATGAAGTAAGCCAGAAAGAGAAAGAAAAATATCATATGATATCACTAAAAAAAAAAAGACAAATGAACTTATTTACCAAACAGAAACAGACTCACAGACATAGAAAACAAACCTATGGTTACCGGGTGTGGGAAGGGATAAACTGGGAGTTCAAGATTTGCAGATACTAATTCATATATGTAAAATAGATATACAACAATTTCTTACTGTGTAGCACAGGGAACTATATTCAATATCTTGTAGTAACTTGTGGTGAAGAAGAGTATGAAAATGTATGTTCATGTATGACTGAAGCATTATGTTGTACACCAGAAACTGACACAACATTGTAAACTGACTACACTTCAATAAAAACACATGTATACAAAAACTAGTATAACAATATCAAGTGAGACAAGGCACATACAGTGCTTAGCACAGTATCCAGTAAATTGTAAGACTATTGTCACCCTATCAACAGTAAAGATAACAGCTAATGCTTATAAGCACCTACTACCTGCTTACAAACAGAAAACCCTGTGTTAAGTGTTCTGTGTATACTAACTCATGTAATCCTTGCAATAGCTCTATGAAATGGGGAATAATGTCTGGCTGTAAAGGTCACTGAATGCCAGCAATTATCAGTTTAGCATAGGTTTTTTTCTTTTATATACTGTTCTATTCAAGATTTTACACAGAAAAGGAAAGTGGATGGAATTCCTTATTATACCAGAAAAAAAAAACAACCCCAAAATAAAACAAAACAATCATTTCTCTGGTCTGGGTTTAAAGAGAACCTACTTGTCCTCCATTCGTGTTCCAGAGTTTGAGCAGGATTAGGGTGTGGGAAGCACTTAGGGGGGGAGCATTAACCCATCACTTTTAGGGTTTAGTCTTTTTTTGGCCCTGTTGAGTGGCCTGCCATTCATTTCCACTGAGCTCTATTTGTTTCTGCTTTGTTTGTTTTATAATTCACAAAGATCAGTTTAAAATTGCATTCTACCTCTAATGACCCATTTTATTATTCCTGCTAGTGTGATGCATCTTTGTACTTTGATGACAATACACATTCACTTGTGGCAAACTTACTTGGGCTAATGGGGGAAAACCCATTTTATATACATACTTTTTTTTAAATGATTGAACCCAGGACCTCGTGCATGCTAAGCATGTGCTCTGCACTGAGCTATTACCCCTCGCTGTCAGATACTTTTAATCAACAGGTTGGATTTAAGTTTAATTAGCAACAATTGCCTCAACTTTTGTGCTCAAAAGTTCTTGAAAGCAGCTTGTTTGTTAGTTTGTTATGTGAGTCAAATGTGTCAAAGTTTATTACACTAAGGTTTCATTTACACTAAACGCTTGATTTGCTGACCATTTCTTCAATCCAAGGAAAGTTCAAGGGAATCCCGAATTCAAAGCGAAGTTCAAGTCACTCAGGACCTTATTGCGCCAGCCAGTCTGAGCCCCGCTGCCCACTGCTGGCGCGTCCGCCCCATCACAGCGCATGTGGGCTACACGTGGAGGCACAGGCTGGACGCAAATGTGGATCAAACCTCCAGTCTGCTCATGTGTTACGTGTCCAGAAAACTGCGGGCTCACGCCACGGCTGCCTCTCATCTCGCTGTGTGGTGAGGACTTACATATCCAGATGCAAATGTGCTCACAGTTGTCTTGGGTTTTGTTTTTAAATATCGTTCTGGATCTAAAAACAGAAGTTCTTCTCTAAAAAATACTTCCCGAGGAACACTGGCTAGAACCCCTACACTCTGAGCTGACGCCTTACTGACCCTTTTTGCTTAATTTTCCGAGATGAAAAAGCCCCTAATAGCCATATGGAAAGCTGGGATCTACAGAACTGTTGGAATTTAGCAGCAGCATACCCTATGCCATTACTCTAGCTCTGGAAAGAAACTCAGAGAAACCACTGTGCATTTTAGCAGCCTTTAGAATAATCTCTTTTTATTATCTTATTAAGTCATTTAACCACTCTGAATTCCTGTTTCCGTGTATGTAAAATGAGGATAAAACAACGCCTCCCTCACAGGACGATGGTGAGGATGAAGCGAGATCCTATAGGTGGTGAGCATTCCACGCACTGTAAGTATAAAAATCCCAGTTACAGGTCTCCTGAATTCCCACAGCACTTGCCGCAGGACTGGGCACACAGACAAATCGGATGCACATACCGCAAGAAATCGTTTCACTTTCCGTCGAATCTATGACCTTCGACTGATAGCCTCAAAATCGAGGTGTGATCAACTATTCAACCCTCTCACGGCTGAGATCTGTACCAGCTCTGAACCAGCTGCCAAGGGAACAAAGTATTAACAGACAATTACAGGGAAAGGGGGGTGGGGAAATCAGGAGGCATTAGTCAGAGGGTACACAGTTCTGGTGATGCGAGATGAGTATGTCCTAGAGATCTACTGTACAGCATGGTGTATACGGTTAACAATACTGTGCTGTGTGTTTACAAAACTGCTAAGAGGGTAGATCTTATGTTAAGTGTTCTTATCTCACATGCACACACCCAAAATAATAATAAAAGGGCTAGGAGGAAATGTTTGGAGGCGATGGATATGTTTACGGCATAGACTGTGGCACCGGTTTCATGGATGGATACTTATCTCAGAACTCATCAGGTTGTATACATTAAATACGTCAATCACACCTTCATAAAATGGTTGAAAAGCGAATGAATGAATACAGAAAGAAAAAAGAAAAAAAGAAAGAAAGGAAGAAAGAAAAAGGAAGTAAAGGGAGAAAGAAAAGAAAAGAAAAGCAAAGAGAAAGAAATAAAGAAAAGAAAAGAAAAGGAAAGAAAGAAAGAAAGAAAGAAAGAAAGAAAGAAAGAAAGAAAGAAAGAAAGAAAGAAAGAAAGAAAACTATTTGATAAAAATGTGGTGACACCATCTGAAGTCTATATACTATACCAGAGGTCTAGCCAAAATTGTGAAAATAGAGTGAAACAGAACAGGGCTTCCCAACTCTGGTTCTACGTTGGGATCACCTGACCGCTACATGCATCTTAGTACTGAACTCTGGCTCCCTGAGTTCAGCACAGCTCAGCCCTGGTCTCTTGCCTGACCCAACATGGGCTGCCCAGCCTTCAATGACCTGAAATCACCATCTTCAGCAAGCAGCATCTATTGCGCTTGCTGTGGTCTTGCTCTTCCCTCCAAACAAACTCTGTGGAGCTGCCCATCCTATAAAACAGCTAAAAGCAGAGCTGTCCAGTCTCCACCTGGCTTCACTGTCAGCAGGTCCCAGAGGACCTCTCCAGCCCACAGGCCCCAGGGTAAAAGCCAGTGGCCCAGAGCACCCTGCTGGATGCACCCACGTGGACACAGGTAAGTAAGGGGGCTGGGGGTCTGGGGAGCACATCGGCACTGGGGGACGGTGGAGCTGGTTTGTGGGTCTGGGTTAGAGTAGACCACATACCCTCTGCCCTTCAGGGCCAAACCTACCCCTCAGACCTGTGTAGCCCTGCTGGTGTGTGTGTGTGTGTGTGCACGCGCACGCTGGTGTGTGTGTGTGTGTGTGTTTTGTAATTAAATACTTTATTTTATCACAATATAAACTGCCTTAAGCTGTTTGATCATTTTCAGTGATTGCTACAGAAGTAATTTGCAGTATTTCCTTTACTTTTAGATAACTTACATTTAAATACAACCTAAGGCTTCCCTGACCATAAAAATATAAGAGATGTTCAGGCTTTAAAAAAAAAACAAGCAGACAAAATCAAATCTCAAACATTCAAGTGCCCCCAAAACATTCTGGAATAGTATGGGATTGGGTATGGAGGTAGATACACAAATTTGTATAGTTTAACCTAACAACTCCCACATAACTTTCATTTAATCTTCCTCACATTTAAGAATGAACAAATATTCAACAGACCTAATCTAATTATGGAATCATTTCAGGACATTCTGAATAAACTTTTCATTTATTAATATAGAGGCAGAGCAAAATCTGAATTATGTAATTAAATATTTAATTTTTAAGGCATTAAAAAAATTTCAGCCAAGGAATGATGCCTGCTACAGATTAATGTTCACTCTTCCCTACTTGGTTTTTGGAAGGATACCACCATTTCAACCCCCTGTGAACATGGCACTTGTCTGTTTCCTCCCCTTCTAATTTATTTCAGATTTTCAAGTGTTTTCTTCAGTAATGATGCTTTCTCCTGCAGCTCAGGTTTCCTGCAGCTCAGGTTTCCTGCAGCTCAGGAGACGGGGAAAATAGGGAGGCCTGACCACCATTAAAAAGCCCTCGTCAAACTCATCCTGCCCCTCATTTCGGGACTTGAACCTGATTGCTGCAAGTTTACTGTTACACCCACACTACTTACTTAGAATCCTATCTCTCCCTGGTGAAATCCTTACAACACAAAACAGGAGTGTTGGGGAAAATATGGCAGACATAAAGCTAATCAGAAAAAGGTGAGGAGGAATATTACAGATGTTATTTATTACCTACCAGGGAAAAATCAAAATGCCCGTAATTTTTATATATCCACTCCACATGACACATTTCAAATGAATCTAGGTTTATGAGTTTTGGTTTACAAAGTCAGCTTCTCCAACACCTACTCATTCAGTCCATATTTGATATTTAAAAGTCCTAGTGAAAAAAGGGCTTTGATGCAGCTTGCCCAGCCTAGACAGAGTTCAAATGTTAATCATTATTGAATTGCACATAATAAGTGTGCAGAGAACGTGTCTGCATTACAGGGAACTTCAACATTTGGTTAAGGTCTGACATGAACCACGAGTGTCAACTGAGCAGCATAAACCAAACCAACAGAAAACCACCATTCAGTGAATCCTCAAATCACGACTGTCCTAGTGAATTAGGCCACTTATATCTGTAATGGGTTGATGAGAGATCTTCTCATACTTCGATTCAAATGGATCTTGAATAAATATCCTATTTTATATTGCTCATTCATTTGCCTATTAAACACATATTTATTTGTTGATCACTCTACATGCTAGATACCAAATCATCAGAACAAATAAACTGGAGTCCAGCTGGTAATAATAAAATAATTTTGTTGAAACAGCAGAAATTCTAAAATAGTGGAGTGAACAAAGACACCAGCTGCCTGGGAGGATGCAGAAGGGCGGTGCTCACTGAGGTGGGCCCTAAAGGACAGGATGCTGTGACAGCAAAGAAAGGGTGACAAAGATGATCCAAGAATGAGGAGTGTCTCTCTCCTTGAAATTCCCTTCTCCCTGTGGTACCTTCCTCCTTTTCAGTGTCTAAATGAGGAAATGCATGCAAGGCATTTACTAGCGTGCAGGGCACAGAGAAACTGCTCCACCAGAGTTAGTTATTATTTCTATCTGATACTGTCTTCCAGCCTCCTCTGCTTTTTCATCTTTCTCTGTTCATCTCTTAAATGTTTTCCTTCCCCAAGCATCAAAGCTTAACATTCCCCTGGGTATCTGAGACTCCACAGTCACCTCTCACCCAGACATTCTTCTGCCCCTCCAATCCCCAGTGTCCCTAACCTGGACCAGCCTGCCAGGCACCACGCAACTGGAGCCCAGCCTCTCGCCTCATTCACACCTTGCCCTTCCAGTCCTGCTCCATCCTGCATTTGTAGACAGGGAACCTGACATCCATCTTGGCCATCAAGACAGGTTCAACGCTTCAGCATGTCCCGCCCCTCTCCTCCATGGACAAGAGTTTGAGTACTCTCTCTGGCTCCACCACCTTTCAGCTGCCCCCACGAGCCACCCTGCCTTTCTTTAGCCCTGGGGCCTGAGGAGTAGGGACAGGAGTCAGAGCAACCCTGCATATCCGACTGCCCGCAGGAGCTTCTCCAGACAGCTCCTCTCTGATGTTCCGTAGGCAGTGCCAAGTCCTGGCCTCCCAAGCTTGGTGTTTGATCTCCATATCTTCCTGTTGTCTATAAAGTGGTAGAAACATATGGACTGGGAAGAAAAAGGGGCGGGGGATGGAGCCCTGGAGAAGTTTGAAAGGCAAAGCAGAAAGGGAAGGAGCTTCCAAAAGACTGAGGAGGAGGAGTTAGACTAGAAGAATGCTGCAGAAGCCAGGGGAAATATTCCATGCAGAAAGCAGTTCATGTCAAAGAGAGGAAAAGTATGAGAAAGCAGGGAGGGGGAGTGCTTTTTGGCAAGTAGGATGTCACAGATGGCTGTGGCGACGGCACGTTCACTGGGCTGAGAACATATAATGCCCATAAGAAACATGAACGAGGGGGCCAATGAGCTTGTAATAACAAAGATACGACATAGAAGAGCGTGTATTTTCTCTAGTCAGCCTCCCAGTAACGTGATAACAGACGATCATTTCCAGATCTGACATCATTATCCACGTGCCAACCACGGTCTCCATCCTGATCCTGCCCCACGACAGGCTAATCTAATGAAGAACCATGGTTATCTACTGAATTCACAGTTTTAGTCTGTCTCTCTCTAACTACAAGTTTTTCAAGTAATTGGTAGAGTCCGTCAGCAAATAGCTATAAATAGGCACTGTGTATATAAAAAAGGGGAAACTAACCAAAAATATTCATCTTCAGCCTGTGATTAAGATGATGAGCATGAATGAGGATGAGTTGTCTGTTCTCTGGCCAGGGATGAAAGAAGAGAGTCCCCTGCCCCCAACATGGCATTCACTGAAATCCCAACCACAAAGCCTCGCAGTCCAAGACGCCTTGCTGAAGGCCGTGCTCTTCCGGTCTTGCACGGTCTATATTCCAGTGCACAGGAAAGACGTCAAGGCGCTGAGCACATCTTTGGATATGGATGAAATCATGCTAATTTAATCTTTAATTTGGAAAGGGGCTCCTGCCCATGGATTCAGCCCATGATGGCTGTCAGGCAGGCCTGGCCCCTCCGGGCATCTGGTGATGCCGCCCTTCCTGACCCCAGGAGCTCAAACTGGGACAGCAGAGGCAACAATTACAGTGCAGAAAACTGAAGCTGGCTGGCACTCTTGCAGGGACAGCCCTCCACAGCACTGCTATGCCACGGCCCAAACCCCAGCATGTTACACAAACCCTATAATCACTGAAATGAGGGCCACTAGGTGCTGCTTGCCAAAGGTAAAAAAGCAAGCATTTGAGACAACTCTCTCTAGACTAGTCTAGTTCTCAGCAGCAGTGCCGCTGAAACTGAGGATATTTTATATTTTGAGACTATCAGGTTCTCACGGGAACCGGGATCCAGAATACACTCTCTCTTTCCAAGGAAAACTGCAAACACATCCAAGACAGTGAGCAAAGGTGGTGTCTTTGCTCTACGACTGATTAAGAAAGAATGAAATGTTAAAGAGGTCCTAACTACTCTTCACATCAACTTGAAAAGGTTCAGTTCCAGACAGCACCTGCCTTAAACACTCATGGATTCGGAGGTGCTGATTAGAATTTGGCAGCTTGATTATGGAGTCCAACAGACAGACATCCTGAGATTCCTGACACCTCAGTCCTCTCCAGGAAAACCCCGTGTTAACTGTCGCATCCATGGTCCGGAAAGTGCTCCTGAAGAATGCTGGCTGTTAGGTACCTCACACAATTCATGCAATTGCGCACAGAATCATCTGAATCCGTGCTGGCCACCCCAGTCTGGAAAAGTGCTCTCTCCTTCACAGTCATGTTGCCGTCTTTTTGAAGACAAAGCAGGTGCGAGGGACTCAACTCTAAACAATACTCCCTATTTCTCTTTCCCCTGATACTAGCGTCAGCCTCACATGGGAGGGTGTGTACGTACAGCAAAACCCCACTTCTGAAGCCTGCGTATGGAAAACCAATTAAGATGGGGAGAAAAACAAGGCAGTACTGAATTCCCCGTGTGACTCAAATGAGGATGTTGAGAAGCAGGCAGATTTGGAAATGGAATGGAGGGGCCAGCTATACCACCAGGGGCTCATCTCCCTCTAACGGTTTCAGTGATCAAACCCCCCCCGAGTCGGAAGATTCTGCAAATATGGTCGTTTGGTCTGGTGCTCTCTTCTGGTTGTTTTTTTTTTTTTTAATTAAAAAATTCTTTATTGAAGTATAGTTAATTTACAATGTTGTGCTAGTTTCTAGTGTATAGCAATTCAGTCATATATATATTCTTTTTCAGATTCTTTTCCAATATAGGCTATTACAAGATACTGAGCACAGTTCCCTGTGCTATACCGTAGGACCTCGTTGTTTATCTATTTTATATATAGTAGTTTGTATCTGTTAATCCCAAACTCCTAAGTTATCCCTTCCCACCCTTTTCCCCCTTCAGTAATCGTAAGTTTGTTTTCAATGTCTGTGAGTCTCTTTCTGTTTTGTAAGTAAGTTCACTTGCCTCATTTTTTTAGATTCCACGTATAAGTGATATATACTATTTCATGTGAAAAATCTTGATAACTGGGAAATTTAAAAGACAGACCTCTAGGGCAATACCTCTACTCCCTGCGACCTCTTTCTTGGGGGAAAGGAGCATTGTAAATAGGACAATGGGAATATCTGTAACTGAACCCTCTATGACAAACCCAGGGTTGGCCTTCTGAATAGACAGAAGAAACAAAGTAGGAAGCTGCCTACAGACAGCTAGAGAGTCACTGGCAGGATTGGCTCCCCATCAAACATATCACCCAAAGGTCTTCCTTTGGGGCTGGAGTTCCCAGAAAAAGCATCCCCCCTTAACTGACTAAGACTTTACATTTCAGAAGGGGTCATATATTCAAACAACAGCAACAATGACCACAACCACAAGAAATCAAAAAGAATGGTTCTGGGCATCTGCTGTGTTGAGGGAACCGTGTGTTACAGGAATTACAGAAAAGCATCGATTAAGCACTTCTTTTTTTGAGGATGTGCCAGGTACTGTTTTAGATATAGAGGAAAGTATCTCTACTCCTGAAGTTTAGAATGAACTGGAAGGATAAATGTCCATAAAAGGCAAAACACGACAAATGCCAAAGGAGTGGTAAGATAAAATGTAAATAAATTAAGCACAAACCAAGCACCTAGTATTTGCAAGCCGTTGTGCAAAGGACTTTGGGGAGTGTTACAGAACTCTACAGACAATAAGAAATGTATTTTCTAGTTGGTGGGGTAAAGGAAGGCTTCCCAGAGAAGGTGAGACTTGGGGATGAGTGCTGGCACTGAATAATCGCAGAATTCAGAGAAGTGGAGGAGTAGGAAGACGACGTCCCAGGCAGAGGGGAGTAGTATGAGACAGGAATTCACCAAGTCTGTTTGACTCTGGAGGATACATGGACACCCCAGCTGGCTGGAGAGGGCCCAGGATAAGAACAGCTTGGAAAGGATAGGCCAATTTAGTTCCCCCAAACTACAGAAGTTAGAACATTTTTCCAGTAGGTAACTGGAAGTCAGTAACATTTTGAGCAGGCACATTTTTAGAAAGGCACATTTTAGAAAGATTCATCTCTACACTCACTATTGAGACAGGAGGGAATGGGGCAGGGCACAACCATTGAAAGAATGATATAGCCACTGAGGATAGGACATAAAACTGGTTAGCACCACCTAGACCCAAGACAGAGGAAGATTCCACTTCCAGTAGACCTTGAGGCTCATTATATGCTCACTATAATAAAATTAGTCTTGTAGATAAGAACTACCCATCTTGAACAGGTGCCATGACACTTCCGATCAAGACTAAATAAAGATAAAAATCCCTCCTCCCTCAGGAAGGTGGAGCTGGGATGAAAATCAGGAAATACGATCCCAAACCCCTCCATCCTCAAAGAATATTCCACCCATTCATTTTTACATCCCATACAACCAGCTTGCCAAAAATCTCAGCACAGTTGCTCACCTGAGTCTACCTGCTCTCCCTTTGAGAGCGTACTATTACTTAATAAATCCCCACTTTACTTTCTTGACCCCCGTGTCTTGTCTCTGAATTCTTTCTGTGACAAGAGAGGAACCTACTCTCCAGTAACACTATGACTTGATTATTAAACTTCCCAGATGACTTGATACTGCAAAAACATCACAGCCAGGAATAACAGTCACACCGAGGGGATATTCCACATTGCAAATGTGCAAATTAGCGTCTGTATTAGAGCCAGAAGAACCCAATGAAAGGACCTTGCTGGCTGAGTACTGAAACAGACCAAGCCTGGGAGGTAGAAGGAAAGTCTTTAGACAATAGAGCAGGAGAAAAGGACTCTTAGGTATGGACCAGCATTGCTGAAGGAAGAAGAAAACACTGAGAGGACATGTTGCTATTTGAGGGGGATGATGAATTAGGTTTAGACACGTTGTGTGACATAAGCAATCGAACATGTAGGTTTAGACGTGATGATGGATGGACCACAGGTGCTCGAGGAATGGAGCCTAAACTCTGCAACACGGCCCACAGGGTCTGCACGATCTGCTCTGCCTCCTTCCAAGGATCACAGTCCCACCACGTTTCCTGGCCTCCTTGTAGTTAGGTATGTGCCAGTGGAATGTGGACGGGGTGGGAGCACAACTCCCAGGCAGGCCTGGACCCAGAAAACCCTCTTGTGCACAGACTTCCTTGCAGACAAGCATGCCTGCCTCGGCGGCTCATTAAAACTGGCAGAGCCAAGGATGGAAGGATCTGTAGTCCCTAAAACACTGCTGGGAAGATTGCTGTCTGTTGGTCAGGAGTACCTGTCCTGTAATTTACATGAATGAGAAATGTCTTCATTGTCTGGATTATCACAGAGTTTTGGTTTGTGCCAGCAGCCAGCATTATCTAAGCGAATCCACTCCTCCTCTGGGCTCATCCACT
The DNA here is from genome assembly GCF_036321535.1 of Camelus dromedarius. Lineage (NCBI taxonomy): Eukaryota > Metazoa > Chordata > Mammalia > Artiodactyla > Camelidae > Camelus > Camelus dromedarius. The sequence continues at coordinate 52,366,850 of NC_087438.1, forward strand.
CCCCTTACTCAGTCTGTTCCATCCACACTGGTTTCTTTCAATTCTCTGGACACGCTAAACTCTGTTCATCCAAACGGTCCTCCCGGTTGCAGGCGTCTTTGCATTTGCTTTTCGCTCTCCCTAGAGCACTTTCCACAACTCTTTGCCTGGTTAACTCGCTTTCCAGGTCTCAGCTCAAATAGTACTTCCTCAGATTCCTCAGAGCAGCCTTTTTTTTTCCAAATTGTAGTTTCTAGAGCAGCCTTTTTTGACCTCTGCAGTGAAATTAGATCAACCCCTGTGTTACAATCTGTAATTATATATTTCTTTGTTTCTATGTCTCCCTCTAAAAGGATAAGATCCAAAAAAGGCAGGCACGGTGACTACAGTGTTCACCAGTGCACCGTACACTTGACTCAGCACTGTGGATGGAGCTGATGAACATTACTGAGTAAGTGAATGAGCTGGAGCTCCCAGTGATGGTCAGACTTGAGAGGGAGCTAAGTAGGGACAAGATGGAGAGAGGGCAGCGGGCTGAGACACGGCTGTGGGATATGCACATGTGGGTGCAGCACTGTATCTCACTCTCACACCCCAAACAGGGTCATTGCAGAAGGATAAGGTTTAGAGAAAAGACACTAAAATAATTAAGGAGATAATTACTACAGAATGAAGAATGTTAGCGCTCCCACTGGGCCTCAGACATCATGCAACCTGAGCTCCCTTTGCAGAGATGAGGAGTTCAGCTCCCTGTCCCAGCTAGTTGGAGTCCAAGGTGGGAGATGCTGCTCAGGCATCCAGCTTTGCATTAGGACATACTGAAAATGTTTGGTCTCTTCTGTTTGCACAGATAGCTGAGAAGGAATCTGTGGCCAGGATGAACCTGCAGTCCCACTGCTCTATCTAAGGACGTCTCCAGAAGTTCTCGCGATGGACTTAAACGAACTGGTATCTTCTAAGATGTTAACTCCAGAATCTTTTCTCCTGACGGGTCAAGAGAAGGGGGACTGTTTGCAAGCACAAGGAGGACACTTCTACATCCTTATTTGGTTGTGTTTGCTCTTCTGAGAGCGAAACAAGTACTTACCCGGATGAGATAAAGAGCTCGCCTCTGGGGAGTAAAGAGCAGGCGCCCTGGGATGGGAAAGCTGCACTCCCCCTCCCCGCGCAACTCCTCTGCTCTCCCGGAGAGTGTTCTCACTCCTTCATTGGAGCTGGAGCTCCAGCTCTGAGGCTGTCAATTTACCACAGTGTACTTCCCTCTGCACTGGGGATGCTTCTTGTATTAAATCCGATTAAACTGGCTTGTCAGTCCTCTGGTAGCCTGTGAACACTTGAGAAAACCAGCAGCTTACTGGGGCTTTTCCAAAAGAAATATCTGCTACTAAAAAGTGATTTCCACACATATCCCTGCCTCGCTTGATCAGGAGATAATTACTGGGCTGTGCCGGCTGCTGAAGCTGGCGGCTGGCACAGTGCAGTGCGTGCTGCTGCTGATGCCAAAGGCGGCAGAGAAGCCCCTGGATTTGCGTAATTCCAGCCCGCTCCACTCTTGCAAGCTTCTGCGAGGTCAGAGTATCCAAGTTCCCACAGAAACAGTGCTGGTTTCCTCAGCTGGAGGGCTCAGATCAGACATCTGCTTCTCTGCTTAGGGCTGCTTTCCTATTTTATCCAGCCCAAGTCCTTTCCAGAGGCTCAAACGATGCCAGCTCTATAAAGACTGGAGTTCTTCCTCCATGGAACACAGCAATTTATCCATATCTCAACACGTGTTTATTGAGCATTCATTCTATACTTGGTGTCATACCAGGAACTGGCTTTATTCCATTCAGTGATTATGTACCGAGCACCTCATCTGTCCTGGGAACTGTGCTCCTGTGCCGTTCTCTGCAGGCCGGGAGCTCTGGGCCCAGCACAGGGCCTGGTGCTCACTTCAGTGGCCTCAGCCTCCCACCTGCAGGCAGCCGGCAGAACCAGACAGGGAGCCTGGCTGTCCAGGTGAGTGAAGGGTGTTAGAGTCACGGCGCTAAGACTTTTTAGCCATTAATGTCCTGAGAATAGAAAAGAAATGCCCCTGAGTTTCAAGGAGCTCACCTAAGATATATGCAAGGTTAGACTCCTGCCAAAAGAAACAGAAACACCAGGGGAGAGTCTCTCTCAGAATTAGTCAGTGCTCACGGAGATGTAACCAAACTGTGAAATGGAAAGAAAAAGTGTTTTACTCCAGCTCCAGTGAATTTTTTCAAAACTAGTTCGTTCCTTTCCTTGCCTTGCCACTCCCTTCAAACCCACCTGCCACGGAGGCAGGAGGATTTGGTCGATGTAATCACATAATCTTCTCTCAAGGGAAAAACTGGAGGGTAAGTTAGAGGGGAGAGGAAGGTTGAAAGCTGCCTGATTTTCATGTGCCACCGGAGAAATGGAAGCCAGGGAAGGACTCTGACCTCACAAGCAAGGTGCAATGGCCTCTGGAAGGAAGAAGGGCGAGAGCCCAGAGGGATCAGGGGAAATCTCTTGACATGGCAGATAATTAATACACTAAAACTAAGAACCAAAGGTAGAAATGGAAGCTGTAATTAGCCACATGCTTTCAGAGTGGATCCTGGAGAGAAGACAAAGTGGGCGGTTCCTACTTCCACAGATGCTGATGGCCCAGCAGGGACCGGCCCTTCTGTCTCCAGTGACATCGGCTAGAGTTGTCAGGCTGTCTCCACCTCCCGGCTTGCGCACAAGCCTTCCCACTCAGGGGCAGGAGTCCTCACACCCATGCACTCATGGCGCATCGGGACAATGAGGCCAGGTGTTCCATGTGTCCTCAGAGGTCTCTATCAGGTCTCCTATAAACTCAAAGCCACTCTAGGGCAGGGACTATGCCTTCAAATGTCTTTCAGATTACAAGGACTTACATTATATGCAGATGACATACTATATATAGAACCCCCTGAAGACTCCACACAAAAACTACTAGCGCTGATCAGCAAGGTAGCAGGACACAAGATGAACAGACAGACATCTGATGCACTTCTTTACACTAACAATGAAAGATCAGAAAGTGAAAGTAAAAAAATCCCTTTTAAAATTGCATCAAAAAAAATACTTAGTCGGGGAGTGGTATAGCTCAGCGGTAGCATGTGTGCTTAGCATGCATGAGGTACTGGGTTCAACCCTCAGTACCTCCATTAAAATAAATAAGCAGTAAATAAAAATAATAACCTCCCCCAAAACAAAAATAAATAAATAAATAAAACACTTAGGAATAAATCTGACCAAGGAGGTAAAGAATTATATGCTGAGAACTATAAAACATTGATAAAGGAAACTGAAGATGACTTAAAGAAATGGAAAGCTATTCCATGCTCTTGGGTTGGAAGAATTAATATTGTTAAAATGGCCATACTACCCAAAGCAATCTACGGATTTAATGTGATCCATATCAAATTACTCAGGATGTTTTTCCACAGAACTAGAACAAGTAATCCTAAAACTTATATGGAACCACAAAAGACCCAGAATTGCCAAAGTAATACTCAAGAAAAAGAACAAAGCTGGAGGCATAACCCTCCCAGACTTCAGACAGTATTACAGAGCTACAGCAATCAAAACAGCATGGTATTGGCACAAAAACAGACAAATGAGTCAATGGAACAGAACAGAAAGCCCAGAAATAAACCCATACGCCTATGGCCAATTAATCTTAGACAAAGGAGGCAAGAATATACAATGGAGAAAAGACAGTCTCTTCAGTAAGTGGTGTTGGGAAAGCTGGACAGCTGTATGCAAATCAGTGAAGTTAGTACACTCCCACACACCATACACAAAAATAAACCCAAAATGGATTAACTGTAAGACTTAAATATAAGATATGACACCATAAAACTCCTAGAAAAGAACAAAGGCAAAACATTCTCTGACATAAATTGTAGCCATGTTTTCCTAGGTCAGTCTCCCACAGCAATGGAAATAAAAGCAAAAAAGAACAAATGGGACCTAATCAAACTTACAGGCTTTTGCACCATAAAATGAAAAAACAACCTATGGACTAGGAGAAAATATCTTCAAGCAATGCAACCAACAAGGGCTTAATTTCCAAAATATATAAACAGCTCATACAACTCAATAACAAAATACAAACAACCCAATCAAAAAAATGCACAGAAGATCTAAAAAGACATTTCTCCAAAGAAGACATATAGATGGACAATAGGCACGTAAAAGATGTTCAGTCATTAATTGTTGGAGAAATGCAAGTCAAAACTACAATGAGCTACCACCTCACACCAGTTAGAATGGCCGTCATCAAAAAGTCTACAAACAGTAAAATGACTATAACTCAATAAAAAAAGCTAAAAATAAAATTAAAAAGTCTACAAACAATAAATGTTGCAGAGAGTGTGGAGTAAAGGGAACTCTCCTACACTGTTGGTGGGAATGTAAACTGGTGCAGCCACTATGGAAAATACTATGGAAGTTCCTTAAAAAATCTAAAAATAGAGTTACCATATGATCCAGCAATCCCACTCCTGGGTATTCACCTGGAGAAAACTCTAATTTGAAAAGAAACATGCACCCCAATGTTCATAGCTATTTACAAAAGCCAAGACATGGAAGCAACCTAAATGTCCACAGACAGATGAATGGATAAAGAAGATGCGGTATAGATATTCAATAGAATACTGCTCAGCCATAAAAAGAATGAAATAATGCCATTTGTAGCAACAAGGATGGACCTAGAAGCTCTCATAATAAGTGAACTAAGTCAGACAGAGAAAGAAAATACCATATGATATAACTTATATGTAGAATCTAAAATATGATACAAAGGAACTTATTTACAAAACAGAAACAGGTTTATAGACATAGAAAACAAACCTATGGTTACCAAAGTGGGGAGGGGAGAGGGGGGAAGGATAAGTTAAGAGTGGGATTAGCAGATACAAACTACTATATACAAAACAGATAAACAATAAAGTCCTACTGTATAGCACAGGGAACTATATTCAATATCTTGTAAGAAACTGTAACGGAAAAGAAAAAAATAAATTACTAGAACTTAGTTTAGTAAGAGCCCCATAAATATTTGTTGAGAGACTGATCTTTCCCTGCCACATTCCTACATCTCCTGGCCAGAGACCACTAGTGGGGTCTCAGCGACGGCTTCCAGGGTTTTGTGAGAATGACACATAGACACGGTTCCTCAGAAACAGGAAGCTCCGCACAGGTTTACTCAAAGGGATGTGCACTGGAGAGTGAGGGACCCCAACTAAACCATAAATCACATTTCAGAGGGACAGCTGAAAATACCAAAGCTTCTTCCTAATGATTTCTGAGTCATATAACAAACATCAGACTGAATCCTACAGTCATATCAGGTTTACCTGTATACTGACTTACTTTCTGCATTTGCCACTTATCTGCAGTGAAAATCTGACATTTTAGCTACAAGTCAGAGCAGAATCAAGTCAGCAAAGCCCATAGGCAGCTACTAGCACATTATTAGAACCTACACTTTAATCAGTGATTTTATACTAGGTATGAGATGAAGATTTAGTAAGCGCAGAACAAAATGAGGTGACGAGGAAGAAAAATGCCCTTTTTTTCCTATTCATTAATTTTTTTCCCCAGGATTTTTTTTTTATTGAAGTATAGTCAGTTTACAATGCTGTGTCAATTTCCGGTGTACAGCATAATGTTTCAGTCACACATATACATACATATATTTAATATCTTGTAGTAAAACCTATAATGAAAAAGAATATGAAAAGGAATATATGTATGTACATCTATTCATTAATTTTATTTCTAATTATTTTCCTTCTACCCATCTTTCACTGTGGAAGGAAGAGGCAAATGCAAACTTTTCCTGTTTTCCAGGCTGTAAGAACTATTTCTCTTAAAAACAAATTTTTTTTTACTTTATTTAAAAAATTATGGGAGGGAGGTTACTAGGTATGTATGTATTTATTTACACACACTGGGGATTAAACCTAGGACCTTGTGCATGCTAAGCATGTACTCTACCACTGAGCTATACCCTCCCCTCAAAGAACTATTTCTAAGAAAGCAAAACTCTCTCCTTTGCACAAGATCTTTCTGGTTCTCTCTGACCTTGACTAGACAAGCCAACAGGAAAGAGAGGGAATGATGCTATGTGTGGATAAATACCTGCTGAACATGCCTCTGATCAGGAAGATGGTGGGGTGAGCTGGAATGTCTGCTTGAAGAAAATGCCCCCATTTTGGTCCCGTCAGAGAAACTGGATCCTGGGCTCTGGTATGTGTTCACCTAGAAGAGATGCCAGTGGCACTCCCCGCAGCCCTGAGTCCTGCAAAGAATACTCCAGGGAACAGTCCTTCATGCTGGGAAGGGGGCAGCACTGGAGAGGCAGGAAGTGCCTGGATTCTGGCGATAAAGGACGAATCCCAGCTCTACCCCATTCCAGCTGTGCAGCCTTGGGCAAACGACTTAACATTTCTAAGACCTACTTCTCCATAAAATAGGAAGAATGCCACCACCTATTTCCCTGCGGTTTCAATGGAGATTAAATGGGCCAGTGAATACAAAGTGCTGAGCGAGTGCCTGGCACAAAACAGGGAAAATATGGTGGCCTTCATGGTTATTGTTATTATTATTGTTATAAAATCTACTCCAGCCTCAGCCTCTTCTCTACCACCCTATAGTGTAACTTAGGAACTTGAAGGAGCACCAACATTTAGGTGCTTCCATGTCTTGGCTATTGTATTTTTTTTTTTTAATTTCTTTTTAAATGGAAGTACTGGGGATTGAACCCAGGACTCCATGCATGCAAAGCACACACTTTACCACTGAGCAATTTCCCTCCCTTTGCTATTGTAAGTGGTGCTGATCTGAATACTGGGGGTGCACTTATCTTTTCGAATTAGAGGATTCTCCAGACATACACTCAGGAGTGGAATTGCTGGATCATATGGTAGCTCTATTTTTAGTTTTTTAAGGACTCTCCGTACTGGTTTCCAGAGTGGCTGCACCAATTTACATTCCCACCAGTAGTGTAGGAGGGTCCCTTTTCTCTACACCCTCTCCAGCATTTATCGTTTGTAGACTTTTTAATCATGGCCATTCTGATGAGTGTGAAAAAGAATATATATAACTGAATCACTATGCTGTACATCAGAAACTAAGACAACATTGTAAGTCAACATTACTTCAACCAAAAAAAAAAGAGAGAGAGAGAGAGAGACAGCCACCACAAAACTGACTACTACTGAGAAGAAATGAAAGGCTCAGTGCCCCCTGGCACACAGAACGATCTGAAGGATGTCACGAGGCTGTCATAAGAAGGATCTTTATGGACCATCTTCTGTAGGCAACGCACAGTATCAGGCCCCATCACAGAAATAATCACACCTTTCACACTAACAGCTCACATTTATTGAGATGGCCCCCTCAGAAGCTTACAGGAACCAAAGCATGGTGTCTGGATCAGCATTCTTGGACACATTACAGCATCTATGCTCTCAGTCTCCTTTATCCATGCAAACGGATTTAAAAACCCTTGCTTGTGGGTCCCTGCAGCCCCATCATACTGTTGCCTCATATCACGTTCCCAGTCAGCTATTCCTTCTCACACGGCTCTTTGCAAAGGGCCCCAAGCACAGCACTTTACGTTTCCCCAGCTCGCATTTCAACAGGTTAAGATTTGCCTCATTATTCTCCATCCTCAGCATCTCCTGGAACCCGACTGTATTCATGATCACCCATGGCTCTTACGGCATCTGGAATGTGATAATATGGCTTTGGCAGCTCCCTCCAGGTCACCCCACCAGAAAATGGAACATGAACAGGGAGTGAGACCAGATATTAACTCAGACAGAGGGCAGGCATCCCCCAAACTCTGAAGCTTGTACATCATTCCACTTACAAGTCCACTGGTGGGCACACACTTGCCATGCTTACCCCTCCACTTCCCGTCACCCTCCGTGAGCTATTCTTTCTCAGCTCTCTTGCAACCATGTCTGCGGGTTGCACAGGCAGAAAGCAGGGCCATGGAGCTGGGAAGTGTTGAGGACCCTAGAGTGAGCACAGAGCTTTCCACAGTGCAGGGTGCCAGTGCACGTGCAGGTGGGTGTGTGCCTGTGTAACAGGGGGAGGGTGTTTTAGAAACAAGAGGGTGGAAAAAGAAACTGAGGTCAACGAAAATCTACTTGGGAAACATTAAGCTGATGGATTTCAGAGCATCCAGGCTGCAGAGGGAGAGAAAATGGAAACATTGGAGAGATTCAGTGATTCAGTGCTGAGCCTGCCCTCCACACTGTACATCCCTAAGTGGCTGGTGGACCCCGGGCTCTAATAACACATCTTCATCAACTGGCTTCCAAGTAGTCAGCCCCATGAAAGTGTCTTTCTTTTAAAAGGTTCCCATGCCAGTTCCACTGGGATACAGGCAGAGTGAAGCGGAAGGCTTCTCTACTATAACCTGCCATCAAGGAGGTGGTGACTCCTCACTGGGGAGAGGCAATGCTTTGTCCCAAGAGGAGGCAACAGGTCATCAGGCTGTCCCCCGCCCCACCTGACCAACGCGAGTAAGTGTGTCTCCTTTACAAAGGCCTTTAAACATATTTGAGAAACCCAAGGGAAGGCCTTTTAAGAAGCAGCTGGAGGGATGGAGAAGCCATTGATTTGGGTCCTCTTCCTTAACTAGGTGATCCTCAGAGGTGATCGGAGGTAAGGCAAAGAGATGTAATAAAACGAATCCAAGAATTAAGGGGATGACAACAAAACTTCCACTTTCTTTCCTACATAATTAAAAAAAAACTCATTATGAAAAATTGCAAACATACATAAGGGTAGACCGAATAACATGATAAACACCAAGGCACCCAACACCCAACTCCAGCAATTATCCACTTGTGGTCAGCCTTCCTCCGCCTTTCCCTGCTTCCTCTCCTCCCCACATCATGTCAAAGCAAATCCCAGCCATCAGAACACTCACCTATAAATGTTTCAGTGTATATCTCAAAAAGACAAGGATTCTTTAAAAAAAAAACCCATAATCACAATACTATTATCACAATGATAGTGATTTAATGGGCAAAGATGAGCAATGTTTCCTAGAACATTAACAACAACTCCCTAATAGCTTTACATCCTCCAGTGGTATGGTCTGAATGTTTACGTCCTCTCGAAATTCGTATGTTGAGATCCTAACCCCCAAAGATGATGTGATTAGGAGACAGGGCCTTTGGGAGGCACCACCTAAGTCATGAGGGTGGAGCCCTCGTGAATAGGATTGTGCCTGGATAAAAGAGGCTCAGGAGCTAGCCCCTCCCCTCTCACCACACAGGACACAGGGGGAAGGCACAGGGTACGAATCAGAAAGTGGCCCTCATCCGGCTGTGACCCTGCTAGTACCTTGAATTTGGACTTCCCAGCCTTGAGAACTGTGAGAAATACATTTCTGCTGTTAAAAGGCACTTAGTCTGTGATATTTTATCACAGCAGCCTGAACAGATCAAGACATCCAGTTAGCGTTCAAATCTCTGACTCCACGTGGTTTTAAAGACACTTTTCTGCATCACCTGCAGTGTGGCTGGGAGGACCACGTCCTAGTGCACGTAGCTGGCTTGGGGCTGCCCAGCATGCTTGCCCAGCACATCCTGTACTGGGTGGAGGGAGATTCATTTCATGTTGCATTTACACCTCCCAGCACAGAGAAGCACTCCCATTAAAGCATTTCCCTGATTTCCGGAGCCACAGGCAGCTTCAGAAAGCCAAATACTTTGGAAGGCCACCAGGGACCAATCTCACTCTGCCTTCAGGACAGCTCAGAACTCAGAATGGGCTGACACCTCTGCCCCATTTGCAGGGTCACTGGAGGAAACCCGGATGGCCCCTCTTCCCATCCCTCTCTGCTGAGGCCAATGATGTCCTGGCTGACACTTCTGTCGGATGGAGGCAGGCGGCAGGGGGTGGGGGTGGGGGGGATTGTGGGCGGGAGGAGGCAGCACACAGAAAGGCATGAATGTTAGCTATTCCACTTGCCCTGCTTTTGATTTTCTCAACTAATCAGAGCTAAAACGTTAATGAGTGCTCAAGGCTTCCATCTTAGGTAACAGACCTGCAGTACAGACAAGTGTAAATTACAAACTATGTCCTAGGTACTGCTGGGAGGGAATATAAAGATGAACAGACAGACATTCAGGTCCCAGTCTTTGAGAGGTTTGGAATCTAACCAAAAATGTGTATGAATAAGTCTGTCATAATGGGCTAGAGGTGCATCTAAGTGCTGAGTGTTCCTTCATTCCTGCAGGGCAGGGCGGTGGTGCTGGCTGGGAAGCCTTACCAAGGAAAGTTTTTTGAACTGGATCTTGAAGGATTAGCCAGATTTTATCAGGCAGAATAAGGCAAGAAAGGAGAGTCAAGGCGAAAGGAGCAGCATGAGGAAAGCACGGAGGCAGGAGAGCATACGGCATACCTGGGGGGACAGGAAGAACATGGCATTGTTGACCATGAGAACCAGTGGGAGGGACGGCCAGGACTCTGTGGCTGGCCCCACCCGGGCAGGGGCTCCACAGGGTGGACTTGAACCCAGCTCTACTCCGGAGCAACACTGGGTTCTCACTGAGGGATGCTAATCAGGCAAGCAGCTCTTATGGAGAGAATTTCAGGACCCCCTCTAGCCAGCGGGAGAGGCATCTGGTGGTAAACCTTTTGGCACATGTTGTGGGTGACTCTTTCCTACACCTACACCAGAGAGGGACAAACAAGGACACAGATGGTTCTGAAGCATGTTTGGGTAGAGGGAAGGGGCTGTCAGGTCTGGCTCAGCTCCACAGCCAGCAGCACTTCTCGCCCTTCAGCTGGAGCTGGGAGACCCAGGCCGCAGTCAGGCTGAGTCCGGCCAGAGCCCCAGGACCCGGCCGGACACCGGGCAGGCGCAGCCCTGCGGCGCTCGGTAGGAGGCATCCGGCCACACCCGCTGCCTGGAGGTTTTCACCCCTGGACTCCTGCTCTGATGACCACGTCCTGACAACCTGCCCACAAGACCTGGGGCCCGCCCTGCTCTCCCCACAGCAGGCGTGGCTCTGAACCCCATCCCTCTGAGGTGCTTCTTAAACTACAGGTCCATTTGCCTGGCCCTGTGATACTGGCTGACCCTGGGACCCCAGTCTCAGGGAGGTGTCGGTGGCGGCTGGATGTTGGCAGAAGGTGTAGACTGTAGAAGCCGGGCCCACCTCTGCCCCAGCCCCTTCCTCCCCTGTGAAACCACAGTCTGGTGACCCAGCATGGTGAGCTTTCCACTGGAGCCCTGGGTCAGGGAGACAGTGGCCCATCTGCTGCCCCAGGCGAAAAGGCACTGCTTCTCTTCAGCAAAACTTGCTCTCCTAATCTCTATTTGCTTCTCCAACTTCCTGTCACCCTCATGCCTCACTGTCCCCCTCAGAACATGAGGCAGAATGTTCATTTGTCTGTTCTTTAAGTGCTCAGAGTAGGGCAGTCATTTTTCTTTTGGAGACAGACACAGACAGAGCCAGCAATGCAGGGAGTCAGGACAGGAGGGGAAGTAAGAATGGAAATGACTAAATTTACATCCCAAACCAGCTCTCTGATCCCATGAATTTCTAGTACCATTGGTATAAGTATTCCAGGGAGAACTCAGTTGTGAAAAGACAGGTAGAAACAGCACAGTGAAAACTCTCCTTTGAACTGAAAAATGAAGCTGGTGCCGGGGAGTTATTTGTTTCTCACTTGCTTTGGATGGAGATGGGCTAGAGAATTCGGAAACCTACATCCCATTTCAGAAAGCAGACGAGGTTTCCGCGGACGGTCAGTTTGGCAGGGTGGTAGATTTGGTCTATTTTTGCCATGTGAGCTCATGTTCTGGGGGACACACTCTGCAGTTCTAATTCGAGATACCAACAGAGCTGGACCTTCAAGCACGTAACTGTAATTAGCACGGAATGGCTTTTGAGCTTTTATTTTGGACCTGTTTTCAAAAAACACAAGCGCTTCCTTCTGCAAACAGTGAGCACTGCCAGGAACTTTGTGAGTTAAACATCTTCAACCAGGAGCTGCACTCGGCCTGCCTGTGCTTTGAGAGTTTCAGGAACTTTCACCCACTGAACACTCCCATGTTCAACTGTATCAGAAAATGATTGTGGTTGGATTTCTCTCGAACTCTCAAAGGCTTTGAATCTTTGAGCTAATGTTAGCGAAGTTCAACTTCTTGCTATGCAGAAGGCTTTATACCATGTAACAACTTTGCAGTACAAGAAAAGTTGCGAAAATTTCTGTGGAAAATTTAGGTCCCAAAGGGTTGGGTTAAATTTAAGGTTTGGGAAAAAGTGTCTGGAGCTGCGGGTGTGACAAGAAATGGGCACTCCGTTCTCATGAGGCAGCAAGAACACAAAGCAGGCCTGGTGACACAAAGAGCCCACACTTAGCCCGCCCATTGTTATTTTAGATTTCCTCCGTCCAACTAGACTGTGCATTTTCTGAGGTTGGCTTCCATATATGATCTCTGCCTTGCCCACATTCCCTAGCAGAGTGAAGCAAGGGATGTTCAGTCATGTTTTTGATTTAATAATGGAGGGCACACATTGACAGGTTAAACTTTTTTGGGGGGTGGCTCTTCTTTTGGTGAGTGGGATTCTATTATGGGTCATGAAACTGCTTCTTTTATTCCCTCCCCAAGAACCTAAGCTCTATCAAGAAGACACACTCAAACTAGCAGTATAAACTAGTGGGACCTTGAAATTCATCCTAGGAGGCTACTAAAGAGTTAATTCAGTTCTTATATGAGACTTATGAGGCAAGGCTTTAAGAATTACACACAATGGATTTATAACACAATAAGATTTTTTTTCTAAAGGACAAAAGTAGTGGCTGGGGACGTTTCAGATGAAGAAATAACTATGTTAACCTCCCTGCTTTTTAAACATTTGCATCTGTGAATTGCAGAGGCTCAACATAAAGCAGATTGCCTATATCCACTGAAAGTCATTCTGGCATGAGAAATTTCTCTTGCATAAAGCAAAACAGATGTGTGAGAGGGAAAAGCAAACTCTCTTATGGGTGTATCGACATTTGGAATTATACAGTTATCTTAGGAACTACATATTGTGTGAAGCAATGAGTATGAAATCTTGCCCATACTCATGTTCCTAAAAACTCAATATAAAAAGCAGAAACTCAATATCTGGAAAATACTAATTATTAATGCAGATGAAAAATCTAACAGTGGATTCATATTTCATCCACTTTTTTTTTTAAACTGGAAGTATACCAGCCAACTGAACTAAACCTACACCAGAGATTAAACATTCAGAATTCTTGGCCAAGTGCTGCCTGAATGATGTGAATTCAGATTCATCTAACTGTTCAAGCGAGTAGAAAAAGTGCTACCTCCTTGTAAGCAGGAAAGAGTGCACCAGGGTTCTGTGCATAGGTGTCTGCATATTGAGATTGACAAGCAAATCAATTTGGAAACAGGAAAGGGCTCAAAGGCTGCCCTCCTTGGGGTACAGGTCAGACTCTACACAGCAGTAGGCAAGTGCTTAGTGTCTGCCAGGTCTGATCGTGGGAAGCACACAAGAGAAGCACAAACGAGAACGCAGGGACTGAGCCCAGAAGGAAGCACAGTGTCCAGGGGGCACCCACCTGGCCTGAGAGAAAAGCATTTACGGTGAGAAGAAGAGAGAGCAGACCAAATCCTCAGTGAGCAATCATTGTGAAACCAGGCTGGGAGAGTTGTCCAAGGAAACTTCAAATATGATTTTCATGTTAAAAACAAACCAACCATACATATACATGTATATATACATATATATACATATACATACATATACATATACATATACATATATGTGTAATAGATGGGGAATGGCAATATAACAGTCAAGATCAATTTAGTAGAAATTAATGCTAATACTATTAAAATAATCCCAAACATTTGATATGGATACATTACAGAAACAACACACACACACACACACACACACACACATAATATAGCATTTGCTGCAGCTTAGAGGGTTCAGAATTTTCCTAGACACACATGAACATAATAAGAATTGGTGATGTGAGAAATAAAGTTCAGAAAATATGAGTGTACATAGAAAGAATAAGTAAATATATTACCACTAGTAGTTTTTCTACCCATGCAGTTATACATACTAACTTTCAGATACAGTCTCTACCTGAAGCCACACAGCATTAATTTATCACTTAAAAAAAAACCCACAGCGGTGATCTGTACTCTAATTTCTCAACTCTAAATAACAGAGTCATGCAGTACCATACAAATACCCACTTTTCTCATTTTGTACTTATTACAAGTAAAGCAAAACAGAGAGCTCTCTTCATTTTCTTCTGATTTTACTAAACATATTTTCTGAAATTGTGTTCTGATATTCAAAAGTGCTTGAGTGAGAAAGAATTACAAAAAGTATCAAGCACTCTCCGATAAAAACACTTGGGATAGTGATCAGTTTAAAAAGAATGAACCCCGAACATGGGTTCTAGGAATAAACAAAGGCTCCACATTGCAAAAGGTTGATAGAGTGTCTTTACATTTAATTTTGTGACCACTTCCTTGATTTCACTGATTGGCAGTATAGTTTGAGACATCTGTAGGCCTGCCACTCCTGATGGAAAGTATACAGAGCAAAAAAGTACACTGGAAAAAAAAAAAAGCTCATTGTTAGCGAAAGCCTCGGCATCTGAATTTAATAATCAGATGCCATTTGGAGCCTACATAGTTTTTCAACAATAGAGACACTTAAATCAGGCTGAAATTATACATAACTCATGCACAGATTTAAATGCTGATTGATTTCTCTCTATATGTACATGTGCAATCTCTTGTGAGGGATTCTTAAAAGGAACCTACTAAGGCAGAGGAATGAGGTTGTGGTTAAAGAGGGGTCATCAGCGATGCAGAAAGGAGGGATGAGTTCAGTGTCCCCTCCGCCGCTATGAGCTGTCTGCCCACAGGAGATCACAGTGTCTTCATTCATGTATTTCCGCCACCTGAAATGCCGCCTCCCTCCTTTAAAAGCCACGCTGAAATCCAATCTCTTTTCTGAAACCCTCTGAGAACTCTATTCAGGAATCTCCTTCTTCTCTCCCTGTACTATCTCACCCATTAACCACTTTCTCTACCATTCATCTAGCTCTTCAGCATCCTCTGATGCCTATTATTTATCTCGAAATATGCCTACATTTTATTTTGCTGACTCATTCACATGCTCTTTGAGGACAAGGAACTCTGGCTTATGCTCTTTCCATCCCGGAAGCAACCTTTTTCAAAGTGTCATCCTTGTATCATTAGAACCGCCTGGGTGTTTGATCAACCTCTGGCTTCAGAGATCCTGCCGCTGTATGGAGGGAGGGCCCAGGAAGTTGCGTTTTTAACGTGCTGCCTAGATGACTTTCATGTGCTCTAAAGACTGAGGACGACTGTATTCAAGGACTATATATAAGAAACAGGAGAGTGCTGTAAACATAATCAGTACCAAGAAGTGTTTGTTGAATATGTAAAGGCACACCAAAACCCTACACTAAGCCAAACCAAAACAAAAGCAAGCAGACAAACCAAACCCTCCCAAAAAAGGTGTAAAATTAAAGGCATTAGGCTTAATTTTACGTCTATAAGCTTAATTACAATGCAATTACCTTTTCACGAAGTTGACTGAACATGAACTTTATTTCAAAGAAAATGCTTATTTTCTAGTCTAGTCTAGGTTGCTGAACAGGGCAAACCATCTTTCCTAAACTCCTAATTAGGAGGTCACATGGCCACCTCCTTTTTCCCTCTCTGCCCTTCCTTCCCTATTGACTTCCCCCAAGAATTTTTTCCTTGGCTTTCCTTCTTGTCTACTGCTCCTTCCCTGCTTTTTGTCTAAGAAATGGATTACTTTTTACCCATTTCACTGTGACTCACAAGATCAAGATAAGGAGAGAGCAGGCATAGAGAGCAGGGCCCCACAATTTTATATAGTACCTTATTCAGATCAGAACAGGACCCCCTTCCTGTGCCAGGAAGCATGAATTGGCAAAAGAAGGACAAACTGTACCCTTGCACAGTTAGCAACCTGTGGAACTGTGCATGGCAGTTTGTCAGAAAAGGGGGAGGAAAATATCTGAGCCTACTATTCTTGCTCCCACATTTTCCTGAAGATCACTTTTCTGGATCTCTATTTTTATCCGACTTTAATTTTTTTTTTTTAACTCGGGTCCAGGTGCTACTGAGTAATAAGGAAAGTGCCAAGCATTGTTCATTTGAATGAACAAAGGGAAAAGAATTAACACATTGGGAAAAGTGAAATAAAGAACTCTGGAATTATGAGGGAGACTGAGGAATTCTCACTTCTGGAGATGTTTTGAAATAATACAGGGAAATGATGTGTTTTTGGTAGTTTATGGTTGATCTGAGCAAGGTAGCCTCCTGGGACCCCTTCTTCTCCATGAAGGCACTTTCCCTACAATGTGAGGCTTCTGGTCCCTGCCTCAACTGTCATTTCTGCTGGAGCCCTGAGGCCTTGAAGGCCCCTTTCGGAACCACAACCTGAGCTCTGATGTCCCTGCTTCTCAGGGCCTGAGTGGCCTCCTTTAGCAGAAAGCTGGTGGCAGGAGCAACAGCAGCAGGCCCTCAGTCATGTCTGGAAAATATATAAAAGCATCTTCCTAAAGTCATGTAGATTTCTCAGGATACAAATTTGATCAGGACACCATACCTAGTCTAGGAGGTATCTCATAAACCACAGGGACCCCACGTTCCCCTTTGTTATTCTAACGCTTACAGGGCCTTGCAAAGAAACTTCTCTGCAAAAATGCTTATTGAGTAAAGGAGTTGAATTCCTCTTCTGATTCTGCCTCCAAAAGTCCTTTTGTGTTTGGCTTCTGGAGAACATTTCCTTCCTTGTGTCATTTGTCATCCCTCAACCCTTGATTATGGTTTTCGGGGCCCTAGGCCCTGGACCTCAAGGTGTCATTTCAAGGTCAGATGGAGCCACACCCTGGGTGGCTGTGGTTCTAAGCCCCGTGACCTTTGCCCCCTGGTATACTCCCTTGATTATGTGACTTACGTGGCAAAAGGGACCCTGCAGATATGATGATGGGAGATTATCTGGGTGGCCTAACCTAATCACAAGCCTTTAAAAACAGAGATTTCTCCTGCTCAGAGCAGAAGAAAAGTCAGAGATTCCAGACCTAAAACGGATTTGATAAGAGGAAGATTCTTTCTGGCTTTGGGGTCAGCGGGCAAAGACATGAGAACAGATGCTAGAAGCGGGGAACAGTCTCTGCAGGGAGAACAGGGACCTTAGTCCTACAACCACAAGCAACCAAATTCGGCCAACCACTTAAAGCGCCTGGAAGCAGATTCCTCCCCAGAGCCTCCAGGTGGGAGCCCAGCCTGATTGACTCCTGGGCTGCAGCCTTGGGAGGCAACCCAGTGGAGCCTGCCCAGACTTTTGACCTGGAGAACTGTGAGGTAATAAACGGGTGTTGTTTGAAGCTGTGAAACTCATGGTCATTTGTCACACAGCAAGAGGAAGTGATGCCAGCAGCTCCCTGGGCGTGTCTGGAGCAGGGCTCCCCATGCCTTCCGACTCTAGTCCAATCACTTCTCTTCTTGGAGAGATAAAGAATGGGCATTTGTAGACCCCAAACAAACTCCAGCTCTGGTTCATATTATTGTTGTCCTTGTTCACTGACCCGTTCAACCAGCTGCTTCATCCTCTCCCCTATTAGCGCTGCCCTTCCCGATCCCGCACATCCGTCAAATCTTCCTTTCTGCCCTCTGTCTAGCAGGGCTTTATGGTAAAAGCCTCTATGCTCCAGCTAATCCTTTATGAACTCAGCGCTCGGCTTCAACATAAGCACTTAGAAATACAAATACAGACCTTGGAGTTCTACACACAGATCTGGAGGGATCAGTGGGTGTGCCTTTAAGAATTAGATTATGTGACTTGCATAAAATGAACTTGACAGAAATGAATCAAATTAAGACCCCCGACATACAAACAGGGTGGCTCAGACTTGAGCATGTGGGACGAAGACAGCCACAATCCTGGATGCTTTTATTCAGACTTGAGATAACTATCTGAGATAGAAACTCCACGTCTAAGGTTTGGAGCTTCACCCGCACTATGCCGTGCTCAGCGTAACAGCACTCTAGAATCTAGTTCTCTTCACACTTCATCCCTCCTTTTTGAAATCTTACTTCCCTTGTGTTTAAATTGAAAGAACCCATCAAACAAAGCTGCTGGTATTTCGAAGAGAGAGAGAGGAGACAATTTTCAAGTGCCTTGTTTGATCCTCTATCATAACTAAACCCCCCCTTTCTCCTGAAGCAATTTGGCTCAGTCCTCTTTTTAGGGTTTACTGTATTCTGCCTTGAATTCTAAGTGGCTGCTTATACATGCTCCCACCCTTAGCTTCCTCCAGCTTCTCGGGGGCAGGGGCCATGTCCCCTTTATCTTTATATCTCCCCGGGCTGCGCACGGAGCGTTCAGAGTGAACTTCTAGTTCACTGCTAGTGAGCACTGCTTGGATTTATAGTGGAGCTCTGCCTTGCTGTCAGGTTTCAGGTAGGGGCTTAACATCCCTTGATCCAGGGAAATAAGAGCCAGGCGGCAGCTGCACTCAGCGCACTCCTGGAGTCCCCTCACAGGAGTGACGGGCTGGTGGGAGGTGACGGTCCCACAGCCCCAGGAGGCTGAAAAGAACACCTCGAGGATGGAGGCTCCAGATGGAGAGGAGGGCGTGCCAACCTCACTTCCCGCCCCTCGGCCCACAGCAGCAAGCAAGGTTGCTCTCTAATTTGATCTTTCCTCTGCCTTGGCCAAGGCCAAGTGCATTCCCTGTAGAGCAAACGTGAAACAATGCAGTTGCTGTTTCAAAAGCAGAAAAAGAGAGTGGTGGTGGGAAAATGTGAGGAAAGTATTTTTCTTGATTTATTTTTTTAAAATCTACATTATGGGAGAAGTAGTCATGAAGATAAATATAATATGCAGTAAACTCTGAACTGTGAAGGAAAAACATTTTCTATTGTCCTTTAAAATCTTTGACAGCATTGCAAATCAACTCTACTTCAATTTTAAAAAATGATACTGACAAAAAATATGACAAAAATGATACTGTCAAAAATTATGTTAAAAGATGTTTGCATATTAAACTACTTATATTTAAAAAAAAAAAAAACAAACCAACTTCCATACTTTAATCATTCAGTCCCATAGCAAACTTTGCATACACCCTGACCAGGACATGCTTTGCTTTGTGCGACTCCTGTACCTGCTTGATCTTTGGACCAGAGGGTCTCCAGGGCAGGGACCTCTCAGTCCGCCTTCAGATCCCCGGTGCCTAGCACAGTGCCTGGAGGACAGCCAGAGCTCAGGAAGTGGTGGTTGGCCAGCCAGGGAGAGTGAACTGGGGCAACAGAAGCAGAAAGGCTAGGGCAGAGCCTCAGGGGGTGGGGCAGGGCATGCTTCCCGGAGAAGGGTGATGAGCACAAATGTGACAGAAAGGCCAAGTCACCTCACCCAGAAAAGGAGCCAAGGGATTTGGAAATTAGGAGGCTACTGGTAACCTAGGGGGTATTTTGGGGAGAAGGCAGATTGTGGTTGGGTGAAAAGTAAATGGGAGAAACACTCACTACTGGGCACAAATAAACATGTTTTGGAAAATTCATCTGAATGTACATTCTTGCATGACCAGTGAAATAAACTGCAGAATACTATGCAGCAGCTAAAACAATAAAGTAGATTCATATCAGGGTTTCTCAACCTTGGCATTACTGATATTTGGGGTGGGATGTCCTGCATCGCTGGTCTCTACCTACTAGATGTCAGTTGTACCTGAAGTCAGGTTGTGACCATCAAAAATGTCTTTAGAAATGGACCCCAGCTGAAAACCACTGCTTTATATGTCCTGACCTAAAAAGATCTGCAAGGTAGATCATTGAGTTAAAACAAACAAACAAAAAAGAAAAAAAAATGCCGAAAAACAAAACAGTATGGCAAAAAAGTACATTTTATGGTAGCATTTATGCCCCAAAAGTATTTTATATACACACGTACATCCATAAATCCATATTACATAAGTACATCTACAGTGGTCTAAAAGGACAAAACTGCTAACAGTGGTCATCTCTGGGGAGGGGACTGGAGCTGGGGGTCATAGTGAATTTTGGCTTTACTGGTACAGCCTGTGGTTTTTTTGGGGGGGGGTAATTAGGTTATTTATTGTTTTAATGGAGGTACTGGGGATTGAACCCAGGATCTTGAGCATGCTAAGTGTGGTCTATCACTGAGCTATACCCCTCCCTGCTTGTATTTTTTTAAAACATGAAAACGGAAATATACTTGGTGTTAAAATTATATAGTTTGTAAATAAATGGAAATTGACAATATGGAGAAAGCACATGTAAGTCACTCCTTGACAAATTTAGAGATGAAGAAAAAGATGGCCAGGATAAAGCTGAATTAAAGAAAGGAATTTTTAGGATGTGAGAAAACTGAGCACTGCTAAATTCAGTCAACTTACAATTTTGTATAAAGCGTTATGAAGGGGGGGGGTGAGTAACTTCTAGAATGCTTCCACTTATTAGCTCAAGATTTCAACAATGCTTTGCCAGCAATGACTTTCCCACTCCAGTTAAATTTGCACGAAATGACAGAATTTCTCTTTCTGTTTTTCCACCGCATGTTTCTTTAATTTGTGTTTCTTTGGTGTGTGTACAGCTTTCTGTAACTGAAGTGCTGATGCCATTATGGAAACGGTCACTCTTCAGAGTTGGGAAGACCTGGACTAAGAGCTGACTGTGACTTGTGTTTGGTCTGGCATGGCTGGCTACACTGCAGGAGTGTGTTTGTTTTTCATTAATTTGTTTGTCAGTTTTCTCCATGATCTATGGAACATTTATTTCCCCTGAAGCAAATGTCAGAGGTTTCTCTTGGTTCTGCCGGGGTAACGAATTGTTGAGAAAAAGAAATTTTTCTTATGTGCTATTTGATTGTGGAAGAAGACATTTTGTGACCTTTTGCTATTCTACAGTGATAATGAATTTCCTGACAAACGTGGAAACTTTGGGCTTCTTTATTAAAATAATAAGGTTTGAGGAATAACTTTGACCTGGACCTTTGTAGAATTAATCAAATACAGATTTGGGAAAAATTGATGAGTTTGGTCTTTACCGAGCCACTCTAATTTATTCCTGTCACTGAGGCAGTACACAGATCTATACCACATAAAAACATCAAACAACTACAGACACAAGTTCCAGAACAGAGATTTAGACATGTTTGGTGGGAGAGGGTGCAGGCTCCAGGACTTTTCACCTGATCGCAGGGTTGCTTTGCTTCCTGTCTCTCTCTCTCTTTTTTTTTTTTTTTTTTTTGGTGAATTGCAAAAGTAACAGTGTATACTTGCAAAAAAAAAAGTGGGCTTTACTGAACAGAATGAAAAAGATAATAAAAATCATCTATAATTGCATTCTCCAAAGCGAATGGACCATCATAACATTTTGGTGTATTCCTTCTAATCTTGTTCTGATGCCTGTATTTCTGTATATAATTGAGATGATACTGAATATAAAATTCTATATTTTATTTTTAAATTAAATAACGCATGTAATGTTTTGTTTCTAATCTCTATACAGTTTAAAGGAAAACTCTCCTGAATCCTCTTAGGATGTTCCAAACCAAGGCATCAATTCATGGGGAAAAAAAAGAATAGGTTTTCTTCTTTCCAACATTATACGAACAACAAATTCTACCATTTTCCCTCTAAATGTGGCAAGTGACTAGATATTTTTCTCAGATGCTCTGAAATTGGAGACATGTTTATGCTTTTATTTTTGAGAGGTGAGAAGAGAAAAGAAGCTTTCTGAGTCCAGGATGCATGATGAACTCACACAGGGTCACTGGGTGAGGATACTCCGTGTTCCTCGGAGACAGAGAGACAGAGAAACAGGTGTCCCGGTTCTTGCTTTGACCAGCCAGATGGGTGCATGTACGTCAAAACCCACCCCAGAGTAACCTCTCAGTCATTTACAAAGGCATGAACCTGGGGAGTTTCCCTACTTTTCACACAGAAGTAGCTCTGTTAGTCACCTAGTGTCTCCACGCATTCTCTCTGGGGATTCATCGGAGTTGGCTTATATTCATCCCCAATACTCTGCGAGATCAGAGGAGGTACCTGAAAGGAGTCAGAGCCCACAACCCAAGCAGCCTCTCAGAGAATTTGGGGAGAAGTCTGAGGAAGTTGGCTACCTCATTCTTGACTTGGGAACCACTTCCTGGGTGGTAAATGCTCAGTTCACCACCATTTTTTGGAAGTTTGGGTTTTCTTTCTGAATGGTGGCAGAATGAGAACATCAGGAACAAAAGGAAAAAGAAGCCAAACTTCTGAAATAAGCTCTAAACTCTTCACTCCTCACTGGCTGGAATATATTTTGATTTTTTTTTTAACCAAACACTAGATTACTTTAGGATCAGAAAACAATTTGGCATTTGGACAATGAGAGAGACAGTGTAAACTGCTATCCAACTGGCCTTAATAGTAACTTGGGTGGAAATTTATCAAGACCTGTAAAACAGTTCTCAGATTTAAGGTCTTGTATCTCTGTCTTCAATTGCATATCTCACAAAAATATTTATTTAGTGTTAAATCAAATATTTATGCATATATTTTAAATTGTAAACCTTGAGCTTCAAATCAAATGTAAGTCCTTCTAGACTAGAAACTGGCTACTCAAAGTACAGAGAATCAGCAGCATTGGCACCACCCGAGCGCTTGTTAGAAATCCTGAATTCAGGCCCCGGCCCAACCCAACTGAATTAAGTGATCCCTGTGCTCATTCAAGTTAGTGAAATACTGGTTTAGAGGCGGGTGACAGACAAGACTTTTGGAATGCAAGTGTTTCACCTGGTGTCACAGGGGTTTGTCGGCAGTGCAGGAAAGTTGTTAGTACTGTTCACAGACTGCTTTTTTCTCCCCCAATAACAGCCTAATTTCTAGGATTATCTTTTCATCACCACCTCATCGATGGTCAGAAGCTGCCCCTGACTGTTGAGAGAGACTATAGCTCGGGTAACTATCAGTGATTTTCTGAGGTGGGGAAACAATACCAGGATTATTATCCTCTTAATGTGGGGTCAGGTTAAGATAGAGAAAAGAGGGTGACTGGTGTGAGGCTGGAGTTCTGCACTGATGAGACAGTGCCCTTCGACAGACATGATTAGGAACTCTAAGGAGTGTTTTTTTTTCTCACTTGCTCACTTCTACTTCTAGAAATAAAGCAGCCTACGTGCAATATGTGTTTTCTAGAGGGCTTAGAAATAGTCCCAAGGTCACAAATGTGTTTGGTTTAGCAGCTAAGGGAATTTAAATTCAAACCCAGTTGGTTTTTAACTCAGCTTACACACCAAAACTTGATGAAGTGCCATCACGTTATCTAAAAGAAAGCAGATACTGCGCAATGGAGGAGCTGATGTCATCCTTGGAACTGCCAAACCATCAACAATTTGGAAAGTGAATTTTTTTTAAGGGAAAATACAAAATTATGAAAATATGGAATTCTTGATTTGGTACATGCTCTTCCAAGTGTCTGGTGATTTATGTACATCTCTTTCCATTTTTTTCTAATTTGGTTTCCACTGCCAATATTTTCACTCTAAACGAATGTATACTCATTTGAGCTCAATGCAGGAAATATGCCACCCTTTATAATTTGTGGAGCGGGTAGGAAAAAATAACTTCATATAAATTTGAAAATACAGTTCAAAAAGGGAAAGGTTTAGATTTTTTTCAGTCTCTAACATTAAAATTTTTAAGCATTAGTTATTAACAGTTAGAAATCAGGTACTATATTCTAACCTGTCCAGGAAATGACCAAAATCCAACCTTCAACTTTCTTTAAATGAAATCTATATCCTACAAATAATTCTTACATCTCAAGCAAAAGATTATAAGGCAAGGTGGTACTTGAGCTGAGTTTCCTTCTCTTTCCTCTTTAATTCTTAAAAATATGGACTGCGTCACAAATTTGCATGTCATCCTTGTGCAGCGGTCATGCTAATCTCCATATTGTCCCAATTTTAGTATATGTGTTGCCGAAGTGAGCACTCCTCTTTTACTCTTATTTTCTCTTCTGAGAAAGGAGCTAAAAGTCATAGAAGTACCAAATTATCTTCTGGAAGGAGTTTTTACAAAATGATATAAAAGACAGGTTCTGAAATGAGTTTTTATAAGTGGTCAAAATAATTGGGACTTCCTGCCTAAGTCACTCTAGATCACACTAGTGTCAGACTCTCACTTGCTACCCACTGAGCCAAACCTAAGTTTTTTGTCTTACTTGATGAACAGAAAGTAGCTGTTACAAATCAAGTGCCTCTGACATCTGTCCAATCTCTTTTTAAAAGATCTGTTAAAGCCTCTCCCAAGTCTTTCCTTTTTTCCATTTCTCTTTAAATAAAGGAAGACATTTATTTGAAAAGTGCTTTTTGCTGTGCCACGGCTCCAGATGCTTGAGTACAGTGATCAATACAAAAGACAAAAACGTCTGCCCTCACGGAGCTTAGATTTTAATGAGAGAAGAAGATGATAAACAGATAAGAATTGAAAACATAATTATGCCAGATGTGATATGCACTCTAAAGAAAAAAAGCTGGTATGGGGGACGGGGTGGGCGGGTGCCTAGATAGCGTCTAGAACACAGTGCACTGTCAACATTCTTTTCTTTATTTCCTTCCATGTGAGTTTTCACAATTCTCTTTCTTAATCATGTGTGTACCCTGTTCAAAACTGCTTATATGGACACAGCACAGAAAGGGGGCAACTAGCACAGGTATCTAACACCCCTCACATTTGAAAGGGAGGCGCTAAAGCTGACTGAAAGCTCCTTTCCTGAGAAAACTGTAGGGCACCCAGGGAGCTAAGAGTCACACTAGACACTTTAACAAACATTCCTAATTTGGAAATCAGGGCAGGTCATGTGGCAGAAAGGAAGCCTCCAAGTGAGAACCCCTTTCATGACTATGAGTCAAGAGTATTAGAAATCACCTATGCCAGGAAGCAGAAGAGCATCTCTAGCACACTCAACAGGAAGACTGGAAGATTGCATGCAAGGGGGCCATCTTAATCCGGGGTACAGCAGCACCAGGAAAGGAACTGGACAGAGTCACCTGCATACCGGAGCAGGACCTGGGCTGATGAGAAATGACCATAAAACTGGCACCACATCAATGGCTCCATCAAATACAAAAAGACCACCTAGAGATTATTTTCCCTTATCAGGATGGCTCACCGCACGACACCACTTCTCCTCATTTATAAGCTATTAGATCACTGAACCAGCTCAATGTAACTCATATAAACCAGTCCTCCTGCTCTTGTAGTAGAGATTATTCTAACAGCATGCAGAGATAAAACCCAAAGATAATCCATCCCTGCCATGTTTAGCAAAAAACAGCTAATTTATACTCAGTAACAAAACATGGAACATACTAAGACATGCAGAAATTTGAAAATATTTCACAACATAAAAGGAGGAGATGAGCATATCATTGTGGAGGGAGAGGCAGAGTACATCTGAAAACTAGTTACTGAAGAAAAAGAGGAAACTGTCAGCATCAACTCTGTGTACTAAATACAGTCAAGTGAAATATTAAATCTGTGAAAGAAGATGCAAAAGATACAATGATAAGTTTAGTAATTTTTTTTAATAAAAAGAACTGAAAAGCCTACAGAAAGGCAGTGAGGAGAGGTAAGTGCTGTACTACCTTTTGAAATGCCATTGGAAGCAAGTGAGATCTGCAAAAAAAAAAAAATTAGCAAAATGGAACTCACCCCAGACTGCAGGTGAAAAGGGCAAAGAAATAAAAATGAGAAGTGAAAGAACACATATATGAAGGAGAAAGGCTAGCCAACATACATGTAAGTGGTGTTTAAAAGACCAGAGTACATTTAACAGAGATAAAAATCCAAACATACAGCAGCTTAAAACCTTCCTGGGATTAAAAGAAAAATAAACTTGAATTGTTTAGTGATCACTGTGTACCAGGAAAAACTGGTGAAATAAGTCCAAAATATGCAGATGATATAAGTGTTTTTAACTATCAGTACCAAAGACAGAATACTATAATTATCTAGGCAGAGGGAGAAAAACTGGATACCTGCAAAGCAAGGCTATCAGGCTGTACTGAGATAACAATGGATGTCAGAGACCGTAAGCAGTGTCTACAGAATCGTGGAGGCAAAAATTGTGACCTTGGGATGATTTACCCAACAAAGTTGTCATTATGTGTGAAAGTAACAGAAAGACAGATTCTCAAATATGCAAGGCCACAGAAAGCATACTACCCATGAATTTTCCATGGAAAGAAGATAATTCAAAGATATACCTAAGTCAACCTAAAAAAGAATCAAAATAAAATTTCTATTTCAAAATAAAATTAGTTATAGTAAAAGGACGTAAGCATTGAAATCTATAAGAAATTTACATAAAATTAAATCTGTTCCTCACTCCAGCACCCTGAGATCACTTCTTTAGTAAACGGACTACATGCAACTTTGTCTCATGTTCTGCTTTTTGTGAACCAAGACAGCGAACAAGAATGAGTAATTTAATACATGATGCTGAAAATATTAACTAAAAAAACACTTTAGTTCTCTAACTGATACCTCATAGTAAGCATTCATTTCTGGCAGTGTGTTGAACTAGAAATCTCAATAGATCCTCTCTCCAAAAGCAACAAAATTAGCTATATAAGTTTATTTTTAAAAGAAAAAATTTTCAAATGCATTGTTGATAATGTTAAGAAGTTAACCTTGAAAATTATAAGGTGGGGACTGCCCCTCCCAACCAAGTAGGAGAAATGGGAACAGCAGTCGAAAGGTACAAATTTCCACTTGTAAGATTAAAAAGTTCTGGAGACCTAAAGTAGAGCATCGTGAATATAGTTAACAACCCTGTACTGTATACTTGAACGTTACTGAGAGAGTGATCATAAGTGCTTTTACCACCACCAAAAAAAAGAAAAGAAAAGAAAAGAAAAAGGTAACCATGTGTGGTAATGGATGTGTTAACAAACCTTATTGTAGTAATCATTTTGCAATATAAACATATATCAATCAAATAATCACACTGTTCACCTTGAACTTACATAATGTTATATGTCAAATATATCTCAATAAAGCTTGGGAAAAAAAGACAAATATCTCTAGTTCACAGAAACTCTTCCAGAGGACACAAAAAAGGGAGTGCTATTCAAGTTATTTTATGAAAACAGCATAATCTTGACCAAAACCTTACAGAGACAATATAAGAAATCATAATTACCAAATACTCTTATACATACATATGAATGCTTATACATACATAAAAATGCTGAATTAAATATTAGCAAATTGGATCTAGCAATGCTTAAATTGAGTGTATCTTAAAAATGCAAATCTGTTTAAAATCAGAAAATTAACAAATCAAAGGAGAAAACTGTATGATCTCATTCATAAAGGCAGAAAAAAACAAGCACCTATTCATGATTTTTAAAATTCTACAAACTAGGAATACAAGGAGGTTTTCTTACTCTGATATAGAGTGTAAAAAATCTACAATAAACGTTATGCTTAATGGTAAAACTGAAAGCTTTCCCTCTGAGATTAGGAATGAAACAAGGATGCCTGATTTCACTACTTTTATTCAGTACTGAGTAAGAACAGTACAATAAGACAAGAAAAAGTAAAAGATATAGGATGGGAAAGGAACAAATTGTCATTATTTACAGATAAGTTCCTTATTGATATACAAACCCAACAAATTATTAGACTTGAAGACAGAGTTGAACATCATTAGTTGGATATAAGAGCAAATGTCAACTGAATATCCAAAAGTCAACTGAACTCCTCTATACTAACAATGAACAGAATTCAAAAAGAAAAAGGGACCATTTATAATAGCCACAAAACCATGAGGTACCTAGAAACAAATCTGGTAAAAAAAAAATCTCGAAAATTGTAATACTTTACAAGGAGTCATTAGCAAAGATATCATCAAAGGAGAGATACACAGTGTTCATGGAGGAGACTTAATGTTGGTACAAAAGACAACACTCCAACTGATCTACAGATTCAGTGCAATTTCAGTCAAAATCTCAAGATAGTGGGCATAAGAATAACAATTTTGCTATTTTTAAACTATAAACTTATTTTGCATTTATTCTATACCTAAAACATATTTTTTGAAGGACTAGATGTAAAAGATGAAACATTTGTAGGATTGGAAAAAAATATAAGTGAATATTTGAACTCAGGAAGAATTTTAAGAAATATATAAACAGTGGAAGAATTCTACAAAGTAAAAAATTTTAATTTTTAAATTTAAAAGATATTGTAAATAAAATTAAAAGAAAAATATTTGCTATGCAATAGCAAAGAACAAATATTTTAATATATTAAAAGTTCTTAAAAATTGATAAAGAAAAATCCTTTTTTCTTAACATGAGAAAAAGACAGGTACTAGTCATTATGGCCTCTAAATAGCCAATTAACATGAAAAGTGACCTAGGCTCAGCAGTAATCAAAGAAATCCAAATGAAAATGTCCATTATTTTATTTACAAAACTGGAAAATTTTTAAAAAAACTCTAATATACCCTATAGCCAAGATTCTGAGGAATAAGCATTCTCATACAGTGATGGCAGAACCGTATCAACTCATACAACATTTCAGGGAAGCAAATGGGCCATATATGTCAAAGAATCTTCAAAATATTTATGCCCTTTGACCCAGGAATTTTGCTTTTAGACATTATCCTTCCAAAACAATAGATGGTCCTTGCAGCTTTATTCATATTAATGAAAAATTGAAAATATCCTAACAAATGCAAAGATGAGACAATGGTTAAGTAAAGAACTTCCACATGTTAGAGCAGTCCATAGAATACCATGTTGTGCAGCCATTAAGAAAATTGTTACACAAAAACGTTAAAAATAAAATATTGCTACACTTAGTTATGCTAAAAAATTAGGTAATGAAATAATATATCAGATGATCTGCCTTCTGTAAGAATGTGTGCATATTTTATGTCAGTCAATGAGTAGAGGGTCAGGAGAGAGAGAGAGAGAGAACAGAAAAGCACGCCAAATATTAACAATGCTTACTTCTAGGTGGCAGGATGGTAGAACTAAGTGATTTTTATCTTTATCTCGGAGCTTTTCTGTATTTTTCAAAATTTCTACACAAAACCCTCCCATGTATTACCCGTACAAAACAGGGAGCTTCCCACTGTGAGCAGGATCAAGCCTAATCTCCTTTGTCTGACAAACTATCCGAATTTATCTTTCCTGTCTCCTCTTTCCCACCTTCCCTTTATCCCAGGAACAGATTTACCCACATGCCCTTTTACTCATACACATCTATATCCCGGGATTGCCTTTTCCGTCTCAGGAACTCTTACTTCCAAGGACAAAGCAAGGCTCCCTTCCCTTTGTGAACCAGCCTGTGTGGTTCAGCCCTCCTTCTTTCTCAAAGCCGCTCTCAGACTCGAGGGCAATGATCTGGCAATCAATCAAGAACAACCTGTAATAGCTCTACCACTATTGCCTTCAACTGTTATTTGATTTTCTTTTAACTTTTTGTATGTTTTTGTTCTTTTCTCCAACTACGTTATAAGTTACACTTTGTATTTTTCATAAAGTCTAGTGCAACAGAGAAGTTGTCTGTGGTAGGAAGAAGAATGGCTCCCCAAAGATGTCACCTGTGAACAAGGGACTAGGACCCGTGAATACATGAGGTTAGGTTGCAAAGGGGAATTCATGCTGCAGATGGGGTTAAGATTGCTTATCAACTGACCTTAAAAGGGGGAGATTATCCTGGATTATCAAGTGGGGACTAATGAAATCACAAGAGTCCTTAAAAAGTGGAAGAGCGATGGAAGAGGTCAGAGGAGGGATGTGATGGTGGAACCAAGGTCGTAGTGATGCACTATGAGAAGGCTCCCCTCCATTGCTGGCTTCCAAGACGGAGGAAGGAGGCCACGTGCCCAGCAAGGTGGGCAGCCTCTCGAAGCTGGAAAGGGCAAGGAAATGGATTCCCCCCCTAGAGCCTCCAGAAAGGAACGCTGCCCTCCTGGATTTTTGCCCAGTGGGACCCACATCAGACTTTTAACCTACAGAAGATAAATTTCCGTTGTTTTAAGTCACTAAGTTTATAATAGTTTGGTCTAGCACCAATTGAAAATTAGTACAATGTTAAATATTAATTTCATTCATTCAAGAAAGATAAAGCCAAGGTTGTTGAAGTCGCAAATTTAAAACTGTACTTTTTGAGGAAGTCTATCCTAATCACCCCCAAATGCCTCTCAGTATTTATTTCTCCTCAGTGCCTATGTACTCGATGGATATTGCTTATCATTTGTTGCTACTTTATAACTGTGTTAATATCATTTCCTGGGCATGTATTTTTCCTCCGATTCAAAAGGCTCTTCAGAAGTAGGAGCCATATATTCATTCCCTAGGTATTTGCTGCCAGAGGTAACAGGCTTCATTCTATAAATGCCTGATCACTAACATCTTAGATTATGGGTTACTTGAGGCAGACTATGTGCTTGGCTTTCTACAGCTCACTTCTCAGAAATGTTTTTAAAACTTTCATTTCAGCTTTACATGTAAGCACCTTAAAAGCCTCTAAAAAATCTGACCTGATTAGTAAATATTTAGAAAGTGGACTTACTACACTTTAATTCCATTGGATACTACACTTTTATTCCATTGGTCCCAAACAATTTAGTAAGGTTTTATGTTTTTCCAGAATTTTATGTTTGACAATTTCAAGAATGGTATATATCTTCATCCACACAGATGCTAAGACTGGGGAGTTGAGGTAGGAAGATGTCTGGTCTGGACTGGGGAGAAAGGAGAGTCTGGACATCCCCCTATCTTGGGTACAAAGAGGCCTCACAGCTGCTGAATCTGAAAGCGACTATTTGGAGCGCAGTCTGTTTTGGTGTCGAGTATCAAAATTAGCACAGACACTTAAATAAGCTAGAATCACCAGGGTACTCTTGGAAGCCATTGCTACAATTTCTAGGCTCTACCAGAATTAAAGAAAAGTAAGCAAATAAATTAGAGGCCAGTTGGAAATGAGAGGATTTGGCATCTTCATAACCCTGGGGAAAAAAAGAAAAGCTGACGTGTAAATGGGGTTCTGGGCAAGTAACCACATGGCCGGATGCCCTTCTCCCAGAGGCGGGCCCAGCCCAAGCCCCTCAAGTCAATTGCTTTTATCTGGCCGCTAGAAGCCTTCAAAAAGGTGCTTACCCTGGTTTCTCCAAACATAAAACTGGGGCAGTGGGATTTGCCGTTTCTGTGTAGTCTAGGCCTGTGGTGAGGATTAATTAGTGTTTTTAAAGTGCTGTGGGTTTGGTTTGGTTTATTTATTTTCTCAGGATGAAAGCCAGCGCGCCAGCACCAAGTGTTAACAGCGAAGGCTTGATGTATGTTACTTGAGATGCATTGTGTGAAGTGGGGTGGATGGGAAACGAGGCTTGTGGGACTGCCTCCGGCGTCCAAAGGGCCACGTTTCCAAACACACTTTAGTGCTCCCTGAAGGGAAGGAGGCAGAAGAAAAGCCTTTGGAAATTAAAAAAGGAGAAAAGTTACCTGTATTTAGACTCTGTGATCGAGGCCATGTACCAACCCACACCAAAAAATATTCGACGAGTCGCTAAAGACAAATATTGGCAGCGAAAGAAGACGCAAAATTCTGCTGACTTTGTGCCAAGCTGTAAAATGAGCTTCTACACTTGATAAAGAGAAAGAATCTCAACTCAGGGTATCGGGGCTAACAGCTGAGGAGAAATGCTGTCACATGCCAGCTTCCCTGACCCAGGACAGGCAGGCGTGGGGACCAAGAACTCTGGTGCGGCCCCCACTTCCACTTACTAAGAACCCAGCAGCTTTCCAGATGTTACCATCTCACCAGAACCCTCTAATCTGGGTTTTAAAAATAAATCTTTATGGCTTTATTCCAAATTATGGAAGTAATATGTGCTCACTACTAAAAATTAAAACTGCAGCAGTACAGAACATAAAAAGTGCAGTCACTGCACCTCCAATCCCAGCAGCCAGGACATGACGTTGACTATTGTTTGGACATATCTGCAGGAGACACTGCAACTGTTCCCAGTTTATAGCTGATGAAACAGATAACTCAAAGAACTCATCTGCTGGCTCAAAGGAAGTAAGTCAAAGCTGGAATTCAAACCCGGGCCTTTCTGATATCCCAGAATTCGGCACATTCAGTTAGGCGGCCCTATTCCCACACCCTGCTCCCTCGTCCCACCACCAACCTCAGGTGTAAGTACTACAAGGCACCGACAGGGTTTCCACAACTAGGTTTACAAAGAGGAGCTGCCGTCATCTGCAGAGTCAGCTCACATGCGCAAGGTTAGTGTCATGACTAGATCTGTTTTCCCAGCCTCTTGGAAATGTGAAATCCTCCATCAGCATGCTGTTATTTGAGGGAGATGACTGTACTTTTCCCACAGAACCAGTGCAGAACAGAAAGCACAGAGACGCCTGAAGTCAGTAGCTCATGACTTCCATGTGAGGCCCGGACCTGGAGAGCCCTGAGTTCCAGGGCTGTGATTTATCAGTTGTGTGTGACCCTGTGCCTCAGTTTCTCCATCTGGATTACAAAGCGAGTGGATGAACCGACTGCCAAGGTGCCTTCTAGCTGCTAGTATTCCACACAGTGATGGGCGACCTCATTAAGAGCTGGTGGGCCTCATGCGCCCCACCTAACTTTTTTTCATTCTGCTCGATAACTCATTTCAGGTTGAAGGATAGAAAGTGGCTCTGCGTTGCCACTTCTCAAATATGCCCAGAAAGAAATGAAAGTGCTTTGAAAATGATGTATGATCCTATTGTTCTTGTAGATTTATTCCAATTAAATGAATGGATGATAACCATCTTAAACGACTCATTTGTTAGCACGCAGTCTTTCCGTTTGTAGAAATCTCCTATTCAGGGGGCATCAAGAGAGCTGTGCAGATGAAACCTTGCCCTCCTTGGAGCTTTCAGCTCTGGATGGGGAAACACACGAATCTAAATAACTGCAGTATGAAGAAGCAAGAGCTCAGTGTCCCAGGATGCTCCGGAGAGATTCAAGGGGCTCAAATTTGGAGGGACCAGGAAGGGCTTCATGAGTAGCAGGGATGTGAACTGGGCCCTCAAGAAGGGTCAGAGAAGCCAAGGAAGACAGCGGAGGCATTGCAGCGGTGCTGAGGGCTTGACTCAGCGGAATGACAGAGGGTGTAGGATGCAGGCTAAGGAGGCTGCGTGTGGCCGCGGGCCATTGGGAACCACTGACAGCTGTCAAGCAGGGACGTGGGAGGCTGTGCCTGTGTCCCCTTCTAACCAAACCCACAGCCTAAATGACCTCCAGCACCTACAACCCTACCGAGCACATCGAGGGCCGTCGGCATCCACTCAATAATCCCCTTGGAAATGGCAAGCTAGTGTCAGGAAACGGATTTGAATTTGCTCTAAAGGGGAAACAGAGAGCAGCTCCAAGCATGCAAACCTGGATGACTCTTGGACCTCAGGCACGGAGTTGGCAATGTTACCAGAGAGAATGCGTGCATGGGAGAGGAGAGGGGGCGAAGGCCGTTCTTGCAGCCTGTAATCATGAGCAGAAATAGCATCTCATTATAACCTTTAAAGAGAAGAGGCCCTTTAAATGAAATGGTAACAAAGCTGCAGAGAATCACTTTGAAGACTTGGCCTTTGGTGTGGAAAATGCTACCATCTGTCAGGGCCCTTCATCTACAATCAAGCTTCCACCAGCAGAATCTGAGTGCTTCTTACGTGTGCCTGTGTGTCAGGTACCCACGTACACGTTACACAGTGGGATTGGACGTGAGAATTCTAACGATTCCACGTCTGGCTTCCAAGGTGAGTTGCGGCTGCAGACGGAGCAGTGTCTTAACCTCAGAGCAGCCCAGGTCAAGGCTGGGGCCTGTGGCAACCTAATGCTTTTTCTCTAAGGCAATCTCATGCCTTTGAAATCATTTCTCCTCCTGGTTTGAGGCAGGCAGACTAGAACTGAGGGGAGCCACGGAGTCTGGGGCTGGAAAGCCTCAGAACCAGGCAGAGCTGAACTCATACCTGCAGGACCTCGGAGCCTAACCTGGGGTCACAGCTGCTCCCCACCACTTTGGATGTTTCCAGGCTTTCCTATAAATCAGCTTAAACGGTACTATCCTGCTCCCTCAGGCTCTCCCACAGGTTCCCTCCACAGCCCATCCGGGATTGCTGGAGAAAGACACTGTGTAGGTCAGCCTGCTAGAAAGAAATATGTTATGGTAGGGGGCACAGAGATAAATAATTCTTAGGAACTATTCTTAGAAAGGAAGGAGGGAAGAGAAAAAGGTACTAACTGAACAGAGACCAAAACATGTCCATCCAAGGTCACCTCAGAGCAGAGCCTGTAAGGTTGAATAACAGGTTTCCTCAAAGAACACAGGAAAGCAATTACAGCCACACGTGTGACACCAGCCATGGTGGGTGAGGGCAGGGTATTGAGATAAAAGCTGAGCCAGATTTGGGCTACTGAGAGGACCAGTGCCCAATGTAACGAAGAAAAGGGAAGTTTCCAGAGAGGCAGGAATGGGAACAGAGCATAGAGAAGACACCAAGAAGAAGCAGGGCCCTAGACTCAGAGGGGAAGTCAGGTCGAGCCGAGACCAGAGGTGGGGGCTTCATAAACACATATGTGTCTGTCAAGGTTGGAGGGGTGGGGTGGGGTGGGGAACAAAGGAGTGAGTGGCCAAGGCCGCATCATCTCTTGGCTGATATTTTCAATTAGGGGAAGGGTGGGGTGGGCATTTATATGTTGGGCACAGAGTTTCAAACATTTGTATGTGATCATGTTAATTAAAATAAAAAGTAGCTTGTGACTCATATTTTTTAGGCACAAAATGTGGGCCACAGGTTCAGGGATAAGAGGAGAGTGTGAATTGCCATCTGGAGGCACTTTTAGCTTCAAGAAAGGCTAAGAGACAATAAAACAAAGACTTTAACCTGTTGATCTATTCATCACTCATTAACAAACACTTACTGAGAACTTAGTAAGATGGTGGGCTTTGTGCAACACGCTGGGAAGAGGGCAGAGAATGAAAAAGATAGAGACCCTGTCTTCATGGAGTTTCTATGCTTTTTCTTTGGCTTTACATTTTATTTATTTTTAATTTTTTTTAACTGTGGTAAAATAGACATAACATAAAATTTACTATCTTAACCATTTTTCTTAGGTGGTATGCATTTTATTACTATTATTTTTTTATTGAAGGATAGTCGTTTTACAAGGTTGTGTCAGTTTCTGGTGTATAGCATAATGTTTCAGTCATACATATGCATAAATTCCTTTTCATATTCTTTTTCATTATAGGTTACTACAAGATAATGAATATAGTTCCCTGTGATATACAGGAGAAGCTTGCTGTTTATCTCTGTTACATACAGCAGCTAGTATCTGCTAACCATTTTTAAGTGTGCAGCTCAGTGGCAGCAAGTGCACTCACACTGCTGGGCACCGTCGCCACCATCCGTCTCCAGAACTCTTCTCATCTTGTAAGACTGAAACTCTGGACACATTAAAGAGCGATACCTCCACTCCCCTCTCCACCGAACCCCTGGAACCCACCATTCTACTTTCTGTCTCCATGATTTTGACTACTCGAGGTACCGCATATAAGTGGAATCACACAGTATTTGTCATTTTTGGTGACTGGCTCATTTCATTTCCCATACTGCCCTCCAGGTTTATCCCTGTTGCAGCATGTGTCAGAACCCTCTTTCTTTTTAAGGCTGAATAACATTGCACTGTGTGTATGTACCACATTTTGTTCATCCACTCCTCTGTCAATGAACACTTGGGTTGCTTGCACCGTTTGGCTATTGTGAATATTGCAGTTCATGTCCCTGCTTTCAGTTCCTTTGGGTATACATCCAGGTATGAAATTGCTGGATCACATGATAATTCTATTTTTAATTTTTTGAGGACCTGCCATACTGTTTTCTACGGAGGCTGCACCATTTTACATTGCTATCAGCAGTGCACAAGGGTTCCAATTTCTTCACAACCTCATCAATAGTTGTTATTTTCCTTCCTTCCTCCCTGAAGCCATTCTAATGGGTATGATCTATGGTTCTTTGGATCTCTTTATGCTTTATTGCAGAATCTCCTGATCTGTGGGAGATCCTATAACCTCTGGGGTGTGTGTGTGTGTGTGTGTGTGTGTGTGTGTGTGTGTGTACATCAGTCTTTTGGGAATAATTTTACTATTACATACTACCAAGGGTATGTAGCCATGAAAAAAAACCCTAACTCCACCAGTAGGAAGGGCTCTGTGGGTGCCGTATATCTTAGAATAAGAGGGAGGTGGTGCAGATGCTAAAACCTAAGAGGCCAGCTTTTTAGGGGATATGGTACTACTTAGAAAGTAGGGCTTCCCTGGGGAAATTCCTACGAGTCATAAGAGGAGGAGACACTATTCCACCACTGCCAACAAGACCCACTAAAGGAGAGGGAGCAGATGGCAAAGTGGATTGATGCAGTGATATTTTAGAACAGGGATCAGAAAGGTGGGCAGGATGTGGTAATAACAAAATCATATAATAATTCACATTACTCTAGCACTTAAACATTTCTAACATTTTCACTTGTATTCATCTATTTACACCCATGCCTTTGGCTATACGTGCACATTTCCCAGCAGAGTGAAAAGGGGAGAAACTGAGTAAGTAGCTTTGCTCCTTTGAGGTCCGAACATACAAAGCCCCACAGAATGCGGAAGTTGGAAGGGGCCTTAGAGATCACGTAATCCAGTCCTCACTTCATAGACGAGGGAGCGAAGAAGTGGCCTTTGGGAAGGGGGAGGGGGATCCTACTCTCTTCTCCCGTAAGTAAGTACAAATTGTCTAGGAAGTGCTGGAGTTAGAAACCAAAGAAATGTGTCTGTGGTAACACTAACTCCATTGCCAGGCCTAATTTATGCCCTGGATTGACTCTTCTGATTTTATTCCACAAAAGCCTTTAGAGCATATTCATAAAACAGATTCTGTGAATATGACTTGCAGACTTGGTGTCCTATAAACGTGTATTTTCTTATAGCTGGATTTAATTTCCCCCCACCAATTAATTGCACAGAAAAGGAAATGGGCTTGTGTCAGCAACCTATAAAGGAGCTGAATCCCACAAGTAGCTCCCCTCTTTTCTAATTCTGCCACACAGTGGATTGAAATGGATATAAAAACTGGGCAGAAAAGGCACACCACAGTGATGCCCACGTGTGAGGAGGGGGGTGTGGCACGTTGCTGCCCGCAGGCAGACAGTAGAGAATGTCCTGTTTTGTGGACCAACAGTGGATGTGGTGCTATGTCAATGCCGGGGCCTGACAACATCCCTCGTTACACACAGGAGTCAGAGCAAGAGTTCCCAAGCTGGCAGGGAAGGCCAACAGGAAGGCCTGGAATGGCTTCAAGAAGGGGAGAAAGAGCAGCTGGCGGCCGGAAAGCACCCCGACAGCAGCAAAGGGTCTCAGTAAGTCCATCAGTTAACTGGTGGGAAACTGAGTCCAAGAAAACAAAAGACCGTACAATCTATGAGCGACAAGACTAGGACGGTGGTCTATTCTGATTTCCATGCCCTAGTTCTCACACTGGAGAAAATTTTCACCTGTGCTGGCACTTTGCTGGAGGCACTTTAGGGAAGATGGCAAAAATCCTAGCAGGTTATACCAGGAACCCTGTGGCAAGCAGCACTACGGCCACCGGGTCACACGGGAATGTAGTTCTCCAGCTCCCATTCTGATGCCAAGACCAAATACAGCTTAGTGAGTGAAGGGGCGCATGGCTTTTCATTTGTAGATGAAACTTAGTGGGTGAGGACAGCTTACAACCATTGTAATGCGGGCAGCATATTCAGCACTTCCCTGGTTGCTGTACTGAGCTCTGCAGTGCACTGAATTACTCAGAAGTTTTAAAAACCATTCCTGCCTCCCCTCTATTCCCTTCTGGCCACTCTGAGGGATTCTGATACGACTGACCCCTGGTTAAGAACCGCTGCTCTAGCGAGCCAGTTACTGACTGGGATGTGTCACCGCCCTAGGTGTGCTGGGGCAGAGAGAAGTTTAAACCACTGGCGTGGCTCCACAGTAACTAACTGTAGGTCTGTGATCCTCTTACACAGCTGATCAAATCATTTCCTGGCACTTCTAGAACAATTCTTCTAGACCAATAGAAATGCAATGCAAATTACACGTGCAATTTTGAATTTTCTATTAAGCACATTAAAAAAGGAAAAAGAAATTGGTGAAATTAATATCAGAATATTTTAGCTCAGTATATCCAAAGTATTGCCATTTCCACAAGTAATAAATCTGTATTATATTTTTCATTCTAAGTTTTCAAAATCTGATGTGCATTTTACACTTACAGCACAGCTCAACCCACAATTAGCCACATCTCAAGTGCTCAAGAGTCACACAGGGCTAGCGGCTGCCATACGGGACATATGACTACCCTTGCCTCTCTCACTGACATATTTTACTCCAGTAGAAATAGAAAATTCTCCATCATATGGCCATTCCTACCTATCTCAGGGCACTTTCCTTTCCAAGTCTAATGATCCTCTCTGGTCTTTATTCCATCCCAGCTCTCCTCCAATTGTCCATTCAGTCATAAGTAGTCATTACTGAGCACTGACCAAGTGCTGGGTGTTTGTGTTAACTTAGGAGGATGTGAAGATAAATCCGACACAGACTCTGACTTCCAGAGGCTCTCAGCAAATTCACCAAATTCTCTTGTATGTTGTGAATGCTCTACAGAGATACATATGAAGGGTGCACAGAAGAAGGAAAGAGAGCTTCTTCTGAGGCTTCTGGAAAGCACTCACAGAGATAGGGCACTTGGACTGGGTTTTAAGGGATAAGGAAAATTGTGGCGAGGCCGGGAAAGGTGTTTCAGGCATCGGGAAAAGCATATTTAAGACATAAGTATGATGATCTGCATGCTTGGGAATGACAAGTGTCTAGTAGGGCAAGAAGACGGTAGGGAGGGCCTGGAGTGAGGCTGGCAGGGTGAGCTGGATCTCGAATGCCCGATGACACATTCAGGATTACTGTGGGCTCCTTCTCTGGGTGGGGAAATCATAAGGCCATAAGCACAGATTGGAGAGGACAAAAGAATAAGAAGACCATCAACCATGGGGTAGCAGCATGTCTGGAAAGAAGGGGCTGTGAGCACCCAAGTGAACGGAGGGAGTGTGAGGAATTATTTTCTGAAGACAGAATGCATCTCACGATGAAGCATTAGGATGGAACGTGGGCAAAGGGCCTAGGTAAGAATTTTCAGGGCCTAAGTCACGATGTAGGGGCATTAGGGCTCCCGTGTGGTATTCACACAGGACTATTACAACCTGTGGGATATGACAGAACCAAATAGTCTCTTTTCCTGCAGGAAGTAACAGGGTTCCCTAGGGGTTAATTTAGGCAGGAGGCAGAATCAAGCTAAGTTTTGGGATTGCCAGGGAAGTCATGGGTTTATGAGACCCAGCAGGTCTGGGCAGCACCTGGCCAGCCTGATCAGATGATGCGCTTGCTTATCTGACCTTGAGTTTTCTGGAAGGAGGCTCTGACACTCTCAGGTAGGGACAGGGCAATAACAACATGACATTTACAGTAAGAAGGAGCCTCTGAGATCCCATGGGTTCTCCTTTTATAGATGGGAAAGCGGAGGCACGGAGAGGGAAATGCTTATAAGGTCACAGAGCTAATAAGTGGCATTCACTCTGTGGCACCAAAGCCACAGCGAGACTGGTACAACAGGCACCATGGAGAACCGTCTGCCTGTATAGCAAACTCACGTGGAAAAAGAGAACGTTAGGCTAGAGACACCCTAGATAATACAATTGTCTTTGTGAGCCAGAGAGATTTAATTTAGTAGCAATAAACAAGGTACTCACACGGCGAAATGTCTACAAAGTTTGGGTCGATATTATGCAGCAGCTCCATTCTGGGGGATGGGCTTCCTTCACTAGGAAAAAAAAAATTTAGGAAATGTTAATTTCCTTTCTCAAATGAGTATGAATGATTTTAATACCTCCTTTCCTTGTACTTACAGGAAATGACAAGTGAGCCAGTTAACAACTTTGTCAGGAATTCAGAGGTCTCTGAAATCTGTGGCTGGTGCATCTTTTAAGTAGTCATCACTTGTCTACATTATCATCACGACTGAACATCCACATAACAACTCCAGTGTCAGTTTTTTAAAAATTGAGTCCTGTGGCCCTTCACAATAAATAACGTGGCTACATTTGAACAGGACCATTCATTACAGCAGTGAAATGAGAACTCAAGTCATCCAGCATAGACTTTACACAGAACCCTCACAGGGAAACGAAGAAAGAGCGTCTGCTAAGACGCCAGCGCCAATATCACAGATGCAACATGCCTTTTAAATATTAGCCTGGATGAGAAAAATGAATGCCTTCCATATCTAAATTTACTAGGTGAAACTTAATATGTAATACAAACACATGTTAAGTAGTTCTATCTTATTAGATTTTTTACAAAGTGCACGTA
Organism: Camelus dromedarius; assembly: GCF_036321535.1. Lineage (NCBI taxonomy): Eukaryota > Metazoa > Chordata > Mammalia > Artiodactyla > Camelidae > Camelus > Camelus dromedarius. The sequence goes on from NC_087438.1 coordinate 52,407,453, forward strand.
CAAATACAACCACAACCTATGTTAGTGTTGGAAAGAAACCTGGAGCTCACTTAGTCCAATGCCCTCACATTACAGATGAGAAAGGCACATAGTAAGTTATCGGCCAAAAACTGGGCTGTGGGTGTTCTTTAAAAATGGGGAGCATAAACACCATGAGATGTATGCGGGATGTGCATGAAACACCCGGGTCACCTTGCTACTACAGACTCAGTCTTATGGAAGAAGTTATTAGACATAACTGCTATCATTTTTGCTGGGATCACTGTAGTTTGGTAGCATAGTCTGAAGTCAGGGAGCGTGATTCCTCTAGCTCTGTTCTTCTTTCTCAAGATTGTTTTGACTATTCAGAGTATTTTGTGTTTCTACACAAATTTAAAAATTTTTTGTTCTAGTTCTGTGAAAAATGCCATTGGTAATTTGATAGGGATTGCATTGAGTCTGTAGGTTGCCTTGGGTAGTATGGCCATTTTAACAATATTTATTCTTCCACTCCAAGAACACAGTATCGCTTTCCATCTGTTAGTGTCATCTTCCGTTTTTTTCATCAGCATCTTGTACTTTCAAAGAACAAGTCTTTTGCCTCCTTAGGTAGGTTTATTCCCACATGTTTTATTCTTTTTGATGAGATGGTAAATGGAATTGTTTCCTTGAATTCTCTTTCTAATGTTAAGATATTTTAAAGCAGTACATAACTTGTGAAAATTTCTATGTTCCCACAAAAACATTTAAAAGTATAACAAGGAGAAAACTCAGATCTCAGATTTACAGAGCAGGATCACTGGAGGTGGAACCCAGGCATCAGTATGGGTTTTTTTGAACTCCCAGATGATCCCAACATTCCAGCAGACAAGACTGCAAACCACTGATCTGAGGCAGTGCTTCTCAAACTTCAGATCACTTGGGGAACTTGTTAAACTATGAAGTCTCATATATTAGAGCCAGAGGTTGGGGGAGCCCAGGAATCTACATTTTTAACAGGTTCCCAGGTGATATGTTGTTGTTCCTGGTCTGAGGACCACACTTTGATTAGCAAAATTGGGAGAAATCTCCTGGAGTCCTCTTACTTGGGATCAGAACTCTTCTTAGGAGTTTCCTAAATTAGAAATTCATTTGGATTAGAGCTGATTCTAGAGCACGAGTCTCAATCTTGGCTACACGATGCAATCACCTGGGGAGCTTTAAAAAATACTAATGCTTGACTTACACCGTAAGAGAGTGATCTCATTGATCTGGGGTTCAGCCTGGGGCAAAAAGATTTATAAAAGTACCCAAGTTGATTTTTTTTCAAATTAGCTTTCGAATTTACAAACCATATGACTCATGATGTTTTCAAGGTACATCCATATTGTAGCATGTATCGGTACTTTCTTCCTTTATATGGCTGAATAACATTTCATTGTATGGAGAGAACATATTTTCTTTATCTACTCATCATTTGATGGACATTTGAGTTGTTTCCACTTTTTCCACTATTATGAACAATGCTGTTGTGTTTATTCATGCATAAGTTTTTGTACGGACATTTGTTTTCATTTCTCTTGGGTATATACCTAGGAGTGGATGCACTACATCACATGGTAACTCTATATTGAACCTGTTAAGGACCTGCTAATCTGTTTTCCAAAGCAGCTGCACCATTATACACTGTTACCAGCCATGCATGAGCATTCCAATTTCTCCACATCCTCTCATTAATGACACTGATTAATGTCTGTCTTTTTGATTACAGCCATCCTTGTTGGTATGAAGTGATACCTCATTGTGGTTTTGATTTACATTTTCCTTTTCATGTGCATATTGACCATTTGTATAGTTTCTCTGGAGAAATGTCTAGTCAGATCCTTTGCTCATTTTTAAATTGAGCTATTTGTCTTTTTTATGATTGAGCTGCAAGAATTCTTAATATATTCTGGATGTGAGTTCCATATCAAATACACGATTTGTTAATATTTTCTCCAATTCTGCGGGTTGTTTTTTGTTTTTTTGATGGTATCATTTGCAGAACAAAAGTTAAAAATTTTCACGTAGTACAACTTAACTATTTTTTCTTTCATTGCTTTTGGTATTTTATCTAAGAAACCACTGCCTAATCCAGGCATAGAGATTTACTCCTAATTTTTCTTCTAAGATTGTTACAGTTTTAGCTCTTATATTTATGTCTATGATCCACTTTAAGTTAATCTTTGTGTATTCTGTAAGGTAGGGATCCCATTTCTTTCTTTTGCCTGTGAATATCTAGTTATCCCACTAATGTTTATTGAAAAAATCATTCTTGCCCAGTTGAACTATCTTGGCATCCTTTAAAAAAATGCAGCTGATCCTAACACGCAGCTTAAGAGGAAAACCACTAATCTCAAGCCTTGCTGTATGATGTTACCACATTTGAGTATATGTTCTACATTCTTGATTTTTTTCTGTAGAGCAAAAGATGGATGTCTAGCTTTCAGGGTGTTGATGTAATGAGCCCAGATATAATGATAATGGCTTCCCCTTGAAAGGAAGTCTTAGTTTCTCAGAATATACCTTAAGAAATCTAGCGATAACTTCCTACAATCAGTCCCTTTATATGCCCCAGTTAGGGATAGAAGTATCTTAAACACAAATTTTTAGCATATGATACAATTTCTTCCTTAAAGTTGTGTATACCAAAGTGAGCTGGAGGGGAAAAAAAAGTATTTTGAATACTTATAACACAGTTTTCAGCAATATCACTGTGTGATCATTACAATCCAATTGAATAAATAATGGCCTCATCAAACTCATAAAATGTTTACAAGATTGATCATTGCTATGTTATAACACGTGTTAACTTTTACCTTCTACATGTATCTATGTATTTATAGGTAATGCTTCAATTACTGTGGTATTTCATGATTCTTTTGTACATCATACTTTCCCAAAGTTTCATTTCCATACAACCGAAGCACTAGGAATTGGACAATGTCAATTACTTCAATAGTTTATGGTCTTCCTTCCACCAATTCTGAGGGCCTCACTCTCTCGTGGGCAGCCCTGCGCTGTCTTTAAGAGCGTGGCCTTTCAGGGTTTGCATCTAAACTCCACAAGGTTATATAAACTGGAGCCTTGTTCTTCTCACTAGCAGGAGGTGGATAAAAGTACCTACGTACAGGATTGTTTTGCAAATTATATGAGGAAACACATGTAAAGTGCTTGGGATGGAATAAGTGCTGAATAAGCCAGTAGCTTAAAAACTTAGATACAGATACAAGAATAATATGTAGATACGATGGAACATGAGTATTTCTATCCATTCCTCTTGCTGGTAAGAGTTCCCTTATGAAATACACTGGTGTAGCTATAACGTTAATTTCTAAGACATATTATGATATCCTCTTCCATGGGAGGGTCTCTTATTAGAAAAGTATCAGTGTCAAATATAGCTAAATCACAGTCCACTCATGAACTGCATATAAAAAACATAGACTGCAATCTGTTATCTAGGATTTCCCATTTTTTGGATTAAGCATGTGGTATAGTTTAGCTGTATAAGTGACATCATCTCTATTAGACTGTTGATTGCATTTGTAAAACTTAAATCTCTGAATAATGACCAATGATGTTCATGGAAAAGGACTTTTCAATAAGCACGCAAGTCCATGAAATGCCTTGGTTTTATTATGGCAAGAAAATGGGTGTTTTTATTAGGGCACATGTTTGGGCTCCAGGCTGAAAGGAACAAAGCAGAGCCCTCTAATCAGCTTCTTTAAGGCAGGCACCTAGCGGAGTGTTCAGAGGCCCTTCCTTCCGCACAGTGCTCACTGCCCACCCCAGCACGCACTAATGGTCATGGCAGTAAGGACAAAGAATTACGCAAAGAAAAAGAACTGTAACATGTTCACACTGGCCACTTAATGCAGAGACCTACCTTTAAACCAGTGAAATGGGCATGTTTCATGCACATTCATAACAACCAAGCTGGAATTAATTGTGGGCAGCAGGGGAGTTGTTTGTTTTGGCCAGACTAGTTTGAATGATAGTAGCTGGAATCTATACAGCATTTATTCTGCGCCATATACCATTTCAAATGCTTTGCATGTACCATCTCATTTAATCTTGGACATTATGATGTAGATACAACCTTGGCACAGGGCAGTTAAGTGACTTACTTAGAAGATCACGTGGTTGAGAAGGTGACAGACTTGGGGTTAGACTCAGGCAAACTACTGAATTCCCCACTCCTAACCACTATGCTAAACTGTCTCCTCAGTCAAATGTAGACATGGCCTCAGTATCTTTCTGAATGTTTCCATTCATCAAGTTTATTTTTAAGGCTCCATTAACAAATATCTCTATTAACTTCAAATGCCTCTGTTAACAAAAGAGTTAATCATTTTTTGCAATCCTCTTCTCTTAAAGATGTACAAAATGGTATATAGTTAATTGTCTCTGATTACACTTCAGTGTTCAATTTTAATTTACCCAAATTTCATGTTTTCTGGATTAGTTTAAAAAGGGGAGGGAGTAAGGATACACTGATTGGTAACTAGTTTCCAATCTGCTATAAATATTTTCTAAAAGTCTACAGTTTCAGACACTGAGATCACAGCACTGTCCATTTATAAATAGAGTTTCCAGTTTTTGACTTTCATTTTCCAACTAGTCTCAGGGTGGGGCAGTAAAACATTTTCCATAAATAAATGAAGTGCTATTATATTCCACACTTCTTTCACCACTAGCTGCTGACCATCTGTTATAAAAAAAAAAAAAAAAAAAAGAGACACCCTAGAAAGCAGTATCAAATTTTTAGAAATAGAAATACCCATGGCATATTTTCTGAGACCAAATTTTGGAAAACAAAAAGTGACTGATTAAAAAATTCAAGAAACACTCACAGAGTAACATCCATCCTGTTAACCTTTTGTAAGTGTCATCATCATCCTCATCACCTTCACCTCAGGCTGCTGAGTTGTTACCATGTCCAGGCACCGTGCTAAGTGTTTTCCACATATTCTGTCACTACATCCTCACATAAGTGCCTGTGGTAGGCACCACTGATGCAACATTTCACACATGAGGAAGCTGATACTTAGAGATGTTCAGTAACTTGCCCAAGATCACACAAATAACAAAGGGACAGGACACGGGATCTGAACCGGTTCTAACCACAGGGTTCACATTCTCAAGCATTATACTATTGAAGTTCCTCGCAGGACTTATTTTCTTTGTTATATGGGTGAGGGTGATATTGTGTTTGCAGAAATTTCATGTTCCTTTAAAAAGCCATTTTAACATGCAAACATTATCATGAAAGAAGTTTAGGCATGGATATAAAATTGTAGCTAAATTTGCTGAGGAAATACATAACTTAAATTCATTCGACACAGAGTCATATATGAGGAGAGAAATTTTTCATGCACATTTTTATTAAGGAATCATTTATTTTTTTAAGTAGGCTACTTAAGCAATATGTAGTATTATTAAGAATAACTGAATCACATCCTTATTATACTCTTTTCCCATTCATCACTGAAAAATAATTGGTAGACTGTCTGGGTTAGTATCAGGGCAAACCAGCAGAACCCAATACGCCTTTTTTCCAACTTCCATTATAATCCCCAAGAAGAATTACAAAAAGATGAAAACTGGCAACAGTGTTGGAAACTAAAGAGAAGACCAGATGCCAAAGTCCTGAGGGGATTTTCACTAATGCCAGTGCTGAAGAGATTAACGGCATATTCTTGGATTCTACCGTAAGAATCAAAACCTGACCCCAAAGAAAATAGAAAAAGATGGATTCACTTTGTCTACCTCCAGCTATAGAACTGAGGGGCGGCATGAAATAAAAAATGGGCAGGGATCTCCCATTAGGTGTCTTCAGAGCCGGCCCATCACGCCTTCCCTCCCTCACCGCCAGCCACAAACACCAGGCCAACTTGGAAGGAATAGGAAGAAACAAGGCAGATAGGCTGCATTCTAGAATGTGATGCAGCCAGACAGAAAATATCTGAAACGACCCTCAGAACACTACATAACTGTGGACATAGGGTAGAAGCTCTTTTGTCAAAAAGGGTAAAGGAGGGAATCAAAAAAGAACACACCATTCCTTAAATATTTTGTTTTAACTTAAAAAAATATAGAGAGAGAGATAGATAAATAGATACAGAGATATATACATTCACTGGACTGCAAGGACTATATGCAGTTTTGAATGCAGGGCTACCAGTTGGGTTCCCTATCAACCTCATCTCATAAACCATCACAATGCTTCATCTCCAGTTTCTAGGGCTGTTTTCCTTACGCTGGAGCAAGAGCCTAAGAACAAGTGAATTTCTAGATTTCCACAGAATAATGGTGGCCATCTACATTTGAATCTTTCCACACGTTCTCCTTTAAAAAAATTTTTGAAAAGGAAAGAAAGTAAAATCACCCAACACCCAAGCTTAAAACACAAGCAGGAGACAGAATATATTTAAACTCTGGATGGATGTGAGGAAATAACCATCTAAGACCCGAACGGTCAGTACCAGGGCTCCCTCTAGGGAAGAGGTAGGCTGGGATCATGCAAAGGAGGGTGTGGGGTATGACAGGGGAAGGGACTCAGATAGTGTCTGATAAAACAAACCCCGGAAAGAGAAGGCCCCACCCCGAGTGACCAAAGGCCTGGTACCTAGTGGATCGGCTGACTGGCTACCGGGCAGTCACGAGGAAGCGGCTTGGAAGGTGTGCAGGATCTGAGCGGCAGTCAACTGGTGTCACAAAAATGTCATACAAATTGGTGCCAATCCTGAGAAAGGGAGTTGAAGAACAGGTGTCTTCTAGCAGGTGGATGGTAAGGGACAGGAGGAAGAGGCAAAAGATCAGGGTCCTACTGAACAACACAGTATCTACCATAGGATCCTAAGGAGGCAGACCAGAAAGAAAGGGGCCGCGTGAACTTTAGGCTCCACGGTCTAAAGTGTGAGACTAGAGAAACTGCACTTCCCTGCAGCCACAGAAGAAGCAGGCTCTTGAACTACAAATAACTATCCAAATCCCAGCCCCACAGATCACCTGCCATTGCGGGTCCAGGAAAGGGCTAATATACATAAACACGGACAACAGAAAGGGTTCAGCATCGAAACAAAGTTACCATAGAAGTTAAGAAAATAGCAAATGAGAATTCAAAATTTTGGCAAATGAAAATATTCTCCCACTATGGAAAAAAGAAAGCCGCAAAGCAGAAGAAAATATTTCAATACAAATTAAATATAATTAAATCAGCAACTGTTGTTATTTAAGAAAATGCCATGAATCAAACATTTATGAGCTTAGACACTGAACTAAGGGAAGAAACTGAAAGGAAAAACAAAATCTCAGAGACAAAGGGATATTGTTATATAATTGAAAGTACATGAAAACATATAATGGGTAAAACTGAAAAGGGAGAAGATGATTCAAAATAAGGAGGAAAAAAAAGAAGTAAAAAGGCTCAGAAAGAAACTGATAAAAACAAAAGATATATAAACAAGATTCAATAATATTTATAATTGGAATCCCTGAAAAAGAAACACAAAACAATAGAATATAAATTTAAAACGATAACTCAAAAAAACTGAAATAAAAGACTTGAATGTAGAGGCCAAAAGAGCCCCACTGTGTATCTGGAAAAACTGACCAGTTTGTTCAGCTTTAAGACATATCTAGCAAGAGTCTTAGACTTTAAATAATACTAGCAGTGATAATACAAAAAACCTTCTGGATCTCCAGGCAAAAAGGCCAAGTCACTTGCACATGAAATAATATCAAGGTGACATTAAACTTATCAACAGCAACATATAAAACAAGTAAAGAGCGGGATGACATTTTCAAGAAACTCAAGGAAAGAAAAGTATAAGACAAAGATCTTCTGTCAGTTGAACTGCTTTGCTATTATCAAGGCTGTAGGAAAGGTTTTAATACACAGGCAAAGATTCAAAGAATCCTGAGAAATCTATTAAAGAATGAATTCCTCCAACAAAGAGATAATTGAGAACACTTAAGAAATGGACAAGTGGTTAGCACAGAAAATATTATTGTAGATCTAAGGCAAAAACAAAATTGTGGATAAGGACAGAAGAAAAGCATTATACGTTATAGGCTCTGACAAAGCAGAAGTAATACCACAAAAAATAAAACTGGAAGGGAAAGGGTAAAGCTGAATAAGCCATTGATTTTCTTATGGGTAATAAGTGGGAGTCGAAGATGGTGTTTAAAGCTGACAAACCAAATAGCACAACCTAAAAAGGGACTAAGAGAATTACGTAAAGATATTAGTATAATGGTGACACTAGAATAAACTATACAGTGTTCTAAATATTAAAAAACTAACAAAAGTTCAAAGACAAAAAATAAATATAATGGAACAATACCACAAAGCTAAGAATAAAAATGATAGTTACAGTAACATATAAACTCATCTGCTAAAATAAAATATTTTCTGATCGGATCACAAAGAAAAACCTAATACTACACCCCAAAACTACAAAATACACATTCGTTTCAAGTCCACATGGCACAGACACTAAGAAAGTAGTGCCGAGTCTCAAATTTAGAAGGATTGAAATGATAAAAAATATGTCCTCTGGCAACAACAGAATTAAACTAGAAATCAATAATCTAACTAGAGAAAACCTGAAACATTTATAAATTAAACAACACACTTCTAAACACATAGGTCAAAGAAAAAAATCACTATTTGCACCATTTTCACCATTATACTTGGCAGTAAATTTAACACAAATTCTACCTTGTCAGATACCAAGATCGTCATCTCAACTTTCTTTATGTTTAAACCTGGGATGTTTTGCTGTAAGGGTACTTGCCAGAAGACAACAAAGAAATGTCTATAGAATCTTAAGGAGAAAAGATTTGACAACAATTCTTTGTCAAATTATTATTTATGTTTAATGCAAACAATTCAACCAAGGAGGGGTTAATACCCAAAATATACAAACAGCTCACACAACTCAATAACAACAACAACAAAAAAAATCAAACAACCCAATCAAAAAATGGGCAGAAGACTTAAACATTTCTCCACTGAAGACATACTAATGGCCAATAGGCACATGAAAAGATGTTCAGCATTGCTAATTATTAGAGAAATGCAAATTGAAACCACAATGAGTTTAACACCTCACACTGATCAGAATGGCTAACATCAAAAAGTCTACAAATAATAAATGCTGGAGAGGGTGTGGAGAATAGGGAACCCTCCTACACCGCTGCTGGGAATGTAAGTTGGTGCAGCCACTGTGGAAAACTGCAGCAGTTCTTCAAAAAATTAAAAATAGAATTACCATATGATGCAGCAATCCCACTTCTGGGTATATAAGAAAGCAGAGTCTCGAAGAGATATTGTACACCTACGTTCACAGCAGCATGACTCACAAGAGCCAAAAGGTGGAAACAACACAAGTGTCCAACAATGGATGGGTGGACAAACAAAACGTAGTATATACTTACATGGAATATTAATCAACCTTAAAAAAGGAAGGAAATTCTGACATATGCTACATGAATGAACCTTGAGGACACTATGCTAAATGAAAGAAGCCAGTCACAAAAAGACAAGTACTGTAGGCTTTCACTTAGGTGAGGTATTTACAGGAGTCAAATTTGTAGGGACAGACAGTAGAAGGCTGGTTGCCAGGGGCTGGAGGGAGCGGAAGTGGAGAATTGTTCAATGACTAGAGAGTTCCAGTTTTGCAAGATAAAAAAGTTTCTAGAGATTAGCTACACAACAATGTAAAAACACTTGACACGCTGAACTGTACACTTTAAAATGGTTAAGATAGTAAATTTTATGTGTATTTTAACACAATTAAAAATAAATTTTAAAAAAAGATTAAAAAAAGAAAAATATACTGGATGGAAGAAATGGAAGATTAGGATAATAAACTTGAAGTCAAAGCAACAGAATCTATCCAAAATGAAATATAAAGAGAAAAAATAATTAAAAAACAAGAAAGAGCATAAGGAAGCAGGAGGCAACTTTAAGCCTCCAGGTGAAAAGACTGTGTACCTCCATTCTTCCCAAATTAGTTTTCATGTTTAATCTCATCCACAAGAAGCTTTTCCTTTAATTTAACAAAATAATTCCAGAGTTCGACTGAAAAATTTCAAAAGTGGGACTTGTCAAGAAGCTTTTGTAAAAGAAATATAATGGGGAGGTGGATAGCTGTTTCTAGCAGGTATTTAAATATACTCTAAAAGGTATATTTACAACAGATTAGATTACACCAGTGAGGTGCTACCACGAGAACAGCTAAAACAGACGGCACCAAGACAGATCATAACACTAGTAAGAACTTAAAACATAAAGTGGTACTACCAATCAGTGAAAAGGGAATATTCAACAATACTAATAATGAAATTATATTCAATAGTAATTACTCAAAAATCAGCCTGGGTTGTCATGGTAATGTTTGAAATAAAGCATCATTTTAGTTCAGAGTTTCTTAACCTTTGGCCAATTAAGTATTATACTTCATTGGGCTTCAAGCTAATTGTGAAAATGGGGTGAAAAGTGACACATCCTTCCTTTAACTTTTCTCTTGAAACTGAATCCATAGGTGGGGAAAGTCTTTACAGTTTCATAAAAACTTACTGTTTTTTAACATATTTTACATCATCAGGTAATATTTGATTGTCACCACTGTCATGTTATAACATCTAGAAGAGCTCTCCTTTGATTAGAAGGGAAAAACAGTCCTACCATTATGATCAGGGGTTCTGCTTTTGTTTACATAAGTTTAAGAAATACAAAATAACTTTAAAAAATTATGAAGTATGAATCCTTTGAAATATTTTGAAATAACCTATAGGCTGCTTATCAAGTTGAAAAGCAGAAATACCACACAGAATTGGAAAGAACCTGGAGAAGCCACATCCCCTAGAACTGACAAACATGCTCTGTGTCCTGGGAACAGAGTTAAAACTGAAGCAGTCAAGGAAGTCCTATGGCAAAGAACATCACCCACTCCTGAATAGCTGTTTCTTCTAAAATTTTAGTATTTTGAAGCAGGTCTAAGAGGAAGTGAGAACCATGCAACTAGCAAATCTTTGGACGCTCTCAGCACAGCTGAGAGCTCTGTTACTGCTATTATTGGCATTCCTATTTCATCAGTCCCTTTTGAAATTTTCAAAACTACCATCATTTTGAAAATGGTATTTCCAAGTAAATATCTTACTGGAAAAAAGTTCCAGAATTTTGGGCACAGATCAAGTGTCTCTGACATTTGGCTGTCCCTTTGTTTTTACTGCTTTGGAGAAGCTCCCGACGTCAGTGGGACTGGTTGCTTAAAAGTCTGTATCAGCAGGCGTGGGTGCCAGATGGGCCCCTGGTACCGAATGGACAGTTGCCCAATGCCAGGAGAAGCATCGACTTCCTCGGGGCTGGGGGTGGGGGGTGGAGTGGGGGCTTAATTATTGTTTTCAGGATCTTTGATCAAGAAATGGGAGCAGATGAGAGCACTTCTTCACTTAATAAACAGGAATTTGCTGGATTTCCAGATGAAAGTCTAGAAATGCTTGATTAGACTTTGGGCAGAAATTTTACTTTCTTTCATATAGAAAAGGAAAGCCTACTCTCTCGTGGTTTCACATACCTGGACTATATTATTGATCATATTCTGGTTTCAGCCCTGTAGTCAACATTATGTCCGCCACTGAAGAAGGAAGAGCTCCTACTCTATTTGGGATGGGCCACTATGAGTTCAGTGTTCTCTGACACTGAGGGAAGGCCTTGTGCCATCTGGAGTTAAGAGTGACCAAACTTTTTGCAATTTCTCTGCAGGCAGAAGCAAATATGCACCCAACTCCTAAAGGTGACTTCTGATCAAGACAATCTTAAGATTGAAAGGTGGATTTATAGTCCAAAGTGTGGTGATATGGACGAACACCAATGACTTGGGCTTTGCCAAAGATATTAATAACCTCAGTGAATTTGTGGACAGAGGAAATTATTCGCAATAAATTCAGCTGTTTCTCAACTCAGGCCTACTCTCATTTGGCCAAAGTATGCCACAGAGCTTTGATTCCACTTGCTATTGTGTGCTTTCATAAGCTAGGGTTTGCAACACTTTGCCACCAAAACAAAACACTCAAAACTGATTGGAGGTCAAGCCTGACATGTATGTTGTCATAACAAAATCACTCAAAACTTTCTCCTGCTCCTGTAAGTCAAACTTGAAGTCTTCACAGTGAAAGTTGGCAATAAGCTGAACTGAAGTTCAAGGTTTGCTTTGCTTAGAAATGTTTGTTTTACTTCCCTTTAATCATAAAGCAGGTATTAGTCTTTGTATTAAAAATAAGTGAGAGAGGCAGAGGTTTTCAAAGAATGTCATATTTTCTGTGCGTACATAGAAAAGAATGTGTAATCAATATCTAACATCATAAAAATAAATTCTATCTAAATTTTTGTGCATATGTATAGGTACTTTTTTTTCTGTAGCCTCATAGCTTTCAGACTCTCAAAGAGGTCTATAATTCAAAAGCCTTGGGGGAAGAAAAACCCATTCCTCTGATTTAGATGTTGACTTCATGGAACACACACAATCATCTCACAACAGTTCAAGAATTGCATGGAAGAAAATCAAACCACAACACTTGGAAGAAAATATAGATAAATACTTAACACATTTCAAATCCAAACTATAGACAGAGGAGGTCATGTTTCCCTGGCCACTAGGGGACCAATCAGCTACTACCCCTTGCTATAACACCCAACAGAGGTCAAAAACTATTACACTAGACAACTGTAATCATAATCTCTCCATTGTAAAAACAATACCTCCAGTATATGTACATTTATTTACATTTATTAATCAATTGGGTGTATGCACTCATCTATTAATATCTTATGTATCTTATAAAACATATACTTTAAAAGGCTGAGATAAAGTTAACTACAAGTTTTTAAGGTTTCTTCATGCACCCTCGCAGGTGTGCACCTCCCCACTCTGGGGGCCACGGTTCTACACTGTGGTGGCTAAACAGGGAGGGACGGCCACCACTTCCACAGCCGAGTCCAGTCTGCTCCCCAGTTGTACCTCCTTCACATCTGCAAGCTGTCTGGATCACAACACACTGTTTTACTGCCTTCACAGCACTTATCATTATGGGAAGTCACCTCCTTACGTATGTGTTTACTTGTTTATTTCCCCCCACCCTCACTAGACTATAAACTCCATGAGAGCCATGATCTTGCCTGTCTAAGAACAGAAGACTTCTACGTGTATTGTTATAATTCCTCTGCCGTGAGACCAGGGCTCGGTACATAGTAGGTGCTCATTAGATACTTATTGTATAATAAGTGTATACAGTTGCTCCCCCGCTCAAATTCCATCTCTTTCCCCCTGCTTGATCCTCCATTCTCCTAGCAGCAACAGGACAGGACCCCTGACCCCCTGTAGAAAGCAAACAATACCCTATGCTACTTCTTAGCACAGCTTCTCCACCGCCAGTAGAGGGTGAGCCACTGAGGACAATTTTTCCCTTCATATAAAACACAGGCCCACAATCTCATATCCAGAACATAAAATATATATATATATTATATATATAAATAATATGTATATTTACAGTGTTTCTAAAGGCGTTTCTTTCTTTTTTTTTTTTTTAAATCATCTGTTTGTCAGCTGAACCACCATTTTCACACAAAGGCTATCCTTCTCAGCCGAGATATGCTGATCTTAGAGCTCCTATGCCGGATGGGAGAAGAGAAAGGTGGGCAGGTACCTGATGGTTTTCCACACATCGAAGCCATCCAGAGGCTTGGTGCCCTTGGTGCTGCCCCCGGCCAGCCTCACCAGGGTGGGCAGCCAGTCGGAAATGTGGATGAGCTCCCGATTCTTCACGCCCTTCTGTTTCAGCAAGGGGCTGGCCACGAAGCCCACGCCGCGCACGCCTCCTTCCCACAGGCTCCACTTTCTTCCTCGCAGGGGCCAGTTATTGCCCCCCGCCAAAGTCTGCCCTCCGTTATCTGAAACACAATCAGGTCACGGCGTGAGGACGAGGTTAACTATGAGACATGTTTAAGAACATAAGACTTCTATGTGTGTTGTTATTAAATGGTGCTTAAGAATTAAAATAGAAAATTTCTCTTCAGCCTTTCCTGCACCAACTACCTTCTCCCCACCCAACACGACTCTCCATCACACACAGACATGACCAGAGTGTGGCGCGGCTTCTGTCTGACACAAGACCTTTACATCCTCCGTGGGTAGGGCCACTGAAAAACAAGTCCCCGGAGGATAACAGCACAGAGCCCTGCACTGACCAATGACCAGGGTGCAAATGTATGTGTACAAATGCATGTAACACGGGAGAACGAATCCAGGTAGGTGGAGCCCCTCCCGGTACATGAAAAGATGCCTCTGAGTAAGTTTCACTTAGGAACTTAAAGCTCCTAACAAGTGGGGATAGCGAGCCTTTTTATTTTCCTCCTGGAAAAATTTTCTAACATTTAAACTGGTAACGAAATTAATATTCTGCTCCCTGGTGATCTGAACTCTTTTGTAAGTGTGAAAGTTAAGACTTCACCAGTGGGATGAATGTCTGTGTACGCAGAGCAGTCAGGTGAAAAATTAACTGCAAGAAAAATCCCTCCCCTCTTGATAGGATGGCAGGACAAAGCTTCATCATGCGCTGTGTGCCTGAGAAGAGGTTTCTCTTCCAGACAACCAAAGGAATGGAGGACGGTGGTAAAGACAGAGAAGTTACGAGAGTGATATAAGTTAAGTATCTTACCAGATGGGTGGGGCTCAGAGTTAGAAACTAAGACTGAAGAAAGTAAAAAGTCATATTTCTTAAATACTGAGGTTGTAGAATCATATTATCTCCAAAAGTACCCATACACTTGGTTGACTTCAGAGACATGTTTTGAAAATAATGCTTATTTCAATGTATATTATACTCCAATTAAATGTCTTTTAAAAGCCACTGTTATCCAAATGAACCACAGGAGGGCAGTATGACAGATCTGCTCTATAGAATGCCATGTATAAAAAAATCTGACACAGAAATCAAGATCTGTCAAAAAAAATTTTTAAATAAATAAATTTTAAAAAAGAAAAAAAAAATCTGTCAAACCCACAGGATGCAGGCGGACAGAAAGAGAAGCAACATCTGTTAAGCACCTAGTCCACACCAGGCCCCGCTTTAATTTCACATTATCACAGAATCTGGAGTCCACATTATCACAGAATCTGGAGTCCAGCAGACCTGGAACTGAAGCCTGATGCCAGCCACTCACTAGCGGTGTGAGCCTCATCTTTAATGTAGAGGTAACAACCCCTATCTCATTCATGTATTACGGTGGGAATTCAGTGACACCATTTATGATCATTGTTTCGCTGGGGACCTGGCACAATCTATGTGCTCAATAAACAGCAGCTAATATTTACAACAATACAAATAGTCTAGTATTATAACTATTTTGTCATGCAAGAACAAGAGAGAGAGATGTGAAAATGCCAAACAGCTAATAAGTGGCAAAGCTAGGATTCAAACAAGGTCTGTGCGACTCCCCAGGCGCCATCTGCACCCAGAGCGCCCTGCTCCTGATGTCCCTGGTGTAAAGTGGGTTTTATATCTGCGGGCACATAAAGCCTCACTTCCCTGGGAAAAAGATAAGCACAGTCAAACCCAGCCAAGTGTACACTCTTTCTATGATACAGCAGATGAAGAGGTGTCTCGAGGTGATGATAATTCCCTTTAGAGGAGCCTCTGTCGTGGTGGGTAAGAAAGTCCAGACTCTACTGCCAAGGAGACTTCTCATCAAGCCCTTACCACACCAGACCTTCGGTTCTTCTCTGCTTCCTGAAGGGGAGGGAGAGGGTCTTGAGCTACACTAGATGAAGGTACCAGTTCCTCAACACACGGGTGGGGGACAATCGGTCTTATCATTTGCTATCAGACTTACAAGAACATTTTCTGAAACCTCACATCTCTTCTGGACAAAAACTCAAGGCCCAAAGAGTCATCCAAGCCACTTTATTAAATACACATTCTATTTCACATAAGCATGTTCAAAACAGGGGGCACCATCTCTAGATAAAGGGAACTCCTCCAGGCTCTTCGTATTTCACTGAGTATCAGTCACCAGTAACCAATTAATTAATCAAAACTTAAAAGAAGGTGCTATTCATGTGATACAAAAATACCCTGTAGAGAAATGTTTGCTCTCCACCTGTGACATCAAGAATGGCAGAGACAGTACTACTATTTCCCTCAGTTGTCTGGGTTGCTATGAACGATACTGGCTCAATGCTTGTAGAAGATGTCTGCTGTCTCCATTTTAAATAGATATGCCTCTTTGAAGTATTATGTAATGTCTCTTTCAGTTCCACATATTAGTGCTTAAGACAAAAATGTTGGATGATGATGGTGGTAGAAATAAGAGTGGAGGTGATGGGGATAAGGGCGGGCTGGGTCTGGAATCTGATTTTAGGAGCAGCCCCTGAGGTATGACTCAGGAAGGAAAATACTCTGGGCTGTAAAGAGAACTTGGCCACTGCTGCTACTGTAGGAGCTGGAAGGTGTTTCCGCATCTTATTTGGGAGGTGTCAGTGCAGTGAGTGTGACTGTTTTTGCCATCAGCTTCTATGGTGTTTTTCCCATTAGCAACGATAAGCAATTCTCTCATCGGTTATCAATGTGGCTTCCTCCATCATTTTTTAAAGAGCTCTCCAGAGAGAAAGCACTGTTAATTAACACACCTGCAACTCATTCTCTTGGGCTCCCCAGTCACAAAGCCAACTGCAGAATCCACAGCATGAAGGGGGCCATTCAGCTTTGCCAGGTGGTACCTGGCCGATGGTCACCACTTATCAGCAAAAAATCCAGAGACTTCAAGGCCTCTGAGGAATAGGGTGCTAACCATCAGTTCCAGTACAGCCTCCCAGGTATTTCAAAGAGCTGCACATAAATCTGATCAGAGTAATAGCAAGAATAAAATCAGCTCATTTGAAACAAGGTAGAAAGGGGGTTTCCTATGTTGTTCACTCAAGCCTGACATAAACTAAAACTCAGAAAGACAATGGAACCATCATCATTTCAAACACATTTCTTTTCATTTTCTCTCCTAATTTTCTATTGGGCAAAAGTCATTTTTTTTTTTGTTCTTGCTAAGAATTAATTTTCAAGAGATACTTCTCTAGTTTCATTTCCTGACTGACCTATGAAAAAACTTCCAAATCAAAATAAGATGACTCCAACTGGTAAAGGAAGCTAGGAAACTTTTTTTTCAGGGAAATAGTTTTTCAGCGATGTTTTTGGCAGAGAGAAAACCTAATTATAAAATCTTTGCTGTCTAGAAAAGAAATGTCAAAATAAAACAAATGTTGTCATCTACAGCTGGTAAATCTCACTTTATTATTCATTACTGAACAAAAATAGCTGTCAAAAAGTCATGGAAAAACATCGGTTAGCCAAAGATCTGAGCAAATGCATTAAGTATATGACAATGAAGCCCCACTCGTATCCAGCTGATAAAAATTAAGATGGAACCATGACAACAACCTTAGACTTTAGGACTCCTCCCCTAACAGTGCGATGTTGTGGCTTGGCTGTGGAAGGCTGCCCTGAACCTTCAGTGTACCTCTCCATCTTCCTGCCCCACCAGATCCTTCAACCCTGGTTTACCCAAGGCAGCCTCCTCACTCTGACTTGGGGATCCAGGAAAGAAAAGCCAGGAAGGTTCCAGCAGCCTTGCACTGGGGCCTACACTTCTTTCTGAACAGGGCCACCCACGGGAGTGTGACAGATGAGTAGACAAGAGGATTTCAAACACCAAGAAGTCTCTTAGTCCAATAAAAGGTTTTGTTACTGATGGTTGATTCTTTTAGGCTATTTTTTTTAAATGACTCAAATGCAGATTAGAGAGTTAATGCACGTCTTAGCAGTCATCTAAAGGGTTATGTAAATTCAGTCTTCTCCTCCTAAAAGGCTCTGGAGAAAGTATCTACCCAGACACTCAATTTACAATCTGATGTTCTCTTTCCCTCCTGTTCTATATTCAATGCCTCCACTTGGGCCAAGTCTATTTTTAAAATGGGTTTCCAATCCACCTCCCCCTTTCTCTAGCCCCATTGCCTTGGGTCTGGCACTCCTCTTACCTGGACTCTTGGGGTAACTCACAGAACGCTTCACACTGCTGTCAGAGGCATCTCTGCGAAGCCCCAAACCAACCAGGCCACATGTGTATTTAAAGACCTCTAACTGCTTCCCAATCAGGAAAATGCTCAAACTTTAGTCCAACACACAGAATCCTTCACACATGGCTCCAACCTACTTTTGGGGCATCAACTCCTGCCCTTCCCCATAAACTGTGCCCTGTGCTTCAGTCACGGAGGACACACTTCCTGTTGTTAGAATACAGTGTGCTGACTTTGCCTTTGTACATGTTGGTTCTGTTGCCTAAAATGCCCTCCCTGTCTTTCCTGCCTGACTTAAATGGCACATCGCTGTTTTCACTTACTCCCCCAGTCTTTGTCTCTCCTCTGTCTTTCTGCACTTTATAATTTCTACTTTTCTATCACACTTATTTCTTTTCTATCACACTTATTTCTGCATGGTATTTATTAGTTGTTCATGGTTTGTTTTTTCCAAGAACTCTGGCTCTCTAGGACAAGAACAGGTCTCATTCTTCTTTGCATTCCCAGGACCTCGTATAGGACCTGTCAAAGAGAAGGGCTCCCAAATTGGAGGGAAAGGTGGGGGACAAACAAGTGAATGGAAAAAAGACCACCAAAAATGGAGACTGAAGGCATGAAAAATTAACTCTGATGACTGCATAGCGTTTTCTGAGCCTTCATCCAACTGCTCCATGACCTTGACTTTTAGGAAGCTGTTCTGCACACAGATGCTGCTGATTTTACAGGATATTGGCAGGAGGGACTCTTGCCATGCCCATGAGGATTTAAGCAAATCAAACCCACAAATACTGGCATTGTCATTGTTTGTCCAATCTGGCACCTGATCAGTGACACTGATGTCAAAGGGGTTGCTGGAGAGCCTTTGAGGAAGCCCGTCCTGGCCTGGAGGAGAGTCCTCACTAACTTTTAACAAATCTTTCTGGAGTGACCACCATGTACCAGGGACCCTGAGTTTTGGGGAAATGACAATAAATAAGACAGACAAGGTGTGTCACACGGTGTGAGTAGAAAAAGAGATAAGATCTCCCCACTGGTGTTAAGGGGTGACTGGGCCTCTCAAAAGTGCTGGAACCAGAATGACCAGGCAGAGCCAACCACCAGCAGAAAGAAGAGAGCCCAGGCCTGGGGAGTACGAGGGCCTTATTTAATTACACATGAGATAGTGGGGTGTTCTGCATCACAGCTTCTTAAGACTAAATTAATCATACTCTTAAGAACACTCTAGTGCTAAACTTAAGGAAAACTTGAGTCAAACAATGACTAAATATAAACAAAAAGGTATCTAGCCATTTTATGACTAATATTATTTTTCTCTTTCATTCCTGATTGCTACACTTCTAGTTTTACTAGGGTGTCCTCCAGGGATGGGAGTTAAGTACTGTGAGCCTGCGCAAATTATTCTATCTCTGCACCTAAGTTTCTCATTTGAAAAATGAGGATAATAACAATACCTGTCTGAGCATAAAGCCTGGCACAGAAGTAATGCTCAATAAGTATTAGCTATTTCACTGACGATAATCACCACCAGCAGCAGCATCAGAGTATGCAGAACAGAACTGCCTCCTATCTGGGTATTTATTGAACAGATGCCAGATTTAGGCATTATAACCACACTCTAAAATGCAAGGCTCTTGTAAGAACAAAGTATTCCAAGCACACACACTTCCAGGGTGCACTCTCTTCTCTGTATGTAATTTCTTGAGCATCATAAAAACATGATGAATTATGAGGGGTTTTGCTGTTGTGACTTCTTTCTGTTTCCATGAGTTTAAATAAAGCACATTAATTATCAAAGAAAGTGGTACAATGGCCATAGCTTGTCATTCAAATTAAACTTCAGAAACGGAATCTTTATTCAGATATTTATCTGAATATTTGCAGGGGTTTTAAATGGTTTGCAGCATTCAGGGCAGATCAGTGCTCTGACCCCCAGCTGCCAGTCAGACACAATCAGACTTTACATCTTGATTAAAAGAACCAGCAAGGGGAGCGTTCCCGCTGAGCCAGCATTAGGGGGATTCTGGTGGAATGGAATTGGCAGCCAGACCCCAAATAACTGATGTAACCACCAAGAGAGCAGAAGATAAAGGAAGATGAATGCAGAGAAAGGGCAAAAGCAGGAATGAATGGGGATTAAAAAAGAAAAATGTAACACGGGGCTGTAGCAAAAGATTTCCTCATTTTAATTAGGGCTAGTGTCATTGCTTAGAATGATGAGAGTCTATCAATGGGATTTTATCTTCTCCTTTAAAACTTATTAAGGATGAAAAGACTAGAAGTCTGCTGACAGATTGAAAACATTTGGTCTCTAAAAGTTAAAATGGAACTGGATACTAGAAAACTACCTTAATTTATTACGTACTGGTAGGCAAACAGTTGAACATTTTTCTGTCATTTAAATTATAGGTAGTCACAGGCCTTGGAGATCCTTAAATGAAAGTTTTAAGTACAAAATATTATGAGTCACTCTCACTTAGAAGGCATGGGTCATGCTAGATTTGATCTCCATATCCCGGATCTCCTCACAAGTAGCACAGAAGCCTTGTGTTTGGAATATTTAGGGCCAAGAAAAGTACCAAATGTTTATTCAGCCCTTTCTTACAACTAAAGCCCTCCTTGCTTTTCCTGCAGTTTGATCTTGAAAGAATGCTTGATATTTTTTACTAATGAAGTTATGAATTTCAGGGCAAACTAAAATGTTTTGGCACCTTGAGGGAGTGTCATGGTTTACTCACAAATTATTTGGCTCCCCTTCCAGACTTGAAAACCCTTTAAGGTTGCCAGAAACTTTTTGCCTAGATAGCTGTTTATCTGTCAGTCATGCCAATCACAAAGTGATAGGTGAAAACAGCATCACAGAAGTGCTTTAGAGTCTGGCAAGTTCAAGGACAGCAGGAGAGAAGTGAAAATATCTTCAAGAGGTAGAAAAATCTCATCGGCAAGTGGTGTTAGGAAAGCTGGACAGCCACATGTAAATCAGTGAAGTTGGAACACTCCCTCACACCATACACAAAAATAAACTCAAAATGGCTTACAGACTTAAATGTTAAGACAAGACACCATAAACCTCCTAGAAGAAAACATAGCCAGAACATTCTCTGACATAAATCTCAGCAATGTTCTCCAAGGGCAGTTCACCGAGGCAATAAAATAAAAAAATGGGACCTAATTAAACTTGTAAGCTTTTGCACAGCAAAGGAACCCATAAACAAAACAAAAAGACAACCTATGGAATGGGAGAAAATATTTGCAAATGATGTGACTGACAAGGGGTTAATTTCCAGAATATACAAACAACTCATACAACTCAATAACAACAACAAAAAAATAAACAACCCAATCAAGAAATGGGCAGAAGACCTAAATAAACATTTCTCCAATGATGACATACAAATGGCCGATAAGCACATGAAAAAACGCTCAATATTGCTAACTATCAGAGAAATGCAAATCAAAACTACAATGAGGTATCATCTCACACTGGTCAGAATGGCCATTACTAAAAAGTCCACAAATGATACATGCTGGAGAGGATGTAGAGAAAAGGGAGTTTCCTTAACTGTTGATGGGAATGTAGTTTGGTGCAGCCATTATGGAAAACTAAAAGTAGAGGCACCATATGATCCAGCAATCCCACTCCTTGGGCATATATCTGGAAAAAAACTCTAATTTGAAGATAAATGCACCCCAATGTTCACAGAAGCACTATTTATAATAGCCAAGACATGGAAACAACCTAAATGTCTATCAACAGATGACTGGATAAAGAAGATATAATATATATGTATACACAATGGAATACTTCTCAGCCATAAAAAAAGAATAAAATAATGCCATTTGCAGCAACATGGATAGAACTGGAGATCATCGTTCTAAGTGAAGTAAGCCAGAAAGAGAAAGAAAAATACCATATGATATCACTCATATGTGGAATCTTAGAAAAAAAGACATAAATGAATTTATTTATAAAACAAAGACAGACTCAGAGACACAGAAAACAAACTTATGGTTATCAGAGGGGGAAGGGGGTAAGGAGGGATAAATTGGGAGTTTGGGATTTGTAGATACTAAGTACTATACATAAAATAGATAAACAAGGTCCTACTGTATAGCCCAGGGAACTATATATTCAATACCTTGTAATGACTTGAAAAAGAACTGAAAAGGACTATATATAGAGAGAGTTGAATCACTATGCTGTACACCAGAAATTAACACAACATTATAAATCAACTATACCTCAATTTAAAAAAGAGAGGTAGAAAAAAGTATAATTGTGGTTGCAAAATAAGAATTGTACTAACTACTTGTATGATGAGGAAGATGGGCATTGAGGTTGATGATTTTTCGGAGAGAATGAAACTAGAGAAAGCTCACATACTCTATTTGGGCAAGCATCAAGTACTTTAGTTTGTATGCAACACAAATTAAATGTTCTGATTTAACCCTTGAAGCAGAAACAACGTTTTATTGGATCTCTACTTAATAAGTACTAAGATATGATTTTAGGGTTACTTGGAAAAACAAATAAACCAAACTGAGTGGACAGGCCATTTTGTTTCCTTAAACTTACAGAGAGCTGTATGTCAACTATATCTCAATAAAACTGTAAGAAGGAAAAAGAACAGAAAAGTGAAAACTTTCATGGCCGAAACAAACAAAATCTCAATACACCTAAATATTAGGAAGTTTGTTAAAAGAATTTCAAGTGAATGCATAATTAATAAAGAATAAGAATAAGATTCCCTTGGGAACTGCAGATGACACCTGGTCTAGCGGCAGAATGAACCAAACTCTGAGTTCTCACATTCCTGGTCCTCCTGAGCACGTGAGGCCTTCTGACCCCTTCTGACCAGGATGTACACAGTGAGAGGGAGGAGAAATCCGCTGACAGTGGCCACCCCAAGCAATGAAGACAGCACTAGCTACTAGGAGCAAGGACAGCTGGAGAAGAAATGTGGGAAGCAGCTGGGGTCTCTGTGCCCAAAGAGAGGCAAGTGGTTAAGTAGAGGCATTTTAGCAGGAGACAAAAGGATGCTGAGAGAAAGAGGTCCAGTATCTGGGAAACTCAGTGTCTCTTTAACAGCCATGAACTGGGATTAAAAACCATGACCAAACAATCGAACAAATTAAAAAAAAGAATGCCCCCGGTGACCACAATAGGCATCACCAAGTCCGTGCAATCAGATCCTAACTAAGGGCTCACTGAGTCTCAGACACAATGCAAATAATCTGTATGAGAGCTGGCTTCCTAATTTCAGAGCAGGCTAGAATCTGCAAATCAGGAAGGTGTAGATGGCTGGTCTCTGTTGGCGGCCTAAGAATGAGGGAAGGAAAAGAAAAAATACAAATTTTTTAAGAAAAAAATATGAATTTTAGTTTTAAAACTAAGAAAGTTATTTTCCTGTTTTTCCAACATCAAGTGATCCACACGGACATCACTGTATGAAGCATAATGCAGTAACTAAAACATGAAAATGATAACCCTACACCATTAAAGACAGTAAGAAGCTCACGGTATAATTAAGGATGGCTTAGACCTAGAAAAAGCTGTATAGTCCACATTCATGTCACTGATCCACCTATATCCATACAGTGTGACCACCTCCACCGGTCACTGATCTAGCAGAGGTCACAACCAAAGGCACACAAAAACTTACTATCCTGGTATAGAGTTAAGCCTACACACAGAAGAGAGAAAAGTGATTACAGGTCAGAGTGCTTCGAGTGCCTATAACTTTACCGGAATAATGTTTTGAAACAGTAAGTCAGTGCTTTTCTCATTCCTGGCAATGCCTGTTGCCTTGTGACTTTCCTCCACCCAGGAAGTAGGCAGGGAAATGGGTGAATGGCCTCAGGGAAGGGATAGTCAGCAGACAGAATGGCTACAGGTTTAGCGCAAACAATCCCTCAGAGCCGGTTAGGGGAAGAGAGAGGAATGGAAGTGGAGACAGAGGACACGACTCTGATCCTAGGAAGGCACTCTGGGCCCTGCCCCCAGGCCGGCATCGCAGGGCAGAGGGAACAAGAGCTGTGGGTATCCAAGAGCGGAAACAACCCGTGCTTCATCCCCCAGTGAAGCCTGGCAATAGAGGAAGGGACAGCAAGGGTCCCTGCATTTCCCTGTGCCCGGTGCGGTATCGCAGCAGAGGGTGGCAATGGCTGCAGGCTTAGAGGCTCTCACACCACAGTGTGGAAGAGGCTGCAGCCCCCAGGTGAATGTTTTTCTTTTGCTGTTGAGAAGAGCACAGATGTGGCAAGAGATGGTGCAAGTCTGCAGGCAAGGAGGCTGCAGCGTGCTCTTAGAGGAATGACACACAGAGGCCAGACAAAAACGGGAGGTTTCTGCAGAGAGCTAGTGGGAATGATGTCCAGACTACACACTCCCCTCAGTTCCAATGCTTTAGCTTCCGGAGGGGAGCTAGAGATGAGACAAAGAGACCCTGAATTAACCAACATGGTCTGAATGGACTGAAAACAGGTTTCCTCCAAGCAGAGTGGGGACCCCAGCAGAACTGAGCTCATTTACAGGGGGGAGAAAAGAAGCAAGTAACACTTTTTGCACGTCTCTCTTTGTGATTGAAATCTGTGATTACTATGCCGATGTGTGAGCATTATGGCTGAATGCCCTATGTTTGATGGATATAAGAGCTTTGTTAAGTCATTTTGCAGGTGAAATAGAAAGATTGTGGATGTGGTAATACGTGACCCACCTATGGACTCACTCACAGATTTTACCTTTTTATACAACATCAGCTATAATGGGGATAATTCTGAATTAGGGGAAAGACAGCTTAAATCATGGTTCACAAGCTTTCCAAGCCAGAAAGATACTGCAAGCCTTTCTATAACAAACATTTCATAATGCTCTTTTTACTTCCCTATAATGGAGCTCATACACAATAGTATACTTGTGTACCTAGTTTTTAAAATAACTCTAAATGTCATGTAAAGAGAAAAGGCAATTGATAATAAAATAGCATTTATTTCACATGAAAATGTGCAGGAACAGCAGAAATAGCAAAGTGGTTAGATAATTGCACGTAACATCTATGAATACATTAGGACTCAAAGGAGACTATTCTACACGAGACATACAGAAGAATGAAAAAGAGCAGGAATGAATGCTAGAATAAAATCAGAACATCTCGTTCAGAAAACAAAGAGGAGCCTAAACTTCCCAACTATGAGGCCAGCATTACTGATTCCATAACCAAAGACATTACCAAAAAAGAAAACTACAATGAACAGAGGTGCAAAAATCCTCAATAAAATTTTAGTAAATCAAATCCAAATGGTAATGCATGAGTGTGTTAGTTTTCTATGGCTGCTATAACAAATTACCACAAATTTAGCAGCTTAAACAACATAAATTTATCATCCTACAGTTCTATCAGTTAGAAGTCGTGAAGCAAGTCTCATTGGGCTAAATCAAGGTATTGGGAGGGCTGCATTTCCTCCCAAAGGCAACAGAGGAGAATCTCTTCTTAGCCATTTTCAGCTTCTAGACACTGCTAGAATTCCTTAGCTCAAGACTTCCCCTTCATCCTCAAAGTCCATAATGGCGGGTTGAGTTTTTCTCACTTTGTATTACTTTGATCTCCTCTTTGTCTCTCTCCCACTTTTAAGTGTGATTATATTTGGCCCAATCAGATAATCTTCCCATCTTAAGATCAGCTGATTGGCAACCAGTCTGCAACCTGAGTTCCCCTTTGCTGTATAATATAAGATATTCACAGGTTCATGGCTTTAGGACGTGAACGTCTTTGTTGGGGGGAGAGAAGAGGACATTACTCTGCCTACCACAATCATGATGATCAAATGAGACTTACCCCAGGATTGTAAGCAATTTTCAAACAGGAGAACAGTGTTAAAAGAATTACAATACCCAACTTCCAAGATGTCCTATAACTCTACAGTAATCAAGGTAGCATGGTATTGGAAGAGGGAGCCTAATGAAAGAACAACCCTTAAATGATTATTCAATATTTAGTAAAAGTGCCAAACAAGCCACTTGAAGAAAATGTCTTTGCAACAAATAATTCTAGAGTAATTCAATATCAAGGGGGAAAACAAGGAGGAAAAAAACCTTAACTAATCCCCACTTCACAACATACAGAAAAATTAATTGATGATGGCTTGTATTTCAACCGAATAGTAAAAACAAAACAATTAAAATATGGGTAATTGAATAGATATTTCTGCAAAGAAAGATATACAAATGGACATTATTATGAGCATGAAAAAAGGTCTAAGAAGATGTAAACCAAAACCACAAGAGATACCACTTCATATTACTAGGATGGCTATAATATAAAAGACAGACAGTGACAAGGGCTGGAGAGGATGTGGAAAACTGGGACCCTCATATGTTGCTGTGGGAATGTAACATGGCATAACTGCTTTGGAAATCGTTTGGCAGTCCCTCAAAAGTTAAACATAGAGGTACCACACAACCCAGAAATCCCACTCCTAGGTGTATATTCAACAGAAATGAAAACATATGTCCACACAAAAACTTGTGTATGAATGCTCATAGCAGCATTATTCATAATAGCCCCAAAAAGTAGAAACACTCAGTGTCAATTAATTGATGAATGGATAAAGAAAATGTGATTTATTTCCAGCAATATACAGAAAAAAAGGAATATTATTCAACAATAAAATGAAGTACTGACACATTCTACAATATTGATGAACCTTGAAAATATTATGCTAATGAAAGAAGCCAGACAAAAGGCTACATATTGTATTATTCTATTTATATGAAATGTCCAGAATAGGCAAATCTATAGAGACAGAAAGTAGATTAGTGGTTTCCAAGGGCTGGGAGGAGGAGGGAAATGCTAATGGTACCGGATTTTTTTGTGGGGGTGATGAAAAAAATTGGATAATGGTGATGATTGTACAACTCTGTGAATATATTAAAAACCACTGAATTGTACACCTTAAAAGGGCAAATTTGATGGTAATGTGAATTATATCTTAACAAAACAAAATTGTATGGAGGAAAAAAGATGGATCAAAGACCTAAATGTAAAAGCTAAAACCATAAAACTTTTATAGAAAAATGTAAGAGAATATCTTTGTGACTTAGAGGTAGGCAAAGTTCTTAAAACCAATAGGTTTTGTAATACACTTCTGTATTAAAATGGATAGCTCTATCATGGTGTAAGAAAAAGCAAAGTGACAGTATAACTTTAATGGCAGAATGAACAGTAGGAGAAAGTACAGCCCTGGTCACAGCTGGTGGGATTTCACTGCAATTCAGCATCCTGCCTGCATTTTTTGCCCTGTGGATGAGAGGTGGTTTAAGGAAGAGGCCTCCATTCAGGAAAACTCTTCCTGTCGCCCCAGGAATTGATACGATCTGCTTCATGGACACAGTCCAAGCCTGCCCACTCCATGTATATTTCAGAACACAGGCAAGGATGCACCTCAGCACAACAGATGGGACTCTTCTAGACAGGGCCTTCTAAACACCCCCCGAGTTATCAGAACCCAGAGCTTCCAGGACACGTCAGATTCTTTGTTCTTGTTTTCACCAGTCCATCCCATTGACTTGACTTTTTAAAAAAACAATAGACCATTTCCGGAATCAATGTGTCTCTTTTTCCCTTACAGATCCGTACTTTTTATACCTCAATTTTTGATCAGAGCCTTCTGTGCTAAGCTGACCCTACAAAACATCTGCCTGGCACGTGAGACACCAAATCCTTTTTTGGAAAGCTTTTTGTGTGTGCCCAAAGAGACTGCTTCATTGTTTATTCCATTTTTGGCTTCCTGCAAGTTTAAATGTGGAATCAAGTGGAAAACGACTTCAAAATAGACAAGAGATTACATGAATCTTTCCATGTTTCATGTAGTCATGAAGATACATTAACCCTATCAGATATGAAACAGTGTGCCAGCGATGTGTTTTTTACTTTCTGATTTATGTACAGTAAAATTCACTTGTTTTGGTGTGCTGTTCTATGAATTTTGACAAATGGAGTCATATATCCAGCACAATTAAATGTGACAATAAAGGGAACCCTCACTAAATTGGAGTCAGGAGGCCAGAAGGGGACCCTCTTGCACAGTCCTCAGGTCAATTACAGGAAGACTTGTCAATAACAGACCCAACAAAAGACTCAGCAAATCCAGGCCTCAGCAGGAAAAGATGTGGTTGCATCGCTTACAGGAAATCAACCACCCCAGCAATTCAGCCAATGAAAAACCATCATCACCTTGAACTCTCACTTTTCTCCAATGGACTTTCATTCAAAACAACCCTTCCCAACTTCCTCCTTTTTTCTCTATAAAATAACATTCCCCTCCTTTGTTAGACTTGCCTATGTCTTTCGCTTTCGCTATAGCTTGTTGTCCTGAATTGCAATTCTTCACTATCCCTAAATAAATTCATTTTTGCTGGTAGTGTGCATAAACTGGATCCAGTACCCTAATAGGGTATATTTATTTGTTTATCATCTTCTCCCTGACTTGGGAACACAGGGTCTGGTTATTTTGTTCATTGCTGAATCTATAATCATAAGAACTGTGCTCAAGACAGGACACAGAACAACTCCACCACCCCAGAATCACTCCCTTGTGCTGCCCCTCTGCAGTCAAACTCTCCACCCTACCCTTAACCCCTGGCAGTCACTGTTTTATTTCTTTTCTATCTTCAAAGTTTTGCTTTTCCAAAATGTCATATAAGAAGAATCATACAGTGTATAACCTTTTGAGTCTGGCTTCTTGCAATCAGCATAATCCATCTGAGATTCATGCATGTTAATGTATGTATCAATGGTTCATTACATTGCTAAGTAATAGACCACTGTACAGATGTACCACACTTTCGTTTAGCCACTTGCTAGTTAAAGAACATTTGAGGTACTTCAGTTATGAGCAATTATCAACAAAGCTTCTGTAAACACGTGGGTATAGGTTTCTGTATAAACATGATTTCATTTCTCTTGGGTAAATCCCCACAATCATGATTGCTGCTTTCAAGGTATTTTTCCTTCATCCTTGGTTTTCAGCGGTTTGATTACAATGTGGATATGGTTTTCTTTGGGTTCATCTGATTTTACTGAGCTCCATGAGTCTATACATGTATCTTTCACAAAATCTGTGAAGTTTTCAGACATTATTCTGTCATTTTTTCCTGCACCAATATTTTTCCTCTTCTTCTGGGACTCTAATGACATATATGTTATACCTCTCAATAGTGTTCCATAGGTCCCTCAGCTCAGCTCAATTTTTCTCCTGTCTTTCAGACTATGTAATGTCTACTGATCTGTCTTGAAGTTCACTGACCCTTTCCTCTATCATCTTCATTCTGGGCCCAGAGAGTGAATTCTTAATTTCAGGTACTGTATTTTTCAGTTTTAAATGTTTAATTTGGTTCTTTTTTTCCCCTTCTATTTCTCTGTTGAGAATTTCTATGTTTCCATTCATTCCAAGAGTTTTAAACTTTGTCTCATGGAGAATGGTTATAACCAACCCTGTGAGATTCAGACTACATATTTCGTCTCACCTGCAGACAGTGGTCGTAACATCAGTTCAGTTTTTAAAGCCTGTGCTATGATGTTTGGGTTTGCCCAGTGTGTGCACCACTCAGGGATTGGTCTGGGGCTCGGGCAGTGGTTTATAGTGAAGGTGAGTTCTCAGAGCCTTTGTGTGGCTTCTCTGGGCCTGGGTGGCACAGGTGTGGCTTGGGGCTGAGCCTGAGACTTCTGTCAGTTCACACACAGAATCAGCAGACCCCCTTCTCCAGCTCTTTACTCTTGGGG
The DNA here is from genome assembly GCF_036321535.1 of Camelus dromedarius. Classification (NCBI taxonomy): domain Eukaryota; kingdom Metazoa; phylum Chordata; class Mammalia; order Artiodactyla; family Camelidae; genus Camelus; species Camelus dromedarius. Next base: position 52,437,367 of record NC_087438.1, read on the forward strand.
ACTCCCTCATACTTTCCAGCCCCCAGGGCTCCCTTTTCTTGGTTCCTCTGGTCAGAAAGACAGGTTTCTCTCAGGTTTTAGCCCTCTAAAACCTGAGGTTGTCTTTGAGAGTAAACCAGCCAAAAAAAAAAAAAAAAAAGAGAGAGAGTAGTAAGATTCTCCCACCCTCTCTGGACTAAAGGGGCCCATTTTCCCTGGTCCTCTGGTCGGAATCTTCCCGTGGGTTTTTTTAGGAGCCCAAACTCCCACCACAAAAGCAATGCAGATCCTCAACTGAGACTGGCCTTGGGGCAGGATTAGGCGAGAGAATAGAGAGAAAATAAATAAATAAATAAAATGGGAATTTCCCTGTATTCTCCAGCGAAAGATTCCTTTCCCAAGCTTCTGGTTAGAAACAGTGGGTTTCACCTGGAGATTTGTTGCCAAGTCTGCTACAAAGTTCCACGATTCCGTCAGCCCCCTCGGGTCAAAGCCAGGAGAAAGAGGATTGAAAACAAACCACGCAAAACTCACCCTGAGTGTAAGGGACTGGTGGTGCTCTGACTTCATCCTCGTTCACCATTTGCCTGTTGTTTACTTTCCAGGTGCCCCGGGCAGTTGTTTTCTGCATTGTCCGGCAATTTTAGTTGTAATCCATGAGAGACAGGCTCTAGGTGGCTGCCCCAAATAGCCCAGCACCAGAAAGATATGCTCATGACTTTAACGCGAATAGGCCAACAGGATCTATGATATCTAGTCTTGGTTTTTGTTTCACTTTTTCTTTTGCTGTTTTGTATCTACCTTTGCCAGAATTAATACAGAAGCAGAATGCATGACACCGCATGTCAGGTAACAATAAAAAAGAATGATTATTTGAAGGCCTTAATTAAGCACCTGCTCGGCACCCACACCTGCTGTCAGCACTGTGGGAAAAGACAACAGAGGCTCAATACATGGTCCCTCCTCTCAAGGGACACGTCAGCCATGAGAAGCCCTGCCCATGTGAAAGATACAAGACTGTCTGCTATTCGGATTAAAAAGGATACAAAGGAGAGAGATGAAAACGAGGGAATTAGAGAGGGTGACACAGAGGCCTTTCAACCTCGGGCCAGACCTTGACCGAGAAGAAAAGGCACATGCCACCCGAGGGGAAAAGGGCTTGATGGGCAATTATTCTTCTAAAGTTGGTTTTGTACCTTTTTATTATGCGTTGAGTTTATTTGCCCAAAGGAAAGCTAACAGGCGGTTTCTTGGGGCCCTTTTATTACTCCTGACCCTGTTCTTCACCGCCCCCTTCTCTCAACTTGGTAAAAAGCATTTCCAGGACTTTGGTTCAGAGGGAGGACTGGAGGCCCAGTCATGCTGGAGTGAGTCATGGGCTCTTTCCTGGGGAGTCTTGAATTACCACGGACAAAATTCTCAATAATGGTTGTAACTCGGCTGGTTGCTGGCATTGTTCGTGTGCTTCAGCTGAGTTAAAACATTCGGAAGTTTATTTTTCATATTTTATTTGGGTTGATTCCTACAATCACAAAGGCAGTATCTTTGTTCTAGGACAGCATCTATTATATTCAAAAATATTTTTTGTCACGTATCCAGAAAGGCTTTGCATGGAGCACCCCTGTGAGCAGAGAGCCACAGAGGAGGAGAGGCCACGGGCAGAGCACTTGCACAGATGGCCAAGTCCACTGTGAATTTTCACTTGCAGCTGTGTGGAAAATACCTATGCCAGTGACTCAACATCTTTGGACTTCTAGCTTTAAATTACAGCATGGAAGAGAACATTTTCAAGTGCTGAGCAGAGAGAGAGGCAGTGAACTTCAGCCAGCTTTGAGCCAATCAGCTCCCATGCACTGCAATACGGTTGGACAATTAAAAAATAATAATTCACGTATCCTGTCACCACCAGGGCATGAGGCATGGTCTGTGGGCAGCTGGCACGGCCACCGGGCTTGTGGTGGACAGAGGAATCGTCTCTATTTCCAATCATGGAAATTTCGCTTCCTGCTTGTGTGACTTAATGCTGGGGTCTTAGTTTTCTTTTCTGGACTGACATGTGATCAGACCCAGAGTCACTGCTTGGCCAGCCCATCGGGATCACACGTAAATGGCAGGACCCGTGACTGCATCCCATTTGTGCCTTTCCACGGTTCTGTCTGGGGACTCCATTCATCTTTCGTACAAGACCTTGCCTGTGTCCCTCGGTGATCCCCAACCCCCCACTTCCACCCTCCCCCCGACTGGCTGCTGCGACTGTATTTTGTCGCTTATCTAACACAAAATAAACAGAACAATCTGGAGCTAATTTAAGTGGTTTACCATATCAGGATACAGCTGGGAAAGATTTTCAGAAAAAGGCTCAGCAGGAACAATAGTACTGTGAAGTCGAGCGGCGGCAGAGCGCACAGGAAGGCGCTTTCAGACAGCCTGGCAGACAGCTGTCAGCCACTCCAATAACAAGCCCCGAAGCCAATGAAAACGGGCAGGGTCTGGACGCGCAGCTCAGCCGGAACCCTCACAAGGAAAACAAGGGACCCGAGGGCGCTCCGAGTGAGTGGCTCCAGTGTCGGGGCCACCAGCCTCCCGGGAGCCCTTCGGCAGGGCTCCCAAGCAGCAGGGACTCAAGAGGAATCGCAGATGAGGGACGATACTTCATTTCTCCTCAAAACTGGCCAAGACTTTTTTTCCTTTTTGACGTGCACGCATACATGCTGGCTTTATCCGGACTTCGGAATCCAGCAAGGCCCACGGAGGCACATATGTTTTTGACATCAGTTTCTTCTACTCTGCAGGCTGGTTGTCTTTTTTAACTCTTTGGGGGCCTCTGGCTAGACCTTGAATTTCCTGGTGCAACTTGACAGAGGCAAGAGAGCTTGAAGGAGTTAAATGAAGCTATGTGCTGCCCTTGAAAGAACTTGCAAATGCTTTATATATTAAAACTGAAAAAAAAAGCCCACTTGGATCAAGCGCTTGACAAAAATCCAACCAATTAAGTAAACGACATAGTCCTGAAGGCAGTGGCATTCCGTGCAGAGAATACTGGCTTGGAAGCAGGCAGCCTTTGACTGGGAGTCTACTTCTGCCACCACTGAAGGATCCTGGGTCAAAGTTTCCTCACTTGGGACCAGATGCCCTATTCTCTTCTTCCTCCTCTAATTCATGACATTAGCTTCTGCTCGTACCTTCTTCCAGAGAGCATTCAACTCAGTAAAAATTTCCCTCTGACAAGAGAAAATTCTGGGTCTATTATGAAACAATTCCATCTGTGTTTGAGGATAACTTTACAAAATAATACTTGTCTATATTCTAAAGAAAGAAGAATGTCATCTGGAAGATTCAACAAAAAAATTAAAAAGTAGAAATTAAATAAATGTTTTATCTGTCACTTTCCATGGACTGTATCATGCATCACAACAGACCATTTAAATAGCATTGGTTGGTTATCAAAGTTTCTATGATAATAGAACTAACTTAGGACTCAAATTTCTCGGTGTGCCACTAGGAAGAGATATGGATAGGTTTTCTAAGAGCAGAAAAGAACATGAAAACTTCTAAAAGACAAAAAAGATAGGAAGACAGAGAAATATTCCCTTTAGAAATGTATTTCCCTTCCATTTCCAGAGCATGTAAGTTTGGACAATGATTATTTCACAAATAACTGAGCACACTTTAAAAAAAAATCCAACTGCCTGAAAATATAAACTCTTTCTAGAACAGCACTCAAACAACAGCGCGTATCAGAATCACGGAGAAGGCTTGTTGATGCGCAGGTTGCTGGGTGCCACCTCCAGACCTTCTGGTCCAGAGAGGGGCCTAAGAATTTGCATTTCTAACAAGTTCCCTGGTGATGGTGACAATGATGCTTCTGAGACCACGCTCTGAAAACCATTTCTGCAGAGAGAGATTTAATGGCTGATACATTAAAGTCAAACCAGTTTTACTCTGTATCTTTTTTGTTGTTCTTGTGAATCACTGTCAAGTGAGGCTGAAGAGTGAGACTGGAAAAATAAGCAAGAACACAAGTAGGTACTGACTCAATGCAGAGTATTCATTAAAGTCACACAAAGAAAATGGCTGGAGCTTAACTTTTGTGAGGATTAAATTATAAAAGAATTATAAAAGTAGTTATTTTCTGAAGGGCAGAACTGACCTTTGCTTAAGGATGAAAGATGCGGCAAAGGAGAAATTTCTATAGTAATGAGTCCCTGGGTCTAGACTCTACATCTGTGTTTCTCATCCTGGCCACACAACAGAATCACCTGGGGAATCAAATCTTTGGAGAGGGGCTTTGGAAATAAAGAAAAGATTGCAAATCTGCCTAGAAGGTGTTTTGCCCTGTAGAAAAGAGTGAGTTCATGATTGGACCACAAAATCTCAAATAGTATCTTAGAAATCAACCCAAAGATAATGATGTCAAGGGAGATTAAATGGCATGTGAGAAACTGCACAGCTAGTTAGAAGCAAAGCCACAATTAAACCTCTTTTCCTGAAGCCCATCCAGATTTCTATCATTATTTGACTACAATGGCAATAATAATTTAAAGGATAGGGAAAAAAAGGTAATTAGAGAGAATTTAAAATAGAGATCTCAGTACACAACAGTAAGGTTAATAATCACCTTGGAGATTCCAGTGGTGTCATTCAAAGTACCTACTTTAAGAAACTGAGGAGTCAAAGCAGGCTTTTGTCAAGTCTGAAGGCACGCTTCTAATGAGTGGTTATGTAACCAGGCCTTCGCTAGCTACAACCTAAGTGGTTGTGGTGAGGTTGGTTAATAACATTATTGTAGGACACGAAGACCATATGTACTTGAAGAATAAGGAAAAAGAGAGAAGATGGACTAGAATGATGCTGTCTGGCAGCCTTAACAGTTCACAGGCAAGTTCTTCTCAAGTAAGCTGTTTCCGATACTCCATCCATGAGATCACCATATTGCACCAAGAGAGGTTTGCCAGAGGGAAAGTGAGGTCATGGAGGGACTGGATGAGGCCCACAGCTTGTCTGTGACTCAGCCTACTTTATGGGACTCAGATGGAATTAAAACTGCATTTTAAAAGCTGTATCTTCCACCTGGTTCCCATCACTGTTTTTGCTTAGCAGGAAAAGGACCTGTCAGTTTTTATCTGCAGGAGGTAAAAAGGGACAGCACATTTCAGGGAAAAGCAAATAAACACACTTGCCATGATGCCATGATGGTTTTAAGTTTATCAACACAGTAGGTGGGTCAGGAAGCCCTGCACCCATCCAAATAATTGCAACAGCAGCATGTCCTTCAGCCAGACCACATGGCATCACACAGCCAAGGAGAAGGTATGTTTTGAGCACATATTATGGAACAGAGATCAGACAGGAGCTTCTCCAACTATCTGACTAGGGCACTTATATGTTATGGGAACTTTTTTCTCTTGGCGTCAATTCACAATACCACTGTCCACTCCTGTTTCTTGATTAAAAAAAAATAGAAAACATACAATCAGAAATTATTTTTCAAGCAGCTGTGCTGAAAGAATATTTGAGGCATCAGAAAGAAGAATCAATGTGTCATTTTGATCACTTAAAAGCTTTTTTCATGGTTACTGAAAACACACTGAGAGCGAGGGGACAGGTCTCAGTGAGCCAGTGGGATCCACGAATGTTTCCTGATCAAGCCAGGGCAGTGCCTCCCCCACCAGTCCTTTTCTTACCAGCCAAAATCATGATGGGAACCAGGCTTTTAAAGTGCAGTCTTAATTCACTTTGACTATCACAAAGTAGGCTGAGTCACAGGCAAAAGCAGAAGTTTGGGGTGGACTCAGTATTCTTCCTATCCTGTTGTATGAAGGAACCTATTTATTTCATTTGATTCTCATGCTTCTCAGACTATGATCAGACACAAATGTACTGGTGCATTCTATCTGTTTGTTTTACAAAAGTGCATTAGAGTCTTTTGCTCCACATTTCACCACAGGCTCGGTGTTGTATATTCGTGCTTGGAGCTGAAATGTACAGACTTGCCATCTTAGATACATCACAGTTATTCTCTGACACTACGTATAAGTGTTGATGCCAAAATATCAGATTAAGTTACCAAAAACTTTAGCAAAAAAAACCCCAAAAAACAAAAAACCCAAAACCCTCTCTTTTCTAGCTGGAGTCACCCAGAGCATGATTTCTTAAAATGCTGGCAATGGCTAAAACTTATGTTTTAAAATAATTTTTAGTATCAGAGAAATTGTTGCCACAGAGAGTTAAGTATTTACCTCGGGTAGTAGAATAATGAATAATTCAGTTTCCTCTTCATGCCTTTCAATAGTTTTCTAGTTTTCTACCATGATCACATATTAACTTTTTTTTATCAGAAGCATGATTAATTTTAAATAAATGAATGAGAATTCTAAGGATTTCTTTTGAAAGCCAATATTAAATCTAAAATAAGTGTGGCTCATTGTATAAGTAAAGTCTACTCTGGCAAACCAAAGGTCAGAAAGTATTATTTTACAAGTTAATTTACAAAGAAGAAAGAAATGAACCGGAAAGTACATTTTTCAGAGAGAAAAGTAACACTTTAGACCCAAATTATTAAAAAATATAAAATGAAACAAGCCCTCGAAGTCTCCCCCAATCTTTGTCTAAGCCACACTATGTTGGAACAGGGCGGCCCGTGTACCCGAACGGAGTGGCCCCAAATACCCAAATACTCATACAACGGCACTGAGATACTGTATATTCATTGTATTCCATGAAAGTCCTTTTACGGATATTAAACATGCCTGTTAATTTTTTAGGTAACGTGCCAACCAACAGACTACTTTCTTCAGCTCTTGAGCTTGCTCCGCATTCCTTACCTGTGTATTTTTAACTAGAAGAGGCATGGTTCAATGCTGGTAGCATGTCCCCTTTTCTCAAATAAATGTGGTCTTCACTATCAACGTGCATTCTGTGTGGTTTCTGTTTCCCATTCATTTCCTGGATACCTTCTTGAGTTATCTGATAATTACCTGATCAAGTAACAATGGCTGCCACTTCAGTTAAAACTGACACAATTCATCTGGCCCATATATCTAGGCCCTCGGCTTCTTTTTTTGAGCTGCACAAGGGACTTTTCAGAGCTGTGTGGATACTGTAACTCAAAGGAAACCAGCGCTCCCAGGACAAGACCCGCTACATCGAGGATCGTGATAAGTAAAGCATTTTGTTCAAGTCAGTTCAAGGCAAGCTAACACTAAGATAAATGAGTCGTTGTAGTTTTAATAGGAAACTGAAATTTGGGGTGAGGATAACGTGTGGCAAATGAGGCATGACTTCCACAAAATTCAAAATATCCCAGACATTTATGAACATCTCGTGTGTGAACAAATAATAATGCTCATACAGTCTAGCCTACGTTTCTTATAAGGATCTCAGCAGGTCTGCGAAGGCTTCCCATGCGAGTTCCAAGGCCGATAAGCAGCCAGCTACATCAAGATGCCCTGATTTTTGGCACAAGGAGAAAGCACCTCCCCAGCCTGTTCCACTTCAGAGTGAAGAAGACTAGGTCTGGGCACATGGACAAGCTTTCTTTAGTCTAAAGCCAAGAGCAGATTTTTGATCAAATTTCTGGGTTATTGTGGTAAAACATTAAACTTGCCTGTCTTCCGGGAATATCTGGGTAGTACAAGAGGTCACCGAGATAACACCTCCAGGAACCCTACCCCCAAACTGCCTATGTCACCCCAAGTCATTCTTCTCTTACTGACAAAAACCAAAAGATAAGAAGGCAGCCTAGAACATTAATTTGTCCTGTAGATAAAAATGTTACCTTACGGCCAAGTTTTCTCCTTGAGCTTTATCATTTCCCTATTAAACTGTATCATTCATCATGCCCTAAAAGCAATGTAAGTGTCTAAGGAAATCAGAAACAGTAAGGAATGAGGGAAGGACTTAGTACCTGGAGGTGGTTACTCATCCTGGTGGGGAGGGTGTGGGAGGGGGATCTTTCCAGCCTGTTTTCCACCAGGAATTACACATGCACATATACCTACACAAACACATTGCAAACGTTAAAATATCAACCTACTATGTGCAGCGTGCCAAGCACAGGGCTAGAGTAATGAACAAGACAGTCAATGCCCCTGCTCCCTTGGAGCTTAATTTGGATGAGGAAGGCAGGTGATAAACCAGTAAAGAAAAAAACCAAATACAAAAGATGATGTGGTAAGTGTGCTGTGATAAGTGTTATGAAGAAAGCCAACGCTGTGATGTGACAGACAGTGTGGGAACAGGGAAGGCAACATCAGACGAGGAGTTGACTTGTGAACTGAGACTTAAAATGACAAGGCATAAGCCCTGGGAAGGTTAAGATGGGGAGAGTTCTATACAGAGGGAACTCAGGTTCAAAGGCCCTCTCTAATACAATATTAGGGTAGTGGGATACATCATGCCAAAGTTTCTTTAAAATTAAAGATTGTATTGGGGGTGAGGGTATAGCTCAAGTGGTAGAGCACATGCTTAGGATGCACAAGTTTCTGGGTTCAATCCCTGGTACCTCCTCTAAAAGTAAATAAATAAACCTAATTATCTCCCCCTCCCAAAAAAGGTTTTTAAAAAATAAAATATTGTATTAACTATATTGCTGATAATTTGTCAAGAAAAATGCAAGCTAGATGATGCCTGGCAATCAACCACAGAGAAATGTCAAATCAAATTTTACAATCATCGCCACTTTTCTTCCATTATCTGTGCCACCCACCTACTTAATTTTATTGAAATGTATTTATATGATCACATACATAACCGTTTGAAATCCTTTCTTGAATGCAGTTGTGTTTAAAGGTAGCAAATTAAACCACAGGTTTGAGGGGAATCAAGGAAAACCAAATACTCTTCAATTTGGCCAAAATCAGTTAATTTCTTAGAAACTTACAATGGAACAAATCAAGAGAAAGTCACCACACTTCCTCAGGTTGGCCCATCAGCTTCATGAGACTTCCTTTCAAACCTCAAGACAATTAATTCATAGTTTTTAACTGTAAGTTTGAGATAAAAAGTAGATTTACTAGTAAACAGAAGATTTATTGTTTCTCTTGGGAAGGTATCTCCTTGTACATGGCAACTAAATATTCCACACGCGGTTTCCTAGCTAATGTATTTGCACATCGGGGATTTCTGACGGCACTACTAGGAGCTAAGACTGCCACTCCTCACCTCCTAATGCTTCTTTCCTCCTAGATGGAGTCAGGAGCCTTAGCAAGGCCACATAGTGTCAATTTTCTAAATGAAGTAGAATTATTTTAAGTGGAATTATACTTACGGAAACTTTTCAGGGATGTTCCCTTTTAGTTTATTGTAGACTGCATCTAATTTGATTTTTAAGGGCCTTTCAAATATATATACATATTCAACTTTTTATTTTAGAATACCGTTAGAAGCACAGAAAACTTGCAAATGTAGAACAGAGTCCCCATAGACCCCATACCCAGTTTCTCCTACTGTTAACATCTTACATTAATTATTCCTACATATTTTGGGTGACAAAAACCTTGATTTCATGTGCACACACACACTTGAAGAATTTTCAACCCAATTTGGTATTTCTTGTATGGTTTAGTATGAAAATTATAATCTTTCAAGATCTTAATGTCTGATTTTTTTTAAATGTTAGAATAATAGTGATTTATTCAATTAAGTAATTCTTCTCCAGACATTTTTAGAGTCAAAGCAATTTTTCTTCATCAAAAGGTCACTACCAAATAACTATCTAATTAGCAAAAACACATTTTTTCTCAGTTTCAAAAGTAATTAGAAATTACAACCGTGAAGGGTGCTGATTGGGTTTTCACAGAAGCATGAAGTGCCTGAGCCCTTTTGTTTGTTTCACTCCTCTGCTGATGAAGGGTACCTTCATTAACCCTTTGTATTCTGCATGACACTGCCAATGCTGCATTTCTGTAGGTGGTAGAGGAGCAGGAATAAGACAGACTCAGGTGAGCTCTGAGGTTGTCTTAAGCGTGAGGTATTCTACAGATGGGCAGAGTTTCAATATAGGAAATTAGGAACCCCATTCTCCAGTCTGGGAGAAGAAAGTGAAGGTGGGGTGGGGAGAATGGTGCTCCAGAGGCCTCATGGGAAAGCCTGCTGCAGTGACAGCAAGTTAGAGTGACCATGTACATGCCAGTGAGCCTGTGACAGCCCAGACTGGAGAGTGCCGGGGACAGGGCACTCTGTGGGGATCACACAGTCTTTACTCTGCACAGATGATGTCTACTCACCCCAAAATGGCAGCGCATTTGCAACATCCTGGTGGTTCCTGAATTTGGAGAGACTGCCACTGCTGACAACGAGCCTGGGATGGACTTCAAAAATGATCAAGGACAGTCCAAATGCCTGAGGGAGTCTGGTCAAGTGGGATTCACTATTGTGTGCTTAGCATGAAGCCTTGCATAGAGGAGCCAGTGAATATTTGTTGGGTAGATGAAAAATGGAAGAGTTTACTCACCCCATTAAGGATGGCAGAGACTTGGGGTTATATGCAGTTGTTAGAGCTCAGAAATCAAGGGCTTTCCAATAAGGCAACCACAAGACTGCATTTGCATTCAGAGCATTGGCTGATTCGAAGTTGCATCTTAATGTCCAGACTCCTGCTTAGCAAGCCACTGTACTGGAAAGCGTGAAGACATTTTCAAAAGAAAAAGGCTCCTTCACATCCCAAGCCCCAAGAGGCAGGAGGAGGGAATATCAGGGCAGAAGAGCCCCTACTACAAATGAATTCTGGAACTGGTAACCGTGGTGTTCTCTGGGAAAAGAAACCGGGAGGCTGGAGGACTGCAGTTGGTAGACAAACTTTTTTTTCACCCACTTTCGTACCCTTAAAAATTTTGTACTTCATGCATTACAGGTTCAAAAAATAAAATATGTTATTATTTTTAAATGAACTCTGTATTAAGTCATATATCTGGAACAAGACTACTATGAAATAATCAGAGACATGTCTACAACAAGAGACAGGACAGAAGTGAGGGGTCCAAAGATATACTGTGGACTTAGGTCCCAGTCCTCTACCCTCTGGCCACAGGCTACCTGAGCAGGTACCTGGACAGGTGCATCAGTGGATGATGAGGCTGGGTGAGTAGCGATGACCCACACCTCCAACAGCAGGTCGGGTAAGATCATCTCTCAACACCTGGACCCTCATTTCCATAGAGCTCTGCACACCTGGTGATCTGACTCCACATCCTAACCTCTCAGCACCTGAAACTCTTTCTCCTTGCTCCTCACAGACTGTCGTCAGCAGAAGTTCCTACTTTTAGGACTCCTGGCTCTGACTGAAATCTGGCTCTCCCCTGAGGACACCACATCCTCTACAGCTTCATTGCTCATCACTGCACTCCCTAACTTTCCCCACCCTCCTCCCTGCCCACCACGCTTCTCCCTCCAGGTCTGAAGTTCATGCCATCAGACTACACCACTGACTCAACTACTTTCTTGTAGGTGTTTACAGACTCCTGGATGTATCCTTCCACATTGCTTGAAGATTTCAGCACCTAGTATCCTGCCATTCTCTCCAGTACCACTCCTGTCATAATCCTTGATGATTTCAATATTGATACAGATGATCTTTCCAAAACCCTCAGTGACCTGACACCTCCCCCCCTTCAATGATCTTATCTTCCACCATTCTATAGCAATTAATACTCCCGGAGTCACTTTAGGACCTTGCAGTGACAAATTTTGCAAACCCTCCACAATCTCAATTTCAAGCATTACACTTGCCAGCAACCACCAATCATCTTATCAACTCAGTTCCAGTAAAACTGAGCTGTTCAAAATGGTAACCACTAGGAAACTGGGTAGTCACATGTGAAAGAGTGAAATTGGATCCCTATCTTACACTACTCACAAAAATTAACTTGGAATGGATTAAAGACTTCTGTGTAAGACCTGAAACCAACAGCTCCTAGAAGAAAACAGGGAAAAACCCCTTGACTTTGGTCTTGGCAATGATTTTTTGGATAGGACACTAAAAGCATAAGGAATAAAATAAAAAATAAACAAATGGGACTGTATCAAACTAAAAAGCTTCTGCATAGCAGCAGAAACAACCAACAAAATGAAAAGGCAATCTACAGAATAGGATAAACCACGTATCTGATAAGAGGTTAGTATTCAAAATACACAGGGAACTCATACAACTCAACAGCAAAAACAAAACAAAACAAAAAAACAAATAATCCAATTTAAAAATATGCAAAGGACCTGAACAGTTTTTCAATTGAAGTACAGTTGATTTATCATATTATGTTAGGTGTACAGCAAAGTGATTCAAGTGTATACACACACACACACACACACACACACACACACATATATATTTAAATAAAAATAATATATACTAGTGTGTATCTGTTAATCCCAAACTGCTAATTTATCCCTCCCCACCCTTTCCCCTTTGGTAACTATAAGTTTGCTTCCTATGTCTGTGAGTCTGTTTCTGTTTTGTAAATAAATTCATTTGTATCATTTTTTAGATTCCACATATAAGTGATATCATGTGGTATTTGTCTTTCCCTGCCTGACTTGCTTCACTTCGTATGATAATCTCCAGGTCCACCCATGTTGCTGAAAATGGTAATATTTCTTTCTTCTTTACCATATCTCAACAACCCTCCACCAAGTCCTAATTTCCCTCCTTAGCCAGCTCATATTACACCACCTTCCCCGTCTGTCTTTTCAGTGTATTCACTTGGGCAAAGTCAATCTCATTACATTCAGCCTTCTGTGGCTCCTCAGGTATCCAGAAACCAACTTTCATCAGTGCTTCCTTGGCCAAGTTTTATAGCCACAAATTCTCCTCTTGCTGGAAGCCCACGTGGCTTGACAGCCAGCACATAACAGAATGAGTGAGCGTTGTAAAGGGAAGACCAATAGCCAAAAAACCGCATCAGGGTCCTACACCCACATCTGCCTCAGCCTAGCTGTGTGACCAGAGGAAGTCACTGAAACCCTTTGGGGCTCAATATGCAGAGTATGAGATTTTCAGCCTTTCTAACTCCAACGTGCTATGATTTGATGAAGACAATGGGAGTCGGTATGAACTTGGGGCTGTGAGTAAATGTTTTCTGACACTGTCTCTGCTTGGATCAAAAGCAGCAGCTTGCATGCCGGTAGTTGGTTCTGGCAGTGATCCTCGGGGGCAGGAGTGAGAGGCTGGGGTTGAACAGAGAAGGAGGGGAAAGCTGCCCCAGGTGACTCATGCTCAGTCTCACTGGTACCCTTGAGAACCCTGATGATATTCATCTCAGAACTGTCACTGTGGGGAACATCTGGGGGAAACATTTATCCCCTGGCTCCCAGTGAGTGAGGGTGGCCCCACAGGCTGGATGAACTCCTGGCACGTGGGTTACGCACGTGTGAGTCTCTCAGTGTTAGAGAACATGTGGGCTCAGGACAAGGCACGGTGGATGCCATGTGTGAAGATGACCAAAGCCTGCTTTAAAGTGGTCACTAGAGCAGCAGCTGGAGCGAGATGTGGGCTACGAGGATCCGCCGTGATGCAGAGGCATCTGTGACAATTGTCTTAATAAGTGCGGTTTCTAAATGAAAGCCTAGAGTCAAAGGATGCATTTATGGCTTTGCTTTTAACTACAGATCACTCACTGTCCTTTGAACCCATCTCCTCATCTGAACATGGAGACTAACACCGCTCACATTCTGGGAAAGGCTTACAATCGAAGTGTCACAATTCAATGGTTTTAAGAACTTCAGTAATACTTACAGACAGAAACTGACTATTGGGCCATCTGCTCCTGCCTGTCCCAGGCTGCCTGGGTGCAGATCCAGGCTCTGCACGCTGAGATGCCACACTGGAGTCTACGGCTTTCCCTGCCACCCGACGCCCACCCACCCTCAACTGCAGGGTTATGTGTAGGCCTCTGCCTCGTTTCCAAATGCACATTCCAACAGCCTGCCCAGCCCTTATGAACCTCCTCTTTTAGGAGATTCTGGGCTCTGTTCATGTAGCACGACTGAACGGGGTCCTGCTTCAACCTAAACACAGATCCAACATTTGTCCAACATATTGCCCAGAGATGTCTGCTGTGGTGTCCTCCCCAACTAGTGCCGAAGGCAAAAGCTCAGACAGTGATGATAGTAAGAATGGTAGCTGCCATGATTAAACCCCTACCTTAGCCCAGGCCAGCATCAGGTGCTTTATATGAACTGTATTATTTAATTCTCACAACAGTCCTGTGACTAAGCTTTATCCCCATTTTGCAGACAAGAATACTGATGCTCAGAAAAGTAATTTACCCAAAGTCACCCAATTGCTAAGTGGCAGGATGGGATGTGAACTCAGGTTTGTCTGATTACACAGCCCCTCTGTCTGCTACACTGTCTCTCCAAGATGGGTCTCAAACTTGCCATGTCTTCCAGCCCAAATCAGACTCTTCACCAACCTTCTGGAGCCGGTCCTATACTCAACTCAGCCCCCTATTCCTGGCTTGGCCCAGACTGGGCTTCCTGCCCTTTCCCTGTTCCCAACACGCCAAGAAGTTGATTTTCCAGGGAGTTCTATATTGACTGAAACTGGAATCTTTTTTTGGCGTATTATACTGCTCTATCGGGCATTTGACTTGGGCAGCCTTTTGAAGTTAAAATGTAGTCTCAGTTTTGGTGTGTTCCTTTGCATTGGGAGAAAATCGAGGTCCTTTACTAAGTTCCTATGATGAGCAATGTATGCTCAAGGCCCAGAGAGTAAAGGAGACAAAGCAAGAGCAGAACGTGCTTCAGGGAACAGACTGAATTCGAGTTGAGATAACAGCACGGAACCTGAAAAGCAAAGCACTGTCCTGAAAGACCAACATTTTAAATCATTTTTCTTTTCCAAACTACATTTCTTCTTACTCAGCACACGGGATATAAGAAAGAGCCACTGACCGTTAACATACTCTTTGTATTCTATACATTTTTCAAGCTCTTGAACACTTAAGGAAACCAACGCTGGCTGACTGGCTGGGTGTCTCCCAGGAAGAGACTGCTTACGTCTGCTCCTTTCTGAATCCTCAGACTTTGAGTCTCATTATCACAACCCATCACTTCTTTCTCATTTACAATTCTCAGCAGGATCCCTGGTTGATGGTTACACAGACTATGCACGAATCCACAGGAACTCGGTTTCTGCTCTCAGTGTAACAAGTGATCTTGCTGAAGCTCCAAAATCAATCCGAGCTTCAAGACTTGAGAAAAGATTAATAACAAAGGGACGGCCATATCTAAGAGCAAAGTAAATAAATTCCTGCAGAGAAAATAAATGCCATTGGGTTTTAG
This sequence comes from Camelus dromedarius, assembly GCF_036321535.1. Lineage (NCBI taxonomy): Eukaryota > Metazoa > Chordata > Mammalia > Artiodactyla > Camelidae > Camelus > Camelus dromedarius. The sequence goes on from NC_087438.1 coordinate 52,452,625, forward strand.
TCAGACATAGCGATAAGACTGATTAATGCCACAGGAATATGAGCTGACAAATAAAGCAGTGGGATGTGATCATGAAGGCTTCAGAGCTTCACAGCAACAAGCCAGCAAAGATGCCTAAACATTTTTTTTTAATTATGTTTGGAAGAAAGTAAAAGTACCCAGATCAGGAATTCAATTTACCTCTCAACTTTCTAAACACTGTATAAATAACTGTACTATTGAACAAAGCATGGTGTACGATTTAATACAAGGAAGTGTACATGAAAATAAGACGTGCATTCCCACTTTTCAGAACAGCTTGTTCTCAAGTACAAAAGACACTTGAGTACTCAGCCAGCCATGTGATACTATGAATGTAGTAGCTGGAATGGAAAGCAAAAGATCTACATTTTCAAACCATTTCTGTTACTGGTCACGTACGCTTTTCCAACAAATCACCTCCCTTGTGATTATATCCCTATTTACAGAAAGGTGATAATTATTTCTCCTCTGCTCCAGAGAATTAGAAGATAATGTGGCAGTACAGCAAAGGGAACATTTTAAAGACTTTAAGAAGCAATAGCACCTTGGTGGGGGATGTCGATAAGGGGGGGAGGCCATGCATGTGTGGGGGCAGGGAGGATGTGGGAAATCTCTGTATTTTTCTCTTCATCCTGCTGTGAACGTAAACTGCTCTCAAAAAATAAAATCTTTAAAAAATTTTTTCTTTTTTGGAGAAGACTACTTCTATTTTATGGAGAAATACTTTTCCGAATAGCGAACTTGTCCCAAAAAAGACAGTGTAATCTTAAAATAGAAAAAGATCACTGAAAATGGAACCACACTGAGCTACCACCGCTTCACACACACTAGGACGGTGATAATTCAGAAAATGGAAAATGGATACAGAGGCCTTGAGAGTATCTTCAACCTATGTAAGTACTAATGATTAAAATTTCAAAGAATATGTTCTACAATGTGGGCATTTAATAATATGCTGATTCAGGGTCCCATAACCCTATTTGTTGTATGTTGCAACAATATTTCTTCTGGCACCAGGAGGGAAGTGTTATCACATCATAGCAAACGAGTTAAATATTTGGGGTTTTCTTTAGAGCAGTTGGAGAAGACTTCCTTTCCCCCTTTTACCTCCATCATGTTGCACTCTGCTTTTATAAAATAATAATAGGTATGATCTTGGTTCTCGCCCAAGTGTGTTTCTACACGCTACGGCCCACTGGAGGTATGGACTTCCAGTAATCAGACTGCCTTCTTTCTTTCTTTCTTTTTTTTTTTTTTTGAACATTCCAACTCCTGATTTACGAACCTAAATGAACCACATCTTTCAGTGGAATCGATGGGAGGTAACACCCTTATTTCAATAATGCTGTCAATGCTCAAAATTGTTTTTGGAAATGCCTTCAAAGCCAGTTTATGAGCCTCCTAAGCAAAATGACCTCACCATTCATGTCTCCAAACAAGGAGGTTAACAGACACAGCTTTTGCCTCGAAGAAACCTACAGTCTACTATGTGTTATTCCCAGCTTCACCTGATCATTAAGGGAGAAAATTTTCAATTAAAAATCCCTGGGGAACTCCCATGAGTTATGAATTATTGCAAAGCCACAATCTAGAGCAACACTGTCCAATACAAGTATAATCTGAGCCACATATGTAATTTAAAAATTTCTAGTGGCCACATTTTAAAAACGTAAAAAGAAACAGTTAAAATTAACTTGAATAACATATTTTATTCAACCCAATATGTTAAAAAGTATCAGTTCAACCTGTAATCAATATAGAAATTACTGAGATTATTTTACATTCTTTTTTCATACTAAGCCTTTGAAACTCAGTATTTCGCACTTACAGTACATCTTAATTCAAATTATCCACATTTTGGATATTCAATAGCCATCTGTGGTGAGTGGCCACCTACTGGACAGCCCAGATCTAGATCTTTTTCTCCCCAAATAATGAAGGCTAGTGTGCTATTCAGTATTGGGTTGACTAACGGTTCTTCTTGGCATTTTCTTAACTCCTTTAACTTGTGAGTACATGACCATGGTATAAGAAAGCTATTTATGACATTGGGCAGAGTTTGGTGTTATAACAAAAAAATTCTATAATAAGGTCAATTTGATATATGCCAGAAAACATGAAAATTGAAACAGCACTAGTAAAGAAAGGTCTAGAAGCTCTTTCATCCACCAACAATTTGGCCTCGGTTGGCCTCTGAGATGCCACCGTAGCTTGGAGAGGCTGCTTGTGGCCTTCTCAAAACTAGGAAAAGCTGGAGACAGCTTGGAAGAGGAGGGTTATGCCTTTTCCCAGGAAAAACAGAATCTGTGATCTAAGCTGCCTGATCATTCATAACCCAAACATCCTGAGAACAAAGGAATAGTGTGGGGGCAAGGACGTGAGGAGAGCAGGAAGCTGGAGGGGCTGGAAAAGCTAAGACAGGAATTTAGGGCTTAGAACCAGCAGGGGAGAAAGAAAAGGAAATTGAAGACTCAGAAAGTGCCCCTGAAGACACTTCATTCCATTATGCTGGGAGACCAAGGCGGCCAGGACTCCCTGTATTCTTAGCAAGAGCGGAGACTCCATCCACGGCCCAGACCTTCGCACAGAGGTTCCTCATGTCTGTTGTGTGGGACAGAGGCTCATCCTTCAGGGGGAGCCGCACTAACCACCATCAAGATTTCTACCTGAGGTACGCAGTGTCGCAGAGCCTCATGTGAGGTTCTCTAACAGCTGAGCAAAATCCTGGGCCACTTGGCCAAGGGCTGGACTGCTTGCCCCACCTCCCACAGGCACTTTGGAGGAACCACAGCTCCTACCCCAAGCTCTAGGTAAGGATCCATGAGCAATTTTTTGCGAATGAATGGAGTTGCTCTCCTTTAAAGAATTTTAAACTCTTCCATCAAAGGATCAAGGGTGGAAACTTGAAACTTTGAACATTAAAAAAAAAAAAATCCATGAAATTAATCGTGTTCTGTTTCATAATTTGCCTCATTTCTTTTACAATCAAAATGTTTCAAATTATTAACTAGTTAAGTTACGTAATTTTCCTTCTATATATTCAAGCAAAATTAACATCCTAGGAGGACACATCTGTGGTTTTGTATGGCCCTCTGAACACCCACGGGAAGGCCAGACTGGCCAAGCCACCACTCCCAGAATACGCTTCTGCTTCCCTCCTCCGGCCGGTCCGCTCATGCACTCTCCATGCCCAGAACGCCCTGCCCTCTCTTTCCATTCACCTACAGATACCTTACCCATTGCTCAGGTGCAGTTTAATTTACAACCCATCACCTCAGTGAGGCCTCCCTTGCTGACCCTGATCCAGAGGCTCTCTCCTCCAGCCTGCATCATTCCATTCCGCCCTCTCTAACTTTAACCTGCGGACTGTTGGTACGTGGGTGTGTTGCTGTACCTAAATGCAGGCCCAGTCCTCCACCGGCAAACACATCCCGGTCCTGTGCTGGGCACTGCGCTGGACCAGTGGCTCCACAGCCCCTTTGTCCTCCTGCTGACCCTTCCCTGCCCTCAGTAACATTTCTCCTTCACTGAGTGATTTTCAGCCTGGAGGTCAGGGAATAAACACAAGTCCTTCGAGAGCCCCAGACATGGGAAATGGCTTCTCCAAACCAGACACTTGCTTGGCCTCTGCCTCCCCTCCAAGGGAGCGTGATACTTAGGCCTCACATCTTTAGCTTTGCACTCTCCTCAGGACCAGTGCATTGTCCTAAATAAAACTGAGTCATGCTTATTAACTAATTCTTGTTGTCAAGAAAATGATGACTCACCTGGTCAGGTGGCCTCACTTGGTGACAGCCTGATGACCACACCCCACCATAGACACCAATCACACCACTCCCTTCAGGGACTCACAACGTGAGCTGCATAGACTGCACACAGGGCATTTTGGGAATGAGATTTTCAATGGACCCCACCATTCAGCCTGCTCTACTATCTCTGGACTTGAGAAGGACCTTCTAACACTAAACAAGACACCAAAGTGGGATTCTATAGTAGTACCTCAGAGCCAGCATTCTCAGTCCAAATACAGTATTCCCTTCTCCCCTTACCCCCACTTCTTTTACACTTTTGACTAATGTGTGTTTCTCAGAGTACATTACCAGATCACAGGCTGTTTTGAAGACAGATAAAACTCTGGGGTTATTTGCTAGTCTCCACAGCAGTGGATGTCACTTTTAATGTGTGTGAAGATTTTTGAAGCAAGTTTTATTTTTTAAAACTCTGCACAAATAAGAAAGTACTTTGGGATGGAAATGATAACAACAACAACAAAATCACTGTACTGGGAACAGTCATCCTGGGAGAGGTGGATCTGATGCGGCCCTTACTGTGAAAGAGAAACAGGAACAAGATCCTGGAGATTACCGCTGGTTAAGAGTGAAAACCGCCAGAAAGGAATCAACCTGTGGTGCCAATAACCTCTGAAATATTTTCTCATTAAGAAAACATGAAAAAAGAGCCCCTGCTAGTTTAAGAATTGTTCTGTAAGAAAGGAACAAGCCTGGAAGGCAGACTTCTGTATACAACGTTCTGTTGATGCTTTGTACTGAAATGCCAAAGTCAGCAAGAGAAACGATGGGGACTTTTTCAAATGTATTTTTATTGTTTTTAGGCCTGGCAGGGGGAAAAGCAAAGGGTGAGCAGCCTGTTTGAGGCCAAGCACAGAAGAGCTGTCTCCCGCGAAGAGCTCTGGCCCCGGTTCCCAGGCCCTCCTTGGAAAAGCAAGTCTCCTTAAACTCCTGGGAAAGGAGGAGACGCGGCCTTTTCTCCGCTAAGAGGGGGCCTCGGATCAAGTCGGAAAACCACAGCAATCACTGTCTAAACCCAGAGTGGAGAGGAATCTGGGACAGAACGCCGGCAAATGCAGCCCTGGAACTCTCCATTTGGGGAGCAAATGCCTTGTTTCAAATGCAGTCTGCACACAGGCACAGCAAGCGGTCCACTGCCTCGAGGAGAACCCCACACGTGGAGAATAAAAGGGGAAGAATGAGACTGTTTGGGTTCTTTAGTAGCTAAAATTTAGCCACTCTCATTTTTTTGTTTTCTTAAAAAAAAAAAAACAACAAAAAAAACAAACCTACCACAGAGTAAATCTCCATTACTCCTCTCTGGAAGGCATGAGTATAAACGACACACAGCTTTTGTTTGTCAACTCAAAATACTGGTCCCTCTTCGAAACCTACATTTTTATCTCCCATCTATAATGAATGACATTGATTTTTTTAAAATCCCAGACCAGAACCACCTGAAACACAATCCACTTTCTGCTGGTTCAGAAACTAGTAACTCCTAGGCCACCCAGTCCCTTCTCTCCTCCTCCCGCTGCCCACGTGCGTTGGCATCTGTAACCTGGGGAGACCTGGCTTCATTTCAGCCCCTTCCTCTGCTGTGACTGTGGCTCCAATGAGTTCTGCGAGACATGTATGGTCTAAGAAATAGATCCGTTTTAAATGTGACCTTTAAAATGGAGAGCAAAACAAGAGGAGAAAGTAAACCCAAGCACATTGGAGAGCTTGCAATTTAGTCAATAAATGTGCTCAGTTCAACACATAGTTTCCATTAATCATAAACTCAGGGAGAGGCCGCCTCTCATAGCATGAGGACAAAGATTATTTCATGTTTCTCACTAAATATAAGCGTGATACGAAGAAGACAGTTTAGGTCAGGGTTTTCTATACACTAATGGATTCAACAGCTATTTGTTTGGAGGTACCCAGTATTTTCATGCTTATAAAGAAGAGCAGTGCTAAGTGAAGTAAAGTGAGAAAACTGGAACAAATGAATCACCACTCTATAATCAGCCAGATCTTGGGCCTGTTTCCTTGGGTTTTAATCATATTATTATAACACATTATTAAATTCTGCTTTCAGGCAATGAAATTGTCAATAAACACGGAAAAAGTCTCCAGAGGAAGAACTGCAAATTCCGTTTCCCCTTACAGTCAGCCTCTCTCCTAAATGTAAGTGAAATGGTTATTCTGAAAAGAGTTAATACAAATATATAATGGCTGCATAAAGATGCTGAGATGGATCTCTGTTTTCCTTTCAAGGTTTTAGAATCAGTTTTCTGAGTTCTAATTCACGATCTAGTTGCTTCAGAGCTGGCCCTAATTTTAGCCCATTTTATTCAGGGTCAGACTTCTGTGACAATTCCTGGAGTTTAGCAACTATAAAGCTCTGCCGTGGCGATAAGATCCCAGGTTAAAATGGTATCTTCCTGAGGGGGGAGGGTATAGCTCAGTGGTAGAGCGCGTGCCTAGCATGCACAAGGTCCTGGGTTCAATCCCCTGTATCTCCATTAAAAATAAATAAATAAAAACCTAATTACCTCCTCCCCTGCGCCCCCTGCAAAAAAAGTTAAAAATAAATAAATAAAATGATATCTTCCTAATAGCTGCTAATTAACCAATATCCTACTAAAACAACACAGATACAGAATAAGATGAATAATATCATGTTGTGATGAGTTAGAACAAGACGAAAACTCATGCGAGAAACCAAGACTCTGGCAACCTGTAATGCCAGAGGGAACCTTCGAGAAATTTCCATAAGCTGGAGAAGCTGGGCTGAAGGAACAAGGGCTGGTCTCCCCTGTTTGCCTCATGATGGGGAGCCACCTGCCTACCTGAAAAGAGGCAGGAAGGCAGCCCAGGAGGGGACAGTGTTAATTTTTGACATAACCAGAGGATTACTACCTTCTCGATTTTTCTGTCTGCACTTAGAGATCACAACTCCCAGAAAACAATGGGCAGGAGAAGACAGGGTCTGGCAGTGGGGCACACTACCCTGGCAGTGCCCCTGAAATAAAGCCCTGAAGGTATGGAGACAGGAAGAGTCTGGAAGTCGTGCCAAAGAACCAGACAGCCCAAAGAGAAGAAAATGTCAAGTGGTCAGTCAGGTTCACTAGAGTGCAGGAGACTCAGTGCCTGTAAAGGCGCTGGGAACTGAGAGAGTCGTGTGCATCAACCTGACCTCAAGCTACAGATGTGAGAAGGAATCAAGAAGGGAACAGTGGCCAGAGACCAAGAGACAGCCAGGCACTCTGGGTGGACAGATCCTCCACTGTTCACACGCAGAGGAAGCATACACAGCTGGTAAAGATTTACTATGAAAATGAAGATTTTAGAAAAGTTCTGTTTAGAAAGATTCAGGAAAAGCATAGATTCTATGAACAGAAGTGTAGAAAGCCAAAAAGGAGAGATTAGGGGAAACGGGCTGAGACAAAAGGAAGAGACGCGATGTAACAGCACAGCTGATTAGGCTTAAGAGGTGTTGACCTCAAGGTGATCTGGGTTTGAATTCTGGCTCTTCCATCTGCTAGACGTGTGGCTCTTACTCCATTTGGCTGTATAACAGAATGCCATGGACTGAGTGGCTTACGAACAACAGAAATTTGTTTCTCACAGTTCTGGAGGCAGGGAAGTACCTGATCAAGGCATCAGCATGGTCACCTTCTGGTGAGAGCCCTCTCCTGGTTCACAGCCAACCCCTTCTCACTCTGTCCGCACATGGGGGAAGGGGCTGGAGATCTCTCCGGTGCCTCTGTTACACAAGCACGAATCCCACTCATGAGGGGTCCTCCCTCATGACCTCATCCTCTCCCAAAGGCCTCACCTTCCATCATCACCACATATGAATTTTGGGTGAATACAAACATTCAGACCATAGCAGCGGCCTTGGGCAAATCACTTGACCTCTTTAACTTTTGGTTTCTTCATTTGTAAAATAGGGATAAAGAAGCCTATTTCCCAAGGCTACTTGGAGCTTTAATGACTAAAACATGACCAATAATGGGAAAAGTAGAGGAAAAGCACCAAAACAGCCTGGGCATGCAGTAAATATTTACTAAACAGTAGTCATTATCAGTACTAACAAGCTTAGATGAAAAAGAACTGACTGAGGCAAAGAAAGGGTTGCAAAGATACTAAAAACAATCAGTAATAATCTACAGTGGAGATATTAAAAACCAGAATTAAAACTGAAAAATATCTAACTGGTAGTACAGAGGAGCTCCAGAAGGCCGAGAAACAGGACAAAAAACTGAAACTGGTGAAAGAAAAGCTGAGTCAGTAATTCAATCTACTAATTAAAGATATTTTTGAGAAATAAATCAAGCAGAACAAAAGCAGTAAGCTAAAATATGAACAAGAAAAACTTCCTGGAGTGAAAAATAATCTCAGTACACAGATCAAAGGGCTTCATTGTATTTCAGGCAAAATTAATTTTAAAAATATTTTCAAGACCCACCCCCTTAGACAGAATTCAGCAAAAAATTTAAACTATGCCGATAATTTTTTTAAGCCTCCTAAAAAGGTCTCAGAGACCAGCTTACCGGAGGGATCTTTCCAGAGCATAGAAAAGATGGAAAAACCATTCAAACTATTTTATGATGTGGATATAACCAATACAACAAAACCCAACAGAGAAACTCTACTCCACATTCACTTTTAAATTGATGCAAAAATTCTAAATAAAACCCTAGCAAGCTGAATTCAGCAGTATAATAAAAAATACATACACACTAAAAGTTGCAGTTAGTCCAACAAAGCAAAGATGGTCTGAGACTAACGTATCTATTTATACATCAGAGGATTAGAATATAAGACAACCCTATTATAGGTAATCCAAATTTTCTTAATGAGAAGCTCTCGATACTATTTTTGCTGACTTGGATAAATAATATATTATGGATATTCATGAAATAGTCAACTATTTAAAATACAGCTATGTATATACATTTGAAATCATATAATAAAAGAGATACCCATCTCTTAAAATACTGGGTTTTTTTCCCACTCCCACATATCATGAAAAAATTTTATCCCATCTCTTCCCATGCATGCTTGACATCAATTTCTGTTGTCACAGGAGCCTTTCTGGGATATTTAACACTTTCCCAGAGCTACCACTTCACTTCTGTCTGAGTACTTTTCAGTCTCTGTATCAATCCATATGTACCTTCATTTCAGGAAATAATTTATCCTTGAATTGTGTAACTGTGATTTCTACAACAAAGGCTTGTTTTACAAACTTACAACTTTCAATTCTTGAAACTTTGAGGTCATTTCCCAGGAATAATCACTAAATCGGTATTAAACGTCCTGGCCTCCTTTTTAATTGATTCTTTCTAGTGACTTCTACAAGCATTCAATACCAGCCCTGATCAAGGTGCTTTACCAGGCTGTTCAAAACAAAATAAATTGAGAAAGACTCTCAGAATATGAGAGAACTTATGTATAAGATGTTCTCTCTTTTCTGAAGGGTAAATTTTTGGGGGAAAAACACATGTTACACTCAACCTTTTTCAGAGTAGGACATACTTAGAAAATTATAGTACATGTATGGCACTGAAGCATCTGAACGCTGCTGCTCAGGGCGGACGCTGCCCCGGGCCCTCCCAGGCTTCTTAATAGATCAGTGCTGCAGCATACCTTGGGGAATGCTAAGTGCTCAGAGAGCACTCTTTCTGAAAATGCAGCTGCCCTGCATTGAAGTGATGTCCACTCATATCTGCTCAGTTACTGAGCACTTGTTTTCAAGCATAGTCCCAGAATACTTTGATATCTGAGGGAAGAAAGGGAAGGCCCATAATTCTTCTTCCTTAGACACATTTTTCCAGCCATTATTATCATGTCTCCACTCTTGCAGTTAGCATTTATTTTAATAAGGAACTGCTAAATGTTCCAATTTGTCTTCATTCTGTTTATCGAATACCATGTCCTAGGCTTTGCCAAGAGATGATTTTCCTATTGACAGACTTACCTGTGGAGAAGATGAACACCGTGTTGTTCCAAAGCCCGTGGCTTTTTAAGGCTGCAGTGACATTTCCCACCGCTTCGTCCATAAGGGACACCATTCCTGCATAGTAATGCCTATTCTTATCTTGGATAAAGTCGTAGGGCTTCAGGTATTCCTCGGGGACCTGAAGGGGCTCGTGGACAGACTGGAGAGCAAGGTAGAGAAAGAGAGGCTGGAAAGAGAGTTTGTGCAAATCAGTTAAGAAGGCTTGGAAGCATTAAATATAAATATATACAAGCGTGAAATATATATCCAAGTTTATCAGTTAGTAAAAGCAATATTCAGTCAGCCCACAGATTAGGTTGAAAATATTTGTAAATCATTTGTCCGATAAGGGACTCGTATCCAGAGTACATAAAAAGCTCTTATGACTCAATAATAAAACACGATTACCCCAACAACAAAATGGGCAAAGAATCTGAATAGACATTTTCCCAAAGAAGATACACAAATGACCAACAAACACTTGAAAAGATGCTCTCCATCATTAGTCACTAGGGAAATGCAAAGAAAAATCACACTGAGCTGCCACTTCACACCCACTAGGATGGTGATAATTCAAAAAATGGAAACTAAAATGTGTTGGTGAGGATGTGGAGAAACTGAAACCCTCATTTACTGCTGATGGGAATGTGAAGTGGTGCAGCCAGTCTGAAAAACCACTGGGCAGTTTCTGAAAATGTTAAACGTAGTTATAATGAGAGGCAGCATTTCTGTTCCTAGAGAAATGAAAGCACATATCCACACAAAAGCCCGTACACCAATGTTCACAGTGGCATTGTTCCTAGTAGCCAAGAAGTAGAAGCAACCAAATTGTCTACCAACTGATGAATGGGTAAACAAAATGTGGTGTATTTCCAGCAATATACAGCAATAAAAGGAATATGACCCAGCCATAAAAAGAAATGAAGCACCGACACGTGCCACAACACAGATGAACCTTGAAAATATTGTTAAGTGAAAGAAACCAATTGCAAAGGATCACATTTTCTATGAGTCCATTTATATGAAATCTCCAGAATAGGCAAATCTATGGAGACAGAAAGTAGATTAGTGGCTGCCCGGAGCTGTAGGGAGTTGTGGGAGAAAGGGACAGCTAACAGGTAGAGGCTTGTTTTGGGGGGGGTGAAAATGTTTTAAAGTTAGATTGTGGTGATGGTTGCACAACTCTGTGAATTTACTATTGAATTGTACACTTTAAATGGGTGAATTTTATGAAAACAAAAGGTTGAGTTCTAAGATGGCCTAGAAGGCTCGGATCCAAAAAAATAATATTACCAATAATTCTGTCTCATATAATTCTCAAAAAAAACCCCACCTTTTAATACCCATTTTACAGGTAAGTTAATTGAGGCTTAGAAAGATTATATGACTTGCACAAGCTCATATTTATTGCAGAGCAATTTCATAGTGGAAACCCCCCATTCTGGTGTGGATATGCACCAATAGAGGCTTTAGTTTTCTGCGTCAGCTGAAAAATAAGTTCCCACCTTTTAGGAAAGGGTTAGGGAGTTTTTTTACACTTTTATGAGAAAATAAGTGAACACCATGCCTTGTTAGTCTTTGATCTAAAACTAAACATAAGGTCAATTTAATTCCTAGAAACTAAGGCGTGTGATACACTGATTCTATTGTACTTCCTACACTAGTTCACAGAAATTAACATTAGTGATATTCTGGGTTAGCCTCTTCCTTTTAATGAGTCTTTCTGAAGGCACTCTCTTCATTGTGCTCCTATAGAATTCTTTCATGAGTTGACAAGCCCTCAAAGAGATGACAACTGGTACAACTCAACAGTCAAAATATAATTCTGTTGAAGTATTTGAGGCATTAAAAAAAATTTTTTAATGGAGGTACTGGGGATGGAACCCAGGACCTCAGGACCTCGTGCATGCTAAGCACGTGCCTACCACTACACCCACGCCACTGTGGTTGGCTTTGATCAAGAGATGATCTTAAGATTTTCATTTTATTTTATTTTACTGCCTTAATGAAGGTACTGGGGATTGAACCCAGGACCTCGTACATGCCAAGCACGTGCTCTACCACTGAGCTATGCTCCCCCAACCCCTATTTGAGGCATTTAAATCTCATAAATGAATGGGGAAAAGTTACAGTGTAGACTAGGAGGCAGGATCATATTTCCTTCTTCATTACTGTTGATAAATTGTTTTAAATTATATATTATATATTCCTGCAATTCTGGGACCATCGTTAATGGGTCTTATAAATGCACCTACCACTGAGCTATACTACCTTTTGTTATTCTATTTTTGACTTCCAAATTAAGACAATTCTTTCCATGTTGTGGCAGGGAAAATTAAGTGTCTACCACTAGAAATTCACATTTGCTTTAAGAAGCTTCTACTAGACTAGGTGTGTGAAAAAAAACATTGACTTTCATTCTGTAAAGTCTTGAGGGGGACTATTTTTAATCAAAAGACGTTTTGTGAATGTGCTACCTTCCACAGTGCAGTGTTAGTACTAAGGGAATTATCCGGTAAAAAAAAGAGAAAAGACATGCCTTCCCAGCACATGTGCAATGGTTATTAGCAATGTCTCCCTGATTCCAGCACAAGCTAAGTTTCTGTTGCAAAACAGCTCCATATGCTTTTTTTCCCCTCAAGTGCTCTTTAAAATAGACACATTTAAAAGTCAGCTTGTGGATACTTTGTGTATTTCTTTAATGATTTCTATCTTAGAGCAAGTTGCCTATGTTACAGTCTATACATAGCACAGAGAAGTAAGCCTAGAATTAGATTCAACGTTGGAATAAAATTATGAAAATCCTGGAACTGGTGTCCTGCATCATTTTATTGAGAATTAACAATGGATACATCTGCATTTGTTGTCTTAAACTTCTGGGGGCTAGTACTCCCTATTGACTATTCTATTCATTTACATCTATGCTTCAAACTTGACTTTGAGGCTGCTGGAAATGCTGGATACTGCTTCAGAACATTTCAGTCACTGTAGGGAGATGACCACCTCTCACCTGGCAATTTCCAGAATGCGACCTATGCGCAGCACCATTACAATCACACAAGTTTGGAGGCTTCTGGGCTCTTAGGGCCTCCAGTTTTCTCAGTTGCTGGGCTTTCCTCACTCTACCAGTTAAGACAGCCTGTCCACAAAGAATGATTTCACCCCAGGTACTTCCTCTTGCCTTCTTCATGTTATGGGCACTGTGAAAGAATATTCTCTTGCTCCTTAATAGGAACTAATTTTTATTGTAGGCATATTACAGTTATTGCATGATTAAGGTAGTGTTATACAGTGAACCTGTAAAGGACAGCTGGCTTCTGTTTGTCCCCCTGTGTTGGAGGGGAACCAATAGTGACTGGACATCAGAATTGCTGGTGGGGGAGGGGGAGGAGGGGTAATTAAATACCGGTGACAGGGTCCCCTCCCAGACCAATAAATCACAATATTTGAAACTGGTATTTCTTACAAGCTTTCCAGATGATCCTAATATACTGTCAGGGTTGGAACCATCAAGCTGAATCATACACTGGGGCTCATAATGCCTGGTCTTGGATATGAATTGTGAACTAGGGAGGCTTATTAAGTGCATTGAGCTCTGGAGTTAAATGGCATGATTTTAAATTCTGACTCTGTGAGCCTGAACAAGTCACCTCACTTCTATAAGCCAGTTTGCTTATCTGTAAATTGATGCCCACCTCGGGCCTCAAAGGGTAGGAGAAGGACCATAGTTCCTTTAAGATCTTATCTCATTCTTTGGATTTTCAACTGTATGTATGATATGCCAAGCATACAGAAGAAAACTGAGAATTTACACCATTTACCAAGCAATGCACTTTCCAACTATCTGAATATTGGTTTAGATCTAGATTTTAAAATCTGCATATGTCTACATATTTGAAAGAATGTTCCAATTTCTTCCATGTTCCACAGCAAACATGGCCACTCCAAGAGGTCAGCATGTAAAAGTGATAAAAAGCCGAAAGTGGGGCGAAGTTGAGGACAGATACCAGGAGAGACACTCAATACTGAGTCAGAGAAGGCAAAGACAGAGCCAGGAAGAAACCACATCAAAAAGGGAGCCAGCAGCTAGGTACCAAGTCTGAGCAGATATATAAACCAGAATCCAAACCGTGATCTGAACTGAGGACCTTCATTAACTGTCAAAGAGGCAAAGTGCAGGAAATTGGAAAAACCGAGTAACACTGCACATTCTGTAATTTGCTGTGTTAGGGTCCTACTGAAGGTCTAGTTTCGAGGGTATGTTAATACAGTTCTTAACAAAGCCATATTTTGAGCCCGACGTCTGACAACACAAATATCTAACCCATTTTCAAAGGCATTTGTAAGCTAAATCCAGAGAATTCAGCTTACACTTTAGCACATAAGGTTAACTCTAGGTTAACAAAAAATGTTAAAGGTATTCAGACTCTTTTCTATTTTTACCTATAGATTAAGTCAAAAGATTTCAGCACATGACATATACAAATGGCTTCAGTATCAGAATATCATGTTTATAGATTAGAAGACTCAATGTTGGCAAGATGTCCATTGTCCCCAAGTTGGTCTACAAATCCAATGAAGTCCAAATCCAAGCAGGTACTTTTTTTTTTTGGTAGAAACTAGCCACCTGAGTCTAAGATAAACATGGGAATGCAGAATATCTAGAATAGTCAAAATAATCTTGAGGAGGGTTGGGGAATACAAAGTTAGAAAACCTTCCTTGAGCCTGAAGTTTATTGATACCTTAACAGAAAGTTTGCTATAATTATAGCTCATCTTGTACATAAGCCCATTACTTTAAAAAAAAAGTCAATGTACTAATTACCTACAGCACAGGCACATAATACACTAAAATAATAAAACTACATTTGTACTAAAACACTATATTCACAGTGTTCCTCAAGGTGTGATCTGGGGACCACCTGCAGTAGAAACATCCTTGAGGAGTTTCTTTAAAATACTGACATATGGATTTTCCCCAGACTTAATGACCCAGACTTTTAGAGGTAGGCTCCAGGAATTTCTATTTCTAACAAGTTTCCCAGGCTAATATTGGTATACTCTAAAATTTGAAAGCCACTCCCTTAGAATTTATTAGATTTTTTCCTTAAGGACAGTGGCCTTTTCCTATATTCATCTGAAGAGATGCTATCTTGACATGATTTTTATATCTATAAAGAAGCAAGACTTACCTTCTCTGGTGGATGGTTAGTTATGAGGGCTGCAGCCCTTTCAGTAAATACGTTTGTTGAATACATATTTTTGTATCCAGTTGCAACCTCTTCACCATCTCGAAAATCAAGAGCACATCGTGTAACATTCAGAGCATTGATTAACGTACAGCGCTCATGGGAATAGTAATCTTCACTACCTAGGAGATATCCTACAATGAGAATGGGAGAGGAAGGTAGTCAGCATGGCATAAAACTTGTTATACAAATGAATGCTTCAGCATTTAATTGCCTAATGCAACTGATTACCCATGACAAGGCTAATCAAATGACAAGGCTAATCAGAGCACTACTCCTTAATATCTCTATATGTGCTAGCAGAAGACATTAAAATGCTATTGTAAAAAAATTCAAATCCATCCCTCAGTCTAGTCTTTCGAATGTAAGCTCTATCATGTAACCTTCCAAGTGGGTGATTCCAAGTAAGTATGTTTTTAAAAATCAGAGTTTAAATTCAGTCATAGTGATGATATCTTACTCTTTTAAAGTTATCTAATGGCTAAAATAGCATATGGTTAATGTGATTAGTTTCAAATTTTTACTCTGAGATGATCACATAAATGAATGCAGGATTCAAGTAACACTGATATTGACCTTGGCTGAGTGGCTTCAAGGTTATTTACAGAAGTGGCTCTTGAAGGAATCATCTTTAGGCAGATGCTGACACCCACTGGTGAAAGACACAAACCTTTCCAAACAGAGGATCTCTAAATATAACAGAACCAAAAGAGCAAACTAACATGTGGTGTTGAAATTTGATATTTCCACCTACAGTGATTTCGATACTGCCCCCAATTTAAATGGCATCAACGGCCTATCCCACAATTTAAACTTAAACATGGGAGAAAATGGGTTTCCTCAACTTCAGTTGTTTCTGCAGATGTTCCGTATTTTCCTAAAATATTAAAATAAGCTGTGCTGCATGTTGTGTGATCCTATTTCTATGACATATTCAGAATAGGCAAATCTATAGAGACAGAAAGTAGGTTAGTGGTTGCCTAGGGCTCTGAGGGTTGGGGAAGACAGGGAGTGACTGCTAATGGGGATGGAATGATGGAAATGTTCTACATTCGGATTGTAATGAGAGTGGCACAACCCTGTGAACTTATTAAAAATCAATGAACTGTACACTTTAATTGGGTGGACTGTATGGTATGTGAATTACACGTCGATAAAGCTATTTCAGAGAAATAACTGTGTGGGACTCTGAGCTATCTCCTGACAAACACTGCTTGTTAACATTAAAATGAAAACAATAAAATTGACCCAGTTCTGAATGTTCCCTATAATCACAATTAAAAGCCTTACACAGCTTACACAGTAAATGAATTCATTTTTTTCTTTGGGGGGGTAATTAGATCTACTTTATTTATTTTAACAGAGGTCCTGGGGATTGAACCCAGGACCTTGTGTATGCTAAGCACGTGCTCTACCACACAGAATACTATGAACAACTATATGGCAATAAATTGGACAACTTAGAAGAAAAGGACAAGTTTCTAGAAACATACAGTCCACCAAAACTGAATCAAGAAGAAACAGATCATTTGAGCAGATCAATCACTGGAAATGAAATAGAATCAGTAGTAAAAAACCTCCCTGCAAACAAAAGTCCAGGACCAGATGGCTTCACTAGGGTATTCTCAAACATACAAAGCCCTTACACCAATCCTTCTCAAATTCTTCCAAAAGACTGAAGAGGAGGGAATACTCCCAAACTCATTCTATGAAGGCACAAATACACTGATACCAAAGCCAGACAAAGACAGGAGCAAAAAAGAAGACTATAGGCCAATATTGTTGATGAAAAAAGATGCAAAAATCCTCAACAAACTATTAGCAAACAGAATCCAACACCACATAAAAAAAAGATCATACACTGTGATCAAATTGGGTTCATCCCAGGGACACAAGGATGGTTCAACATATGCAAATCTATCGATGTGATACACCACATCAACAAAAGAAAGGACAGAAATCACATAATCATCTCTATAGATGAAGAAAAAGCATTTGTTAAAATTCAACACCCTTTTATGATAAAAACTCTTACCAAAGTGGGTATAGAGGGAACATTGCTCAACATAATAAAAGCTATTTATGACAAACCCATAGCCAACATAATACTCAACAGTGAAAAGTTAAAAGCGTTCCTGCTGAAATGTGGAACAAGACAAGGATGCCCACTCTCACCACTTCTATTCAACATATTATTAGAAGTCCCAGCCACAGAAATCAGACAAGAAAAAGAAATAAAGGGGATTCAATTTGAAAAGAAGAGGTAAAACTGTCATCATATGCAGATGACATGATACTATACATAGAAAACACTAAAGGCCCCAGACAAAAAATACTAGAGCTGATAAAAGAATTCAGCAAGGTAGTAGAATACTAGCTTAACATACAGAAATCAGTTGCATTTCTTTACACTAGCAATGAAATATTAGAAAAGGAAAGTAAAGAAATAATCCCTTTTAAAATTGCATCCAAAAAAAACCACTTAGGAATAAATATGACCAAGGAGGTGAAAGACTTATATGCTGAGAACTACAAAACACTGATTAAGGAAATTAAAGATGATTTAAAGAAATGGAAATATATTCCACAATCTGGGATTGGAAGAATTAATATTGTTAAAATGCCCATATTATTCAAAGCAATCTACAGATTTAATGTGATCCCTATCAAATTACTCAGAACATTTTTCACAGAACTAGAACAAATAATCCTAAAATTTATATGGAATCACAGAAGACCCAGAATTGTCAAAGCAATACTGAAGAGAAAGAATGAAGCTGGAGGAATAATCCTCCCAGACTTCAAACAATACTACAGAGCTACAGTAATCAAAACAGTGTAATACTGGCACAAAAACAGACATATGGATCAATGGAATAAAATAGAGAGCCCAGAAAAAAACCCACACACTTATGGTCAATTAACCTTCGACAAAGGAGGTAAGAATATACAATGCAGAAAAGACAGTCTCTTCAGTAAGTGGTGTTGGGAAAGTTGGACAGCCATACATAAATCAGTGAAGTTAGAACACTCCCTCACACCATACATAAAAATAAACTCAGAATGGCTTAAAGACTTGAACATAAGACAAGACATTAAACATCCTAGAAGAAAACACAGGCAAAACATTTTCTATACTTGATCTTAGCCAAAAGGCCGAGAAGCGATGGCAAAACATTTTCTGACATAAATCTTAGCAATGTTCTCCTAGGACAGTCTACCCAGGCAGTAAAAATAAAAGCAAGAATAAACAAACAGGACCTAATTAAATTTATAAGCTTTTGCACAGAAAAGGAAACCATAAACAAAACGAAAAGACAACCTATGGAATTTGAAAAAATATTTGCAAATGATGTGACTGACAAGGGCTTAATTTCCATAATATATAAACAGTTCATACAATTAAAAAAAACCAATCCAATAATGGCCAGAAGACCTAAACAAGCAATTCTCCAATGAAGACATACAAATGGCCAATAGGCACATGAAAACATGCTCAATATCGCTAATTATCAGAGAAATGCAAATCAAAAGTGCCATTAAGAATCACCTCACACCAGTCAGAGTGGCCATCATTCAAAAGTCCACAAACGACAAATGCTGGAAAGGGTGTGGAGAAGAGGGAACTCTCCTACACTGCTGATGGGAATGTAGTTTGGTGCAGCCATTATGGAAAACAGTAAGGAGATTCCTTAAAAAAGAAAATAGGCTTACCATATGATCCAGCAATCCTCCTGGGCATGTATCTGGAGGGAACTCTAATTTGAAAAGATACATGCACCCTACTGTTCATAGCAGCACTATTGACAACAGCCAGGACATGGAAACAACCTAAATGTCCACTGACGGATGACTGGATAAAGAAGTTCTGGTATATGTATGTGTGTGTGTATATATATACACATACACAATGGAACATTACTCAGCCATAAAAAATAATTTTAAAATGTCATTTTCAGCACTTGGATGGACTGGGAGATTGTCATTCTAAGTTAAGTAAGCCAGAAAGAGAAAGAAAAATACCATATATTATTCATATATGTAATCTTAAAAAAAAATGACACAAATGAACTTATTTACAAAACAGAAACAGACTCACAGACATAAAAGACAAACTTATGGTTACCAGGGGGAAAAGGGAATGGGGAGGAATAAATTGGGAGTTTGAGATTTACAGATACTAACTGCTATAAATAAAATAGATAAACAACAAGTTCATATTGTATAGCACGGGGAACTATTCTCAGTATCTTGCAGTAACCTATAACGAGAAAGAACATGAAAAGGAATATATGTATGTATATACGTATGACTGAAACAGTATCTTGTACACCAGAAATTGACATGATTGTAAACTGAGTATACCTCAATTAAAAAATAAAAATAATAAAAAGAAAATTGTCAAAGGATATATGGGCTGTTTTATCCTCTAGAATTTCCAAGAAGACAAAGAAGTCTTATACCCAAGTCCTATTTCTAACAACCATTTGAGTATACCTAGGATATGTCCAGGTTCACCAAGAAAGAATGCGTGATTGATTAGCAATTTCTGCTGAGAACCCAGATGAGAGCGGGGCATATGGTCTCATGTCTGCATATTCTTACATCCAGACTTTAACCCTCTTCCCAACAAGGCACACAGAGCTGTTAGCTTTGACTGCATTATTTGGGCCCCCGCATAATCACTTTAACTGAAATGTACTTTGGTTCTCTGGCCCTAGCTTGAATAAAGAGAATGTCTTGAAAAACATTTACAAGACAACCACCACTTTATTACTAAAATGATGTTTTTGAGGATGCTGTCCACCTTACCCTCTCCCAAGGGAGAAATTTCTCTCAGGTCTAAGAGCCAGAAAATGCTTTACTCTTCCTGAACATCTGGTTTCCATTTAACTTATAAGTAATGTGACTCATAGACTTCTCTTTTTTTTTTCTTGCTTTGCCCATAGGACTCGAATCTCAGAGTCGAATGTGAAGTTCGCCTACAGCCGTGCAGTTTTTTTTATAACTTGGTGCCAAGCAATTATTTCACCTTTTTCTACTCACCCTCATTTTTTATTCTATTTATTTTTAAAAAATTTATGTCCAGTGTGTGTTTCTTTTTGGCAGGTTGTAAATAAATGAAAAGACAAGTGGGAGGCAGATAGGCAGCTAAACAGCTAGACAGATAAAACAGAATCTCTAGCTAGGTAGAAAGCAAAACAGGTAAAGAACTTGACAGAAAGATATGTAGCCCCTGGCAAGATTAATAGATAAACAGGTTGTTAAGACACAGTTTGTAAAAGGTTTAAAGAGAGCATATTTTAAAACAAACTGTAAGTTTTACCTTTATTTTTATAGGGCTATCAAATTCATAAAATACTTATTATTTCTTACTATCCTTCCTGTTACCATTTGCTATCTACCCTCCCATTTTATCTGTTTGATCTATCATCCCCACTCTAGTGATTTCAAAAACAGATCTCACAGAAGGGGAGAAGAATGCCAGTGGAAAAGAGCCCTTTCCAGGAAAATAAACAAACAAACAAAACAAAGACACACACAATTCATGAAGAGAAAAAAATATTCTGAACCTTTGTGAAGGAAGTACTCTTGTGTTGGGTTTTGCCTGGAGTTTTTTTTTTTTTTCAATTAATCCCTTTTGGTAATAAGGTTCCCAAAGAGAACAGTGGTCTCTGATGTGGAGGTAACACTCTTCAAAGGCCCCCACATGGCGTTAAGAACCCTGGCAAAGGCCTGTCCCACCAGGAGCTGGCCACACAGCCACGTTCATGGTGGCAGCATTAGAGAGTGGCCATGGCAGTGCTGACTGATTCACTCTGTGTCCAAGTTTCCAGTTATTTCATTTGATTACACTTGGGTGTGTTTTAAGAGATGGCTGCAGTGGGTGGGAGTTGGTAAAGAAACGTGCATTTCCATTACCAAAGTAGGTATCAAACCCTCGGCGGGTTGGAAGACATTCTTTCCGGTACATTCCCAGGTGCCATTTTCCGACCATATGGGTGGTGTAGCCTGCTTCTTTTAGAAGCTGGGGCAGGAGTTTTTCATCCAGAGGAACGCAGCTGGGCTGGCAGGGCCAGATAATCTGATGCTGTAAACCTGTGTGGATCTTAAAAGAGATAAACAAAAAATTATGGATTAATGATGTTGAAACATTCTGAACAAGCAAAGTGGTTGCCTAATTTACTGGACATATCTGTAGACCCAAATGTTTAATTCTGTTCCTGTACCGGTTTAAGGCATTTCTGAAAGGCATTTTTCTCATTCAAATAAGGTCATAGACATAAATAAGGATTTGAAAAAAATGAATAAAAGCACTCTAACAAACGTTAGACAGTTTCAACAAATATTTATCAAGGAACTATGTCAGAAACCATTAACTTCAGTTTTCACTTCCTACCTCAAAAAAGTAGCCTTAATATGAAATGTGGATCTATCAAGGAAAAAGGGTTCCAATTTCCCTGCACTTGAGACATTGATGTTTGATTAGAAGGAGCTTCTGTAATCTTTCAAGACTTGATTTTTTTAAGGGTATAATGAAGGCGATGATTTGCATTTTTCATTCCAAATTATATAAACCATAATTTCAAAGGACAGTGACCAACATTTTCTTAAAAAAAAAAAAAAAAAAAGGCAGCCATGTGATCCACAGGTTGGGAGTGGCTCAAACCAGTACGCCCAGGGTGCAAGCAACACACTTTAAGAGATGATCACTTGTTGAGTCTTGGTATAATGTTAAAATAGAATATCCACAATTAAATGAAAAGGCTATTAAAATAACCTTCCAACTACGTATCTGTGTAAGGCTGGATGTTCTTCATCTACTTTTCCAAAATAATATACACTTGACCTTTCAACAACTGGGAGTTAGGGGCACTAACCTCCATGCAGTTGAAAATCCGAGTATACTTTGACACTGACTGCATCTGCGTCTGGGGATTCAACCAATCACAGATCATGCAGTACTGTAGTCTGTCTTTAGTGAGCAAAATCTGTGTATAAGTGGATCCTCACAGTTCATATCCATGCTGCTCAAGGGTCAACTGCATTGCACAGATCGAAGGCAGAAGCAGATGTAACAGTTTAGCTATCTTCTTTTGTCGGGGGAGGGAATTAGGTTTGTTTGTTTCTTTGTTTACTTACTTACTTATTTAGTGGAGGTGCTGGGGATTGAACCTAGGACCTTGTGCACACTCAGCACACACTCTACCACTGAGCTATACCCTCCCTCCTCTAGCCATCTTCTATTAATAGAAGACATGTACAAAGATATAAAACAATACCACTCTTCTCATGTCATTCTTATTTTAGAAAATATAATTATTTTTCCAAAGTTATTTATGTTAATACATAATAGAATTATTATTGCTACTTTTCAACAAATAGTATTTTTAAATTTCTATTTTAACTTCTGATACAGTAAAATTTGAAAGCTATAATCGCATAAACATAAGTGCTCTGAGGTCCTCAACTTTTAAGCAGGTACACAGGTCCTAAGATCAAAACGTTTGAGAACTGATGCTATGTCTGACAGTCATCACTGCTATGAGGAAAAGCAAGCAGGAGAGGGAGACAGTGACAGAAGTGATTCTTTAGAGAGGGTGGCAAAAGAAAGCTTCTTGGAGGAGGAGATACCTGAGCAGAAACCAGAATAAAGTAAAAGAGTAAGTGAGAGCCTTTGCAGAAATCTGGGGCAGAGCAATCTAGGCATAAGAAATGAGAAGTACAAAGGTCCTGAACTTGCTAGGTAAGTTTGAAAGCCAGATGGAAACCAGTGTGGCCCTTGTCACAGCGCCTATGCTGAGGGACGCCACTGTGCCCACTGCTGGGGCACAAGGGGGATCCCAGGGGCTTCTCTCCTTAACTGCCCAGACCCTCCCTTTCCTAAAACATCACTCTCATCTCTTGTCCTTGCTTAGCCAGAAGGGTGCCCTTCCTTGGATAAAGTGGGGCTGGGGTCTCACATTCAATTCTGCACTGATGCCAGAGTCCCCTAACACTCACTGGGTGCTCCTGATTCCCCTAGAATAAACAGAGAGAGCTCCAGGACCAGGAGGTTGACAGTGCCAGTTCTCAGCCCAACCATGACTCTCTGGCACCTCCATCAGCTGTCAGGTGGGTAGCAAGCAATTATTAAGTGGTTTAAAAAAAAATTCTTTGCAAATGATTTACTTGCTTTTATAATTTAAAGGAGAATAGCGCGAAGCTCAGAGAATTAAATCCTATCCCTTCACTCTCACTAAGCACATACCAAACAGTCAACAACTGTCACGGTTATGACTGTAAGCACTGTCATCAATAACACATCCCACCCTCTCACCTACATCTCAGTAACACTTTCTTGAGGAGATGAGGTGGGATTATGTAGAACATGCACCTAAGCCTGGGCCCACCCCCCGAGTGTGATGTGGTGCACATGAACATCTAACGAAATGCATGCTGGTACCAATCTCCAGTTTTACTGGGGCCATTAAATACTGATTTATCATCGATTTTCTCAGGTTCAAGTATTGACTACTCAGACTGGACAGATTTTTGTCTTGTTTGGTTTTAAATTCATGGCAATAAACACATACAAAATAAACACCAAAACAGAAAAGCTTCAAACTCACAATCTTTTTAAAAAAATTTATTATAAGCTATTTACTATTAAATAGTTTTCTCATAAACTTTGACATCTTGAATTTCATTGTGTGTGTGTGTTTTTCCAGAGCCAACACTTTTGGAATTTTGCCTCCTATTGCTTGATTACATGATGCCTTTCCCTGCCCTCCTAAAAGAATCACATGGAATATCTTAAATGTTTAATTAAAGTGGGTTTATTTTGAAGGTGATGGATATGCTAGCTGTCTTGAATGTGGTAATGGTTTCACGGGCATACATGTATTAAAACTTATACTGTATTCTTTAAATATGTGCAGTTTGTTGCAGGTCAACTACACTCCTATAAAGCTGTTCAAAAATAAAGGTGAGGTTAAGTTTTCTATTGAGATTTTTATGTCTTGCCTAGAAATAACTGGACACTTACACTGGAATATGTGCCAGCTGCCTTCCAGGTGCACTCCAAATTCCCAGTCTCTTCTGTCCTGTCTCCACCCTGGGAAGCTGACCTATGTGACCAAATCAAAGGGTTCCCATGCCTTCTGGCTTCTGATTGGGTTCAGCCACTGGGGAGGTGGGACAGGGGACTGGAGGGAGGGAAGAGATGAGTGGGCCTGGGTTGCCAGGCGCCTCTATCCTGCTGGCCATCCTGAAGGCAGCCTTCTCTCCAGGACTCTCTCTTTCTAGGTTCTGGTCAATCCCCCTTCCTTCCTTCCAGTCTAGGGATAGTAACAGCTCCAGTGGGTAATACACGACCCCTTGTGTTTCTCCCATACACTCACACCTTTTAAAATAGTCCTTTTGTGAATAAACTCTCCCTAAATTATCCTAATTTGAATGTGCCACCTTTTCCCCAGCTGGAATCCTGAATAATAAGGATGTTATAGCAACCAGGCTGGGAAAGGGAAATACCACTCTCTAAACATACACACACACATATCCCCCAAATAATATCCTGTCCATGGGTAACACCAGAAGTTTACTCAATAGAAAATTAGTCCTGGGTTCAAAACTTTCATAATGCATACTAACTGGTCACAGCACAGGATAAGAAAAGATAATATTTTATGAATTCAAAATACCCAGTGGAGACAAGTGCTGTGTGCAAATGTCTTTAAATGGAAAGCTCATCCATCACAGGCAGAGAATTAACTCCGATCCCTGTAAGGCACTGCCAAGGGATGCTGTGTAACCTGCTTTTCCAAGGCCACAGGCGCCACGCCAGGTGGTCAGCTGAAGCCGGCCTCTATTATCTACAGTCATATGGAGCAGGGAACATTCTTTTCAGTGCCTGAGAATTTATTTGACAGAGCATTTTTGTGGCATTACTGGGGAAGTGGAACCCAAAGTCTGGATGACAGCCGAAAACATGTTTTTGGTCTGTTCGAACACTATTTGAAGTAAGAAAGCTGCAGTGTGTAGAGAAACAGTAAACAGGCCAAGGCTGAGCTGGTTCCAACCCAGAACTTGAGTTTTGCACAGAACTAGGGCTTCATGCGACAGGAGGACAACAAGGCATCAAGAGGAATCAAAAGGAAAAATAAGTGTCTCCCTGGAAACACAACAGCATCTAAAACAATTCCATTCTGACACCCATCTTCAATGTTTGGAGTAGGTATGAACGGAGAGGGCCCTATAGATAATAAATGAAAGTCCAATGGAGTTACTCTCTCTCTACCATGTGTAGCCATCCCATCTTCATTAGACCAAATCCTCTTTCAAAAAATTTCTAAGCTTTTTCTTGACTGTCAAGGATTCCCTCCACAAAAGCAAAGGGTCTGCAAATTTAGTAAAGGACCTGGCATGTCTCTGTGTTCTTTCTATGAGACAACTGATGAAAAATCCTTTGTTTACATGCTTTGTTGCATGTAGAGGTTTATTTGATCCTGTAAGTTGTTCTGTCCCCTATAGACCTAGAATATGCTATCAGTCTAGTCTCATGAGCGCCAAAGACAAAACCACTGTCCTGGAGGAGGAGCAGTTAGGGTGACTCCCACATCAGAATTCCTTATAGTCCCTCTCTAAGAGGTCCAGGTAGTCTAGCGGCTAATTATCTGTTTGGAAGCTCAGGGCACTGTGCTTCAGCAACACTTATAATAATAACTCTTCCAGAGAGCAGATGACCCGTTACTACATACATGGCAATGAAGGCTATTTCTCTCCAAACCTCAGCAGTGTTGAGATAATATCCAGGTGAACAGAGGAAGATCCTGTCCTATCGGTCTGACTCATTGCACCCATGTATCTGCAACATCTCCTGCTATAGTATTTGAAAATCAGGAAAATGGGCAGCTCTACTTCTTCACTTTATATCCCAGAGAGCCTAGAGGGAAGCTCTGTAACCAGAACACAATCACAGAACACGCTGGCGGCCAGCCAGGAGTTCAGAACCTCCAGCTTGGGCCCAGGCCAGAGTGCTACAGGTTTTAACCAGGGTCAAGTACCACTCAAGTCACCTCAGGGCTTATTCCTGGAGATGCCCCACAGAACAAATGGAGAGTGGAGAATCTGCTCCCTTGCCCTGTGAGCCTTCTAAAAAGCAGTCAGCTGCCCGTGCTGCTGAAGCCAAGAGCTACAGAACACACATTATATGTGCTAGGGGCCTGGCTTTGCCATCTGGCCTGGTCCTGCAGAACTCGGGCTGCAGAACTGGCTGGCGTCACTGACAGTTTTAAGGGTCTATTTATTTTGGTGTTGATTAGCAAAGAATGTAAATCTCTGACTAAACCATAAAGGGATGTTGTTTGTAAAAGGAATAAATATGGCAAAAACTGTTTCAGGGCCATCCTCTGTTTAAATTATAAATCTAACCAAAAGCCCACAGTGAAAAAGATGGAAAATACAGAGGAAAAAGAATTTTTAGAAATGTGATATGATTAAGGAAACAAAAACAGAGTTACCAGGCAGTAACAGCTTATGCTCAAACTGATTCTTGAAATAACAAATTTCAGATATCAATCAAAACCAAAAAAATCCCAGAAGTCAATGGGTCATATTTCACTCAGCCCCAAACTTATTTCCTTATTTCCTCTTTTCCAATTACTTGGGAAGTAAAAAAGTAAAAATTAGAATTAAAAAAGAGTATCTTTGGAAAGGGGGTGGGAAGGGATAAACTGGGAGTTCAAGATTTGCAGATACTGACTGGTATATATAAAATAGATAAACAAGTTTATACTGTATAGCACAGGGAAATACATTCAATATCTTGTAGTAGCTTATGGTGAAAAAGAGTATGAAAATGAATATATGTGTATTCATGTATGACTGAAGAATTGTGCTGCACACCAGAAACTGACACATTGTAAACTGACTATACCCCAATTAATAATAATAATAAAAAAGAGTATCTTTAACATTTGCAGAATGAGGCCTCTAGCTGTCCCTTCCCTTTAAGGAAAACGCTTCTGGGCCCTGGCTAGGCTTGGGAGGGGCATCTGGTTTCAGCAAAGACAAATGACCCATCAGAAGAAGTCATCCCCAGGCTCCCTGCACTGGAGCCCTCATGAGTTCTAGCAGGCAGTCATCTTACTCCTGAGCAGGGAGCTGATGTGTCCTTTACTCCCCCTCTTGAAGGAGGACAGGAATAAAGACCAGCAAGTGCTTTCTCTTTGGAGGCACCTATGACCTCTGGACTACATGCTTCTCTTATCGCTCACTCCTTGGATGCCTTTGCCAGGGGGTTATATGAACACTCCCAGTGTGGGACTATCTTTCCCCAAGACTCCGTCCCTTTCTTCCAACTCTTGACTCATCTTTGCCCCACTTCCAATCTCAGAGTCCAGGGAGAGGAGACCGGGGACAGGAGTCAGACAGAAGTCACTGAGAGGCAAGCAGGAGAGGGGTGATAAGGAATGGGCAGGCAGGACACTGAGGGCACTCAGGAAAAGCAGGAGGTGAGGGCATCCCCAGGCAGCCCTGCTTCCTCTTTCCATGCCGCAGTACGCAATGCCCCATTCTACCTGCAGCCGTGGGTCTTACCTGCTCACATTCTTAAAGCAAACTTGAAGCAAAAGTCAAAAATTACCCACAGTGCTCGCACACAGCCTCCTTCCTATGTTTCCTGTCCAAGGTTCTGCTTCAGGGATGAGTGAAAAGCCGTGAAAGTGTCTTGTCCATTTAGCAATGTCATTAAGAGAAATGTGGCGTGAGTCCCTTAAGAATGGAACCTTGGAGTCATCTTTCATTCTCCTATTCTCTGCCAAGGTTTATGGAGTTCTGGTGGAGTGGTCCCCTCAGGTGCCAAGGTAAGGATGTTCCCAGGTGAGGACCAAAGTTACTTTACCCTTTTTTTCCCAGAAAGAAATGTTTCTACTAAGACCTACCAGTTTAGTTATCCTTGCATCCTTTTACTTTCTTAAAAAGGAAGCAAGGGCACTAGAAATGACAAATCAACTCTAAGCAGTTAGGATAGCGAGCTCTTTCAGGAAATGCGCAGGTGTTAAAGCGCTTAGCATGTTCATTCATTTAGTTTTTCATCCCTGGGTGCTTCTCCGGGCCAGAGACCAGCAAGGCAATTTCATGGAGAAGTCAGACCTGAGAACAGACAACCATGCTTAAAATGTGAACCAAGACTGCAGAGGTTTCACAACATTGTAAAATGACTATAACTCAATAAAAAAAAGTTAAAATAAAATAAAATGGAATTTGCTAATCTAGAATAAAAGAGTGCAGAGGTTTATTGAACACTTTGTACTGAAAAAAGTCAATTTGTAAGAATATGGAAATCCAGTATTTTCAGGTCTTCTCTTTGAACTCAAAGTGGTATACAAATTCATTAGAAAAGCTGAAGGATCTTTATTTATTTACTATCTTAACCACTTTCATAAACATCTTTACTACATGTGTCTTTTTATTGAAATACATTTGACATGTAACACTGCATAAATTTAAGGTGTCCCACATGTTAATTTGATACATTCACACATGGTGATATGATTGCCACTGTAGTGATAATTAACATCTCCACCACAGTACATAATTATCCTGTCTTTTTACTGGTTGGAATCATTAAGTTCTAGTCTCCTAGGAAATGTGACGATTATAACACAATATTGTTGTCTACATTCACTATTCTGTGCATTAGATCTCTACATTTTATTTACTATCTGTTGCAAGTTTGTACCCTTAAAAATCTCTCCTAAATCCCACTCCCAAAGGATTTTTAAATTAATATTTTTAATCTTGAGATTTTAAACAAGGGGAAGGTGAATATAAAATCTATTCCACTATATGTATAACATGCCTCCAAAGGATACAAAAAATTTAATAAACAGCAGCTACCTGTGGGAGGGAGGTCTGGAGGAGAGGATGATCTATTTTTATACATATCTCCCTTTTACAACCTTTTAGATTTGAACATTTTAAAAATAAGCTTACCCTTAAAAAAAGGGAACATGTAAAATTTAATTCCAACTGGAATCACAGGTTTACAAAGAATGCCACCTGGCACTTCACTGTGGTTCCACTGTCAGCATACAGGAGTCTTCAGTGTAACTACTATGAAAGCAGACGCAAGTAGAGCTGAAGTTTAATGTTTTACCATGAGCGGGCAGTACCAGGCACAGGGAGACCCTGCCCCCCTCTCTGAGCGCTCCACATGCCTTTCACACCCTCCTTCACTCAGCCCCAGCCACAGGGGCCTTCTCCCTGTTATTCTTAGAGCAAGCTCATTCCAGCCTCGGGCCCTTACTTGGGTTAAACTCTTCCCGGGGAGTCTTTGCACGGCTGACTCTTCATGCAGGCGTCCACCCAATCACTGCCTTGGAGATCCCTTCTTGAGTCACTATCACTTTACCTACTTTATTTTCTTCCCACATTTATTGCCATGCCATTTACAAATTCACCTTATTTATTCATTTACTTATGTGTGTGTGTTTCACGCCCTCCTGGGTCACTCCTTTCCCTCACCTCACCCCTGCCAGACTAAGCACCAGGAGATGCCCGGAGTATATACCCGACATCAACAGTGGCTCAGTAAATACTTGTTGAATGAAAGCATGAATGAATGCACTGTACTTAACAGTAATAGACTGGAAGCTGTCCCTCTAAAAGCAGGAATAGGAAAAGGATGTTCACTCTCACCACTTCTATTCAACATTGTACTAGAGCTTCTAGTCTTGGCAGGTAGGCCAAGAAAATGAAATAAAAGGCATCCAGTTTGGAAAGGAAGAAGTGAAACTAATTCTCTTTGCAGATGACAGGACCTTGCATACAGAAAACCTAAAGACCTCACACACAATTAGAACTAATAAGTTCAGCAAGGTTGCAGGCTACAGATCAATATACCCATGTCAGCTATATTTCTATAATGAAAAATACAACTAGGAATGAACAATCAAAAATGAAATTGAAAAACAATTCCATTTACAATAGTATCAAAAAGAATAAAAACTAAAAAAAAAATGTAACCAAAGAAGTATAAGATTTGCATGTTGAGAACTACAAAACATTATTTAAGAAATTAAAGAAGACCTAAATAAACAAAAAAGCATCTCACAGTCACTGATTGGGAAGACTTACATTGTTAAGGTGGTAAGACTCCCCAAATGGATCGGTAGATCAATGAAATCCCTATCAAAATTCCAAAGCCTTTTCCACAAAAATGGACAAATTGATCTTAAAATTCTTACGGAAATGCAAGGGGCTCAGAAGAGCCCAATCTTGAAAAACAACAAAATTGAAAGACTCAAAGTTTCTGATTCTGAAACCTACTACAAAGCTAGTTACTCAAGACAAAATGGTACTGGTATAAGAATAAGTACAAAGATAAAAATACTTTCAAATCATCTATCTGAAAAGGGTTTAGTATCTAGAATATAAAAAGTGTGGCAAGGATGTGGGGAAGTTGGAGCCCACATACACTGTTGGTGGGACTGCAAAGTGGTACAGCTACTATGGGAAGTTTGGCAGCTCCTCAAAAAGTTAAACATAGAATTGCCACATGACCTAGCATTCTACTTCTAGGTATATGTCCTAGGAAACCAAAAATAAAAATACGTTCATACAAAAACTTTACATGGCTGTTCACAGTGGCATTATTCATAATAGACAAAAAGTACAACAATCCAATGTCCATCAACTGATGAATGTATAAATAAAATGTTGGTATTTCCACATAATGGAGTATTACTTAGCCACAAAAAGGAACAATATATATATTACAATGTGGATGAAAGGACAGTTACTGTATGATTCCATTTATATGAAATGTCCAAAACAGGCAAATCCATAGACATAGAAAGCAGTTTAGTGGCTGCTAGGAACTAGGGAAAGAGGAGAATGGGGAGTAACTGCTAATGGTTATGGGGTTTCATTCTGGGATGATGGAAATGTTCTGGAACTGGATAGTGGTGATGGATGCACAACCTTGTGGACATTTGAAAAACCAATGGCATATACTTAAAATGATTAATTGTATGATAATGAAATATAACTTAAAATATATACATGTGGGGAAATAAGCAATAAATATATTGCTGGTAGGAATGTAGATTGACATAACCTACTGAAGCACAATTTTGCAATATTTATCGAAATTACAAATGCCTCTACCTTTAAATCCAGAATATTCCTTTTCTAGAATTTATCCTACAGATATATATTCAAACATGTGCAAAATGACATATGTACAAGGTATGGACTTC
Source organism: Camelus dromedarius (assembly GCF_036321535.1). Taxonomy (NCBI): domain Eukaryota; kingdom Metazoa; phylum Chordata; class Mammalia; order Artiodactyla; family Camelidae; genus Camelus; species Camelus dromedarius. The sequence continues at coordinate 52,483,922 of NC_087438.1, forward strand.
AGCATTCTTTGAGATTGCAAAAGGCTGCAAACAACCTGCATGTCCATCATTATGTGGCTACTTAAATAAATTATGATATATCCATTTAACAAAACAGTGTACATCCACAAAAATTAATGAAGATGCTCCTTATGTAATGATAATAAAATTGTCTCAAATATTAAATCAAAAAAATGAGGTACAAAACAGTATGAAGAATATGCTTCCACTCTGATCATTTTGTATGTATAGAAATACAGAATCACTATGCTGTAGACCAGGAACTAACAGAGTATTGTAGATCAATTATGCTTCAAAAAAACAAAAAAACTCACAGAAAAAGAGATCAAAATTATGGTTAGCAGAGGCAGGGGGTTGGGGGAGAGGAAATTAGATGAAGGCAGTCAAAAGGTACAAACTTCCAGTTATAAGATAAATAAGTACTAGGGATGCAATGTACAACATGATTAATATAATTAACACTTCTGTATGTTATATGTAAAAGTTGTTAACAGAATAAATCCTGAGTTCTCATCAAAGGGAAAATCTTTTTTTCTTTTTGTTTTTTTATCTTTATGAAATGACAGATGTTCAGTAAACTTTTTGTAGTCACCATTTCATGGTGCATATTCATCAAATCATTGTACTGTACAACTTAAACATATACAGGGCTATATGTCAATTATATATCAATAAAACTGAGAGAAAAAAGAATCTCCCCTAAAAAGAGTATGTTACCATTCAAATAAAAAAAGGAGAAATATCTACATATGTATTAGTTTGTATATGCATAAAATACTTTTGGAAGAGTGAAGCCACTATGGAAAACAGTACGGAGATTCCTCAAAATAAACTAAAAATGTACTTACTATATGTTCCAACAATCCCACTCCTGGGCATACATCTGGAGAGTACTCCAATTTGAAAAGATACCTGCACCCCAATGTTCATAGCAGCACTATTTACAACATCCAAGACATGGAAGCAACCTAAATGTCCATCGACAGATGACTGGATAAAGTAGCTGTGGTATATTTATACAATGGGATACTATTCAGCCATAAAAAAGAATGAAATAATACCATTTGCAGCAACGTAGATGGACCCAGAGATTACCATACTAAGTGAAGTAAGTCAGACAAGAAAGACAAATATCATACATCACTTATATCTGGAATCTAAAAAAAGGAGACAAACAAACTTACTTACAAAACAGAAACAGGCTCACTGACAGAAAACAAACTCATGGTTACCAAAGGGGAAAGAGGGAGTGGGTATACCTTAGGAGTTTGGGATTATTAGATACAAACTGCAATATACAAAATAGATAAACAACATGGCCCTACTGTATAGCATAAGGAACTACATTCAATAGCTTATAATAAACTATAATTAAGAAGAATATGAAAGAGAATATATATATATGTAACTGAATCTCTATGTTGTATACCAGAAACTAACACAACATTGTAAATCAATTATATTTTAATTTTTTTTAAGTTTAAAAAAATACTTTTGGAAGGATATGTACATGGCATGGATCTGACAGAAGTCCAAACATATGGAATGACAGAGACCTGAATTCTAGTGACTGGATTATCAGTAACTACTTAGCTCATCTGCTGATCCATCTCCCTCTCCCCTCCACCCAAACTCTAAGCATTTTCCAGCAAAGCATGCAAGTTTATGAAGGTTCATATATGAGGATTTTGAACAATTAAATGTCTCAATGTAAAAGGTTGAATTCGTGTTCTTTTTTAAACAAGCAGCTCCTGCAACCTGGTAAGGGACAACTTTTTTGGGCAAGATTAATCTCTCTTCCTACCAGTAGGTGGAGATAGTGGGTACAATAATATGCTTTTGCCAAGTTAGAAACTTGCTCTTAATGGACACAAGACCCTTAGAGTCGAAGAAATTTAGAGCTAGAAAGAGCCTTAGAGTTCTGCCCAACTCCCATATTTTACAGATAGGGAAAATTATGTCCTGCAAGGTCAGATTCTAAAGGCTGACATGGCAAAAACTGAAACCCACATCTCATAATTCTTAACTGGACCTCTTCACTAAAGACTTTTTATAAGGTAAGACCCTAAAACTAAGAATTTCTTGGCAATACAAAGTTCAATCAGTCAAAGTTTATTTATCACTTTGTGCTTTTCTTTTCTAATATAAAGTTAGATGATTAAGGGAGGGGGCACCTCTATTAAAGCATGATTGTTCAGTTCACAAACATGACTTAAACAGTTCTTTCAAGTACCTAATTTTGCAATAGTCAACAAATTTCCTCATTTTATTGTCTAAAATTACATACAACACATGACTCGTTCTGAAATAAAAACTCTCCCCATTTTCACTTTACATTTAACATAGGCAATTCCTAACTTGAAATGTTAACAGGTTAATTTTTTTCATTGAGATGCTTAGGAATGATGTAAATGTCAAAAAATAAGAGGTTATTTATTGAGTAAATCTGAAGCAGCTCTTGCGATGATATTTTAAATAATTCTGGGTAGGCAATGTGGTATAGTGGTTGTAGAGCTACTGCCTGGTTCAAATCCTGATCCACAACTTACCAGTCCTGGGACCTTGGACAAGTTTCTTAACCTCTCCCAGCCTCAGTTTCCGTGTTACCAAATAGAGATGATAAGAGTAACACCTACTTCACTGGGCTGCCGTAAGCGTTAAATGAATTAACACATGTCAAATGCTTGGAATGGTACCAAAATATAGTATCTGAGGCCAGGGAGGATTCTTGGCTCTCCTAGAAATATTTACTCCTTTAAAAGAGGATGCTTGCTAACCCAAGGTATTTCTAATTAAGTCTCCTGACCTCGAAGAGAGTAAAACTAAAGAGAAAAGTCAAACAAAACGGGGAGGCTAGCTTGCTACGTTGACTGGTCTCTAAACTTTTTTGGAGCATACAGCCTCTACCCTTAGTTCACTTCTTCACTTCAGGGTACTGTAAATACTCAAGGTTTGTTTGTCCCCTCCCCCACCCCCTACCGAGACAGAATATTGCTGACATTGCGGGGAATGTTCTGGGGCAAAAGCAGTTGATTATATGAACTAGTTTTTGAAGTGTGATATTTGCTTTCTTGTTGAAGACTGTTGGAAGAAAGGAAGTTGGAGAAATGAAAGGCCCTCCCATTCTTCCGCAATTTGAGTTCAGTTCTCTTACTTCAAGAGATCAAATGCAGAACCATTTGGGCAGACCTTGTCTTCCCTCTTCTCCCCTTTTACTCAAATACCCTTTTACTCCCACAAAGGCAAGGGTGAGATGTGCATTAAAGCAGGGACCCCTGATCCCACATAGCAGCCAGTTAGAACTGCGGAAAGTACATAGGGCTGATAGTGAAGGGAATCACCCTTGACCTCCACTGCAAACCTTGAGCTACTTCTCAGTCCGTAGTAAAACTCTATCTTTTCTGTTTCTAAAAGACTTCAGACCACTGTGCAAATCTTTACTGCAAGTGAACCCTCCCTTCTCTTGATCTCAGGACAACATGAGGTTGGGGTTGATCTGAAGCCTACATGAACACAGATTTGGGAGGGCAAGGTTCAAGCACATCCTGTCACTGGCACAATAAGGGCCCAAAGCAGAGCTGTTGAACAAACAGTATACATATACAGAGGTATGCCTGTGTTCTCAAACAAGACCTGTTTATTGTATTTAAAATGGTCATAATCACAAAATGTCAATCTTATTCAGATTAAGGGGAAAAATAAGTCCAATTTTAGAGGCCTGAGATTACCAGTGGATGCAGGAAAGGGACAAACCCCAGCCTTACCACTTTCTAGCTTTGTGAGTCAACATGTCATTGAACCTCTACAGGTCTACTCTCTCGTGTGTAAAAGGGGATTCAAAATAACAGCTACCTCATAGGATGTTTCAAGAATTAACTTTCAAAAAATAAGTAAAGCACTATGCAAATGTTCTTGATATTCTTAATTATCTAGCGTATGCACGCTCTCTACAAATATACTTTGCTCTGTTAACTATGGAGAAGTTTTTAAAGAGATAATGAAGATGCTCAGAGGCGTTGAACACGGGTTAAACCTTGAAGGAAAGACAGCAGCCCAAGAAAAAATCAACCCTTAAGTAGGTTTCATTCCAGGGCTGCTGAGAACTTGGAAAAATTAATCTTTGGTGGGGTAGTCCTCACCTATGTTTGCTGGGTTCACAGGGAACCAAAGGCACATCCACTGCGGACTCTCCTTCATTTCAACGCTCCCCTCAGCTTTTCTGGCTCCCCACCTCTCACTGCTCCAGAGCTGAGCGCCCGGCCGCGCTCCCTCCAACCTCCCACTTCAGGACTGCTCCGCAGCGTCCGTTCTGACCGTTCCGCCTACCGGCTCACAGCGCCCAGCATCTAGCATTGCCCAGAACCCCTTCACCTCGACCTTTAGAAATCAGAAGACAGAAAAACTACTCGGAGAGGTGGGGCGCCAGGGGACACGGGGAGCCCTGAAGCCGGGCATGCGCAGAGGCCCCCGCGGGCCGCGGGCCTGGGAGGAGCAAAGACCCGGATGCCGGGGCGAGAAGCCGCCACTCCTGAGACCGAGTTCGGGGAGCCGACCCCGGCTGGCCAGTGCCCGCCGGGAGCTCGGGGCCCACTTCTAGGAGGCTCGCGGGCCCCGCGCGCCTGGAGCGGTGCCGCCGGAGGGGTGGGGCCGCGGCCGGAGGCGCAGCGTACCTGGTAGCGGCCGGTGAGCAGCTGGCTCCGCGATGGCGTGCACAGCGGCTGCGTGTAGTAGTTGTCCAGCAGCACCCCGCCGCCCGCCAGTGCGTCCAGGTGCGGCGTGCGGATGTCAGAGCCGTGGAAGCCCACGTCGTTCCAGCCCAGGTCGTCCGCCAGCACGAAGACGAGGTGGGGCGGCCGGCCGGCCCCTCTGCCCGAGCCCGGCGGCGGCAGCAGCAGCAGCAGCAGCAGCAGTCCCAGCGCGTGGACGGCGGGGAGGAGCGGCCGCCGCGGCCCGGGGCCTGGGTGCAGGCTCGCCGCGCTGCGCCGGCCCATCGTGCGCCGCCGGCGGTGCCCGCGCCTGTGGCGCCACCAGCCCCGGGCACCGCTTATAGAACCAGGAACTGGGGCGGCAGGGGCCTGCCCCGCCCCGGCACGGGACTTCACCCCCAACGGGCCACGGGCAGGAGCGGCCCGGCGCCGGAGCCCCCGCCGCCTCTGACACGGGCCCGGCCGGTGTGGCGGGGGAGGAGCCAGCGAAGAGCTCGTGGAGCCCCTGCTGCCCTGCTCCGTGGAAACTACACTGATGTTCGATGCGAGCCAAGATCTCTTATCTTTCCAGCGATGAACTTTGCCTCGTGGCGTTCTAAAAGAGTAGATTTTTTTTAATAACTCATCGCAGTTTACAAAACATTTTCCACAGCCCTCATCTTTAAATCTTGCAATAACCCTGGCAGCTACGAATCGTACTTATTGCCTGCTCCTTTAAAATAAATAAATAAATAAATAAATAAATAAGCAAGCTTTTAGTTGGTTAAGCTCAACCCAAACCCAGTTCTGACTCCAGATCCTGACCTATGATGTTTTCAAGATCCTAAAAGAGTAATTTCTAGCTGAATTATTTCTGGCAAAAGAACTCAGCCTCGTGCAGGTGGGAGGAAGATAAAGAGGCAGCGGTCTGGATGACGTTTCTGATTCATTTATGAATAGCATAGGCCTGTGAAGCCACTTCCTCCCCGCTAGCAAAAAGGAGACAAATATACACGACTGCACGGTGCCCTTTTGAAGGTGTAGTTTTAATTAGGCTGCACTAGGAGTTGGAGGGCTGTGGGGACACTGAGTAGCTCATTAGCTTGAACAGGCATGAGCCCCTTCAGAACTGGCTCTCCCACAATTAAGTAGTGGACCAAAGCAGTACAGGGTCTAATTTGCTTGAAATAATCTGTGCATAGAAGGGAAAATTTCCTTAACCACATGCTCATTGAATGGGGAAGTTAGCCTTATGATTAGTATTAGTCCCATTGCCATCCAAGACTGCCTACTCTGGAGATAGACAATAACTGTGAACAGTTGTAGGGGAAGAAATTTTGCACTTCATCCTTTCAGGTTATCTGCATCTGATTCCACTGGAATCATTTTACAGCTTTATAGGCTGTAGATAACTGACAGCAGTGGAAACTAATTCCTGTCTATACACATGCAAATGACTTCTATCCAGTGGAGTGACACTCTCACTACCATCACCACCATGGAAAAAACAGTTTTGCCTCCACTTACACATTTATGTAATATTTCTGATCTTTTCCTTGGATTGTCCTCTGAACTAGTGTTAACACCAGTTTTCTCATTAAAGTTAAATAAAATCTTCAACGTGTATTCATTTTCGTCTATGTATGAAGTCATGATTTTATCCTTTTTTGAAAATATTCTTTAACATATGGAATGTTTCCCTCTATTACATACTTTTTTTTTCTTTGCCTGAAGTAGATTATATTATATCCACTTTTCATCTCTGGTGGAATCAATGAAATTTAGCAGGAAAAAAATTGTAGCATTAAAGTTAAAATAACTTTGAAGAACTGTTTGACTCTCATGTTAAGGCTTAAAAAGTTTATTTAAAGACTCTGTAAGAGATCTCAAGGATAGAGAATTATCAACAGTGGCCCTTGCACATCCTTCTCCCCATAGCTGTTCCTCGTTACCCTTCCTGATAGAAATCAAATTGCCCAAACAATGACTTCCAATTTGCAGGAACAATTTCCCCTTTGACCAACTGCTCCAGGAACTACTAAACTTGCACTGAGCCTTCCCATGTCCTGAATTTTCAAATAAAAACTTATGCTAATCATGCTCTGGAAATGTGCAAATGAGTTAATTAAAAAGAGGTAATTCTATTTTTCATCTATGTATTGAACACCTATAATGTGCAGTAAAGTCTAGTTATTGTAAAATCTCTCAATTGTAGTCGTCATAGCTTTTAATTTTTAATATTTTCCTGACCATTCCTGCATGTTTTATATGAACTTTAATATCAACATGTCCAGTTTCATTCAAAAGTTTGTTGGTAGTTTTATTGGACTTGCATTAAATTTATAATTTAGGGACAACTGAAATCTTTATGATATTAAGTTGCCTATCTAAAAACAAAGGTATCTTTCATTTATTAAGGTCTACTTTTGTGTCTCTTAGAAGTGTTTTAAAATTTTCCTCGTATCAGTTTTGTGTTTTCTTGTTAAATTTACTCCTAAGGATTTTTATCTTCTCTGTTATTGGGGCTTTCTCTACCGTTGTATCTTTTAACTGGTTATGATTTGTGGACATGAATTGTACTCATTTCTGTAGGGTAGTTTATATTCTGTCAAATACTTAATTACTGTATTGTTTCAGTTTGTTTAATCATTGATTTTTTTAGGGTTTCCCCAGTACCTAATAACATCAATTAAAAAAGCATTCCAATAAGTTTGAAGATGCAAAAATTAGAACTGAAATAAAGGCAGCTCCCAATTCACAAATGGATATAAAAGTTAATTGTTTGGTGGATGGGATGCTTGAAACTTCGGATATATTTTTTACATAGAAAATATACATAATCACCTGGTTTGCATTCCAGCCCACACAGAGTTCAAATCTCTTAAATCCTAAAGACAGTAAGAAAAAGACCAACAATCCACTTTTAAAAAAGCAAAATATAGGAACATAATCATTTACAAAATAGGAAATGTAAGTGGTTATTAAATATATGAATACATGTTTAACCTCACTCAAAGGAGAAATGCAAATTGAAACTTCAATAATATACCGCTGATACTAGTGATAACTTACTATTTTGGGTACAGTATAAAGAAATAAGCCCTCTCGTACATTAATCACAGAAGTGAAATTTGGCACAATCTCTAAGGGGAACAATCTTGCATATATATCAAAATACACATATATTTTAATCCAGCAATTCTAGTTGTAGGAATTTATCCTTCAGATAAATAAATAAAAAATATCCTTCAGATATATACACTCAATGTGAGAAATATTCATATGCATCAAGGTATTCATTTTAGCCTTATTAGAAAAAGGTAAATACTAGGACCTGTTCAAAATAATAAATAATTATAGGTACTAAGCAATCATTTAAAAGGATGATATGGAATAATCTCCAAGATATACAGTTAATTTTTAAAAGTTAGGCAAAGAACATTATGCTTGGTATGTTTTCATGTGCTTAAAAATATATGTATAAATGTGCACATATACACACATAGACATATATGTATACATTTATTCGTATATTGAGAGTCAGAGATGCTTACATGTTTACAGAGTATCTCAAGAAGGATACAGAGGAAATAATAACATTGGTCATCTCTGGATAGACTGGCTGACAGCAGAGAAGGATAAGAGAGAAGCTAATTTTTGTCCTTTATCCTTCTAAATTTTAAGCTCTGTGCCTGTATTATCACTTTCTGATATCATTATTAATAATAATGGTAATAACATAATTGACATTTAAACAAAAAATAAAATGCATTTTAAGTTAAAACACAGTACCAAGAATAAATATTCCCCAATGAACGTGATTGTAAAGCCCGAAGACCACACACTGAGAAAAGCACAAGGATGCTTTGCTGGGCTTCTTCATTCCCCTGGTTTACAGGGACTCCGGCTCTTGTCATGATACTAACTGGCTCAGAAGTCAGGATACCTGCGGTTCAATGCTTGTCTCAACCTGTTTTGTTTCGTGCCTTTGAATATGGTAAGTACTATATCCAAAGCCTAAGCAATTTTAAACATTTTATCTCTAAAGGTTTAACCGTTGGGGTAGAGATAAGAATGGCAAGAGGTCTTTCTTCAGAGAGAAAAACTGAAGTTTACTAAATGTGGTAAATTGTGGTCGGTATTACGCTTTGCCCCTTGACTACCCTGAATAGTCCAGAAGGAGATAGACTTGAACATCAGAAAGAAGAGCCAAACTTTGTTATTTTTAGATGTCAGCTATTAAATTATTTTCAAAATACATTTAGTTTTGAAAACTGATCTGGGGTGGGTTTGTTACTACCATATCTAAGTGAGGGGGAGAGGGTCTTCTTAAAGGCCTATAAGGTCATATGCTGGACCTACAGATGAGACAAGTTATATGCATTAACTGCTACTGGTGCTAACTAAGGTCAGTGCATTAACAACATCAAGCTTCCAAGCATACAGGATGGTAATTCTCTCTAAGAAGCATCTTCGGTTTATTGTTGGTTTTGGGGGAGTGTGTGTGCGCGCGCGCGCGCGTGTGAGTGTAGGAAAAGGATCAGTTTTTTAAAAAAGAAGAAAGATTGAGAATCTGGTTAAGAACAGCTCTGGCCAACTCAAATTGAAACTCCTTTGACCCTTCATCCTGCCTGCTGCTTATGACCTCCTATCTTCAAAACCAGCTAGATGAGAGCAGAGAGTGGGAAATAGTACAATTCGTATAAAAAGATTTTCACATAGCATTTTTTGTGTGCTTCAGACAGTGCACTGAAGTGTATGAAAGTCAGGGAGTTTTCACAAAGTGAATGCACTCATGTAGCCACCACCCTGGTTAAGAAACAGGGTGTTGGTATTGCCTTTTGTCTCATTTCTTTCTTCCTTTCTGTCACCTTTCACCCAGCCCGAGCCTTAGTGTTCACACAATATTTATTATATACAACAATTGAATTGCATTTGATTTTTCTGTATTGAACATTTTCCATTATATACCAATTTCTTAAGCAGTTCTAAGCCAACTTTGAGATTTTTAAATATCTCAAAACAATGTGAACACTGTATTAAAAAATAGTTATATTTTATGACCAAAAAAAAGAACCTACTTTTACTAGATAAGAAAGTACGATTAACATATATACTAGTCTTTTTAAAAGTGAAATGAGTATATAGTTTAAATTAAAAAGTTAAGTTATAAAGAAATACAGTGAAAAGTTTCAATCCCTCCCCAGAAATAGTAATTTTACTCTTCCAGAGATAGTCTATACATATATAGATACAATTTAAATATTTAAATCTTTCCTATTTGAATCTAAATAAGACCATATTGCATATTGTAATACATCAAGCCTTTTAAAAATAATAATGTAAGTGGCCCTTGTAAATGTGTTAGCCCATCCCACAACTCACACACAATGTATACATGGAGGTGCCGGGGATTGAACCCAGGACCTTGTGAGCGCTAGGCACACACTCTTATCACTGAGACATACCTCCTCCCTCCCTTTTTTTTGTTTTTGTTTTTATTTTTGCTTCTTTGTATTTACAATCACTCTGCCCTTCTTATTTATTTTCAAGCTACTGTTTAAATGTAGATCAACTAGTTTCACAGGATTGAACACCCAAACTATGAATGAAGTAAACTTGAATGAGTCCAGCAATAAGGAACTTAAATCTCGAAATGAATGCAAGTTGCTGACTCTGTGAGTGCTAGGGGTCTGAGACACAACCAGAAGTTCTCTAAATTAGCTAAATAAAATAGAATGGCCTGTGGTCAGTACACCAGGGACATGTGTAGACTAATGAATACTGTACCAGGGAAAGCAATTACTCATAGAACTTTAAACACAGGAAAGGCTTTAGTAGATGATTATGCAGTCTGTGCTCGGTTGGCGGCAGAACTGGGAAAAGCAAGTCTTCTGGCTGTTAGTCCAGTAGCCTTCTTTATACCACCCCATCACCTCTGTGCTTCATGCCTTGCTAATACTTCCAAAATTTATACCTGGAGAGTTTGGCCAAAGGATGCTACTTGTGTAGCTGAAACTTTTTTCCTTCCACAGCTGCTAAGTTTCCCAAAAATGTCAACCTTCTTGTTCAATTCAAATATGCACAAAATCCTCTTAGTAAAATTCCAGGGTCTAATCAGCTATTTAATGTCCCACACAGCATATTTAAAAAAAATTTTTTTCTTGTCACTTTTCCTATCAGTAGGAAAGGAGAAAGATATAGATTAGTTAGGGTGTGAACATTAGCAACACACCATCCATTAACGTTTTGACAATGTGTTGACTGGAAAGTGCATTTGCAGCTCCAAGAAGCTTTCTTAGCTGAAGGGAGAAAGTGCCCATCATTCGTCATCACTTTCTTGAGAACTTTTTTCTCCGCCGTAGACACAGACATCACTAGTGTACTTTCAAGCCTGATGGTGTCTGCTGTACATGGCTGACCCTAATCCTGGGTCCATTCCTTTGAGGCCTCACTCAGTGAATGATCCACTTTCCAGAAGTTAATGGTTTCAGTTAGGCTCTCTCTCTGTTTTTTAACTGAAGTATAGTCAGTTTACAATATGGTGTACAGTACAATGTTTCAGTCATACATATACATACATATATTCATTTTCATATTCTTTTTCATTATAGGTTACTACAAGATATTGAATATAGTTCCCTGTGCTATATAGAAGAAACTTGTTGTTTATCTGTTTTATATGTAGTAGTTAGTATCTGTAAATCTCAAACTCCCAATTGATCCCTTCCCAACCCCTTTCCCTCTGGTAACCATATGTTTGTTTTCTATGTCTGTGAGTCTGTTTCTGTTTGGTAAATGAGTTCATTTGTGGTTTTGTTTCTTGTTTTTTTTAGATTCCACATATAAGTGATATTGTTTGGTATTTTTCTTTTTCTTTCTGGCTTACTTCACTTAGAATGACAATCTCCAGGTCCATCCATGTTGCTGCAAATGACAGTATTTAATTCTTTTTTATGGTTGAGTAGTATTCCATTGTATAAATACACCCACAACTTCTTTATCCAGTCATCTGTTGATGGGCTCTCTTGAGTTAAGTTTCGCACCTAGGAACAGGCTGACAGACTAGCAGGAGCTGAAAGCTTCAGGAAGTGGTCTTTCCCTCTTGCCATCTCTCTCAGGGTCTCTTTCCTTGTCAGGAGCTCCCATCACCCCCAGGTGTCAAGGTTCCTCCTTCTATGCATAGTTTCAGTTTTAGCTTTAAGCACTGATAAGTTTATTCTCTGATGGTTCAGAGTTCAAATTCCCATGGGAGGAAATTTGGTCAATTTGGCTCATCTTTCCATGGCCAAGCTGGACTAGAGGTCATTGGTCAGCCTCTGGATTGGCTTTTGCCAAACGTGGTACTTCAGTCAGGACCACTGGTCTGGTGGTCAGTGGGGATGCTGTTATGACCTAGTGGCCACAAAAGAAGGAACGAGAGCAACTTCTTAAGGAAATCAGAAAGTGGACTTCTTTTAATATTGTGAGTAGGATTTCTTTAAATGTTTAATATTTATCTAAATATTCCATTCTTTTCATTGATCTGTTTTAGTGCTATATTTAACTGTATGACAAGAATTCAATGTTGTGCTTTCATTATTGCTTCTTGTCATGATAGTATCCGAAAAAACTAGAAGAGTCTATTTTGCAGAAGAGGAGTCCAGAGATGGTAAATAAATATCTTAAGGTTATCAGGCTACAGAGAGGCAGGGGATGAGAAGCAGAATCTCCTGACTCCCAGCCAAAGGCTTTAACCAGCACCTATACCCGATCCCAGAACTGGGAGAGAGGGTCTGGAGAATATTCTTGATAATTAGGAAATGTTTGTTACCAAGGGGATTTCCTTCATTTCTTATGTAAGAGGAGATACCAAAGAGAAATGAATGGCAACTTGAAGAGTTGCAATACGTGATTACTACTTCCACTTAAACGTAAATTTGGCACATCTTCAAAACTTACAAGTTAAGAAATTATTTTAATATCTATCTAATTACAGAATTTTATCATGCTTCACGTTTAGTTTTCTTGAATACACATTAATTGAACTTTTCCTAGGTAACAAGCATGTGTATATAACAAATGGTAAATGACAAACTACCCTTTAAGAAAATTTTGATTTATTCAGTCAGCTATATCCAAATAATTTCAAGAGGCATATCAAAGAATTATTTCCAAATGGATTTTTTTCTTGCCGTACACAGTGTTAAGGGCAATTCCATCAGCTATTAAGCTCTGGTTTGACCTGCTCTGTCAAATGCTTGTTAAACGATATTCCAAACGGCACAATGTGATGTCAAGTTTCATTAATTCTTTCCCAAAGAGAGGTGTTCAGTATTCAAACTGTGTTTGGACTGGTGCAATCTGTTTATGTTTCAGCTTCATTTCAGAAGGTTCACAAGTACTCTGAAAGGTTTGGAACACTCTGTTCTTTTTCGCAATTTCTCTTCTAAAACAACCTTTGAAAGGACAATAACGATGTCCCATAAAACTGCTTTCAGAGAAGTCACTAAGAAAGTAGATATTTCAGGGAAGTGAATAAAAACGTTACATATATCAAGTTTTACTATGTTCATCATAGATGTATTACAAAAAATTAAAATCATCCCTTATTCAACTTTCTCAATGAAGTAAATCATCAACAAGATTACATTTGTTTTTATGTAAAACAATTTATTTTCAGCTAACAAGAACCATATGCATTGTTTCTAAAATTATATAATATCCTCTAATTCAGTTATAATAATGATTATATGTTAGCAAACACTAAATGTTTTGCTGAATGACTTTCATACACAATAATATGGGGTAATAAAGACATTCATTTCAAATTTCTACATTTGAAAAAAACCACGTAGATCAGTCATCCATTATTCTATCTTGTTAACCAACAAGAGAAAGGATTTATTAAGATTCTGAATCTAAATTTTGATGCTTTTGAAATGAATTTTTGGTTTCCCCTATTCCCCTGTGAATCAATTATAATTTTGAGTACAGTCATATTGCAACCATAATTCAGTTGCCTGCTGAAAATCTTTTCACATTTTGTCCTTTCCACCATTTTTCTGAAGCTGGTTTCTGGTTTGTTCTGTCAACACCAAAGGTTCTTGTATGATGGTTGCCGGGTAGTTTCTCCCTAATAGTTCAACTTCCACTTGCTGTCCCACTTGACTTAGCTCTATAGGGACGTACGCAAAAGCCAGACTCTTCTGGATGCTGTAACTGTAGCTCCCAGACGTTGTGTTGCCAACCACCTGAAACACAAAACCCCACCATCCTCAGCATCTTGGTCGCAGCTCTGCGTGCTTCCTCTTTAGATGAAAATGCTTAAAATATACATTCAACTTACAATCAGAAAGTTGTACAATATGCTGTCTGTGAGGATGACACCAAAAGGAAAACTTCACTTTGAGATGAGTAATGAAAGGTGAAAAATTATGAAAAAGACTTCTCAAGATAAGCATCTATGTTACTCCAAAATTCCTCAGTTCCAAATAATAACATCTAGTTTCTTAATACCTAGCACTGTTTTGCTCAGTCGCAGAACAAGAGATCAGACAGGAGGAAGAATCAAACATTTTCATTTTGAACTTAAAAAAATTCTCTTCTATCAACAGATTAGCATGATAATAGACACAAAGGAGAAAAATCTAAAAACCCAAATGCCAACCAACTGTTCTGATTGGGATTTAGAAAATGGCCTGCCAAAAGAGTGCTGAAATAAACTCTACTAATATATCAATAGTCAATGTGAAATGAACAGTCTATATGAATATATACAGCCTTTAACAAGTCCTGGTAGTTGCCAGGCACTTAAATAATTAACTTTACCCTCTCTAGCTCTACCATGTACAAAACATCTTGCTAGACATTCTAGAGAATGAGTAGAGACCTGTTTCCTACCCTCATGAGCTTCCGGCCTAGTTGAGGAATTAACATACAGATACAAGAAACCATAACCAGGAAGCCAAGACAGGCAACATAAGTAAGCCAAGATTTGTTCTGTATTTTGAAGGTGGGTGGAATTAGGTGGGTAGAGATAGGAGATGAAACTTCCAGATCAGTGGAGACCTGGAGTTAGGCCTGAATGATCAAAATGAATGAGGATGTTGGGGAGGGGATAGCTCAAGTTGTAGAATGTATGCTTAGCATGCATGAAGTCCTAAATTCAATCCCCAGTACCTCCTCCAAAAATAAAATTAATGAATAAACCTAATTACTGCCCTCCCCCCTCAAAAGGATGTAGGCGTTAAAAAAAAAAAAAAGAAAGAAATTATTGAGGATGAAACAGGATAACTTGGGATGGCAGACCAGAAGAAAAATAGGGAACACGGAATTGAAATTTAGGAGATGAAAACAAAGATTTTATGCTACAAAAAAAAAAAAAAAAAAAAAAACCCTACATAACAAGCTTGATTAGAAGGTAAGAGGAGTTGTGGAAACCAGGTCTAAAGGAAAGAATGAAAGAGAAGAAAAAACAGTAAAATGCAAAGAAAAAAAATGACACAGGTTAAAATACCACATTTATAAATGGTAAAAGGAAGACAACAAAAGCAAAATATGATACATGGCCCTACTCTAAACGGCTCCTCCTGGCTGCGTGACGGTGCATGAGCCCTGTAGCCTCAGGTCCAGCGCGGCCACTGCTCTGCTGGTAGCTGGCGCTTGACAACGTCCACGGATGTGCATCAGCCTGGCGATGCTGCAGCTGCCTCAGCACAGGGCCCACTGCGGTCAACGGTCAGACTGTAGCACCTCTTGTCTTTCAGATGCCAACACATTTATGACATTAAATACAGACTCTTATCTCCATAGTCCCAGTATTTAATTATCCCGTTGAAACCCTGTATCAGAAGCTCTCCATGTAATTTCTAAGCTTATTATGGTGATTTAAAAAGATGTGAATGCATTCATTACTAAAAGCTGCTCTCTGGCAGATTCTCAACTGCCATGATATGGCTGAGATAGTATGTTTCAAAATGGTTTTTTTTCCTCTAGAGCAGAGTTCAGTGATAGAAAGCAGGCAGTTGGGTCAGGCCAATTAAGAGTTTTAATCATTGCTTTTAGAAAGACTTTCTTGGTAACTTTGGTTTCACTTCCAATCTGTAAAACTGAGATCTGTGTTTGGAGCTCTGGAAAAGTTAACCTGATTTTCTTGGGCATCTTAAGAAAACAGGAAGAATCCTGAACAAGTCTCTTAGCCAAATCCCCTAACTCACTGGATCAAAAGCCCACAACCGCTCTTCAGAGACTGTGTGCCCCATTTCCTTGGGCCTTCCCATCTCTTAAAATCCCAGCAGTGATTCGTCCTGCAGTTACTTCTGCATTAGTAACTTAAAGAAATAGTGCATTTATTTTGTGAACGCTATTCTTAAAATATTTATTGAATGCTTTGCTTTCTGCTAGATTACTTTCATTTCTCCTTTAATTTCTCTCTAATTTAGGGGTTAGTAGCCTACAGTATTTTAGAAATTTGGCCTTTCCTTTTATCTTATTACTAAGTCTCTAGGGTCAGGTTTTCCTTAGCATACATTCTGTATGGTTCTACCTCATAATTGTCCAGATCAATTAAATCCACTGCTTCTTTTTGCTCAGTGAATCACAAGAACACTCTCTCCCTCTGCCTTACAGTAGATTCTCAGATTCTTTGTGAAATCAAACACTGGCCTTCTTTTTACCAATATAAACAAGCCTCATTTATGTTTAGCCTTGTCTCATTCTTCTCTTAATGATGAGACTTAAGGCCTGTAACTGACTTAGAGAAGTTAACACGGTAAATAGCCTTTGAATGAGGAAACATAATTTAAACTGGATGATATATTGTGTTTCTTTGGTGTCTCTGTGTGTTTTAGTTTATTAATGATGAAAAAGGAGATTTTCTAAACCTTCCAAACTTCCTTCCTCAAAAACCTTTTCTTCAGAATTGACTTCCCAGAAAAGCTGCTTTTATGACTAATTAAAGCCCTCCTCAGGCCCAGCCTAATGCCTTGATTTTTAAAAATTAAACTTTACTTAAAATCTTAATCCCTCCCTCCAGCACTGCCCGTCTCCCAGTTGGACTCCCCTGTTCCCCAAGGCACTCATCACCCTCTGACATGCTGTTTTTTAATTCATTATGTTCATTGTTTATGCTTCCCTCCCCTGGAATGTAAGCTCCATGGGGGCAGAGATTCCTGCCTGTTTTGTTCACTGCTGTACCCTTAGCGCCTAGAAAATTGCTGCCACATGGTAGACACTCACATTTGTTGAACAAATAAATGTGCGTCCTATCGCTAGCACTGAAATACTTGCAAGAGTAGAATACCAAATACCAAAGGCAGTACAAGTTCAGACAAAGTCAGGAAGTAAAGATTTTAAAACATTTCATATTGTTCCAGAGTATAAAGAGGATCAAAGAGGGTCATCTGCCTGGTAAAATGATGACCTGACTAAGCATCAAAGAGCAGACAAGCTGTTATCAGGAAATTTAAAAGAAACAGTGTTAATAACTAAAACTACAATTGAGTTAGCAGCTCTGTGGACAGATGGCATGTAGTAGGAAAGATGAAAACTGTACTGTGTAAACTCAGGACACAGATACGGCAAAGGAAGTAACATCTAAAAATAGAACGTGGGTTTCCAGGGTTTTCCTGGTTTTTTCCAGCTTTGTTGAGATACAGCTGACATATAACATTGTATAAGTTTAAGGAACAGGTTTCCAGTTTTTAACTTTAACTTGGGTATGGCCACATTTAGGATGACTAAAAATCTGTCGGTTGATCGTGGTTGATGTGGGGTTGCTACAGAACGTTACAGCAACATCTCTCTTTCATTCCATGGCCAAGTAAAACAGACTGTCAGTAGAAGGATGGGTATGGACCATATTAGGAGAGTAAGAAAGTTGAATGAGGATAGAGTGAAAAATATAAAACCAAACAAAGATGAGGTGAGGGAAATATAATGACCAGGGTAAAAATTAGAGGTGAAAGAACCTTAGACATTATCTTATCCAGTAGCTTCATACAGATGAGAAAACTGAGACCCAGAGAAGCTAAGATCAGGTCAAGCAGGCAGTTAACAGCAGAGGGGGTTATCAATGGAATCAACGGCAAATTTGCAATCAGAGAAAGAACATATTAAGAAAAGAGGGCTGAGCCAGAGATCTAGAACAGAAAGAGGAAGTGGAGCCAGAGAGGGAAGAGTAGAAATCATTCAAACAGATGAGCAAACTCAACATAATTAAAGACAAGGCATTTAAGAAAGAGCTTGAGATCTGAGAAAAGATCTATTGGCTCATCATATCTAATAACATCTGCCTGTTACTCGGATGTGTAGAAACTGTGGGTATATAATGAAGTGCTAAGGAGAATGCAGCAGGCATTAGAGACAGATAGAAGAGCAAATGGGGTATTCATTATAGCTTAGGAGAAAGGATAAGTAATTCAAAGTCCAACTATACCTGGGTCACAAATCAGCTCCATCAATCACTAGCTGTGTAACCTCAAGCAAGTTACTTAACCTCTCTGAGCTCCAAAGCCTCATCTTTAAATGGGAATGATCACACTTATCTAGGATAGTGTTGTACAAGTCAGTAAGAGCACATGAAAAATATCCAGCACAACAGGAACTTTGTAGACATTAGTTCCACATAAAAGTGACCCATGCCTCAACCCAAATGGCCACTTTCTTAGTAATCCAAAGGCTGAGATTTGGGGCCACAGGCTCACCCCACCTCCAGTGCTCATTTTGTCACTGAAGTGATGGGGAAAATGGAAACAAGTATTAAGCAGGATGGAATGCATAAAGAAAAAAAAAAAACAAAACCCGGGCATAGAATCTGTGAGTCTTCGGGTACTGACCACACAGACCCTGTTCAACACAGAACAGCTGTTTAGATGAGTCTTGAAGGTCCTGTGGTTGCCACCTGCTCCAAGTTGAGTGTCCCTGCCTGGTAACAGCAGCCAAAACACAGCAAGATGTTGAGCCAAATTGGGTTGCATGAGTAGTCATAAGAAGTAGAGGAAGTGAAGCTCTGTTGGTAAGTTACCTAACTCCGGCTTTACTGAATGCCAACACAGAAAATGAAATGCAGCATTCCTAAATGAAAAGAAGGTAATCTTACTCCTCCTGAAGAACCAAAAGATTTCCACTTTCCATGTTACTTTCTAAGGTTCTACCCTCCCTTGTCATAGATGCTTTCATTTCGGAAAATTTATTATCTGCTAATGCGCTAAGGTAAGAATTGCCTTCTTCTGAAAGATCCTTGAGAAGCTAAGTCAGAATCCCCAAATCCCCAAAATCTCTCTTGCATTCACAGATGTGGAGGTGTCGTGAGCAAACAGATCATTTTACCCTCTAAATCACACCTTTCTCATCATCCAATGTATTTCAAGTCCTTGGGTTTGTTTTGTTTGATGAAATAAAATAAACACATTTGCAAAAATGAGCAGCATTTCATTTTCCTTTCAGTTAATTAATGTCTGTTCCTTGAATGTCAGTTCAGAAATCCAAAGAGTATCATCTCACCAAGAGATAAATAACTAGCCAAAAACTGCAAGAGGAAACAGAGATGAGGAGAGTTTCTGCAGTAGAAACACTGCAGGAGCCCGTGGCCATGAGGTCCTCAGCACTCACCTTGCCATTCCACCAGACACTTTCATTTCCCTCTGGATCGACATCGTCCGTTGCCAAGGTGAGGCAGACCAGTCTCCGTGTCAGCCCCTTGGCTCTAATCTGTTTCAGTGCTTGCTTGCCTATGAAGTCTGCGGGCTGCAGAAATCCAAGATAATGATGATGAATGAACGCTCAGACAGTGTGACAAGGTTAGAGATGCAAGCATTTAAATCTGTCTTTGCTATTTTCTCGCCAATTACACATTAAATAAAAATACAGATTGGATCAAACGTCTAGACAAATATTTCTTAGTCCTCAAATGACAGTATCCACCACCTATTCCTTCAGAATAGGTTACACTTAAGGGTAATAACTTGTGATAATTTTACCAGAACTACCTAGGCAGAAAAGCAGAAGGCATGATACTGCGATGGTGGATTATGAAAGTGACCCTTGTATCTAATGGTTCTGGACAGTGGGACTGGCGGGCAGCAAGCTGGGTGCAACTCAAATTTCTACCTAAAGTAAGCCTTTCACAAGAAAGAAATTCACTTTTTTGAAATGTGATGCCAAAACAACTCCAAAAAGCCTACATTTTTTTTTCCTTCTTCAGAATAATGGTCCCAGGAATGTATTAACCTACTGGGTTGCATCATTAGTTCATTCAGGCAATTTATTTAGTGAGGCATCATGCTAGGCCCTATATGGGTTGCGAAATTAAGTCTGACAGAGACATTTTGATTAAAGAACTTATTCTCTAATGCTGTGCTTTTCAACCTTTTTCCCTCCTCTTTCCCTGCAACACATGCGAGACGACATTCCTGTTCCTAACGTATTCTCCTGGGCACACTCAGGGTTGTTCCCACAGAGATCACCTTGAATCTATTCTTACACGTTACAAAAGTAGGAATCATGCAAACGTCAGGATTTGCACATTTATTAGTAACGTGCTTTACAATTGAATGGGACAAACAAGTGAGTGATGACTCCTCAGTGGAGACATTTAGCTACTACAGGAGACAATTCTATCCAACCAGAATGTCAGGGACACGTGACAAGTGTGAGGAACTGCAGATGCTAAGTGCAGTGAGGGTGCAAAGGAGGGAAAGCTGACCCAGGTGGGATGTTGGGGAAAGGCTTCTACCTGTATTTGCCCATCTCTTAACTTACAAGTAAAAGGAAGAACTGGTGATCTCTAAACCACATTTCTGGGGAGTTAGATTTAATTCGAGATTATAATGTGGAAGACAAAATTCTCAAAACAGTTCTCATAGACTACTTTCTGAAAGAAAAGACTCAATTTTAATTGCTTCAGTGCTCCAGAAAGAAAGGATTGGGTACAATAAGTCCCTTCACCTCTCAGTGGAGCAGCAGGAGGGATCCTCACACATTCTCTGTCTGAGACTCTCCCCAGTTCACTCCTTTATGGATTCAGAACTTCTAAGACAAGCCCACAAAGAAGTATGATTTCTATGAATAGCACAATTAAATTGCTGACTGCACAGGGAGCTAAAGAAAGTTTCTACTGGCCAAGGTTAAAACCACTGCAAAATCAAAGTCCAATTCTCTCCTCTTTGCTGTGATCCAGATAGTGAGAACCAACTGCAAGCCTTACTATGAAGCCAGATAAAGATTCAAAGACTAGAACCTGTGTTATTTAAGACAGGACTACTGGGGAAAAGCAAAACTACATACACAGGAAGAGCTTGATTTATTTGAATTCTTATGCAGGATAAATTTAGTGTCACCACACAAGTCATAGCAAACCAAAGTTCATTATAGTTAAAATATGTATATGTAAATACAGAAAGAACTCTACATTTTTTTTTTTTTTTTGCTATCTTTTCAAAAGAAGACAAGCTATCATGCATACATGATGACCAGGGGTGCTTTTTAGAGTTCTTGTCTATATAGGAAGTCAATGACTGCAATGAAAAAAGTCTCACACTTCACTGTGTAGAAAAGCACTTAGAATAATCCTGAGTGGCCACGCATTCCACAGTGTGATTTGTGGAGAGTCAGGAGAGACTCAACAGTCTCCTCACCGCCTGTTATGGAATCTGAGTCTTTGCTGTTAGAGATTCATTGAAATCTTAAAGGTTTTGAGTCCTCCTGAGTCCCTATTATGGAATTTTCTTTCAATTATATACTCAACTCTTGTTATGCCCCTGCTATGGGATCAGATACTAGACACAGGGTAGTCAAAACTAAATAGAACATGGTCATGTAGCTTCTGGGAGGCCCCTGAGGAGGTGTGACCCCTTTCCTCCCCATCACAACATGCCCAGTGCTGAAATTATTTTGTCTCCTTAATGTTTTAATGTATTAGAGATAAAAAAAAAAACAACAGTTTAAGATGACTGGAAACATGGTAGAACGTGACAGTTGATAGCATACAAATCTGCTATACCAGTTTGAGACATGACTTGATGTGGCTTCTGTTTGTTTTATGGGAGTATAAAAAATCACCTCATTTTGTTAATTTAAAACAAAAAATGTCTAATGCACATGTAAGGCAGAAATGCAAACAAACAGATGCTATGTTAAGGGTGGGGGCTCAAGAAGGCATATGATCAGTTCCATCTGCGGTGGGAGAGTGGGGCTGGGGCAGCGATCTGTCAGCAACAGTTTTATAGAGGAAGCGTAGTGAGCTGGGTTTGCAAGATGAGGCTTCATGATAACTATTGTCTGCATAGCCTTCTCCCAAAGTCCTTTGACCTTGCCAATAACCCATAGATGGTGGATTTGGGGTCTAAGAGAAAGAAGGTAACTTAGCCCAAGACACCAACAAACTGGTTAAGAACCACGTTCTCAGGAGTCCCGGCCCCACTCCTTTCACTTTGGGCTGCCTTCACTGAGCCACTTAAGTCAGTATCTGCTACACCTCAGAGGGGCAGTGGGGAAACTGGCCACAACCAAAGCTTTCAGGGGTGGGGACTTTTGGGGGCGCTGGACAAGAACTATTGGGGTGGGCTCTGGGGCGGGTGAGAGGAATAGAGGTGCTGGAAGGGGAGCATAACTGCCAAACTCACAATTTCACCAAAGTCTAGGCAGGAACATAAGGTATCAGTTAATCACAAGAAATAGGAAAACTTCCTTTAGAAGGGAAAAATTAAAGTAATAAATTCAGTAAAAAATTAATACTATTAATAAATCATATTTGCAGTATATTTGGCCCTTGCTGTGTGCCAGACGCTATGCTGAGGGCTTTAAACCATGAGCTCATTTCCTCCTTGTAACATTCCTGTAAGACAGAGAATTTTATCCCCAGCTTATGAAGAGGCAGCCCAACAAAGTCCTTCTTAAAGCTCAATTACGTAAGTCTGCACCTTTAGATTTTATCCATATGTATTTTTTAAATGACTATGCCTGGAGTCTATCATTGACAGGCACAGTTGATGTAAATACTCTTAAGAATGTTTCTTTTAAATTATTTCTAGGTAGCTTGAACCTGTTTTGAAGGACATTCACTACACATTATTTTTTGTACTACTTGAAAGGGTTTTAAAAACACCCTGAAGTCAGTATTAATGAAATTTAACATCTCTATCTGTATGCCCCTGGATTAGTAAGTGATCTTGTCAGCAATATCATCCTCAAACATGAATGAAAACAATACTTTAACAAACAACAAAAACCTAATTAAAAGTAAGGAACACATACTTAACATAGACAAGATGTGTCACCTACCCCAAGACAATTCTCCCTTCTCAAGCTAACCTTCAGCTTGACTTGGGAAGATTTAAAGTGCTGTAACAGCATTTCATTCTCATTTTACTTGGCTTTCTTCCCAAGATTGTAGACTTTATTATATAGTTATTAATTATAAATGAGAAAGGAAAATGTATCTGAAGGGTTAGTACTGTGATTAAAATTGGTGATTTCAGGATGACCTGAGAACAGAAATAAATTTCTTTAATGAGTCACTACCAAATTAACTATATAAATATCTGTTAATATCTTTGAGAAACACAGAAGTTTCTGGGACACTAAGATTATACCTTAAAATAGTTTGGGCTTGTATTTTTTATCCTAAAATTTTAAAAAGCAGTAAGAGCCACTAAAACAACCACCTGTAATACATCCTAAATTTAACACCCACATACATGAAAACATTAAGTACATTTTAAGTGAAATGTAATCACTCATCTCTTATTAGCTTTCTTAAAAGCAAACTTATTAACTAAAAGCAAACAGAAATGAAAAAAATTCAACCAGTGTATTTTTGATTGTGCCTCTTACAGCAATGGAGAGTTTTCACATGTGTAGCTGAAGTTGAATCTGACAGCAGCAGTGGAAGCAAGGTTTTGATATGAAGTCAGGGTAGTGGGCTCTTACATTCCAACAGAGATTATGAAAACCTAGTCTTGGGCCTTTTCTGTTCATTTGTTTGGAGTTAAAACATCCGAAAATTCAAGGCAGTCATCAGTTTGATTGAATTTTTTGGCCACATTCCTTTGCAACCTAAATATCAAAAGTTTCCAAAGGCATGAGAGAATCAGCGCAACATCCTGGGTCCCAAGCAAGCTCCCCTTAGAAGCCAGGCTCAGTACTGCTCGTGGAATCCTGCCCCTACATTTATAGATGTGGACAGAGCTGCAGAGAGGCCCACTGGTCACTAGTTACTGTAAGTGGCAGAGCAGAGATGAAAATCCAGGTGGCAGACTTCTGCCACGGTCCCTCAACACATTTCTGAAAAGTTCCTCATTTAAAATGGGACTCAGGGGTCACCATTTAAAAACAGTTCCAATAGGAATCCCTTTGGAAAGCACTTGGACATTACTAACCATGCCGTTCATGTAAACCTTAACTTTCTCTGGTCAGTTGTCAAATACCAGGTACACCTGTGTTTGTCTCACAGTCCAACTATTAAAGCTGTATAGTGGATTCAGTCATTTTGGGGAATGGATCCGATCGGCCCACCACCCCATCAAGGCAAATTATGCCATCATTCATTTCATAGTCATACCATTACAATCACAGAAGTTTAGAAGCAGGCAGAAAACTTAATCAAATGTCATTTTTCATATGAGAAAATTAATGTTCGAAGTTAAGGGTCTTGCCCAAAGTGACAAAGTGAGTTAGCACCAAACCTTGAACCTAGGCTTTCCAGTTCTCAGTTCCTTTTCCACTATGCAGAGCTTTGTAAACAGTCCACGTAAGTTTATAATAACCACAACTTCAGTATCTCTTTACTAGCAAAATATTAAATTATTAACATAGCGACTCCAGTCTGTTATTATTGGCAGGAAAAGAATACTCCCACATTCACATAGTTTTCATTCTCTGTTTTTGGCAATTTAAAAGAAACAATTCATCTAGCATTTTTCCTAACCAAAATTATGAATCAGTTAAGTATTCCTTCTCAAAATTAGCGTTTAGTATAACTAGAAAAGGGACTATTAACCAAAATAAAGGTGGGGATACATCAAAACCTGGAGAAAATCTTCAAAATATGAGTCCTCAGCCACACCAATAATTAGGTCAATTAGCATCCAACCCCAACTAGATGTTTCAAAACAAAAATAACCCCCATTATGTGTGTTTTATGACTTTGACTAGATTCAATATTAAAGAAAATATGCATTTTTTGTAGAATAGATAAACAAGATTATACTGTATAGCACAGGGAAATATATACAAGATCTTGTGGTAGCTCACAGCGAAAAAAATGTGACAATGAATATATATATGTCCATGTATAACTGAAAAATTGTGCTCTATGCTGGAATTTGACACAACATTGTAAAATGACTATAACTCAATAAAAAAAAGTCTTAATTTGACACAACATTGTAAAATGACTATAACTCAATAAAAAATGTTTTAAAAAAAAGAAAATATGCATTTTTTAGTTTTTGAGTCTGAGGAGTCACAGGAAAATGGTGAAATGGACCTGTGGGTTTAATGGACTAGATATACTTTTATGCATAACTGCATTAGCAACAATTAGAATGTAGAGTTTTTGTAACAGTTCTCATCTTCCTAGACTACAGCAAAGGACAACTGCTCATCTGGTGTTTTAAGTTAAGCACTCAAGCATAAATGCAAAGTAAAGAATTTTTAAAGGAAATAAGAAAAACACAAATAAATGAGGCCTTAATAGGGGACCAACATCTTTCTTGCTGGGGTCTTCGAAAAACTGAAAGGTCTTTCTCTATAATTGTTTTTCCCTAAAAGATTTTTTTAGATTCAATTCACTAAGATGGAAGGGGAACTAACATTTACTGAGGTATCAAATGTGCTTTATCTCACAAAAACTTCTAAGGGGGCTATTTTCTTCATTTTACAGATGATAAAAACTGAACTGCTTATAGGTTAAGCAACTTGTTCAGTTTTAGAACCAGTAAGTGGCAGAGCCATGATTCAAACCCTTTGAACACTTACCAAGCCCCTGTGAATTATCAGACACAGCGCTAGCCCGAGGGATTCTTGGCCTCAGTCCCCAAGGAGTTCACAGTCTAGCTGAGGAGGCAGCCAGTACTACAAGGTGTGAAAACACCACAGTAAAGTACAGGGTGGTATAGAAGAGGGGTCCCAACACCACTGGCTTTAATTGCCACCTACATATGAATGATCCAAATCCAGACTCTCAGAGCAGAGGTTTCCAAACCCATGTGCTCAGCTGCCACCCAAGACTCCACTTGGCTGTCCCATAGACCCCACCCTCACAAGTCCTTCCAGCCTCCAAATCACACCCCTCCTGTATTTCCTGGTTCATTAACAGTATCCTAGATCCTCCTTTCCACTCCCTTCACAGATAGTCCTCCATGTGGTCTCCATCTTCCCTCTTACTATCACTGACACCTCTTTCTTGTCCATCCTATGGCCACTGCCTTAGTTGAGGCCCTCAACATCTCTCCCCTGGATTTCTTAGTAATTGGGAAAGTGATCTCCCAGTCACCAGGGTAATTCCCTTTTAACCTGTTTTCCATCACCGGAGTGTCACTCCTTACTCAAAATCCTTCAATGGCTTCTCAGTATCTCCAAGATATACTCCAAATTCCCTAGCCTTGCGGAGGAGACCCTTCATGATGAAGTCCCAGTACTTCTCTAGCATTATCTCTTGACACTGCTTTCAGCAAAAAATTATCTGCTGGGCATCTGCTACATGCCAACTCTGATAGGTGCTGGGGATAAAATACATTTGGTAAACAAAATGTATTTTGTATTGCCAGAACCTGTACTTGAGATGATTACATAAAAAGATCGAGAAAAATGAACAGAATAATTGCAAACTGTAACACATCCTATAAGAAGGATGTAGCTGCAAAGTTTCTTTTAAAAATTACCGAATAAAATACAATAATATAGAAAAAAGCAATACATTATTACTAAGTGGGTTTTATGCCAAAATTAAAATTGGGTTAACATTTGAGAATAAATGTAATTCACTGTATAACAAAGTAAAAAGGAAAAATCATGTTATCTCAATGGATGCAGAAAAAGCACTTGCCAAAATCTTGCATTTCTAATTTAAAAACAAACAAAACTTTCAGCACTAAGAATAGAAAGGAATGTCCTCAACCTGATAAAGAGCATCTATGAAAAATCTACAGCTTGCTCTATAAAAACCTACAGCTAACATCATACTTGATGATGAAAGACTGATGATGATGAATATTTTCCATCTAAAATTAAGAAAGAAGATAAGCATATCTACTCTTAACATTTCTATTTAACTTTGTTGCAGTTTCAACCAGTGGAGGTTCTAGCCAGTGCAATAAGGGAAGAAAAAGAAATGAAAGGCATCCAGATTAGGAAAGACAAAAAAAAGCTTTTTTTTTTTTTTTTAAATACAACAATTATCCATGGAGAAAATCCAGTGGGATCTACAAAAGAAAGAACTACACAGAAAGTACTAGAACTACTAAATGGGTTTAACAAAGCTGCAGAATGTAAGATCTGTATATAAAACCCACTGTTTTCTATAATTGTTTGAAATTAACAAATGAAAATTGAAATTAAAAATGCCATTTACAATAGTATCAAAATATAAAACACTTAAGAATAGATCTGTAAAAAGATACGCAAGACCTACAAACTACAAAACTTTCTTAGAATTAAAGATTACCTAAATAAACAGAGAGATATACCTTATTCATGAGCTGGAAAATTTGAATTGACCTAT
Organism: Camelus dromedarius; assembly: GCF_036321535.1. Classification (NCBI taxonomy): domain Eukaryota; kingdom Metazoa; phylum Chordata; class Mammalia; order Artiodactyla; family Camelidae; genus Camelus; species Camelus dromedarius. The sequence continues at coordinate 52,511,309 of NC_087438.1, forward strand.
AGATACAATGCAATTTCAATCAAAATCCCAGGAGGCTTTTTAATTCATGGAAATTCAAAGGACCTAGAATAGCTAAAACAACTTTGTGAAAGAAGAACAAAGTTGCAAGGCTATCACAACCTGATTTAAGCTACAGTAATCAAGTCATTATGGTATTGGTATCAAGAAAGATAAATAGATCAAGAGAACACAATAGAGTCCAGAAACAAACATATATGGACAACTGTTTTTTGATAAAGGTACAAAGGCAGTGCAATTTGAATGTATAGTCTTTTCTCACAAATGGTGCTCTCACAATTGGACATTTATATGCTAAAAAATAACTTTCAATTGATATCTTGTACCAGTTACAAAAATTAACTAAATACGAATCACAGATCTAAATGTAAAAAGATGATAAAACCTCTAAAAGAAAACAGCAGAAAATCTTTGTGAATTTGAGTTAGTAAAAGATTTCTCAGATACAACATGAAAAGCATGATCCATAAAAGCACAAGGACTTTAAAATTTCAAAAATTAAAAACTTCAGCTCTTTGAAAGTCACTATTAGACAAATGAAGATTTAAGACACAGACTGGGAAAAAAATATTTCCAAAGCATGTACCTGATAAGGACTTGTACCTAGAATATATAAAGAACTTTCAACACTCAAAAACAGGGCGAAAAAAGAAACCAGTTAAAAATGAGTAAAAATGTGACCAGATACCTTACAAAAGAAGAGATAGGAATGGCAGACAGGCACATAAAAAGATGTTCAGCATCAAGTCATTTAGGAGATAAATAAAAACCATGGTAAGATACCACTACACATCTCTTACAATGACCAAAGTTAAAAAGGCTGACCACAACAACCGCTTGGCGAGGATGTAGAGAAACAGGAAATCTCATATACTGCTGGTGGGAATGTAAAACATAAAAAGGGGTAAACCACTTTGTAAAACAGTTTCTTTAAAAGTTGACATATACCTGCCATTTTATCCAGCCATTCTACCCCATATTTACTCAACAGAAAAGAAAGCCATAGTCCATACAAATATACGGATGTTCATTGCCGTTTTATTTGTAGAACTCTAAACTGGAAACAACCCAGAAGTTAGTCAATGAGCATATAAACAAATTGTGTTATATACATACAATGAAATCCTACAAAAAAAGAGGCAAAAATTTCCTTGAGGGCATGTCAAGGTGTAGGGAAGGTTGGGAGGCAGGGATTGCCAAGGGGTGAAGGAAATGTTCACCATCTCTGTAGCTGTGATGGTTTCACGAGTATATACATGTATTAAAACTTATCAAATGGTACACTTTAAATATGTAATTTATTGCTAAGCTATTAAAATAATAAAAATAAAACAAAAGCAATCCAAAGAATTACTTCAATTCATTCCCAGCCCAGGGTTCCACAGACTTCCAGATTAGAAAGCAGTCAGCTAAATAGCACACTTAGGCTTCTAGGTGGAAAACAGAGTATTGTTTCATAACAGAAATTGGATATAAGAGGGATAATGATTCAATGACTGTTAGTTTAATACACTCTGACAGATGTTTCAGGAATGATAAACTAGATCTCAGTTGAGGTTTTACTTCCTTTTTTCTTTCTTTATCATTTAGCGATGGAAATGGATGAGAGAATAAGGGTGGCTTAATCTAAATGACACAATCATGTGGCTCACATAGATAACATGGCACCAGTGTCTTTGATCAGATGCCCCTGCTCTGCAAAGTGGTATTTCATAGAATATTAGATATGGGACCAGCAGTCTCAGGTGGAAAATGATGTTAAATAGCTTTCCCAAGGCCACACAGCTACAATTTGGTGACATTTTTAAAAATTCAATTCCAAAAAAAAAAAAAAAAAGACTTGGGGCAGAATACATTAACTGGTAGCCAATCCTCTGACCAGGCCACCAGTTTTTCTGATTTCCTGTTTATTCACAGGACCACATCAGGCATGAGGTTTAAAAGAACTGAGACAATGATTCTTAATCTTCATTGGATAATAAAAACAAGAACCCCAGCCCCTACCCCAGTGTTGATCCAATTTGTTTAGGCAGGACAGTGTTCTCAAACTAGAGCGTGACACAGAATCACCTGGGGAGCCTGTTAAAACAGATTGTGGGCCCCACCCGCCAGCGTTTGATTTTAGGAGTTGGAACGGTGCTCAATAACTTACATTTCTAACAAATCCTGAGGTCACATTGACGCTGCTGGTCTGTGAACCACACTTTGAGAGCCACCGGAGGTAAGAAATTAGGTGATTTTTTTTACTTTAAGTTCCCCAAGATAGTAACATTCAGCCAGTTGAAAATCATTGTTCTAAAAACAATCATTCTCAATCTTCTTTGGAATCACCTGGGGAATTAGAAAAAAAAATACTGCTGCCTGATTCCCTACCCGAGAGATGCTTTTTTTTCTTTTAAATTGATCTGGGACACAGCCCGAGCCTTGGGATTTTTTTTTAAAGGACTGCATGATTTAAAAGAACCACAATTCAGATGATTCTAATGTGCAGCCAAGCCTGAGAGTTGCTGAAAATTTTCTGCTTCCTCAATTCTTATTACCATTTACCTAAAATTTCCCCAGAGCTGGGTACTTTTGCCATTATAACATATTAGAAATTCCTTTCTAACTTCTTGTCTGTGAACAGTGACTTGTTTCCACTTTGATGTTTTACTAATGCTAATACTTCGTGAGTACTTGCATGTTGAAGGCCTGGTAGTGAGGGCTTTGCCTGTTTACCATTTGTTTGTTTTGCTTTGCTTCCTGAATGGTTATGCTTTAAATAATCTTTCCTCAAAGAGAGAGCTTGTAATTTCTAAAATCAACATTGTCTTCTAATTTGGGATTAATATATATCACATTTTATTCTGTTTCTTGGGTTTAGAAACCCAAGATGTGGGGGGAGGGAGCGGAGAGAGGGAGGGAGAGAAGGGGCAGGGTGGATCTTATAGAAAAAAATTCTTCTGATTCTAACATTACACTTAGTATTTGATTCTCTGTGGCTCTTTCCTGGGGTCTCTGGAAATTGATAGATTGAGTAATTCCAAGAGGAAAATTCCATGAATACTTATGACTCCAACCAAAGACAGCTGATTTTCCTCTTCCTCTTGATTAATGCATTTCTTTCATTTCCAACTTAAAAAAAACCCACTATTTTTTTCCCAAAAGTAACTTCCTTTGGAACAAATTATAATACTATTAAGAACAATGATATGATTGCCTTCAGGTAAAGGGGCTTTAGTTGAAAGGACTTAAAAGGAACTATGCAGTTCTTTTTTTTTTTCCTGTATGTATTTATTTATTGAAGTACAGTCAGTTTACAATGTTGTGTCAGTTTCTGGTGTACAGCATAATGCTTCAGTCATACATGAAAATACATATATTTGTTTTCATATTCTTCATCTTAAGTTACTACAAGATATTGAATATGGTTCCCTGTGCTATACAGTATGAACTTGTTGTTTATCTGTTTTATATATATTAGTCAGTATCTGCAAATCTCGAACTCCCAATTTATCCCCTCCCACCCCCTTTCCCCTTGGTAACCATAAGTTTGTTTTCTACGTCTATGAGTCTGTTTCTGTTTGGTAAATAAGTTCATTTGTCTTTTTTTAGATTCCACATATAAGTGATATCATATGGTATTTTTCTTTCTCTTTTCTGGCTTAACTTCACTTAGAATGACAATCTCCAGGTCCATCCATGTTGCTGCAAATGGCATTATTTTATTCCTTTTCATGGCTGAGTAGTATTCCATTGTATAAATCTACCACAGCTTCTTTATCCAGTCATCTTTCGATGGACATTTAGGTTGTTTCCATGTCTTGGCTATTGTAAACAGTGCTGCTATGAACATTGGAGTGCATGTATCTTTTTGAAGTAAGGTTCTCTCTGGATATATGCCTAGGAGTGGGACTGCTGGATCATATGGTAAGTCTATTTTTAGTTTTTTGAGGAATCTCCATACTGTTTTCCATAATGGTTGCATCAAACTATATTCCCACCAGCAGCGTAGGAAGGTTCCCTTTTCTCCACAGCCTCTCCAGCGTTTATCGTTTGTGGACTTTTGAATGATGGCCATTCTGACTGGTGTGAAGTGATACCTCATTGTAGTTTTAATTTGCATTTCTCTGATAATTAGCAAAATTGAGCATTTTTTCATGTGCCTGTTGGCCATTTGTATGTCTTCATTGGAGAATTGCTTATTTAGGTCTTCTGCCCACTTTTGGATTGGGTTTTTTTTTTTATTATTATTATTAAGTTGTATGAGCTGTTTACTTCAGTTCTTTCTACCTGTATCACAGGTGTGGTTAACGCCTCCTATCGGGGCCCTGTGGTCACTCTTCACAAGACGGCACTGATTTGTGCTGCTGTGCAACACTTCTCATGCAGAACAGCATTTTCAGAATTAATGTGAAGAATGCATCCTACAGCTTTAGCTCCTCAAGTACTATTTGTTTCAAGTTTCGTGAGATCATGAAATTATTTGTTTCAAGTTTCAGGAGCCGTATTTTTAACTTTTAGATCTGTGGCCTAGCCAAGTGTTTAATAAATGGTACTTAATAAATGTTGACTAGATGAATGAATGTGTGCACATGTGTATTTGCTTCACATAAACCAACACCCACGGGGAGACCAAAGCTCAGACAACTCCAAGAGTTAAGGAAGACAAATGCCGCCTTTATAGTCTAAGATTTCATTTTTCTTTTTTCTGCTTTTTGATAAAAGCACAATTCACTCTAAAGAGGCCAGATGGTCCATCTCCTCACCTACCCATTTTCCTTTTTAAAATGGGCAGAGCACCTATTCTGATCCTACCACAAAACACAGAATTAAACAAACATGACTCTGGGAGGTGTTCATTTATAAAATGTAGCCATGCAAATTCTATGATACATTTTGCCAGAAAATTGCTGGGCAGCTTTTCAAGACCAATAAACCCATTATGGGAAAGAACCTGGCTGAAAAAAGGGATAGGTGAGAAATCACTGCAGGGAGGTCAGAGTTCAACCTGGGCCAATACACATGACAGCACTTAGGTCCCCTCATCTCTCTGTGCTTCCTCAAATGAGGAGGTGGTACCAAGTGATCTCCAGGGGTCCTCCTAGCTCTGACACCGCCTACATCACTATACTTTTCTTCATATGATGACTTATGCAATCATTGTGGAAATGCTTAAGAGCCAAGAAAGGGAGTCTACATGTTACATATTTGCTTTGAAGTATAAGAAAAGAAAGAATTGATTTTAAACAATTGTAAAATGCCAGGCTTTGGGGATTTTGTTTTGTTTTGATGGGTATTAAATATATTCTTCTGTAGTAGCTGCTGCTCCGGTTTTCATGTAACAATTTTCCAAAGCAATTTGGACTTGCATTATATTATTCTTTAAAATGTTGTCTGAAGCCAGGCTGGATAACATTTTTGTTTTTAGGCATAGGATTCAAATTATCAAGTGATACAGTTTAGTTTATAATATTAATAAGTTTTTCAGGAACCTGATTCACATTATAGACTGCTTCGAAACCAAGACAAAGTTATTGTGGAACCACCAAATAGGTTCTAAACAAAGCTGATCCAGCTTATTCACCTGTCTTGGAAATTATTCAGCATTGCTATGGTTAGGTTGAGGCCCACCAACCACCTGAGTCAAGTTAATTGAAAAAGACTGGCTCAATTGAGTCCAGGTCCTCGTGCTACATGGATCTTCCCCCAGTGAAAGCGTTAGGTATAAACTTTATGACACCAGAATGAGAACCAACAACTCAGAAACCATAAAAACAGCATAAATCAAAATCACTATCTATTAAACAACTAGCTTAGCTCCGAGCTGAGCTTTGGTTATTGAAATAATTTAAAACAACTAATAATAGCCAATCCACACCACACCTGTTTATAATCATAGAGAATTTTAACAAGTCATTTTTCAATACAAAGAGATTGTTTGTTTATGCCTTATTCCTCAACAATAATACCCAAACACTGAAGCAAAAAAATCAGTTATCTATTTACCAATTGATGACCAACAACAGAACTTTAGTGTTTTCAGGAGTCGGGCCATTTTTATCCTTATTTTACACAGCTAAGCCAAGGCTTCTGTCATCAGAAGGTGCAATCTGCTGCTAGGGTCTGCCCGAACTCCAGGCACCTGCTTTCTCTGGTCTGGAGGCAGATGGTACATCGTAAAACTGAAAGTCATGGGGAAAATGTACAGAAAGATATTCCCTTTAAAACCGTTTAGGAGGTTCTTTTCCCTAAAATTGAATACTATAAATAAACATGTTTGTGTTAATATCTTAGCTTAGAACTTGGGAACTGATTCAGGGGCATTAAAAAAGTTTCCTTAGCCTGATTCATATTCATGTGTCCACATATTTCCATAGAATGGGAAGACAGCTTTTCTGTTAGCTCACTGGCACCTAAGGCAGGATCTCTTGAACAGCAGCAGCTGTGGAACTTACCCTTCGGTATTACCTCTAGCTGTGCCTTGACTAAGCTCTCATGGAAACTGACACCACAGGGGTCTGAATTAGCTCAGGCTGCTGTAGCACAGACTGGGTGGCTTAAACAACAGGAATTTACTTCTCACAGTTCTGGAGGCTGGTTGAGTCCAAGATCACGGTGCTGGTCAGTCTGGTTCCCCTGTGAGTCGCCTCTTCTTGGCCTGCAGATGGCTTCCTTCTCACTACATCCTCACGTGGCGGACAGAGAGCAAGCTCTGGTCTCTCTTCCTCTCCTGGCAGGAACACTAATCCCAACGTGGGGGCCCCACTGCATGATCTCATCTAAACCTAATTACCTCCCAAAGGCCCAGCCTCCAACTAGCCTCGAGTTAGGGCTTCGGCATATGAATTTTGGAGGGACACAAACACTGAGTCCATAACAATGGGATAACCTCACTTATATTGTAGGGTTTGTATAGATGAGCTAGGCTGTAATAAACTGACCTCATATTATGCTTTTCCACAATAATTATTAAGGGTGGTGCTTCTCAAACTTTAGGTGCATCAGAATCCCTGAAGCTTGTTAAAACACGGATTTTTTGGCCTGACGCCCAGGGATTCTGATTTAATAGGCCTGTGCTGGGACCTGAAAATTTGCATTTCTAACAAGCTCCCAGGTGATGCTGCTGTTCTCTGTCTGAGGACCACTGATACAGGGGTTCCCTTTGGAATGTTAATATCAGTTATGATTCTGTGCGTCTGTATTGGCTTCTCAGTAATACCTATTTTATGCTGAACACAACTGAAATGTGTCAGTTGCTTATACACAGATGTTGCAGTTACATACAAAGATGCCCAGTAAGCAGGTGGACAGATCCGCTGAGGTACAGCTGCCTAGTGCTGTGAGCACCCAGGGAGTCAATTAACGCAGAGTGTCTCATTAGCTAGTGTACAACTTCACTAGTCACCAGGATTTACAAGAATGTCTGCTATCTTACTACTAATTTTTACCTTAAAATTTAGATGCAGTCTTTAAAGTTGCTGGATTCTGCTATCTTCTGTCTACAAGCACGTTGCAATTGTTTAAACTGGTATCAAACTTTGACGAAGCTTAATAGGAAGCACTTGAGCAATGCTGACTAGTTATGTTCAACTCATTTGTCCTATCATCACACTTGGTTAAATTTTAAAGCATGGCTCTGTCATGAAACAGCATAATTTTAAGATTTACTTTAAGTACTCTTTGAAATGTAAACATACCTTATTTAGCTTTACGAAATATTCCAGTCCAGCTTCCAAGGGATTTGTATCACAGTTCATCTAAAAGGGAAACAGGCATTTTAAATCTTAGATGAGTGCAAATCGTTTCACTAACATCACTTTCATATATCATTTTTTTTAGGGAAGAAAACACTTTTTTATTTTGAATATAGGTTCTAAAAGAAGAAAATTGTGAACTGGTCTCTACAGTAAATTTTTAAATCTAAAAATCAAATGGAGCCTTTCAGCAAATACTGTTATTTGAATAGAAAATTAGAAACTAAACTTCACAGTTGGTTTCCCAAGGCCTTTTTAGTATAATAGACATCTGAGGGATACCGCAACATGCTTCTTTCCAGAAACAAGATTTTTCTCATGCTCTTATGTAATAATTTTACATTAATAGGTTGTGAAAAGTTATTAACTAATTTACGTGTCTTATAATTTGCCAGGAATCAGGAAAAGTTGAGGAGAAATCAGATGATAGGCAAATGCCTTCTACAGAGTTCAGAAGAGGGCAAAGGGGAAAAAAAGAGGTTGAATCTCAATCTTTTCAAATTGGTTGAGTTATTACAATATACTTCAAGGCAAGCTAAAGCCACTATTTGAGATTAGACCTGAAGTTAATGGTTTTTGTTTGTTCGTTTATTTTTGTTGTCATTTGTCTCTTTTGCTCCAAGAGAACTCGCCTAAATCCCATGAAAAGTAGCCAACTTAAAGAAAAGGATACCACCACCCTCATATACCTAGATGAGTAATATGAACTTGCTTTACATGATATGAAATTTGGCCTCCTATTTCCTAATCAATTTGAGTAACTCTGAAATTATTTTTCACCTAAAATTATTTTATTAATTTTCCAAGTAATTTTAAAATTATTGCTCAAAGTTTTAGAATTCCAGAGGGAAAAATTTTAAGTCCAGAAGATGGATTGCTGTAGTAACACTAGGGGGCGTGCTGGCACTGCTGGAAAATCGGAGGGACCGGAGACGGAGAAGGCTATTCAGCAGAGGGCTCTCAGGAAAAAGGCAGAAGATGAAAGGTAGGAGGGTGGAGAAATGCCTGACTCCCAGAGGTGGCTTCTGCTGCTTCCTTCCTGCAGAGTGTGGAGACAGAGCTATCCTCTAATTCTCTCCCTGCAGCAGCCTCCTCTATGGCCCCCATTGCAGGCTGAAAATCGCCTAACAGAGCATCTCTTTTGCAAAACAAGAACTTGCCCCAGGGCTCTTGTTCTTTCAGTGGCTCTGAAGGCTGCCATCTCCACCTCAAAGCCCACTTGCTTCTGTCCCTGGTCTAAATGTCCAAGGGGCCCTGCCTGTGCTTTCCAAACCACTTTGCCCCCAAATTAAATCATTCTATTATGTCCTAAACACGTTGCAGACTTTAAAACTTACGATAACTCTGTAGGATAAAGATTGCCTTTATCTAGAGAAGTAAACAGCGGCTTTGGAGGGTTAAGGCTACATAGTTACTACGTGGTAGAGGATAAATGCAAACCTAAGAGACCCCACTCTGAAGTACATCCTTTATCATTGTCCCTTATCCCACCTCTCAGCCCTAAAACCACAATGTCTTCCAAGGAAACAGCCAGCCAATCTGAAACAATTAAGGGGTCTAAAAATAGCTGGCCATATTGCAGATAAAATAGAACAGAGTTTGAACCCCAGTTGGGCCACTTCTGTGTAATCTAGACATAGTTGTTCATTGTTTCTTAGGGTGAGTGTGTGTCCAACAGGGATTGTGTTTGGAACTCTCAATCTCCTGCCTAAGAACCACCAATAATACCTTCTTCAGGGAGAGTTGAGGAGGTAAATTAAGTCATGCCTATGAAAATGGTGTGTAACTGCACAAAGAGAAGCCTTTAGATCCCATTATTAATGGTGCGAGGTTCTGCCAACCAACACACCCCAGACCACCAACCCTGCCCCTCAGGAAGACACCTTTTGTAGTTCTTTTCCCAAAAAGTGCATGATAAGGAAATGAGGATGTGCAATGTGACAGAGGAGAAGGAAGGATTTGAAAGGTGGTCCTCAAATCCCGTGGGGTAGGCAGGCTCCTTGGGGACAGCCACAACTCTGCACACAGTCAAAGACAGATGTCCAGGGCTCTGCCAGGCAGGAGAAATTAAGGCAGAATAAACATTATGTCATAATTCCATAGAACTTGCAACTGGGAAATTCACGAGAAAAATCTCTTTCCCTAATTAAATAAAATTATAATACACAATTTTCCTTATAGCCAGAGCCAATGTTAACACAGTTAAAACTTGCCCTTATATAAAAGTCAGATACAGTACTCATAAAATTTTAATGAAGACGTTCACATTTCAAACCTCTGACCCCCAGGCTCGGAAAGCTTTCTCCAGTCTTAAGGCATTCATGGCATATGTTCCAAAATTGTCAATTCCCTCCTCCTGGCCTGCATTCATGATGATGTCATAAAGTGCTGCAGAGTCTTCTCGTCTGTGGTACAGCTCCCAACCCAGCTCACCTGAAGTACAGCCACAAGTGCCACACCAGAGTTAGAGTGATGATCGTAGGTCTAACAAGCATTAGCTACAACACATCAATAAATGGAGAGATTCCATTTATGCAATATAGGCATTTGTTGAGTTTTAAAAAGACCAGTCCACAGAAACATTGCAGCAAAACCCCACTGCAAAGCGTGCCATATCACAGATGCGTTTGTGCCCAATCCTGTCCCCCATGCGGAGAGCAGCATCTAGGACACCTCATGACACAGAAAGACTGCAATGCGGGAGTTAATCTTGCCCTCTGACCTCAGCTTCATAATGTTAAGTGAAGAATTTATCAAGATAAGGGTTCAAGGTTTAGACACCTCAACTCCCAACTCCTTTCCCCCAAATCACAAGGCTTAAAAATAGGCAATTGATGACGATTAATCAAATGGTCTTCATGGTAGGATAGCCATAGTCTCTAATGCCCCCCATTCCCCGCTCCTTCCCCACTTGATTATTTCATTCACCATTAGAGCTGTGGGCAAAAAAAGAGGAAAATGAAGCCCAGCCCAAACAGTCTGCTTCTTTTTTATTCTGTTTATGTTTTATTCTGGTCACCATTTACCAAGCTTGGGTGGAAGAAGGATGGGGAAAAGGGACAGTGGAAGCCCAGGGAAGAGCTGTGGCCTTTATACTGTGCGTTCACCTGGTTCCCCCGTGTTGAGGGCTGATGGTGAGGTGTTTTCCCAGGACACCAGCAGAACATGGGCAACGTGTAACTGAGTGACTGCCTGGGCATGAAGCACTCCTACTGTGATGGGACAAGGCGTCCAGAGGAAGTTAGAAGTAGGACCAATGGGGAACTGAAGACCATTCATTCATCCCTGTTTCCATACCTACTATGTGCAAGGTTAGGTGCATATGAAGACTTCCCTAATGCACTTAGAGTCAGAAAGATGGATAATGGTAATGCTTTAAGTGCAGTGCCTGACACATTCAAGATGATCCTCCATGGGAGACTCTATGGGAGGCCATTTTGAATGTTCCCAGATGGAATCAGCTGGCCTGCATATTCTGTCAGCCCTTCCGACTATCCCAACAGCCATCCTCTTCCCACTTTCCTGGCTACCTTTCTAAATGTAGGCAGCTAGCTATGGGACTGGAACAACAACCGGAAATCTGTGGAACGACTCTCTCAGACTAGGAGTGAATAAACAGGATTGTCATCAGAGTTGGGCAGGGGAAATCTTCCTCCAAAGTTACACTGATAAAAGTGGTGTGTGTGAGCATGCATTTGTAGTAGTTTGTTTTAAATTTTAGAGAATTACTCTAGGTTGTTTTCCAATTCTTACCAGTGTAAGATATCCTTATAGCAGTGACAGGAATGTTGGAAAACTTTAAAGACTTGGTTTGAAGAAACTTGAAAGCATCATCACTAAGATCTTCAGAGGTAAGTTTCTGAAGGACCTTTCTTGTATGTGGCCCCGCGACTCCAAGGACGCCAAACTCATCAGTTACATTTTTAATTTCAACATCATATCTACCTCTGACTGCCTCTTCTTCAATCCATCTGCATTTGAGATTCATAAACATTGTGTTAAATCTTGCTTGAATAATGCATGTTGGTAACAGATTATTTCTCTGAAGATAAGCTCCGTGTCTAGAATTACCAGAAGGTCCCTAGAGTGTCATTTCATATAATCACCTAATTTTTAAAGTTGAGGAAACTGAGTCCCAGAGATGTTAAATGATTCTCTTTAAACCACTCTTATAAATTTGTGGGTAATTTTTCACAGTACAGAAGGAGCCTTCAATTTAAAGAGCTCTGCCATCCAGTTCTTTTAAATAGTAACAGCACTATTGCATTTAAACTAATGATTCAATCTTGCAAATGGGATTTAAACCCAGATTTTCTCTAATACCTGTACACAGGAGGCACACTTGTGCTGCTAAAGGTTAACAATGTGCCTGCCACCAGACACACACTTGCTTTGACAATCACAAAGGAAAGACAAAAACTCTAAAGACTAGTTTCAATTTCTAAGCCTTGGTGAGTTATGGGAACCCAGTTGTAGGGTCTGTTTATAATTTATTGAGCAGACCCTGGAAACACACAAGACTACCATAAAATGATCATCTGGATTTACACAAAGCTAAGCTACGAAGATGGCTCCCAACACATCTTGGGTTGGAGGATATAATTTGCATCATTTTACAACTGGTGTGAGAATCTGTCAGAGTAAGATGTTCATAAAACAGTATTCCAAATGTTCTTGGAATACTGAAGACTACAGATTTGAGAGTAGACTAAAGATTCATGTGAAGGATTGATTTTGCAGGTCAACCATTTAGATGCAGCTGTGGACTACAGAGCACGAAGCATGAAAAAGGAAGGAGGTAACCTGGCAGGGGAGTGCAGTTCACTGATGGGGACTGAATGTGGGCATCAGAATCAAAAAGACTGGCTTGAGCAAGTTACTTTAACCCAAATTTCAGTTTCTTCATCTGAAAATAGGACAAACATATACCTTGCCCGTTAAGGGACTTTACTGAGATAATATGTAGAAAGAGTTCTGACATATTGGTGATGCTACTAAATGGGAGTTAATATTATTTAGAACCAATAAACCCTATGGATGGACTATCCATTGGAGGGAAATAGGACAGGGGCCCTCACTTCAAATAATCTCCTATAAAAGATATTAAATTTATTTAAAACAAAGAGGCGTAAGAATTAAAGTTGTACTTTCAATTACCGGTAAAAGAAAATCTTAGCGCAAGATTGAGTCAATATATAATTCATAGAACATTTTCTAACCAGTCGTACACTTACCTAAGATCATGAAGTTCTGATCCAGAACCAGTTACTAGTAGAAACTCCCCAGGAGATTGGTGAGAAACAGTCAGCTCAGCGTATACCCGGCCTTTTGGTGTTAACATGTGACTTATATTTGTAAAACCCACCTACACAAAAGAATTTTAAATTACCTCAGGATGAAATAGATATCTTACGTATCCTTTTAACACCACATGAAAATAAAAATGTAGGTGTTAACAATGAGAAACAGCTGAATCTTTTGTCTATCAATTATGTGAACTATCTACAAACCTAAACCCAAGATTAATTTAGAAATTTTCAGTTTCAATGATCATGATAATTGCTTGTCATAGTAATTACACTTCAGCCAATTTTGCAGTTCCTATGGATACAATTAAGCAAAGTCATGAGGTCCATAGATGATAATTCATTCAACAAAAATTTAAATTTGAAAATTAGCTAGAATACCCCTGATCAGTTGAAGAGTTCTGATGTTCATACAGAAATCATTACGTGGACTGAAATAACACATTGGTTTTTTTGAAAATGAGGGGATAGAGAATTAGGCAGGCCAGAATCCTGGACCTTGCACCCCTATAAGGTTATTTACCTTGGGAATGACATTTGCAAAGAGATGGTCCAACAATCTGATGGAGTCTTGGCCTTTGATGTTAAACTTGCCAAACGGTGACAGGTCAATCACCCCTACTCTTTGCATAACCTGTTTATACTCAGAGCCTACAGGCTCAAACCAGTTTGTGCGACGAAAACTTGGCCTAAAATACAATGTTTGTCATAAAACAACAGTCATTCATTTTCAGAAAATTACAGAATCAGGATATTTTAATAAGGCCTATACATCTAGAAAATCTCATTTGGGGGAAAAATGCAACCTGTTCTGCAAATCACACATATATTGGAATCTGATTTTTTTAAGTTATTACCGATTCGCTGACTCACTTCATAGTGAATGAAGTAGTACTTAATTAGACAGTAAGATAGGACACGTGGGCTCTCAGATCTGGAAAAGAGCCTAGAAGTCAACCAGTCCTGTTATACATATTATAATCACCTAGGGGAGCATTTTAAAAATACTAATTTGGGGGGCCTAATTGAATCAGAATATGGGGGAAGGGGAGGTAGAGCTACCTTGTCTGGTGCTTCTCAAACATTTATGCAAATACAACATCACTCACACTTGTTAAGGTGCAGATTCTGATGCAGCAGGTCTGGGGTGGGGCCCTAGGTTCTGCACCCTAACAGACTCCCAGGTTACATGGTCATGCTGTTGGTCCACACCTGGACTGAGTAAAGATCTGGTCCAACATCTTCACTTTTTGGAGAAAAGGCACAAAGTGACTTCTAAGACCTTTCTATTAGTTAATGACAGAGTTGGGCCTGGAACAAAGGTTTCCTGACTCATCATGCAGGGTCCTTTCTACTCCACAGGGCAGACTTTTAACGTGGTATTTTAACTTTAGAGCAGGATGCTAAGTCTGCAAAATGAGTTTTCAGTGGTTTAATTATTAAAATAGTAAAAGAAACAGGCTAGGTCCAAACAGCACAAGCTGAAGAACAGACCTCGCATTTATCTGGGTCATTTAGGAAAAACCAAACTAGCATTTTGCCCCCAGGTAATCTCCACTGGCTGCCTACAGAGTCCACATTCATTAATCAACAACTGGGCCTCTACCACACTTTGGACCATTCAGATCTGGTCTGAAAGTAGGTAGCAAAACCTGTTTAAACAAAATGACACATTTTTTAAAAGGTAACATAATTTCTAGGTTTGCTATTTGTTTTCCCTAGGTTTGTGGATTCTCATGAGAAAAAATATATGATCACTATTAATCCCAAGTACAACAATGACATGTAATCCGAGTACAACAATGGTAAAAATTTTAGGGGAATTCAAAGAATTGTTTTAGTGACATGTTTTATGTTTTATGCTAATTTTCCTGTAATTTATCAGCAGTGCATATAATTTGCATGATTCAGTGCACATACACTAGAAAGCAGCTGCTTTGAGATATCCCTTGACAAATAGAAAATCTGTATTTCCATACTGCTTCCATACCATGTGATTCGACCAGGCATCCTAAACCAGGACAAACCTTCAGGAGCCACCTGAAGCCATGTGGGGATTTGGAGAGGGTGGGGAGAGTTCCTCTGAGCAACTGGAAAATGCCAAGCAGAGGCTTCACCTGGGCTAGTTGTAGGACTCTTAAGGCCACATGGGTCCTGGATGCGGGCCAGTGTCATGTGGGATAAACTAATGCCTCCACTGCCAGAAAAGAATTTTTGTGGGAAAAGGCTCAGTGGTCTTTGGAATGGGGTGGAGGGATGGGATGGGGACATGGCATTTCTCTGGTGTCCTTCCATTCTACCCCCAAATTTCATTTGGCAGTTAAGCCACAGGCAGGTTAAGTCACTTACTTACCTGTACCCAGTGTCCTGGCCTGGTTTATAGAACCAGTGTGGCTGCTCCCAGCCTGCATGGAAGCCCATGGAACACTTAGATTCCAGGGTTTTATAAAGCCCACTGACTCGCTGAGTTGGTCTCCCGGCAAACCGTTCTTCTTTAGGGTAACCAACTGAAAAGGAAAACCGATCCTCTAAATAGTGTATAACCCAAACTAAAATACTTTCAAGGGATTCAGAAAATGGAAAACATAGTACTTAAAGTCCAGAAGCATATATATGTGCATGTATGTATATATACATATATACATACACATATATATATTGACATTAAAAAAAACAAAAGTTGTATTATCATACTAAATGAAGTAAGTCAAAGACAAATACCATATGATAGTATGTATATGTGGAATCTAAAATATGACACAAAAGAACTTATTTACAGAACAGAAACAGACTCACAGAAAACAAACTTATGGTTACCAGTGAGGAAAGCTAGGGTAGGGATAAATTGGGAATTTGGAATTTGTACACACTAACTACTAGAGATAAAATAGATAAACAACAAGGTCCTACTGCATAGCACAGGGAACTATATGCAATATCTTTGAATAACCTATAGTGAAAAAGAA
Source organism: Camelus dromedarius (assembly GCF_036321535.1). Lineage (NCBI taxonomy): Eukaryota > Metazoa > Chordata > Mammalia > Artiodactyla > Camelidae > Camelus > Camelus dromedarius. The sequence continues at coordinate 52,527,335 of NC_087438.1, forward strand.
TATATGTATGTATAACTGAATCACTATGTTGTACACCAGAAAGTAACACATTGTAAATCAACCATACTTCGATAGAAAAACTAAAAAAAAAAAAAAAAAAACCCCAAAAAACAAAAAACAAAACTGTCATTTATACTGATCATCAAAGGGTAAAGTAAAAATAGATTTAAAAGTTAAAATCACTGATGCATTCCTCTTATTAGATACAAACATTCACATAGATTTCTTGTTGCGTCATAGTGGCACATGATTTTTAGAATCCCTAACCACCCCTCCACAATGCTCAGAATAAAAAGCATCTCAAGTCAATTCTGAAATTTAACAACAATAAATTTGCTCTTTACCAATATTGTTGAATCCATATGACTCTCTTGCTTTGGCCTCGGTGTACTGAGTTGTTGTCCATTTGCCATAACGATTGGGATCCAATTCTATCAGATCAAAAGGAGGTTCTCCGTGCAGGATCCAGTCACTGAGATATTTCCCTACCCCACCAGCATGGATTATGCCATATCTTTCAAATACAGAAATAAATACCCTGTTACTAAAACATGTTGTTTTCCAATAATGAAACATGTCCAAATACTTTATAAGGCCTCAGAGTTGGAGTGTTCTGTGCTATTCAGAACACAAAGTCAACATAATATTTATACTATCATTTTTTTCCTCAAAAGAAAAAATTAGGTGTCTAAATGTGCCTGACTTGATAGTTAGTTTCCAGTTTCAAGAGCAAAACAGCCTGAGTCTTAGCCAGTAAGGATGCTTACTTTAGGAAATTGGAGGAAAGGAAGCAAACAGGCAGATGTGGTTGGTACTTCATCAGCCCTCTTGAGCTATGATTATCCTGACTGATAGGAACCTGGCAGGAGAAATATGTACACTGTAGAGCGGTATGCCCATCTCTTAGTCTCTGTTTATTTCAGGTCCCCTTAGTGATGGCCTCTGTGCAAGGATCTTGGGCCATCATCCTAGAAGCATTCGGAAAAAGCAGCATCATCTACAGACTTGATGGGAAGAGTGGGCTTGTTTTCTATTTCCACATGAAGATGCTATAAAACCAAGAGCATGACTATGGCAAAGACTTTAACGTCAGATGGGGGGATCACAGCTTGACATTGCCCACGAGCAGTTCTATCCTCTCACTCTTGTCTGAGGAAAGACTCCACTGTGAGTTCATCTGCAGGTTAAGTCAAGAGAAGCCTCTGAGGAAATGGATGAGCAGAGAATCATGGGGAGATGACCAAGAAAAGGAGCCACACGAGTGGACCTCAAAATGCAAGAAATTCCAGTATCCCAGAAAACAGTTACTTAGCCAGAATCACATGCTTGTCTAAGAGCATGGGAGGACCTTAGTGAAGACTGAAAATGTTAACTAACTTTTCCCACAACAAGATACCAGTTTTGCCCTTTTATAAAAACGAATGTCTGTATTTGTTATAAGGATATTGCTCAAGCAGAGTAAAAAGGCAGCAATTTATATGTCTCTGGATAGTTTTAAAAAGATACATGGCTCATCTAAATTACCCAAAAACTACCTCATTAAGTTTCAAGAAACCAAAAAAAAAAAAATATATATATATATATGAACTATATGCTTAAAATGTTTACCCATTTAACCAGTCCCCATGTATGATATCCAACAGTTGCCATTTTTGAGAGCTAGAGATCCTGTTTACAAGACTTGAAACTATATAAAGTTCCACTGAATTTGAGGGCTTACCATTTAGTAGACATTGTTTCCACCTAACATGTACCAGCTGATTTACTCTTTGGCAACTCTGTTGCACCAATGAGAAAACCAACCTGCACACAGGGGTTAAAAAAGGTTACACAGCAAAAAAGTGCAGATTCAGGATACAAACTCAGTCATCCTACTCCCGGGTACACTCCCTGTTATTGGACTTTATTTTCTCTTCAATAATTCTCAATCTTTTTCCAGCCAAGACACACATAACAGAGAGAATCCACATCCTTGGCAGACTCCTTGGGCATAGCCAGGGTTGTGCTTCGGTTTCTTGTGGCTCACTGCTACACCAGCACGTTCTTGCCCTTTTCACAAGGCACACGTCAGCTTTCTAACCATTAACAAGTTATCTGTAAAATCCCACTCAACTGAGTGCTGTGAAACATCTATTGAGAGCCCTTGGTTTAGTGGTGGAAAGTATAAAAGCATAGAGTAAGAGAGACCTGGGTATGATTTTTTTTTTGCCACTACTAGCTGTGTGACCTTGAGCGAGTGGTGACTCACCCTGAGCTTTAGTCTCCTCATGTGCACGCTTTCTTTAGGGTGCTGGTGGAGAGCTGACTTGGCATTTAAGGGCACATAGTAGGCAAGCGAGACATGGCAGCTTCTGGGCTCTTACATAACCAACAACAGAGGGTGGCTGCCCAACTGATGAGATTTTCAGAAGGCAGTAACGTGTGAAGTGGAAGTGAAAGGGAACTTGACGACGAGAGGAGAGTTAGGCTCTTTTTCTATGTCCAGCATTAATCTGCAGAACCCGCGTCTTCCACGTGGCCCAGCTGCTATGCTTTTTGAGTGTTGGTATCTGCCTTTTTATGATTCCTCTGTTAAACTGCCTGGTATTACACCTTACAGCACTCCCCTCTCTTTAAGTTTGCTGTTTATAATCTGTTCTAAGCCAGGAAAGCTAGATTCAATTCAGTATAACTCATTAAACATTTTGGCGTACATTGTGTTAGTCACCTAGAACCAGGATAACTTGTTAGATGTGGGATAAAAGTAAAACAGCTTTGACTGAGGGTAATCTGTAAGGTAAACGAGTGCTGGCATATAGGCAGAGTTTGCAATGACCTACTCTCTGGACTGGTTGCAATAGAAAAACAGATGACACTGAAATGCTGACCCCTGGGCCCCTCTCCAGACTCCTGAATCAGAGTCTATAAGAGGGGTGCCTGGGACTCTGCCTGTGGGTTCTCCAGTTCAACACATCCTTCACAGATTCTAGTGACAAATAATAGGAATTTCATAGATAAGCTGCAAAGGAGGATGAAACACATGTAAGTAACTAACCACAAAGTAGAGATTCTGCCCTTTAACAAGCCCTCAGACGATTCTGGTGCTCAGCCAGATATGGAAACCACTGGCATTCAGAACCATGGAATGGACTCTGATATTAGCTGGGAGGGGCAGCAATGTGCGCTTTCCATCATGTTACATGAGAAATATCTTAACAATCTCAATTTTTAAATACTAAGAAGGCCTTTTTGGGTCAGGCCAAATTGCTCAAAGAGACTGAAGCACTTTGCCTGCCCCGACCTGTTAACCTTCCCCATTCACCTTGCAATGTCTGCAACCTGGGAGAATTACCCAGAGAAATGACAGCAGGAGTCTGACAACAGCCCCACACAAGTAGATACAATTCCCAGGTGATAAGTAACTGGTATTCCAAAAAAAGCAACTTTCTAATTTCCTTAGTAATAGGTGTTTCATTGAGGTATAAATATGAGGCCAGGGATGCTGTCTGCTTGTTCACAGATAAAGAGCACGGCTTACAATCAATGATCTGCAAATATTTGCTGACTAAATAAAAAATGTAGTGATTGATACAGAATCAAAAAGAATAAAATACTCAGGAATAAATTAAGCAAAAAGAAAAAGTGCAAAACTCATACCCTGAAAACTAGAAATCACTGTTGAAAGAAATTTTAGAAGTCCTAAATAAATGGAAAGACATCCCATATTCATAAATCAGAAGACTCAATATTGTTAAGATGGTAATACTCCCCAAGTTGATCTATAGATTTAATGTAATCCCTACCAAAATCCTAGCTTGTTTTTTTGCAGAAATTAACAAACTGGTCCTAAATTTTACATGAAAATGTAAGAGGCCCAGAATAGCCAAAACAATACTGAAAAAGGACAAAGTTGGAGGATTCACACTTCCCAGTTTCAGAATTTACTACAAAACTGTAGTAATCAAGATACTGTGGTACTGGCATAACGATTAACATGTAGATCAATGGAATAAAATTGGAAGTCCAGAAATAAATCCATACATATATGGTGAATTGATTTTTGACAAGGATTTTGTGGTATAATAAAAAAATAAATAAATATTTGGCCTTTGTCCCCAGTTCCTGGCACAGAGCTCCTAAAACCTTTTGGAATTTATGTTCTTTTGTATGCTAATGATACCACTCAGTGGAGAGGGGAGCAGTGGGGCTAGACAGCTTCAGAATAGAGGCTGGTCACCAGAAGTTCAATCACCAATGGTCAATAACTTAATCAATTGTGCAAATGTAATGAAACTTCCATAAAAAAACTCTTAAACAGCAGGGTTCAAAGAGCCTTTGGATTGGTGAACGCATTGGTGCGCTAGGAAGATTGTCCACCAGAGGGGGCATGGAAGCTCAGCACCATGGAAGCTTCCCTCCCATATCTTGTCCCGTGCATCTCTTCCATTTGGCTGTTCCTGAGTTGTATTCTATATAACAAACAGCTAAAAGTAAGTAGGGTTTTGCTGAGTTCTGTGAGTCATTTAGTGAATTATCAAACCTGAGGAGGGGGTTGTAGGAACCTTGAAGTCTGTAGCCTGTCAGTCAGAAGTACAGGTGATCCCTGGAAGTTGAAACTGGCTTCTGAAGTGGGAACAGTTTTGTGGAACTGAGTCCTTAATTAGTGGGGTCTGCACTAACTCTGTCAGTTAGTATCAAAACTGCACTGAATTTCCGGACACTCAGAAGTGGCATCACAAAAAAAGACATCACAGATGCCAACACAATTCAATGAGTAAAGAATAGTCCTTTCAGCAATTGGTGCTAGGAAAACTGGCTATCCCCAAAAGAATGAAATTGGGAACCTACCTCACATAATATACAAAAATTAACTCAGAATTGATTAAAGACCTAAATGTAAGAGTTAAAACTAAAACTCTTAGAAGAAAACACAGGTATAAATCTTAACATTAATTTGTATTAAAAAATGGTTTCTTATATATGATATCAAAATTACATTCAAAAAAAAGAAAAAACACATTCTGGACTTCATCAAAATTAAAAACTTTTGTGCTTCAATGGATACCACCAAGAAGAAACCCACAGAATGGGAAAAAAATGTGCAGGTCATGTATTGGAAAAAGGTCTTACATCTAGAATATATAAAGAACAACAACTCAGCAATAAAAAGACAAATAATCCAATTTCTTAAATGGGCGAGGTATACAAAGAGACATTTCTTCAAAGAACGTACACAAATGATGTACAAGAGCAACACTCCCACATGCACACACCTACATATGGACTCCATAGGTGATTATCCAAGCCCTCAGTTACATGAGATCTTCCAGCCTCATAGCTCCATCTGATTTTCTCCCTCTGGATATTACAAGGACCTGAACTCAATACTTCAAACCCAACCTGTCAAAAATGGAACTCATTATTTTCCTGGTGCTTTCTCCCTTTGGCCCCAGCATTCAACCAGGAGTCAAGTTAGAAAGATGGCTGTCATTTGCTATTTTTGTCTCTCCCTTAAGACCTAATGCAATCGATCACCAAATCTAAACAATTTTGTCTCCTGTCTCTCAGTTCCCACTGCTGTTCCCTTAGTTCAGACCCAGCCTCTCTCTTGTACTGGAAGAACAGCACCCCAACCAGCCTTGGGCCTCTGGCCAGACTTACTGCCGTGTCCTCAGCTGTAGCCCAGCAACTAGTACTCCACCTGGCACACAGCTGGCATCATCAACTATCAGTTGAATAAATGGCCAAATAAAATGGGGAAGAAAAATAGAATATTAGAAACTCTGATATGACAGTAAAGTAGGCTTGACATTAATAGTCACCAAATTAATGAGACAAATATTAGAGATGAAACATCAAATGGGTAATGGAATCATAAATAGTAAGGAATCTGAGGAATCAAAAAGAAGCAAATCATGTTGAACAAACATGAATTACAATGAAAATGGTATCAGATACATTATATATTTGATATTTTGAATTATCTTTGTCACACTGTGTTATGAAAACATCCTTGTAAAACTGGGGCAAATGGACCTATCTGCATATTCACAGCATGAAAGGAGACACAAATAATGGAAATGGCAGGAAATATGCAAAGAGAAAATTCCAGGAAATTATTGCCTTTCTGTGTATAGATCTTTAAAACCTATTCAAGTCAACGTTTTAATTTTTTATTCCTTGTGTTTCATTAGTCATGAAAGGGAGAAAATTCTCTGCCTCTCCCCCATTTTCCATTTTTGGCCTGAGATTATAGGACAAGACTTATCTAAAATATATGACTCTCTCATAAAAGTTGACTGACATGGAGATACTCACCCAAAGCCTACAGCCACCCAGTAGTTTCTGACCCCTTGATGGGGCCCCACCATAGGGAGAATGTCAGGAGAATAGGTGATAGGACCATTGACCACATTGATGATGTCAGCCTTTTTTAAGACTGGAACCATTTCCATGGCAACTTCGATGTGTTCCATGATTCGGTCTAGATCAGACTCAAAGAGCTCCTTTCCAAAACCTGAAAAGACATGCTACTGTGATCAAGATGCCACGGCTGCCCTGACATGTGCTCTAAAGGGATTTAAATCTCTTAATCAGCTAACATTTAAAGATAGCCTGTTAGGAAAGTATTTTCTTTCTTTTTAAATCTAAACTTAATATTCACTATCAGTAGATGAATACTATTATACTACTATATTATATTCCTGAGAATAATAATGTTATTTCTTGAAACAATAAATCATGAAAGTTAACCTTTTTAGAAAATTTTAATTTATGCATATTAGCATTTAATACAATCACAATTTAAAAAAACAAACAACAATAACTTGGTTTGTCAAGAGAGAGCTTTTAGGCGGGAGGGTATAGCTCAGTGATAGAGCGCGTGCTTAGCATGCACAAGGTCCTGGGTTCAATCCCCAGTACCTCCACTAAAAAAAAAATTAATAAATAAAAGAGAGCTTTTAGCCTTCAATTAACCATCAAAGTGCTCCATCCTCCCAGGTGAGGGCAATGGGAGTTTACACAGTCATGTCAGGACCCTGGGGATAAGGATTAAACTACTCTAGGATTCTAGACACCTTTTAACTCTCAGGAGGGAAGGAATGGTATGGAGGCCTCATGCCTCAACCCCATTCCACACATATCTGAGGGCTAGAATGCTGGGAAAAGAGTCAGGGTCTTGGAAGACAATCATCTTCTCAGCCATAATTGGCACTGGGATTGAAGGCAGGGCCACAGAGCAGCTTCTCAAAGGCCTCCACCCATACTGGTGATGTTCCCAAGTGGCAGCCAGCTTCTCATTCTTCCTCTGGACTGTGGGTTGGGTCAGTGGCATGGAGGCCTGCAGATTCACCTAGACTAGGACGTGTGGGTGCCCAGGGCCAGCCCACACTGAGGTTCTCCCTCCAACTGGAATTATTTAAATATTTGTTCAACATTTATTTGGAGGAAAGGCTGTCAGAGTCGGGGAGGGGCAGAGAGGGAGGCTCCCAGGTGGCAGATCAGCTATCCCTTTGGGATCCGGAGCTGTTCCATGCAGGCCCAAACACATGCCAAGCCCACTCAGCAAAACCAAAGCCCTCAGCTCACTGGCCCAGCTCCTGCAAAAGGCAATTTAGCAATCAGTTGTAGTGACCGGGACCCAGGTGTTCTTTGAAGAGCAGGAGGCGGGAGTCATTCCCTAGCCCAACTAGCTTATCAAAGTGTAACTCTAGAAAGCACAGTTTCCTCCATTTCTTTATATTCCCTATAATAAGTGTGTCCCCATGACATTTTAACTTCTTTTATAGATTAAAACCTGAGATACTTCCCTAGGTGACCCAATCCTTCATCTGCCTCTGCAGAAATGTTTCATGAAAAACAAAAAAAAGGTTCTTCTCTCCCTTACAGAACCTGAAAGAGTAACTATGGTACATCCTGCTTTAGCCTAGAGCCCTGAGGCTCCTTCACATCCACTGATGCAATCAGGGAGGGCTTCGGTTTAGAAGACCCACCTACCCTGCTCTGCTAGAGACTTGGAAGCTTTCATTCTTACCAGGCTGGATGTCCTATCTCTGATACCTGTCGTGTTTCCAACTGTCAAAGCACAAAAGCAGCTATATCCAAATCTAGACACTAGACCAAGTAGGAGGGGGAGTGAGGGAAAAAGGGGAAGGCTGGAGGTTGGTGTGGGCAGGTAAAAATCACCTGGGGCCTCCCAAAGCAGCAGGGAGCATCTTTTATCAGCTTTTCCACCACCAACTCTCCTCCCTCACTCCCTGTGGTGATAGTTCAAAGGGATATGAGAACAGAATTCACCTCAAATTCCTCACATCCAATGTCCCAGGTATCTGATGGTCTAGTATTAATAGTGTCATCTTATTCTGCAGCCAGCCCAGAGCTACAGGGAGGACAAAATACATGTGTGAGACCTGCACACACTTCTGTTTGCTGAACCCACCTGGAGGGACTCCATTGGTGACCCACGTGTCCTGAACTTTCATTTTCTCCTGACTTTCATACGGACCAAACAAAAGTCCATCCCTTTCCTGTCGGAGGTAAAACGATCCTTCCAGGTCACGGAGCACAGGGAGCTCTCGCTTTAAAGCTTTCACTTCAGGTATACTTGATGTAACAACATATTGATGCTGCACTGGAATGAGAGGATGTTCCAGGCCAATCATCTTGCCTACTTCACGAGCCCAAAATCCTAAAACAAAAAGTCATTTTGCAGTGCCACCACATATATAAATGTACCACATCTGACACTGATACAGTGATTTAAATTAAAAGAAAATATTTAGAAGAATTCAGTACTCATGGCAAAGTCCAAAGAATGTCGTAACAACTTTAAATTTTTTTGTCATTGTAAAACTGAATGGAGGAAGAGAGGACAAGACAATCTTTTATGCTACCCCAGAGTTTTGAAGACACTGTAATCTAAGGGAACTCCATTCCTGAAAAAGTATTTTGCCCAGAAGCAAAGGTGGGCAGAAAAAAAAAATTATTTGAAGGGAAAAAATTTACAACCCAAATATATAAAATGCACAAATGTTGATAAGAAAAACAGTAATGGACTGACCTTACTTGCAGAACAGGGATGGTCAAGCAACGGAAGAGGCCCCGTGTTGATGTGACCAACATAATAATCATGCGTAATAAAGCCCTGCTGGTCAGGCCCTCTACCCACCCAACTAAATTCTACAAATACAGAATTGTTCTGTTAACTTAAACTTCGAAATGTATATGCTTGGAGAGAGATAGCACATTAAGTTTTCTATGTTATTTTAAAAGTTTAGTTTGAGTATGTTAGTAAGATCCTTTCTTGCAAAGGCACAAAAGCCCTGGGAGTCCAGAGCACGAGGTAGGAGGTGTCACAGCGAAGTGGGGAGGGCTCACAAATGGGGGCAGGGGTCATTCCACAATCTATGCTTCATCCTTCACAGTGTTATGGGGACCGTGTTCTTGGCAGAAATAAATGTTATTTTTTTACTTTGCAAAAGATGGAACCAGATAGCTTGTGGCTGAAAGGACCCTTGATTCTCCCCGCTGGTCTTCCGTCTACAGAGGTGGAACTGAAGTCCAGCGAGAGAAAGAGATGGGCTCAAGTTTACACTGGAAGACCCTGGAATTGCTATGTCTTATTGGCTTTCTTGCTACAGAAAAACTATTTTAAAAATCCAAGACTCCTTCACTTGTATAAGGATATTTGAAAATCTAAAATGATAAAAAATAATTGTTTGGCAGGGATGTGGGGTCACCTGACCCATCAATGAATTATTTGGGGAGAAGGGATTCTACTTTCTTGTTTATTTCATAATAATTTTGAATAATCATTCAAATGACTAGAGAATCTTAAGTTATTTCTTTAAGAGGTTGCATTCTCTAGATTTTTAACCATTTCTGTCTCTGCTTTTTTTTTTTTTTCAAACTAATAAGGAGTTCTGAAGTTTCTGTCATTATAAAGTTCAGCACTAGATGCAAATCACCAATTAATAGCCTAGGACAGAAAAACAAAGCATAAATACAAAACAGAAATAGACTCACAGACATAGAATACAAACTTGTGGTTGCCAAGGGGGTGGATGGTGGGAAGGGATAGACAGGATTTCAAAATTGTAGAATAGATAAACAAGATTATACTGTACAGCACAGGGAAATATGCACAAGATCTTATGGTAGCTCACAGAGAAAAAAAATGTGACAATGAATATATATATGTTCAGGTATAACTGAAAAATTGTGCTCTACACTGGAATTTGACACAGCATTGTAAAATGATTATAAATCAATAAAAAATGTTAAAAAAAAAAAAAAGAGCCTAGGAACCCAGATTATGTGCTTTCATGTGCCATCTAAACATCACTCCTGTGTTTCTTGTGTTCTGTTGTTTTGTTTTGGTCTAACAGCTAAGTTGGTCACACTTGGATAACAGTCCCAGAAATGGGTGCCCATTTGCAAACCAGAAATCTTACCTGTGGGCATTAGGGCTGTTTGGTGGTCTTTTAATAAAGACTTAGTTTATTCTTGCTGGTAGGAATATGTCAATTACCAATGTCAGGACTTCGTAGGAAAACATGGTAAAGCCACATGTTCTAGTTACACGCACTGGCGCAGTTTAAAATATAAATAGCCAAAATATTACGACTAGCAGTTCAGATCACTGCAGTATCCTTACTATATACGTTTCAATTAAAAACATAAATTGAAGAAAATAAGTTTTGTCCTAGTCAAACATATTTATACATTTCTGAGCCTAATTGCCTGCTTATTAATGCATTCAATCATTAAAATAAAGTGGAAATGTATGCATAAGTATCACATAACTACATTGTTCCAAACCCCATAGCTCTACACTGTTTTCCCCTATGATGGTGATGTTTGGCAGCATTCTCTTCCTCTATATGTCAAGCAAGTTAACCCAAATCTTGCCAGGATTACACTTCAACCCTTGCCAGATCACCCACCCGCCTAAGTTCAAAGAGGAGAGAGACAAATGTGGAGGAATCCTCTATCATCTACTGTTATCACCTGAAAAACACTGAAAAGAAGAGTCAACAAAAATGAGCACTGAAAATAGGTACTATTTTTTAAAATGCAGTGATTAATAGAAGTGGAGTTAAAATGAAGGGTGCAGGGACAATGATGGTTTATGCAGTGACATTCTCTGATGCAAAGTATTGGCAAAGTTAAGCAATTGTTTTTGGCTGAACCCTGGGCTTCATGTTGGCACGACCCAATCACATTTCTGACTTTACTACATTAGGAAAATTCTTAAGTAAAGTTTACAAAGTTATCTCAGGCTTAATGAGTCAATTGAAAATGAGGTCAAGAGAGATATTCATCACTGTGCAAAGGAAGAGCTTGCATCATAATAAATAGCTACTGCCCTTGCCCCTGAGCTGCCCCTGATGGTAGGGGCAGAATGAAGGTAGAGTGAAACTGTGTTTAAGCAGTACTAAAGGCACGGTAGCCTACTGCACACCAAGAAGGCAGAAGTACCAGAAACTGCTCCTCAGCTCTGTTTGCTCAAGAATAAGGTTCCTACATTCTCTCTCCTGTAGGAACACCTACACAGCAGTGTTTCTCAAAAGATATTTTATAGACCATCTGGTGCAGACAGTATAGTACCTGCAGTAATTATTTAAAATACAGCTTCCCAGCCAGACCACCTGGGAAACTTCCCACTGTGACTCTTAGGCACCTACACTGAGAACAAAGCTCTTTGGGAAGTCAATTTACCAGCATAATGGATGCTGGATGTCTACACAGCAAGTGAAAGGGGCGGGGAATCCTAAGGCTGGTACCAAGAAGCTGAGACATCTGATGCTAGTGTTTCCCAGACCAGGGCATAGACCTTCAAGAAAATAATTATAATAATCACAATAATTATCATCATTATTGTGCTTAATTTGTTTAGTGCTTTCTATGTGGTAAGACTTTTCTGGGTACTTTACATTATTAGCTCATTTACTGATCATAATAACTCATTGAGATAGGAATTATTAGCTCCGTCTTACAAATGAGTAATTTGCCCAGGTCATACCATCAGCAATAATGTGTTTCTGGTCAAAAGATCCCCACTGACCTGGACAGTGCTGGAGACATATCAGCAAACTGACAAATTTTTACTTTTAGACTTTCTTTTTCACGGATATCCTGAAGACTCAGCAGCCTTCTGTCATGACTCCACATAAAGAAACTTTTAGCAGGTTATGGTACAATTGAGTAGATACCAGCAACCTTCACATCTTTCATCTTTTGGTTATATTTTCAAGTCTATATCCTGGTTATTGTAATTAGGTTTCAGAGCTGCTTGAGGGGCTCAACAGAATTTGTGAGACAACTTGGTCTCACTGAGTAACTCTGGGGAACATTCCATCAGACACAAATTCCAAATCATGTTAGCATGATGCAGTCTGCAGATGGTTGCTTCTATTCATAAAATTAATTGTTGTTAGCTTTAATTCTAGAAGAGGCCATATCCAAAACTTCACCCCCAATTACAGAGGCTTACTTCTTAGGGAACTCCTAAGGTTTTTTTGAAAACAGACTTATAAATAAATAAACACATACCCTTCCACACCTTCCATAGACTACTAATACGTGATCAGTTAGATTTTCTCCAAAAACTTATGTCCAGTGGAAAAGAAGAGATGGAAGAGAAAAAGGAAAAAAAGATATGGGCCAGAGATACGATCTGAATGCAGAAAGAACTGAGAATTGAGACAGCCCAGTTCTTTACACAGCTTTGAATAAGGAGCTGCCTGGAGTTATTGAGACCCAAAGACAGGAACTCGGACGTGGCTGAGTTAAAGGCATCACAAGCAAAGAACGAAGCAGGATCTCCTGGTATTGTCCTCCCGTGCTCCGATCACCCCACGAGATTACACAGCTGCACAGAAGACTTCATCTGGTAACCAGTGTACTGGATTTAGGTCAGATCTCTTTGGAAATCATTTTTTCTCTTCAGGGATTCCTTATTCCTCACAGATTATGGTTTGGGGGGAAAAATGTATTACAATGGCAATGTATTGTGCAAATAAATATTTATCCGTTTTAGGAAAACAATAAATAAATGTGTTAAATTAAAGTCTTCTATGTTATTTCTCCAAATACCAGTTGGGAGTATGTAGCTGCCCAAAGCACTGTGTCAACAAAAATGTAGGATTTGTCCAAGACTCTCTGAAATGAGTGCAGTGATCAATTAGCAATGTCTGCCATGGCTGCTGGATATGAAGTCAGGGCGTGTTTCTTTAGTATTTACTATCACTGTGAAAACTGTCAAATGTTTTTAGAGGCTGAATTCATAAGGCCGTAAAGAAAGTTGCAAGAATACAAAGAAATCTTACTACCTGGAAAAAAAGGATGAATTATTTCATTGCCTTAGGTCTTCTAGCAGAATTGAGACTGGGGTGCCCAAGGACAGTAGGGGGTAATTGATGGGGATTCCCTTGGGGTGGGGGGACAACTAAAGTTCAAAAACAAAGCAATGTTTTATGCCCTTTTATTTTTTAGGCAAGTCATTTTACATTATTTTGAATTTCAAATTATATAAAAGAAGGCAAATATTTTTATGGTTTTTAAATGTGGGTCATGGGTTAGAAAGATTCAGAAATATTAACTTAAACTCTTAAATATTGAAGACATATGACTTTTTCCAGGACCATTAAAAATGCCTTGTTAAAAAAAATAACACCAATCAGAAGTTATGATTTAGAAGAAAGAATCTTAAGGGTACATGTTTCTGCCATGTCCTCGTAGCATATCATCTGATTTTATAAATAATAAAGACAGTTTTTATTTTATAAATTTAAGCAATGACTCAAAGAGCAGACCACGAGAAAGTCAGTAGCTGCCTCATGTTTATTTTAGGCTCTAAATTGACCATTACGAACTGTAGATAAATATAAATTATTAGGCCTATTTAGACTATGCAAGCATTTTCATTTGCACAAAATTTATTTTTTATGTGTGATATTTGAAAATTATTTTACAGGCAAAATGACCTGTTAGAAAGCGTGTTAACTCAAGGATCAAAAGACCCAGATCCAAGTCCTGGCTCTGACGTAACGGTCACTTTGCCAATTAGCAGAACCTTTTTGGACCTTGGTCTCCACAAATGGAAAATGAGTGAGTTGTTAGATTCTCTCAAATATCCCTTTTGCCTCCACTACTCTGAGTCTAAATTGTAACAGAGCAACCCAAAGAAAAGATTATGAAATATATTTAAAAATACACTGAAAGGAAAAGGATTAAAAAGTTTTTTGAATAAAGTCAAGTAATCAAAATGGATGAGAAAGAACACAAATGATCAAATCTGCTCTAAAAAGCAAATTGAGAGCAAAGAGGTTGCTCATGAATTTGAACATTAGAATTTGGTTATTACTGAAACAGTGAACATAGGAAAGAAAAAGCAGCATAATTTGGCAAAACATGATCTGGAGCAGAATAAAATGTCTCACAGAGAGCAATACCAACTTGCTATGGAAAACCAAGGACAAAGTCGTATCTCACATACCAAGAGCAAAGTGATAGAGGGAGAGCTCTGTAGCTTAGAAACAGACAAAATGTTCACCAGGGGAGCATCACAGTGTTTCATAACAACATTCATAGTATAAGACATTACTTCATGCCTAGATATCTTATTTCTTTGCCACTAGGAAAAGAACTCACTACTTAAAGAAAATATGACACTTACCTGCAGCATTCACAATTCTATTGGCTCTCACAGATCCCTGTGGTGTTTCAACATCCCATGTTCCATCTGACCTGGGTTTCAAAGAAGTCACCGGGGCAGGGTATTTTAAAAGGGCACCATATTTCCTAGCCCCAGCAGCCAGGGCCATAGTTAGAGAGTAAGGATCAATGTGACCGTCTCCAGGATTATACAGTCCAGCTAAAATCTAAATTGATCATAAAGGAGGCAATATTCAAGTGAATGAATATATATCCATTCAGTGTAAATATATCCTTCCAGCAAATGTTTAATAAAACTGGACTTTAAAAATGCATCATGGCATCAGATTGCTGAGTCTCCACTGTTTTTCCCCTCATTTCCAAGCTCAGACCTAGGTAGGACTCACACTGAGAGTTAAGTAGACAGGCTATTTGAAAGAGGCCTGCAATTGTCTCCAAGATCCATTTTCCTCTCCCCAGCATAGCAATAGAAAACAAATATTTATTTAGACACATGACCACTAAGAACAAAAAGTTTCCAATAGTTGGCAACTATTAGTTCTACCTGATAGCTAAAACTACTACTAAGTTCTGGTCAATGAAATGCAAATAAAAGTGTCACATGGCAGATTCCATGAACCATTTAGAAAAGACAATGGCATATGCCCTCTGCCCCTTCTTCTTTGTTCCTTCCTCCATCCTGCTGTCTGGAACGCAGACATGATGGCTAGCACTCTAGCTGCCATCTTGAAATAAGAACAAAAGAGTCACACGCTACGAATAACAGAGCAATGATCCAGAAGGCCTGAAATCTTCATGGAAAAGAGTCCGCATTCAAGCCCTGGACTGCCTGAATGAAAGAAATAAAAGTCTTTCTTGTTTAGGCATTACTATTTTGGTTTCTGAAATTTGCTGTCAAATTTAATACTAGTTGATCAATTATTTATATTTAATTATTTAATATTATTAATAAATACACATGTTAAGTATATATCTGGTGTCAAGAAAATGTATACTTGATTTAGTCATTCCACAACTAGTTCTTAAATACCTACTTTGTGCATGGGCTTGAGGGTAGGCATTGTGGGGGAAACAAAGAATTAAACTCAGATGAAACAAGGAGTGAGCACTGAAGTAGTATAGTTCGGCCTCATCCATCAACAAAGATCTGTTCCAACACCAACTAGAAGCAAGAGACTTTTGCAAATTTTTTTCTGCATCTATTGAGATGATCATGTGTTTTTGTCCTTTACTCTAGTCATATGATGTATTACACTGATTGGTTTTCAGGTGTTAAACCAACCCTGCAGAACCAGGACAAATTCCACTTGGCTATGCTAAATAATACTCTTTATATGTGCTGAATTCAGTTTGCTAGTATTCTGTGGAGAATTTTTGCATCTATGTTCGTAAGATATACAGGTCTTTCTTTTCTCGTGATGTCTTTGTCAAGTTTTGGTAGCATAGCAATACATTCTGGCTTCCTAGAATAAATTGGGAAGGGTTCACTTCTCTTCTATTTTTGGAAGAATTTGTAAAGAATTATCTTAATTCTTTTTTAAATGTCTGGTAGTATTCACCGCTGAAGGCATCTGGGCCCCAGCTTTTCTCTGTGGGAAGTTTTGGATTACTAATCCAATCTCTTATCATAGGTTTAGTGCAACAGACTTTTGAGTTTAATGGAATTTGCTATTTACAGTAGACTTCCAAATGTCACATTGGTGTTTTATAATGGATATGTCCTCACACAGTGACCATGTGACCGCCTGCAGTGACCATCTGTTTGATTTGACACCCTGCCTAGATTCAGAGAATACTCTTCTCACACATTTCATTGACTAATGTCCTTCAGAAAAATCTCTGATGGTGAGGACCTCCAGCAAAGCATTCCAAGATTGACATACAAACAGATCTAAGAATATTCTACCTACTAGTAGTGGCAGAATTTCAATGCAGACAATGCAATCCAACACCAATCGGCCACCATGCTGACATCACACAAAACTATAGACAAGGGAGGGCCAGTAGCCTGTAAAGACTCACCAGGGCAGACAGACCCAACTCCCAGATCAATGCGATGAACCCTCAGGGATCAGCAACACTGCAGGAGTCACCAGGGAGGAACACAAGCCTCTGTTTCCCTGAACAGCCCCACCTTGTACCCTTAGGTAGTACGTACAAAGGAGTCAGAGAGCCTGGCTTCAAATCTCTGCTCCAGCTCTTTCTAGCTGGATGTGCTTGGGCTCGCTATGTAACTGCAGCTTCCAGTTTAGTAATAATATACAGCTTCTATTATGATTGTGAAGATTAAATGAGATTATACATGTAAAGGGCTTAGCATCACGCCTAGTACAGAAGCATGTGCTGTCCTGTGAGGTAGTGTAGTATTAGTCGTTGTTATTATTCAAATGGGATTATCACCCAGCAAAAAGACACTAAATTCCCAAGTGGATTTTTCCAGCCAGATTTGGTTAAAACTAGGTCAATACCTGACACAGAGCCTGTCAGGGTAGTACAGCCATGAGTCAGGTGACATTTGTGTAGCAATATAACATGTACTTCTACCTTTGACTTCGTAAAAAACAATTTTAGTAACACAGGCCTTCTATTCACACATTTACTACATCAGGTTATTGTTTTCTCTGCATTTCTCAAACAGAAGGTTTGTGTATAGAAACCTCTAGATCTGGGGGATACAGTCACAGAGAGGTATTGAAAGTGTTTCCTCAGTTGTCATAGATAGAAAGCTAATAAGATTGTTCACTACCTTTGTTTTATTTAGCATACATAATTACCCACCTTGTAATTTACCCAAATTTCAGCATGAGTCATCTGATTTTGCCATTCAATATGTGTGCACAAAGTTTTTCTATTTTTAATTAAATTTTTAAATAACATTTTCTAATCTTAATTAAAGTCAACAAATGGTGAAAATGCCCTTAAGATAAATACCTTATTCATGTTGAGTAAAGGGAACATTTCTTGAATTTTTTCAGGTTCAATAATATACTGTTCTGTTGCATGCCAGCCAGTCCGAGTCATCTGATATTTAAATTCATCCACTCTTACAGGAGTTGTAGCAATTCTGATACTACCTGGCTGATGGAATCCCACCGCCTGTGATAATGATGCCAACAAAATAAATCAGTCATTATCTGGCACTCCAACATGGTTCTTCTCCAGCACAATGAAAACGCAAATGTCAAGAAAAGAGATTTACTATGCAGTGAAGGAGGCAATTATATAACTTATTTGCGTCTTATAAAAAGACAAATTTATTCAGCAACTATTTACCAGATGCTTCTTCTATGCCAGTCACTATGCTAAGCCCCAGAGATGCTGGTGTGAACAAGAGAAGCAAAGACCCTGCCTGGATGGAGCTTATAGTCTGCAGCTAAAGGCACACAGCTAAATGCATAATTACAGAAACATGAGATAGTGTTCACGCACAGAGTGAAAGACAATTATGTAGAAAAAAAAGGAAAACAAAGGATTTGCGGAGGGACGTAAAGAATCAGAATGTTGTAGTGATGAAATTAAGTGTGAATTGAAATAAACACTCATTTGGCAGGTATGGAAGTCCTTTAGTTGGCCAAGCACTCAGCGAGGCCGTCGGGGACACAGATCAAAGATGCAGTCCTTGGATGGGAGGGTATAGCTCAGAAGAGTGTGTGCTTAGCATGCACAGGGTCCTGGGTTCAATCCCCAGTACCTCCATAAAAATAAATAAATGAATAAATAAATAAATAAACCTAATTATCTCCCTCCCCCCAAAATAAGATGCAGTCCTTCACCTCAACTTGCCCATGGTTTGTAGGGAAGACCAATTAGTAAAGTAACAACCATGATTAAGAAAGATTTGTGTTATAAGAGGGTGTGCACACATGGTCTTAGAACCCAGAGATGTGCCCCCAGCACTGCCTGACCACTGGGTGGGGGGAATCAAGGACAGCCTCTCAAAGGGGATGACCCTTAGGAAGGGTGGAGAGTGAACGCTGAAATGAGGGCCAGAGGGAATGCTGTTTCAGGCAGAGAGCCCAGTACATTCCAGAACTGTACATCATTAAGAAGAGCTGAAGCATCTGAGGAGGGCAAAGACTGGCAAGAGAATATGTTGGAGAGGCAGGCAGGGCGCAGCTGATGAAGGCCCTTCATCTTTGGCTGCTGTCCTGTAGACTGTGAGGAGCCATGTGATGGTTTTAGGCAAGAGAAATAGCATGAAAAATTTAAGTAGAGGGGGAGAGGATACAGCTCAATGGTAGAGCACATGCTTAGCCTGCATGAGGTCCTGGTTTCAATCCCGAGTACCTCCATTAAAAAATAAATAAATAAACCTAATTACCCCCCCCCCAAAAAAGGAAACCCAAAAAAGAGGAATTTAAAAGTGTGCAAAATAAATTAGACAGCTCAAAAAATAAATAAATATTTTTTTTTAATTTAAGTAGACTTTAGTCTTAGTCTAGGGGTACTCCTTGCCTGCCACTTTGAGAGTCCCATTATATATGAGAAGAGACAAAAATAAAAGTGAGGGGCTTTAGGCGAAGTATTTTTCAAAGCCATTTGACAATACGTCACGTACTTTTGTCAGATCCCTGGCAATCCAGTGCTGGAAGGCTCTGATTTCTTAGTGTCTAGATACAGCAGCTGACTAAAGATATTTTTGAAAGCTGCTTTTCATTCTCTTCTTCATTAAAAAAATCAAGAAAGCAGGTAATTACATAGGTAACACTTTAAGAAGTCAAATTGATTGTGAAGCAGTCTCCAGAGGTTCTTATCTTAAATGCTCATTAGAATCCTCCACCACATTAAACACAACACATACCACTGATGTCAGGGCACACAGCTCTACATGATGGTATCAAAATCCTTCAGAAATCTAACGTATCTTTGAGAAACTGACCTAAAAGACAATTTCAAGTTAAATGCCTTTACCTGTCCAGTTTCTTCTTCCAGTTTCTCATAAAGTTTGATGCTATAATAATGTATTTTCTTCAAGTTTATTCCAGGATGAAAGTAAGTTGTTAAACCTGCCTTAAAAGTGGGGAGGAAAGGAAATACCGGGAAAAAAAGAGAACATTCTCAAAATGTTGATGGTTTATCTGTTAAGAAGTAATTTACTGCTGGCAAGAAACTGAGAATCATCAACCAGTCCTTTGGGATGAGAACACACATTGCACAAGGCTTGTGACCGTTCTAAAAACCCATCTGAACCACGTAAGTAATGCGAGAGCCAGGAAACAAACATAATATACATTAAGTCCCTAAAAGTTATTCGGGCAAGGGATGTTTGCAGATTCAGAAATGCGACAACAGGTGAAGAAACGGGATGACTTAAAAGACTTTAGGAATATATGCCATTGGAAAGAATATGAAGGGATGGTATACAATGTGGACTCAAACTAGCAAAACATGTGTGTTCCTCTAAGGATAAGGACTGTGAACAAGCAAAGACTTTTCCTTCTCCCAGTCCCCACTATTTCCTTGAGTGGAGCAGCCCTCCTGTTCCCTTTCTTGAAATTTCCAAAATCCAAGAATTGGAAAATTCCTGGGAATTAGAGCCTGGTGAATGGGTGAACAGACATTTGTCATAGCTTATAATCCATTTGATGAATGAGCATGTAGATTGTACCCCACAAATATTTGCTGAATAAATACTGAATAATCACTCTCAGGAAAATATCTAGCTTTTGTATGCCAAAACCCTTTTTATCAACTCTGGCAGATGCAATGTGGTATCCAGACAAAGAATTCTAAGCAATTATATGAAGCAGGTTCTCTCAGTCAAGTGTCTGGCCCCCTCATTCTGCAGCTAATTTATCCTGGAAAGCACATCTGAACACAATCTGTTTAAAATAAAATTGGTTTAGGAGTATTTATAAGGTTCCTCTGTGGTAGTTGTGGGCATTGGTGGGCATTTGGTTCTCCTGAACTTAAAAACACTCCCCTTAAAGTTCATCAGTCATCCTTTATGGACCAGAATCCTCAGCTGTGCATCAAGTGCTTGTTCAAGTATGTGGACATATGCATGGTTACTTTTTTGGAGAAAAATGCTGGCTCTCATTGCACAGCCCCATAAGATGCAACTGTGAGTGGGGCTCCCTAACTTTCAGCCAAACATCCCATCCTTCTTTACATCTTGGTATCTAGTGTGAGATGAACTTTTCTAGTTCAATAATAGAGACCCTCTGACCTTCAGGTGTCTCCTAGAGAACCCCCAATTTTGTCTTCCATCTATCTTGAGTCAGTTGAGAAAATCAATATTCACGAGCCCAGGCCCAGGGTTCTGTTCACCATCCACTCCTCAAGATCCTCAAGACTAACCAAGGTTAAGCCAGACTATCAGAATTGTAACAATCCTCTTCGTCCCCACCCTAGAAAGCTATTTTCATAGAATGAGATGATGATTTCTCATCTGAGAGGGTCACGTGGGTTTGTTTTTATAAAACTCTCATTCAAAACATTTAGCCCAACATCCTATTAATATTTCATGGTCTCTTGTCCATCAGCACTAAATTAAAATCATAAATCAATAAATATAGAAGGACCACTAAAGCCAGGTGAGCGGAACAGAGGTAAAGGTCTCAGGCCTGTATTCAGGATCACACAGCCACTATCCTTTAATACAAAAGCCAACATTTACTAAACACTTACCATAGTAACTCTACACATACTAATTTAATCTTCATCACAACCTTATGAGGTGGGTACTATTAATATTCCCATTTTACACATCGGGAAATGGAAACTTAAGTAACTTGCCAGAAGTCACATAAGTAGAAAATGACAGAGCTAGGATTTGAATCCAGAAGCCATATGTTCAAGATTATCTTCTTAAGATTATCAATATCATAAATGTTGATCACCACACCCCCCCTTGAAGTACACCAACGGCAACACACTATGGAAAGGGGGCTCAGTTGAAGAAGTCACAGTGGGAAGCCATGAATGGGAAAGAAATCAATTTCACTAGTGCATGATTCAGTGCCCGTAACAGTTTTGGGGTGTCTTTCTTACTGCGTGCCAGGTAGATCCAGCAGTGAGCTCCGATTTTTCCAGGAGGACCACATCTTTCATGCCGGCTTTGGCCAAGTGATAAGCCAGACTCACACCAACACAGCCACCTCCAATTATCACTGTTTCTGCTCTGTCTTTCCATTGTGTTTCTGCAGATGAGGGTGGGTTTCCCTCTCTGGAAGACATTTTTTTAATGGTGGCTTTACTAGGCTGTGATAGTTACAGTTTTTTTGTTTGTTTTCCTGACTAGTGCACTTCTCCTTACTTATTCCTCTAGTGCTTAACATCTAGTTCCTGTGAGATTTCCATGTACTGATTTAATCATTTGAGGAGCCTAAACTTAACTTAGGCAACCCAGTTGTGGGGGGAGGCATTTGAACCCCATTCCACGTAATCCCCACCCATTGTAAATAACTAACTAAATAGTTAGAGCTAATAATTGAGCTCCGTCTGCAGCCACGAAGGAGTATATAATAGAGCTAAATAATTGTGAACAGAGTAAATATATATAATAGAGTATATATAATACTCTATATAATAGAGTAAATAATAGAGCTAAATAATTGTGAACAGATGACTTTCCTCAAATAATCTAGAGAATATTTTTCTCAGTTTACTTTAAAAGCACTTATAATCATTTTATCCCATAAAAAACCATACTCATCATGAAGTTCATTATCTATAAATCTTGGATCACCTCCTCCCTCCAATGTGTCCCAGGCTGAAGAGAGCCAGATGGAATACGATGCTCTTCCTCGTGTAACTTCCTCTCACTGTGCACCTACTTCTCTAATTATAATTATTGCTCGGTGGCTTGATATGTTTATTTGTATAAGGGTCTTCCTAGCTAGATCATGAGCTTCTCCAAGACATACTGTAAAAATCAAGGTATAAGTAAACCACAGACCGTATATACACCTGTGTTTGCCTCCCCACAGACCATCTCCGGATAGATACAGAAGACACTGCCAGCAGTCGACTGGGTAAGGGGATTGGGATAGGAGAGTCTTGGCACCGGAAACCCTTTGATATTCTCACTCTGGACGGTTGGGCATGGAAAAGAAAACATAAGTAATTCAAGAAGAAATCCCAGTGCCCATTTCTGGGGGTCTGAGGCGCCCCTAACCTGGGGACCGCTTTGGCCCCGCTCTCGCACCCCGCAGCCGCCCAGCCGCAGGTCTCCGAGCAGACCCGGCCCCACTCACCCTTCGCGGCTGCAGACGGAGCGCGGGCGGCCGGGGGTGCCCCGCGGCGGGAAGCGGGGCAGCCGGAGGCCCCGCAGCCACTGCCCGCCTGAGCGCAACATGGCGAGACCCGGGCCAAGGGCGAGGGCCGGGCCCCTGCTCTGAGGGCAGCAGTCGGCCGGCCGCAGCGGTGGGAGCCTCCCACCGGGCGAGGGGCGGGCTCCTGGCCCCGCGCGCTCCCCTCCACCGCGCGCCCGCACAGCCGTGGCCCGATGGCACCGGTTAGAGGCCCCGGCGCTAAGAAGGTGAGTTTGGGAGATCCCGGGAGTTACTCAGCCCTCCTGGCCGCGGGGCTCCAACTCTGACCCTAGCCAGCCTCTGCAGCTTCTTGCAACAGGGTAAAGTTGGTCTTCGCTGTGTATGAAGAGGTGCCCTGAAGCCAGATCTTCAATCCAAGAGGTGTAGATACTGCTATCTACAAAAAGGGGGCATAAATACCTCTCAGAGCTCACGATCAGATCTGAGGCGGAGTCACTGCCAAACTGAAAGAGAGGGTGGAATGAAAATATGAAAATACTGCAAATAATTTACAGTGCTTTTTATTTGACACAGTCCTCTGTCATTCTAGGACTGTCTATATTTCTTATGTTTATTTTATAAATTTTATAATTTTATTTTAATTGTCTGTATTTTATGAATTTTATTTTTTTAACTTTTTGGGGGGAGGGGAGGAAATTAGTTTTTTTTTTATTAACGAAGGTACTGAGGACTGAACCCAGGACCTCATGCATGCTAATGGCTGTTTAGAAAACTGGCAAAAATTAAAATGTCAGACAAACATCTAGATGACAGATCAAAATGTTTTACCTTTACTTGGCATCATGAGGGCACAGTCAAAATTTACACTATAATTGTCTTGAAACCCTAGCTAATTTTCTGTTAAAGAGTATCATTATTTTCCTCCTCATCAGGACCAAACTTGTAGCATATGTGAGCTATGTGACATTTTCAAAACAGTCCTGTCTGCTAACTCGTGGTGTAGTTTATGAAGAGCCCCGCTGTTAGGTGTTTATGAGGTGGTAGGGACAGAGACAAGATGTCACCTGAGCCTCAAGCATCTTACAGCCAAACGGAGGCAGCAGGTAAGTAACCAGGTGCTGCGGTACAGGTGGTGGATGCAGGAACAGAGGTTGTATGAAGGTAAGCAGGATACAAAGGAGGATGTCATCACAGATAGGAGAAGGGCAGGCAAGGCGTTGCTCTGGCAGCAATGGAAGATAGTTTAGAGTGAGCTGGAGTGAACTAGAGACCATTTCAATCGTCCAGGGGGCAGTAAGGTTGGGGGGACATATGTGAGATGTGTTAAATGGATACATGTGGTGTAACCCTATGACAAATGGGATGTGGGAGTTGAGAAACTAACCCATAACACCCAAATTGTGGACCAGTGTTTTGTTTGATGTGTAAGATTAAATTTGATTCTTAACATGGTTAGCTTCATTGAAATGGGTTAGATTTTTCAAGACAAGATTTTACGCAGAGGACTACACCTCTGATTCTCTCCCCCCATGTCCCTCTGCAGCCTTTATTTATTATGCTGGGCCGTGATGACCTGTTGCTCTGATGGCCTTCCCCAGCGTAGCCAGGCTTCGAGCTTCTTGAGGGCAGGGACCAGGTCTTATTCCAACGTTTATCCCTCTTGCCTAGAACTAGACCTGGCATGTGGGAAGGTCTCAATGCAAAGTTGAAGTTTTAAGTCTTTTTTTTGTTTCAAAAGCACAAAACGAAAAGAGCAGATTTCATTTTATGTAAGGACTAGAGAGAGAGGTGAGAATCACAGAATATATTAACATTTCTTCTATATTCAGCTAAAATTCATCTTTAGATATAAAGTATAGAAAAAGAAACAGAGTCAGGAGCTCTCTCTGTCAGAAGAGTGTTTATGGCTAACACAGCTAACATACTGCCCTCCACAGGAGAACAGAGATGTGCTGGGATGGTGGCCTGGTGCTCAGTCTCAGTCCAGCTGCTTCTAATGTACCTTCCTGGGTGGCAGATGTGACTGGTTAGAAGGGGCAGTTGGAGCCTTTCCTCCCCCATTCATGCTCTGGTCTGTGGGTGCTGCTGTAGGCAGGGCTGAGATGAACTGGCCTGTATTTTCAATAAAAGGTTGTGTCTCAACTCTTGCCATCTACACCAGAAGGATAGGGATCCTCAAGGAGGGGTGAGGAGGGGTGTTTGCTGTTTTAATCAATCACAGGGAAGGCCTTTCTGAAAAAATGACCCTTAAGCGAAGACCTGAAGGAAGTGAGAGGGCGAGCTGTGCAGGCGTCTGGGGAAGCACTTTGTAGACAGTGGAAACCGGAAGTCTTGGAAAACTGCTCTGGATGCAACCTTTTATTCAGGCTACAGGTGGGCTGACTCTGTAGAAAGGTAGTAAAATAGAAAGAGACTAGATGAGGGACTTAAAAGATCTGAAGTCTGCTTTTTTACTTATTGCCGCAAACATGTTGAAAAACCAAAATAACGATCATGAGATCAGTACTTTCACTATATCTGACTCGGGTTAAATGGCATTTGAGCAAAAATAGTCACAGAATTTTGCACAAAGTAAGGACCTGGATTGTCCAAGAAATAGAGTCTACTCAGTCTTTCTGAAACACAGTTAGGCACTGATGATTTTAACAGAATGGGGGCTGCGAGAGGATTGTACCACCTTTCCTAAATTTAGAAACTGCTTTTAGAGAAAAAAAGAGGGGTCTTAGGTGATTTTTCTTCTCTTCTTCCAGGTATTTTGGAACATCGGGATAGTGGGGAGGTTGTGGTTGGAGATGGCAGCTTTCTCTTCAGTCTGGAGAAGAGGGGCTACGTGAAGGCTGGGCTCTGGACTCCAGAAGCAGTAGCAGAGCGCCCTAATGCAGGTCGGTGCCAGCATCGCCCCAGAGGGTTTATCTGGGTGACATTTTGCTTAACTCTGACTGAAAGTAAGGAATAGCGAGTGTTTTCTAAGGACTATTTCATTTGCCAAAATGTCCAAGATGTCAAGACAGTGACAATACATAAGTCAAACCAAATAGAAGAAAATGACCTCTCTCTCTCTCTCCCCATCCTTCCTCCCCCCTCACACACACACACACACACACACACACACCCCCCACACACTTGCATATTCACATATAGGGGGTACTAAAATATACATCTTAATATTTGTTCCACGAATATGTCCCTCCTGTATACTTAAGAGTTTCCTTAACATAGCAAAATTGTTATTGCTTCAGATGCACCCTTCTTGCTAATTTGCATACAATATTAAAACAGTATGTTTGGTAGGGATGATTAATGGTGGTAATCACCAGCTTAGCATAGACAGTAGACAGCCAGGTTCTGTTGGGGGAACGGAAGGAGCAAAGAAATAAACACAGTTTTATCTCATCCTCCTGGCTGAAAAAAAAGAGTTAGAGATAGAAACTAATTGGATTGGTTAGTAACATCAAATTGGAACTTAAATTCTCTTTTTGCTCTTTTTTGTATTTGTTCTCCTAAATTAGAGTGGAAAATAAAGCCAGAGAAGAAAGGGGTGAAACAGGATACAAGCTGGGAATGGAACTTCTGATTTGCTCTGATTTTATTCATAGATGCACAGTGTATCAGACAAACATGGGGTCATGTCTTGGTCCTTCTGATCAGCTGAGTGACCGTGAACAAGTCATTTGAACTCTGAGGATCAGTTTCTTCATCTGTCACATGGGGGCATGACAGGGGCTGGTTGTGAGGACTCGCAAGTTAACCCACGTGAAATGCCCCGCATATCATGAGTACCCAATGGCCCTGGTTACTGTTTCATCAGACACCCAGTTAGATGGTAGGGCAAAGTTCTGTCTCTCTAGTACCTAGCAGGAAGTTTTCATCTGGCCCAAGAAGAACGTGTTCTTAATTTTAGAAGATCTTTTTTGCTAAACCAGGAAGAAAGTTGAAATAGCAAGGATAAAGACTAAGGTGGGGGTGCGGGGAGATGAAGAGAGAGAGGAGGGGTTTTATGATGGGCCAAGGAAAGCTCCCTGACTGCGTCTACCCAGCTACTTGCCGTTAAATCCATTAGATGGGGCGCCACCCACATACGGTCTGCCCACTGTGAGAACGCCCTCGTGCTTCTTGGGGGGCTCCCCAGTGCCGACTGTAAGTAGACCAGCTATATCCTTCGTGACACTGGCAAATGAATAAACCCTCTCTAGACCAAGAGACCCAAGGGACAGCTGGCCACCCAGGCCTTAATACCTGCATGTGACCACACCAGGCGACGCAGCCCATCAGCAGGTCAATACGAGGCTACTCTAAACAGCCCCCACTTCACAGGGTCTCTGCCTTGTCCTGTCCCTAAATTTTACTGACCTGAATCGGAATTTCTTTACAAGTATTAGGTTTAGATTTGTGTATGATTGAAAGAGATGTGGGTGGGCAAGCTGCTGCTGAAAATGATAGCTTCTGTGACTTTTCATTTTTTTAATTTCAGTGAAAAAAACAACTCCTTCGTAGTTCGTCACCTTCACATGGACCTCATGAGAGTGGGATCAAATGTTATGCAGACTTTCACCTTTTCTGCCAGTGAAGAAAATATGGACCATCAGGTAAACTGTAATGTGGAAGGTGGGTGGTGGGGGAGGGAGCCAGGGCTCGTCTACAATAAAACCACCTCTTTTGGGGCATCCATGGAACTGACCAGATGTGTTACTACACTTCATTACAGACTCCGCCACATAAAATATCTATTAAGTAATTCATCATTATGTAAACATACACGTACTAAATAAACGAGCTTTTTCTGTCTCTTTATCTAGGGGAGGGAGAGGGGATAGAATTGGGAGAAAAGAGGCCATTGGAAGGGCATGGCCGTCCTTCTGTGCTATTTTCTTATAGAGAAAGAACACTTTATAGAGGCTCTTTTTACTTTCTCATTTCACTTTCTTCTCTTCTGACTTTTCCATCTAGAGACAGGGTGGGCCTAGGGAACCCAGCACTGGCCTAGGAAGGAGAATGGGGTTTAATACCCAACTTTGCCACCAACTGGCTGTGTGACTTTGTGCAAGACACTTAACTGCATGAAGCATGGATTTTCTCTGCAAAATGGAGATAACTTATGCTTATATGCATAGAGTTGTTGAGGAAAGCGGATAAGGTGAAGGATATGGAATTATTGTGAGATATTCTGCAAGTGTAGAGTGTTATTACTTGTAAATATTAATGTCCATTTATTCATTCAACCAACCAACGTTTAATGAATACCTGCTAAGTCTGTGCTCTATGGCAGATACAAAGATGATCCAAAGGCATAGACCCTATTCTGAAGTGGCTCACAGGTAAAGGGTGGAAGGCAAACAAATGAGCATTTACTAATGTCCAGTGTGGTCAGCACAATAATGGAAATGCAAGCTCCCTGGTAGCAGAGGACACAGTACCCAACTCTGCTGGTCTTCTCAAATTGCAGTTTAAACCAGTGACTTGTACTCATACTGCCTGCTCAATACCCGCTCTGTTATCTATGAAAGTTCACTTTTAAAATGCCAAGCTCACCATCGGAGCTCTTGCTCTCCAACCTCAGTGGGAAGCTGTCAACCTTGCTGCCTGTGACCTCGCCAGAGAAGTAGCCGGCAAAGGTGATGCTTTGATAGCGGGGGGGAGGGGGGAGGTCTGCCAGACATCACTGTACAAACACTCCAAGGATGAAGCAAGGATTAAAACTTTTTCGACTCCAGCTAGAGAGTTTTGCCAGGAAAAACGTGGACTTCTTTATCACAGAGTTAAGCCTAGAGTCACAGGGAAAGGATTACTCTATTTTGGCAAAACTGCATAGCCTTCAACTTTCGTGAGGGTTTTGGACTGTCGCGTGCCCTCGCTTCCTCCATATAAACAGTCGAAGACTTATGTGAATGCACTGTGGTCAAGGCAGCATCCTTTCGCTTGAAGGCCAGCTTCTCAGTGAAGCCAAAGGACAGGCTGAGAAGGGCCTTGCTGCAGCCGTTGGTTTCCCTCTGGGTGGCCGCAGCAGCTGATTCCTGGGGGCCCTACAACATGGCGTGAGAGGAAGGGGACAGCGATTTAGGGAGCATCCTCTCCTGTGGGCGGGCAGGGCTGGAAGGAGCTGTGTGGGGGTGAGAGGCTGTGAGGGAGCAAAGCCCAGAGGGCAGGCAGCTACTCGGGCTCATCCGGGCCCCACCGATGATAGCGCTCAGGGCCCAGGGGCAGTTTCCTTGCCCACCTCCGCCCACACCTTGCTCACTCCCATCTCTCTGTTTCACTAAAGATGTAACATGTGAGTGAGTGGTATTGTGAAGTTAGAATCCATAAGAATTGTCACTGACTGGACATGAAGGCCCAGAATATTCTCTTCCTGGGTATGGAGAAAAGGGAACCCTCCCACACTGTTGGTGGGAATGTAAATTGGTGCAGCCACTGTGGAAAACAGCATGAAGATTTGTTTAAAAACTATAAATGGATTTACATTATGATCTAGCAATCCCACTCCTGGGGATATATCTGGAGGAAACTCTAATTTGACAAGATAATTGCACCCCATGCTCATAGCAGCATCATTTACATAGCTAAGACATGGAAGGAACCTAAATGTCCATTGACAGATGAATGAATAAAGATATGGTATATCTATACAATGGAATACTTCTCGGCCATGAAAAAGAATGAGATAATGCCACTTGCAGCAACATGGATGGACCTGGAGATTATCATATCAAGTGAAGTAAGTTAGACAGAGAAAGATAAATACCACATGACATCATTTATACGTGGAATCTTTAAAAAAAAATGACATAAATGAACTTATTTACAAAACAGAAACAAACTCACAGACATAGAAAACAAACTTATGTATATACATGTATAATTGAATCACTATGCTATCCACCAGAAACTAATACAATATTGTAAATTAACTACACTTTGATTAAAAAAAGGAAAAAAAAAGAATACTCTCTTCCTTCCATGTCCAGAATTTAAAAAGCCCTCATTCCCTATTTCCCATCACAGTTGCTACCTTCTGGAATCAAGCCCTCAACCTAGGTCTTTGCCCCCAAAAAGGACAATAACCTCCCAACTGCTAGCTCCCCAATCACTTCACTGAACCTACTGAAAACCTTGCTTCGTCAACCTTCCCAAGGCTCAGGGCCACCCCAGCCTGGCTAACCCACCAGGAAAAATCATCTGCAGGAACAAGCACAAACGCCAGCCTATGTGTTCTCCAGATGGATGAGAACAGAAGTTTGTTTTTTAAGAACCTCTCTTTTGATTTTCTCTGCCAGTCCTCACACACTGCTTCTGCAGAATCTGTTTCTAAGTCAAGAAGGAAGAAATGGGAAAATGTCTGTTGGCTTTTCTCCACTTAAATTAAGGTCAGCTTTTCAACTGTGGCGCTTAAGGGAGTTCCTGG
Source organism: Camelus dromedarius (assembly GCF_036321535.1). Classification (NCBI taxonomy): domain Eukaryota; kingdom Metazoa; phylum Chordata; class Mammalia; order Artiodactyla; family Camelidae; genus Camelus; species Camelus dromedarius. The sequence goes on from NC_087438.1 coordinate 52,557,608, forward strand.
GAAGCTTACCCCTGCAGATGGCCTGGGCTTACCAGACACGGAGTCCTGTCCACCATCCGCAGAGACACCCGGTAGCTATTGCTTCCCTCTCTGTGCCCCAGGGTTTTCATCTGCGGAAATGATCACATTTCCCTTCCTACTTTCTGGACCACTTACGAATATCCAACTAGAAGCGAATATAAAAACACTTTGAAGTGTAAAGCATGATAAACTAGTCATCATCCTGCAGAGATTGCCCCAGTTTCATAAAGAAGGAATTCAAAATTTATTAGTAAAACTCCTGTTCCTTCAAAACTACAATTTTTAAATACTTAGTTACATTAAAGCCTTTTTAGTCTGAGCTCTGAATGAAAAAATTTGTTATTGGTAAAAGAATTAGAAGATTGACTTAGAAAGGTATTCTTCAGTCAGTCTGATAGAGACATGTTCCTTAGTATGATTTATCACATACATTTCGTAAATGTTACAACTGTTTTTGCAAAATTTGCATTCTACCTTCCAAAATCAGCTTTATGTTTGGACCAATAGAAAAAAAAAATTTCTCTTAATATTTTGAACACACTGAAGAAGCTGTGTGAGCTGTGGAAGTCTTAAAAGAATCCGGAAAACCCGTGGCAGCCACCATGTGCATAGGCCCAGAGGGAGATGCGCAGGGTGTAACACCTGGACAGTGTGCTGTGGAGCTGGTGAAGGCAGGTAATTTGGACCCATGATGTGAGAAGCATTTCAGTTATTGTCTATGTATGAAATTTAACAGCGTTTTTTAATATCACGAGAGCAGTTTGAAAATAAAAGCATTAATTGGAATCGGTCTCTTTATCTGTAACATTGGGAAGTGGAAGAGGGTAGCTAATCTCTAAGCAACCTTCCAACTATTAGAAAAGAAAATTTAAAAAAACAAGTGAATAAATTGTGAAACAAGTAAATAGATTTACTTCTTGGACTAGGGGCTTCGATGGTTGGCGTGAATTTCAGATTTGGGCCCAGGACCAGCCTGAAGACCATGAGGCTCATGAAGGAAGGCCTGCAGGCTGCAGGGTTGAAAGCGCACCTGATGGTGCAGCCCTGGGGTTTCACACGCCCGACTGCGGCCAAGGAGGGTTTATGGATCTCCCAGAATAGCCCTTTGGTAAGCTCAGGTGCACGTTAGAGTCCTTGTGATTTCTTGTTGTGACAAAATGGACATGGCTATAATGAACAACGACAGAACAGACCTAAAATACGAGGCTACCTAAGATGAAGACACTGAATGTTAACCAAAAGTGAGCTATCTGAAGAACCCACCCTCTAAAATGAATAGTTTTTTAATTGAAAAAATAACACCCATCAGAACATCGATCCTTTGAAAACCAAGATGGTAACAGGAGTGCCCTAGCTATTGTATTACAGGACTGGAGCCCAGAGTTGCAACCAGATGGGATATTCAAAAATATGCCAGAGAGGCCTGCAACCTGGGGGTCAGGTACATAGGCGGGTGCTGCGGATTTGAGCCCTACCACATCAGGGCGATGGCAGAGGAGCTGGCCCCAGAAAGGGGATTTTTGCCACCAGCTTCAGAAAAACATGGCAGCTGGGGAAGTGGTCTCAGTATGCACATCAAACCTTGAATTAGAGCCAGGTAGGAATTTTTAAATTAACATTACTATTTCCTCTCATCTCTTTTATTTATTGTTGTAAATAATTATTCATGCACATGGTGATAAAAATTCAAAGCACAGAAGTGTATAAAATGACAATAGAAGCCATCCCGTTCCTGACACCAGTCCTACTTCTAAGGGTCACCTGTTTGCCATTTGTTTTGAAGTCTTATTTCTCTATTTTTGTTTTATCAATTTTAAGTGGTAATTACCCTTTATGAAAGTTAAGAAATTTAAATCACATAATCTTCCCTTTCCCTGTTCACTTTCCCCCAATTCTGACTTATTACATTTTTGCTTGTTCTGTTGGTTATCTTTATAAGTTTGAATTTCATATTTAACCAGTTATTTTTAAATTCATCAATATGAGGCAGTATCTCTTGATTCCACTCTCTGTAAAATAAGAATTGACTCTGCTTCCCTCTACCTTTCCTCCCTCATCTACCTCGTGGCTTCTTGAAGGTATACCATTTCTTTCAAATCATCAAGGTTTATAACCATTGTGTTCTGCTTTGTAATTATAATTAAGTTTTCCAAGCTTTGTTTGTAGATTTATTATAAAGATATAAAGCTAGTAAATAACATTTACAGAATTATTATAATTGTCATGTTAAAAAAGGAGGGCTTATAAAATATAATCAGAATACAACTTTATTTTTGTTTCCTTTTGTCTCTTTAAACCTGCTCCATGGGTGAACTCTTTTCCTGTGTTCCTGTTTGAAAACACTGGCATGCCCCAGAACTTCTTTGAATACTCTTAGGCAATAGAAAGCCCATGACCATTTGACTTAGCAAACACAGTGTCAATGCAGTAATTAAGCATTTAGTTTACTAGAACAAGTTTCAAACTTAAAACCTGGAACAAGTTTCAAACTTAAAACTTCTCTTTTCCAGCAGAATCTTTCAATATGCAGGAAACCAGGGAAAGCCAGTCTGAGCCTTCTCCTTCTCTGTCTTATGCTTCCAACCTTCCCTTCTCATCTTGTTCATCATGGTTTCTGACCTCTTCAGATTCAAAGACCAGCAACCTAAAAGGAAGGCCACGTTCTCTGGGCCTGGCAGATCTTCATGAGTGCGTTTATGGTTCTTTAGACGCTTCCCCCGGAAACTTCTGTGTATATTTCTCATGTCACAGGCATTGCATTTTTTCTCTAAAAACTTTTTCTCTGCTTCACCCTCAGATCCTGATTTTTATCAGCAGGTCACTACAAATATGCTCCCATTCTATTTTGGGAGTCTCATTTTCCTTCCTGGTGACTCTTTTGGGTTTGATTTTAAATACCCCTAGGCTGGCCCTGCCTCTCCAAGAAGGCTTAAACTGGCTAGAAGACTTTTCATCCTTCCTTTATTGAGACAAACTTGGAGAGTGTGGTCTGATCTCAATTTAACCACACCCTCTTCACTCACCAGCCAACCTGCTGGTCTCTGGAATCTAGATTTTCCAGTGTAGAGTCAGGTGAGTCATCTGTCTGGTTCTTAGCCACCTACTTTAGAATTTCTGCAGAGTTTCTGTCTTGCTTTAATACCTGATATCTACCATATCTTGGTGCCTCCAGTAAAATTTCCAGTCTAATATCCTGGTCATGATTTTCTAAACATCATTCACTGCAGAACCAAGCGGTAAGCATGAAACTATGGAGAAAGAGAAATAAACCTATTTTTACAAAACTCGAGCCCTTGTAGGAGAAGGTTCCAAGGTCAAATTGGTTCTCTTTTCTTACATTTCATCCGTAGTCCAAATTCAGGCCATATATTAATCTGTTTCCTCCTTGGACTGTGTCTTTCTTTGTACAGCATTTGGTTTTCTAGGAATTTCTAATTAACTTTCTTTTTTATTGTTGAAAGAAGAATAAAAGGCCTTCACCTTCTCGAAGGTCTTCCAATATCTAATTTATGCTATTTGTTATAATCAATCACTTTATTACGGAAGACATTTTTCTGGGGTCCCCTTGAATTTCTCTATCTCTTTCTTTCTCATCTGTCAATACAATGCCACACCTTTTCCATCTTCTAGAAACCAGCCACAATCTTGGCTATCTTCTTGAATTAGTGCTGTTATGTCTTCAGTCCATTTTGTACTTTATTTCAGTTGGACTTAGAACAGTCTTTATTTTTGCACTGGAACAACTTTCCTAATGTAAATTAATTTGGATTGTAAAAGTAGGCAAGAGATCATTTAAGCAAACACTTCTTCTGGGAGATAGGGATATTTATTCAAGATGTTTTTTATAGGTCTCAGGCTTAGAAAAAAAAGTACTAAATAGAAATATAATTAAAAGGTGAGGAAATCATACTTTGGTGATGATTAAAATAGTTCATATAAGTGAGAAATGGCTTATTTTAATATGCATTGTCTAGGGATCCTTAAAACTCATTAACAATTAAAGATGAAACATTATTCTGTAGAATAAAGCCAGAAATTTCTTACACCCTAAACTCCCAAACATACTGATGTTCGCAAAAATTTGTGATTACACAGAAACCTGTAGACACCCCAGATTTCTGACATTTCCATCATCCAAAAATATTGATTTATTCATTATTTCATTAAGTAAAGTGGAAAAAACTGTAAAAAAAAAATATATACACACACACACACACACACACACACATATATATATTTAACATAGAGGTCTGTGACCAGGAAACTTTGTACTCTTCTTTGTCTAAAAACAAGGAATGAATACTGACAAAGTAATTTGTATTCTGTCCTTAGTTACTTTTTGAAGAACTTTACTTTCTCAGTACATTAAAAACTGGCTTCATATATTTGCCATTATGTTATTAAGTAGACCTAGAAGGACCCTGCTATAGAAATTTCAGAATGAATGTAATTCACAGAACCATGTAAATTCAAACACATTGCCTTTTTCTGAAAGGTAGTGTGAAACCCAGTGACTATTATTGAGGACAGAAATGTAGACTCCTGGCATTAATGGATATGGGCATATTTTTTGTCTGTATGTTGAGACTGAAATTCAACTTGAGCCTGATCATCCACTAAAATTATGTGTATTTAGCAAATATGTACATAACATATTGAGCTTATAAAACAGGTATGAATCTTTCCATTAATTAACTATGCATTTTTTAAAACACAGGGCTAGAAGAGAGTATTGGGACAATCTGCTGCCAGCTTCAGGCAGACCTTTCTGTCCTTCACTGTTAAAGCCAGACGTCTAAGGAATAGTGAAAGAAAACACTGAAATAACAGGACGGAAAGCAATCCCCCTCAAGTCCCACTTGGAACCCTTCCTCGCCTCTATCCTCATGCCACCTTGATGTCTCCAGCTGCTGAACAGCTAATATGTTGTCAATTTAACACAGGATGCGTACTGCACTCCTGCTGTGGTTGAGTGCCAAGCAGGATGCTGGAGGAGATGCAAAGATGATGAGAAAGGCTCCTGGTCCTCCAGATAGTTCCTGTGCAGTAATGCTACAGGGCATGCCTTGAAGGTCATCATGAATAGCGAAACTTGTCTTGTAGAGTGAGTGTGAGATTTAAAAATAACCAGAAGTCACTGAGCACCAAACCCAGTAATTAATTCGGTGACTAAACTAGGCATAGGAGGAAGATGGGGTGGCATTCTAAATTAAAACTAAATCAGTGAGTCTGCCTTTCTTAAATGATTTCTATAATGACTCCAAAGGCAATCCCAAATGAAAAGAAGCAAAAAATAATCTGAGCAATGGCAGGATTATTGAAGTAATCATATAACCATCCAAAGTGATTACTTTCAAAAAACAGTTTTACTTAAAGATGTTAAGTCCTAGAGTTTTTTTAATGTGTCTCTATAATCACAAATAGCTAGATTACAAACTACTTAAGGACAAGAATCATGCAATATGCTTCATATATTTTTCTTTGAAGTGTTTAGCATTGTGCCAAGCATACTAATAGATACTCCATGAAATACTTACTGTTGGTTGTTTAAAATAAATAAAAATAGATAAACAGTTTTAGGAGAACGTTTTTAAAGTTAGAGTTCAAATCTATCTTGGTCTAACATTTTCTTGATTTACATTGAGCTATTTGCTATGTGCTGATTTCTCCCTGTTTTTTCAAAAATACTGTTATCAATTTGCAACAATTAATACAATTAAAAATAATTTACCTTTTATAGTGTTTGAATATTTGAAAATTTTTGACCATTCTTTGGAATAATAATAACAAACATGTATTACTTATCATATTCCAGGCTCTTTCTTCTCTTTCTCTTTCCCCTCTCTCCCTCTCTTTCTCCCCTCTCTATTATACATTTATATATATAAACATATATATATATATGACAAAAGCCATCCTTGATTTATGAAACACATAGTTTTCATTTTGAGTGTAGTACACTCAACTTGGAGCAGAATGTTGATGAGATAGAAGTTGGTAAAACTTCCCAGGGACAAAGAGGTAACCAATAAAGTCTTTAAAAAACAGATTTCCTACACTGGGAGATTCAAAATTTATATAGTAATGGGATCACAGCTTAGGTAATAATAAAAACATATTGAAGAAAAGTATTTCAGTCATGTGGTTCTAACTCCAACTTAATAATTGTGCCCCCAAATAAAGTAAAGAAAGTATACTTAATACCCTACTCTTGTTACCATGGTCTGACAATACTAGACAACACATTACCATTTAAAATATTGGAAAAGTGAAGACAAAATTATATTTTATGCAGATGAAATAGTTACATTGCTAGAAATCTCAAGAAGGTCATCTAGAAAGCTCTTACAAATAATAGGAAAATTCAGTAAAGTGGCTGGTTAAAAATTTTATATACCAAAAAAATTTTTATATACAAAAGCACTGCCTTTTTATACACACGACAACTATTTTGAAAGTATAGTAGAAGATCTATTTTACGTTTTCAGCAAAATGACTAACTGTCTAGGAATAATATTAACAAGAAAGGTATAAGAGCTGTTGAAATCAATTTAAGGGTGCAAACTAAGATGAATACATCTATACACATACTTATAAAGAACAAAGACAGTACTTTAAGAAGCAAAGTTGTTCTAAATTGATTAACAAATGCAATATAATCCCAGTGGAAAAAAATCATCAAGACTGAGGAGAAATACACATGCAAACTCTCAAGTTCATATTGCAAGGGTGGAGGGTGGGATTACAGGAGCAATGGGAAAATTAGAAACAGATGTAGTGAGGAAAGTGTGGACTTACCATATGATCACTATACATAACTCAGTAATTAAAGTTACCAGATGCTTGCATAAAAAAAGATCAGATTATTATATACATATATAAAACATATATGTTAATGTCTGATAAAGGGGTATTTCAGGTCTGAGGAAAAGCTGGATTGTTTAATGATGTTGGACATTTCATCACATCTGGGAAGAAAAAGTTGGATCTCTTAGAACAAGTTCAGAGATAATAAAAATTTTAAACATAAATCCATAAAAGAAAAAACTCACACATTTCACCATATAAGAAAATTTTAAATGTATGCATTAATTAAACAAAGGTGAAGTCAAACAGGAATAATGTGTAATGAGGGTTAGTAGCCACTTCTCCAGTAAGGGAGTCTTGAGCTGCCCTAGTTCAACCGTCTTCCCACCTATGCAGATGTTGTGAGGGGGACTCACCCATGTGGTTGGCATTCAGAACGCCACTCCACCCCATTTTATTGGCTTACAGGTGTTGTGAGAGGGAGATGTACCCAGCTAGGGACCAAGCAAAGCCTTGGGTCAGTACTAGCATCACCACCCTTGCCTGCTGGTCACTCTTCCACTGTAGGATATGATGCAGTGAGTGAGGGACCCCAGGAACCACAGTGCACCTAGTAAGGATGATGTGAGGTGCTGCTGGCAATGACAATGAGTTCAGGCAGCTTCTGAACATTCTGAACACATTATCTCTTAATGTGGTAACTTGAATCTTCCCTTCCAAGAAAGAAGATCCTCTCCCTTCTTAGGAAACTTCTGCGGATCAACTCTCAGCTCCTGTGTCCCCTACATGCACCTCATACTATCTCCTCCCCACCTCCCCCAGTGTCCATAACCATTTAAGTTTTTCTGAAAAACCTCTTTCCCTCTTGTTCTGTTGTTATAAAAAAAAAAGTTCGATATACTAAGGGAGACTTTCCTTAATCTACAGGAAATAGATTTCCTTAACCTATTAAATGTAGGAAAAGATATGCAACATATTCAAAATTAGATAAATATACATGAAGACAAGATACCTTTCTTCACCTGTATTGACAAAACCCCAAAAAACTGATAATACCTTACGCTGACAACGGTGTAAGGGAAAAGACACTATCACACATATGCTTTTTATAGACGTGGAAACTTGTACAACTATTTAGAAAGCAATCTGGCCATATCTATTCAAATTTAGAATTCACACACCCTGAGACAAACAATGTTATTTCTAGGAATGCAACCTACAATTATTTTCATATTTGTACAAAAGCCTATGTCTGGAAGCTACCAAAATATCCATCTGTGAAATACTAGTTAAGTGAACTAGTTATGGAACATCTACAGGATGATAAGTCATGGAACCATTAAAAACAATGCATGAGTGGGCAGAGGGTATAGCTCAGTGGTAGAGCGCATGCCTAGCAAGCACGAGGTCCTGGGTTCAATCCCCAGTGCCTCCATTAAAATAAATAAAGCTAATTACCCCCCACCCCAAAAAAATAATGCATGAGATTAACATGTATTGAAATGGGAGGATCTCCCAGATACGCTTGAAATGAAAATATGCTCCTGTCATGTGTGCAGAATATTTCTGAGAGGAATGCTTCCCTTTTAAAAGAGGGAGACTAGTGATTGAAAGTATGGTGTAGAAGGATGACTTCCTTTTCTCTGATATCTTTTTTAGTGTTTAAATGTGTTAATGTGGGTAGTTATTACTTTTTCAATGAAATACAAAATTTTTAAATTTTTATAGTTTTAAAATTTTTATTGAGATTTCTGATAAAAGTGGTAAAATCAGGTATCATGAATTTCCTGCTGTGATACAGAATGAGAAACACTCCATCACCAATGACGCATCAGCCAGAAGTGCTTGAGTGGAATCCAATCTAGCCTTTGGATTTCACTCCCAATTTAAGGGAAATACAGGCAATCTAGGAACAAGGCAAACAACGCCACAAGGAAGCAATCAGGTGGATCATATATTCTACAGGGCAGCTGGCCTGCCATTCCACAGGTCAGTGTGTTGGGAGTGCTCATCTGTATAGAACAAACCCACGCAATGCATGGTCCTAGATTGGATCCTACTTTTGACAAACCTGTTATAAAAGGCCTTTGGGGTGCAAATTGGGAACATTTAATATGGACTGAGTATTAAGGAATCAGAATTAATTTTGTCCTTTTGAGAGATGCATACTAAAATATTAAATTACTACTTGTAATTTACATTAAATATTTTAACATATAAAAATGAGGATTTTCTTAAAAAGTGAAATTTCTATGGGCTCTGATTTGGTATAGGGAAATTAAGGAAAAAGTAATTGTCTGTAAAAAGTTAAAGATCAGTGAAACTAAGGAAAACAAGCTTGAACGAGCTCTTTCCAGTCCCACAGCAGATGTTTACTGTACTAGGGAGTTTCGAGAAGAGGAGATGGCCCTCTGATAAACCCTGCTGTGCCGTGTGTAAAATCCGCAACACAAACCTGCAAACAGCTGGCATAGAAACCATCGGAAGGGATCGAAGAGATGTGCTGAAACTAAGGGGTGAAGTTCAGCTGGGAAAACAACTCCTGCTTCCCCACAAACACAGCCATAATTTGATAACCTTAAGCAAAATTGTAAGCAAAGTTAAGCAACACACTTTGGCTGTACAGCCAGCTGCCTTGAAGATAAGCAGATATCTTGTTTAATCAATAATGAAAACGCTGAAAAGGATTTCAGAAGGGTGCAATTTTGCCTGACATCAGAGTTATTTTAATAGAGTCTTAATCAAGTAGGTGGGCCAGGCTGGCTAAGGCATTGCTGGTACTCTGGAAATCACATTTCTTTTCATCCTGCTATTTGGGCTGAAGAGAAAGCAGAGAAGAGGAGGGAGAGGGGAATAAAAGTTGTATTTTGTATGATATGGATTCATACGAGCTGACCTCTTCAAAATAGTGAAATTGGAGAAGCATCTTTCCATGTGATGGTGACTACTCACCTTGAAGGTTCTGTGCTTTCATACTAACTATACTCACTCATTCATGCATTTATTCACTCACTCATTCTTACACTATCCAAATAACATATTCCTAGTGCTTGGCCTCTGACAGTCACTGCACCCCTCCCATAGTACCCCACATTCATCTTGAATAACTACAACCAAGTTTTAATATGCTGTTGACAACTCCTATTTACTAGCCTGTTTCCTACTAGGAGGGGCAGAAAAAATATCTTGTTAATCGTTGTGTTCCCAGTACCTGGCACATTATAGAATTCAAAAAAAGATGTGCTGAATGAATGAATGAGTGGGTGAATGAATGTACCAACCATGCTAGGGTCAAGGGATGCAAAGATGAATAAGCCACTGTCTTATGCTGCCTTGTTGAATTTCCTTGCCAGAAATATTTTGAGGAATCAATGCATGATGTATGACAGACTAGCATCAGATTGTGTTGGCTTAAAGAAGCTGAAGCTGGGGAAACTGGTGCAGGAAAGTCCATCAGGAAGTGGAATGGCAGGCTGCACAAGCAGAATATAGGTCCTGACTGGAGGCGATGCAGGAAGCATTAGGGTAGAGGAGGGGGTTCACACTCAAGATCATGAGCACTGGAAAAAAGTGCAACTTTAAAAATGCATCATAGAATATACAGTGGAGAACAGATGGTCTCTTCAACGAGGGCTGTTGGGAAAGTTGGACAGCTGCATGTAAATCAGTGAAGTTAGAACACTCCTTCACATCATACACAAAAATTAACTCAAGATGGCTTAAAGACTTAAATATAAGACATGATGCCATAAAACTCCCAGAAGAGAACATGGGCAAAATATTCTCAGACATGAATTATAGCAATGTTTTCCTAGGTCAGCCTCCCAAGACAATAGAAACAAAGGCAAAAAAATCCAAATAGGACCTAATCAAACTTATAAGCTTTTGAACAGCAAAGGAAACCATAAACAAAATGAAAATGCACAGAATAGGAGAAAATATCTGCAAATAATGCAATAAACAAGGGTTTAATTTCCAAAATATACAAACAGCTCATACAACTCAACAACAACAACAACAACAAAAAAAAAATCAAAAAATGGGCAGAAGACCCATTTCTCCAAAGAAGAAATACTGATGGCCAATAGGCACATGAAAAGATACTCAACATTGCTAATTATTAGAGAAAAGTAAATCAAAACTACAATGAGGTATCACCTCACACTGGCCAGAATGGCCACCGTCAAAAAGTCTACAAATAATAAATGCTGGAGAGGGTGTAAAGAAAGGAGAACCTCCTATACTGTTGGTAGGAATGTAAATTGGTACAGACACTGTGGAAAACAGTATGAGGATTTCTTAAAAAACTAAAAATAGAGTTACCATATGATCCAACAATCCCACTCCTGGGCATATTTCCAGAGAAAATTCTAATTCAAAAAGATACATGCACTCCAATGTTCATAGCAATGTCACTATTTATGACAACCAAGACATGGAAGCAACCTAAATGTCCATCAACAGATGACTGAATAAAGAAGCTGTGGTATATGCATATAATGGAATACTACTCAGCCATAAAAAAGAATGAAATAATACCATTTGCACAAACATGGATAGATCTAGAGATTACCATTCTAAGTGAAGTAAGACAGAAAAGAGAAAGAAAAATATCATACATCAATTATATGTGGAATCTAAAGAAATGACACAAATGAACTTATTTACAAAACAGTAACAGGCTCACAGACACAGAAAACAAACTTACAGTTACCAAACAGGAAAGGGATGGGGGAGGGACAAAGGAAGAGTTCGGGATTAGCAGATACAAACTACTGTATATCAAATAAATTAGAAGGTCCTACTGTATGGCACAGGGAACTATATATAATATCTTATAATATACTATAATGGAAAAGATTCTGAAAAAGAATATATATAATTTAATCACTTTGCTATATACCAGAAACTACCACAACTGTAAATGAACTATATTTCATTAAAAAAATAAAATAAAAATGCATCATTGCCATTTAAAATATGGAAACCATCCATTTTGAAATCTGAAAAAAAGGAAAGCCAATGTGGCCATTTTAACTGTTTCTCTATGTCAGTGAGATAAGGCTGAAATGTTAGAGAGGGTTCCTACTAAAAAGGTTACTGTCAAGAAAAAACCTGGAGTAGATAAGGACAATAACACATGGATATCTTGGAGAAGAGCAGTCCAGAAAGGTCAAAGCCAAATTGCCCCGCATGTTCAAGAAAGAGCCAAGGAACCGTAATCTTTCCCTCAGTTTCCTGGGGACACAGTGAGAGAGGAGAGGACACAGGAGCTGAGACCTGAGAAGTTAGGGAAGTGAGATTATGTCAGGAGTTGGCAGTCTTCACAAGGATTTTGGCTCTTATTCTGAGTCATAGGAGAGGACACAGGAGGGTTTTGAACAGGGAAGGGACAGGAGTACTTTGACTGTTGTGGTGAGAAAAAGCCACAAAGAGGTAAAAGCAAGGACAGAGAGGTGTAGGATTTAAATCATCTTTTTGAAAGTTCTAGTCCCTCTCAGCTGTGCCCAAGGAAACTGAGGGAAAGATTACGGTCCATCTGGGCGCTCAATTTTACCTTTTAAATAAAAGCAGGGAGGGGGAAGAGGGAGGATATAGTTCAATTGGTAGAGTGCGTGCTTAGCATGCATGAGGTCCTGGGTTCAATCCCCAGTACCTCCATTTAAAAAATCAATCAATTGCTCAATCTAACTATCACCCCCACCCCAAAAATAAAGAAATAAAAGGGGAGAGAAGAATTTACTCTTTCCTTGTGATTGTTTCTCAATTTTACGAGAGGGAAGCAGTTTCAAACATGACAAATATAAATAACTTTACCTCAACTGAAACTCTCACAGTGACACAAACTTACTGCCATAGAGTTGTGTTAAGGATGTGTAGTTTGGGGCCAGACCACCTGAGTTTGAATCTCAGCTCTGCTGCTCACTAGCTATGTGGCCATGAGTAAGTGGCTTAGCATGGGGAAGCTCCTTGCTTTCCTCATCTGTAGGAGTAAGAGCTGTATCTACTGTTAAGAGTCGCTGGGATGATTCAGTGAGTTGACACATGTGCCTGGAGCAGCGTGAGTACTCATTAGCGTTAGGCACTATTGTAATTATTAAGTCATCCAGTAATAGATGTTCAGCTTTAAGACAGATGTGAGCTTTCCAAGACAGGGCTTGTGACTTACTAATCACCATATCCTTTTCAGCTCTGAGCACAAAATTTGCCAAATGAATAAATAACCATTACTAAAGCATCAGTCATATTATTTTATGGACTAAAAAAAAATTAAGGACAGATAATTCGAAGATTAGTTTTTTGTCTTAGAAAGGAAATACTTAGATCCTGGACTCTTAAAGAGATTATTTTGGAATAAATTCTGTTAGTTGATGTTCTTGTTTGCCAGCAACAGAATCCACTCAATCAAATGTAAGCAGGAAAGGATTTATTAAAGGTTAGTTACAAGTTCAAAGAACCTCCAGGAGGGCCAGAGTCAGACTGATCTGAATAAACAACATTCAAACCAGTCCCTGGGTGACCTCATGGCTGACCCTGGATACGTGGACCCCCGTGCATCACCGCTGCCCTGGCCACACCCATTCTAGAAGAGGGGCTCCACCTGATGCCTGCTTTATCACACCCGTTGCTTGTCACTCCAAATCTCAAATCGGTGTATCTGATTAGCAGGGCCTCGGTCACAGGCTTGCTACATTTTAGCTGTCAGAAAAGCTGGGAAAGTGAGTTTTGGGAACTGTACCTTGGGAAAGCAAGACTCTTAAAATGGGAAATTACCTCTAAACATAGGAAAGATAATCTGGTTGGTAGGCAGTCTGACAACACGACCACATTAACCAATAAAAATCAAATATTCAGTTGATTTGAAATACCCTTATGATGCTCTCACATTAGAATCTAACCATATGTAAGAGATGTATATCATATTGAGAGTGTAACTGAGGTTATACATAGAGATTACAAGTTAGAGATAATGATTGAAATGAAAACTAAAGAGGGGAAGAATCTTAAGTTTTTCATACACTTTAGTGACTGGGAGGATCTGATTTAACATAGAGTATTTACATATAACTCTTAGACCCGTTCAATTTCTTTTTCCAGATTTTCTTTCCAATTGAATACCGAAATAGAAATAGAGCCTTTCGGAGCCCAAGTAGGACAGCTCTTCTGATTCAACTCTGTCATTGTTGATGAAAACAAACTGAGGCCCAGGAAAGTCCAGGGATTTACTCAAGGGTCATTGTTGAAAAGAACTTATGTCGAAAGGCCAAATAGTGTTATTGTTTTTTCAAGAATCCCTTTTCAAAGCTTCTCACAATTCAATGGGGAAGCAAGTTGCTTTGATCAAAAGGGCCCAAATCTTGTCTCCCTTCAACATCCAGCCAGAAAGGCTGCTTGCTGGCTGTGTTCTCCTGGAAAGATTTATTCCTGCCTCCTCCCAAGGATGCTGTATCCCGAAGTCTCACACATGAAGAATGAGAGCAATAAAATCCATTTCCACAGAGGCTATAGTGTAGAAAACACAGCTCAATTTCCCCTGCTAAGTCAAGAAGCAGTTAAGCCCACTTTACCTACAAATCCTCTCCCTTCGTTGTAGCATCAAGACATTTATTTGACAAATATTTATTGGAGGCCTGCTCTGTGTCAGGCACCATACAAGGCAGTGGCCTGCATCTATTAGCATCATTGGGATAAATTTGGAGAGCGTGGAAGCTTGCTCCATCAAATTAGTCTCTTCTTTAAAATGTGGTAGAAAAAACCATCAACTGGCATCACTGTGAAATAGTGAGCAGTTGTTAAAGTAAACAAATAGCCTTTGGAAAACATGTTCTGATTCTTAAAAACATTTTAAGGAACAGAATAGAACATTTTAAGGAGGATATGATAATGAAACTAAATTTAATTCATTAAGTAGCTAATTGATATCATTACCAGCACCCAGGTGTGTTCTGTATCTCTATAAGCATCCTCGCTGGATAATGGGAGAGGATGATGAAGAGGAGATAGTAGCAAGAGGCTGGGTCACCTGAAGGACCAGTTACAATTCTTGCTTGGTACTTTGCCTATCCAGAATCAACTGCCATAGGACAAACTACTTTTTATGTTGATGTGACCGGATGTCACAGAGTGGAAATAGTGGGGAAAAAAGATTAGGTAAAGAGCAGAGACCCATATTCAAGTCCAGTAAAGGGTCCAATAAAGATATGTGTGATCTTCACAAGTCACCAAATCACTCTAAGCCCAAACATCTTAAAAACAAACAAACAAAAGAATCATGAAAAAAAGACAAACTATGGAATGAAAAAAATTTTGCAAATCAAATACTTGAGTAGGGTTAATATCCAGAACATAAGAACAACTCCTACAACTCAACAATTTCAAGAAATTCTGATTAAAAAATGGACAAAGGACTTGAATAGACATTTCTCCAAAGAAGATATAAAAATGGCCAACAACACATGGGAAGAGGTGCAACACCACTAACTTTTAGGAAAAAGCAAATCAAAGCCACAATGAGGTATCAATTCACACCCATTAAAAATAGCAAGTGTCAGTGAGGATGTGGTTAAATTGGAATGCATGTGCACTCTTGGCAGGAATGGTATAGCTGCTATGGAAAAAGAGTTTGGCAGTTCTGAGGGGGGAGGGTATAGCTCACTGGTAGAGCGTGAGCTTAGGAAGCATGAGGTCCTGGGTTCAGTCCCCAGGACCTCCATTAAAAATAAATAAATAAATATAAAAATAAATGAATATAAAAATAAATAAATGTAAGAATAAATAAATATAAAAATAAGTACCTCCCCCCGACACACAAAGAGTATGGCTGTTCCTTACAAAATTAGAAATAGAATTGGTTTAAATTGGACTAAAATTTGGCTTAAGGCAGGACAAGAAAAATTAGCATAACATATTCCCCATCTGTATTGGGTCCTCCCTTATGTGTGATATGCATCTGCATTATATATTAACCAGACCTCCTCAAAGGTGGGAATGCCTGTTTGACCATAAAGACCAATATTTTTTTCCTTCTTCTGACAACAGTAATGTAAGTCCTTAGAAGATTAATTTTTCCTTTCTCGATCCTGTAAGGGGTCATGGTGACCTATTGCTTGCTTAGTACAAGTTTATCTGGACTATGTATATTTGGTGAACTTCATGCAAAATGTCAGTGTGTCATTCTGATGTATGATCCTTTGTCTTGAAAATGTGTATGACTGTGCCTTCAACTTGTAACAAAAGGAACAGTCTACAGAGTTTTCTAAAGACTGTCTCCTGGGTTACAATCTTCAGGTTAGCTTGAATAAAGTTTTCTGTTTCTCCTTTAGATTGACTATTGACTAATTTTTTTGTCAACAGAATTATATGATTCCACTTGTGGAGGTATACCCAAAACTTGAAACAGAACCTAAATTTCTATATACCTATGTTCATAGCAGCATTATACACAATAGCCAAAAAGTAGAAGTAACCCAAGTGTAAATCAACAGATAGATGGATGAACAAAATATAGTATATACATACAATGAAATATAACTTAGCCTTAAAAAGGAAGGAAATTCTGACAGACTACAACATGAATGAACCTTGAAGACATTATGCTAAGTGAAATAAGCCAATCATAAAAGGAAAAATACTGTGTGATCTCACTTATATGGGGTTCCCAGACTAGTCAAATTCAGAGACTGAAAATAGAATGCTGGTTGCCAGGAAATGGGGGAAGGTCAAAATAGGGAGTTACTGTTTAATGGATACTGAAGTTTCAGTTTGGGGAAACTTTTTTTAAATCTCTAGAAATGGGCGCTGATAATGCTTATACAACAGTATGAATGTATTTAATGCTACTGAACTGTACACATGGAACTAGTTAAAATGGTAAATTTCCTTTGTCATTTCAAAGATCTTCACAGCATCTTCTCCAAGTCAATTCCATCTCAAGAAACAATTCTCTTTGCTTAACCATAAGAAGCAACTCCTTATCTGCTCAAGATTTATCGAGATTGCAGCAATTCAGTCACATTTTCAGGCCCCACTTAATTCTAGTTCTCTTGCTATTTCTACCACATCTTCAGTTACTTCCTCCACTGAAGTTTTGAATCCCTCAAAGTCATCCATGAGGGTTGGAATCACCTTCTTCCAAGCTCCTGTTAATGTTGATATTTTGACCTCTTCCCATGAATCACAAATGTTCATAGTGGCATCTAGAATGGTGCGTCCTTTCCAGAAGGTCTTCAATTGACTTTACTCAGATCCATCAGAAGAATCACTAACTATGGCAGCTATAGCCTTACGAAATGTATTTCTTATATGATAAGGCTTGAAAATTGAAATGACTCCTTGATCCATGGGCTGCAGAATGGATACTATGTTAGCAGGCATAAAAAAAATATGAATTTCCTTGCACATCTTCATCAGAGCTCTTGGGTGACTGGGTGCCTTGTCAATGAGCAGTGCTATATTGAAAGGAATCTTTTTTTCTAAGCAGTGGATCTCAACAGTAGGCTGAAAATATTCAGTAAACCACGTTGTCATCAGATGTGCTGTCAACCAGCCTTTGTTGTTCCATTTATAGAGCACAGGCAGACTAGATTTAGTGTAATTCTCAAGGGCCCTAGGATTTTCAGAATGGTAAATGAGCACTTTCAGTTGCAAGTCACCAGCTGCATTACCCCTTAACAAGAGAGTCAGCCTGTCCTTTGAAGCTTTGAAGCCAGGCATTGACTTCTGCCTAGCTATGAAAACCCTAGATGGCATCTTCCTTCATTATAAGGCTGTTTCAGCTACACTGAAAATCTGTTGTGCAGTGTAGCCCCTTCATCAGTGATCTCGGCTGGATCTTCTAGACAACTTGCTGCAGATGCTACATCAGCACTTGCCGCTTCACTTTGTACTTCTATGTTATAGAGATGGTTTCTTTCCTTCAACCTCATGAACCAACCTCTGCAAGCTTCAGATTTTTCTTCTGTAGCTTCCTTGCCTCTCTCAGCCTTCACAGAATTGAAGAGAGTTAGGGCTTTGCTCTGGATTAGACTGGCTTAAGGGAATATTGCGGCTGGTTTCATCTTCTAACCAGACCACTAAAACTTTCTCCACATCAGCAACGAGGCTGTTTCTGTTCTTCCCATGTGTTCACTGGAGAAGCACTTGTATTTTCCTTCAAGAACTCTTCCTTTGCATTCACAACTTGGCTAACTGTTAAATGCAAAAGTTCTAACTTTCTGCCTATCTCTGTTTTTGACATACTTTCCTCATTTAAACTGAGAGATGTGTGACTCTTCTTTTCACTTGAACACTTGGAGGCCATTGTAGGGTTGTTAAATGGCCTAATTTCAATATTGCTGTGTCTCTGGGGAGAAGGAGGCCTGAGGAGAGGGAGAGAGATGGAGGGAGAGCCAATCAGTGGAGCAGTCAGAACACAGGGAACGGCTGGTCAGTGAAGCATTCAGAGCACACAACATTTACCAAATTTGTCGTCTCATAGGGGCTAAGTCTGTGGTGCCCCAAGACAATTACAATAGTAACAGCAAAGATCACTGATCAAAGGTCACCATAACAAACACAATAATAATAATAATAATAATAATAATAATAATAATAATAATAATAATAATAATAATAATAATAAAGTTTGGAGTATTGCAAGAATTACCAAAATGTGACAATGAGACGTGAAGCGAGCTAATGCTGTTGGAAAAATGGTGCTGAGAGAATTGCTGGATACAGGGTTGCCAAGAACCTTCCATTTGTAAAAAAAGGCAATGTCTGTGAATCACAGTAAAGGGAAGCACAATAAAACATGGTATGCTTGTATTTATTCAAATGTACAAAATAATTGATGTGGGAAGCTATTCATTTCAGCTTTATGTGAAGTAGCAAAGCATAGACAGCAGGGATACGTTAAATAAATCCTAGTATATTATACAAAAAATATTATTAAGCCATTAAAAAAGAGGAAGTTCCTCGTCTTAATATGAAGTGAGTGTGAATATATATTAAGTTAAAAAAAAAAAAAGGTGGAGACAATGTCTGTGGGCCACTATCGCTCTGTTAAGTGGGGGGACAAAGATTGTTTATACATATTTGTTATACATGCAAAAAATATTTAATGGACACAAAAGAACTGAAACATTGGTTGACTGAGGTATTTGTTTGCCTGAGGGACAGGATACCTTTTTTTTACCTTTTTAATTTTGAACCAAGAGAATGTGTTAACTAATTAATTTAAATGAAATTAATTATCTTTCTAAAAAATAAATCTACACATTATACAATGCTGATCTAATAGTCACATTTAAAAAATGAAAATGACAGTCTGAAATAGTGTTTTAATTTTTCCTTTTTATAGTTTATTCTAGATTATCAGTGTATAGTTAATCTCATTAATAATTAATGACCTTTTGGATTTTGGGTACCTTCTATATATTAAGTACTGAATTTATTTTTTAAAATGGATTCCTTTTATAACAAAGAACTATTGGAGTTAATACTGTCTGCCTAAATCATTCCCTACCACCAGTGAAATGAATGTATTCAAAAATCTAGGCTGGCTTATTTTAGTTTTTTTAGTTTATTTAGTTTATTGGGCCTTTTGTGGGATGCACAAAAGGGCCAAGAAGCTGTTTTATGTCATTTTTATTCTTGTTTTTAATTTCTTCATTGGAGTATAAGATATATACAAAAATAGATCTGTTGTAAACGCACAGCTTGGTGAATATTCACAAACTATTCATCATACTCCATGTACACAGCACAAAGATCAAACAACTAGAACATTACCAGCAACGCAGAAGCACTCCATGTCTTTCTCGTCACTCCCTTTCCCTGGGGTAATCAATACTGTGACTTCCAAGAGCATAGCTTAGTTTTGCCTGGTTTTTGTACATTTTATAAATGTAATCGTACAGTATTTCCCTTTTGTGTCTGGCTTCTTTTACTCAGCGCTGTGAGATTCACTCACATTGTTGCATGTAATGAATCATTCACATTACCTATTGAATTCTATCGTGTAACTATGTCACCACTCACTTACCCATGCTATTGTTGATGGGCAGTTTCCAGACAGGGCCATTTATGAATGGGCTGCTACGAACTTTCTTGTACATGTCTTTTGAGGAACATTTAGGCACATTTCCACCCATGAGCTAAATTGCTTGATACAGATATGTGCAGCTCTGAAAGATACTGCCAAACATTTTTTTTCCTAAACAGTTGTACCAACTTATACTCCTATCAGCAAAGATGAGAGCTCTGGTTAATCCCCCATCTTCCCCAATATTTTATGCTTTTAATTTTAATCATTCTGGTAGATATGTAGTGATGTCACTGGAAGCTGGTTTCTGAGGGTGTCCACTTCTTTAAGAAATTCTTTAAGTTGGGTAGTTATAAATACAAAAAACAGCTGAAACTGGGGAACTGGAAGTTAGAGGGAACCTTATTTTTTATGTATCCTTTGTTTTACTCTTTGTGGTTATCATCATCTGCACATATTAACTTGAAAACCATGTATGTCCCTATATTCCTGAGGTTCCAAAGCTGGTGGGTGATGACAATTTTACTACTTAGAAATGTGTCATTACTTTTCTAAGTTAACTGAGGGCTGTGCACTGGTAATGATCTTAAAGTAGACTGAAGTCATGTGCCAGCACAACCCAGAGAAATGCTTTATATGGACAGATTTCTACCGTTATCACCCAGGTAAAAGCCCTTACCAAGTCATCTTTGGATGCAGCTGGCTAGTAAAACAATGATGTGCAGACCAATAGGAAACAGAAATGAGAAAATGGAAAAATGGCTTTTTTGTGAGGGAAGAAAAACAGAAAGGAGGGGAATCTTTGGTTCCAGTCCAGTACTGAGTGTCCCATCAAATGGAAGCCACTCAGCAGGGCACTCGTGTCCAATCCTTCCAGGGCTGACACCACCATGACCAGATTTTCTCTGAGCTGCCACTGATATTTTCTTTATGTCTCCACTTCTCCCTTCTTGCACCACATACCAACCAACCTGGTATGTATTTCCCCTGAAGGTTCTGGACCAGGACATGGGGTCACCCCTGGGGTACAGCTCCCCAAATCAGGAGCTGCGTGTGGGAGCTGATGGACCACACAGATGTCACACGCCAGCCCCCCGGGAAGGGGTATCTTTAGCCTCTACTCCACCTTTTCCCACTCAAAGAAGCAAACGATGTCTTAGTCATCTTTCAGCAGCTCACAAAGACAAAGGAAACCATGGTTTGACTGGTGATCCCAGGAGATTAGGGCTTTTGTTTCCAGTACCCATTTAAAACAACAAAGCTTCAGCATGACCGGACAACCCAGGGGTTACATGCAATCCAAGAGCCATCACGTGGATGATGCCCAGGACGGGGCAGACCGTTTTCCATCAGTAACAAATTGTATGTCCGGTGAATCTGAACTTCTGAGCAGGAGAAGGGTCCTTTGTGTTGGGCCAGGTAAGTGGGAGAGGCCACGAGTTGAATGAGGTTGTAAAAAGTTTGGGAAGTTTTTTTAGAAAAGTAGTTTACTGCAAAGGAAGACTAGAGAGAATAGAGTCAATCTACTCTATTCTTCTAAAAAGTGACATTCAGGCTGAGCTGAGTCCTCCTCTCAGCTCTGTGCTTACTGTTAACGGCATCTTGGGAAAGTTCCCCTTTAATCTGTGCACCTCAGTGTTGTCATCAGTAAAATGGGGATGGCAAAGCAGATGCTTCCTAGGGCTACTGTGAAGATTACATAATGCCTGTGAAGCACTTAGCACAGCTAATTCCACACAGTAAGTGCTCATAGAGTTTGTTTTTGTTTTTGTTTTTAAAGAAAAGCAGCAAAAAGGCATGTGTCTGAAGGAGGCAGGCTAATTATCCTGTTAGAAAGCATTAAAGGAGAGGCAAGAGAGGAGAGAAAATTTCAGAGCTAGAAAGAGAACTTGGGAAACAATTACCACGCAGGGCGGATGGTCTGGAAAGCTGGGTGTGTCCAGAATTCCCAGGAACCTTGGCTAGGGGACTTTTCTGGGGAAGCCAGGAGACTGTACAAACTGGCAGATCTGAGAGCTCTAAGAGGAGCATTTTTCCTGTGGTAGAAAGAAGCTCTGAACAGTCCAGCCAACATTTAAACTTGCTATTTATCCAGGAACACGGAGTGGGCAGAAGTTGAAGGCAGGAAGTGGAGCCAGAGGCACCCTTCCAGCCAGCCTAAGGAAGGGCTTGCTGACTGCAAGCAGAAGGCAAAAAAGGCTGGGTTTTGCTCTAAGTGTATGCTAAGCCAATGGCAAAAAAAAAAAAAAAAAAAAAAAAGTCACCTGGCTTCAACTTGAATTTTACGTAAGTAACCAAGGCCCTTAAAAGGGGAGTAATTGTGTGGTGTGCCTGGTGTGTTGCGATAGTGTTGAAGAAGGCAATTGCAGGGTACAGAGAGAAGGAAGTACAGTTGACCCTTCAGCAACGTGGGTCTGAAATGCCCACTTATACCCAGATTTTTTCCCATAGTAAATATTGCAGTAATACGGGATTCCCAGATGGTTGAATCTGAGGATGCTGAACCCTGAATGTAGAGGAACTGCTGATAAGGAGGACTGATTATAAATGACAGGTGGATATTCAACGGCGCAGAGGGTTGGCTCCCCCAACCCCCGAGTTATTCTAGGGTTGGCTGCACTACCAGAAGAGATAAAATGAGGAAAGTCTGCACACTCAGGCAACAGGGTTTTAGGTGGGAAGCCCATCCCTACCATTCCCTTATTACGATCCCATGCAGTGGCAACAAAAAATAATGGATTAGTGGCAACAGAAAAATATAAGGAAAGTGAAACTTTCAGTTTGGGGGCTTTTGGGGAGAACTCAGACCAAAGGACATCTCACATATATTTGATAATCCCAAATATAACTTCTATTTACAACAGAGGTTGAAAACTCACATGAACCAAACAAGTGTACAATAACTGGGTGTGGGGCAGACAAACAGGAAGGCACCACATAAAGGAATTCATGTTCAATTTTTTAAAAACACTGGCCTTGCCAAAGGAAACACAAAAGTTGGCCCCATTTGCATGTCACCAGTTTGCAAACTCTGTTCTACATGATGTTAAAACATAGAACATAAAACGTGTTCAATGGTTTAAAGGCTAAATGAAACATTTTTAGTCTAAAAAGATCTATGGAAAGCCACTTTCATTTTAAAGATGATCAATTGAACAGAAAACGTAAAGTCCTGACATTTTTTTTATCAATGTATTGATAAAGGGGACATTTAAATTCTTCATGAGGTGGTGTCTATTTCACCCTTGGGAAAAAGGAAATACCCTAGACCTCCAGCAACAAGCATGGTGTTTGAACATTGCATGAGTGGGCCTTAAGTGTTTGCTGAATGAATAAATGGGGTTTAAGCAGACTGAGCACTAGCTGGAGACAGAACCATATCCTCTCTTTTTGAGGTTAGAAAACTGAAGGAGTGGACTTCCAGCTCTAACACTCCTCTTTCCCTTCAGGATTTATTTTTAACCCCAATCATCTTTGTAGGAGGCCAAAGACTTCAGCATGATGACCCTCATCTCGTTGCTCTAGCAGAGGGCAGAGAACATGGGCAGACTCCCAAGAACGGTTACTTTGGACTTTGTGACTGGGACACAGGAGCTTCAAGGTCATGCTGATGACTCTTCTATCTCCCTGACTTCATGGTTCTTGAGGACAAAGAGGGGGTGTCTACCTCAGAGAATTGTGAGGAGTAAATAATATTGTGAATGTAAAAGGCTTACTGTAGCACCTGGCACACAGTAAGCGCTCAGTGAGCTGTGGATATTATCGTTTATTATGGGACTAGGAGGTGCAGGAATTTTTTTAAGGGACCTAATTGAGGTGGGGGAGAGGGAGCACAAACTGAGAAGCTGAGGAAAAACAAAATTATTTCAACAGCTGCCTATTAATCATCTTAGAAAAGGTGGAGGTGGATAAATGTCTAAATAAATTAAATTCCACATATTTAAATACAAATCGTTATTTATACATGTATACACTTAAATATGCATGGCGTTCTGGAAGAACCGTTAACAGTCGGGGTTACCCACCAGGGAGTATTTGACCTGGCAACAACAGCTGGGGAAAGACTTTTTAAATGCTTGCCATGTGTCTATATAATCTACTAAAAATTAGCAATTCATTTTTAAATTAAATGCTGCTAGTTTAAATTCTCTCCTAAGTTTTGCTGAATTCGGACAAACTGTGAAATCGGTAATGTCTGCTTTCAGTTCTTACTGTCGGAGCCCTGATACCGCCCCCTAGCGCTTGGCACCCACCACTGCAACTGCTGTCTGCAGCAATAGCAGGGCTCAGTTTGAACCTGTTCTCACTATGACTTACCAGGTTAATACTATAAGCAGTTAACGCATTAAGTAACTGAATTGTTGCCTACTCAAGATACTCCAACGCTTTCACGGTCAAAAATCTAAGCACTGTGAAGCATGCCTACAGTACCTCATGCCTCATTCTTGCTGGACAGGTGAAATAATCATTTTAATTAATATATGCACCCATCATCCTTCCTTTTTTTTTTTTTTTTTCCATTTCAAACTTGACAATTATCTGAAGCAAAGGGACTTTTCTATTCTCTCAGTTTTATCTCGTGTATATAATTTTAGCAATTCAATTTGTATTAATTCATCACTTGCTGCAGTAATTTTCTTCTTTGCATTTGTTGAAATAGAGGCTATTGTTATGCATACAAAATTTCCTAGTGTGCTTTTATGTATTTGGTTAAAAGATTCTGAACTCTATTGCAGACCTCTTAGTTGTTCTTCGGCTATTTACTGTCATGTTTTACATTTTGTAAAGTAATGTTTTCATTATTTTAAAGTCAATCTGTTCTCATAAAGGTATTCTGGAAAATACAGTAAAACATCATGAATAAAATAAAAGCAAGACCTAACTCTACTATTGACAGATAACGACCATTAACATTTCTATTTCCTTCCAGTTTCTCTAATGCCTATTTGGTGGTGGGGTTTTGTTTTTTTTTTTTTAATTGAAGTATAGTTAGTTTACAATGTGTCAATTTCTGGTGTGCAGCATAATGTTTTAGTCTTCCGTATACATACATTTATTCCTTTTCACATTCTTTTTCATTATAGGTTACTACAAGATATTGAATATAGTTCCCTGTGCTATACAGTAGAAACTTGTTTACCTATGCGTTTTTATACATAGTTTTCACGCTGAATTTTGAAGTCTCTAAAATACATCTTCACTGTCATATGTAAATGTTAAATGTTTGTCCTTGTTGGATATTGCAAAGATACTAGAAACTGCAAGGCACGTTTGGATATAAGGGAAGAAGTTTATTTTGAACGTACGCTCTAATGTGAGGTTAGTATTGGATGGACCCTTTCGTAAACGCCATATTTTGTTCAGATACATAACCAGTGGCTGTATATCACACAGGAGATCACACTTTAGGCTGAAGTTCTTCCAGGGCACCAGCTCCTCATTCAACACTCTTGTATCTTTGGCTTTTGACAAATATTTGCCCACTGGATAAAATTCTCAGGGACCTGGCCTGCCGACTTAAGCAGGTAATGGTACATGACCCCAGGCATGAGAGAAGTGAATCAGGGTCAGCGACCCGCTAGAGGAAAAGAGGGGCCGGGCACAGGTAGGTCTGAAACCTGAGCGAGTGCAACATCATTATTATTTTAATTTTACTCCCGGATAGTTTCACCCATTTGGGAGAACTATTTCGATCTCGTCCTCTGCAGGCAGGTTCCCAAGAGCTGCATGCCGGGATAAAGGGCTGGTGGGCGTGCTCCCCGACAGAGGCCCGCGTTGGACCGCGCCGAGGATGGGGAAACCTACCCCGCGCTAGCACTGGGTATAAAGGGCCCGGCTACTTCGGCCGGGCAACTACGAGCTTCACAGGGGGAAACGCTCGCTTCGTCAGTCCGCATCCTTGTTAAGTACCGTCCGGACGCCACGAAGATGGTACCGATTGGGGGCAAAAAGGCCAAGAAGGTGAGTCTGCAGGGGACCCAATGGCACTCTCCATCCCGGCTGAGGCTCTGGGTTTCGACCTACCAGCCCACATACCAGCCTCCGAGAGCTCAGAGGCCCTTGGAGCCCGGCTGTGACCAGAGGGCCCCTAGAACTTCTGCTGCAGGACCCCAAGGCGCCTCTAAGCTCCCACTCCTGCCCCAGGTCCAGAGAGTCCCCTTACCAGAGCGCCCCCTGAAGCTGTGTGACCCCCGACTCCAGGGCGTCCCCAAAACTCCGGGACTCCCATCATTTTCTGAGTCCTGAACTCCAAGAGCACTCCCCCAAGATGCAGCTCCTAGACCCACAGATGCGACTTCCCTCCCGACGCGGTGGGACCCAGGGTCGCCCTGCGGTGTGGTGTGCCCAAGCTCCTCCGGGTCTGTGCCCGCGCCGCCGCTCGCGCCCCTCGGCGTCCCGCACGCGCCAAGGTTCCAACCGTTTCCGCCCGCGCCTTGCCGGGTGCCCGGGGTCTCGGGGTCGCCTCCCTGCAGGGTTCTGGTTGCGCCCGCCAGCCCGCCCTGCCGCAGCCCTAAGACTCTGGCATTGGTTGTCCGATGGTAAGTTTTCACCCGCAGTTTGGTTTCCGCGATCACAGAAAAACGCACTGTGCAGGCCTCGAAAAGACAGTTTAAGAAAAACTAAGCACAATGGCTGTAAGATATTGAGGAAGGGCTGTTAATACGTTTTAAAAACTAAAGTCCAGTAACAAGCCCACCTTCCCCTTAGGACAAGTGTTTCATTCCAGACATTGGGCCCTCGTCTAGTGGTGGGGGTCGGGGTAGGGGTGGAGGGTGGGGCGATGGAGGGGTTGACTGACAGTAGGACTACGGTTAGGAAGAAGGGAAGAGACGGATGGAGGGAGGAAATAATATGCTTGACCCTTGGGTGTCAGGCGCCCAGCCTCGGGCCTGACGGACGGAGGCCCAGAGAATGGCAGGAAAGGAGCCCGAGCCAGGCCAACTGTGTCCCTGCGGCTGTAAGGACCTGGAAGGCCGGTCCACCTCCCAAATTCATTGCCTTTAGAAATAGACTGCACCTGGTTTCTAAAGGGATTCCCGCGTGTCAGTTTAAAAAAGACCTCCATACAACAAAATATTAATTAAATTAAATTTTTTAAATGCTACGCATTCCATGGCCTTACGATGTTGAGAAGGCAATCAGTTACAAGCTGCTCAATTAGGTTGAGAATTTTGGCCAATCCATAAGTCTACTAAAAGATCAGCTGATGTAGATTGGAAAGGATGATTCCTGTAGACATTTAAATTTTTTTATTTGGCTCCATTCACATAGTCATGGATTCTAATCCAC
Organism: Camelus dromedarius; assembly: GCF_036321535.1. Classification (NCBI taxonomy): domain Eukaryota; kingdom Metazoa; phylum Chordata; class Mammalia; order Artiodactyla; family Camelidae; genus Camelus; species Camelus dromedarius. Next base: position 52,584,750 of record NC_087438.1, read on the forward strand.
TCCCCATACTCAAACTTAGAAAATGAAACATTTTTAAGAATTATTTTAGCAACAGGTGGACATAAGACGGGGGGGAAAAAGTTTCTTCAGTAACCTTGTTTCCATGCCTATGTCATTTATAAAATTTGGACAATAATATTCTGTACTTTTGAGTTTAAAATTAAAATGTGTTACAAAATGAATACATGTTCATTGTTAACAATTAGGAAAAAACACTAATAATAATATCTGCTACATTTTGACGTATATTCTAGTTTATTGTCTAGGCAAATATGTGCTTTTTAAACAAAAAATGGTGTGATATTATACATGTTGCTTTGTAATACTTTTCCACAAATAATATCTTGATCATTTTTTCATAGCACATTCCACTTTTTAAAAAGCCACTTAGCTAGGAACAGAAAAGTCTGAAGTTCAGGTAATTTAAAACTGCAGTATAATCTAAGTGTTTTTCCAGATGTACTTGTTCAATAAATTAATGTACAGCATGGTAATTGAATCACCACTTACTACTCTGCCACCAAGTATCAGATTCTTAGCTATGCTGTACATTAAAATGTTGTGGTACTAAAGTTTGAAAAAAACACACAAAAGTCCAATGAGAGTTGCTAAGTGACTGAACAAAATGTCATGAATTATTTCACCCAAGGGAAAGTGAGCAGCAAGTCATACCTCATTTACTTGACTGTTGCTCATGTTTTTTATCCAGCTGCACTGACCAGCAATATAGCTCTTTTTCTTGTCAATTAGGTCATAATAAATCAAAGTTGTAGTTTTAAGATGTGGCATTTTGACACATTGTAAGTAATCATGACAGTTATGTGGATTTCAAAATTACATGTGATCAATTCTGTATTTTTGTAGTTATCATCTCATGGACTTCTATGCCTGAATGTTTTGCTACCTGGAAGGGCTATTCAAGAACATATATCATAAGCCTCCTATTCTGCTGCTTTAAAGTAAAAATGTCAGTTTTTTTTTCTCTTGAGCACCAGCTGTCAAAATGGCATGGGGAGGAACAGAAAGTGGTCAGGACTTAAGATGCAAAACCTATGAATGCCTCTTACAAATGTTGTAATCCTTGTTGTTATGTAAGCATTTGTTTTATCAACCATTATTGGCAATAAATGGAACAAACTGGATAAGTACATTCCAAGTTATTACTGCACACGGTCTTTTCAGGGCTGTCCCACTCTCCCCATTCCCATTTAAAATCAACTCTAGACACCATTTAAGGATAAAAGAATCAGGAGGCCCTATACACCAAATCTGGGAGACCTTGTGTAAATTACCCAGAGACTCTGGGCCTTAATTCTTTATTTATAAATAGGAAGTGACCTAAATTGAATGTAGGGTACCTTTTCTTTTTAAATTCTATTCTTTGAAATTAAAAAATAAAAGGTTAATATATATGTATAACTGAACCACTTTGCTATACACCTGAAACTAACACAACATTGTAAATCAACTACACTTCAACAAAAAAATTTTTTTAAATAAAATAAATGGTTACACTAGTAATTTCTAATTCACAAAGCCCTTTAAAAATATTAAGTTCAAAATTTATCTATTAATACCAGGGTAATTATTGCATAGTACTGTGAAAGGAATAGGCATGGGGATTGGGCTGGAAATCAGTTTACAAACATTTAAATAAATTATTTACCTATATCTTCACTGTTCTGGTCCTCTCTCACTTTTTTTTTTCCTGAGAAAGGACACAGAAGGTGACAGGCTGTGTCATGGCTGTGTATACTCATGACTTCCTGGACAGCATAACACAGCTGCTATTGTGGAAACTGAATTTTAACTCAAAAGATGGAAGTCTTTAAGTGATCTGACCTCTTCGTGGTAGCATCTTTTCTCTCTTCTGTCTTCACCAAGTATCTTTTGACTTTTCAGTCTCCAAAATGCCTTAATAGCGTTATATGCCACTTCAACTTCTCTATAAAATTTAATCCTCTTTAGTTTATTGATAGAATAAGAAGAAAAACTATCATTCATCATTTTCAGTGTATGTGCTTAAGCATTCACTTGAGGCTTTACAACAAAATCTTCTCTTTTTATTACATATATATATATATATATATATATATATATACACACACACACACACATGTTCAGATTCTTTTCCATTACAGCTCATTACAAGAAACTGAATATAGTTCCCTGTGCTATACAGTAGGTCCTTGCTGTTTATCTATTTTGTATATAGTAGTGTGTATCTGTTAATCCCAGACTCCTAAACTATCCTCCCACATCTTTCCCCCTGATAACCACAGTTTGTGTTTTATGTCTGTGAGTCTATTTCTGAAAGACTCCCACAATTGACACATACACACATACACAGATTTTCATTCTATGAGCATGTTTGTGGTTTGCCTTATCGATAGTCATGAACTTCGGTATAATATATATCCGTATTTTCTGAGAATTCTGAAATCATATTTCTCAAGAATATGACAGCAAAAGTACTAAGTAGAAAACTGTATTAAATACTCAAGTAACTCGTTTTCTTCCTGCCTCGTCTGTAATTTTAGGGCATCTTAGAACGATTAAACTCCGGAGAGGTTGTGATCGGGGATGGAGGGTTTGTGTTTGCACTGGAGAAAAGGGGCTATGTGAAGGCAGGGCCCTGGACGCCAGAAGCTGTAGTGGAACACCCAGAAGCAGGTTGGTGCATAGCTCTATTCTAAGCTCTTGTAAAAAGACCATTATGTTGACCCAAGTCTAGGATCATGCCGTCAAATACATACATTCATGCCACGGTTTCCAAATATGTATTATTGCTTGCTGGGCACTGCTAGGGATGTCAGTATAGATGCACATGTTGGGTGAGCACAGTGGCCCTCCTTGTTGCTGTCACCTATATCTACCTCTTGTTCCCTGCCCCTCACTCGAGGAGTCTAGAACCTGGATCGCTGCTGCTTCTCTGCCCCTTCCTCCCTCCTTCACCTCTCAGTAGCTTCAACATCCATACACATGATCCATCCAGCACTCATCCTACTAGTGCCTTGATCTCCTCCTCATCTCCAGCAAACTCCTCCATTCCCACCTCAGCAACCCACGCCCAGACCTTGCCATCACCAGCAGCTGCCCACCTCCGAAGTCACTAGGTTGTGTGGCCTAGGGGAAGTTACTTAGTTTCTCTGGGACTCCATTTCCTCATCTATAAAACTAAGGTAATACTGACATCTACCTCATAAAGCTGTTATGAGGACTAAATAAATTATATGTAAAGTGTTTAAAATAGTGCCTGGCATATGTTAAACACTACAAAGTATTAACTATTGTTATTATTAACGTGACTGAGTTATTTCTTCTTTCAATAATATTCTTGGTTGTATTACTTAATTTCTGTTAGAGAAATACAGACATGTGTTCAAATCACACCATCTCTAAAATGTACTCAAAGTAAAAGAGCTGTAGTCACACTGTGAAGCCCAGCAAATGTACACAACTTTATGTCTCTGAACAAAAGGAGAGATAATACTGTGTTCTACCCTTAAAAATGAAATTAGTAGGCTTGGGAAGCTAAACCAACAATGGTTCTCAAGTTTTAGTTTCACCATTGGAGCTAATTAAAAATTATAGACTCTCAGGCTCCACTGACTGAGATGTGGTTTCATTAAGTTTGTGAGGGGGTCCAGGGATCTGCATATTATAATAATCGTCCTCAACTGATGGCAAGGGGAACCCCACTTTCAGATGCATTGCATTAAAGTGGTGGAAGGAATACAATAGAATAAATAAGACCTAAGAGCAAAGACTTCAAATGTATCTATGGTTTGTTTCAAATATATCTATATTTGTATCAAATACATCTGCTTGCTGGGTTAAATTCAGAATAAAATATTTCTGGGGCCAACTTGATATTGACAATAATCTACCTTTGCCCAAACTCTGACATGGAGACAAGATACGACTTGTTTAACTGCCAGTTTCAATTTTGTTAGTCATATTTCCTTTTTTTTTTTCATTTTCTTTTTTTTTTTTCATTTTCTTTTTTAAAGTTATACATTAGAGGAGCTCAAGAGAAACTGCTCTGATACTGATTTTTCTTTGATATTTATTGATGCAGAAACAGCACGTTTGAACTCTTGGCCATCTGTGTCTCAAATATTTCAAGCTTACTTAGTTGTATTGAGCATTTGCTCTCCTTTTTCTTCTGGGAGCTCCATACTTGTCAAGAATTAATGAAAACTCCATGACGCTGAGTCATTAGATTTAATTCTTGCTGCTGCAGACTGAAATCCCATCCATTCAGCTCTACCAGCGCCTAGTTCAAACTCTGTCAACCACAGTGGACTACAGGATGCATCAGGAAAGACAAAGCTCCTGCCTGTAATGCATCTTCATAGAACCATCTCATAGGACCGTGGATGGAGTTAGTCTTTTTCGGGGGTGAAAGGGGTTTTAAAACATTTATGCTCTAAAAGAGCAGTGGTCAGTTACATGCTATTTTTTGCAAATGAACTTGTTTCTGCAGGTGCTTTTCTGCAGAAAAACTAGCACTAATACAGACCCTAAAGTTTCCCTGCAAGCTGGATTGTACCCCAAAACTTTTTTGGAGGACTTGTGTCTGGACTTCATTTTTTAATGCTGAAAGCAGTGAAGAAGGGGGGAGGGGTCATGCTACAGGTCTACAATCCCTTGTCTAAGCCCTTTTGGGACCAAATGTGTCTTCGAATCCAGAATTTGAGGGAATTTTAGAAAGTTAATATATACATATTACATAATATTACATAACACTCGTTAGGGTCTGAAGTGCTCCCTTACCACCCCCATCAAACACATGAATACCCTTTTTGCATCAAAATATATGACTACCCACACTAAATGGGGTTCAATTATAAATATCTCCACATTAGTTCAGATCATATTTTGTAACCAAATGATTTTCTTGCAAGTTTGTTATCCCACTGAAGAAATACTGCAAAATTTCACTTGATCTTTTAGAATTTACTGTGGAATTCCAAACACTTGCATTTCTCAAGTAACTGTACATGGGCAATATCTATAATATCTAACTATGCTCTGTACATATATATCTGCGGTATGGACATACATACACAAATAACTTGGTACCACTTAGCTTCTATGATGCTAAAATAAAACTAGTATAATGGAGAGTTTAAAGTCATAAATATAATTAATTAGTATAGGTTTTGTCATTGTCATAGGGACGGGTCACAGCATATTACTGGTTAAAAGATGAAGACTCAGAGTTTTGTGATGAGAGGAAACCAAAAATAGAAATGGAAAGGATCGCCAGAAACACACCCATGTCCTAATGATTTCCTAGCCTCTAATTTAGTTGCTCTCAGACCTTTGGATTTTATGGGCCTCTGAAATTTCATTTTTCTCTTCTTTTTTATTAAAGGGCCTCTGAAATTTCAAAATAAATTTTAGAGGTCCAGTATAGGACTGCTGATTTCTTGCTTTGCTCAATTACTTCTCTTGACAAAAACAAAACACCATCTAAGCCTCACTATCAACTTATAAAAAGAACATTCTTCTGCTCTCTTACAATGGTGATTCCCAAGAAAACTGAAAATAAAAATCAGTAGAGGAATCTAAAAAAATTGCCCGTGCCCTACCCGAAACCAATTAAACTAGAATATATGTGGATTTGACACTAACATTCATAATTTTTTAAAAGCTTGCAGGATATTTAATGGTTTCCCAGGGTTTAGGGCCACTATTTCCAAGCAAAGGATAACTCTTTAAATTGAATACATTTGATTATATGGGAAAAAAAATTCCCACCATATTTCCTTGAGCCAATGAAAGCTTTGCCACGTGGTATTCATCCATGGACCTATGCTTGAGAACCTTGCTCCAACTCTTATTCCACTCTGCTACCAGAATTATCTTTCGGAAACACTGAGCTAATCACATTAATCAGTTGGTTAAAAACTGTTGATGTTTCCCCAGCACCTATGGTCTAGAGTCTAGACTCCTTGGGATGCCATGCGAGGCCGTGTGTACTGTCTGCCAGCCCACCTTTCCAGCTGCATCTCCCCCAACTTCTCCAGCATGTCTTCAACTCCAGCTGCTCGGGCAGCTTGTCATTCCCCCCAAAGCCAACCCTGTTCCTGCCTCCTAGTCTTTGCTCAGGCTGTTCCCTCTGTAGGGAATACTCTTCCCCACCTTCTCTGCCTGGCAAAAACGCTGAGATGGTTCCCTCTCTGTGGGACCTCCCTCTTCTTTCATCCAAAGTCCATGGCAGAGATAATCTCTTCCTGGCAAGAGGGCCTAGATCCACCTCTCACTGGCTCCCAGGGTGTGCAAATGCCAGGCAACCAGGAATATAAGCAGATATTTTCATATTTTTTAATCCAAGAGCCTTCCAAAAACATTATGGGCTCTTCAACTGATAGCAGTTAATATCTTTCTTTCCTCATTCAATCTCTCAGTTCGCCAGCTTCATCGAGAGTTCCTCAGAGCTGGATCCAATGTCATGCAGACCTTCACCTTTTATGCCAGTGAAGACAAGCTGGAGAACAGGGGAAACTATGTTGCAGAGAAAATATCCGTGAGTAACATCGCACTAGCACGCTCACGACAGAGTACCCACATGTCATCACCAAAGCTCTCGTAGAGAAAATTGTTGAGCCTCTTTAGAGTTTTGTTTTAAACACCACAGAAATTAGGTATGTGTGAATAACATTCTTACGTTTTCAGCTGGAGTCCCCCAGATGAACAGAAAGGCATTTAAGGAAGTAGATCAAAGAAATATTTCACTATTAGTGATTCTCCCAGTCTCGACTAAGTTGCTGAGTGAGTACCCTTAGAAATTCCCAGAGCTTAGGTATTAAAAGATACCGGCTCCTTTTATGTCAAGACTTTTGTCCTCTCACAGATCTTTGGGATAATGTAACGTCTTAGATACTATCATTAGATTTATTTTTCGTCACTGTTATTGGTGGTGCTATTACTGCAGATTGCTCAACATGGTAAAGCATTGAACTAGTCCATCACTGTCATTTTCTGGAATAATATCACTCTTGTAACAGACAACTGAGATGTAGGCATCTGACTAGCAATTTTGCTTCAATTTCACATGAAAACGTAGATGTATCATATATTCACCCATTTTAGGGGCAGAAAGTCAATGAAGCTGCTTGTGACATTGCCCGGCAAGTAGCTGACGAGGGAGACGCTTTGGTGGCCGGAGGCGTGAGCCAGACACCTTCGTACCTTAGCTGCAAGAGCGAAACTGAAGTCAAAAAAGTCTTTCAGCAACAGTTAGAGGTCTTCATGAAGAAGAACGTGGACTTCTTGATTGCAGAGGTAAACAGATACGATCAAAGATGAGACAAGTTGAGGGGAGGGTATAGTTCAGTGGTAGAGCGCATGTTTAGTATGCACGAGGTCCTGGGTTCAATCCCCAGTGCCTCCATTAAATAAATAAATAAATAAACTCAATTACTTCCTCCCTTCCTCCCCCAAAAAGCAAAACAACAATAACAACAACAAAAAAAAATTTTTAATGAAGTAAATGAGAAAAAAAAAAGAAGATGAGACAAATGCACTTAGTACATTTTCTCTTCCTTTTGCTCATGAGGACCCTGTGAGATCAGGTGCCAGTCACGACCCATAGTAGTGATATTTAGTTTTGGAATCTTTTTCCAATTTAGGGCTTCTACTATATGTGATTGAATTAATCCAATATAGTGTTCTTCAAACCTTTGGACTGCAGTTCATAGTAAGAAATGACCTGTTCTGTTTTGCTTAAAAAATGCTACTGGGTCACAACCCAGAGTTTGAAAAACACTCATCTATGGATAATTGAGTTAATGCCCAGTAGGATAAGTTTTCAGATTATCTGGGGAAAAACAAGAATAAAAGTCCCTTGACTTGAACTTATTTCAGTATTTTGAACACGTTGAAGAGGCTGTATGGGCGGTTGAAGCCTTGAAAGCATCTGGGAAGCCAGTGGCAGCGACCATGTGCATCGGCCCAGAGGGAGATTTGCACGGTGTGACCCCTGGCATGTGTGCGGTGCGCCTCGTAAAAGCAGGTGATGATGGATTTTGATTGGTTTGCAATTAGTGAGTCTTTTAAAAGGACATACAAATTCAGGTCCATCTATGAATCACTGTATACTACTTTTGTCACAGGAAAACCACTCATTTGCTTTTTTAGGAATATTGATAATATCGTTATTGAGTCCCAAAGTGAAAAATGTTAAAAAAAAAAAAATACACACACACACACCAGTCTTTTCAAAGGGGCAACTAGACCTATGCTGAAGGTTTAACACCTAGAAATGAGAAGGATTTTGGTACACCAAAAGGAGCATTAGGAAAAATTTTATTTTATTTTAACCTTATCTCAAGTCAAGGTCTTTCAACATTAATAACTTTGAAGTCAGTTACCCTCTTTGCCAAAGTGTTTCCATTCTCATAAATTACTGGTCTGCTTTACTTTTTGTAATTGGTATAATAAATCAAAAAATCCTTCAATATGAAATACTGACCACCTAATTGATCTTTTTATGTGATTTCCATTCCTAATACTGGGTTTCATTTCAATTAGGGAAAATTCACAGACTGTTTTCAAAGATGCCTTATTTTAAAATTGAGGACTAATAGCTCAGTGTCCGTGGAAGAGTCTGATTGACTCTCTGGAGTAGAGAGATTTGGATTGGCTAGTTGTTTAATTTCTGATCTGGATCCAGCTCTTGATGTGATTCATGAAAGTCACTTCCTACTCATCATTAACAATTATTAGAGTTAGAAACAAAATTGTAGAATCCTAATTTTTTATTGCAGATATTAAAAAATGAGGGGAGAAGCCAAGTTAATGTGTTCAGAAAGATCAGGAGGCCCTCATCACCCCAGTTAATTGGCAGGGATTCCTGGCCTGTATCCAATCCTTCGCCTGCCAATCTGTTCACAGGAAGTGGCCACCCAGCTTGATATCACTGTGCCCTGTTTATATCCTTCACAGAACTTCCTGGTTATCATATTTATGTCTTCAATGCCTGGTTCTCTCCCTAGACTCTAAGATCCCAGAGGGCAGAGACTACCTCTGCTTGGCTGAGCACTGAGTACCCTGTGCCTAGCATGGCACCTGGCACAGAACAGGTCCTTTATCAATATCCATTTAATAAATCCAGTCCATCTTCCACTGTTAGCTCACCCTCCATGTACCCTTACATAGTCATCCCTACCCTCTCAGCAACCAGGACACTTTCTATTTATACCACACACTTGGAGTATCCTCAGATGACATTTTCTCATTTGTGAGAATGCTGACAGAGTTCTGCAATTACACACAGTTAGAAAATGCTGGGTTAAACCAAGTTAAGCAGATCTCTTTACTGCAGAACTTCTCAGAGCTTTTGATGTGTTCATGTATACTGGCAGTCTCTAGGAAGGGTATAGTAAATAGCTACTGCCTAACGTAATTGATCATAGAACCTCATTCTCATAGAGCAAACCTTGGGAAGCCCTGTGCTAAGTTATAAAATCCTCGGTGTCCTATATTTACATATCTCCATCACCCCTACCAAGGACCTTTATATCTAATAGAATCCAGTAAATAACCAATAGATTAATTCATTCGTGTAATAAAGTCAAGCAAGGAAAGAGAAATCCTGGCAGCAGACTATCCAAAACAAGGTAGTCATGATCCAAGTGACTGTATCAGTCTGGAACCCAAGGGAAAGGTCAGGGTTAGAGAGAGAAACGTGGGAGAATTCTGGACATAGAAGATATTGAAAGCCCTGGGGCTGAAAGGAATTGTAGATGCAGAAGAGAAGATGGCTCAGTGGGATCCTGGGACCCAGCAGGATTGAAAGGTTCAGCCTTGAGGAGGGATCAGCACAGAACTCTCAAAAAAAAAAAAAAAAAAAAAAAAGCAGCTGAGAAGGTAGAAGCAACACCTAGAGAGTGTGGGAAGTTCTCAGAAGCCAAGGGAAGGAGAATACTGATGAAGGAGAGAGAGCCACTAGGCTGAATGTTGCTGAGACGTTGAGTAAGATAAGAACAGAGAAGCGATTTGGACTTGGCAAGACTGAGACCATCGGTGCCCTTAGCAAAAGCTGATTCAGAGGAACGATGGGGAATGAGGCCTGATGGGAACAAGAGTGAAGAGCCAACTGCAGACCCAGCCCAGTGAAGACCACTGAGACACCTGCCAGTGAACACTGGATGCCACAGCTTCCAGCATCAGCCCTGCTGCTCCTATAATCTGGACGTTGGCCTCACTCTCTTTGTAGCCAGAATCTTTCCTTTCCTTGTTCTTGGTATATCTATATCCAACATACAAAATCCTAGGCCATGAGTTCATCCAAAAAGTCCTTTTTGGAGATGGAAGCAACCCAAGTATCTAACTAATGAATGGATAAACAAAATGTGGTATAAACATACAGTGGGATATTATTTGGTCATAAAATGGAATGAAATTCTGACACATGCTACAACAGGGTTGAACCTTGAAAACGTTATACTAAGTGAATGAAGCCAGTCACAAAAGGACACATATTGTATGATCTCACTTATATGAAAGTTTCAGAAAAACTTTTTTCTAAATTACATTGTGCTGTTATGCCCAAGAAACTTAATGATATTACTAAATTGACCTGATGAAAGGGAACATTGATTTATTTCTCAGGTGAGTGGTACAGTAACCACATGTGCAACGGAGCAGCTGGGAGTTTTGAAAAATTATCATGTTATGTAATACAGTGTCAAAGAGGGAGAAAATGATTACTAAAATTTGAAGTTTAAAAAAACCCTCTAATCATGATTTTTTTCCAAAAAAAATGGACAGCCAAGTGTGCATAAATGACACTTCAATTATATCAGACTCTTCAAAGCACTTTTCACAGAAAGCACATGCTGCCTGTTAGGAATCATTCTTGCCCAAGGGTAGGGTAAGTTCGCAGGGACCAACGGCTGTACTTCCAAGGTCACCGCGCCAGTAAACACTGGTGACTGAGAGGAGGGTAGGGCCCACCGGCACCTGGCTCAATCCCTACAGCTTAGATGTGCTTCCCACTTGCAGGCGCTTCTGTCGTTGGCGTGAACTGCCATTTCGACCCCACCATCAGTTTACAAACAGTGAAGCTCATGAAAGAAGGCTTGGAGGCTGCCGGACTGAAAGCCCACCTGATGAGTCAGCCCTTGGCCTTCCACACCCCCGACTGCGGCAAACAGGGATTTATCGATCTGCCAGAATTCCCCTTTGGTAAGACACAGACCTCAGTGTCTTTATGTTTGACAAATTCCAAATACATCTCTAGCCATAGAGCTTTGTCATGGTAAAGTAATGGCTTCGTATCTCATCTCTTGCCCCCAGCTTCTCTCCTTGCAGCCAAAAACTTTTATTAATTTTTTGTTATTTTCTCCCTTAATTTCTTTGGTTTCTTTTGGGGGGGGGGGTGTGATTAGGTTTAATTAATTATTTTTCTTTAAAGGAGGTACTGGGGTTTGAACCCAGAACATGCACCCTACTCTACTGCTGAGCTATACCCTCCCCCTGCCTAAAAATTTTTAAATTAGACTTTAGGAAAAGACATGACCAGCAAGCAAAAAAAAGACCTTTGAACTTAAATGTAAAATCAAAAGTAAATCAACTCCTCAAAAGGCAACTGATGGGTCACACTTCTACAGTGGTACCAAGGATGTCCTCCTGGATGAGATCAGTGAAGATTTTGGTTCTGGTTCCAGCTCTTTTGCTAAATTGCATAACCTTAGCAAAATTCCTTCATTTGTCTAGATCTTAATTTTCTCATTAGAAAATATATTATCAAAAAATAACAAGGTTGGACCAGGTTATCTCCAAGATACTTTTCTTCTATTTTGAATGTTGCTCAGATATTCTAGCAATATCTGAGTTTGAGGGGCAGAGGGAAGTTGCCATCAGAGGGTTACTATGTAACAGACTGGAATGAAGAGCCCAAGCAGGTGAAGTGAGGAAATACTTGCAGTCTGGGAAGAGGGACAAAGCATGTGTGGGAAGTGGGGGTGAGTCTCTCTGGAGAATTAAGCCACAGGTGAGCAGGGCCAGAGCCTGATCAGCCTCCTATTTCATTCTAAGGTTCTTAAACCATCTTCTAGAGGGACTCTTGGAGAAGTAAGCTATTGTAAAGAAACTGGTCTAGAAGAACCTTGGGAGAAGGATGGCAAGGCATTGTGGTATTTATTGCTCAAGGACAAATTACTGCAAACTTAGTAGCTTTAAACTATAAACACTTATTACATCTCATAGTTGCTCTGGATCGTGAATTTGGGAGCCACTTAGCTGGGTGGTTTTTGCTCAGAGTCTCTTAATAGGTTGCAGTCCAGACCTTGGCCAGGGTTACAGTCACCTGAAGGCCTGATAGGAGCTGGGAGGTCTACTTCCAAGCTCCCTTAGATGGCTGCTGGGAGTCAGTGTCAGTTTTTTGCTGCCTGTTGGCTGGAGGCCTCAGCCCCCTCGGCTCATGGGCCTTTCCATTGTGATACCTGAGCTTTCTCACAACACAGCAGCTGGCTTCCCCTGGGGTGAGTGTTCCAGGAGAGAACAAGGCAGAAACCACAATGTCTCTTATCACCTAGCCTCAGAAGTCACATATCATCCCCTTCTGCCATCTTCTGGTCTCATAGACCAACCTGATGTAATACAGGAGGGTCTACACAAGGGTGAGAGAACATCAGAGGGCAGAGGTCACTGCAAACCATCTTGAAGGCTGGCTATCACGGCATGTAAACTGGAGATGTAAACGCAAAGTAGCTAATAGTTTTTAAGAGTTGAGAACTGAAATATTGTAACTTATTTAATTCATTGAAAATTACCAACTTATTATAGCTGTTCATTTTAAATCCTTTTTTTTTTCTTAATTTAAGCATAATGTCATTTATTACAGGACTGGAGCCCAGAGTTGCAACCAGATGGGATATTCAAAAATACGCCAGAGAGGCCTACAACCTGGGGGTCAGGTACATAGGCGGATGCTGCGGATTTGAGCCCTACCACATCAGAGCGATTGCAGAGGAACTGGCCCCAGAAAGGGGATTTTTGCCACCAGCTTCAGAAAAACATGGCAGCTGGGGAAGTGGTTTGGACATGCACACCAAACCCTGGATTAGAGCCAGGTAATAACCTTCAATTACATGTGCCCAAACAAACTCATTTAGATTATGAATTCATCCAAGTGAGGTCATTACAAAGAATGTAGCCGATTTGCTGTGTAATGATAAAGAATCAGTTACCCTCTTTAAATTCTCCCACAGAGATGTTTATAGCATAGCTTTATGGAGTGATTTCTGGAGAAGTCTTTAAGAATACAGAATGTAAATAATGTAGGTTGCGATACAATGTGATTTCACACTCTAGGAAAGCAGCAGCCATGCAGTGGCCACTGACACTGGCTTCGTTGTTGAGGTTGAAGTATAGCAAGTATCACTTGCCTGTCCTGTGCCAGGCACAATTCTTGGAGCTGGGAAGACAGTGGTGAGTAAGACAGGAAAGGTCTGTGCTCTCAGAGCTTACATTCCAGTGGGGAAGATGAACAATAAACAAACAGATTTTTCACAGCAGGCGATGTGCAGGGCGCTAGGAATACAGAAGCGAAAGGCTGTGGTCCCTGGCTCAGAGAACCTCAGTCTACTGGGGAAAATGGAGGAGAAAGCAATGGATTGCACTGTAGTTAACTGCCTGAGCAGAGGCGTGGGCACAAAAGTAACAATGAAAGGAAGAGAATAACTCTCTCTGCCGAAGAGATATTTTAGAAGAAGGGACATTTTGGCTGGACTTTGAAGTGCTAAATTGGCTCCTGCAAGATCAAGAAGGTGGGTATGGGGGGATGTACCCCAAGCAGAGGGAGCCGTTCTGCTCTGTTCAGCCAACATTAATGGAGCACAACTATGTGAGACACTGTTGTGGACGGTGAGGTAGCAAGCTGGGCAAGGCACAGGCCTGTCGGCGAGGAGGTAACAGTCTGGCAGGCAGCAATAAACAGCTAAGTTCAAACTGGTTGCCTAAGTGTAGGATGAAGGTACGTGTAGGCGCTGTGGGGTCTGCGCGAATGGCCCACGGGGGCTGAAGGCAGGGGTGCTGGTGCAGCATCTTTCAGAGCGCTGACGCCTGAGCTGAATTTTAAAGGACGAATTGCATTGCCAGACAAGGGAACAGCCTAGAGGGAAGCACTGAGAGGTGGAAAGAGAACAGTTGCTGAGAAACTAGGAGCTTGAGAATATCGGATTCTGAAAAATGAAAGGAGGTGGAGGCAGGACCCGCAGGGTGAGGTGCGGAAGTAATTCCGGTCTTTGGGACCATCTGCAGGCGTGGGCTCAGCTGGGTCCAGAGGCAGAGTGCGGGCAAATGAGGCTGGGGAGGCAGGGTTAGCTGGATAGAAAATGCCCCTGTTCCAAAGCCTTAGCTTTTGAACCAATGGGGTTATTAAAATAAGAAATTCGAAGTAATTTTAGACCTACAGATTCTGGGAAAACCAAAAAAAAAAAAAAAAAAAGGATAACTGTGTTTGGGTGGACACACTCTCAAGAGTCCAGAGATGGCTCATGGCAGTGTCCTAGCTCACAGAACTAGACACTTAGGGAGAAATCTACCGCTGTGTGTTTTGTTCGCCCAGGGCCAGGAAGGAATACTGGGAGAATCTTCGGATAGCCTCAGGCCGGCCATACAGCCCTTCAATGTCAAAGCCAGATGCCTGGGGAGTGACCCGAGGAACAGCTGAGCTGATGCAGCAGAAAGAAGCCACAACAGAACAGCAGCTGAGAGAGCTCCTTGAAAAACAGAAATTCAAATCTGCCCAGTAGCCTCAGCAGAACCCATTTTTAGTGACTTCCTGTATTTTCAGGCCGGAGTTCCAAAAATAAGGAGAGGATGGTTTCAAGGCAATGCTTATCTGAATGCCAGCCTACACATTAAAACTGATACTAGCTGAACAAAACAATTACATACAGCAAGCAACCGTTTTTAAAAGTATATATTTAGAACTTGGGAGCAAAAAAGTAAGAAGTGAATCTTAAACAGGTTGACTAAACATCCACCATGAATATGGTATTAAAGAATTCACCGTATCCATGGAAAAGTAATCTGGATGTTAATTCCACTTCAAGAAGTTTGCAGGCTAGTAAGGAGGAGGAGATGTGAGCTGTCATAAATGGTTCAGCAACCAGACAGGGACAAAGTGATATAGGAAAGTGACTTCCAAGGTCTTTTGAACAAGACCCTTCATAAGAAACACAACTTACATAATGAACTAGTAAAGCATGTATCCTACAACCATTGAAATAAAATGTTTTTTTTCTATCCCATTCCTTTCTGTCCTATTTCATTAATAAAATATGCTGGTTGAGTCCGATCAAATTGATTTTATGACCCATTAATGGGTTATTTTGACACACAGATTGGAAAACAGTGCTATGGGACACTTCAGATATGGGAACTTCGCTATTCCTTTTAAGTTTCTTCCTAGGAAATCAGGCCTTGATCAGTAAGCACCCGAAGTTCAGAGTCCTGCAGTCAGAGTTCCAGAGCTCTTCCCTCGCTTTCATGACACAAAGACGCATTCAGATCAATGAGAAGGAGTGAGAAGGAATTGGTACCCTGTCTCTCCTTCCTGCCCTAGGCTAGATCCACCTAAAAGCCTCCAGTCAGTAAGGATGGGGAGTACTGGGGCTTGTGTCACTTTGGTAGCTTTAAGGAAAAGTATAATAAGAAAAAGAGATTCTCCAGACTCTACCCAGGGCTCCTAGATTGAGAACTATATTTTTACCTAGTAGTATCTACTCTGAAAGCTCAAGCCTGAAGATGCAAGATCATTAGTATAAACATGGCTGTTCTTAACGTATTCTGAAAGAGTTTATGCTTCTTTCTAAACATTCTTGGATTGGTGTAGCTGTTTTGAAATAATTTCTTCAGCTATTAAAAAAAGAGCAATGAGATTATCTTGGTTATATTTGATTCTGATTTCTGTTCTATAATTTGCTCAGTCCTAAGTGAAATTTCTATACCTCAGTTTCTATTTTTAAAAAGTAAGACTACCTTTTTGCTTCACAAGTATGCTAGAGTTTTAAAGGAAAAGGCAGCAGTATTTAAAGGGAAAGGAAACTTCCAGAATTTTCTTACTAAGAGAACTAGAAATCCACCTCTTATCCTCCAAAGCACAGAAATAGAACAAAAGAAGTACAACGTTCAGAGCTTGCATATGGCTGAGGTGAAATAAGAGGAGAGTGAATATTACTTTTTTTTTTAAATGAAGTTGCTATCTACTATTTCTTACAAATCAGGTTCAATATTTAATATTTTCATACATAGATGACAGAAACTTTTATTTGACCTACTGTTCTATTACTGTGTAAAATACATGCTCTTCTAATATTCTTTTCAGAACTTTATTGCCACACAAAATGTTGTAATCTCTAATTATTCTTACATCCTTTGATTTAAAAAAGACTTCCCTCAAAAAGAAATACATTGAAGATACGCAGGAATGGAAATCTATGTCAACACTGCCTCCTAGTGGCACATTTCATATTTTGGAAAAAAAATTTATATTCATCCCATTAAATGCATTGATTTTATTTCCAGAAATCTTGTTCACTCAAAGGGAAGGCTCCTTAAATACCTATGAGTTTCTTTATGTTAAATTTCTCACACGTAAAGATATTTTTATGGAATCACAGCCTGAGGGACCACAGAGATCAAGTCTAAACTCTTCCTTTTAAGGATAAGATTCCTAAGGCAGGGTGCCAAGTCAGGCGGACTTCTTGCTAGTGCAAGGATGCCAAGAAAGATGGCTTTAGTTTGGATTCTTGGTAGAAAGAGTTGGAACCAGGACAGACAGTTCAAAGAACAAGGAGTTCCTCCTCCTGCCAGGAAATAAAGAACCCTGCATTACTCAGTCAATGTAAACTCACTGGATAAACCGTTTGCAGTTTATGGTCTGATACTTTATTCACAATGTAGCAAAGCGCCTTTGAGTAAGGGAGCCATGCCAATGCAGACCTCAAGTAGAGACAAAGCAGGACAGGAATCAAAAGCTTCAGTTCCCAATTTCTCCAGAGGGGGGCAGCAAATCACCAGCTGGGAATGCCAGAGTAGCTCTATTTTGCTTTGTACTTATCAGAACAAACTTTTAACATTAAATGGCAGAAATATATGTCGCTTTCCATTTGTTTTGATCAGTTTTTCCCTCAGATACATGGATCTTTGAATCACATCCTGGACAACGCACCCAGCAAGGAAAACCTTATCTGTCTCCAACCAGATCCTCTTTTATTTTTTTTTTCCCAAAGATCATTTTTTCTCAGTGCTGAGCCCATTGGCTGACTGAGAGCATAACACAGACTGTTTGCCCATATAGCCTCCCTGTTAGTCAATAACATCCCCTCAGCCAGTCTGGAACCTTCTGTGTGTTACCTGCCAGGGAGGTGATCCTGATTCTCATACAATCCAGGAGGAAAGGGTCAATTTGAAGAGAGAAAAATAGAGGAGCCCTACGAAGTGCTGCAAGAGTAGTATGGTCTGTTAAACCGCAGAGTTCGAGATAAGCAGACCCAGTGCTTCTAAACATCTTTAGGAACAAATGAATGTTTAGTGTTTGAGCAGAAAATGACTGAAAGGGAGCCAAATACAAAGACTTCTCACAGATGGTGACAGGAAGGGCAGGGTCATCTGGCAACCACTGGTGGGAGCGTGGTATGGAAAGGAATAGCCAGAAACTGCTTCCAATTTTCAAGCAGCTGGAGGCATTCTGTTGGCCTTGGAGAATTGAAAAGTTAAGGGGATGGAAAGTGAGGGAGGCCGATGCCATCATCTGTGCTGCTGTGAGCTACACAAATAATGCCAAACAACTCAAGCACAGCAGAACAGAGGAGGTTAATGTATATGCCACTAAGTCAAATGCACAATCACTGTACCACACGGTGGGACTGACATATCTGTGAACGCTCCCTACGTAAACTTTTACATGAAGTGCATTTTCAAGGGAAACATCTCGTGTATTTTTCACAAAAATTCATTTCCCCAAATGCCTAAAATATTTTTAGCAGTCATCCCTTATATGCAAACTGCTGATGGATCATTTAGAAAGTATTCCTTTGTTCCTTCAAGCAGGTTCAGTGAGAGCTCTCTTTGGGCCCACTTTGCAGTTATTTGTTCCAACTTACTTTACGGCCTTGAAAGGAAAAGGCTGAAATATTTTTGCAAATAGTTTAGACTTTTCTCCCAATTCAGCCTAGGCCATCCTTCCAATTATTTGGACTTATTGAGATTTTACTGTTCTTTGGAAAGGTTCATGTCCCAGAACATGAATTGACATAGTAGAATTTGGCCATCCCCGCCCCCCACCCCAGCACTAGTGCAATGTAGGAGAAAAAGAACAACAAATAAATTCAGAATCAAGAATTTGGGGTGCAAGTCCGAGCTTTGCCCCTACCTCACTTTGCACCATTGGATAAATCACTCAGCTTCTCTGAGCTTCAATTTTCTCATCTGTAAGATGACAAATCTATAATACCTTGCTGAAAAACCCCTCAGTTGATAGTATACATAAGCAATAGGCTCATCATTGTCAACAAATATTTGCTGAGTGCCACTGGTGGTATGCTTCCAGCAGACCTGGTTGTTAATTAATTATTCCCTTGTCTAAGCAGATGGCAGACTCAAACAAATAACATTGTTCAGAGGGCAGGGAAAATGTTATTAGCCTAGACTCAGCCCAGCTGGGAATGAAAATGTCATTCCCTCAACAGGTACTGCTTTCTAGGGAGATGCGGGCCTGTGGTTTTGCATATTATGAACTATTCCTGTTTTCAAGACCCAGAGTTCTTTGCAGGTTTACATAAGCTATGGAAGTTCTAGAAATCGTCAAGTGGATAATACTTTTTTTTCTTTCTTTAGTGGAGGTACTGGTGATTGAACCCAGAACCTTGTGCATGCTGTGCATGCTAAGCATGTGCTCTACCACTGAGCTCCACCACACACACCCCTCAAGTGGGTAATTCTTGTTTAGAGTTCTTCATCTACCTAGGAAGGAGAGGACTGTCTTCTCACATTTTATAATAAGGTGGTGGAATTTGGGACCTAGAAGCCTCAAACTTTCCTTCCATAAAGCCATTCTCAGAAGCTTGGTGACCCCCCAGATTTATATCTCTAGCCTGGACCACCCTCAAGAACATGCACTTGACATCAGTCTGACCTTTAGACCCAAGCCAGTCCCTGCCCTGGACCCCAAGCCTCAAGCCCTGTGCCCTTTCCCGTGGTTGCCCAGGCAGAGTGCCCCAAATTTGGACCTGGTCTGCGTGGGTTCTGGTCACCAGAGATGCCCTCTTCTAATTTTTCTAAGTCCCTCTGTAGTGGCAAGGACTGCTCGGGGCCAGCTGTGACATCCGAGGTGGGGGTGGGGATATGTCATCATGGGACCAAGTCCTGATTTCTTCCTTTCTAGGCACTCAATGACCCTCTAACCTCCTTCCCACTTCCCCCACTTCCACCTGACTCCTGGTGCCCCCCAAGTGCCCCCAAGAAGCCCTGGAACTCTTGGTGGTCTCTGTTCCAGGAGGGGACCCTGGTGACAGGAGGGCTCCCACTGGCAGGTACAGTGTCTCTGTCCCAGAATCAGGAGAGACTGGGCTGCCTTATAAAGTTCTCCGTGTGACTCATATCAGACACAGGACAAGGTCAGGGCTCTGGGCCACCGAAAGTCCACTGTCAGCCCTGGCTTTGAGCAGCCTGTGGGGACTCAGGTTGGTTCTCACTTGCAGGGGTTCCCGTCTCAGTGGTGCCCATGGTCCACAGCACCAGAGGGCAGCAGGGGTACCAACAGGTGTTTTTCCATCCTGAGTATCCTTCCCCAGATGTGCCTCATCACTGCCACCCAGTGGTCACCCTATCCCTCCACAGGCTCCTACACACATATCAGGCATCCCCTAGCAGTAGCCAGGCCTCATCCTGGGGGAATTGCCAGGTGTTGCTCCACAACGTCAACCAACAGGCTATGCCCATCCGCAACCTCTGGCCTCTGAAGGATATGGTGCCATCATGATCCCCCCGGTTGGTATGTAAGACGTTCCTGAGTGAAGGGCCTCTCCTAGCACTGCCTCCCGTGTGCAGACGGCGGGGTCAACACCGAATGAGCATGTTCTGTGAAGGCACTGTGCGCGGGGCCTAATGACGTGGCAAGAAGATGCCACACTTACACTGTAAAATTCCCAACAGTGAACGTATTACAAAAGGAATTATCTAGATAAAACAAGATTATACTGTATAGCACAGGGAAATATACACAAAACGTTATGGTAGCTCACAGAGAAAAAAATGTGACAATGAGTGTGTATATGTCCATGTATGACTGAAAAATTGTGCTGAGCACTGGAATTTGACACAACATTGTAAAATGATTATAAATCAATAAAAAATGTTAAAAAAAAAACAAAAACAAAAAAAAACAAAAGGAATTATCATTCAATGTTCCCACATAAGACACGCACTTGTAGTCATCATCCTCGAAGCCCAGCGGTCACCTCTGAGAGTCGCTGAAGCCAGTATTCACAAACCGCACCACAGATGATGTAATGTCGGAAGCACTGATGTAACCAGCATGAAATAAGCGGTATTAGGGAGCCACAGAAATAAGATCTCATTGTTCCCATACAGTTTCCAAAAAACCATGGCATTGACAGTAAGAACAGCATTGTTATCTTTTTCTCCCAGTGGAAGATATGAAAGTTGTACATTTTCCAATAAAGAGACGGTTCCTAGCCCTCGGGATGGGGAGATGGTTACCTTCACGTGCACTAATTAGACGAGGAGCAAATGCAGAATTACCACTTCTCAGTGCATGATTCTATGTCACATGGCAGATGGCTACACTCCCCCTGGGTCCAAGAATTTTTAAATACGTTTTTAATCAAAAACGTTTTTTAAATAAAATTGCTTATATAGACAGGTATCCCTTAAAAAGATCCCCCAGCGCCCTCCATGTCCCAGGAACAGCCCTTGTCTGAAGACAAGGTCTTGATCTTCCCTTGACCCCCCAAACATGCCCCTCCCACAGTGGCTCCATATTCTTAAGATTTTGCTCAAGCTCAAATCATCGAGTCATCCTCGACTCTCCTCTTTCTCTCACACCCACTTTCAGTCCATCAACAAAGCCTGTTGGATCTACCTTCAAAACACATCCACTTTTCACTTCCTTGCTACCATTACCTCCCTGGGCCAAACCACCATCATCCCTCACTTAGATTATCACGGAGTAAGTTAGATGACCACAGAGTAAGTTTCTTTACCTCTCTGCTTCCTCTGTAGGCTCCCTTAGACCTATTCTCCATAGGGTACCCTAAATGATTCTTTTAAAAACTAAGTGGGTCACATCCCTCCTCAATTCAAAACTTTCCAATTGCTTCCAGTCACAGACACTGCCTTTGCCTCTCAGATGCCCTTTCCTGGGAGGATGGGCGGCCCAACTGTGGGTTAAATAACCACAGCGCCCAGCATCTTCAAGGTCAAAGCTGCAGAGGACCTCTTTGTTTGGAGTCACAACTTTTCTAGGTCAGCCTGCACTTGGTGTAAGGGTATAAAAGCCTGGTATGTTGGTCTGACAAGGACAACTCTGGATAAAAGACCACAAAGGACAATATTGTCTCCAGAACTCACCCCCAGGTGGACCAAGGCATGCTTGCATCTTCATCACAATTCAGTTTCCACCTCTGCCCAATCCTATCTCCTCCTCCCTTTTCACAGGTGTCAGACCTGTGTGGCCATCTGAAGGTTCTGCCTGTCATTCCTGCTCCCTCTTCCTTCATCTTCCACACACATTTCCACCCTCCCCTGGCCCCAAATCTTGCACTTCCACATCCTCGTTGGCATCCAATTCTCAGAGGATCAAAAAAATCACTCATTTTCCCTCAGCACCCCATGTACAATAGCAATGCACCCTCCCCTACACTCTCTAGCCCCTTTCCTCTGCTTCCTTTACTCAATAGCAATTGTCACCACTTGCTATACATTTTTTGTCAAACAAAAATCTTTATTTTGATTTTTCATCTTCTCCCCCACAAACTAGAACATAAGCTTCTTGAGGGCAGAGACTTGGCTTTGTTCCCTTTCATATCTGTGTGCCTAAAATAATGCCTTGGGTGTAGTAAGAGCTCAGTAAATATTTGATGAATATAAAAGAACACATACACAATTGGGAGACCCCTGCTAGAAGAAAAGAAATACTTGAATAGCTGCAAAAATACTTCATTTCCTTCTCTCAGACACGTAGAGAAAATTTTAGGAGCTGAACTTTTTTGTGAGTTGCTGTTACTTCCAAATTTGAGTCTAGAACCCAGGTGCCCAGATCTGCATCTTCTCTTTCCCTTCATGTACACATTTATGCTGCTTTGAATATTTATTGAGCTCTGTCTGTGAGCCAGACACTGGGCTAAGGGCTAGAAGATACGAAGGTGAGAATGATACCACCCTGCCTTTCTTCAGTCCCTGGACCAATAAGGGAGACAGACAAGTTCTCACTAAAGGAATTAAGTGTTATACTACATGCCACAGTTGGTGTTGTGAGGCACAGAGAAAAGCCACTTAACCCAGCATTAGTGGGGGCTAAGGTGCCCAAAGGAAGGCCTGAGAAACATCTCCGTTCTGTTCACCTTTCTGTCCTTCAAAAAGCCCCTACGCTCGTTCCTACCTCAGGGCCTTTGCACTAGCTGTTCTCCCTGCCTTGAGTGTGGTACCCTTCCAGATTTTCACATGATGACACCTTCTTGTCACTGACATCTTGGATCAAATGTCACCCCCTCAGGGAGGCCCTCCTGAATCTCTAATGTGCTCCACCCACCCCAGTCACCCCATCCCTGCATCTTGACTAGACAGCTCAAATGGCCTTGCCTTTGTCCTTCATAACACTTCACATAACCTGTTGCTTGATTGATCGTGTCCTGTCTGTCTCCTCCATCCCATGCTGTAAGTCCTTTGAGGACAGGGACCTTATTTGTTTCACTCTCTGCTCTAGCTTCAGTGCCTTCAAAGGGGCCTAGTACACATAAGGAGCTCAACAAGTATGTCTTGAGTGATCATGTGGAAAAGTGTATAAAAAGCTGATGCTTCAACAGAGACACAGAGAATAACTAGTAGGTCAGGGTGGGGTGGGAGTGGAGTAGCACCCAGGGAAAAGCTAAGAGAAGTGGGTTGTGCTGCTTTTTTTATCTCCCCAAGGGTTCCCAACATCAAAAACCCTCACATCTGGCTAATGGTATATGGGGATTCATTATACCACTCTCTTTACCTTTTTTTTCTGGAATATTTCATAATTTTAAAAAATTAAGGAAACAAAAGTCTTGGGGCTGAGTAGGCAAAATAAATGTACGAAGCAGCTCCATTTTAAGCCCAAAGGGGACCTGGAGTAAACTAGAGACAGCAAGCTCCACACAAAGATATTCAGGACCAGAACAAAATGAGCCAGAATGCAGCCAGTCTCTGGCCCTGCATCACACAGGCTGAGTCATGGATACTACACAATCTCATCAGTCGATTCTAAAAAATTTTACAAGAAATATCCAACAATCTGGAGACCAAACCTCAACCATATTGAAGAATTGGGCTCTTTTCCAAGACCTCACTTGTGCTACAGCTTTGTCTAGTGTAAACGGCTCATTTCCCTACAGGGAGATACTGGAAAATACATATTGGTCTCTGCCCCCAGCTCCTGGCACAGAGCTCCCAAAACCCCATCATTTCCTAAGTGAAAAGAGCATGAGGAACATCCTTGATTCTATTGAGGCAACTCTGGATGGGTTCCTGGATAGGGACTGGCCACCAGAAAGACCAAGCCATGATTAGAAGCTTGGAATTTTCAGCCCCACCCCCACATTCTCCAGAGAGAGGAGAGGGCTCTATGTGGAGTTAGTAACTAATCATGCCTACGTGAGGAAGCCTCCTTAAAATCCCAATAGAAGGGGGGTCAGAGAGCTTTCAAGCTGGTGAGTATTTCCACACTGGGAGGGTGACTCACCCCAACTCTGGGGGAAAGAAGCGCCTATGCTCAGGACCCTTCCAGACCTCACCCTTTGTATCTCTTCATCTGGCTATTCATCTGTATCCTTTACCATAGCCTCTAATAAACCGGTAAACAGCTTTCTGTGAGCTGCACTAGCAAATTAATCAAACCTGAGGAGGGGGTCACGGGAACCTCTGATTGGTAGCTGATCCATCAGAAGCAAGGGTGAAAACCGGGACTCACGACTGGCATCTGAAGGCGGGGGTGCAGTCAGTCTTGTAGGACTGAACGCTCACCCTGGGGGATGGGACTCAATCTCCAGGTGGATAGAGTCAGGACTGAATTAAATTGTAGGACCTCCGGCTGGTGCCACAGAGAATTCCCTGGTGTGGAGAAAAGCTTCCACGCATTTGGTGACCAGAAGTGAAGCGTTTTGTGTGAGGAGTAAAGGAGACACACAGGAAAGAAAGACTCACAGGTGGAAAACAGAGTTTTCCTGTGCACCTGCCTTCTCCACGACTCCCTGCAGGGGAAGGGGGTAATTACAGCTCTTTTAAGCTCCCCACTGCAACTTCCAACCGTCACTCTCCCAACCCCTGAAAAGCATCTTCTCTTGAGGTTCACATCATCCAAACATCCACCCTCTTCCCATCCTTGTTGTGTCAATCCCAGGTCCCTTCACCGTGGTCAGCAAGGGCTTGAACACCTCCTTATGTTACGGAAATGACAGGCCAGCCAAGAAACAAGCACCACTCGGAGGGTTGGAGTACTCAGATTTATTATGCCGGCGGGCTCAGAGGGGCTTCTGCTCCGAAGCTCTGAGCACCTCCAAGATGTGCACATGAGGTTTTATAGGGTTAATTACAAGTATGGGGCTATTAGCCAATAAGGTTCAAACAACAAAAAGCAAGGAATCAGTACACTGGAGCTTATCAATTTGGAACAGATCACGTTACTGACACTTGTTGAGCTTGGATTTACGAGTTAGCTTGTTAGCCCAGTAAACTGACACTAAACTTCAGATTTATGAGTTAGCCCAGCAGAACTTAGATCAGTAAACCAACACTTATCATACTTAGATTTGTGACTTAGCTCGTTAGCCCAGCTGGGCTTTTCCTTCACACTTACAGGTCTTTTTCTGCAACTTCAGCCTCTAGTCAGTATCCCAGAAAATAACAACCATCCATGAGGGTGACCCAGCCCACAGCCCCATCTTACCAGCCACCTCACCTCCCTCACCCTTCACTTCAGCACAACCACTCTAAGCCATGCCTGAAACCCCTTTTTACCTTTACCTGACTTCCTGCAGCCTCCCTCCTGAATCTGTCTCTGTCAATCCAACGACATCCAACTACATCTCCAGTACCATGAACTTTCATTTTCATTTCAATCTATCGGAATCCAGCTAACTTCACTTCTTTTCCTTACATACAGCTGGTGTTTTGCAACCTCGGCTAAATATGAGAATCACCTGGGGAGTTTTTGTGGTTCAGGATGACTAAGCTGCCTTAATCAATGACATCAGATGCTCTGGAGGAGGGACTCAACCATTATTATTTTGAAAAATTCCCCAACTGATCCAACATGCAGCCAAGGGTCGAAGCACTCAGTGTTCTACAACCTGCGTCTCGTGGTTCATCACTTTAACTACTTTCCCACCAGCATCTTCACCTCCCCATTCTCTTCTCTACTACATGCTCCCTGAAAGCTCAGCCTCCTCTCCAAAGCTGAGGGAGGGGAACTCAACAGAACCACTGCAAGTTGGTGGGTGTCTGGGAGAAAGAGAAGCCTGACATCTCGGTCCCTGGTGGCATGGCTGGTAAGCATTGGTTTTGCCCATCTACCCCAAGTACTAGTAAGAGAATGAGCACTGAAGCCAAAAGTGTGATGGTGCGATCAGGAGAGGAGCCAGTGGACACCCCCTCAGCTTCCCAGCTCCTCACAGGTAAAGCATGAGCCTGCTCACCTCTCTCTAGAGCCCAGGGTTGGGACCACGGAAAGAGTGTAAGACTGGAGGTGGCCGACTTGTCAAGGACCATCGAGGCATGAAGCAGAGAGGCTCCGGTGCAGAGGAATGTGGTGGGAGGCTTCAGGCCTGGAATCACCAAACCTCTCAAAGGCTTCTTCCTGGAATTGCCTGGGCTTGAATCTCTTAAGTGCCGCCACCTGTGTCTCTTAGAGACAATGAGCTCCACCTGGAGTGCAGACCACGCCTTCACCTCGAGACATATCTTCCCTTCCCCTCCCCCCTCTCCCCATACTAGAGGGGTCCATCATGGAAGAAGGTGGGCTTTTATGAGAGAACATTGCCCTCCCCTCCATCACTCACATGCACAAACACACCAATTCACATGCACATCCCTGGGGCCATGAGACTTGTGTGTGCTGAGAGGAAGGGGAGAGCTTTGGATCAAACTGGAAGTTTTGAAACCAATCTAGATTTGTGGAGAAAGAATCTGATGAGTAGTTTGGATTCAACATTTTCTCCTGCTCCAATCAACCATGGCTGGGGGTGAGTCATCTAATACAGTAATGGCTCCCAGGTGGCCACCCTGAGGATGAGAGAGGCACTGTGAGTGTGGCTGACTCCTGAGAGACTGCTCTCCGTGGGTGCTTTTCTTCCTGACTGGAAACTGAGAGACGTGAAAATACTGAGCTTCTGAGAGGCTAAGGGATGCTGCAGGTAGGGAGGAAGGAATAAACATGCAACAGGGAAAGGAAACTAAAAGACACACTCCCCTGATCTAAATATAGCCAGCCCTGAACCCAGCCTTGAGCCAGCTTATTCTTGCTTGGTTAGTTTTCTTCCTATAACCTCCACATTTTTCACTGCAGGTTTCATGATTCATTATTTATTTTTATCTGGCCCAACAGAAATCATCTTTGACTAATATATTACCGGAACAACATATTACTGTACTACAAACTAGAAGAGAAAAAAAAAGACCATGGGGACAATAAAAATATCTGGAGGAACGTTGAGATTAGGAAAACAAAACAAGGTTGCTAAGACACATGAAAAGAAACATGAAAAAAAGTACAACTATCTTAAAAGGATAAGACAAGAAACTAGAATTCTGTCTGTCATTTTTTACGCCTGGAAAAAGGTGAGACACAGCACTATCATGAAACATATGTGTTATTACAGAAAACTGTCTCCAGGTGACTGCCTGGAGGTATTCCCCTGTCAGAAGCATGTGACTGTCATGATGAATCAAAGCTGTGTAAATTAACCAGTAGGTACACTGTAGGCAGAAATATGTTTTAGAGAGACTAGCCTTGGATTTGTGGGTAGGAGTAGGCGTGCTGAGAATGAAAAACAGAGCTAGGAAAGAGAACAAAACAAATTCCTAATTCTTCTCTTGTACAATTCAGTAGCTGCACTGAAGTTTTCAAACAGGACGAGAGATAGGAAGTACCAACATCACCTCAAGTGCTAACTTAACAGACTGAATGGTTTAAAAGAAATTTTGCATGTGAAAGGAAGTGTAATTAGAAATAATGACATTTATTTTAAGGGAAACTTTGAAATATATTTCCTCGAGCACACTCAGGACTGGATTAATGGAACCAGGTAGAATGATTAATTAACAAGCCTGCTCTCCAGTTTGTAGGCTTTATTTACATTTGCAAATTTTAATAACCCAATACCCTATTTAACGATTAAGAGCAAGGACTAGGATCCAGGTCAATGCAATGAGTATGTTAAAATAACCAAAGCTTAAGCAAAACAGGATGTGGGATCCCAGCAATGCTGTTTTGCAATAAGGCCCACAATCCCGACATCATTTCTTCTCTTACTTCCGACACTCCCACCAACACACTGTAGGTGTTGTCCCTGGAGAGAATAATCAGAGCAGTGAAAGTAGAGGCAGAGAGAGGAGAGCAAACAGGAACAGATCCTAGATGAGACCTTGGAGCTGGAACTTAAGACTATTCACCTCAGAAAGGGGAAGAATTGCCCCCTGAGCACTGCCATACCAGCCCCCGAAATGGCACCAGAAAAATGCTCTGACAGTAATATAGTCTCCGTGGTCCTTTAAACTCTCACCTCAGCAAGACACTACGTCACTGGTTTCCCAATCCCACTTGGGAATTCTCAAAATTGGAAAATGCTTTTCCCACCGGATCCACATATCTCCAGGGAATTTTTGGAGTTCCTGGAACTATGTTGTGTAATTTAAAAGGAGCCTACCATAAAAAAAAAAAAAAAAAAAAAAAAAAAAGGAGCCTACTATAATTCTCAACCGACGATTCTGCAGAAAAAAAAATGATGGGAAAATGAATACACAGAAAGCTTTCCGAAACTGAGATTTATGACTTCACTGAACAGTAGAATGGAGAAAGAAACATTTTAAAAGACATTTAGCATTAGAATGGACTACATATTGTAAATAAAACAACTCTTACTCTTCCTGCAGTAAGCTAATTAGTTTAAAATTAATTTTAAAATTTCTAGCAGTCAGTACATTCTTGGCACAGGGTAGACGCTTAATAAATATTTTCTAAATAAATTGAAAATGAATCATCAAATTTGTGTTTTAATTTCAGTTTCTTTTTATAAGAGTGTGTTACCTACTTACTCTGGTAGATGTGATTATAAATAATCATAATCTTACCAGTTGCTTGTAAATATTGTGTTGGTCACCCTTAATGCTCTCACTACAGTTGTCAGTTGTGAAGCTCCTAGATAAACAGCACCCAAGAATACACTGCAGATTTTAGAAGTTTATGTGGGTTAATTCCAGAGCCAAATATTCCTTACACCCCTACAGGTTATTCACATTTTGGTCTTGATTGAATTTGTTGGGACTTTACAAGCTAATTTAAATTGAGCATTTTTTAAAAAAGAAAAACGCCAATTACTGTAAGAGAAAAGGACTGGGGAGAAGATACAGGGTAAGGACACCTGAGTCTCATCCTAAGCGTGGTATGGGCTAGTGGTATGACCTTTGAAAAGTACACCTCTGAACCTAATTTCTGAAATAGGTTCAGAATGAATGGTCTTCCAGCTGTGATGTGACTCCAAGACTTCCCTCTTCTGTACACAGACAGAGGTCCTTTAAAGGAAATCAGTTTCAAATCCTCAACTTACATTTGAAAAGACCTGTTTTATACAACTACTCTTCCTAAAAACACACCAATGGTCCAGCTGTCTGTGTGGGTTCTCCTCCCACTTTTCATCTAATAACTGCTTCCCTCATCAAAAAAAACTTTTAAAGCACACATTTCAGTCATTCCAAATCTTTCTACACTGTATTGTAAAACTTGAAATTGTCCTGAGAAGTTAAAATGTCTGAAGCACCAAACATAGGGAGATTCCTAAATACTGGTATTGAGAAGGTAAATTACTTTAATGACTGATTAATCTTTTTACAAGTCAGGTAGTTCCTAATTCTTTGCTATCAATATAGCTGAATTAGGACATTTTAGCTAATAGTGCATTAATAATAATTCTTGGTGATATATCACTATAAAATTTCTGATGTAAAACCTGGAAGGAGTTGTGAGAACTGAGTAATAGTGCTATAACAAAATATTCTTCTCTCTCATCTGCTTATTTATTTGAATAAGGTTTCTCGGAACTTACAATAAGCAGGCAGAGAAGTAATGCTAAACTCTGCCTTGTCCTAGCAATAAATGATATTTAAACATGCATACATAAACTAATTGAAAAAACAGTTCAACCCATCTAATTAAGAAATGTATTTCTAATAACATTTTACTTTTCAGTTACATATCAAAATTTATCAATTTTTAATAATCTGTATAATAATAATTATAAGAACTCCGTCTAGAAGAAATGTTAAACATTTTGAGCTTGTTACAAAAAAAACTTTCCAAATGTAAATTTAAATGTATATACAAATTTTTGTGGTAGAAAAGTTTGGTGGATCTACCCACAGAAGATTTTCAGACAAAAAAACAAAGACATTGAAAGGTGGAGGATGAGAAGTATGAAAATACAGATTCAAGGGAGAAAAATGAACACTATAATATTTTCCACTGTTAAAAAAGAGTTCATTCATGTATTTTTTAAAAGGGATAAAGTCAGGAATCAAATTGGGTATTTCGCCTGCAATTAATACAACTGACTTTTTAAAGTGTCAGTTTACACTAAGTTAGTAATGACATGCTTTGCAAATATTTAAACTTACAATTTCTTTTTAATTAGTAACTTGAAAATGTATGAGGGTGTCAACCCTCTTGTTTCAAAATTATTTGGGAGGCTAACGCAGTAGGAAAGTTTGGAAGCTGCTATATATCAAGGATCTGAGGCCCATACAAACCCTAAAGAATCTGTGGCTTTACTATTTCAAACCTTCTAGTTAAAGAAATGAGCACTTTGTGATATCAAGTAAAAGCTGCCATTTCAAAAAGGATCCTATTAACACAATTAGTGCTCGTAACAATGTCTATGCCGTCAAGCGAAATTAAAATAGCTCTTCTGACAAATCAACATTCATAAATTCCAAGAACAAATTCGAGAGATTGATATTAAAGCCCATTTAACATTCACTTTCTCATTCATTCAAGAAATTACTGAGCCCCTCTCCTAAACCAAGCCTGTGGGAGGCTCTGGGAGCACAACCCGAGCGGAACAGTCAGGGACCCTGTTCCCCGCCCGTTCCCCGCCCGTTCCCCGCCCGTTCACAGGGCAGGGGGAGAACACCATCTGTAAAAAAGCAAGCGCGCAACGGTTGTGGTTAACGCTGAAGAAAATGAAAACCAAGGGGAGTGATAATAAGTAATTGGGGACTGGAGTTTGGAGACAATAACCCTGACGCTAAAGAAACTTGTAGCAGAGCTTTTTATCTGCGTAGGCGCCGTCTATCCAAGAGCCCTCTGGAGGGACCGTGGCTCTAGGCTAGTGTGAAGGCACGCGTGAGCATGCACACACCACACACATGCATACACCACACACTCTCCAGCACAAAAACGAAACACTTGAAATGCCCTAAAGTCTTAGTGACCATGTAAGAAAAAACCTAATAGAGATTTATCAAATTTTGGCAGCAATCCTAAAAATTTACATGACATTACCAATGAGTAGGGAAACCAAAGGAAATTTACTACCCATCGTAAAAACACGTTTCAATTCAATATGCTATACCGATATTACTCTATTGTAGTAGTATAATTTTTTACTACTATAAAATTATATTTTTATTCACTGTCTAGAAAATAATATCACATCATCATCATATGAGGAGGTGACCAAAGAGTATGTAGCCAAAATTGTAGGATAAAAAAGTATGTCAGGCAGCTAATTAATAAAAATATGCATTCTTTTTCTGGCTTTTCTGATGGTTGCGACATGTGTCCGCTTTTTTGTTTTGTCCTTTGTTGTAATTTTTTTCTAAGTGTTCACTTTCATGTGAATTTTTATATCTATAATTTTGTGTTCTCTATCTCAAATTAAAATCTCACAAAACCTGTCTGGTTCCTGGGTAGAACTACTTCAGATGGAAGGATCTGCAAAGCCCTTTCTAAGTGACTGACATTGGAGCAGAAACCTGGATGAGGACAGCATTCCAGGAAGAAATAACAAGTGACAAGGCCTTGAAAGGAGATGATGTTGCCTTGAGAAAACTAGTGTGCCTGGGCAGGAAGGGGACAGCAGCCAGCTCATTCAGAACCTTGGAGGCTGGGGAACAATCTTGATTCATTCTAAACAAACCAGATGACCATCTGATTCATATTTAAACACAGTAGCATCAATGTAAAAATATGTGGATTTTTTTAAAGAGCCTAAAGGCCTAACATGTGTATATTAAAACATCTTCTCACCCATAAAAGATAGACATCATTACCTTCCATGTGAAAAGCTACTGCCCCTCTGTGGTAAAAGAAGAAATCTTCAGAATAACATGATTTCTGGGCTAAAGTAAAATTCATCAGTGGTGATAATTTTTTTTCATTGAACAATAAACCAAAATATCCAATTTTTATGAAATACGAATTCTAAGGCCAGAGAGTTAACAATGTAATTTTCAGGTAAATATGAGAATACTAGGCTCACAAACTAACTACTAATGAAGAATACACATAGGGATAATGCTTTACAATGGGCTTTAATGTCTTGGTTGTTTCTTTCTTCCTTCATCTCTCCTTCATGACTGACCTTCCTCACTTCCTCCCTCCCTCCCTCCCCCCATCTTCATTCCTTCCATCCTTCTTTTCTTCCTTCCACAACAGTCTATGAGCACTGGCTTTGTGCCGGACACGTGTACAGAGGTAACCGAGACAGATATCAGCTTGCTGCTTAGAAAAGAAAACAGACATCAAGCAAATAAGATTTTTTATTGATGTATAGTCAGGTACAATATGTCAATTTCTGGTACATAGTGTAATGCTTCAGTCATACGTATACATATACTTGTTTTCATATTCTTTTTCATTATAGGTTATTAAAGATATTGAACATAGTTCCCTGTGCTATACAGAAGAAATTTTTTTTTATCTATTTTTATATACAGTAGTTAATTTAACTGCATCTCTACTGCTTACTACTGAAAGAGGAGTTTGTGATGCCATGGGAGCATCTGTAGGGGACTACCCTAGGCTGGTGAGGTAGGTAGCACAGGTCACTCTGATGAAGTAACCTCGAAGTTGATTCCTCAAGGAGCGCTAGGAATTAGGCAGGTGAGGGTGGAGGGGAGGAGTGTTCCAGGCAGGGGGACAGCATCAGCAAAGGCCATGAGATGGGAAGGAGAATAGTGTTTGAGGAACAGAAAGACCAAGCCAAGAGGGAGAGGGGCTGCAGATGAGGCAGGGGAAGGAGGGAAGGGTCCTGTGACAAAGCACCTTGCAGGTCATGAGAAGAATTTGGGACTTAATCCTAACAACAATGGGAACATGGTAAAGAGTTAAAGGGTAAGTGAGTCAAAGAGGACTTTTTGTGTGGCCAGGGACACAAACCGTAACTCACTGTTACCGATCCACCTAGCTCCTTGAACCAGAGATGGCCAATATTTACTAGGGTTTTATAAGTCCATTCAGGAATAGCCATGCATGTGCACACAAATTCTCTTATCATCACTTAAATAATTCATGGTAGCACGCTGCATCCTTAAATCTTGTTTTTCTAACTTAACACAGCTTAGCAATCATCCCCTATCAGGAGATACAGAGCTGCCTCATTCTTTTTCTTCTCTGGACTAGACTGCCTATTGCATGCATGTACTATTATTTGTTTAACTAATTCCCTATTGGTGGACATTTAGGTCATTTCAAGGCTATTGCTAGTGCAAACAATACACAGTAAGTGTTTCGACCTATACATCATTGCCACCTGTAGAAGAAATATCTGTCAGACAAATTCCTAGAAGTGGAATTCCTGGGTTAAAGACAATGTTCATTTGGAGGGGGAGGGTATAGTCCTATGGTAGAGTGCCTGCTTAGCATGCACGAAGTCCTGGGTTCAATCCCCAGTACCTCTTTTAAAAATTAAATTAATTAAGTAAATCTAATTACCTCCTCCAAAACAAAAGAGTATGTTCATTTGGAATTTTGATAGGCATTGCCAAAATGCCTTCCCTAGAATGTTAGTGTATACAACTAACAAAGTGCTGATCCTGTATGTACAACATACACAGGGATATGAGACATGAAAAAGTGGTGTCTCAGTACGGTTTTAATTTGTACTTCTTTTATTAAAAGTGAGCTTGAGAATCTTTTGATCTGATTAAGAGCTAGTGCTTGTGATGAATTAAAAATTATCTAATTAGGCTAAGAGCCAAACAGATGCCTAGAGCTTAAAATGATGTTCCATTCATTCAATAGTTTTTGAAAAACAGCTCTGCACTGGGCACACTCATATCATAGGCACTGATGAATCAAAGATGGGTGAGACTTGATCCTGCCCCAGATGAGCTCAAGTCTAATGAGGGAGATAGATGTGGAAACATACAATTAAATGCAATATGCTATTTTTTTTAAAAAGGAAGGAACACAAAAATATGGGAGCTCAGAGAAGAGCAACTAATGCTTATCTGCCAGCCACTCACACATATTTTCTTAGAATACTTAATTTTTAAAAGGCAGAGAGTTGGTGGAAGCAGATAATTAATTCTTTTTAATTTTTTTAAGACCTTGGGTTTCTTTTACAACTTGCCTCTCTGCATTAGCAAAAATATCCATAATTGTTTTAATAGAACTGGGATTTTTTAAGTGTTTTAACTAAAACTGAAATTATGGTTAAGATCCCCTTCATGGAAATGGAATATGGATGACACAAAGGGGGAGGTGTCTCACCACACTGTGGCTTCATTTTAAAATCTGAGGCCACAATCAATTTTACATAAAGGCCCCCAGTTCAACCCAATGTCCCCACCCACCATGCTCCCCACAACCTACCCGGGTCAATCAAGCTGTGTTCTAATGGATTACTTTTATCTTCAAGGAACTCTTAGATGAAAACCAACATTCTGTCATTAGTTTTATCCTCAGAAAAAGCACTTTGGCACTTCAATACTTTTAAATGTTTTAAAATCTGTTTCTTCCCTCTGATCTTCACTTAATAGTAAATTAGGCACTTAGTGATACTCAGTGCAAAATAGGGCTGGAGACAAAACAGCCTCTCAGCTTCCAAATGGCACAGCAGAGAGGCAAAGGATAAAGATGCTGGCAGAAAGAGTAGTTAATACGTTTTCACCCCTCCCTTTGTTTCTCTGTGTTACAGCTAACAGGAGCTGAGGAGTTAAAGGCACCAGAGCAAGAGGGTGGCTACTGAGACCCAACACTCCAGGGCTCAGTGACAATCATCCTTCCTGGTGTTGGGCTGGGGACTGTACGTGTGGGGTCAGGGCCTCCCTGAGCATGTATTTCTTACCTATGGGCAGTGAACCCTCGTCTCTAGAAAACATACTATAAGGCTTTCCTCCCAGGATTAACCAAACCTCTGAAAAAGCCAAGCACATACTCCTAAGGACATCTTCCTCTTTTTCTGTGAAATCTACCTTAACCATACCTCCATCAGGACACCTTCTTTCCAAATCATCATGAAAATTTGAGAAAGTTTAAGATTTTTTATAGACAAGTCTCGGATAAAACTGATATTCACATCAGGATGCATCCTTGTCAGTGGGAAAAGCCATTTCCCCATAATACAGGAATGGCAAGTTTTCCTCAAATTATTCTTACAATTTGCTAAGCGTTTTTATTCCACTACCTCAATCTTGTCCACAAACAGTGTGAGTTTGGTACTGTCATCCCCATTTTACAGGTAGGGAACCATTTTCCTTCCCAGCAATCCATCGTGTATGGAAACAAATAGAAATGTGAAGCTGGAAAATTTCCTGAATCTGCTATTTCATTCATTATTCACTCAACAAATATTTACTAAATGTAACAATAAGTGTTGGGCACTATTCTACAGACTGAAGCTATAGAGGTAAAAATCCATGATCCCTACTGCCCTTTAAGAGGTTACTATTGGCGGGAGAGGGTATAGCTATAGTGGTAGAGCACGTGCTTAGCATGCACAAGGTCCTGGGTTCAATCCCTAGCGCCTTCATTTAAATAAATGAATAAATAAGTCTAATTACCTCTCCCCTCCCAAAAAAGAGGTTACT
This sequence comes from Camelus dromedarius, assembly GCF_036321535.1. Lineage (NCBI taxonomy): Eukaryota > Metazoa > Chordata > Mammalia > Artiodactyla > Camelidae > Camelus > Camelus dromedarius. The sequence goes on from NC_087438.1 coordinate 52,620,282, forward strand.
ATATAGGAAAAGGAGGAAAATATTGAACATCTGCAATAAAATGTCATTCTTGCTAGGGTACAAAGGACCCCAAAGGAGGGAGAAGTCAAGTCCCTGTGTGGAATAGGGAGAGAAAGTTTCATAGAGGAAAGGATTCCAACTGTTTTGAGAGCAGAATAGTGAAGATGGGTTAGGAGATGGCATGTTGAGATGAGACAGCATGAAAGTAAAATAATAAAAATAAATAAGTAAAGTAATAAAAAAAAATAAAGCACTTTTGCTATACAACACTTTGTAAAAGTGAAATAATTATTCACGTATTCATCAGCAAATATTTATGCTGTTCTTAATAGAGGCCAAGTGCTAAGAATAGGAAGGTGAACGAGGCAAACAATTGTGCCCTCAAGCTTTAAGGAAATAGAAAGAGATAAATGATATAATTTCATACATGTGACAGAGAACACAGACCAGGATAAGGAGGTAAGTGTTGGTGGTATCTCTAAAGAGATGACACAGAAACAGAGACCTGCATGGAGAGCTGAAGAAACAGCATTTCCAGCAGTAGGAGCACAAGTGCAAAGGCCCTGAGGCATAAATTAACTTGGCAATTTTGCAGAACAGCAAGAGGATCAGTGTGGCTGGACAGGGTAAGTGAGGAGGGAAAGACGAGCAGGTGCAGGTAGAGGCTTATCTAAGGAGTTCAGCTTTTATTCTAGGTACAACAGAAAGCCATTGGAAGGTTTTAAGTAGGGAAGGATATGATATACTTAGGTTTTTTAAAAACTGTTCTAACTAGCTTTGTGATCAATGGTCTAGTGGGAGCAGGAATGAAAAACATTATAGGTACAGTAGGCACCTTGTTTCAGACTACGAAACAGATTGAAAATTGAATTATCTTCCTTCCCTACCTTACTCTCCTGCACTGCCCAATTGTTTTAATCATTACACCTCTATCAGTCATGATCCGGCCAGAAGAACAGAACCTACACTAGGGAGTTCAGCTGAGAGAAATAGTTACAAAGAAGTCAGAAAAGCTGAAAGAGAAAACAAAGGAAGGTGAGGCAACCCAGAGAGAGCGGAGAACGACAGGAAGCCTCCGTCACCCCTCAGGCTGAAAGCACAGAAGAGGCGATGTTAGGGAGCCCAAGAGCCAGGGCCACCAAGTGGGAGTTGGAACCTTGGACCACAGAAGGAGCTAGATGTACAAAGGAGACTCAGTCACTGCTGCTGATGCCACAGGGACAGGGGGAGAGGGGAGAAATACTCCAGTTTCTCTCTGCCTGCTTGCTCCCATGTGGCTCTGCCCATCCAGAAGCCAGTAGGCAAGGGAGCCGGGAGCTGTAGTTTGAGGGGATCAGCTTCCTGCGATGCCAGACAAAGAAAGGGCAGGGAAGGGGTCTGAGAGCAAATGTGAGTACTAAACAGCTGGCACAACCAGTTGACCATCTGACAATTCTGGAAACAATCATTCTGTCTTTATGACCTGTCAATTCAACCTCCGAAAGTCCTTCTTCTCTACCAAAGCCACTCCCCCAGTTCAAGTCTTCTTCTTTCACCTGGACAAAAGAAATAGATTTATAACTTGTTTCTCTGCCTATGCTCTCTCCTGCTCCAAAACAACATCCTACACACAGTGCAGACCTCCAGAATTCATTTTAAAACAGAGTTGAATGTGTCTCAGTTGGCCTACAGCTAAAATCCAGTTCCCAAAGGGCAGCCTCAGGGCCTTTGACAGCCTGCCTCCAGCATACCTTTTCCTCACATCTTCCTATAAATACAATGTTTTAGCCACAAAAGGAGAACTTGAAATTTCCCAAACATGACATGTTCTTTCATGCTCACGTTCTTTGTTCACACTAGTTGGAATTCTCTTTCTGAAATCCTTTTTCCCTCCTGGCATCCTTTAAATTCTAAAAGTCACCTTCTAAATGAAAACCTGTTCAGCCAAGTCAGGTAGAAATGAATCATTCCCTCTGCTGTATTCCAACCGCAAGTTGTTCAGACTGCCTTTAGAGTACACTTACTGTGCTTATACTGCTGATGTAGGGGCACTCTCTATAATGTATTCGCATTTATTTTAGCAGGATCAGTGATCCCCTTGATCAGGGGTCCAGCACCTGTTTTTGTAAAAAAAGAAAAGTTGTGTTGGCACACAGCCATACTCATTCTTTTACTGCTTCCTGCGGCTGCTTGGGCACACATCACCAGAGTTGAGTAATGTGATGAAAACTGGATAGCTCCCCTCAAAACCTAAGATATTTGCTGTCTGGTCCTTTCCAGGACCTGAAAAAAAGTCTGCCAACTCCTGTCCTTGATGTAAAGGGATTCCTAGAACTTAACCTAATACTTTGCACATAGTATGTTAAATACTGGAAAATGTTAATTGAATTATCTAGAAAGATAATAAATATGTAGTGTCAAGAATAAGAGAGAAAGCCAGAAATAAAAGGAAAGGCATATTTAAGAATAATGACACAAAAGCCAGGGGAAAAGGGGGCGCTGTCTTGATGTATGTAAGGCATTTACATTTTCCTAGCTTTATTGAGATATAATTGACGCTCTCCATTTTATAAGTTTAAGGTGTACACTGTAATGATTTGATTTATGTATGTATTGCAAAATGTTTACCACAATAAGGTTAGGTTAATCCACCCTGCACCTTACTTAACTACCTTTTTGTTGTTATGGTGGTGAGAATGTTTAAAATCTACTCTCTTGGAACATTCAGGAGAAATGTTCATGGATGTTTTTGAAACAAAACAACACAAAGAAATGATTTTGTAACTGCAGGTAAAGAATTTTGGTTTGGCCTAAGAAAGAATGTATTGAAAAGGAAAAACTTGTAAATGTTTCTGTTTTGGTATAATAGAATATTCTGGAATTCTGGAAGATTAGGGCAAACATCCTATGTTGGCTATGAACTTAAGTGGGTCAGGCTTATGACTGAGAGATTCTGTGGCTCACGAGTCTATGATTAAAGGAATTCATTTCTGTGGTACAATCCTAGGAGTTCCTGGGTACAGGTGTGCGGAGGGGCTTGGTGAGCTCAGCACTGACAATGCTTAAGGGCTCATTGTCTTTCTTTCAAATGTTTAGATAAGTCATCAGAAAATTACATTAACAAAATATTTTGCATGCATCTAAAAATAACTCAGCTGAGCACACTCAAACTCTTTGTGGTAGCTTTACACACTGAAGTTAATTATGTCTACATGCAAAATTGCCTGGTGAAAGATTTTACTGTTGTGTAACAAATGCAGCAGAATGCGACGTTGTGTCCTATGTGGTGGTGTTGAGTGCAGTATATGAATTTATTTAAACTTAGAAAATAATTCCTAATCACTGTTACAATCAGGAATTCAAAGTATCCAACATCAAAAATAGAATTCTGGAGGAATCTGTCCACAGGCAGATCCTTCACAGTCAAGAGAAACTCCACACACTAAAAGAAGACAATTAAAATACAGTCAGTAATTGGAGGAGTGGTGGAGGGGAGTTCTGCTCCATATATAGCAAACAAATGGTTCTTCTTGATAGACAGCTTATGCATAGTTTTTTTTTAAATTGTTGTTGCTGTTAACAGATTTTTAAAGCACTATAAGTAACAATTCTCATTCATTGCTGATGGGAATGCAAAATGGTACAGCCGCTTTGGAAGAGCGTTTAGCAGTTTCTTATAAAACTAAACTTGCTCTTAACCATATGATCCAGTGTCACACTCCTTGGTATTTCCCAGATTAGTTGAAAATTATGCCCACACAAAAACCTATATATGAACGTTTATTTATAATTGCCAAAACTTGGAAATAACTAAGATGCTCTTCAGTGGGTGAATAAATAAACAAAGCAGAACACATTTATATGATTCAGTATTATTCGATCATAAAAAGAAATGAGTTCTTAAGCCACAAAAAGACACGGAGGAAACTTAAATGCATATTGCTAAGTCAGAGAAGCCAGTCTGAAAAGACAATATGCTGTATGATTCCAGCTATGTGAAATCATGGAAAAGGCAAACTATACAGACAATAAAGGGATCACTGGTTGCCAGGGGTTATGGGGCACGGAGGGATGAATAGATTAACACAGAGGATTTTTTAGGGCAGTGAAACTATTCTGTATGACACTGTAATGGTGGATGTATGTAGTACGTTTGCCAAAACCCATAGAATGTACAACACAAACAGTGAACCCACTATAGACTTTAGTCAGTAATAATGTATCAACACTGGCTCATCAATCATAACAAATGTACCATATGAATGCAAGATATTAATAATAGGGGGATGGGAAGGTTATAGCTCAGTGATAGAGTGCCTACTTAGCATGCACAAGGTCCTGAGTTAAATTCCCAGTACCTCAATCAAAAATAAATAAATAAATCTAATTTCCTTCCCCCATCAAAAAAAAATGATATTAATAATAGGGGGAACTGAGAGAGGAGAGTGGCTGGGGTGACATATGGGAAATGTCTGTACTTTTTGCTCAATTTTTCTGTAAATGTAAAACTACTCTGAAAAAGTATCTATTAATTTGTAAAGTCCTATAAAAATAGAAAAATAGGTAAAAGCTAAGAATTAAATTATTGAAATAAAAATAAAAGTGGCTGAAAAACATTAAAAATCTTGAACATTATTAGTATTACAGATGTGAACACATCAACACAGAACAACTCACCAAAACCCAGTAGGGATGCTTCAGATTAATTTCAGTCTTCACACCAAAAACATCTTCAAACTATCTTAGCTTGAAAGGACATCTTTGATCATATAAATCAATTTGTTTGCCAATGCAATATTTAATCTGCTCTGTAGACGTCTGCATTTTACCTGTCCTCTCCATCTGCACTTGTTCCCAAGAAGATAGCTAAATGTTGATTTTTTCATAAAGATTTTTAAAAAATCTTCCAAGTCTTTTTGGTTGACTTTTCAACAAGCCCAGTAGGATCCACCTATGGGGCATAATTTTAGGGACACTTCTGCCCAATTCATAAGCTTGCCTACCTGCTCTAAAACCAGAAAGACCTAGGTGAGGAAGCAAAGTGATATATTTTGTACTTAGACAAGGCTTAAAAGGCACATCCCCAGAGGAAAGCAAAGCATTTATTTCAATCCACTCTAAAATACTCTCTTTGCAAGTGCTGTTATCTGTAATCAATTTCTTCATTACTATCCATACAGAAATGACTCACAAATTTATACCCCCAGCCTAAGCATCTGTCTCCTCAGGCTTCAAAACTGATTATACAACTGGCAACTTACTTTGTCCTCTTGGGAGTCCCAAAGGTGCCCAAGCTTAATGAATTTGTGCTCTCACCATTCCCCATACCCACCAATACTACTAACCTGGTTTCCTTCCATGGTTCCGTTCTCAATGATTTAGTCATCCAGTGGAACAAACCTGAGAAGTCATCCATGATACCTCCCTCTCCCTCACCTCCACACCCAAGCCATCCCCCAATTCTGTCAAAATGATCTGTTCCCCAGGAGGCTCAGAGAGAGGCAAAGACCACACAGCCCAAGAGAGATGAGAAACTGGAGACAGAGAGACAAGCTGCCTCACTTTCTGGTGGCCTCCCAGATCCGGTTCCCATGAGCTGGCCGGCCTCACTTTCCACCTAAACAACTCTGTACTGCTCCAATAACCATGCCCTGCCCCACCCCCAGTTCAGAAGCTGGCTCACATGGATTGGGTTCCATGCAACCCAATGATCCCCACCTATAATAATGATGCCAAAAGGCATCCACCAAGGAGTAGGGGTACATCTTTCAGGAGCCTCCTGGCCCTAGTGTAAGGACTCCATGCCTGCCTGAATGTCCTTCTCTTCATCTTTCCCAGGGGCCCAAGCCTCAACGTGCCTGCAAAGACTTCCCTGAGTTCCTGGGCAGTATGCAGATGAGGCAGCCACAGAATTCAGGGTGTCATGGCTCAGCTATCTTTAGAGATAAAGGAGAGATCTGCAAATATTCCTGGAGTTACTGCCCTTCACTGAGAACACCTCAGTGCAGCCAGAACATGAGGGATTGTTTGTTTTGGTCTCCAGGAACTGAAAGAGTCTCCTCCACTAAATAAAAACATAACCCTTCAAGGCACTGCATCATTAGCCAAGCCAGCCATTTGGGGTCAAAAATACTTGGACTCAAATTCTGATTCTGCTGCTTACTAGCTCTGTGACTTGGAGCAAATAACCTCTTTGTTGCTCAAATTTCTCATGTCCTATGGAGATAGCATCTGGTTTGGTTTAGAGAGCATTCGGCAAAGTAATATATCCAATTTAAAATGTTGTAAGAGGTGGTCTGTCAAAAAGAAAAACTGTCTGCTCATCTTCATCTTCTCCACTTTCTTTGTTGATCTTAATACCCTCCTAACCAGTCTACCTGTATCTCTTCTAACCCCATCAAACCTATTCACCATAGTACAGCAAAAGCAAAAAGTGTAATACATGCTCTACCCTTGGACTCTTCACTATTACAGAGCCTTTAAACATACTATCTTCTTGACTTAAATCACTCTTCCCTCTTTGATAACTCCAGTCCCTTCCCATTTCTGTTAAGCATCATTTTACAGGGAAGCTTCCCTTGGCTTTTATGACCAGGTCACCTTCCCCCATCTCCTGGCACTTTGTTCATCTTTGCAGGCTCCTCAAGTTGTCAGCACACATTTATTTGTGTTATGATATTGTGCCCTTCACTAGTCTAACCCATAAAGACATGGGTTTGTCTAATTTTTTCTCCCTATTGTATCCAAACACCTAGCACAGTGTCTGGTACATAGTTGCTCATGAAATAGTTACTGGGTAAATAAATGCATAAACTAAAATAGAAATAAGCAACATCTAATCCTTTCCCAAGAGTAAGCTTTATTGAGAGATACAAACTAGAAGAATAAAGCATTTCCATGAATGAAAGAACAAATAGGTGGAAAAGATGCCTGGCACATAGTAGGTACACAATTTTATAAAACTTCACCTACTATAAAACTTTCATAGAGCCACTGTCTGCATTCTGTTCCTCTATGTATTGATGGAGAGCGGGACCAATGCAATGCGGTTTGTCTCCAGGATGCTAATAATGAAGTGTTTTTAACCTGTTTCTGTTTCCTGAACATGATTTGCTTTGTGTACATTTACTGGGACTACACAAGACATATCAGGCCAAATGAAAGAAAAAGTTGCAAGGATTTCCACTTTGCAAGTTGGGCAGAATGCCTGGAAGGGACGAAATTTAATTCTTCCCATTAAATGGATACCCAGATGCCTAGTCTTAAGACTCAGATAAAGAATAGCTACTAGAAAGAGAATCATCTCTAAATATGGGCCAGAGAATTCAAGATTTCAAGTTTGGCTTCCTCAGTGTGCGAGTGAGACACTTAGAGTGACAGAAGATGAAGCGTCTCTGTGAGTTCAGTTAAGGACACGTCCCAATAAGGAAAAGCTGTGGGGCTTATGATTGTTTTGTAAAACAGTGTGAAGGGAATTGTTCGACATTCATTTGCACGTGACAGACTCACAATAATTCATTTCTTTAAATATGAAGCCCCAAATCACCCCATCTAAAATTAAGTTTCCTACCAACATTGCTTAGTAACTACACAGAGGAATGAACGCTGGCCTGGAGGCAGCACCCACAGATCTCCTGAAATAACGACACCCTCTTCCACTTACAAGAATCCTACTCAAGATGCTTGGGTTCTCGTCCCATTCCTCTGGCTCTAATGAGCTCTGTGGCTCTCACACAGGCTCAGTTCCAACATATAAAATGAGAAGGTTGTGTTTTTTAAGTCTTTAAAGTCCCTTCCAGTTCTAAATTCTTTGATTCATGCCTGAATCTCTGTCAGTCGATAGGAGTATTAAGTCAACTGACTTGGTCTTCAGAGTTGCAGAAGCATTACAGAGGCTCCCAGCTCTTCGGAAGTGCTGGTTCGTAGGAGGAATATATACCACTGCCGGAAAGCGAGTAGAGGAGAAACCTGTTCTTTCCTCACAAGGGGCATGAGCAGCCTCCACGATGGGCTGATGAAGGGGTGGGGTAGGAGAGAGCGGCAGACAGGGCAAGGATGCTATGATGGTGAAGAGGCAGTTTTGCCCTCAAGTGGCACTGGCCAGATTTTCCTTAACCACTGCTCTGATGTCAGCAGGCAGGCCACTGGCCTCCCAGGCCTCCCCTTCTGCAGCTGTGACTCACAGGACTCAACCAAAGAGTATCAAGACTTCCATGCCCTATTTGTCATGTTCATTAAGCAGCTCTCCCTGAATCTTAAACAAAACCAAACAAAAAACCATTCTCTCCAGTAACCCTCTGGCAGGGTTTGCCACAACAGAAGGTCTGAGGCAAAGAGAAATATCTGTACAAGAAGGACTTTTTCAAATAGAAGGGATAAATTCAAACTACTTCAATCACTTTGTGCTTCTGTCCTCAGCAGAGAAGAGAGACATTCCTTTTTTCCCCCCGAATTGAGAGGCTTGTCCCTATTCAAGGCTTTTCCATAGGCAAGAAGACCAATGCCAACTTCTCAATCTATAGGAAAGTTTTGTTTGTCCAACTAACCTACCAGAAGAAGAGTCTAAGTTCAATCTCTTTGTCTTGTTTTATAGATGATAAATATACTGCCTTGTTTAGGACACGTTTTTCAAAATGTTACCCAAAAGAGAACAGGTCAAAAGAATTTTCAAGTTTGATTCTTCTAACCGTACAATCTGAAATGTAGCAAGATGTTGTCCAAGTATAACTTGCTTAAGAACAATACTGTAAATTGAGATTTGTTCCTGGGTACACTATACATTTGTCACTTCTTGGACAAACAGTTTTGGTCAACTCCCTTCTGTTTTATTTGAATCAAAAATTCACTTTCATCCTAAACAGACATGACAAAAAAACAAGTTCTGTTTTGAAAAGTCTACAATATCAGCTCATTCTTTTACTATCCAGTCCTGCAACCTTACCTTGAGTATTTTTAGCCAGAGCCAATCTTTCAATATTTACTTTACGTATGTAAATAACACACGTTCCTTTTAGAAATGCTACTTACATTCCAAAAAAGCTTTGAATCTGATTGCCCACTGCTGTCATTTGAGTCTTAAGTGTTCTAATTCGAGTTTCTGGGTGACTGGAGACACCACCCTCATCTTATTGGATTCATTATGAATAACACAAGGATAATGACACGTGTGATTACTGCCAGACAGCTTGTCACCCTCTTTGAAGTTCCCCAAAGCAAGATGCCCCAAATGTATGTTCATAATTGTTTATTAGTTGATCAGATTACAAAGCAAACCTTAGCTTACTCAAAACAAACTGGCACTTTTTTCATTATTTAACCTGAGTTACAATGTGTCTAAATTAAACACAGAGTATAAATACTCATATCCATCAGTACATGAGCTGTTTGCATGCAGGTGCCATCATAAATAGAAGACAACCTGCAACAAACCTCTGTTTTACAAGAATTATTACTACTGTTGAAAATGGTCAAATCCCACTAAGTAAAATCAGATTATTTTTCTTACAAGGTGAATATACTGTGTGTTTCAGTGATGATGATTCAAAAATGATCACTTCAAATTGCTTATCTTAAGATTTTGGAGAATCTAATATCTAAAATCCTACCTGCTCTCTGGTTTTCTCATCCTCCTCATATTGTAGATTAAATCTCACAACATTGTTTTGAAAACTTTTGTCTGTCCTCCTTCTGACTCCACATCCTATTTTTATATAGTAAATTTGTGGACAATTTGATACCCAAAACTCTATGCCCATTTTCATCATATCTCCATGGTAACTACACATCCAGCACAATGTAAAACATCAGACCAAAGACAAAAATATATAGCCAAGAAGAAATTGATTTCTAAGTACTGACTCTCTGAACCAGCCCTGTATGCTTGCTATGGATTCCATCCTCAACATCTTTGTAAGGGAATTAACTGGGCTTTTTAAATCACCCTTTTTGGAGAAATGACATGAAGTTGATATACAAAATTGTTCATTATCCTGAAGGATTGCTTAAGATGTAATGGTAAAGGCAAAATAATTGCCTAGATTGAAATCCAAAGGGAAGGCAAATTATGAGGTCAGGTGTGGCTTCTCTATGAGTTGAGCAAAACTATTACTTCCATCAAGGGAATAATTGTCCTTTCAGCAGGAAACTCATTGGAACTCCCTTGAGTCACCTGTGAACAGTGTTGTTACAGATGTGACATCAACTCATATCCACAATCATAGTTCCATGATTTTTCAATGTAAACATTAAAAGCCCCGTATGACGATTTCATGGGCCTGCACATTCTCTTGATGGTTAAAGACGACAGGCCCCAAACGGTATTTAGCCCAGTGACAGTAACCCTGTAGATGCCTACCTAGAAGGGATGACCATTACAGCACAGTAACTCATGTGTTTATATGTCAGTTTCCCCAGCACCCATCATTATAATGTTCAGGTTTTGTAACACATCAAACATTACAACATGAGAGACTGTCAAAGGCTTACCCAAACTACAAAGCTATACTCTTGTTGGTGAATGATTCAGATAATTACAATGAAAATAGTATCAACAAGGTTCAGAAACTGAAACTAATACTAAAGAAAACAAATGAAGCTTTACTGTGTGGAAAAAGAATATAGGATTCCAGCCTAGAATCATAGACTCCTACAGTTGGAAAGTGCCATAGAGGTCATCTAGTTCAGCCACCCACCTGATACAGAAATTTTTTCTACAACCTTCTTAACAAGGGGCCATTCAGCCTCTCCTGGCTCATGTGCAATGCCCGAGAGTGCACTACTTTTGTTTGTTTGTTTTGGACGGGGGAGATAATTAGGTTTGTTTATTTATTTATTATTAGAGTTGTTTTTGTTTTTGTTTTTTTTAGTGGAGGTACTGGGGATTGAACCCATGACCTCATGCATGCTAAGCACTAACCCTACCACTGAGCTAAAGCCTCCCCTTCAAGAGTGCACCATTGCTACTGAGTCAGGATTTGCCTTGCTGAAACTTCCAGTCATTAATTCTGTTTCCTAGAGCTTTTAATTCAATTCTGCCATTTTCTATACGACCTAATTAGTTGGCTTTTAAAATACATACTGATAATAGTAGTAGTAGTAGTAGTAGTAGTGATAATAATAATAATAATAATAATAATAATAATAATAATAATAATAATAATAATAATAATAGCAAGCATTTATTGAGTACTCACTATGTGCCAGTCTTTGGACCAGGTATTTCATATGAACTCTCTTATCTATTTAGTGAATATGAGTGTAAACTCTGGAGCCAGACTGAGTTAGAATTCTGGCTCTGCCATCTACTAACTGTAAGCCATTAGAAAAGTCACTTAACCCTCTGTGCTTTGGTTCCTCAGCTATAAAATAGGGATAATGAAAACAAGGCCTACATGATAGGGCTGTTAGGAAAACTAAATGTTAGTGCACCTAAAGTGTTTAGAACCATGCCTGGCACATGATAAAGACAGTAAAAATGTTGTCCTGCTTGTTGCTATTGTTATTAATATTATAATCCCATTTTACAGCTGAGGACGCTGAACTTTAGTAAAGAGCTTAGGCAACTTAAGTAACAATTACCATTGTGAAATCACATCTGCAATCAGTTTATTATCCAACGTTTCTGCTACTGCTCGTGTGTTTGCTATTCCATTTAGCTTTGCATATTAGTCTATTGTTAAATAGATTCAACTCTGGGAACTCTTTTCAGTGTTTGACTTGTTCTAAGAGTTTGGAACCAAGAGTATGGTTTCTCTAAAAGAGACATTCCTAATACTATGTTCTTCCATGAAACAAAGCCATCCAGTGTTAACTGAGAGATGGTAAGAGTGTTTTTGGAAGATGATATTATAAAAAAAAGTATCAAGAATCATAAAATCATTCAAAGACTTGGATTCAATAATTCTACTCCTGGAAAGTTATTCCAGGGAAATAATTCAACAAAACAAATAAGCTGCTTACCCTCAAGTCTTTCTCACAGCGTTACCAGCTCCATGTCCTGAAACGATATTAGGGGTAAATATTAGGGGTATAAGTTAGGTAAATTATGATAAATAAACATGAAGGAAAGTTCTGTAGCTAATTAAAGAATCATTATAACATATAACATGGAAAGAAGTTTATGATATAATATTAAATGGTGGGGAGGGTACAGTTCAAATGGTAGAGTGCATGCTTAGCATACACAAGGTCCTGGGTTCAATCCCCAGTACATCCTCTGAAAAGAAGTAAGTAAACCTAATTACCTCTCCCCCAAAATTTTTTTAAATTTTTTAAGAATTAAATGGAAAAAGAAAAACCCAAAACTGAGTTATAACAGAATTATCGCTATTAAAATATGTACTCTTGAATATACAATTGGGGGAAAATAGCCCCAAAAAGGAAGTAATTCTGGTAAAATGATATGACCACTGGCTCACTTCAAAAAAAGTTTTTAAAAATATTTATACAATACTATACAGTAGTGAAAATATACTAAAACTACATGTATCAATATGAATAAATCTTGAAGAAAATAGTTTCAGAAAGATATATAGGACATAGTACCATTTATAGTTTTTATTTATTTATTTATTTTTAATTTTTTCTTCTTTTTTTTAATGGGGTGAGGTAATTTTAGGTTTCTTTATTAGTTTGTTTTTTTTAAACAGAGGTGCTGGGAATTAAACCCAGGACCTTGTGCGTGCTAGGCATGCACTTTACCACTGAGCTATACCCTCCCCCTTACAAAGTTTTTAAAACTGATAAATACCAAACCATATATTATTTTGGGTTACAAACATACATACACCTGTGGTAAAAGTTTTAATATTTGGATAGGAACAATAAACACCAAATTTAGGCTAGTGATTACCTCTGAGGCTTGGGAATAAAAAATGACCAGGAAGAGATTCCCAGGAAGAGACTGCTTCTTAAGTTGGATGGGGAGTGGCAGCCGAGAGGGACTGAAGAGAGATTTGAGGAGACTGCAAAACAGAACGCGCCGGGAGAAGCCGACGTGGAGCGAAACAGCACTTCATTCTAAAACATGATGGCGTGAGCCTGCGAGGCGCACTTGTTCTGCCCGCACATGCGCGTTGTTCACGTCTTTGTTCGTACTGCTTACGTACTACTACTAGCGCATGCGCGCCTTTGCTTTTTCGGTTCATAAGGCTTATATAACTGGCGCGTGCGTACATTTACTGTTTACCTATTACATAGGCGAGTTGTTGTGACCTTTGCCCTGGGTCCCACGGCCTACTCTCTTAAGGCTACCAACAGGGAGTAAACTGGTTATTTAACAATATACCTTCTACCCCTGATTCTCTACTCGCCCGAGGAGTTTGTTAAAAATAGGGATGCCAGGGCCCCACCACTAAGGATTGACATTCAGCTGGTTTAAAGTAAGGCCTGGGCCTCAGTAATTTAAAAAGCTCCCAGATGATTCTGAGTATCCAGTTCTCACCTACTCAGTGAGAGATGAGAACTAATTTTTTTTTTGTAGAGCTAAAATATATAATAATGATTAAAACTGATCTTCAATGTTGATATGTTTTAGCAATATAAATATGAGATTCTAAAAATGTATTATCTTGGACTCTGCTTAATTCATAAAATGAGAAAACCCTGCCGCTCTCCAAGCCTTGGTTATCTGTGGGCTCTCTGCTATCCACAGTACAAAGAACCCGGCATGTGCATTATGCAAGAATGGAAACCAAGCCCAAACAGATCAGGGAACCAGTACTGTTTAAATTGTCATGCCAGCAACAGCACAACTGAAAATGACACCCCCACAGTATTGTTTTCCCTGCAGAGCGAATTTCACAAGAGCTCCCTTGTAGAGGGTGACTTCCTCCTCCTCTGGGCCTCTATCTGACTGTAATAAAGGAAAGAAGAGAAAGAAGCCAATCTGTTATGTCTCTGCAAGGCAGGCTTGTCAGATTTCCATGAGGCCAGGCCAGCGGGTACAGTGGCAGAATCACCCTGTCGGCCAACAAGGAAGATAGCCGACTGCCTTCGAAGGCAGTCAGCTCTGAGGATGGTCTTCAATCCCCAAGCAGAAGCCAAAGGAAGCTACAGTGGCCAAGTCCGGGGCTCGGGTTAGAAAGATGAGGAAGGAGGGGCCCCAAAGTATTGACCAAAAGCAGGTCTACCCCACCCACTCCCCAGCCTTTCGCCCTCCTCAGTCTCCTCCTCTTCTCTGTTTCTTCCCTTCAGTCTCTTGGCATGGACCTCTGTCATTAATTCTGTCAGGTCTTCTTTAGAGATTAGAGAGGGGCGTGTGAAGATAAGGGTCTTAGGGATAAAGCAGTAATTTTTGTGGCAGGAAAGAACAGTGAAATAAACAAAATGTAGGAACATTAAGGAAAGAGCCAAATTAGTAGAGTAACCCTTATAGATGAAATTGTAGTTCCTTAGCAACTCAAAATTAATTGCTCTTAAAGAGAGAAAAGAAATGTTCCCTTTTGGTTAAAACAAAAACAAAACAAAACAAAAAAACCCAACAACTCACTATTGCACTATTTACTGCACGATCAGTCCAAAGTTCTGATGGAACATTCTACACCTGAGGTCCTGTTAGTCCAGGATTCCAGCATCAGAGACTGTGAGAATGTTTTTACTAAGGGACTTGAAAATCCCACTGGATCACAAAGGGTTAAGCATGGGATTAAAAGGAAGGAAGAGACATAAGGAATGAAAATGGCATTGATGAAATTTATTTGTATTAAAGAATACAAGCTTTTAAAATGGGGATATTTCAATTAAATATTTTGGCTGAGAGAGGCTAAGGAGTGCCTTGTTAAGAGCAGTGACTTTTTCTTAGAAAAGGGAATTTGTGTCAGTGAGTGGATCTTATGGTCCATTTGTAGGAAGAAGTTCATTTATCAAGGCTCAGAAAAGAGGCTTCTCAATTTTCTCTAGACTGAAGAACAGTGATTAATTCTGAGACATTACAGATGGATGTGCATGTAAACAAAACGTGGGCGGAAGCAGGAAGGTTAAGGAATACTACCATTGCTGTTATGCCTGGCATACAATTTTTTTTAATTTATTTCTCCAGACCTAATCATCCTTGCATCAAAAACAAAAGCTGAGGAATTAAGCTCTGATCCAAGAACAATTTTGATAATATTAATTATGTTGCTAAACAAACTCAGAAACAATAAAAATAAATCAAGCCATATTTCAGCTCCAGTGAAAAAAGCAGTGTCAGCCAAAAAGGCCCTAATAACAAGGGAGAAATGATTTTCAATCTTCTAAAAGAAGTCTAGCCATGAAGACAAAATAAGAAAAATTAGAACCTCTGGGAAGGAAAGAGAATAAAGCAATTTGCTATTTTAATAAGTAGTGTAGTCACTGTAAAAGTAGAAAAAGAAACGCTTTAATGACTGATGTGTGCTGGTGATTCTCTAGAACTATGCGATGAAGTTATCTAACAAGAATTTGCTCGCACTTAATTTTTCATTTGTGCAGTCATCAAGCAAGGAATGCTAAGACTTTCGCACAACCTGATGTCTTCAGTGGCAAAGACCAGTCAGACAAGTTTTCCAAATAGAAATAAAAATAAATGCAAAAAAAATAGAGACCAAGATTACATGGAGAAGATAGGGTTTGTCAAGAAAGAGAAGACGTATAATTCTTGGTCCCATGGGAATTAAACACCCACAGTCCAATTAAAAACTCAAATTAATTTAAAATTCAACAAATCAGCCAAATAAATTAAAAACTCAACACAAAGTCTTCATTATCATTTAGGTATCTAAATATACTACCTCATCAGATCATTCTGGATTATAAACACGACAATAATAGCTTATACATATGAATTTCTTTCACAGGAAGATGGGAAATGGTTAGCTCATTAAAGGTATACCACTGAGAGGAAAATTGAAAAAGTCATGATAGTCTCATCAGTGAGTATACACAGGCTAGAATATTATTTTCTAAACTGGGCCACAGGTGCTAGGTCAAAGGCCAAGTTCAAGTTGCTTGTCTTCCTACAAAGACATTGAATGCGTCTCTTGTGTAATTATTATCATGCAGATTCTCCAGCCTAGGAATGGATGATGGGTTAAGACACATTAATACCCATTTTACATTTGATTAGTCCACCTCAGCTTCCATGTCGAGGTTCCTTCCTCCCCAGTATCACTTGGCAGTTGTATCCCAGTGGTGGTGTCGACCACAACAAAGCTGTAGCTCAACTATCTTCTTTCATTCACTAATCCTTTATTCATTCATGCATACAGTCATTGACTGCTGATTTTAAGCAGTGGCATGAGGGGCCATTAGCTACACACTTTCACTCACTCACATTTTGTACCCCTAAACCATTTCTATGTCCAAATCCTAGAGATCCCACTGCATTAAACTTTCACTAACATTTATTTTTTAAGTGCTGGGCTGGCACTGGTGATATGGCTGAGACCATGCTCTGCCCAGGTCTCCATCCTCAGGATTATAGAGTCGGGGGAGTGTCTGCTTGGGCTAAGGAAGGAACAGAATGGAGTCAGAAAGAGAATTCTGATTTCTTAAGACTTGTAAGCTGGAAAAGATATAGAAAGGAGGCAAGGTGTAGACATCCCTAAATATTCTCAATTTAGCAAAGCTAAAACCTATAACTGCATTAGATCCTCATAGTGTGCCTCTCAGAAACAATCTTTAACAATAATTGAACACATAAATACATAAATGGTTCCTGATTTACATGTATCTGATACTGGTTCTATCCCTAATATGGAACAGAACACTCTACAAACACATTGAAACATTTGCAGTCAGGTTACTTGTGACTCCACAGAGAGGTGGGATAACTTGCCTATGATCACTCTGCTGGTCTGTGGGGAAGACAGGATTCCAACCCTGTTTGTCTGGCCCCGGGCCCCATGCCCTTAGCCACCCTTCTGCGTGAGCTGTTGATGCAACTAATTTCACTTGTCTTCCCATTCTGGAACTCTTTGCAATGTAACAACCATAATTATTTTGGTGTAGGAGTCCTCTGTGATATAAAGAAAATAATTCTTGCCTGAGAGTTCTGCTCTTGCTCCAACTTTCCTAATTAGCCCTGTGAACAAGGGCCAGTGTCCTCACCTCCTTACCTCTCAGTTCCTTCAACTAAAAAATACTAACATGGCACTGAATGGTCTCAAAAGTCTTTTTCATTCCTAAAATTCAAAGTTTTAGGAGACAATACATTCTAAATCAGGGATTTTAAACTAAGGTGTATGTCACAATTTAAAGTTTTAGCCTATAATGACATGTTTGCACTTGAGTGTACCTTAAAAAAAAACCCTGTAGAATTTTTGTTTTGTGAAGATCTTTAAAACACTGTATTTTGAGGGGGGAATTTTTAAACACATTGTATTCTGATAAAATCTCAATCTGAAAATGATCTCATTTCATTCACCTTTTTCAAGAGAGTAAGTCCAGCTCTGGCAATGCCCTGACTGCTGGAGCTCCTCTCCTGAGGTTCAGTAGAGACAGGCACTTTCTGCAGTGGCATCTGAACACCTCACCAGACATTATGATGTGTTGGTAGTGGTGATGGCCAATGTTGATGGTAAATGGAGAATACTGGAATGCAGGAAGGTGGGAGAATGACAGGTGGTGGCAGAGGAGATGGTGCTGCCTGCCTAGCAGAGTAACACCTGCAGGTGTCCAAGCTCATCGTCAGTGCTGACTTTGTATAAGGAAAACAAGCTTCATGCATATTAGTATGTAAGTGGTTGCCAAGTTATGCACAACTGGTACTAACACACTCAGCCCTTCTTCTGGCCTTAGTGCCCCCCTTCCTCCTTCTTCTCTTGCTCCAGTTCTTATCTCCACCTGCTTGAATCCCTGCCTAGACAATAACTTAGAGTTGAGGGGATGCCTGCTTGGGCAGGAGTGGGGACAGAATTGAGCTACAAAAAGAATCCTGATTTCTTGAGCTTCTGAAGTTAGGAAAGACCAAGCAAAAGGATCCAAGATGATAACACGTCTAAATATTCTCAGTTGCATAAAGTTGGACCCTGAAACTGCACTAAAAACCCATCGGGTTAATAGCTAACATTTACTAAGAGCTTACTAAATGACGAGCACTACCTTAAAAGGCTTGTACATACTCACCCATTGTTACTCTAGCTCTGAAATGGAAATTATTGTCCCTGTTTTACAGATGAAAAATCTAGGCACTGAGAAGTGAAATAAGAGCTGTATTACAAACTCAGATGGTCTGATTCCAGAATCAGTGCTCCTAACTGACACCCTGTGCTGCTTTGGTGTAGAAAGTGTGCCAAGGAAACCCAGAATCTATCTCATAAATAAGGAAGCCAAGATCAGTGAGACTTGCTCACATCCACATAGCTAGTTAAAGGACTAGCCAAGAAAACCCTAAAACTCCCATCTTCCAGAACAGCAGCTTGCCTATCTTTTGCTGACTCTGATGGGTTTGGGAGCTGAAGACACAAGAGGGAAGTATCTCAAGTTTCTTATTCTTGCTTCACGTAGATGCTGTTCCACGTCCTTGCTAGCTTTGTTGTTCTCCTCTGAGAGGTTCTGGCTTTTCTGAGATGTGGCACCCCAAAACATACTCGGATTGAGTATCTCCATCAGCAAAGGCCCACTGCCCTTCGTAAGGCAGTTTGTTTCCAAACCAGGTGTGCCCAACACACAGCAAGCCAAATGCTGAGACGCCAAGGTTTGCAGCAGGCTAAAGGCTTACTCACAAGACAGCCAAGCAAGGAGACAGGAGAGGAAGTCTCAAATCTGCCTCCCTGAAGGTGAGAGGCTCGGAATATTTAGGGGATAAGGAGGTGAGGAGGTCTGAGGTGTGGGGAAATATGACTGGAGACAAGAAAAGGTGACATAATTGGTGTTCTGTGCAGGCCTATTTGAGTTATATGCTTCTTCATGGGATGTACCTTGAGAAAATGGTGGCGTTAGCATGAGCTGAGGGTGGAGTTTGGACCTTCTGACGTCAGAAGGTCATCCATCGGACACTCGGGCAGACCCAGTTGAATGGTTGGCAGTCTTGGGCAGTTTGATCTAGGCATGACTAGCTCCAGGTTCCTGAAAAACAGCTTAGTAACTGTTACTATAGCAACCCACACTTCCCAGGTGTTATCTATAGGGGGTGTTTAAAGGAATCGTGTGATATATTGTCTCAGCTTCATGAAGCTTGGAGAAGATGTGGTTTGCAAGCACAATTAAGGCGAGCTTGATCGGTGAATGCAGGTTACAGGGAAGTTTTTATGAAGCAAGTTTTGGTTTAAGGTATCTAACTGACGACTGCCCTTGGTTTCAAGTTTACCCACTTTTTACCCAAAAGAACATTCATCATCAAGGACAACTGACACTCTGAGCAGAACACACCCCAACTTTGGAGGTTTTCTTTTTTCAAAGTATCAAACACACACACACACACAGTGCAGACTCTTGAACCAGACTGACAAGGCCCTAATCCAGTTCTACCACTCACTTACCACTGGGGAACTCAGCTTCTACCTCTGAGAAATGAAGCTAATAAGCCTCACAAGGGCATTGTGAGGACCTGCTGGGAGTAATACTTGAGCATTTGTCAGCTGTCTGGGTAACATTAGTTCTAAACAATCAACCGACCCTGAAAGATTATTTTTAAATCTCTTGCTAAGGAAACTTGAATAATCTTTTAAGTCCAATTGATGTGTGGCAATTATATGTTTGACTTGACTTAGCCCAGGACAGCCCGGAGCGAGCTTCAGTATTCTAAGACCTGGACTCCATTCTTTCCTGGTGTAACCTGAAAATATATCCTTCATTATTCTAGAGCATCCTGGAGGTGAGTATTAAATCACACACACACACACACACACACACACACACACACACACGATACTTTCTAAGGAAAAACAATAAATTTCAAAGGTAATAAAGCATATTAAAGTATATTAAGAGGACAAAACAGCCCTCTCTCTATCAGATGATCAGCACAGAGACCTAGATCCACAGTGGAGACAGCAGGCCACACTACTGCTTAGCCACATTAACACACTTTGGGGGCTGGTTCTAAGATTCTAAACTCACCTAGCTCATTACCCTGAACACAAACCAGGCCAAGACTCTGAAATTGCTGCCTTTTTTTTTTTTTCTTCATTAAGCAAGATTAGATTCTGCAGCAAGACATCCCTCATTCCCTGTGTTAATTTCTGCAAAGGAATGATTGCAAACCTGAGTTTGCATAACTCCCTGTGCTATAGCCAGTCCCCAAGGAGTCAGGGAGTGAGGGTGAAAGATTTGTTCTTCAAGTGTTGTTAATTTCAACATTTTTGTGTATCTTTAGAAATTTTCCAGCATGTTTTGTTTTAATCAAATGGAACATTTACAGACATGTACATTGTTTTTGTGTTTTATTTGATATATTGACATATTGTAAAATATGTCAAACAAAATCATGATAAACCTATTGACTCAGAGGCATTTAACCCTCTCAATGAATTCACATCTGTTTGTTTCAAAGGCTTCATTTTCCTAATTAGACAGTAAAAATAATTTGAGAAATTATCAAAATCAGTAAACACTTGAAATGGATAGCATAGACCTTCTAAAAATGAAACTGTATCTATTTACCAGTTGAGAACCATATTATGGTTAATCAAATAAGAGATATGAAGCTGCAGTTGAAGTTATTACATTCCATCTTCCTGGGTAGTAATTTAAATTTAAATAAATTATATTTAAATCAATTCCATCCTAAATTATGTGCATCAATGCAATCATTATGAATAGTAGATGGAGCAGATTTAGATAAATAACACTTAGAGATGGGTAAGATGAATAAAAAAGAAACTGTCTTCTTGTTCTAATTTAGTTAAATGAAACATTAAGGAATAAGTAACCATTTGGGGATGTCTGTGATATGAAAAGTGACTTTGTGACCTCATGGAAGGGACATGATAGGAAGAAAGCTTTCAAACTCATTTTTGTCCAATCCACCCAACCAGATTTGCCAGATTTTATATCGATTCATTTTACTTGGTGCTAATCAACTTAAATCTTTTAAATGAGGTTATATAAGAAGGAATCCAAATATAAATTTCTAAAGAAGTGAAATGAATTATTAATCAGCATTATAAAATTTCAATTTGCTTCCACCTCATCAACCTGTATTTCAAATTCATATTTATCTTATAGTATGCTTCAGGTTTGTATTCTAAGAAGCCATATCATCAAAATCAATAATGAATTCTTATGAAATAGTCATATGAAGTTCTGAATTATAGAAAACATTCAGGGAGAAATTATTTTGGCTTAAAGAAACTATTCTTTGAAGGCAACAGAAATTCAAACGTCCGCTATGCCGCAGTTACAGACTGAGGTTGTATATTAACTGATTAATTAGTATAATGGCATTTTCCTTTATGATCAGCACCAGAATCTTATTTCATTGACTTTACTTCCATTCTCTTGCTGGCCTGTGACCTTATCATTCTTGAATGGCAAAGAGAGTCTTTTGTTTGTTCTGGGTGTGGTCTCATACATGTTGGGCAGAACAGCAAAGCAAAGCAGGATGCACGTGTATGACCAAAGCAGAGCAATTGTATGGGTTTTATTCTCAGTGGTGCTTCATATTAATTTCCTGTGGTTTATGTCTTAATCCTTAATTGCTCCATTTTACAACCAGCTACCAGTTGCAGATAATGCAGGTCACAGTCCGCAGATTAGTCAGACTGACTCCTGAGGACATTCTGCAACTTTGCCGACTGCATTCAGAGCAGAAGGCACTGTGGGGTCACAATAGGCAGGCGGTGGGGTAAAGAAGTTAGTTTAGGGTTGCGGATCTCAAAATGTGATCCCTGGACTAGCAGCATCAGCATCACTTGGGAATGTGTGAGAAATGTGAATTCTTGAGCCCCAGAGCTAGTGAATCAGTAATTCTGAAAGTGGGACCCAGCAACGTGAATTCGAACAAGCCCTCTAGGTAATTTTGATACACACTAAAGCTCAAGAACTCTTGGATTAGAGTGATTCCTCAGTGTCATGATTTTTTTAGAAATGTGTATGTTGATTTTATCACAGAGCTTCAAAAGACCCAAGATGATGGTCACATTACATTGTCACGTATATGGCTATGACAAACTAGGGAAACAAATATTAAAGATTTATGAGCAGTCTAAAGTGCACAATATTTTAAAACAAAGTCAACTTTACATTTATGGCATGGAGTTTGGGTAGAGAAGGAAAAAAGACATGAATCCCCTTTCCAAGACCTACCACCCACTGTGACAAAGGCTCTCTGGCATCAGCTTCTCATGGGACTACCAACTCCTGGCAGAAGAAGCTTGGAGGTAAGGGCGGGAGCTCAGGCATCAGCTCAGGGATACTTGGACCACCATCATCGTCATGGGGTACCTATCATGCTGACTCATTTTTTTCATGTATTTGTTCATTCATCCTCCAAATATTTAATAGAAAACCTGAGCTCATTTGTGCCTGGTCAAAACCCTTGCCCTCACAGAGTTTACATCGTTTCTGAACCAGGCCAGGAGGAGTCAGGACTGACCCACCAATACAGCTTAAACTGGAAGGCATGCATGATCAGTGCATGTGGGACAGCACTGCTCTCCCCACGGTCATCCTTTTCCCCACTCTTAGCCTTTCCTGGGATCTCCCAAAAGGGAGTAGATGCCAGCCTCCAACATGGAGTTTGGCAAACCTAATGTTTACTACTGCATTTAGAGAATCAATGAATTTATCTGAACTTCAACTGCTGTGAATGAATTTAAGACTTACATGAGAAACAAATAATGGGTACTTTTATTCTTTCTCTCTCAGACTTTTTTATTTTTAAACTCTTGCTCCCTTCAACCCCCAGCACCTCTATTAAATAAATACATAACTAAATGCATAAATAAATAAACAAATAAGCCTAATTACACTCCTAAAAAAAACAAACAAAAAAATAATTTAAATAAAAATCTTGCTCCTTATCTGGGTGTAGTCTTTTGTTGTTGGGGTTTTATTGTTTTTTAAATGAACATAGTAGGGGGTTTTGGGAAGTATTTGATAATAGTACAAATTCAAAGCCCTACTTTTTTCTAAAAATAAATTTAGGCAATACAGAAATTTCCAATAAGAGATGCATATATGTCACATTTATTGGGAAAGAAATGTAATACAAAAGTCATGAAGGGGGTAGGTATAGCTCAGTGCTTAGCATACACAAGGTCATGGGTTCAATCACTAGTACCTTCATTTAAAAAATATTTAAAAAGTAAAATAAAATGAATAAATAATAAAAAAAGAAAGTCATAAAAAGGAGGAGGAAGCATATAGCTAGCCCCAAAAGCTAACGTAGTAACTGTGCATGATTAGTAATTCTATTTTTGCCAGAGAGAGAGCAATCCAACGTGTTGTTCTTAGAATGGCAAATTTGGAAGTCAGTTTTTTAGAAGAGATTTTTCCCGTAGTACTAAGTTCTAAAATAAAATAAATCCTTCATGAGATGCCTTATGTAGGAGACATTGTTAGATATTTCAGCCAATAAATTCAAAAGTTTTATAGCAAATCTTGCCCTTGCGCTCTCTAAAAGTTAAACTCAATAATGGAGATTCTGGAGAGGACTAAGTTAATGTCACATAAATATACAGCTCTACTATCAGAGTGATCTCATGTGATACCAGGACAGGTCTTAAAATCACCAAAATTGGATGGATAATATGTCCCTTAATCTTAGCTAAATGCCACTTTTCTCTGCTTAGCTTTTGAAAGGAGTAAAATAATTGACAACTCAAGGTTATTCTCCAACTGGAATGTAGTATTGGGATTTTATGTGGCTAACTGATAGAAGAGACATAAATCTTGTACATCAAGTAAGGAGGTAGCAAGGCTGACATTCTATCAACTTGAAAACCTTGCCCCAAACTGTCTACTGTGAGGGAAGATGGACTGCAGAATACTTGAGCCAAAGCCAGAAATTTCCCTCACAAAACACCTTTGTCTCCATTCTAGTACCCAGCTGAGGTCCCTGAAGAAATATGCAAATCCGCAGAATTGCCTGGGACTCATCTTCCTGGCAATCATGCTTGAGCAGAGCCTGGGATACATGAGCTTGACCTGGAAAATTTTCAGAGTAGGTATCATCACTTTTGCCGCTTAGCCATAGAAAAAGTCTAGTAATGTTCCTGTGGAACATTTGATTCTGAACAGCATAATTTCCTGACATGCCTGCCAGAATGAATTAGCTACAAAATGTACAGCCAGGCACCTGCATAACATAATCCGCTGCATGGAGCTATTTGAATTCTGCTCAATGACCATGAGTGTAGCAACTGGAACTTCAGCCATTCTTTCTGGTAGAAGTTAGATAGAAGGAAAAAATTGCTTATAAAGACTCTCCCCCAATGATTAGCAGATACAAACTTACTGTATATAAAACAGAAAAACAGCAAGGTCCTACAGTATAGCACAGGGAACTAGATTCATTATCCTGTAATAAGTTGTAATGGAAAAGAATATGAGAAAGAATATACATACATATATATATATAACTGAATCACTTGCTGTACACCATAAACTAACACAACATTGTAAATCAAGTATACTTCAATAAAAATTTGTTGAAAAAATTTTAAAAGCATAATACATGCTATTAAAACTATATCATAAGCACAGAGGCTTATCAGTATGATTTGCTATGGCAAAAAGGCTTGCATTCTGGTAATAAAAAATGGCTTCCTTGAGAGTGTTGTTTGATTTCATCAACTTTCTTGGGTCCCTTAAATTTTTAAAGGCCATCATCAAAAGAAGGGTATTCAAAGCCTTTAACAGTTAGGGATCTATGTTAAGCCATGTGAGGACCAACATAAGGATTGTCCAGTGAGTGAAGCAGTTCAAACTTCTTTGCAGGGCAATGAGATTTCCCTCTTTTTTTTCAGTCGTGATCCCCAAGATTCCAGGTTCTGGGCAGCTATCACCTATATTCAACTGCTTTGTCTCAAAGCACCTGTGTTATGAGCCATACAAGAAACTTCCATGCTGGCCACATAAAACAAGAGAGTAACTGGGGTCATTGTCCCTCAGCTGGTGTACAGTCTCCCGGGGAGTTCTGCCACATCCCAGTCCAAATATGCCTTTCTGCAAATGCTGAGAGACTGGGAGACAGTTACACGGGATGCCCTGCTCAGGAATGGTGCTCCTTAGTGTTTGCCTCAAGCCTATTATAAGACAAGGCTTTACAAGCCTGGCTCCTATCTGAATTTTATCCATGAAATCAAACATTGAATAGATATCAGAGAATGCTGTAACAGTCATTTTCTTAGCCAAAACACAGAAGGAATCTCCTGCTCGTCCCCAGGGCTGTAGGCTAGAGGGGGATAAATCTCTGTAGTTCATCTCTGACTCATTATTAACTTTAATCCGATTTTCCTTACTTCTCCCCTGCCTCTTTTTTGGGGAAAGAGAATTGATTGTTTTGTTGTTCCTATAGTTGTTATTATAAAAATTTGCTGTCAGTATGTTGTTTCTAATACTTGCCTGCTTTGGGTCCATCTCTTTTGTCTATTTATTTATTTACATTAATTTTTGAATAGGCACAAAATTCAAAAGTACAAAAATAGTAATAAAAAGTTTTCTTCTTATCCAGCTCTCCCAAATATCCAGTTCTGATCTCCAGTTGTAGCTGTCATTACTAGTTTTCTTGTCTATCTTAAGATTTTTCTATGCATATGTTGTTTTTTTAAAACAACAAAAATACCATATTAGTTATTAGCACGTTTTTCTGCATCTTGATTCTTTTTACTCAACAATATATCTTGACAATCACTTTACATATTAATACAAACAAATGTGCTTCATTCATTTTAAAAGCAACATAGCATTTCATCCCATGGTTGGGCTACAGTTTAATTTGTCCCCACCAGTGGACAGTTAGGTTGTTTCATTTGCTGTGATAAACCAAGCTAAAAATAACATCCTCACACATTTGTTTTGTCTGCACAGGTGAGTATATCCATAAGGTACTTTCCTTGAAGTGAACTCACTAGTGAAAGGGTCTGCATGTGTTTAATTTTAATAACTGTTGTCAGATTGTCTCCCAAAGAGGAGTGTAGTCATTTACTGTCCCCCTACCAATGTCTCAGAGTGCCTGTTTCTCCACACTTTGACCAACCAAGTGCATTATCCAACTTTGTTATCTTTGCTAATTTGATAGGTGAAACTTTTATCTTTACAATTCTAATGAAAAATATACTCCTCCTTTCCTGCTTTTATACCTCTTGTATCTTTTCTTGTGTTGCATGGGCTACTACCTCCAGAACAGCATTAAATAATCATGATGAGGATGGATAGCCTTGGCTTGTCCCTGCCTTTCATGGGAAGGAGCCTGAGGTTGCCCATTAAGCATGATTTGAGCACCTGGGTTGAGATGTAGGCGTATTGCCATGTTAAGGAGGTATCCATTTATTTCTGTTATTAAGAGGTTTATTATTATTTATATATTTTACCAAGAATGAAGCTTGAAGTTTTTCAAATGTCTCTCAACATCTAAGTTCATGCTTTTCAACCCTTCTCACCAACTCAGCCGTGTATTCGATCAGTCCGTGTTCAGCCCTTTACTTGTCCTTGGCCATCCAATCAGCAGTGGCCTCCATCCTGGTACACATGGTAGTGGATACTGTGATGTTCCACTCAGATCCCTCCCGCTTCACTGCAGGTGCTAAAAGCTCCTACCTACATCCTTCCCTGGGAATTCCTTTAGGTCACAGACTCTGCTCAGCCTTAGCCCAAGGTTGTACCTATCTGGCTGATGCGTGTGTACAAAGGGCGGCTGCACCATAGCCCCAGTTTGGGGGTGACTCTGAAAAACCATCCCAGTTCCAGAACTCCTGATAGAACAGGCTGAGGCTTTGCACCTGCGTTATGAGTCAGCTTCTCCCTCTGTTGCGGTCCTGCCTCCTTCACTTCCTTAAATCTGTATCTCCAGAGAGAAATCCTTATTAAACCTTCTGTATATGACTCTTTGTTTCAGTGTCTGTTTCTCGGGACCCAATCTAAGACACACAGAAGGCTGTGAGCCCCTTTGTGATAGATATTTTCCACTTGTCCCTCCAGATCGCCACTCCCTCCCACCTGGCTTTCTGCCCCTTGAGGCTTACTTGTGTCAATTACAGTAACAGGGCTCCTGAGCCCTGGCTTCCTGTTGGATTTAGTCAGTGGAGTGCCACCATCGAAGATCCAAGGGAGAGAGGAGGTAGGGTTGGATGTTTATTCCCTGATGGAGGTTTGCTGGGCCATTTGATTGATCAGATTGGCTTGCTCTACGTGACTGTCCTTCCATATTCTGGCAGTATCTGTCTCTTTTGTCCCCTCAACCTAGAGAAAGTAAAAATTCTATTACTATTATCACTTGTGGTTTTCCACCTGCCATACCTTTTTAACTAGTCTCCCTTATAAATAAATCCTCCTCAAATTATCCAGGTATGACTGTTCTATTTCCTCTGTGGCCTAAGATTAATTTATATACTCATCAGGTGTATGCAGCAAGCTGGATTCCCCTCATTGCTTTTTGCAAAGTTTTAGCACAGGAAGGAAGAGGATTCAAGGAAATAACAATAATAGTAGCTAATATTTACCGAGTCCTAACTAAGTGCCAGGAACCTTCAAATAAAAAATAAAACCAGATTTAGTTAAGGAGAGACTTCATTTGAAAGGATTATTGCCAGGATGGGAGGTGGCTGAGGAAGGGGCGATGGCAGTAGGAGGGGTCTAGTCTGCAAGGATCTCTAGGGTTAGGTAAGATGGGGTTTTCTTTTATGGAGCAGGGTAAACAAGGCTGGAAAGAATGTGAAGCGGGAGAGTGGGATGAAAGTGCGGCTGCATGGCTGATTTGAGAGTAGTTTAGAGAATGTTTACCCTGAAGTCAACCTATTTTCAGGAGAAGACGTTAAGGGAGGAGCTGCATGCTAACTTGTAGATGCGTCAAAGTTCAGGGGTCTGAGGGAAGGAGAGAATCCTAACCAAAGTTTAATTAACATTTCGTTTTGACTACTCAGTGGGGACTGAACAGTTCAGCTAATTATTTATGAGGCAAGAATGGGAATTTAGAGGGTCCCTGTCTGGCCATTATGATAGGTAAACAAGGGAGCACCTGAGATGTATGTAGGTCGTGTGGGGAAGGATGTCTCTTTGCAATAAACCATTTTCCAGAACACAATGGGTGGGGGCATTTCTTTCTGTCTTTTTTTTTTTTTTTTTAATTGAAGTACAGTCAGTTACAGTGTGTCAATTTCTGGTGCACAACACAATGTCTCAGTCATGCATATACATACATATATTTGTTTTCATACTCTTTTTCATTAAAGGTTATTACAAGATATTGAATATAGTTAGTTCCCTGTGCTATACAGAGGAAACTTGTTTTTTTAAATCTATTTTTATACATAGTGGCTAACATTTACAAATCTCAGACTCTTTAACGATAGCTATTTTCCAGGCTCACAAAGCTCAAGGTAAAATCCAACAATGTCAGCACCAATTTAAGAGTTTTATATGCATTCTCTATCTAATCCTCTCAACATCTCTACTTGTTAAGTATGTAGTAGGGTGGTTAAGAGGGTGCCAATAAATTTAGGCAAGTTACTTCAGTTTCCTCTCTGTAAAAGAGGATTAATAACAGTTCTGACCCCATAGGGTTCTGTGAGGGCTAAACAAAGTAATACACACAGAGATGTTTACAAGCAGCTTCTGGTGCAGAGTGAGTGTTCACTGTACCATATTAACTATTGGGGTAAGTAATTTATCCGAGTAAGTAATTAAATCCCTCCCAGATTGCACACTTTTATCCTCTCTTCTCTACTGCACTCCCCAAGTGGGGAAAAAAAAAGATAACGTCGGAGAAATTTTAGACAGAGTTATGATCAATTTTCCAGAGTTACTGTCTACAATTTGAGAAAAAAGAAGGAAACAGAATCACTTTTTTTTGTATTTCTCTAAGCTGAGGGATTTTGAGGAGGTAGCAGAAAAAAAAATTTCTTACCTCCTAGAGTTATTATCATGCTGTTAGCAGAGTCTGTGATCACTCCAGGCTGGCCCTGGGGCTGCAGCCAAGAGCCCCCCCCCCCCAAGTTATCAAGCCCTCCAGAATACCCCCATTCTATGTGGGGCGTGCCTGTATTTCTAGATGGAATAAGGCTGTAAAATTCTGCAAAACTGTTATGACTTAATTTCTGCTAGACCAATTGGCAAGAGCTCTTGACATACTTTATCATAGGGGTTGTTGTTTTGTTGTTATTCTACTACTAACTGTTAGTGATTTTATTTCTTCTCATTTGCTCTACCTTATTTTCTAAGAGGAATAATTTAGTCGAAGTATCTAATATTCTTCTCCCTCCTCCTGGATCTGACCAAGCTCTGGAAAATCTGGAGGCTAAAATGCACCACTTGGTTGGATATTGATAACAATGGGTAATGATGGCTAAGTTTTTAAGCATGATCACTAATTAGCACACATTTTATTTTTTGATATCTGGAGCTGGTCATTTTTAAACTCCTAATTCTCTATACAACAATTTTTTTCAGTAATAACCATGAAATCAAATTGATAATAGTAATGGCCAGAAAAATCGACAGTATGTTTTTTAATTTATTGAAATTTGTATGTATAAAACATGACAGTAAAATAAATAACAAAACAAAGATTCCATACCAAAAAAATGTAATGTATTAATCTTGTTTAATTACATTAATTTTAAGGGAAAATATTATACGAACATATTGATCTTTCACAGTAATGAATGATATTATGTTACTCAAAAATTGGGTTCACCAAAACTGGGTTTGCCTCTTGGTGAGTGTCAAGCGAAAAGGTGCAACCCAACAAAGGATCAGGAGAAGGAAAGATTTATTACTTGCAGTAAGTAAGGAGAACAGGGGACATCTTTCCCAAGTCAGTGTCTCCCAGAACAGAAAAACTAGGGAAGTTTTAAGCTAAAGATACATGCATATTCATGAAGGGGCCACAGATTCCAAGTTTTAGCTGATTGAAAGTCACAGTCAACAGTCAACATCATCCCTTAGGTTCCAGTTGATCTGGTGGTTAAGCTCTTCTGCCTAATCTTTACCATCTAAATAGAATTTGGAGTCTTTACAACTGATACATTACCTTTACTTTTTTTACTTCTCTTGCCTGATAACAGTCATTTGTTTCTGCATTTTTTTTTTTTTTTTGTCCCCCTAAGATCATTAATTACTGATCCCAGTTCAAGGGTAAGCATTGTGGCCAGGCTTAAATCACAAAATGGCTTAGGCCAAAAATGATATCTCATGTCAAGAAAGCTCTGCCTGGTTTTCTTTCTTTGGGGACCCTCTCTCTTATGTGCTTACAATTAAGAGGTTAATTGCAATTAAAAAAGAAGAATTCCAACTAAAATTAAGATATCATTTAAGTTAACTAAGATATTTTAAGTATGAACTAAAACTTGTTAGCTTTCTGCTTAGGAGTTCCAGCCTGCTCCAAATCATGAGTTTCAGTGTTTGCCCCAAACCCTTTATGAGATCAGGCCTAGCCCCTATCTGAATTCTGTCCACAAAACTAAAAGCTGTTTAGATATTAGAAAATGTAACGTTACCAAACAAAAATATTTCACCTCCTAGTTCAAACTGTTTCACTGTTTTAAATTTTAAATCCAAATAACAGCTCCAAGCAGTCACATAGAATAACAAAATCGAAGTAATTCAGGTTTTCTTTATCTTTACAGGCATTATGCCATCATTGTTCATCTATTGTTTAGATGCAGGAATATTAGTACCACCGGGGTCTCAGACATGAACTGTGTCTCCCTTGCCCCCAACCACCCTCCCCCCAATATAGCTCAACAATTCCAAACCATAGGAATTTATTTTCAAAATGAATTCTTGTAGTTCAGCCCCAAAAAGCCAGGGGCCAATTGTGTAACTGGGAATTCTCTAACTGCCATTAGAATACAATGTTCATTTTTAAAGTAAATAATAAAAATGCTAATTTGAAGTTTATATATATTATTCAACACTATGCAGCAGTTGTTTACAAATAAATAAAACCTTTTTTTAGGGAGAAGTATTTTATCACTGACATTGTTTAGAATTGCCAGTGCATGGCCGATTTTTATTACTGTTTTTTCATTCTTTGCAGACAATACACTCCAACATTACCACTTACACTTCCTCAGTCTTAGGGTGAAACTGATATATGATTGAGTATATATGATTAAGATACTGGTATATGAATGCCCTTATTCTTGGATTCTACACGCTGAAGTATCTAAAGATGGAGTTTAACAATGTCTACAACTTAATTTCAAATGGCTAAGATACACAGCACATAGATAGAGATAATGATGATGAAGACATTGTTAAATGTTAACACTTATTTAATATAAGTAATGATCATTGTGATGCAGGAAAATGGATGTGGGGCATGAGGAGGGCTGTGTCCCAGGTCTCAGATGAGCCCCTGGGACGTGCCCCGCCAGGTGTGGGTCCTTGGCTTTGCTCAGGAAAGGATTCAAGTGCCAGCCACAGTCGAGTAAATGTAGATTTATTTAAAGAGATACATACTGCATAGAGTGTAAGGCAAGAGAAAGGCAAGGAAAGAGGTGTGTTAATTGGGTGCTCGGGTTAAAGTAAAAGTAGGTACACACTCCGTAGACAGAGTGAGGGCCATCTCCAAACAGGAAGGAACAGAAAAAGGCCGCTAGGCGTGGTGTTGTCAGTTTTTATGCGCTCAGTAGCTTCACAGGCCTACAGGTGGGACCATTCCAACTTCCCTGGGGAAGGGGCTGGGATTCCCAGGAATTGGGCCACCGCCCATTCTTTGGCCTTTTGCGGTTATCCTTGGTGCCTGCAGGCATGTTACTTATCACAAGCTGTTACAATGAGCCTATAATGAAGCTCAAGGTCTCCTAGAAGTCAAACCTCTTAATCCTCAAGGCCAACTAGGAGTTGAATCTTCTGCCATTTTGGTGAGTATTCCACCATTTTGGTGTTAAATTGCTGTCATTCCTTGGGTGGCTATGCCCTGCCCCCTTCCCTCCTGTCTCAATTGTACTATTCTTTAAATTATTTTGAAATTTTTCATAATGAAAAATTGTGAAAAGCACTACCCACTGGCAAATACAATTAGAGAAAATATATATAAATATATACATTTATTTTTAAAATATACATATACATTTATATTTTCAGTTATGAATGGTGTCCGTTTTTCCTCACCAACTTTCTAACATATAAATATATTTTAAATCAAATGATAAGAGAAGTTTGAAATCTTAAAGAATTGTCATTCTCCAATTTTATGCAATCACCCAGTTTATGTTGAGATAATCTCTATAGTTTTTGATGTGATGACTGACTGTATTAAAATAATGTGCTTAAAATTGTAGCAGTGCAATTTTTTCAGCTTGAATAGGGTCGCAGTTGGTTGAGTGGGTTATTATCTATGGTTGCAATCCTTTAAAAAGACTTTCTTTGTATATCTATTTTGTCTAAGTAACAGTTTTTTAAAACTCAATTCATAAGTTCTCCATTTCATTTCATCCTTTTTGTATGGTAGTTATATAGTCGTTATATATCCTTTTATAACGTAGTTTGTTTTATTAATTTGAAAATCAATTGAACCTAATTTTTTTGTTTCTTTCTAGTCCTAACTTTGTTGATTCACCTTAGAAATTAAAACCTCCGTTTTCCCTCCCATCTGTGTCTTCTGTGTGTCTCCTTTACTTCTGACTCTTCTGGTGACCAAATGTGTGTGTGGATTTTCCCCACACCAAACAATTCTCTGCAACACCAGCTACAATTTAACTTAATTCTAACACTAATGTCAAGTCCCACAGGTTAAGGGCTCAGTTGCACAAAACTGCTCCAACCCCACTTTGGATACTAATTGCAAGCAGTAGGTCTCCAGGTTACTCATAACTTCTGTCCAATTTTGCTACAAATTGGAAGTCCCCATGACACCCTCCTTAGGTTTCATTAATTTGCTAGAGTGGCTCATAGAACTCAGGGAAATACTTAGGTTTACCAGATTACTAAAGGACATGGTAAAGGATACAGATGAGCAGCCAGATGAACAGATACATAGGAGGAGGTCTGGGAGGGTCCCAAGCAAGCACAGGAGCTCCTATCCCCATGGAGTTGCGGTGAGTCACTTTCCTATTGTGGATGTGTTTGTCAACCTGGAAGCTCCCTGAGCCCAGTATTGTTGAGATTTTATGAAGACCTCCTCATGCAGGCATGATCAATTATTAACTCCATTTCCAGCCCTCTCCCCTGCCGAGAGGATGAGGGGTAGGACTGGAAATTCCAAGCTTCTAATCATGGCTTGGTCTTTCTGATGACCATCCCCCATCCAGGTGCCATCCAGGAGCCTGCTCAGAGTTGTCTCAATAGAACAAAAAGTGGCCCTAGTGCTCGTACCACTTAGGAATTTACAAGGGTTTCAGGGGCCCTGTGACAGGGATGGGGTCAAAGACAAATATTAGAACAAGAGATGTTCCAAGTATTCTTTTCACTCCGGAAATTACACGAGTGTCAGGAGCTCTATGCTGGGAACCAGGGGCAGAGACCAGTACATATATTTTCTATTATCTCAGTGCAAGCAATGTCAATGTAGTCTCTAAATGGGAAAGGAGGAATAAAGAAAACATAATTGTGGAAAGTATTAAAACATCCACTTTCTTCTAAGAATTGAGTCCTTGATGTTATGAGATGGGCTTATTGTCATCAATTATATTACAAGTTTACTCTAATGTCTCTAACATGACAGATTTGGAAATAAAATCTATTGTTCTTCCTTCAAAAACATGTAATACTAAAAACTTCTGAACCCCTCAGATTCAATTTTGTGCTGTTAATTTAAAAAATATCCCAAAGTGGGATTTTCTGATCAACACTTTAAGATTTAAATACAAGGCAAAGAATGAGTAAGAAAAAAATAACACGTATAAATAAAGGAGCATAATTTTCAGGAAGTTGAGAGCTGTAGTCTATTATTAGGAGATCTTGGTTCAGTGTTTATGTTAAACCTAACCACAAGGACAGGGCTATGTGAAATCTAAACAAATTGAATCTAAATCAGTGAGAAGCTAAGTGATAAAATTTTGCAACTTTGTTCAGAATTAAAACAAAGGGAGAGGGAATTTCCTGGCCTCATGCCACAAAAACTTGATTCAGCATTTTTTAAATTAATCACACCCCTACTATTTCTACCAACTACAAAGTGTGCTTTTTAAAAGGAATGTTATTTTTTTGTTCAAGGTATTTTCCTAAAAACTTTCGGTGCTCAAGAAATGTTAGTGTCTATTATGTCATGTGGGATTTTTCCCAGTGTTAGAATAGAGGCTGGCTACATATAGAGGTTCCTGGTATCAAAAAATAAATTCAGTTCTATTCTATTCTATTCTATTGAATTAAAGAATGATCTCAGTTATCAGTGTGTTGAAAGAACGTTTTGTTTTAATAAAGCTAAAATTATAACAGGATTTGTAAAAAACTGGTCGGTTACATGAAAGATAACATTCTATTTGGTATACTCACATCTTCAAAATAATACTAATAAAGATGTCCCTAAAGCAGTGTTCACCAGTGAACCAGTGAATACTGGTGAACATCATTCTGCAAAATCTTCCACCCACAAGAGTCCCAGACTCAAATAAGATTAGAAAACCCTGAATACTCTGTATTTCACTTTAAGCTACACAATATACTTAGTGTACTCAAGGCTGTAAGTCCTAAAGTATAGAACCTATTTTTTCATTTTGTTTAGCACAGTGTTTTCCAAATGTGTTTTTTCTTTTTCTTCCATTGTAACAACAATGACTATTCTGCTCAATCAGATTTTCAAAAAACATTGCTTTGGGAAGCACTTATCTGGAGAGTGACCACGATGCTGAGATGTCTGGGAAATGAAGAAACTGAAACTGGGGAAAGAGGTGGAACTGGAACTCACACAGGCCTGCTTTCTAATCCCATCTCAGCCACATAGAACTTCCATGACTTTCTCACCTGTAAAATGGGTATGAAAATACTGATCTCGTGTTTTTGTAAAGATTAGCAATACAGCGCATGAAACATCTAGGCCAGTGTCTGGTACATAACAGTCAGTAAAATGTTATGCATACCTGTTTATTGTTAATCACTTCACCAGCATGAAAGGAAGCTGGAAAAAAGCATTTGGAGACTTTTTCATGTAGAAGGGGAATAAACTATTATTAACTTGTCTGGATGGCAGAAAAAGAATCAAAGGGCAGAAGTTGTAAGAAAGCATATCTCTGTCCTTAGGAAAAAGTGTTTTATGATTGAGCAGGCAAAGAGTGGAAAAGCTGCTTAATAAAACACTGAGCTCCTTATCACTGGCCACCTTAAAGTGACTGAAAAAATCACATAATAAGAAAGTTGTACATTAGATTCATAGTGGTAGAAGATCCCTTCCAAATCGCAGGTTTTATGATCCAGTATTACTGAGGTACTGCCTCTCCACCCATACCACATTTCAGGGGCTCAAAGCCCACAAAAATAAAGAATTACTGGGTACTGAACTTTTACCCAGAAAGCCCCTGCTTACCTTCTAAACTGGGGAAAAGAGGAGCATTTATAGACCATGCCTGTCAACTGTAAAGATTTGGTTGAGTCATTTAGTCATTCTAGCCATTTGTTTATGTTCAAAAGCATTGGGAAGCACACTTTGGACTGTTTAACTCTTCCTATCCTCCTGGTTCATTCTTTCCTTCCACTCACCTCATGCCTATATGCTCAAGGACCACTTACTCCAGTTGTCCACTTCCATCTCTCAACCTTCTCCAACATTCTACTACACATCTACTTCACTTTTATCTTCCCCTAACTTGGCCACCTAATAACAACACAACTTCAGACAGACCATTTCCTCTACATCTTTTAATTAAAATCACCAAGAAGATAGGGTCACATAGTAAAATAGAATAAAGATTGTTAAGATTCAGCTGAGAAATAGGAAGGCTTAAAGCAGATATGACTATCATGTTTGTAGTCATGAAGTTTTGGGGGAAAAAAAGCATTTATCAAATTCCAAATTATTAAATAAGCTGTGCCTCATTGAGCTTGAAGTAGTTCATTTTAGGTCTAAAAAATCCTCAGGTTAAGGGGTGGGGTTAGAACTCAGTGCCAGAGTGTGTGCTTAGCATGCACAAGGTCATGGGTTCAATCCCCAGTACCTCTATTTAAAAAAAAAAAAGGAAAGAGAAGAAAATTCCTCAGGATAGCTCTATGCAAAGATGGATGGATGAGTGTGCCAGATGTCTTCTGTTTCTCGCCCTTCCCTCTACCCCTAGATCCACTGTCTCCCCTTCTCTAGATTAACCTCTATGAACTGCCTCCTTGAACTCTTACCCTTTGGCTACCTGTTGGGTTTGACCAATGGAGAGCATGGCAAAAGATAAGAGGAAAGGGGGAAAGTACTGTTGGGGTATTATTCTCCTGCACCCTCTACATGGGAGTCACTAGAGGGTAGGTGTCTCCCTCCGCCAAAGATCTCTGTTCCTGTAGAGTGGTATTCTCCATACAGCCTCCAGTTCCAGGAACCAATCACTCCCCGTGCCATGAAGGGTGGCTCTGCTATTAACCTCTATGTCTTTTGTTTCCCTACACCCATCTTACACTTTTGTTCCCCCTCCTTTCATTAAACACTCCTTGAATTATCACAACTTAAATATGCAGTCTTTTTCTTTCTTTTTTTTGAGGGGGGTTGTTTTTATTTTATTTTATTTTTTAAATACTTTATTGTATTACTTAATTATTTTATTTTGGCAGGGGGTGAGGGAGAGGTAATTAGGTTTATTTATTTTCAGAGGAGGTACTGGGAATTGAACCCAGGACCTCGTGCATGCTAAGCTCTATCACTTGAGCTATACCCTCAACCCAAAATATGCAGTCTTTTTCATGTCAGAACCTAACTAATAATACCCATCTCCATTGCTGAGCATCATCTAGAGTTTAGGCTATGGTTCTCAATTGCTTGAATCTTTTACCAGTGGGCATTGAGCTGGACGTATGATAGGGCATAGAAGAGAGTACAAAAATAAGGGTGAGACCTAATACATGTCTATCACAAAGCTTGACATACTCTTGCTGGAATGTGGAAAAACTTGGCCACTTGAGTTTATGAGTGAGAACATAGAGAGTAATAAGTTGTGCCCTCAAGGCTGTAGGGTAACCAGAGGAGAGCATATTTAGTATGAACACTTTTATGGACAAGGCTGTACTGTGTCCAGGTGATTGGTTATGACCATTGTTAGCTTGCTTAGCATTCATTTCGTCTTCTAATTGTATCAAACATATCTCGAAAAGTTATAATATTTGAAATAGTGCCTGGAACTCAAAAACATCAAGAATCTCTGGGTTTAGTGTTTAAGCCTTGGATAATGCTTACTGCTTAATAAGGTCTTAGAAATTAGGATTAAAATGCAAATTCATTTGGAAGAAGAAACACTGATGGATTAAAGGCATAAGGCAATTGTTCTCAAATTTAAGAGTACCTAAGAATCACCTCAGAAGCTTGTTGAAAAAAATAGATGGCTGCCCCCTACTCCAAAAAGGGCATTTTTCTTTCAGATGTAACCTAGAAATTGCATGTCCAATAAGCTCTCCAGAGAAATTTAACACAAACTGAATGCATTAGGTTGCTATTTTATGGTATGTATTACTGCATAACAGATTGCCCAAATTTAGCAACTCGAAACTACACAAGTTTATTATCTGACACAGTGTCTGAGGATCAGGAACTCTGGAGTGACCTAGCTGGATGCTACTGCCTCAGGGACTCCAGTCATTTCAAGTTTCAACTAGGTGGAAGAATCTGACTTCCAGGTTCACTCATATGGTTGTCAGCCAGAGACTTCAGTTCCCCACCATGTGGGCCTCTCCACAGGGCTGCTCGCACCCTGACAACATCCTTCTGGCAGAGTGAGAGACCAGAGAAAGAGAGATAGCCCAAGATGGACCCTCAGTCTTCAATAACCTAATCTTGGAGGTGGCATACCATTATTTTTGCTTGTTCTATGGGTCACACAGACCAATCCTCATATCATGTCAGAAGAAAATAGTCATGGCTGTGAATTCCAGGAAGTGGGGTTGACCGTCTTGAAAGCTGCCCACCACACTACATTTGGGGTAATTCTGGCAAAAACGATCAATATCAGCTCATATTAAGAGCTGCTTCTTTCTGCACATTCAGATAGAACAGCTGATCCAGTAAGGAGAAAGAAAAGCAACCCAGCACCAGGCCAGCCCCTGTGGACCTAGACTCCAGGCGCTACAGATCAGGCGGGCTGAGCAGTGTGCCCAGGGTCAAGGGCCAGGCTTGATGCTGACGCCTGGTGTCTGAGCTCCTGTCGGCCGGGCCCATCTTGTCTCTCATTTTCCCGTCCTGAGTCTGCGCGATGGAGGTCTGACTTTACTGATATGGACTTGCTGCCTTGACCTGCAGAACCTCTGTAACTTCTCACTCCTGCTCTCCACACCCAGAACAGACTTCTCTGGACCTGGCCTCTGCCCTGCCTGCCTAAGGCACCGGCTGTGTAGACTTCCTCCAGGTCTAGCTGAAGCCTCCCTCACTGCATGCACTCTGGCCTGGCCTGACACCATCTGTCTTGATGTAAAACATCTACTGCTTCTCCCAGCCTCCCTGCTGGTGTGAAATTGAAAGCAGTCAGTCTCTATCATTAAATCCATTCCCTTTATATAAAAGGGTTAAATATTTTGTTGTCTATGTAGTGTCTGTACATTTTTTTAAAATTTCTTTCCAGAGGTGGGGAGGTAACTAGATTTATTTATTTATATTTTAAGTGGAGGTACTAGGGATTGAACCCAGGACTTCATGCATGCTAAGCATGCACTCTACCACTGAGCTATCCCCTTCCCCTGACCTTTCCCCTCCCCTCTCTGTCTGTATATTTTTAAATATCTTCTGTCCTATGTTTCTTATTCAATTTATTCATTTGTTTGTTCAGTCACTCAATGATTCCAACTGATATGATTTGTTTACCACATACCCTGCATATTTCCCAAGCTTGAAACCTCCCTCCCTGTTCACATATGCCATTCCTCTCCATTCAGAGGAGAGTCTTATTTCCTCTCCCCTTGAATCAGGCTGGCCTGTGACATACGCTGACCAATAGAATGTGGCAAAAATGGCACCCTGCTGGTCACAGGCCTGGGCCTTTAGAGTGTCAAGAATAAAACCATTGCATGCATATAGCATAATGTGAAAGAGTGTAAAGTCAAATTGGAACATGGAATCTTTTAAGAGTGGAGGTTTAGACGGTATTTTCACTTACTTGATTTTTTTTTCCATGGTGAGACTATTACTTTCACACACACACACAGAAAAATTTAAAAAGCAGCTGAGAGAATTTTTAATTAAGTAACTTTTAACAATCATTATATACCTATTAAAATTTAAAAATATATTAAATGTATAAACCCAACATTGTTGACTCTAATGTAAATTTACATAATACTGGATTATGAACGTAGAGTCATAAAACTATTCATACCTTTTGGCCAAATTCCACTTTAGGATTATACCTCAAGGAAATGACTAGAATGAAAAGAAGTAGTTTGCACAAAGATGGTTATAGAAATGTTATTTATAATCCTGGAAAGTTGGAAAAATCTCAAAAGTTCAACAATAGTGGTAAGGCTAAGTAAAACTGTAGGGCATTATCAAGATGGAAAAGTATGGAACACTGACTTGTGTGTGGACTAGGTGGGTACATGGACCATTAAGTACTAAACATAAGTGTACGCTCACTTTATGTCCAAATTTTTGAAATTGCAGATAAATGGATAGATGTCTTAAAGGATATGATATATTAGATATTGTAGAAAATACTAAACAATTGAAGAATATGGGTATCTGTATACTCTGATACATTTAGTGGTATAATTCCACAGGGACAGGAGGACAAATATAAGACTTCAGGTTACAACTGGAGAAAAAAATCTGTTCAGAACTGAGCTGACAGGTCCTTGTACAATGGAATTCTTAAAAAAAAAAAAAGATAGTAAAGCTGTATATTTATTAACATCTTGAAGACACAATATTAAGTGAAAAAGATAGTTTACAAAATAGTATTGATAGTGGTATCTTGTTTTATAAATAGGTACAGAAAGAAAGTATATACAGATACACAGGAAGGTTTTAACAGCAGTATCTCTAGGTAGCATTTAAAGTGTCTTGTTTCAATATATCTGTAATTTTAAATTTGTCTTCAATGAACAAGCGTTGCTTTTGTAATAATACTTAAGAAAGTTTTTCTTAATCTTTAAAGCTTTAAAGAAATGTTGAAATCCTTATTGAAGCATGCTATTCTTAGGTACTGTCAAACATTAAAAGCAGGTTTGTTAGATGTAAACTTTGTTCACCTTCTCAGTTCCCCTCAACCACCTTTCTGCAGGCACTTCCTGTATCCCACACCATCCACCGCTGCTGCCTTTGCAGACCTGCAAGGCTTCTGTTGGTGGTTGTTGATCTTTTTGGTGCTGAGTTACCCTCCATTTCCAAGCTTGGTTGAAACATTGCAGGGCAGAGACCCTGGCTTCCTGAAGGGCTGGATGATGCAACCTGGAAGTGTGAGCCCCCCATAGTGGGAAACTTGACTTTGGGAAATGAGAGATGGGAAGGAGCCAGGAAGACACAATCCTCCTTCTCTCTCCATTCCTATGACTTCCTAAGATGGGAGAGCAGTTTTCTCTCCCATCCCTTCTGGAGAAGACCCTCCTGCTGATGAAGAACATGCTCTGTGTGACCTACTTACTGGGTCGTAGGAAGCAGAGCCAGTATGGTCACCAACACTTTGCAAAGCTACACATCTTTCCTTACCTCATTTCTTCCTTTTTGCCCTCATTCTCACCACTTTAAAGCTGTAAAGTAAGGATACTTGGCCATAATAAAATACTAAACAAAGTAGTCATGGCAGACATAGATATGCACCACTCAGATTCGCCCTTCAAGAAAGTACGTGTTATCCAGCTGCAAGGACTGGGCTTAGCTGACAGCCCTCTGGCTGACAGCACCTACAGGATTCACCTCAGCTTTTGAGCTAAGGTCACATACTTCTCCAGGTGGCTCCTGGCCCGTGACTGATTGTGATGATGGTAGCCAAGATCACATTCTCATTGCTGGCCCCCACCCAGTGACAGAGCAAGCAGTGGTAGCAGGGCATAGCCATTTCCACCCAACTCACACCTTCTTTAATAATCATTGCTCCAGTTCCTCACTGGGATGGCAGAGATTGTCAGGTTGGCATCACAGGCTGACGATGATCCCATCCCCATCCCCACTTATCCTGCCTCCTTCACAGATGTCCCTCTCCAT
Organism: Camelus dromedarius; assembly: GCF_036321535.1. Classification (NCBI taxonomy): domain Eukaryota; kingdom Metazoa; phylum Chordata; class Mammalia; order Artiodactyla; family Camelidae; genus Camelus; species Camelus dromedarius. The sequence continues at coordinate 52,661,578 of NC_087438.1, forward strand.
AAACCTTGTACACTCCTCACTCCCTTTCACTGTCTGCTTCCCAGAGAGCCCAGCTGGCATGGTTGGTACCAGAATTAGTCTGAGAAGCAGTAAGTTAGAAGCAGTAAGCAGTAGTAAGATGGGGTTTGGGGGCTGAATCATTCACAACCTGGCTAGTCACAAGCACTATATTCTGAGTGATGGGCAGAACACAGAGAGCCCCTGGAAAAAGCTGAGAGTCCTGTTTCTAAAATTTCCACTGGTGGTGAGTTGGGAATATGTACCAGTGGAGATGACTGCCATGGTTGGTGCAGTGATTTAGGCATTTGAAATGTAAGGGGAATGATAAATACAAGGATAATGAAATTGGAGGGTTGTTATCTGATTGTGTTGTCATCCTACAGACTGATAATGAAAAAGCTGTGGGTAACTAACATTGCTTACAGACCTGAAGGTCATTCTCTCAGGACAAGAGAATTTAACATCCAAGCTAGGCCCTTAGGGGATGTTGAAAACATGCTATGAGGGTGACTCCTGGAAACCTGCAAAAAGCAATGAGCTTCACAGAGCCTGAACTGAAATGTCTGAATTGCCATGGTATACAAAAGGAGAAACAAATAAAAGACTCAGGGAAGTAGGAATGCTGGGATGGATATGCTATGTGAGGTCAGAACAAAGTATGTTTCCCAGGAAGGTCCAAAGGATATGCCATTCATCAAGGTCGTTCATAGAAATGTGCTGGTGAGAGGGGCCCCAGCACCCCCATGGAGATCACTGTGGCTCTCCTCTGAAGACCAGGGTTAAAGGCAGAAGAAGTGGTCACAGAATTTGGCTCGGTGATAGCAACAGGGATGAGAAGGAACTGGAGTAATAGAGGCCATTTCTGGCATTTCACCACCAGCAGTCAGAGGGTCACAGTGTCCACAGTATGGGATCATTAATAGAACACAGCATCCCTAGGGGCCAAAAAGCTGAGCAGCCAAAAGACACTGCTTAATATACACAGTCAAAATAGAGCAGGAGTGGATGAGCAGAGGTTGAGGGAAGTACTCAAAGTAGTACTCTTGCCCAGTTTTCAGTTTTCAGACCTGGTACCCACTGACTAACGAGATGACTGACTCCCAGTGCAAAGAACTCTGCAATATATAATGCTTTCCCCAGTGCTTCCCCAAAGGGATCTAGGCCATGTACTTGAGTGACTGTTACCTGGGGAAAGGGAAATTCCCAGATGTTTTCAAGGACTGTTGGAGACAGAGTCTAAGTTGATTCCTATACCCAACAACAAGAAGCTTTATCATGAGCTCTGTGTTACAGCAAAGGAATACTGGGGCTAGGTAATAAATGGAATCTGGACCAACATCTGGGTCCATCAGGTCTGTGAACTCACCTAGTACTTATCTCTCTCATCCCCAAATATGTAATTGGGATTGACATGTGGCAGTTGGAGTAAGCCACATGTTTGTCCTGCTGATGAGAGCTATGATAGTAGAAAGTCAAGTGGAAGTCTCTGAAACTTCCCATCTTGCACCAAGATAGTGAAACAAAAACAGTATAACCCTGGAGAGGGATAGCAGAGATGAGAGCCACTCTTAAAAATGTAGGCATGGTGGTCCCTAGAATATCTCTGTTTATTTGATGGTCTAGTCCTTGTAGAAACCAGATGGATTCTAAAGCCTCTTGCTAGGTCAACCAAGAAATAGCCCTGATCACAGCTGCCCAGCCAGATTTAGTTTCTTTGCTAGAGCAGATAACATGGTCTCTGATTCACAATATGCAGCCATTGATTTGGCGAATGTGTATTTTTCTATCCCAGGCAGGAAAGAAGATCAGAAACACTTTGCTCCAGGGCCATGTTAGCTCTCCCTCTCTTTGTCATAATTTAGCCTGAAGACATCTGGACTGCCTAGACATATCGCAGAATATCATATTGATTTGTTACATTGATGATCTGGCAGGAGGAGTAAGAGGGTGTTGGCCTGCTGGAGACCTTGGGAAGACACATGCACTTCAGAGGAGGGGAGACAAACTACAAAATTTCAGGTACTTGCCAACTTAGTAAAGTTTCAGCACATCCCATGGTCAGGTGCAAGCCAGGACATTCCCTTCAAAGTGAAGGACAGATTGCTGCACATGCAGCCACCACTACAATGAGGAAATACAGTGACTGTTAAGCCTCCTTGGGCTTTGGAGGCAACACATTCAACACCTTGGAAAACTGCTGCAGCTCATATATCGGGGGATATGGAAGGTTCCAGCTTTAAGTAGGGCTCAGAATAGAGACTGGCTCTGCTGCAGAAGGTCTTCACTGCAGAGGAAGCAGCCCTGCTGCTTAGAACATAAATCCCGGCACACCCTGTGGTATTTGAGATGTTAGTAGTAAAAGATAAGGTGTGGTGTTCACCGCAAGTCCCAGTGGAAGAATCACAACCCATGCTCCTGGGGTTATGGAACAAGGTCACAATGTCGCTTTCTGTAGCTTTACTTATTCCCAGGGAATAATTTATACAGTCAGAGATTTCACTTGACAATCAGATACAGACCTAAAGAAAGAATTGTAAAGTACTACAGTAACCTGCCATGGGAATTTTGGTTTGTTTCTTTACATTTCTAGGATAACAATTACTAAGACAGAGGAAATGAGAAACATTGAAACAATCCTTTTGACAAAACACCATTGCCAGGGTATTGGGGGAACATACTTAACACCTGTGTGGCCACGAACCAATTTTCTCTAGCACCCTCGTGATAAGACATACTTTTATGTATGTGGATAAATATTGCAATTTTAATATACGTGTAAATTAAAATATATCCCATAAACATATTCTTTTTGCATTCATTCTTTTTCTTCTTTTTTTGTTTTTGTTTTTACATTCATTCCTAGGATTTATACTTACCTATAACATATTAGAAGAATAGAGCTGGTAATTATCTCATCACTTTTTTATCAGGAAAATTTTTCTATAGTGTGCTATTGTTTGCTTAACTAGTGATACAGGTTTGTAACAGGTTTTCTTTCTTCCTGCCTTTCACAAGTTATATCTCTGATTTGCATTTGAGAATTTCCACAAGTTCAGTTACTAGCTTTGAAAATTTGTAGTTCACATAAAGAACTGTAAGAAGGTTTAAAAACCGTTTCCCTTTTTGCTCATTCTGCCCTGCTGAAAGTCGAAAGTGCCCCCTTCCCTCCTCTCCTTTTTTTGGGGTGGGGGTGGTCAAAGCAGATCTGTAAGATCTAAAACGTCGGCTGAGCTACAGGGTTAAAATTTTAGGCTGTTTATTTAGATGTCGGAACAATACTGAATTAAGTGTGGTAACAACGCAAGGTTAAGCCAAACGGCTTCGCATATATTTCAGAAACATAGATAAAAGTAACAATTCCCATGTTACTTTACTGAGAATGCAGAATACCTGCAATATGAATTGAACACTAGCAGGAAAGAGAATGCAATAATATAAATTGGATTATAAAATCCACTAGGCAATTTTAAGAATGTGTTTCATCATAGCTGAGTATGAATAGCAGAATTCTTCAGATTTACATGGTTTTTTTTTTTTTTTGTATGTGCGTTCTGGGAACTCTGATAATTGAATACAATTTCAAAGGGCTCTAAGGAAAAAAAAAAGCGCTCAAGCCAGTGACCTCAAAACTAGATTCACAGCACAGTACACAATAATGCAACAGAACGCTGATGAACAGAAATGTAAGCATTCATACTATTAGGACGTGACTGAATTTTCACTTAATTTTATTTTGTTTTGGGGTTATACTCCAAAACAGACACTTCATTTCATATCTTAAAATTGTATCACAAGGGTGTTAGGAGAGAATTCAACAGCCTGCGGGGGGGGGGGGTCTCAATAAAATATAGCACATAGATCGCATAACGTTATCCCTCCGGGTGAATGGAGGAAAACTTACGCTTGAGGGTCCCTTTGAATAAATGGACTTGAAAACTCAGTTCCTCCGTTTCTATTCCTCCTCTCCTGGGTTCGGAAGCCACCTGTGCCTCAGGGAACACCTGCCACTCTTCCCGCCGGCGAATCGCCTGCTGCAGCTCGCAGGAGGAGGAGGCTTCGCGGAAGGAAGAAGAGTCGGGCTCGCAGCAACCAGCGGGCGTGGGCGGGAGACGCTGAGGGGCGGGGCCGACGCGCGCGGGCGGGGTGTGCGCGCCGCCGCCGTCGCGTCACCAGCGTGCGGCACGTGCCCGTGTTTACGTCCCTCGTGGAGCCGCCGACGTCAGCAGCCAAATGGCAACGTTGTGGCGATACTGAGGCGCAGAGTTTAGGAGTCGCATCCCTCCGTCAGGCCGGCTCCAGGCGGTCGGGAGGGGGAGGAGGAGGAGGAGGAGGAGGAGGAGGGGCGGGGAAATCAGCCCGGGCGAGCTGCGGAGAAGCACACGCCCGCCCCGACCACCTACCCGACCTCACGGAACCCGCACCTCATCTCCGGAGCGCCACAGACGCAGCACCGCGGCCTCGCTCAGGGGGCGGCTGGGGCGGGCACCAGGCGCTGCCGCAGCGCGGGGCTTGTAAACAGATCCCGCCACACGTGACCATGTGAACTACCTGCTCCTGGGACGCGTATTGTCTTTCCGCGAGCCGCGCCACAAAGGAGCGCAGCGGGTCCGAGCGCGGAGAGGCGGGCGAGCGAGCGGGGAGAGCCGGCTGGCGTGCAAAGATGGCTGAAGGCGTCCGGCGACGGTGAGCGGGGGGCGCGGCGCAGCCAGCCGGTGAGTTTTCTGGCGGGCAGGGCCGGCGGCGCCTTCCGCGCGGCCTGGCGCCGGAGCCACCATGTCGTTCGCGCTCGAGGAGACGCTCGAGTCGGATTGGGTGGCCGTGCGACCGCATGTATTCGACGAGCGCGAGAAGCACAAGTTTGTCTTTATCGTCGCCTGGAACGAGATTGAGGGCAAGTTTGCCATAACCTGCCACAACCGGACGGCCCAGAGGCAGAGGAGCGGCACCCGGGAGCAGGCGGGGGCGCGAGGGGGCGCCGAGGCTGGCGCACCCACGTCCGACGGGACCCGCAGGCCGGGCAGCCCGGCGGGCAGGGGTCGGCCCGAGGCCACTGCCTCGGCTACTCCGAGCAGGAGCCCTGGGCCCCAGAGGCGCCCGGCCTGGGCGGAGGGCGGCTCTCTACGGAGCGCGTGCAGCGTTCGAGGGGACCCCCTGCCGCGGAGTTTGGCCGGAAAAGAGGCGGAGAGCCCTCTCCGGAGCCCAGTGCGGGGCAAGTCCAGCCCGGTCCGTAGTGCATCGGGAGGCAGAGATGTGACGGGTGCCGCCGCTGCGGCAGCCCCAGCAGCGCCCAAGGAGGCCCAGGTGTCGTCGGTAAGGGTAGTCAGCGCCTGCGGGACGGTCGCCGAGGAGATCGAGGTGCTGGAAATGGTGAGGGAGGACGAGGCGGACCCGGCGTCGCTGGGGCTCTCGGACGCGGAGCAACCGCCGCCCGCCGCTGAGCTGGAGTCCCCGGCCGAGGAGTGCAGCTGGGCCGGGCTCTTTTCCTTCCAGGATCTGCGCGCGGTGCACCAGCAGCTGTGCTCGGTGAACTCGCAGCTGGAGCCATGCCTGCCGGTATTCCCAGAGGAGCCCTCGGGCATGTGGACAGTGCTGTTTGGGGGCGCACCAGAGATGACCGAGCAGGAGATTGACACTCTGTGTTACCAGCTCCAGGTCTACCTGGGCCACGGCCTGGACACCTGCGGCTGGAAGATCCTCTCCCAGGTACTCTTCACCGAGACCGACGACCCGGAGGAGTATTACGAAAGCCTTAGCGAGCTGCGGCAGAAGGGCTATGAAGAAGTGCTTCAGCGGGCCAGGAAGCGCATCCAGGAGGTAAGGACCTACTCTGGGCTCCAGTCATCGCTTTTGGTTACTCAACTGCCAAAGGCTGGAGCCTCGGTCTAGGCTGCGCGCTTTTGGGGCACTTGTTTTTCTAGACAAGAGAAAAGTAAGACGATGGGTTCCTGACCTGTCTCCCCTTTCATTCCTCTTTGGTAGGAAAACCGTGGCTTTCCTTATTAATCTGCCCTCTGAAGGAACTTTTAGTCTTTAGATTTCGGCACCCCACTTATCACATAGATTCTATACAGTGTAGTGCTTTGTTTACTACTAAGTACTGATAAGATTAAAGCCACTTAGCAGAAAGATATCCTGTAAATAAATAAAAACTGAGTGAGGTTTCTCGTTACCCCTCTTAAAGCTCTTTCTAGCAATAATTGCCCAGATTATTAACCTTACTTTCTTGATATCATGTTCAATTATTCAGAATGGTTTGTCTTATGGAGGAAAGTTGGTCAGTTTTTTAACTCCTTATGTAATTTGGCAACTTAGGCAAATTTTAAAATCATTTTTCTGCAGATTAGTGACCTGTCCAAAGAAAAAAGTCCCTCCTGACAATTGGATGCAAATAGACTGAAAGGTTTTATACGCAGTTTAGGAATACCTTAAGTCTTTAAGGAGGGCTCATGTTCAACTCCTGTTTTAGGGAGAAAAAAGGCCCTGGTTAGGAATGTTTATTGTACTTTGTACTTTAGGAGTAAAAGCAGTGCAAAAGCTTTTTCAAAGGAATCCTTAAAATTGCAGGAAACATCGGGAAAAGGTCTGAATGATTATACATAGGGAGCCCTACGTGTGTATAATTTGAGGTCCATGCCTATTGAACAGCTTCTGCGGAAAGAACTACTAAAAAGCATTTTAAAATATACTTAGTTTCCCTTAATGGGACACTAACAGATAACTTTCTCAAAGCAATTTATAATCTTTAGTATTAGTACTGAAGTTGGAGTTGGTGGGAAATGCCCCTTTTTATGGTGTTTGTATTCCTGACATTGTGTTGTGATCTGTCAACCTTGCCTATGTTTATGTAATACTTGAATCCTACTATTAATGCTAAGAAGCTGGAACCTCCTGGTTGCTTCTTGGAATAGTATATATTTTTCTTTGTGAGACGTCAGGATTTAGGAAATAATTCTTGTTCACTTATCCCACTGTGCTCTTTTACAACTTAACTGATTCCAGGTTTTCACTCCTTCCTGTTAGTTTACTTTATGCTAACTAAACATCATCCATCATAATGTGATCCTAGAGTTCCTGGGGTCTGTTTTTATTTCCCTTTTCATCATTTCACTTCTGGAGTCTGTGTTCTACCTTAAATCCTTTTTGGAAGGAAGTGACAAATCTTAAATGGTCACATTCTCTTTAGAGTTTTGTTAATAGCGACCTGCATGTCTTTTAAACTGAAAAGACAAAGTTTGTACTTCTTTCTCTTCATTTTACAGATATGTATTATCCCTTTTTTTTTCTTTTATTCACTTTCTGTTTTTTAGTCCCTAAGTGATATAGGCATGTCTGGTTTTGATTTTACTGATACTCAGAAAAAATAATTTTATCTGATTTTTTAAAATTCAAATTGGGTCAAAGGGCTGCTGAAACGTATAATTATAGTTTTCTTGAACTCATGTACATTTAAAATATATATATATTTTTCCTAATTAAGGTAAGAGTGACCATAATGTTTTATTCTCTTTAACAGAGAAAAATTTGAACTTTTAAAGTGTACTTTGTTTGGGAAACAGCTCAATAAATGAAGTTTATTATAAACTCATTGAACATTAAATACGTAACTTTTTGGTGCTTCACTTAGTTGGCTTGAGCAGTATTTGAAAAAGCTATCAAGGACAACAAATAGGTTTAGTTATAATGCCCACCCTCGTTTCTACTGGAAGGTTATTTTGAAAGAAATTACGAGGCTCAGGGGGGAAGGATTGCATGATTAATTAGTGATGTCTGCCATGGGTGTGACAATGAGAGTGTATAGCACACCAGCTCTATTTGTTTTCCTTCCTCCTCTGCTTAATTTTTTGCTACCTTAATAGTTTACAGTAACTTTTTTTTACGTAGTCTTTGTAGAAGAATTTTTGCATAATTGATTCTATTGTTAGTAATTGTGTCTAATTCAGTGTTTTTTTTCTTTCAATTCCTAGTTCTCAACTTGACTTGTGGAATTGGCTATAGGTTTTAAAGCTGGGTATGTCTGGTAAATGCAGAAAATCTAATCCTTTGGTCATATTTTTCCTTTTAATTTCTCTGAATCTTTTTTCTGGTTCTTTTTCCTACAGTATTCCTTTTCCTATTAATGTAAAGTTTTCGATTTAAACACCACACCTAATTGGTATTCAGAATGGTCAGTAAATTGTTGAAGGATTTTTTTTTTTAATAGAACAAACTGTACAGCTAAATTGTAAACTTCTCAAGGTCCCTGGCCTTGACAGTATCTTGGAGTTTTATTCTTTGCTACCCTAGTTCAGGGCCACACATCATGTGAGCACTCTTACTAATAGTGGACAAAGAACACTGGTGTGTTTGTTTGTTTGTTTGTTTAGTATTGCAGGAATTTAAAAATATGGGGAAAGTGCCATTTTAATGTAAAATTGTGAGTAAATAAAAATTTGTAAGTTGCTAAATGTAAATTCCTCAAGGGACTGTGCTGTTTAAAATGCTTAACTTCATAATAAGGAGTTGTTATCTGGAGTTTTGGGTGAATTTCCTGTAAATTGAGGGGAGCTATAGATGGCGTTTAACGGAGTACCTTAAGTAGCATGCATAGTTTTATAGCATAGGCATATTTGCAGTTTTGGAAAGAAAGGCTTAAAGATGTTCTTCAAAAAGAGCCCTAAAACCACAATTATAAATGACCTGCTTTGTAAGTTTAGCATGTAACCTCTATTGGAGTTTGATTTTTGGGATACCTTTATGATTTAATAGAGGGCTATAAAAAGTACTCCTATATCTGTCTTGTGGAGTATTGAAGAATTAAACCTTAAGTTTTCCGCTAAAAGTTTTTGTTAATGGTTCACAAATTTGGTCAATTGATTAGTTTGTGAGGAACTACAATTTATACAATACTAATGAGAAATTATTTTTAGGTGACATAAGAATTGTAGATCGTATACTACTTAGGGTCTCAATCTGAGTACAAGGGAAATCTAAAACTTATTACATGGTAGGCTTGTCTTGGACTTTTACAAGGGTTTACTGTAAGTAGTGCTATTTATATAGCAAGTGCTCAATGCCTGAATGAATCAAGTGCCACCAAGGCCTATTGGAATGGTTTCAGCAGTAGCCTTGGTTGTTGGTCAGAACTGAGGATTGTATTACAGTGTGTGTGTATGGGTGGCCCATACTGTGGCTTTCCTTTGATGACCTGGATTTTGTAAATAATGGTTTCAGTATATGGACAGCTATTGAAATGGCTGTGGGCCTTTCGATGGTAAACCTTAACTGTGATGATAAGCTTGATTAAAATCTAAAAATCAGTGTTCACTTTGAAATTTATTATGTTTATAAAACTGCCCAATTCTAACTGCTTTCCAGTTGAAACCACTCAGAAGTATGTGTTTTCAAAAGTAACCTTGTAAGGCACACAGTAGACAGAGCTTACCTTGTATTTGGAGTCGGAAAGACCGGGATTTGAATTAGCACTCACCACTTCTGTGACTTGTTTAGTTATTTAACCTCTTTAAAGTAGAGAAATGGGGAAAATACTTAAAAGGATGTCTGAAGGGTTAAGTAAGACATTATGAAAATACCTAACAAAGTGTTTGGCATTTAAAAGGGAGGCTTTCAGGAAGTGTTGTTTCAAGGGAATGTAAATATTGGCACTACTTAGGTATTGGGCGCTTCACAGTACCTCTATCCTTTCATCCTCCACACTATCTTTTGAGACAAGTAGTGTTTTATACATATTTTACTGAAGCAGAAGTTGAGACTTAAAGATGTTATGTGAGGGGGGAGGGTATAGCTCGGTGGTAGAGTGCATGCCTAACATGCAGGAGGTCCTGGGTTCAATTCACAGTACCTCCAATTAAAAATAAATAAATCTAGTTACCTCCTCCCTAGAAAAAGATGTTATGTGAATTTGGCCAACATTAAACAGCTAAGGAGTAACTAAACTCAGAGTCAAACTTAATTTGTCCTAATCCAAGCATGTGTTTTTTTCTGCCATGCCTTGTTTCCCTGATAACATTAGAAAGGATGTCATTCTCCACTCCTGAGATTGGGAGGGTGGCATCAGTATTTAAAAATCTAGTCAGTTCCGTAATGAACTTTTAAATTTAAGGTAACTCGTTTGTTTTATTTCAAATTAATAATGATAGGCATAGTGCAGGGCAGAGTCCACACCTTGTGTTTTAGAAGAAATAGGTTGCTTAGGTGCAAGGATGGGTTTATGTTAGACAGGAGTGCCTAATCACTGTTTTCCTTTGTAGTTTAAAATGACTTGGCTATAAACAACTCCTGACTTGAGTTGTTTTTTACAGAAGGGGCAAGGAGCTCTATGAAGTTTGTTTACTTATCACCCCTCCCAATTATGACTTTACTAATTTTCCTGGAAAATTAAATTTAGGTATAAAGCTCTGGAGCACTGCTGAAACACCAACTACAGTCCCAACTTAAGGTGATTGAGCTTTATGATGATGTGAAAGTGATCCGCCTTCAGTAGGAGCCATACTTGAACTTTTGATCTTTTCCAGGGTACCATACTCTCTCGTGATGCTGGGCAGCAAGCCACAGCTCCCAGTCAGCCACGCGATCATGATTCTGTGCCCATACAACCCTTCCATTTTCATTTTCAGTACAGTATTCAATTACATGAGATATTCATCACACTTTATTATAAAATAGACTTTGTGTTAGATGATTTTTGCCCAACTGTAGGCTAATGTGAGTGTTCTGAGCACATTTAAGGTAGGCTAAGCTAAGCTATAATGTTCAGTGGTTAGATGTATTAAATGCAGTTCTGACTTAGAATATTTTCAACTTACTATGAGTTTATCTTGGGCAATAACCCCAGTGTAAGTCAAGGAAAATCTCTATATGCATTAGAGAAATGACAGTCTTTTTTTTTTTTCAGTGGAGGTACTGGAGATTTAACCCAGGATGTTGTGCATGCTAAGCACACGCTCTACCACTGAGCATTTACCCTCCCATCAAAATGACAGTCTTTTATGAGCTCTAGGATGCTGGCCTTTGCACCGGTCAGCCACAGCCCATGATTAGGTATGAATAGTAGAAGCAGGCTTGGAAGGGACATAATGTACTGAATTGTCGTGCAGAGAGCTTTCTGTCTGAATATTTCCATAAACATAGTGCAAACTGCTCTTTTACTGTAAAACACAGTTGAGGAATAATGAAGCTAAGTGTATTTTGTGAAATTATTGAAAGTTATGATGAAAGACTTGAAAGCTAGAGGCTGTTAAAATAGTGACTTAGAAATCAATCATTTTCTTCAGTCCTGTGCCCCAATAAACTTTTGGTCGTTTTTCATATCACTGAAGAAATAGATAGGTGTAGGAAAAGAGTTGAAATATATGCTTCTGGGTTAGTGTGTCTGTAAGACAAAAACATGGAAGCTGGTGGCAGGCTGGCAGCCTTTCTGATAAATAATTTATATGGTAGTTTCTCTGCTTGCTGTTTAAATATCACATGATGCCAGGCCCACCAGATATTTCACAGACATGTTAACTCCTTGCTAAAACAAGGCCAAAACTTGAACAAATACTTCAGTAATGTGAGTACAAGGGTGTGTGTGTGTGTGTGCATATGTGTTGAAGGAAGAAGGCAAGTGGGAGGTTTGGTTTGTCAATAACAGTTATGGTTGAATTAGCAATCTTCACTCCCAGCATCTTCACACGTAACTTTAGTTTCACTGTTCTCCATTGCTGCTTTATTTGGCCTTTCATTGACTGTAGAATATTGTTGGAAGTGAGACTTGAAAGCACGAGGTGGCCTTCCATTGATGGTTAGATGTACTTGTGCTTCTTTTCTTGTAATGGAAAGTTTCCCATGGCTCTTTTTACCCATTAATAGGCCACGATCTGCTCCCTCTAAATCTACCTGGTTTCTTTAGTTGTTACAGGAGAAAAATTAAGTGGTAAGAGACATAGGCAGTGAAGTCTAAACAATAGTTGTTGGTGCTATTTGTTTTTTGGTAAAAGTGGTGAAGTTCATTTGGCTTTTCAAGTTGTAGGGGGGACTGTTAATGCATACCAAGGAGCCTTAACACAGTATCTAAGTCATTAAAACTGCATAGGGCAGAGAAGGACTCATTTTAAAAAACTGGAAATTTTTGTGAGTTGTTTTCTTAAGTGTGGGGAATTGCCTTTATGCTTGTCCTTGCATTTTAAATTTTATGTAGTTATAATTGCATATGATAGATTTTTCAGACTGTAGTGAGGGTTTTATATAATAGGCTCAAAAATAGGCCTTATAGGCTAGACATTTTGTAGAGAATGATACTAAGGTTAAATGAAATTTCTTTAATGATTTAGGGTTTGATTGTAACTAACTTTTAAGGCTTGAGGGTGATGGTTTGGAGCTTTATTTATTCAACAAGTTTGTTTATTCAACAAATACTAGTTTGTTCTAGTAATACAGGCACAGGGGGAATACAGTAATAAATAAGAATGGTCATTTTCTTCAGGAAAAAAATTTAATTAAAATTGGTTACCAGGTCATCCTGCTGATTAGAATTAGTTGAGGCAGGGTACTTTTTAAGAAATGTCTCACTACACTATCTTAATTAGTGCTTAGTGGAAAGAAAATTTACTGGACATGGCTCAGGATAACGTGTGTTTTTGTCCTAATTCTGATACTAGTTGCTTGACCTCAATTGTTACTTACCCTTTTGGTGCCTTAATTTCATGTTTGTAAAATGAGATTATAATGTTCTTTCCATAAGGATTCACAGTAGCTCACAGGTGCAAGGTAACAAGGGTTGGGACCTGAGCCACTCGTTTTATGTGCTTGTATCCAGGTTTGGGTCTCTCTGAAGTAAGGTGACTGTTCTAGACATAGCACTTCTAATGTTGCTAGAGTTATATTTATGCTTTGAAAAAGCTCTAATTCATTTTTGAGTACATGAGGGCATTGAAGCAGGCAGGAGTAGCGTTTCTGCCTGTTTTTTTTTTTGTTTGTTTTTTTTGGTATTTACTGGTTATCACTTTGTTCATTACCTGTACTTGAGGGTTTTTTGTGTGTATGCCTTTTCTCTATGGACTTTATTGTTCAAACTGCTTCCCCCTCAGTTTTTGATAACTTGCTGAAGTTACACTTACAAAACCAATATTTAATTGCTAAAATTCTTTCTGAAAGCCTTTCTTCCCCTTCACCTCCCTATCTAGGTGAGTTTCTGTACTATTTATTGACCCTAACGGGGTCATAACTGTAGTGACTGATATGTAGAGACTTATGTGAGGGTCTAGTTTTTTTGTTTTTAAGTGTGTAGATAATTTTTTACTTTATTTTATTTAAAAAAAAATGTTTCCCCTGAACAGAGGCATTGTGGTTTGAACCCAGGACCTCGTGCGCTCCAAGCACATCTCTACCCCTGAGCTACACCCTACACCCAAGGCTCTAGTTTGGAATGATAAATGTCTGACGGTTATTAAATGCTTCCTGTGGATCAAGCAGTCGTGGGAGGTCTTTAAATATATTAACTTAGTTACCATGTAGATAGGAGTAGAGAAGGAAGGGTTCAAGTGAGTTTGAGTCCTGGCTCCTCCACTTAATAGCTTCGTGAATTTGGGCTCACCTAATTCTCTCAGTGCTATAGCTTCCTCATCTGTAAAGGCAGGAGAATACTACTACTGCCTTATAAAGTGATTTAAAAGTAGTTTTTATGTAGACTACTTAGAGTAGTGCCATTTATCAGTAAGCACTTGATAAATGTTAACACTTCTTAAATTTTTTTATTGTAAGGTACTGGGGATTGAACCTGAGACCTCACACTTGCTAAGCATGTGTTCTACCACTGAGCTATACCCACCCCCCTACACTTACCAATATTAATCTTCATATTAACCTAAGAGGTGAAGATTTTACAATAGAGGAAACAGGTTCAGGAAGATTAGATAAATTTACCTAAGATAACATATCTATATAAGAGAACCAGATTCAAATCCATGCCTGATTTCAGCTGGTTTTCTTAACAACTGGACTATCTTCATTCCTATAGAAAGGGAGTGAAGCTAACTGATAAATATAGCCCTTGTCAAATTGAAATACATAGTCAATGTCTCATCACGGACAAAAATACTAGCAGTGTCTCACTGATCACTTTTTGGAAAACCTTCATTATGTACATGCACTGTCAATGTTGTCTGTCATTGGAGAACATTGTAATCCCAAAGGAGGCGAATTGTATGTCTGATACAGAAAACTGTGTTGTGTGCATGATACATTAAACTCTAATGGGAAACAGAATGCATATCTTTTTTATACAGACTTATAAAATTTTTCTGTAACCACAGGAAAAATAAATGTGATACTGATGCTTATTTTGTAAATTCTGTTCTTTATTGAGCTTGCTAAGGGTGATTGGTTTAGATGGTGTGATAATTTTCCTTAAGATTTCACAGATATGTTTTACTTTAAAGAAATTTTATTTTCTCCCCAAAACATTTTCTAGTACTTCCCCCTACAGTAGAAATAATAAGACCTGAAATCTGCCTCCTTTCTCCCTCTATTCCCATTTCAAAAACTTGGTTCATAACTTTGAATTGCTAATATTGTACTCCCTTCCCCTCATAACTATACTGAATAATAATCTTATTTTTCTGGCTAGGCAGGGGAAGAGGGCAGTTAAGGATGTGAACTCTATTTTTAGCTGGAAATCCTACCTCCTCTTTTTCCCTTTTGTATTAGGTGATGTGAATTTGGGTATTGTGGTTGCTAAATGAAAATGAGAAGATTATGACAAGTAGGGTTAAAGAAGTGGAGGATTAAAAGAGAAAGAGACGAGAATTAACTTTAGCAATATTTGAACTTGAAAAAGGTTCATCTTTTTACTAAAAGGAAATTATATGCCAGCTCACAGTGAAGCCTGTCTAGATGGCTTGCTTTTGTAAACAGTGTTGTTGAAAGGTCTCTGGCTCCCTGAAGGGCTTTGGAGTTGGCCCTTCAGCAGGTTTTACTATACACATTGAGTCTTACGAGACCTAAAACTTCAAATAAAGACTATTTTTATTGAGGTATAATTGTTTTTCAGAGTTGTTATTTTCAGGTGTACATCATAGATATTCAATATTTTTATAAATTATACTCCACTTAAGATTATTATAAAGTACTGGCTATATTTCCTGTGCTGTACAGTATATCCTTGTAGCTTATTTAGTTTATACAGAGTAGTTTTTACCTTTTAACCTCCTACCCCTGTCTTGCCCCTCCCCCTTCCCTCTCTCCAATGTTAACTACTAGTTTGTTCTCTGTATCTGTGAGTCTGTTTCTTTTTTTGTTATGTTCATTGATTTGTTTTATTTTTTAGACTCCATGGTGTTTGTCTTTCTCTGAGTTGTTTTGCTAAGCATAATACCCTTCAGGTCCATCCATGTTGTTGCCAACGTCAAAAATTCAGTTTTGTATGTTTGAGTAGTATTCCACTGTATATATTTCATCATATTTTCAGTCTTGCTAGACTCAAAAGATTGATATCATTCCCATAAGAAAAAAATAATCGACTAGTAGTTATGAGTCGGACATAAAGGGCAGTGGTTAAGAGATTAAGTTAGGCTGTGGAAGATTCACACCTTCTACCTTTCACCAGCTACCTAATTTTAGGCAATTTATTGAGCCTGTGCCTCTGGTTCTTTTTCTGTAAAGTAGCATAATAGTTACACGTACATCACTGTGTTGTAAGTACCTGTTGATCTCTGAATGCGTACTGATTCACAGATGTTAAATAAGAATTTTAGAACTGAAATACTATGAAATCATTCATGCATTAGTTATTTCCTTTCCCATGTTGTTCCTATACGCACTTTAGCTTAATCGCTCGCTATTTCACCCTTGGACTGATTTTAGCTCTCCTTCATTGTCTTCCTTGCAGTGTAGCCTTTGTATACCTTGCTCCCAAACTATTTTAAAACATTACTTTGCAGATCTTCATACCCACCTTTCCAGCTCTTAACATACACACACCAAACTGAACTCTTCCATTGTTTACTGTCATCCTGCAGACAGAGCCCAAATTCCTGGCAATTAGATTCATTCACATTTTGCCAGTCTTATCTTTTTCTCTTCTCAGCATGAACCTTTCATTATTCTAGCCAAGCTTTTACCGATTATTCACTGAACTCAACCATACACCATGCTCCATTGTATAGGATCCTCCCTACCCCGCCCCCTTGTAGTCCTTTTTTTGTCTAAGTTCCACCCTCTTTCCAGGGCCAGGTAAGGTGCGCCTCCTAAAGAAAGTTGTTTCTGACCACTGTCAGAAACCAGAGGAATTTCTTTCAGAAATTCACAGATCAGAGAGAACTTAACGTTACATACGGTTCATATCATCCATAACTGCTGCCCTGGTTTTTCTCTTTATGGGTCCCTCCTGCCCTTTAAAATACATTGTAAGGCCCAGGAGACAAAGATAGGCTTTGTTGTTAAGGTTTTCTAATGCCTCAATTTCCCAGTGCTTCTGTACGCAGTCAGTGCTCAGTGGGTGTTTTTTGATATGTTACAAAGCTGGTTTCTATACATGACATGGATGCATGTTTCTAACATTTTAATTAAAGGTTTTCACCTAGGAGTAAAACAAAATCAAATTTACCTCTCATCTATGAAGTAAAAAATTTGAAAGCCAATTTTTAAGATGTCAAAATGGGTCATTTCTGTCAGTAGCCCTTACATTTTCTAAAATTGGATTTCAGCATTAACAGTTGTTAGCAAATAATCAGTGGTTAATATAGAAATAACAAAAATGATTCAACAGTTTTACAAAACGAGAACTGAGTTGAGCAGCCCGCTTTGTGAATGGAAAATAACGTGTGGTTTTGGGCCTTACTTGTCAGTGGGGGAAGCATCACCTAGACCTAAGGGAAGTTCCTGGGGCCATGGATCCAGTTTTATTGCTGTAATAGGCTTCTCCCATCTGAGCACCTCAATGCTAGTCTTGAGTCACCCTTTTTCACACACATAATTGTTTGCATGTCTTAATCATTTAATGATGGATATGTTTGTAGATTAACGTAAGTTGCTTCTTACATCTTCTTAATTGGGGAAAAAAAACGGGGCACTGTTGAGTTTGACACATTAGAGTAGGAAGAAAGTTATGAAACTGCACAGGAGAGTTTAGCTTCTAAATTTTATATCTAGGACTTCAAAAATTATTCTAAGATCTTCAAAGATAGTGGTAGCCCTGTAATCCTAAAGTCAGAGGACTCTAGAACTGTCTCTGATTGGCAAGGTACAGGATGGGGACTACATAATTAAGCCCAGGAGATTCCTTCTCTCTCTCTTCTCCTTATAACTGGTCACTGGATTAGAAGCCAAGTTGAATAGGATTAGGTAAAGGAGTAAGTGGCACAGGGTTGTTGTACACTTTCTCTGTGCAGGGGTCATAGGGAGTCTTGAAAGAAAAAAAATTTTTAAGCTGTTGTCACTGGCATCTTTAAGAACCTAAGTTTAAGTTGTGGGTTCTTGCCCTAGACAACTTTTGCAGTAAGCAGAGCTTTGTTTCAAATCTGATATTTGAAACAAATATCAGATAACTGAGACTAGGTTAAGAGCCTAGTTTTTATCAGGTCTAGATCAGGGGAGGCAAAAAAAGGTGACCATTAGGGAAGCTAGAAAGAAGGGAAAGGGAGAAGTGTTCTATTTATTAGGCTAATGTATTTAATTAATGCTTTATATAATTAATTCTGCTTAATTTCTTTTACGTGAATCAGTGGAGCAAAATAACTTTCTCAGATTGCACAAGAGATATGTTAGATTTTTGTTTTGTTTTTTATTTTTTATTGAATTATAGTCAGTTTACAATGTTGTGTCAATTTCCAGTGTAGAGCACAATTTTTCAGTCATATGTGAATATACATATATTCATTTTCACATTCTTTTTCACCACGAGCTACCACAAGATCTTGTATATATTTCCCTGTGCTATACAGTATAAACTTGTTTATCTATTCTTTCTTTCTTTCTTTCTTTCTTTCTTTCTTTCTTTCTTTCTTTCTTTCTTTCTTTCTTTCTTTCTTTCTTTCTTTCTTTCTTTCTTTCTCTCCCTCTCTCTCTCTCTCTCTCTCTCTCTCTCTCTCTCCCTCCCTCTCTCTCTCTCTCTCTCTCTATCTCTATCTCTATCTCTATCTCTATCTCTGTCAGTATCTACAAATTTTGAACTGCCAGTCTGTCCCTTCCCACCCCTCTCCCCTCTGGCAACCACAAGTTAGTATTTTATGTCTATGAGTTTGTTTCAGATTTTGAAACAAATACAACTCTTTACTTTCTAGCCCCCTTTTCTACCTGTCCTCTTTTCCTCTGCATTTGCAGTGAGCACCTGTATTACGTTGGTTGCTCTTGAGCCCTTCTGAAATCATCCTTTGGAGGCATGTTGTATTCTCACTCAGATCTATCTACATTCTGACTCAGTTTGTGTCCATCAGTGAATCTTCTTAAATTTAGCAAACCCGCATTTCTCCATTTAATATATTTCCTTCTTTCTTTCTTTTTTTCCCCCATTTTAAATTCGGGCCTTCCCTGTACATCCCAAACACCCTTAATCCTAAGTCAGCTAACTCTGTGTCCAGTTTCTTTCTACTCTTTTTTTTTTGTGTATGTATTATTTATAGCACCTTTCATGTTTCACAGTTCATAACCTGCAAATATCCACAGTCGAGTTTATTTATTCCTGGATTTAGTCAGCTTTGGTTAGCAAAATTGAAAATTAAGTATGTTATTATAGCAAGTTAGTGATTATATTTTACAGTTGTATTCTTCTATCATGGATTATAGGAAATGGTTTAGACTAAAAAGTCTAATGCTTAGTAAGTCGCATCTTTGAAGTTTTAAAGTGCATTTCCTTTAAGATTATTTTCAGATACTTAGATTAAAATGGATTGCCAGTTGAAGCTCTAATTGGTTTTACAGTAATCTAATGTTGGGAAAACATGAAACTTTATAGCAAAGAAGACAAATTAATAAATTAGCAGTGTTAGGTGAGATGCCTTGGGCTTCTCTGCAAGAGTATTAAGTTTAGTTGGTGCATAATAGCTTTGTAAAGGACTGCTCTATTTGTGGATCAAAGGCATGTGGGAAGTAATATATAAATATGTTAATACTTGAATAGAATAACTGATTTTCTCTTTTGAGGTTGCATTTATCTGTGTAGAGCGCTATTGTGATTTTATTAATAAGCATATAGTGACTTGATGTTTTTGTGTTGGTAGAAAATAGTATCTAAACTGGTGCATTACATTTACTTTAGTGTCTCTAAAAAACAGCTCAGAAAAGCCTAGTATCTGAGGATTGTCTTATTGCTGAATCCTGGCATTTGATTGCTTGTCAATGGCTATGGGGAATTTATTATTTAGAGATTTTGCTACCATGTTGGGTTTTTTCTCATTCTTTCAATAGGTTTGCAATTCCTAGGACTTAATAGAAAATCATTATCTCAATGAAAGCGTTCCATTTTCAAGTGGAATAAAGATAAAGGGCTTCTTTGAATGTACATTATCTTGCAAGGAGAGAATTATTGCCTTTATTAAAACTATAAAAATAGTTTGTAATGCATTGTGAACACTACCATTGTTTTATTGCTATTATACAGTAACCCCCTCCCCCTGGTCCTTCCTTATTCTGGTTATTTTATTTCTGATTTGCTGCAGTTTTGGTGCTAAGCCATGGCAGAAGTGAGCACCATTGCCACTTGTTAGAACTGATTTCTGAGACTTGAGAAGAGTCCTGTGATAAAGAAGTTGATTATGTACACAGCTGCTTTCATAATCCTTTTTTTCAATTGTAGCTTAAAATAGATGATTCAACACATGATTTAGTTATGCATGAAATAATAGGTGAGCAAAGGAAGAGAAGCATGTGTCATTTTCATACTTCTCATACTTCATTTTTAGGAAAGTGTATCTGTAGTTTTGGATATTGTGGCAAAGAGGAAAATTTAATTTTCCTTTTTTGGTGTGTAAGCCAGGATACCTTTGGGATGGGAAAGTGAAGAGAAATGTACAAAGACATAGGACATATATATTCTTCACCTTTTTAACAGCCCAAATGGTAGCATACTATATACTCTGTTATCTCTGTCTTGCTTTCTTTTCTCTTAACAAGCTGTATTTATTCTAATGGCTAAATAATGCTCCATTGAATGGATTTGTTTTGACACATAGGTTTTTCCTGACCTCTTGCTATTGAAACAGCACTCCTTTCCACACATGCATTTGTATCTATAGGACAAATTCTATAAGAGGAGTTGCTGGGTGGAAGAGAAATACGTGTCTTGTTTAAATTGCTTTCTGTAGAGGATGTATCAGTTTACATTTTTTGAAACAAATGGAGGAGGTTGTGATTTGTTTCTATATCCTTTTAAGTAGGAGTGTATTTTAAAAACTTTTTGATCTGTGAAAAGTTTTAGTGATTTATTTTGCAGTATAAATGAGTCTTCATTTGTTCAGGAGTCATTTCTATGAACTCATTCATTCCATTATTTACCTATTTTTTGTTCGTGGTTTTTGACCTTGGAAATTGTCTATATTGCAAGTTTTTTTCCCTTTGTCATTTATTTCTTGATTTAATTTTTTATGTCTGTAGCCAGTTTAAAATTTTTGCTGCAAAATTTATTAGTCCTTTTTTTGATAGTTTCTACATTTTGAGTTATGCTGTAAAAGTCCCTTATGTTGAGATTATTTAAAGCAAAAAACAAAAAGACCCTCATTTCTTCTACTTTTATGATTTTGTTTGGATTTAAATTGTTGATCCTACTGGAATTTATTTTGGTGTAAGGAATAACGTAGGGAGTCCAACTGTTTTTTCTCTGATGAAATGACAGTTATCACAAACATTTCTTGAATGATTCATGCTTATGATTCATGCAGTGAACTTTCATATATCTGAAATACTTCATTGTACTTCATGCTTGTATCAGATATTTATACTACCTGGTAGGCTGTTGCCCCTCTCCACAACTACTCTTTATAAATTTTTTGTTTTTGCTATTTTTATCATCTTATTTTTTCATGAGAATTTAAAATTTTGTCTTTTCTTATGCCGTGAAAATGTCAAAAGGTTGTTTTATTACCATGTGAAATGTGTAGGTTAGTGAGAATTGATATTTTTATTTTTATTTTTCCATTTATACAGTCTTTTGGTGCCTTAACATTTTATTTACATGGCTCCTAATAGATTTAAGTTTATTCCTAGGTATTTCTGTTTTGTTGTAAATAGAATCCTTGCTGGTTGTTCTGTATTTACTATGAAAGGGCTGTTGGTTTCTGCATGTATATTCTAACAGCTTATTGAATTCTAGTTCTATTGTGATTTTTCAGTTTATTCTAAATTGCCAGTTTTTAAATTAATAGAATTTTGTCAAAAGAACTGAAATATCTAATGATCATTTCAGTATTTTCTTTATAATGGTGAAAGGCCAAAATACAATTTAAAAAAAACAAGTAAACAAATCTTCAGAATGAAGAGAGTTAATTTGATGATTTTAATGGCCGCCACTGCTTTTAAACATCCAACTTCATTGAATGGCCCATGTCCAGAGATAAGATTCTGACCAGTGCTGGAGATAAGGCCAGGCTGACTCTGTCTCTTTGTACCTGTCTTCTAAAGATGATCATTCTGTGTTGGCTTCAGTAATAACTTTTTTTTCTTAAAATAGCTAAAAATGCTTTAATAGGGAACAGAACCACGAGAAATGGGACTTTTGGCTTAATTTTAGTCTGAATAGCACTAATTGAGCTATTATAAAATAATAGATGTAGTGAGAGAGTGAGAGGGGAAAGCGATTTTAGAGCCAAGGAAAAAAGTTACATACCATAATTCTACAGATTTCAATTTGAAAGTTTGAAAATTGACCATATCTTGTATAACTTACAGACTTTTGCCTCACAGTATAGTTAATATGGCTATACAATGTGTCTGTTGAAGCAGTACCTCTCAAACTTGGCTGTGCGTATTCATTATGCACTCAGATTCTGATTCTGTAGGTATGGAGTGGGGCCCTGAGGTTCTGTATTTCTAACATTTGCTGAGACCATACTTCAAGTAACCGGATACACAAATGACCATCACTTTGATATGATTATTTAGATAAGTTGAACTTTGTGAACTGAAAATTAAACTGGTCACATTGATCAAATGCATCTTTCTTTCTGCTCCATAGATGGTTTCACTCATTAGAATGTGCTGCAGTTACAGAACCAATGTGATACCCTGCTCACTAGGGCATACCCTCTACTTCAGGGGGCATGATGGAAATTGCCACCCCCTTCCTCCCATCCAGATTGCTTATCTGTGATGCTTTTATTCATGTGATTTCTCAAGATTGGGTTGCTCTCCTTCACCTGTCTAGCACTTCCCATCCTTTTAAGACCCAGCTCAAATCCTAGCTTTAGAACATCTTTTTCAAGTGCTTTAGCCCACTCTGAACCAACTTTTCTCTAAACTTTTACAATCAGTATTTTACTTATATGTCTGTTGGTTTGTTTCCCTAGTTAGATTGTAGACTTAAAGGTAGGATCTATCTTGGACATTTTGCATTCCCTACATGACCTCTCTTCATGGATATCTAAAATGCAGTTTGGATGCAGTGTCTCTGAATCCGTGATCTTTGCTTCTAAAAACCTGTTTCTATTCTTGTGTTCTTTGTATCAATGAATACCAAAAACTTTAGGGTAAAGGGAAAAATCCAGTCGTTCACCAAGTCCTGTTGATTTTATCTCCAAAGCATTTCTTGAATGTGTGCTTTTCTCTTCCTCCAGTCTAAGCTTACCACCAACTTGTCATGGACTGACACAGGAGACTATGAACTGATATATGCATCCACTCTGGTGCCCCTTCCAATCGGTTCTCAGACATTGTAGTATAAGTTAGGGCCACCATGTCTGTTAGTGTCTCTAGAATTGTCTTTCATTATGTTCCCATGCTCTCTCTACTCCAGTTTGTTAACCTTATTTTATGGTAGCTAGGGACATGCCATTCTTTCTGACCCAATCTTCCCTTTACACCTTGCCTAGTTTATCCCTTTTTATCCTTCAGAGCACTGGTCAAGATTCTCTTCCTTGGGAGACTATATTCCTCCCTGGAACCAGTGAGGTCTTTGAAGGAAAAACAAAACAAAAAAACCTTTAATGGCATCTCTTTGCTTTTAGCATAAAGCAAGATTCCACTTGGTCTGGACTTCTGTCCACATCTGTAAATAATTTATGTGTTATCAGTTGTTAATATGACTGATGTCTGAATTGATTCTTTTTTGTTCGAGTTGACCTCTATTAAAAACGAAAAACAAAAAAACAAAACCAACCTACCAAAAAATACTTGTTAACAAAGCAGAAAGACATTGGTCTGATCCCCTTAAAACAATAGGGCTTAGCAGGGATGAAAATCAGTGTTAATTGGTTACTGTGAATTTATTTTTAATCATTTTTGGTTATATTTTAAAAACACAGTGAAATACAAAACTGTGTCTTTAAATAGGTTTGTATCTTCACTTTAAAAATTAATAACTGTCTTATCACTTTCAGGTTTACAGAGAAATTGAGCAGAAAATACAGAGTTCCCATTTACTCTTTCTCTCTTGTCCAGAGTCTCCCCTGTTGTTAACATCTTGTATTGGTGTGGTACATTTGGTACAGTTGATAATCCAGTGTTGATATATTATGATCATTTAGAGTCCATAGGCTACACTAGAATTCACTCTTTGTGTTGTACAGTTTTCTAGACTTTAACAAATGGATGTCATATATCCACCATTACAGTATCATGCAGAACAATTTCACTGCTTTAGAAATCCCCTATATTCCATATATTCATTAGAGTGTGACACCTCTCTCCAGTTGCTGCAACCACTGATTTTTATTAGTGTCCATATTTTGCCTTTTCCAAAATGTCATAGTTGGAACCATAGAGTACATAGTTTTTTCAGATTGGTTTCACTTCTCACTTTTCTTAATTGCTAAATAGTCCATTGTATGAATGTACCATAGTTTGTTTATCCATTTACCTATTGAAGGACATCTTGGTTGCTTTCAGGTTTTGGCAGTTATGAATAAAGCTCCTGTAATACTCATGTGCAGGTTTTTGTTTGGACATAAGATTTTCAACTCATTTGAGTAAATATGAAAAAGTGTGATTTCTGGATTATATGTTAAGAATATATTTAGTTTTATAAGAAAGATACATGTTACTAATACAAATCAAAAGAAAGTTGGAGTAGCTATATTAATTTCAGACAAAGCAGACTTTTGAGCAAGGAAATGTATCAGGCATAAAGAGGAGCATTACATAATAAAAAGGTTAATTCTCTGAAGAGATGTCTAATCCTTAATTTGTATGTGCCTTACAACAGTGTGTCAGAATACATTTCCACCAGCAGCAGTGGGAGTTCTGGTGGTTCCACATCCTCATGAGTATTTGGTGTTGTGTGTAGTGGTAGCTCATCATTTTAATTGCAGTTCCCAAATTACGGTAGGATGTTGAGCATCTCCTTCTATGCTTACTTGCTATCTGTATATCTTTTTCTGAGTGGTCTTTTCCAGGTTTTTGTTTTTTTTTTTTGCCCATTTTAAAATTGTGTTTTCTTACTGAGTTTTAGGAGTTTGTGTATTTTGCAAAATAGTGCTTTATAAAAACTGTTTTGCAAGTATTTTCTCCTACTCTTGTCTTTTCATTCTCTTGATATAGTATCCTTTGTAGATCAGAGGTTATTAATTTTAACAAAGTCCACTTTACCAAAAGCACAGTTATGTAGATTTTCTTCTATATTTTTATCTTATAGTTTTATAGCTTTGTATCTTACATTTAGATCTATGATCCATTTTGAGTTTATTTTTGTGAAAGGTTTAAGGTCTCTGTAGATTTCCCTTCCTTCCTCCCTCCTTCCCTCCCTTCCTCCTTCCCTCCCTTCCTTTCTCCCTTCCTTCCTTCTCCATTTGTTCCAGCACCATATGTTGAAAAGTGATTTCTGCATTGAATTGCCTTTGCTCTTTTGTCAAAAGATTCCTTGACTATTTGTGTGGGTTTATTTTTGGACTCTATTCCATTAATCTGTTCTTTTATCCAATACCACACTGTCTTGATTACTGTAGCTTTATAGTAACTAATGAAATTGAATGGGGAGTGTCAGTCTTCTGACTTCGTTCTTCAATATTGTGTTGGCTATTCTGGGTCTTTTGCCTTTCCATACAAATTTTAGAATCTGTTTGTTGATATCCACAAAATAACTTGCTCAGATTTTAAACGGCATTGCATTGATTCTATAGATCAAGGTGGGAAGAACTGACATCTTGACAGTAGTGAGTTTTCCACTCCATGTATCTCCATTTAATTTAGGTCTTTGATTTCTTTCATCACAGTTGTGTACTTTTCCTTTAGATCCTGTGCATAATTAGATTTATACCTATGTATTTCAGTTTTTGAATACTTGTATGCAGAACTGTAGATTGGGAAGGAGGGTAGTCTGTAAAGTTATATTCTGATTTTTGACTAGGCAGGGCCCCTAACCGCATATTATAGTTGTTCAAAGGTCAGTTGTAATATGTACAACAATATGGTAAAGCAAGAAGTTGGGAGGGAAGTTATTAGTGGAAACTTTATTTTTTATTATTTATTTTGTTTTTTTCCTTCTTTAAACATTTTAAAATTTATTTTAATTTTTAATTTTTTTGGACGGTGAGGTAATTAGGTTTGTTTATTTTAATGGAGGTTCTGGGGATCAAACCCAGGACCTCATGTATGCTAAGCATGTGCTCTACCACTGAGCTGTACCCTCCCCAAGTAGTGGAAACTTTATGTCTGAGAAAGAATAGCAGAATTTTCTGTCTTTGAGGAGATGAAAGTATGACCAAGTCAGTGGACACCAAGAAGTACATAAAATAGTGCTTTGCTACATGATTCATTGAGAGGTTCTTTGAAATTTATCTTAAGTTTCCATGGATAGCCTTTTCTCTCTAACCTACCCTGAACAACTAGGTCATGGTTTCTCACCATCTCCTCACCTCATATTCCTGAGAAATCATGGGATCCATTGTTTCGGTGTGTTACTTTTATTCTTTACTTTTTAAAATTTAATAATTTTCATAACATTTATCATAGTTTGTAATTTTTTTAAAACTTTATTTAGTTTGTTTATTTACTACATGGTAAACTCCATGAAGAAAGGAAGCATATTTTTGTATGCCCAGTGCCTAACATGTATTAAAATGCACAGTCTATGTTTGTTGAGAAATGAATGATATCTATATAAACATACACACATGAGTACCAAGGAATGTCAAGTAAGAAAGTTATAAACATCAATTATAGTCAGTCTTAAACTCTTCGGTATGTTGAGAGTGTTTTCACCTAGATTTTTGAAGTCATAAGTCAGATGTTCCAAACTTGGAGGGGGAAAGGAATGGCAAGAAGGTTTGGGGAAATTACTAATAAATAAAATAAATTACTAACAAATAAATTACTAATAAAATAATAAAGGCAAGAGTTGATAACTACTTTGTAGATTAGCAGCGAAAATTTTTTTATATAAATATGGAGAAAGCTATTAGATGCTGAGGAAAAATTTTTTAAGAGTTAAGGAAAGGCAGATAGTACTGAGTTCCAGAAAATTACAGAGAACCTGGAATAGTATGGTAACAGTAGTAGTTAGAAAAGGATATTCCAGACAGTGGTCTTGTAGTAAAAGATCTAAGGCATGGAGATGAGTGATGAAAGCAATTGGTGCTTCTCATTCTCTCTTAATTCTGTGTTTTAGGGTTCCAAGGTCCTGATGAGATGCTAGGCAGTTAGCAAGTATTTATAGGCTATTACAATTGGATTTCTTTGTAGTGAAACTTTCTTGTTCCACAGCTCTTGGATAAGCACAAGAATACAGAGAGCATGGTAGAGCTTCTGGACTTGTATCAGATGGAGGATGAAGCCTACAGCAGTCTTGCAGAAGCCACAACCGAACTCTATCAGTATTTACTACAGCCATTCCGAGACATGCGAGAACTTGCCATGCTACGGAGACAGCAGATCAAGGTATTTGTTTAAAATCTAAATAGTAACCTTCCTGTTTCACAGTTCTCAGGATGGCTGTGCATTTTAATTAGTAAAGGAGCTTTTGAAAAATATAGATATATGGTCCATTGTCCCTAAAGACTCTAGTTTGGTAGTTTTGGGTTATGTGGAGCCTGAACACCTCATTTTAAAAGCATCTGAAAAGGTGACTCTGCTGAGTAGGGAGGGTTGAGAACAGCCTAGAAAAAAAGTTTGTAAATATGTTGAGATCCCCTAGTTTCCCCTTTTCCTGTACTTCTCCTCCCCCCCCCCACTCCTGTCTCTCTTTTAATGTTTTGGGTACTGTCTAATCTTAGACTTCTTTAGCAGGAGTTTTGGGAACATTTGTTTTGGGAAGACCTTGTTTTGAAAGTTACAAGGCTTTAATGGTAGAGCTTTAAAATTTTCATGACATTTAATTTTCATGTGTAAAGTATATATTACAATTTTTGAGGTGAGTGTTAAAGGGTTTGATTTTATAGCTGACCTCTCAAATCAGTGTTGCTAGGTTTAATTCACGTGGAAACATTGCTGAACTAGGATATTTAAAAAAATTGTTTTTGCATAATGGGTTAGGTTGGATCATTAGTAATTATTCTGAGAACTTTATACTTGGGGGCAAGGATGAGTAGTATATTTGAAAAATTATGACATGGTAAAGCATGTCTCTGTGTCTTTTTCCCCTTTACTAATGAATCAAGATATAGAGCAACACAGACTGTCACATAATTGACATACTCTCCTTTATTAATAGTTTTGAAAAATACTGATTTGTTAAGTCAATTTTATAATATTGGCATTTTGGTTTAAATGGTAACTAGTAACTAAGAATTTTTAGACACTATAGTTTCCTCCAATTTTTAAAAATGAAGTATATATGTTTGTCCATTGAAAACTTGACTGGAAGGCTGGGGATGAACTGGATGACATGGAGGCCCCATCTACTTCTAGGCTGTACTGTTTAGCAGACATAATCTATACAGCTCAGTATTGTGTGCATTTTTGCTTTCATATTAATTAACATCTTGGTTTGTATTGAGCATTTGAACCTCCCTGTCAGGCTGTATTAGCCACTAGCATCACTTATTACTCCATTTTTCCCTGGGAAGTAAAGTATAGGGGAGGGGGAAAAGACAGCATGTTTTTTAAATAACATTTTCAATGGTAAAAATGGTATTTTACTGCATTGCCCCTCAAGTGCCCATCAACTATGATGATGAACTAGTAAGAGAGAATGAACAAGTTTGTGACAAAAAATTCTACAACTTAGATGAAATGGTCACATTCCTTAGAAATACAAATTGTCGAAATAGATTCAAGGAAAAAAACAGAAAAATGTTGATAGCTACATATTAACAAAGTTGAATTCGTAATTTAAAACCTTCTCACAGAGAAAACTACAAGGCCAGATGAAGGATAACAGGAAGATTTAAAGGAGGAAACACTTTGCAACTCACTTTTGAGGCTAGCATTATTCAAATCAAAGACATTACAGGAAAAAAGAAAACTACTGATAAATATCCCTCATGAATGTAGATGAAATAATCCTTAACATAATACTGAAAAAATAGGATTCAGTAGTATACTGTGATTAGGGTTTATCTCAGAAAGGGAAGGTTTGTTTAACATTACAAAAACCAATCAATGTAACTCACTGTATTATCAATAAAGGAAAAAATCAGTATGTATCTGTGGGTCCAATAATGCATTTGATAAAAAGTTCAGTCCCCATCCATGATAAAACCTCAGTAAACTAGGAAGAGCGGGGAATTTCCTTGACCTGATAAAGTGTGTATATGGAAAGCCTATCTAACATCATACATGATGGTGAACGACTGAATTCTTCCCCTACTAAGATTGGTAACAAGGCAAGATTGTCTGTTCTCAACACTTTTTAATTCAGTGTTTCTCTGGAGTTTGTAGCCAGTCCAATAAGACAAGAAAAAATGTATATATAAATTAGAAAAAACCAACTGAAGCTTTCTGTATTTGTAGATCACGTGAGCACACGTGTTTAAAAAAAGAATCTAAAAAAGCTAGTGGGAATAATCTAAGTTTAGCTACAAGGTCAGTATTAAAAAGTAGTTGTGTTTTCTGTCTTCTATAAATGAAAATCAAAATTTTAAAGAATGCCATTAACATTTGCATCAACATGAAATGTTTAGGGATACATTTTACAAAATATATGTAAGTCCTGTATACTGAGAAATTGGAAAACTTCACTGAGAGAAATTAAAACATATCTAAATAAATGGAGAAACAGACTGTGTTAATAGATTAGAAGATTTAATGTTCAGATGTCAGTTCTCATTTGATCTGTAGATTCAAATTAAAGTCCAGTAGGATTTGTGTGTTTTTGTTTTTGTTTTTAAACTGACCAGCTGGCTGTAAAATAGCTAGAGAAAGCCAGGTGATGTGGTAATAGTATAGGATAGACATGTAAATGAATGACCCAGAAATAGATCTGATTATATAGTCAGTTAGCTTTCCACATAGGTGACAGGGCAGTTCAGTGGGGGAAAAGAAGTCTTTACAACAAATGGTACTAGAACTGGATATCCACAGAGAAAAAGTGAACCTCAGTCTTTCTTATCTTATACCATAGACAGTTAATTTGAAATGCATCTTTGACCTAAACAATAAAGCTCATACTATAAAACTTTTATATGAAAACATAGGAGAAGGTTTTTACAGTCTTTAGGAAGGAAAGGCAAAAAATAATTTTTTAATAGGATGCAGAATACTTGAGCCATAAACTTAAAAAATTTTGATAAATTGGACCTTGCTAAAATGAATACTTTTGCTCTTTGAAATATTAAGAAAATGAGAAGGCAAGCCAGAGACTGAAAGAAAGTAACTTGTAATACATTTGAAAAAGGAACTGGACAACTCAGTAAGATAAAACCTCAAAATTTAAAAAAAATGAGCTAAATATTTAGAAAGACAAAAAAAAAATTGATAAGTACATGCAGAGATGCTCAACATAGTCATCTGGGAAATCCAAATTGATAACATAATGAGATACTATCACATACCCATTAGAGTGAGTATAAAAACAATTCTGGCCCTCACAAGGGCTAGTGAGGTTGTAAAGTAACTGGAAATCTCACAAACATTCCTTACAGGATTTTAAAGTGGTACAGCCATTTTGGGAAATAGTTTTGCAGTTTCTTCAAAAGTTAAACATACACAGTTGACCTTTGAACAGCCTGAGGCATTGGTTCCAGGACCCACTATAGATACCCAAATCCTCAGATGCTTGAGTCCCAAAGAGGCTTTCCAAATCCATGGTTCCACATCCATGGATTGAGCCAACAGTGGATCGTGTAGCATTGTAGTATTTATAGAAAAAAAATCTGCCTGTAAGTGGACCCCTGAAGTTCAAACCCAAGTTGTTGAAGGGTCAACTTTACAACCTCACAAACTCAGCTCTTTGACCCCTCATTCTTTACACAAGAGAAGCAAAAACATCAATTCACAAAAAAGACTTATATACCAGTATTTGCTCCAGCATTATTCACGGTAGCCCCAAACTGGAACAACCCAAATAACTTCAACAAGTGAATGGATAAACTAAACACGGTATTTCCGTATAATAGAATAATATTCAACAGTGCAAAGGAATTAACTATTGATAGACACAACAACAGACACATCTCAAAGTCAAGCTAAGCTGAAGAAGCCACATACAGGAGAGTATGTACTGTGTGAAGAGGTGGATGGCAAAGGAGGGCGAGGAATGTTTTGGAGGTGACAAATTTTTTGTATCTTGATTGTAGTGGTGGGTTTTTTGGACATACACAGCTTTCAGAAATCATCAAATCTAGCACTTCAGATAGATTCACTTGATGATATATGTAAATTAAACCCTAATAAATAGCTTACAAAACTTTGCCCTGAGTAAAAGATTCCAGAGTGTAAACTGTGTGCCTCCATTTACATGAAATTCTAGAAATGATTGTTTTAAACAGTTGTTGCCTGGGGTGGGACCGGGGAGATTGGTTCAGAGGAAGCAGGTGTAACAGAATCTTTTGGGGGGAGATTGATATGCTCCAAATCTTGATTATAGTGGCTGTTAACATGGGTATATAAATTTGTCAAAATTTGCTCTTAAACAGGTACATTATATTGTATGTAAATTATGACTCAGATGTTCTTTTTTTAAAGAAAAATAAATAAGTATGTATAAGTTTATGTAGAGACAAGCAAAGTGAGGTGATCAACATTGCCTGAAGATACATGGAAAAAGGGATTAATTGAGTTTCACCATTGAAGAATTAAGAATTCAGTAGAAAGTGAGTATGTATGTCTGTGTTAGAGAATGGATTTATTCCAGATATATATATATTAAAAAAAGGAATAGTATAGTGAACAGGCATAACAGTTGGGCTTTTAGTCACAGTTAATTATTTAAACATCACTGAATCATCAACCCAGCATCATCATGGAGGCCAATAACCAGCATGGCTGGGATTGAAAGACATGTTACTTGACTGTAAAGCCTGCTGTTGGTTTAGTATGGCTTGGGTCTAAGGATTTGTAGGAGATGAAGGGAAATGATGGTCAGGGACTAGAATGCTATATCATTCTATGGAATCTGACTTTTATTCTTTAGACTCTTAAAAAAGAATTTAATTTCCAGTGGTTTCATTTAACCTAGATACTAAAGTATAGTAGGAAAGAAGTTAACCTGGCATCTCAAGTGTGTAACATTTTATAATAACAATGCTCAATACATTTATTACATATTTTATATTAAATATTTCTTAATATAGCCTCATTATCTTTATACAAATGGAATAAAGATTTTTTATTAACCCTCTGACTCATGTATAAGCATTAAGTAGCTCCTCCATAACCAGCATTATTTTAGGCCTAGAGGTCTTCCTGAAATATGCATCCCTTTAGGGAGCTCCCAGGCTCTAAGTCTAATATGCTGATTCTTAAAAATGTGACCCCCAGATGAGTAGCATCGGTATTGCCTAGAACCTTGTTGGAAATACAGATTCTTAAGCCTAACCTCAGATCTCCTTTATTGAAACCAGGGAGCTCAGCAATCTGTATTTTAACAAGTCTTCAAGTAATTGTGATATACACAAAAGTTTGAGAACCACATATCTAATAAAATTTGAAACAGCTAAGGGATGGAGCACACTGAATTCAGTTACATTCTCCTTGGCCCCCAGTTAAATGAGATTTTAACTAGATGGTCCTTTCTAGATTTTTAAACCTGGTTTCTCAGTGAGTCAGGGTTAGGTAGTGAATTGGCCTGCTGATAGTCTTCATGGCTTTTGTTCTACCTAAAAATAGGAATTGTTTATTTTTTTCTCTTCAGTACTATCTTAACAATACTCAGAAGTAACATTTAAGCTTCTCATATAAAACTAAGTATCCAAGCTAGTGATGTGCTTTATAATAAGTAATTCCATGCCAAGAAATTTGTTTATAAACTAGTCTCACTATCCTAGCTACCTAAACTGACACATACTTTTTTCCATATTAAAAACAGGCACTGTTTTCTTTCTAGCCTTGAAATTGAAAACAGAGGTGTCATTGTTTTTAGCACATGATCCAGCTGACCAAGGCTGTACATCTTCAGATTTGCCAAGTTAGGAAAAGAACTTAGTATCCTAGCTTAATGTCTTAGGTGCAATAAACTATAATCACGTTTTCAAGCGGCATTAGTTACTGAGTTTCAGAAGTCAGTTAAAAAACAGCATTTAAAGAGCATAGAATGTTTGCGTATATTTGAATACACATACAATGAAGGTAAAGATAATCCAACACAGTACACATTATCTCCAGATAATTACCACCAGGTTTTTATATTTTTTTCTCCTCAAAAAAGCCATAATGCAAGTTTTCTCACTTTAGTGTTTAACTGTGTGAGTGAAGAGGATTTCTGTCTTCATCATCTGAGTTTAGATGTTTTAATTTTGAGCACTGCTTGTTCTGTTTATTACATTTCTGTTCAATGATTGTGTCTGTTGGGTCTGATTGGAAAATCAAACCAGCTATTTCAGCAGAGGAAATTCAATACAAAGAAGTAGATATAACGTTAATGAGATAGATAAGAAGGCATCAGAGTTAATTGCAAAAGCAGCCACCACTCCTAGGATTGGAGGTTACAAAAAGAAGAGGTGGTAATTATTAAAGGATAGGTCCTGTGGAGCTGACCTCTGAGAGAGAGGACATTGCTCTCCTAGTGCTGGTATGTCAGATCTCAATGGAGAGAACCAGATCTCTGAGCATAGGGCACTGGTACCCTGGTGCTGGTTTGTCTTGGACACATGATGAGGCCAATTCTGCAAAGGTTGAAAACTGCAAACTGGATTCTGTTAGCTCCTTCAAGAAGGCATTGCAGATGCCTGGATGAAGAAGCAAATCTGGGATGATGGTCACAGGAACAGCAAACAGGAAAGTCAGGAAAGTACAATGATTTAGATCTTCTCCTTCAACTCTGAAAGCTCCTCCAACCCTTCCTATTGGCAAAGGCTAAATAGGGTTTTCAGGGCCTGAACCCTAGAATCACAAGGCAGAAGGTTCAACTTGGAGCTGGTAGAATCTACATATATTTTTAGACTTCAGGAAAAAAACCTAAGTGACCTAGCTTATGGTCTTAGGTACAATAAACATACAAGTTCTTTAAAGGGTACAAAGTTTAATCATGTCATTGAAAAGGGCTTCAATCATGCATAACATGCTGAGTAAGAATTAAATTTTTTACTGTAGTGATCAGTTCGTTAAGTTTCTTTTTCATACTCGTGAATAGTAATCTTTTGCTTTTTAACTTTAAAATCAGAGGTAATCACCGCAAAAGAAAGCGCATACCTTGATGGTTTTGTTACAGAAGACAAGTCTTTTAGAACCTTTAAATATAAACTCAAGTCTACCGCTTATTACTGCTGAGAATCCCATAGTGGTTTCCATTTGCCTGTCATACTAAGTACCAACTCCACAGCCTCCTCATAGTGATCATAACCTACTTTTCTAGTCCTTCCTCCCACTACTTTCATCTGTTTTACGTAAACTCTGCTAGGCTGGACTGCTCTGTCCTTTACCATACGTTGAACTTACTTGCCTCTAGGCTTTGGCTCAGATGAACTCTTATCTACAGCATGCCTTTTGCGTGGTGCTCTTTTCCCATAAACTCCCCATATAACTGTCAAAATCCTACCCTTCCTTCAAAGCTTTCTGCAGTTCATGAGCCTCAATAAAGTATGTCAGCTAAATGTATTCTTTACCCCCACGTCTTTCATGTTTCCTAAAATACCTTAATTCTGTTTATACATACATTCTTCACCATCTTCATTACCTGGCACAATTCTGCTTGTTCTTTAAGAACTCATCTACTCATTTTTCCTTTTAGAAAGTCTGCCCAGACCTCCCACCCCAGCCTCCACAGGTAGTGTTCCTTGTGTTTAATTGTCTTTGCTTGGCACTATTTTTATAGCCCCAGAAATGGAGTGCAAATAATTTTTCCAACTATAAAGATATTTAGGTTCTGATCATTCATCCACATCCTGTCCCTCCCCCACACTGGAAAAAAGAGGTTAAGTCTCTTAATTATGCCTCTTTCTGGGCCTCACATATGAAAACATGAGCTCATTGTTTGCTTAACTAGGAACAGGAAACTTAGGGTAATGTGTCTTCAGCCTGTCTAGTTCGTATGGCTTGTGAACCCAAGGAGAGATAAAAGCATTTTTTGTTGTTCATGATTATAAAAGCAGTGTATGTACAATACAAAAGATTTGGAAAGTACATATTTCAAATGGGAAGAAAACTCACTCATAATTCACCACCAAAAGATGACATCAATAATAATGTATTTTACAAACTCTTCATAAGCATTTTTACTTAGAACTGTATTTTATGGGAGTATTAAATACAACTTTATTATTAGCTATCTGGGATCCCTTTTTACCTTTATTTCAAACAACATTGCAGTGAACATCTTTGGTTGTTATTCTCTGAAGTTATTTTGTTAAATATCTTCAGAGATTATGGTGTCATAAAATACGTTCCAGGAAATTTTAATCAATTTTTAGTTCCACCCGGAAGTATATTATGTGTGCCTGTTTCATTGTGACCTCACTAACCCTGGTTAGTCTTGTTTTTAATATTTGCTTAATGAGTCTTTCTAAATGATTTGTCATCCTACCATCTAAAAATAGCTGTTTTCTGTCTTCTCCTCCTCTCTCCTATACCAATTTATTCCTATCTGGGTGCTTTTCTTTACAGGGGGAAAAACAGTTCTCCCTCTCAAACCTGCTCCAGATCTCCCATTAAAACAAAGCAGGGCCTACCCTCTTCCCCATGCTTTTCCCCTCTACTCACTCACAGATTTCTCAAAAGAATAATTATACATGTGTCTACATTTCTCTCATTAAAAAACCTGTATGGACATGAATTTTTTATTCACTCAATCATTCAGGAAATATTTTAGATTACCTAGTTCATGCCAGGCAGTGTGCTAGTGAAAAGAAAGCAAGCAAAGATAGAAACCACCTATGCCTTCTCTGCCCTCATAAAACATTCACAGTGGGAAGCAGGTAATGTTTGTAAGTTCATAAGGTAATATAAAGTATGATTGTGATAAGTGCTAAGAAGGAAAGGTGTTTGTTACACTGAAGAGCTTACAGTGGTGAGTCAAGAAAGACGTCCATGAACCAGTAATTGAGCTGAGATCTGAAGATATGATGGGGATTAATAAACAAAAGGAGTTTGCCTATACTCCAGAACTGTTTTTGCCAAGTTCAGTAATCTTCATGCTGGTAGGTCCATGGGTGCTGGTTGTATATCTACTTGACCTAAGCAGTGTTTGATAGGGTTGATTTCTTGTCCATTGAATCTTGCTACTTAGGATTCTGATTCCTTACATGAACTCATCCACTCTTGTTATTTTAATTGTCTTCTGTGTGTCAAAGATACCCAAGCTTGTATCTCTGGACATGCCTTGCAAAGTCAAACTTAACATAGGCAGAATGAAATCCTTGACAATTCCATGCACATATTTTTTTCCCAGTAACCCTGGAATCATTCTTGACTTCTCCTGCTTCACCATTATCTCCCTTAATATTGCTGATAAATTGCTCCCTGTGTGCTGAGCACTATGCTAAATGCTCGTATGTTTTTTCCTCCATTTGAAGACTCTTCATTTGCTTAAGGAGAAGTATAGTGTTGCTTCATTTGTTGCTTAATTCTATTTATTGAGTGTGATAACTAACTTGATCAGTTGGTTTTTTTAAATTTTTTTTTTAGGAGGGAGATAATTCGGTTTGTTTGTTTATTACTTAATGGAGGGACTGGGGATTGAACCCACGGCGTTGTGCATGCTAAGCAGGTGCTCCACCACTAAGCTACACCCTCCCCTAGTGTTTTTTTGGTTGTTTTGTTTTGTTTTGTTTTGTTTTGTTTTGTTTTGTGTTTTGATTGAAGTATAGTCAGTTGCAGTGTGTCAGTTTCTGGTTTACAGCATAATGTCCCAGTCATGCATATATATACATATGTTTGTTTCCATATTCTTTTTCATTAAAGGTTATTATAAGATATTGAATATAGTTCCTTGTGCTATACAGAAGAAATTTATTTTTTATCTATTTTTATATATAGTGGTTAACATTTGCAAATCTCAGACTCCCAAATTTATCCCTTCCTACGCCCTTTCCCTGGTAACCGTAGGATTGTTTACTGTGTATTTCATTCGTAGATGAGTTCATTAGTGTCTTCTTTTTTCTTTTTTTTCCTTTTTTTTTTTTTTTTAGATTCCACGTATGAGTGATAATCATGATATTTTTCTTTCTCTCCCTGGCTTATTTCACTTAGAATGATGATCTCCAGGTCCATCCATGTTGCTGCAAATGGCATTATTTTGTTCTTTATTTATGGCTGAGTAGTTTCCATTGGGTAAACATAACACTACTTCTTTATCCAGTCATCTTGTCAGTGTACATTTAGGTTGTTTCCATGTCTTGGCTATTGTAAATAGTGCTGCTGTGAATATTGGGTATCTTTTCAAATTAGAGTTCCCTCCAGATACATGCCCAGGAGTGGGATTGCTAGATCATAGGGTAAGTCTATTTTTAGTCTTTTGAGGAATCTCCATACTGTTTTCCATAATGGCTACACCAAAATACATTCCCACCAGCAGAGTAGGAGGGTTCCCTTTTCTCCACAGCCTCTCCAGCATTTATCATTTGTGGACTTTTTAATGGTGACCATTCTGATTGGTGTGAGGTGATACCTCATTGTAGTTTTGATTTGCATTTCTCTGATAATTAGCAATATTAAGCATTTTTTCACGTGCCCGTTGGTCATTTGTATGTCTTCATTGGAGAATTTCTTGTTGAGGTCTTCTGCCCATTTTTGGATTGAGTTTATTTTTTTGTTATTAAATTGTATGAGCTATTTACATATTCTGGAAATTAAGCCTTTGTCAGTCATATCATTTGCAAATATTTTCTCTCATTCCATAGGTGGGCTTTGTGTTTTGTTTATGGTTTCCTTTGCTGTGCAAAAGCTTGTAAGTTTAATTAGATCCTATTTATTTTTGCTTTTATTTTTATTGCTGGGGTAGACTGCCCTAGGAGAACATTGCTAAGATTTATGTCAGAGAATGTTTTGCTTGTGTTTTCTTCTAGATTTATATTGTCTTGTCATTTGAGTTTATTTTTGTGAGTGGAGTGAGGGAGTGTTCTAACTTTATTGATTTACATGTTGCTGTCCAGTTTTCCCAACACCTCTTGCTGAAGAGAATGTCTTTTCTCCATTGTATAGTCTTGCCTCCTTTGTCAAGGATTAGTTGACCATAGGTCTGTGGGTTTATTTCTGGGTTCTCTTTTGTGTTCTATTCATCTGTGTGTCTGTTTTTGTGCCAATATCACACGGTTTTGATTACTGTAGCTTGGTCAGTTGTTTTAAAAGTGTATGAGGAGTGGATTAACATTTTTCTCCATAATGGTTTTTCCCCATCATCCTAATGTGATGTTATTAACTTCTTGTTTAATTTTTAAGTCTTTTTCTCAGTATGTAGTAAAGCAAGATGGGGTCTACAAAGGGTCTGTTGCTGCTTTTCCTGGATTATACCTTCCATTTTAACATACCTGTGTAAGATACACAAAACAAACTTATGATTACCAGGGGAAACGGGGTGGGGAAGGATAAATTGGGAGTTTGGGATTTGTAGATACTAAGTACTATATATAAAACAGATAAACAACAAGGTCCTACTGTATAGCACAGGGAACTATATTCAATATCTTGTAATGGCATACAATGAAAAAGAATATGAAAAAGAATACAAATATATGTATAAATGAATCACTGTGCTGCATACCAAAATTAACATTCTTTGTGACTCTTATGATACATAGCCAGTTTTTCTCTGTTACTTTTATCCAGAGTCCTTCAGTTGGCAGATAGACTGATTTCTATATATTGTTAATTTTTATCTTATTTATGTCAGTGATTAAAAATATTTTATTGACACAAATAATTCTTAACCTGAAAATCTAATTATCATAAAGGAGAAAATAAATTTCTCATCTCAGCACCCAAAATTAATGTCTTGATTTTATTATGTGATATTTTGTTGTATGTCTTTTGTTTATAAATGGAAGAGGGAAAGATGAAGAAGACAGAGGAAGAGGAAGGGGGAACAAATTTCTATGTCAAATATCTTCAACATTTTTGTCAATTTAATTGTTTTGTAAATTAATAGCTTCTCCAGAGTAGGGAGAAAACAAGTATTCTTTGTTTTAGTACCAAGCACAATGCCTGATATATAAACATTCAGTAAATGTTTAAAGAATGAATAAAAGAAAGAAATGATCTTTTAAATTTTTTTTTCTCTCTAAAGATTTCTATGGAGAATGATTACCTGGGTCCCCGAAGAATTGAAAGTCTACGAAAAGAAGATGCTGATTGGCAGCGGAAAGCTCATATGGCTGTACTGTCCATTCAGGATCTTACTGTCAAATATTTTGAAATAACAGCTAAAGCTCAAAAGGGTGAGTTTCCCAGTAAAATTATCCTCGTTAGGTATTTTCGAAAATGAGCGGTTTAAGTATTTTGTTTGCAGTAGTTGTATGGAAAAGTATATAAAGACCACTGCTAACAAGTTAAGGTATATCCTTTCAGTCTTTTCTAGGCATATATGTTAACATGTACCTCACCTTTAAAAAAATAATGGTAATGTGTAGCATAATTCAATACTGACGGTACTCATTCACAGTTACAGACCTTACAGCTTAAAAGCACAGTCCCCAACATAACTGCTTTTCCTTCAGACACTGTTTGCAGATTTGGGGTGTCCTCAGGCCATTTGTATTTCTAACCAACTGGCTGCAGATATGGGGATTCCTGCAGTCCTTTTAGGTTCGAAAATTCACTACAGTGACTCACAGAACTCACGAAAACACATACTTAAAATTTACCTGGCATTAAAATAGTTATTCTGGATATTCTTTCAGCAAATCTACTTTTCCTTAAGTGTCACTGAAAACAGTTTATTCCTTCAGAATGCCGGTGCTGAGTAAGAATACCTTCCTTGATTCCTCAGCATCATTTGGCATTGTCATTTAGAAAAATATATACAGTACTATGTTTTTAAAATTTGCATTCCTTTGGTTATTACTGAGTGTTTATCTTTTTTGTTTTTGTGTAATAATTGATATTTGTATATCCTTCCTTTTTTCCCCAGTTATTACCTTCTGCCTATTTTTCTGATGATGGGTGATTTTTCCCCCATTGATCTATAAGAGTTCCTTATATATAGTTTTCAGAAGGCGAGTAAAACAGGCCCCTCTTTTACTTCCTTCCTTACATGAAGCCAGGTGTAGCCTAATTTTACTGCTTAACTTTTAAAAACATCTTAAATGAGTCATTTCTGACAAGTATACATATATTAGAACATGATTCCTTTAAACACCAGGACTGTTTTGCCTTATATGTTTTTATACATATAATGATCACCATATCACCATAGGGTATTATTACATGGTTGTTATCCTGATAATGTTGACAGTCATATTAGCAAAAATATTTATTCTTGCCAGCAGAGGGAGAGAAGAATCTGTTTTAGAAATATTGCAATACTGTTCTAGGGGTATTCCAAGCATTCTGTATTCACAAACAATGTTCCCATTACCTTCATATTCCTAAACTGTTGGAAAATAATTCCAGGTGAAGTGAGTGGCAGTTAGATGGAAGAATACATTCTATCAGTTGTTGGAGGACAAAGTATTGACTGAGTGTTGTGGTAGACGACAACTTGGGACAGAGAGCCGTGCTACAGACATAGTCCTTAAGTGGGAAACAAGAGGAAATGCTCCTGACTATTTGTGCAGAATATTTGATGTATGCTGTGATTACAAGTGAAAATGGCAGAAGTAGCAGATTAGGTCTTTAAGCAAGTTGAAATACTAGTTTAACCCTGCTTTTATAGACGAGTAACCTTGGTTTTAAATCACCAAAACTCCTCCCAGTTTCACATATCTATGTTGAAGGTGTTGATAGTGAATACCATGCTTATTCTTTAGGATTGTTGGACAGATAGAGATAACACATGGAAAAAGTGCTTTAACATCATATAAATATGAGTGATTGTGGTGATGTGTGCATGAGAGAG
The DNA here is from genome assembly GCF_036321535.1 of Camelus dromedarius. Lineage (NCBI taxonomy): Eukaryota > Metazoa > Chordata > Mammalia > Artiodactyla > Camelidae > Camelus > Camelus dromedarius. The sequence continues at coordinate 52,702,214 of NC_087438.1, forward strand.
AAGAAACAAAACAGACCATCTCTTTGTTTAATATTGCCATTGAAGTGAGAGGAACATTTGAATTTCTCTCATTTAATTCCCACAAAAGTCCGAGTAGGTACTGTATTTCCCTAATTTCATCACTCAGGGGAATTGAGCCCACAGACAGTTAAGTTTCTGCCCTAAGTTACATGCTGATGGGTAGAAGTGGGAATTTAAGTCAAAGCTGTCTAACTCCAAACCCCTTGCTGTTGTTTTTCTCCCCTCCGTGCACAACTGTATTGATGTTATGGTTGCATAAATATTTTTTAAAGATAGAGATTTAAAATGGCAGAATTATTTGATATTCAAACAACATAAGTAGATATTATTTGTTAAAAACCCTAAAATTAAGGATTAGATTGATGCTCAAATATGTTAGTGTTTAAAGGCCATAGAAAAACAGAGAAACCAAAAGAACTGTATTGAGAGGAGATTCTGAGTAAGCAGATTGCTCATTTGTCATAATAGGAACTAAAAGACTAAACCAATAAATAATGTTCATGAATGGAGGGAGTTGCAAGTTGGTTATATTAAGGCATTGAGACTAAGGGTGGGGTAGAATTGAGCATGAAAAACTGTTCTTTTCCACTGTAAGCCTTTCTGTACAGTTTAATTTTTAAGTATGTACTTGTATTCTTGTAAAAAAAAAACTAAGGTTTCATAAAATTCTGAGGCAAAGGTTACTGAGATACTTCCTTGAAAAGAGGGTAATGCTGTAGTAGCAGTACCAAAATACCAATCACTTAACCTCTGAACATATACAAGAAACTACTAGAGAATGTATACTGACTTAAAGACTATATCAAGTACTATGTAATCAGATTTCCTGCCTCTTTATGGTAGTTAAAGTGTGTCCCTGACCTTTTAAAGTGGTTGGGCATATGGATAGTTGGGTTAATTGTTTAAAGACACAAGATGAGCCAGTACCATACTACTATCAGTGATAAGCTTCTTTAACTGTAAGATATTAGCTGTTTGATTGTCAAAATGTTTCTTGAACAAAGCTTATTATTTGTGGCATACTAAAAAGTGTCTCCCCCCCCCCCCCGCACCGTGGTGGCGAGGAGAAGTTGGGTGTCTTCTCTGGGACTTGGTTGTCCTTCAACACTAACCTTTGCAGTGTAAGCTCTGTGCTAATAATGTTTAGGATTTATTTTGTCCTACATCACATCGTTACAGACTTCTTGACGAACTCAGAAGTACATAGATTTAAATAGTTTTTTTAAAACCTTGAATAGTTATGGTTCTGATTTTAACTTACATACCTAGGGAAAAATATAAACCTTCATAAAATAAAGTTTTATAGAAACCTTAATATCACTCAACAATGTGAAGAGTATTTTTTTTAAGTTTTAAAATTAACCCCCCCAAAAGTTATTTCTGAGGATGATTACTTAAAATTCTTATTTAAGGCATTAGAATCTAAGATACTGTTGAATTTTTAGAACTGTTACAGGTAATTTATCATGGTGGTAGGATTTGTGTGTTTATCTTTGAGTGTGTGATCAGTGGAATCTAAGACTTTCTGATTCTTTATTTTCAAGTTGTTTCATGTCTTAATGCTTCAGTGTCTCTTTAAAAATTATCAATAGCTGTGTATGACCGAATGCGAGCAGATCAAAAGAAATTTGGTAAAGCGTCATGGGCAGCAGCCGCTGAACGCATGGAAAAACTCCAGTATGCAGTTTCTAAGGAGACTCTGCAGATGATGAGGGCTAAAGAGATATGTTTGGAACAGAGGAAACATGCACTAAAAGAAGAGGTAACAAAAACCATGAGAAAGTATATTTAAATTTTTTTTAAATTAAGATGTGCTATTTGACTGTTTTGGGTGGGGAGGGGATGGATACAAGATTGATATTTTTCTGGCTCTTCAGTCCAGGGTTAACTTTGCACACTATCTCCACGAGATGGTAACTTTCACAACAGGGCCTGTGATAGAAGAGTTAGACGTGTGTGACTTTTTCACAGCATCCCTGTGTGACTGTAGTCAGCGACAATGTACTGTAAAAAAGGAGCATTCATTTCCTATCTCCCCACACCTAGGCACCCACCAATCCGTTTTTTATTTCTATAGATTAGTTATTCTGGACATTTCATATAAATGGAATCAGAAGATGTGACTTTTTTGACTGCTTTTCTTTCCTGTAGCATAATGTTTTCAGGGTTCAACCATGCTGTCACATGTATCATTCTTAATTTACTTTTTTTGCCAAATGATATACTACTGTATAGTTACAACACACTTTATGCATCTATCAGTTGATGAACAGTTGGGTTCTTTCTACTTTGGGAGCTTTATGAATAAAGCTTCTATGAATATTTCTATTTAAGGTTTTCATTTATATTGGTGTAAACCTAGGCGTGAAATGCTATTTAAACTGTTGAGTAACTGCCAGAATGTTTTCCCAAGCAGCTGTACCATTTACATTCCCACTAGCAGTGTGCACTCGATAGAATTCTCCACATCTTTCTTATATTATCACTAATACTGTTTTTTTTTAATTGTTATAACCAATCTGGTGGGTGTGAAGTGGTATCTCATTGTGATTTTGATTTGCATTTCTCTGATGACATTGATGTTATCTTTTTGTGTGCTTATTGGCCCCTTATGTGTCTTTAGAGAAATGTCTATTCATATCTTTTACCTGTTTTGAAATTGGATTTTTAAAATTACTGAGTTGAAAGAATTGCATATTCCAGGTATGTCTTTTGTCAGATATACGATATGCAAATATTTGCTCCCGTTTTCTGGATTGACCATATTGGCTTTTAATAACATTGAATTTATATTTGTGAATGTTGTACATTTTAGTCTCTAGAGAAGAATAAAACATCATCATTGCTTTTATTAATACAGCTTTATGTAAAATACTTTGCTCTATGTATGTATGCATGTTTAACTAGTATATGAGGTAACTTATAATATATCATGGCTATGATCTAGAAAGATCTTTCTGTTAATGAATTTTAAATTATGAACTTCTTTTTCTCTTACATTTTCTTATTTGCTGCTGTTGTTAAAGGTAAAACTGGAACTTGTTCTGGAATTTTCCACACTTCATTTAGACTCTCTTCACAGATTTCAGTTCCATCTCCTTTATGTTCCTAGCTTTCTCCTTTGTGTGACTAGCTGTCCAGAATTTTCTTAAGTTCTAGAACTTTAAAACTTAAAATGCCAGCATTTTATTTCTTCTGAGGTAGAATGTCACATTGGTTGGCTTTATTGTAACCAGGATGAATTGTACTGACAGCATAGGGCATCTAAAAGAGCTGCTGAGGGGTAAGATTTCTGACTGTTTGCTGTTGCAAGAACATCATCCTTGCTGGAATTGATCTCTGCTGGAAGAGGAAGGGTGAGGCTGAAATGGGCCAGAGAGTATGGGGTCATTTTCCCTGGGGTCATCCCAGTACCTTAATAGTCTGTTTTTTAGTGTTCTGAATTGTGTTTGAATTCTTCAAAGGATTTAGTAAGATTATAGGTTAGTCATTTTTGCCAGGTTTATGCTTGTTGAGTGATATAATATACATATTGTGATATATATATAATTCTCTGTTGATGACTGCCCTATTTTAATTAGCATTAATTTAAGGTGACCACATGACTCATAAGAAACAGACCAAATGTGATTTATTAAGCCCATCCCAAACAAATATTTTGCCAGTGAGTACTTTATAATACAGCACTACCCTGTGGTTTAAATTATGAGAAGACTTATGTTCTTTTAAAAAATGTTGATATGTTGCATCTCCTTAGGTTATTTTAAAAACAAAAAACTTCTTCGTGATGTGACAGTGACCATGGGTATAATGCTTAACTTCAAACAATTTTTAAACTAATGCTGAAATATTAAATACCACCCAGGCAAGTAAAATTTTATTTGACTTAGGAGTAAGTACTGTTCCTTTTCATCTATCTCCTTTTTAACTGAGTCTTGATTATAGTCATTCTCACCCCTACAGCTAGGAACGCTGTACTCAGAGAAAAATATACACATATACAGCTTTGTACACAAATTTAGTAGGTTCTTAAATCATCTGATCCCAGGTTGTCTGGTGATGTTGGTATCTCTCCAAATAGATATGTTCTTATTTTTATTTTCAATGCAGATGCAGAGTTTGCAGGGTGGTACAGAAGCCATAGCTAGATTGGATCAGTTAGAAGCCGATTATTATGATCTACAACTTCAGTTGTATGAAGTGCAGTTTGAAATCTTAAAGTGTGAAGAGTTACTATTGACAGCACAACTGGAAAGCATCAAAAGACTTGTATCGGGTATGATGTACATCTAACCACTTAAATCCACAAAAATGTATTTGAATGAATGATGGAATTTCACCATGCATTTGTTTGCACACCTAGGGAAAGTATACATGGACTCCAGCTATATTTTTTCTGCTGAAACTGAAAAAAATGTCTTAATGTAAAGTCAAACAAATGGTTTAGTAGAAGTAGAGTGCAAATATGTTATTACCTTTGTAAAATACTTATTTGGTAAGTAACTTACTTTGTTGCTTCAGCCAAAATTTGTATTCTCAGATTTCGAATTTGGGGAGCAAGGGTCACGGCATCTTACACTGAGCACTTAACTGTGTGCTGGCCATTGCTAAGCCCTTTGCAGACACATTCCTCCTATGAGGTGTATTTCCCAATAATCACTATTTTACAAAGAAACTCAAGATGTAATGGCTTTGCCTGAGGTTACGGAATCAGTGAGTGGATCAGAACCCTCGTCTCTCTGGCTCTAAAGCCCATGCTTTTACCTACTACTATCCCTTGTTGCTGTTTTGTAACAGAAAAGAGAGATGAAGTGGTATACTATGACACTTATGAAAGCATGGAGGCCATGCTGGAGAAGGAGGAGATGGCATCATCTGTGCACTTACAGAGAGAAGAGCTACAGAAACTTCAGCAGAAAGCACGCCAGCTGGAGGCAAGACGTGGACGGGTTTCAGCCAAGAAAGCATACCTCAGAAATAAAAAGGTTATGTATTTATTGAATTTATAACCGTAATGCTACGTCTTGCTTTTATTTATTACTTAATCCTTGACCCATATCTAATAATTCTAGCCCAGTTTGTCACTAATACTTATCTTTTAAAACTAAGTAAGAGTTACCTCTTCTCAATACTTGGCCCATTATATTGACATTACGTAGTTATCTAAGAATTACCCTCTTAAACACATTAGAATAGCCAGCGGTGATGTGCTGTTTGCCCCAGCCACCCCAAAGCTGACTCTGCTTGGGCATGACAGCAGGACTCCATGTAATGCAATTCCTGGCTCCTTCTTACTTTAGGAGGCCAGGGATGCTCTACAATTAAGTAGACTGGTTCTGACCTCAGTCTTCAGGGACATTTTAATTTTTATGTAAAAACACTTACCAATTTAATCCATGTTTTTCACTCTTCATTCTTACATTAGTCTAAATCTTGAAGTAGGGGAACTTACTGACAGAGATTCTGCCCATTTACACTGGAAGCCTCTGGTCTGCTGCAGCTCATCATATCACACAGTCAGGGGTCTCTGAATGGTTTTGCCCTTCTGCCCTCCCCTCTCCATGTCCCCAGACCCCCAGGTCCAACAACTGAGGTGACAACTGCAGAGGGACAGAGGAGTGACAGAAGGCTGGAAAGAGAGGAAATTAGAAACTTTTCCAAAAAGAAAGATAATGAGAAGATCAACCATGTGATACAAAAAGATAAAAATAGACTCTCTATGTGACATCGTACATTCCTTATTGTCTACATGCCTACATGCCTGGGGTCACAGGCTCCCTGGTTAATCTGGCAGCTGCAACAGAATTTAATACCCAGGGGTAGTTCTGATGATAAGTGAATCATGCCCCACCTTTCTTCTTGAAAGAACAAAGATGGTCTCTTGCTGTGCCATGAAGACTTGGTCTATACTTTGTTAACTTTTATTAAATTAAATTTTCAAGAAGAATAACATCCTTCTTTTTGTATATTACCTTCTTTAACACTCCTAGTAGCCAAAAAGCATTCTCATACTTGATTTGGTGGCAAACTCAGACCTGAACGAATATATAAGTACTCATTTCTTTGTCCTGCTTACTTAGACTATTCTTATATTTCACTCAAAATACTTCTTACTCTACTTCAGATCCTGCTGGAGTTACTGGGTAATAGGTGGCATATGCAACATATCACCTTGCTAAAATAAAAAGATTCAAAATTCTAAAACTCTGCTCTAAATTAGGAATTGTAGACTTGTATCCTCATTTTATAACCAAGGGAACTAAGGTTTCCAGCAGTTAAATGAACCTCCCAAGGAAAAGCAGCTAGTATGGATCAAAGATAGGATTCTACCCTAGATTTATGTGATGTAGAAGCTTGAGTCCTATTTAATACTATTTTCATGTGATCAGAATCAGCATACCTGTCACATACTATTATCATACTTTCTAGTCTTTAAGGTCTCCTTTAGCTCCAAAGTCTCTGACCAGAATATTCAGATTTTATGCTACTGTTGAAACCAGTGCAGGCAAGATCACATTCATCACAGAGTGCTTAAGAAACAGGCTTTTAATCAGGAATTATGTATCCTTTTTTCTTCATACTAGTTTAAAGAGTACAGTAATACTTAGAATCTTCTGATCACAGTCTTCAGAGTTGAGAGAGACTTTTGAAATTAGGTATGCCCTTCTTCCACTCTACCATGCCCTTCTGAAAAAGGAGAAGTCAGGAATTCCGGAGATGTTAAGTTTAATAGAAGAGTTTAATAAATTATTTTGGATTTATGTAGCTTCAGTATTCCAGATGAGAAACCAGAGATGACTTAACTTGATATTTTGCTATGTAGGTATATGTCAATATTAAAATTTAATTTATCAAATAAGTCGTTTCACTTAAATTAAAATACATTTCATGTATTTATAGGAAATTTGTATCGCAAAACACAATGAAAAATTCCAACAGCGCCTTCAGAGTGAAGATGAATATAGGACCCACCACACAGTACAACTAGTAAGTTTGTACTCTTGAAAACTTACAGTAAAACTTCGATTTTTACATATTTCAAAGTGAATGACATCTATAGAGAATAAGAAAAATGTTATAAATAGATACTAGCCTTATGTCACTATACAGCCATCCCTCAGTATCCATGGGAGAAACTGGTTCCAGGACACCCTGTCCCCACTCTCCCCCACCAAATACCAAAATCTGTGAGTGCTCCAGCCCCTAGTATAAAATGGCATAGTACTTGGGTATAACCTACACACACCCTCCTATATTTTCTAAGGCATCTCTCAATTACTTATGATACCTTATATTATGTAACTAGTTCAACAAATTTTTGCTTTTTGGAACCTTCTGTGTTTTTTCCCCCCAAGTATTTTCATTCCAGTGATTTGGAACCTTCAGACACAGAGGGCCAACTGTGTATATACTTCATTATTTATTTATTTATTTATTTAACATTTTTTATTGATTTATAATATACTTCATTATTTAAAGCAGTTTTTTAAGGCAAAAATGAGTAGAAATAGAAGGAATAACCATATACCTCCACACACGGACAGCTCTCCCCACCAGTGAAACCTGCACAGGAGTGGTACATTTATTACAGTACAGTCTGAGCCAACATTGACACGTCATTATCACCCAGAGGCCATAGTTTATCCTTAGTGCTGTACATTCTTCTGGTTTTGCCAAATATATAATGACACGAATCCACCATTATAGTACTATACAGAATATTTTCACTGCCCTAAAAATCCCCTGCACTCCACCTATTCACATCCCTCTCTCCACAGAATCCTGGCAACCACTGATCTTTTGTTTGCCATTTCCCAGAATGTTTAATTGGAATCATACAGTATGTTGCCTTTTCATAATGGCATATTTAAATTGTAATATGCACTTCCTCCGTGTATATTCATGGCATGGTAGCTTATTTCTTTTTAGCAGTGATTAATTTTCTGGGTGTGCCACAGTTTATTTATCCATTCACCTAGTGAAGGACATCTTCGTTGCTTCTGGGTTTTGACAATTATGAATAAAGCTGATAACTTGTGGAAGTTTTTGTGTACACATAAAGTATTCAGCTCTTTTGGGTATATACCAAAGAACATGATTGCTGGATCTTACGGGAAGAGTATGCTTACTTGTAGAAAACTGCCCAGCTGTCTTCCAAAGTGGCTGCACCATTTTGCATTCCCACGAGCAGTGAGCTGGTTTTGCTCCACATCCACACCAGCATTTAGTGTTGTCAGTGTTTTGGATTTTAGCCATTCTAGTAAGTGTATATTGGTATCTCATAGTTGTTTTAGTTTGCAGTTCTCTAGTGGTGTATTTTGTTGGGCATGTTCTCACAATGCTTATCTACCATCTGTACCTCTTCTTTAGTTAGGTTAGATCTTTTGTTCCCTTTTTAATTGGGTTATGGGTTTACTTAATTGTTTTGAAAAATCTTTGTATGTTCTGGATAATAGCCCCTTTCAGACATGTCTATTACAAATGTTTTCTTCCAATCTGTAGCTTACCTTTTCATCTGCAGAACAAAGTTTTTCATTTTAATGTCCAGCTTATCCGTTCTTTCTTTCATCTACCTTTGGTGTATTTTAAAAGTCATCACCAAATCCAAGGTCATCTAGATTTTCTCTTGTGTTATATTCTTGGAGCTTTATACTCTTGCATTTTACGTTTAGGTCTGTGATCCATTCTGAGTTAATCTTTGTGAAGGGTGTAAGGCTAAACTTTTTTTTTTTTAACCTGATCTTCTGCTTTAAATGTATTTTTTTTTTTTAACCTGATCTTCTGCTTTAAATGTAGGTGTCCAGTTACTCTAGCACCATTTGCTGAAAAGATGGCCATTTTGTCATTAAATTTCCTTTGCTCCTTTGTTAAAGACCAGTTGATTATATTTGTGTAGGCTCTCTCTTCTGTTCCATTGATCTGGGTCTTCTACCTCTTTAAGTAAACTTTGAAATCAGCTTAACAGTAACTACAAAATAAACAACTAGTATTTTGATTAAGACTGCATTGAATCTGTAAGTCAAGCTGGGAATAATTGACACCTTAATGATACTGAGTCTTTGTGTACTTGAACAAGGAATATCTCTTCATTTATTTGATTCTTTGATTTTCTTTTATATGCCTTATATAGATTGTGTGCACATTTTATTAGATTTACGCTCTTAATCTGTTGATCTTTTTTGAGGGGTGGGAATGTTAATAGTATTGTAGTGGTAATATAAAAGGTTTTTAATTTCTAATTCCAGTGGTTCCTTGCTGTATATTAGAAAGCAATTGACTTGTAATATGTCAACCGTGATTTTTCTCTATATAGACAATTATGTCTTATGCAAATAAAAGCAGTTTAGTTCTTTTGTCCCAATCAGTATACCTTTTATTTACTGTTCTTGTTGCATTAAGTAGGACTTCCAGTTTAGTGTTGGAAAGGAGTGGTGAGAGGGGACTTCGTCTTTTCTAGATTTTCTAGTTTGTGATGAAGTTATGTTAGCTGCTGTTGAGCAAGTTCCCCTCTAGTTATAATTTGCTGAGATCATTAGTTCACTTTAAAAAAAAAAAAAGTCACATTAAAATCTCCCACTCCCAGTATTGCTGTATCTCATCATGCCTGCAGTATATTATTATAGTAGTCTTTTTAGACATTTATGTCTTAGATTAGTCAACACCAAAAATGTTGACATGAGCATGCTACTCAATTTGCATGTTTAAAATATTTCTTTCTTCAGTGGCACGTTAAGTTAAATTAGTCTGTATTATTATTATTATTATTATAGTATTAGTTTACCCATAAACTGTAGGATTCATCTTAAATTAATAGCAAAATTATTGTACTTTTATTGTTCATTACTGTCTTCAGGGCTCAGAACTGCTTTGTAAGGAAGATTAGACTAGGGGCCAGCTTAAGAGTTAGATGAATAAGAGTGTCTCCTACTATCACCATCAGTACCTGTACTATCAGCTTGTTATTGAGATTCCACACTTAGAATTTGTTCTTATTGCACGAAGATTTTGGATTCTGGTGAAATGCCAATACTTTTGTGGATGGGGTAACTAATTAGCTTTTTAGAACAAATAAGGGTCAAATCCTTTCTCAAAGAGTTTTATGGGGGGGGCAAAGATGAATAAAAATGAGGAAATTGATACTTCAGGGAATCTCAAAGATCAGTGTCTTATAATTTTATCTAATACCAGCTTTGGATAGAATACCTAATTGTAGCAGAATCAATCCATTAATCATCTATTCTTTAACATGCATACCCAGCGGAAAATGAAAGTTAGATCAAAGCTTGTTTTTCAAATCTAGTTTTAAACCACCTTTATCAATCTGTTGGGTTGTAGATTATTTAAAATGTTGATCCCTGGATTTTTAACCTTACTGTTCCAAAATTTCTTTTGGAAATCCTTGGGATTCAGGAACTCAGGAAGTTTAGTTTAATATTTGATAGTAAACTCTACAGAATGAAGAAAATGTAATATTACTTGCTCATCATTTTTTTTTAAAGCTTAGAGACAAATTGAGTACAATAAGGAAATGGTGGTCAGGAAGCAAGTCAGTTTCCCCCATTAAAAAGAATGTGGTGTTATTTTATGTAACAGCATTCATAAAATAGACATGGAGTACTTTTAAGCTGCCATTTATGGACTGATGAGAACTTTTAAGGTCTTGCACATGATGTGGCTTCTTTAAAACTACTCACTGCCTTCATGCTCTGGTAATGTGCTCTACCTGTTGTCTGTTCTCATTTTATTAAAACAATATTCTGCTATGAAAACCTTCTATTATTGCTTTTATTGAAGCACTATACAACTATTTATACACACATACACAGAAAAGTATATAATTCATAACTGTTTAACTTTCACAAGATGAACATATGTATGCAACCAGTACCCAGGCTGATAAACAGAATGTCAACAGAAACCTCAAAGCCCCTTGTGTCACCACCGAGTTAGTACCCTCTACCCACCAACGGGTAAATTATCTGCATTAAATGACTTTCCCAAAGTCTCTCAGCTAGCAGAGGGGAGTGAGGGTGGGGAAGGGGGGTACTTGGTACTCCACCCAGGCTGTCTGTTACTCCCTGTGCCCTTAAACACAGTATGCTTTATGAAGAGCCCATATAAGCTCATCAGTTAATGCCTCGAGTCTGAAACTTTCTTCTTATCTTTCCATTTGGGATCTTTTATTTTTAGTTTTGTTTAGGGTTGAGGGAGTAATTAGGTTTATTTATTTATCTTTTAATGGAGGTACTGGGATTGAACCAGGACCTTGTGCATGCTAAGCACATACTCTGCCACTGAGATACAGTATCCCCCTGCTTTAGATTATAGTGAGATCTGACTCTAGATAGACCAGCTGTCAGACCAGCAGTATGATTAATCAGTTTTATTTCTGAACTTCACATTCAATTCTTTATGTATTTGTTAGAGATTCACAGTTTGAAAACACCAATCATCTTTTAGATAACTGATTTTTTCTCAAGTACTAAGCACTATATCCATTGAATAACATACTCTTAAGTATAGAAAAATCTTTTCATCTCTGATCCTGGGCTACACTACAAGCCTTAGAAATACCCTTTGTCCCTGAGTATGCCAGTGTGGGAAGGCACAAGTTCACTCCCAACTCCAGGTGGTTACCAGATGTAGTTTTCCTTCGTTTTGCTGACTCAGCTACGTGAATGGAAGTGAATAAGGATTAGGGGTGAGGAGTTGGGGTAAGTTCTTGCCTCACTGTGTCCTTGAGCCATTCTGGGCTTTCCTCTCTAAAGGACAGAACCTACATGGGACCTTATGTCTGCTTTTAATGAAGAACTGAGACCATGTCTTCTCTTTAATTTCCCATCCAGAAGCCTTTACGATTATGTAGCATTCTGGGACTGTTACTGAGAGATGCCTTACTTTGTATCTACTAATTTGTTAATGGTCTTTGTGAACTCTTAAGACCCTCCCAGTGAGAGTTCTCTAAATGGGAAACGTCTTTTTGACCTGTCAGAAGGCAAAGAGATGGAAGAAAGTTCATCTTTACTCACCCTTGCCCCACCCTGACCATCAGTCCAAAGGGGCTGATTACACACAAAGGATCCAGCGCACCTCACCAAGAGGTAAAAGTGGAAATGATCTGTATTGTGTGTGGTAGTTACATCCCTCTAGGGAACTGGTTGGACATCATGGCACTCTTCGGTGCATTCCCTAATTGGTAACTGCATACCAGTTACCTGTCCTTCAATAGTGAGGTTGTCAAAAACACTATTTTCATTCTTTATCCTTCTGCCAAGAATTCTACTTTCTTTCCTTTAGAAAGGAATTTGGGTTTAACTTTGCCAACATGGAGGGGTAGTTGCACTGTTAATCCAGACTGGAAATACAGAATAAAAGAGGTTTGGGATTGGAGAATGGGAAGGAAAAAGTGAAACTGATCACAAGAAGAACAGATTCAGTAATAGTAGGTATTATCTGCAGAACACCAGGCTTAACCTATATATAATATCTAAATTACTGACCAAGTGGTTTTTTATTTTTAAGGTGAACTATTTGAGTTAGCAGAATATATAGCAGCTGTAAGCATTGCATACTGAAGTTGTTTAAGTGAGAACCCCAAAGATGAAACATTTTTCAGTTAAGAGAAGATACTATGTTACTTTACAGAGTAAACATCTTTAATTGGGAATACATACAAAAAGTGAAACAGCAATATCATTTCTGTTAAAAACCATTTCATGCCATAAAACATTTTGCTTAATGCGTCATTCTTTATCTGCATTGTTTTGTGTATTGGGAGAACTCTCTTCTTTTTTCCTATAAATGATAAAATTATGGACACGTCATAATGGAATTACTGTTGATTTTTTACCAGAAAAGAGAAAAATTGCATGATGAAGAAGAAAGAAAAAGTGCCTGGGTTAGCCAAGAAAGACAGAGAACACTGGATAGACTTCGAACCTTTAAACAGGTAGTAAAAGTATGGTCAATTTATTATTTTTCATTGCTGTTTAAACAGAACTGTATACACATTCCTATTGTAAGATTTCTTTGTATTAGAAAGACTTGATTTTCCCTTTGTTATTTGGTAAATAATTATAGTCATGGTAGACCTTTTAAATTGAACCTTGGCTTACCTTTTCCGTAGTAAGAGGAATGGTCAGGACTTCTGAGAAGCCTGGATTCCTCTTGAGTTGTGAGTTAGTTCACAACCGAGAATCCATTTCACGCATCCACTTGTTATTAATTCCATATACGTCAGCCTTTGGTAATTTGTGGAAATGAGCAATGGCAGAATTAGAAGATGGATCAGCACACATGAGAAGAACTTGAGCAGTTCTCTTGCAAGGCTAATCCATGACTCTGGACATTGATATTGCAGCAGCTAAACGTTTTCTTGGAATGGGCTTAAACCAGGTAGTTCTAGTTCTTGGTGTATTCAGGAGTCTTACTTCCACCCTGTGTTCTGAGGGATCACCTTATAGGTGAAGGAAGGTTTTTTTGTTTTTTTTTTAAGGACGCTTTTAATCAAGTGAAAAGGGTTGGACTGAGTGGGAATGGGGTCCTTAACACAAGGATAAGCCTTGTGTTAAGAAAATATTGCCTACCAATGCTTTAATGCTAGGTTTTACATAGTAAAAAATGAGAGTTCTGTGTATCAGTACTCCAAGAAATTTTATTCCTTCTATTCTATCATAAAATGCATATATTATTTTCAGAGCTTTAAAAAAAGCCATGTAAACCTTTTAAAGAGAACAGTAATGTTTTAATTTTTATCTGTAAGCATTTGAAAATACATGTAAGAAATTAAGAATAGTTTTTTGTTAGCTTTCTGCATACCAATAGCATATATATTTGACATCACATGCTATTTTATATTTTACATTGGTATTATTTTTCCATTTAAATTAGTAATTTTGTTGACTAAAGATATTTCAGAAAAGCATGTAGTAATTCTGAACAGTTGACCTTTTAACTGGATACAAGGGGACAAGGATTTGATGATAAACAGGTAATAAAAAGTTTGGTCATAATTATTTTAAAAGGTTTACAGTTTGGTTTTCTGCATATTTTCCCTAAAAAATCACAAAAGCTCTAAAATAACGTTATATTGGAGGGAGAAAATAAACAGCCATTTGTTAATAAATGGTTTTAATATAATCTAACCAGTTAAAATAACTTCTGATTTTTTTAGAGGTACCCTGGTCAGGTGATACTTAAATCAACCAGACTGCGACTGGCTCATGCAAGAAGAAGAAGTGCAGCCAGTCCTGTGCCCTGTGAAGGCCAGTGCGACTCTCTACAGGTAGGAGAGAAAAACGAGGAGGTGGAGGAAGGACGAGGCACACTCCGGTCACCCCAGGCACCAGAAGCCCAAAGCCTCACACAACTTGAAGATAAGTCATTAGCACAACTTGAAGCCACATCATTACCTCTCAGTGGTGTTACCTCTGAACTGCCTCCCACTGTATCTCTTCCACTTTTAAATAATACTGACCTTAGGCCTGGTTGTGTTATAGTAGATCCACTCCCACCGCCTCTCCCTCCAACGCCTCCCCCTCCACCTCCCCCTCCCCCTCCCCCACCGCCACCACCTCTGCCTGTTGGCAAGGACAGCACCCCAGAGACACTGGAGAAAGATCTGCCTAGAATGGAGGGGACCGAGAAGAGGATCCCAAAGTCAGCTAGCGCCCCCTCAGCACACCTCTTTGACAGCAGCCAGCTGGTCAGCGCCAGGAAGAAGCTCAAAAAGACTGCTGAAGGTTTGCAGAGGAGGAGAAGTAAGTTAAAAAGATATTTTTGTGCTCATCTGTTGACTAAGTGAGGCATATAATCAAAGGACTGTTTGTTTCCTAGGATATTACGAAGATTTAAACATTTCGTTTTTGGACTTTATTTGATAGCAGACAGGTTTTCAGGGTCTCAGCGCAGCAGAATTCTTACCAACCCATTTTCAAATGTGTGAAGACACAGAAATGTGTACCTTCTTGTGCTCTTAGTTTTTAAAATTATGTATCTTCTGACTGAGTCTATTTGGTAACATAGATGGCTCCTTCTGTGCTGAACTGATTCTAAGTTTCAGAAGAACAAGAAAGGTATTCACATCAGCAAAGGGAAGCTACCTGGGGAGGACTGTCACACTAGGACAACAGTGGCAGAGCCATGTAATATAGTTTTAGAGGACCTTGGCATACTCTTTGTATAAAGAAGCAAAGAAGAATAGGGAGTAGTAATACATACAATTAATTGCACATCAGATATGCTTTAATAAAGCTATTTTTGAAAAGAACAGTGAATAATTCTGGCCTTTTAACAAGCTTTAGCTTCCATGGAGAGAATATTTTATTTGCATATTACATTTTAATCTGAGAGACCATCCTGTGAAATATTTCTTATCATAACCCAAGTAGAATATTATGTAACACAACTAAATGAAAAAAAGCACAATCACCATAATGAATCAGATTTTTTTTTTAATTAAATGTACTATACAATCACTGTCTGAATTTAGATTGAACTTTTTACATTATGGAAACTCTTTGGGAGTCTCACCCATAATATTAAAGATCACTCCCCAGCCCCCAGTCTGCTCACTTCTCACACAGGAAATGATAGGACTATCAGTAATACTGACACGGAATGTGAGTCTGGAATTTTTTTTTTTTGAACAAGCATAATTAGGATCCTCTGTGTTTTGGAAACATTCTGTCCACGCTTCACCGTCCCTTGTGTAGTTGGTGTTTTTGGCATCTGGGGCTATCACAGCCCTAAAATCTGGAGGTTATGCAGTTTGATTCTAAGTGCAACCCTAACTGTAATTGTTCTCTTTCATTTTCTAAAGTGAGCTCACCCATGGATGAGGTGCTAGCTTCCTTGAAGCGTGGTAGTTTTCATCTGAAAAAGGTTGAACAGCGAACTCTGCCTCCTTTTCCTGATGAAGATGATAGTAATAATATCCTGGCACAAATAAGGAAGGGAGTAAAATTGAAGAAGGTACAGAAGGAAGTCTTGAGAGAATCCTTCACGCTGCTGCCCGACACAGACCCACTAACACGGAGCATCCATGAAGCTCTTAGAAGAATCAAAGAAGCATCCCCTGAATCAGAGGATGAAGAGGAAGCTTTGCCTTGCACAGACTGGGAGAACTAACAGGTAAATGATCTTACTTTCTTCAGTAGCATTCAGTAATACAGCTTTTATACTGAATGATGAATCTTGTTATATTTCATTGAGTCTGAGGTTCAGATACAGCGTGGATCATTAATTTGTAAACAGGTTTTACTACTGTGGTTTCTAGAAACATAACAAAAAAGTACTTTTCAAAGATATTCCTATGTAAATGCTGTGTTTCTTACATCCTGCTCATTAAAGTAAAGAGGATATTCTTAATTTAGTAAAGTGGCAGTGTTATTCTGGCTTTAAAGAGCAGAGAAGTCCTTTTCTAATGTATTTTGATTGCAAACTCTGTTATGCATGTTGAATTTTGTTGTTTTGTTAGCTGCGCACAAAGGACTCTATAAAAGTCATTGATTGTATTGTCTGATTATTTCGCTTTCTAAACCTTTAAAATTGAGGTTTATCATTCATTTACGGTTTATCATAGTTACTCAACATTATCTAGATAAAATTGCAGCTAACAGAATAAATTTATAAAATTGTATACATATTTTATTGAGTATCTCTCTGGTATTGATAACACTTCTGGCATTGTCCTAGGGTAGTAGAGAGTTGTCCCCAATACACTTTAATAGTTGATTCTGTAGTAATGTGGCACAAATTATTCTGTATGTAGAATTGGTAAAGATAGAACAATCCTAGTATATAGGATTGCTAATGACCATAACTGAAATGTAATTTGTGCAAAATATAAACTATGCAAATATATTCTGTTAATCATCATGCTCGCTTGATGGAGTATATTTCTGTGGGCTTCACAAAAAGCAGGAAGACTCATAGTCCTGGTGGGAGTAGATAAAGGAATAATAAATTTAATCCTTGGCATAGTGATTCTTTTTTTATTTTTTTAACTTTATTTATGTATTTATTTTACAATATGTTTTTTAAGTTGAAGTATAGTTGATGTACAGTATTATGTTACAGGTATACAATATAGTGATTCACAATTTTTAAAGGTTATACTCCATTTATAGTTATAAAATACTGGCTATATTCCTCACGTTGTACAATACGCCCTTGTAGCTTATTTTATTCCTGATGGTTTGTACCTCTTAATCTCCACCTCCATCTTGCCTTTCCCCCCTTCCTCTCCCCACTGGTAACCACTAGCTCCTTCTCTACATCTGTGAGTCTGTTTCTTTTCTGTTATATTCACTAGTTTGCTGTATTTTTTTTTAGATTCCACATGTAAGTAATATCTTAAGGAATTTGTTTTTCTCTGTCTGACTTATTTCACTTAACATAATACCCTCCAAATCCATCCATGCTGTACATCAGAAACTAATACAACGTTTTACATCAACTGTACTTCAATTAAAAAGTAAGCAACAACAACAAAAAAAACAAACAACCCATTTAAATATGGGCAGGAGAACTGAACAGACATTTTTCCAAAGGAGGAAATGCAGATGGCCAACAGGAACATGAAAAGCTGCTCAGCATCACCAATATCAGGGAAACTGGCATAGTGATTCTTAAACATGCCTGATCTTAAGAATTACAGGATGGGAAGGGGCAGCTTATTAAAAATGCAGATTCATGGTCTTCATGACCAAAGATTTTGGCAGAGTAGAACTAACTGAAGTATATGTAGGCATACATGGTGGATTTTGAAGACTTAACTACAAAACACCCCAAAAACTGTCATTCATTTTTAAAATGTTGATTAAATGTTGAAAGATACTATTCTAGATATATCAAAATATTACTGAAAACAATTTTACCCATTCCTTTTGGGCATGGGGCACATCAGGAAAGTGATCCACTGCCACACTCCCAGCCCTGTCCCTCCCCTCCAGCACCTGTACCAATCAGTTGCTTAGCCAAAAGGATGAAAAATCTCGATAAGTGGTTTTCTGTCACCTTTAATGTACTCTAACCAATATTTGATAGTAACACTGTCCTGCTACGAGTCTTGGACTCTTGGCATCCTATTTTACTGTTACTTTTAGAGGTCTTAATTATCAGTCACTTACTGTTCCTCCAAATTGTTGGATCCCAAAATAATTTCAAACCATTTGTGCTTGTACATTTGTACCCTATGCTTTGTAGAGGAATATGAATATATATATATAAATATATATACACACACACATATATGGCTGCACATCAGTGTGTCTACTCACCATGTGAGTTTGTCTAGAGACTCAGTTGTGCCTGACTGGGAATCTTTTCCACACTTGTTATTTTTAGATTGTTGCTCATTTCACAGTACTTGTTACCTATTGCCTTGTCCCCTTCAGCGTGTAGCTTCTCAGTAAACTGCTACAGCGATGCCAAAAATGATCATCTTGGAAGCTGGACCTACACATAAACTTGTGTTTAGTCCTTTTGTCACCGCCTGCAGTGGCACAGTCAGGGTACATGGCCCAGCAGCAGCAGCACAGGCCAGCCCACCTGTGTTTATCTTCTCCCATCCCCCCAGAGCCCAGCCAGCACACTTTTAAAAGACCAAGTATATCCAACACCAGAAGCAAGCCAAGGACTAGTTGTAATCCCCACCGATAAAGCAGCCATTGATAAAGAGCTGTGTACACTGCCTGTGTGTGGTGTTAGGAACTCATTTTAAAGACTCTGAACTTTTAGATACTTTTCTACAGATGGCTAAAAGGCTATATAAATTTTAATTTCCTATTAAATGGTTTCTTTCTTACAGATTTAAAATCATTAATTACAAACTAGTTTCTTAAAACTTCATGAAATAAAAAATGAAGGTGCTGGAGGTGTTCAGCCTCACCCTCTTCTAAAAACTCATCTCAGATGTAGCCATAGGTGGTAGTGTCCCTTGAAGGGATTTCTAAACCTAAGGAAATATATATATATATAATTGTATAGACCTTTTTATTGTTTCTTATTTGTTTCCTATGGGTTCCTTCCTAAACTTATGAAGTAACTATAATGATGGTATCCAACAGAAATATAATGTAAGCCAAGGATGTTGTAATAGTTTTACATTTTAAAAATTTTCACATGAAACTGATTTTTAGTAATGTTTTATTTTACATGTTGTATCCAAAAGAGTATCAGATCAAATTCCACAACGTAGTATACATATTTTTTGATACTGAGTCTTCAAAGTCCAGGTTTTACACTTCTAGTAGTACCATCTCAATTTGGATGCCAAGTATTCCATATTAAAGGGAATCATCCTACCAAAACAACAAAGTTGTGCTTAGTGGAAAAATACTT
Source organism: Camelus dromedarius (assembly GCF_036321535.1). NCBI lineage: Eukaryota > Metazoa > Chordata > Mammalia > Artiodactyla > Camelidae > Camelus > Camelus dromedarius. Next base: position 52,721,579 of record NC_087438.1, read on the forward strand.
TATACAAAATTTCAGATTTTAACTTAAATTAAAAATTTAGTTTCTCAGTCACACTAGACTGACTTCAAGTGCTCAAAAGCCACATGTAGCTGCAGTGCTGCAGTATGCAGTTATGCGAAACTGTAATAAAGTAAGTTCCTACTTTATTTATGTGCAAATCTGCTTTTATCTGACAAGTAGGTCTTTTATATATAGTCTCTTGTGCTGTGGGTCAATTCATGGATCTCAGACATAACTAGTTTGAATTTTAAAAGGTCCTGGTAAAAACCTCCATTTAAAGACCAGTACTAACCCTGTCCTCTAAATCTCAATAAAACAAAAGTCACTTTCTAGTATATTTAAAGGTGCCATTTGGTAGTTCTTGTCGTATTGGAAGTTTATGAGGCAAAGATTTTAGATTGTATTTTTCTTTTTAGTGTATAGTTTTGGCATACAATGGTAAGAGTAAAAGGAAGAAAAGTGAAAGTTAATGTAACATACAACCTTTAAAAAAAATTCTTTTCCCTAGCTTTATTGAGAAATAATTGGCATACATCACTGTGTAAGTTTAAGGCATATGGCGTAATGGTTTGCTTTATGTATATTGTGAAATGATTATCACGTTAGGTTTAGCCAACTTCTATCTTAAACAAAAGAAACAGGAGAAAACAAAGAAAAAAAATTCTCCATGTGATGAGAACTCTTAGGATTTACCCTCTTTACAACTTTTCTATATATTACACAGCAATAATAACTAGAGTAACCATAACATGTGATCTTTTAACAGTGATCATAATTTGTGTTCAAATTATTTGGTTTTTATTTTTATTACTTTAATACAAACATCCTTAAAAAAAAAAAAAAGGTGCCTCCTGTACATCATCTGTATGAAAAATCATTTAAAGGAAAAATCACCAGTGTGCATACTGGATATTGCAAATGGTGTGAGGGAACATAAATACGTACTCTTTAATAGGCCATCCTTTTTAATACACTGTATTACTTTGTTTATAAACAGGTGACTCAACAGAATGAAAAAAATGCCTACAGTTGAACATCGGCTTATATTCTTTTGGAGAGCAAAATTTTAAACATTTGGTTCCACATTTGGATTCCATTAGATTCAAAGTGTATTGGCTCAGTGGTGTAAAAAAGGAAGCACAATTGGCAAGTTATCACTTTCCCAGTCATTGCAATACATGGGTGGTTAATAAGAGTTTAGATGTGCAATGTTCCTGACTGCTATGAAGAAAAGGCCTTCTGAAGATTCCTGTTTTATAAGCACCTTCCCCACCTGTCCACCCATTTACATTTTCTTGCAGTGGCCAGTAAAGCTAGGGGTTGCTACAAGTTGGAAGAACACTGGGTTGACAGATCTACTGTGAGCTGTACTGAGACTGCTTTGGTGAAATCCATCGTTCAGTGCACTGAATAGTCAGTCATCTGCTCAAAATACAGAGCTTCTTCCATGTCAGCTTAAATAAATCGTGTGACACTCTGAAAAAGAAGTTAATCATGATAGCTGTAGGACAGGAGTTGGAAGAAATCCAATGGAAATGCACTGATAATTCCCACATTAATATCTCCAAAGGAATTTTCATAAAGATGTTCAGCAACATCTGAAAAAATACATAACCATGGAGATACACTTATTACTGTGTTTACCACAATGTGATACACTTAACATGGCATATTTTTAGAAGACCACACACTACAGTTTGTAAGGTTTCAAAGTAAAAATGTCCATGCTTTTAAATAGCTCTTCATAATTGTGAATTTATAATAGTTTGAATTTTATGTGCAGCTTTGTTTATGGAAAGCAATACTTTGTAATTTGATGTTTCAAATTATTTTTAGTCTTTGTTTGAACTATTGCTTGATTACTATAACTCAACATGACTTTCCTATTGAGAATCAAAATTCAGGATTCAGTAATAGGGATACAGGTATTTTTAACATGCACCATTTAAGTTTTTATTTTCATGCTCCACAGTGCAAAAAAAAGTGCTCTACAGATATGCAGAAAGTGGACAGGAAGAAAAGCCTCTGGCTGGCGTTTCACTGTCTTCTCACGCTTTGAGTTAAATTTTGGGAGAGAGCCTTTGTTATTGTCACTAAGTTTTTAAACATAGGTATGTAACTCTAGTGTTGATTTTGCTGTAATGTCCTGAGGAATGCATCTATCTGAATGGAGCTGTTATGAATTCTCAGCAGGACTGTTGTGGGTTTGAATTAAGATGGATATGTTGGACACAGTTTACAGTACTCTGGAGAGTGTAATTCTGTGTAGGACAGGTCTTGACCTTTATATGAATGGAGTTAAGGGCTGAAGTACCAAAAAGAACTTTATTTCTTGTGAGGCAGTTCTCTGGCCTAGACCGAGAAAGCAGTCCTGGGGTAGAAGCCCTCCAGTGTGCCCGAATTGGTGTTCCTGAAGAAAAAAAGAAATGCTCACGTTTGCCACTGGAAAAATGTTACTTCCTCTCAAATAATTTTCTGAATATTTTCTGGCAACAGGTTATATTAAAAAAAAAAAACAAAATCTGCTTAAATGTTGGAAATATATTTTTTGATGAGACTGAGCATTTTCATAATACATTGGTTTTATTCTAGCATTATTCTCACACTTTGGGAATATTGGAAGTACAGATCTAATATAAAGTTAATCTTCACCCCCTAATTACAGTGGGAAGGTTGTAGATTTTTTTAACACCCCTTCAGCAAAGCATTGAAACATGCATTTTAACCTAAAGAATGACTGATTTGATTGACATATCTGAAAAAAAGTTTTAAAGGAGATTTGTAAACCTTAAAAAAACCATGTATCAATTTTATGCCTTTGGATGCTTGTTCATAACACTTTTTTTCGGTTTTATTTATTGATATTTACAAAAATACAGGAAGATGTAGTGTCATCACAGCAGAAGCACTGGAACTTGAATATATCGAGAGGGAATTGCTCTTAGTGTTAACAGCTGGGGTTCCCTTAAAAGACAACACTCACTTCATAATCTGTTTTCCCAAGCCATGTGTACTAAGTTTCTAGCAGGTAACGCAGGGTGCTCAGACCCCTGCGCACCCTTGAGGAGCGTGTCCGCTGCAGTCAGCACGCCCGCTGTAGCACTCTGCAAGCTGTCTTACACCTGAAGGTGAGGAGCAGCCAGCTGTGCTCGTGCTCTGGTAAATAACTTTCTCCAACACATCCACTTCCCTTCCTCCAGATTCAGGTTCCGCTTCCTGCAAATCACGTTACTAGAGGCCATCAACCTCTGGAGTTCTCACAGATAATAAACTCCAGTCCATTTCTCCAGTTGATTCCTCATTTTAATTAATAGGCAATTTCAGAACCCAACGAAAATTATATAAGCACAGTTTCCTTTTTTTCCTTTCCCCTAATAAAATGAGCATCTTTGTCCTTAGTATAAAATTTTGTATATAGTTATGATGGTACTTATATATGATCATGTTTCCAATTCCAAACTTACCTGTACTATTTATGTGGTTTAAAATATTTGACTGTTAATGTATCATTTTGTATCACGAATCCACAAACAGCTGCTTGCTTATGCTGAATCAGTTTAGAAGTTAATTTACCAATCTAGTCTCAACTGCAGTATACTTAAAATAGGGAAACAAGTAGATGATGGCTTGGATGTTTGGAAGTTAGTTACTGCTCACTTGAATGTCAATTTAAATATTTCCTCTACTAATATGACTAAAATTATGTATGTATAACCAATGTGGCATGTATAGAAAAGGTATTCCTAGTGATTTAAAATCTTAATGGTACTGTAGTGTAGCAGTATGAGGAAATACCTGGCTAAAGAAGATTCTTAAAAGATGAGAACTGCTCACTTAATGTATATTTTATAGGCTTATTGAGTTTGTAAGCAGCATAAAAACAATCATTCCTTGGTTCTTCATTGTGGAATGAGATGTTTCTATAAAATTCATTTTTAAATGGACTGTTAGACAGCTGTAACAGTTTATCAGGTATAGTATTTCCACAGTGGGAATATGGGGCTTTTTCATTACATGAACCTATTAAAATTTTAAAATTCTGTATAAAGAGGGGATAGGGCGGGGGGAACCTTGTTTCTCCAAAGCTGAACTGTGTAGCAGTATTTGGTAACATATGGCATGACCTCTTTGTGTTATAAAATGTGTTAAACCGTAAAGCATATTTTGGCCATAGCAGCCACTAAGAATTAAAACTCTTGTATCAGTGGGACAAAAATTAGTGGGCAGAACCCTCTCTGTTTGGAATGGGACCAGTATACAATTAATACTGTTTAATTTTACACAATCCCTAAAACTCCATTTTTAAATTGCAATTGTTGCGTGTATGTATAAGGAAAATTTTTCTTTCACTAAATATAATCTCTTAAAAAATGCTTTTAATTTAATTATTATTTACTTAATACTCAGCATCAGATACCAACTTATAAAGTGCTCATGGGTCCTGATCAGGGAGTTGAAATTTTATATACTTTACCAGGTTATTTGCAAAGTCTTTTTGAACAGCTGTGAAACATTTAAAACTCATGGCATATGTTAACATGCATCTGTTTGATAGTGAAAGCAGAAACTTTAAGTTTTACCTAATTCTTGCACTGAATTTAAATAATCTAAAGATAAATGTGCATTTTAAACAAATTTTACTTCCCATTTATTGCTTAGCATAGAAGGACATCTATGCCTAATGCTAGAGGATTGACCACAAGATTGATATCAGATGGAAGAGAGGTAAGAACATAGAAGCACCTTACTATTTGGAGCATGTTGCATTTAGCGCTACTGAACAATTCAGTAGTTATTTCTGAACTTTGCTGCAAAGTGCTCTTTATTTAAAGCACATAAAGTCTCTGCTTAATTGCTTTGTAAAATGAAGCAGTAGTATTTTTTATCCTACAAGTATAGTCTAATTTAAGTTTTTCCTACAAAACGAGTTTATATTGCTGCCTAAACTCATCTATATAAACAGGATTTTTAAAAGGTGAGAGGGAGTCTGGATTCTGTGTGTGTGTGTGTGTGTGTGTTTTAAATGTTTGCCAGGTGAATTATTTCAAAGATCTGTTCATTCTGAAATTTTCTGTTTTACCAACAGTAAATGTACCACTTGTATTTGAAGAATTTAATTGACTGAATTCCAAATTCATAAATGTCTCTCCCCTTCTCCAAACACATTTAAGTCACTGTAAGGTGCATGTACAGAAAATACTCTGAGGTTGCCATATTCAATATTTCATCAATGTTCTCTCACACCAAATTTCAAAGCAGTCATTTGTTTTAAGGGTTAGGGGAAAGTTTTTTTGGAGGGAGGGGTCAGGTATGACTAAGAGAGGCTCAAATTGATGAGTTAAGGAAAGTCCGTGGAAAGTGATTTTCAGATGTATACAAAGGTATGGGTGTTGGGTAGAGTTCAATTTTAACAAGGGAAGTTTGGGTTTTTTTAACTTGAATGTTCTATGGTTAACTGTCGAAGAGTGCAGCAAATTATTCTAGCTTCTCCTAGTACTAATTACATTGGTTTTAAGAATTCTCCATAATCACAAGACGACACTTTCCATTCATTTGTGAACCAAGAGGGGTAGACAATACAACCCATGCAGTGACTTCTGACTTGGACAGAATCCCCACAGTTTTACTGAATTTCTTATTGTACTGTATGTCTTGCCATGTGTGAAACCATAATATATATTATAGTTTATGAAAAATCGAAGGCTACAGATCCTTTTGCATGAAAAAAAGTCCGTTAGGGCTGATGAAACTGACATGTTTTTTAGCCTTTCTGGTTAAATGAAAATTTTAATGGCAAACCAATTTACTAGCTTTGTGCAATATTATAATGGTAGAAGTGAAACACTAGCACATTGTGCTTGGCTTTTCAGGATGGCTTTAAAACCGGTTACACTAAATGGACAGTGTGCAGTGAAGTGTATTGTAAATGGCAACTCTTGCAAATTTACAGTACTTAAATATGCTCAATTAACATTCTGAAGTATTAAAAGTACAAAGAAAAAAAACTAAGCAAGCATTTAGAGTAATACTCTGAAATCTCCAATAATTGTTTTGACTGTTGCCTTTTGCTCTTTAGTGCAGCTTTTCTGCATTGTAATTATTGTATTGCTTTGTATTTCATGTTTTTTACACCCATGACTTCAGAGTTAAGTACTTGTACACCAAGTATTGCAATCACCTTTCTCTTCTTGTACATGCAATGTAACAACATACAGTTTTGGTGCTTAACAATATTCCTTCTTTTCTTTAATAAAAGATATTTATTGAGTTAAGCTCATTTGGTTTGTTTAAAATAGCATTGGTGGTTTATAACGTCACTTCACTCCTCAAAGAAGGAGCACAGCAAGTTGTGCATTTGTTTTTGTTGTAATGTGATGAGCAGGATTGAGAGACTACACCACCCCTGTACTTCTGCCTCTTCCCGACTGTTTTTTGGTTTTTTTTTTCAATATGGTTTAGAAATGTCAACTTCCAAAATTGGAAGGTCCTTAAATGCCTTTCATTTTAGCAATTTGGGATCATCTGAATTGGGAGAAGATTATTGTCATTACATTTGAAAGTAGGGCTAGCTTAATTAGAGCCTTCAGATTCGCTGGCCTGATGCTGACCTGATGCTGCCCCAACACACAAGGGGCACACGTCTCAGGACAGGCCTTCTTTAAGGGACTTAGGTCCCAGATGCTGCCCAAGGCTGAAACTAGGCCTTGAGTCTCTTGTGTTGAGATGTGCTAGAGAAATTCTTGATCCATAAAAATTTTCAAGGATTAAAAACAAGTATCAAAGACATCAAAAGATGTGACTTCAAATAAAATTCAAATAAATTCAGTCCAAAAAAAGTAATTAAGTTCAAATCTCTTCAGAGGCAACTTAAGATACGAATAAATTATATAGCAGATCCCTTTGAAGTGCTTTGGGTGCAAAACGTAGGGCTAATATGCTGTGTGGATTTAGGAACCTTGTTCCGCAGAACGTAGTGCCTGCAAGGAGAGTCATGGGGACATATATGGCCCCACACAAATTCCTAGGCTGTTAACTTGTTTCACTTCCAGTGACGTCTCACAGTTGCAGGTGCTGGGGTGCTCTGTCACTCACGTCAGCCTCAGCAGCTTACCTGTATTCTCGTGTTTCTAGAGCTAGAAAATTCCCTATGACTGCAGCCGTTTGAGTTATTTCAACCCTAAGTATCTTGGTGCACTTCCTTGGTCATGTGGAGCCCCTTTATATTGGCGTAATAGTTAAAAGCCCTTTTTATCAAGTCATTACAAGTTTGTGAGTACAATAATGGTTTTTGAGGAAAAGCCTTAAGCAATTAAACTTACTGGCCAATTTCTGTCAGAATACTACCAGGAACAATTAAAAAGTTATTTATCCCCAAGGGCATCGAACACCCTTTGCCAACAGATGCTTTGTGTAATCAAAGACGATAGATTGGAGACGGGCCATAGTGGATGTCCCCGGGGCTCAGCGGCCCGTTCCCGGGATCCCTTGGACTGCTGGGCCTGCGCTGTGCTGGTCACGGCCCAGAATCTGCTGGTGGCTGCCTTCAATCTTCTGCTGGCGCTGGTGCTGGGGACCATCCTGCTACACGCTGTCACTATGCTAGGCTTTGGCTTCCTCTGCCGCTCCCAGTTCCTGCACTCCCAGGTACCCCCGTGCGCACCGCGTACCGTGCACCTGCGGGACCCGGGCTTCACAGCCCTGCTGGTCACCGGATTCCTGCTCCTGCCGCTGCTCGTCCTTCCCCTGGCCAGCTACCGCCGCCTCTGCTTGGGCCTACGCCTGGCCGACTGCCTCGTGCCTTATAGCCGAGCCCTCTAGTGGCGCCGGCGCTCCCCGCAGCCCCGGCAAACCCGGGCCGTTCCAACCTCAGGAAAGGTCTGGGTCTGAGGACCCTCGAGCAAAGCAAGAACAACTCTTACAACTGCCTGTCGGCCCAAGAACTTGAAGCCCGGAGGTCTCCCGACCTACCCTGTCCCGACTTCTGCCCCAAACGGGTCCTAGCAACCCCTTGGGGAACAAAACAGCAGCATTTGTGAAACCAAAACTGGTGAAACTTCACCACACCCCCAGAAATCCCACTTTCCCCTCACTACCCATATTTGAATCCTGAACATGTGGGCTGGACCCTGCACCCACCCCCCAAGTCCCCTGTGAACAGGACACTAAACTGCGTTGGTGCCCTCTTCCGGTGCAGCTCGTGCAGCTCCTAGTATTTACGCGCCGGGGGTGGGGGGTGAGGTTGCAGGAGAAAGCGTGATCAGTAAAAAACTAATAAGCTGAAAGCGGGGGGGGGGGGGGGGGGGGGGGGGAAGACGATAGATTGGCAAACTACAGAGAAACCTTACGTTTGTAACCATTTTCCAATGGAAAGAAAATGAAGTCTAGCGGGAGTAGTCCTAGTTATTCCTAAAACTTCTTATGAAAGATTTAGGATAAGAAGCCCTACTCTGAATTAATTTTATTTTGAAAATATTCTATAGAATATTAAAAATATTCTATATATTTAAGCTAGAACAGTAAATTAACACTATTGACTTGGGAGAGGAGTAAGATAAGTGAAAGAAAGTAGCCAACATGGGCATTTTGTGATATATTACTCTGAATTACATTATGCAAAAGCTGTACTATGGTTCTTTAGTAGAAACAGTCCACTTAGCAAAAACATCCCATAAATGTTTTAGGCCAAAATGATCTTTTTCATGCTTAAAGACCCAAACCTCTGAGATCTTCTTTGGGTAAACGCTCAAGCGTTCCAGTGGCTCAAGTCTCAATTTAAAAATTATTTGGTCTTACTTCCAGGCCACTTAGTGACCCATCTCTTTTCAGAAATAGGATGACTTACCTGGGCAAGTATATAGGTCAGTGCCAAGTTTCTGAAACAAAGTTAACTCTTCTAGCAACCACCAGAAAATGCAACAGTCAGTTCACTGTGACCAGTACCTGCTGAAAGGTTTTTAAATTTCAGTTATGCATTTCTCAAATATTACTCAAGCTTTGGTGTTACATTAAGGTGCGTCATTGGAAGGTGACACCTAGACACGTTACCTCACCAACTCCAGCGTGCTTTCCCTGCATTATCTATAAGCACCGTGATTCTAGTCTTCAATTTTCATAGGTGGTTGAGATGAAGAGATACCTACTTATAAATATTGCTAGACTTTCTTCCTAACTCTTTTCTCTATCTTCTTCGTCTTACCTTTCCCCCTAGCTCTAAATGACATTTGTCATGGTGATTCCCAATTTTGTTTTATCTGGCTTATCCCTCTTCTCAGAGCACTAGATCTGTATGTATTCAACTGCCCAGTGATCTCTTCTTTTGGATGCTTCATACAATTTCAGATATATCCAAAATGGTTCCCTTCCTTGACTCCTGCTCAGTCAAAACCTGGACCCAATCCTCAGTCCCCCACCCCCCTTTTTGTAAGCAATTCATGCAGTTCTGCAATTCAGAACCTGAGATTTACCCTTGCTGCCTTTCTTACCCTCATCCTCCATATCCAACAAGTCTTATCAAGCCGAACTCCAGTTTACATCTGGCGTACATCCACTGCTTTCCCTGTCCTTTACCCACTCCCACCACCACCCCAGTCCAGACCGTGTTCATCTCCACTACACTAGTCTCCTAACTGATCCTTTCACTGCCACTCTTGTCTCCTTCCAGCTTATTCTCCGCCCCAAAAGTGGTGAGATCATGTCTCTCCCCTGCATAAAAGCCTCTAGTTACTTTCCATTGCACTTAGAATGAAATCTGAAATCTTCCTATGGATGACAGAGCTGAATGTAATTTGGCCCCTGCTATCAGCCCCATGGCTTGCTGAACTCTAGCACTGTGTGTAGTCTCTTACCTTAATGCCTGTGCACAAACTGTCCTCTTCCCAGAGTTGCTCCTTGTTTTACTGTGACCAACTTGTTTGTGTTCCTCAAAATATGCTGAAGTCCTGACCCTCAGTCTGTGTCCTTTTTTGGAGCTTGGGTCTTTACAGAGGTAATCAAATTAAAATAAGGTTATTAGGGGGAGCCCTATTCCATTATGACTGGTATCTTTATAAAGTGGGGAAATTTGGAGATAGACATGTATAGAGGGAAGATGAAGTGAAGAGACACAAGGAAAAGATGGTTGCCCAGCTGAAATATGCGTATCCCAGAATCAGGAGGCATATATATGCAGGCATGCTTCTAGCAGCATTCTTCCTAATAGCGAACAACCAGATACCCCAAGTGTCCATAACTGATGAAAGGACAAATTGTGGTATAGTCACATGATGGAGTGCCGTAGAATAAAAGTGCATACATACAGCCACACAAAACAGTGTGGATGAACCTCACTAACATGAAGTTGAGCAAAAAGCAAAAATACCTAGTACATGATTCCAGTCAAAGTAAAAAAAAAAAAAAAAACAGGCAAAATTAAACTACAGTGTTTATTTAGGATATTATTTAGGTGGTAAAAAACTAAAATTAAAAAAAAAAAGATTGGAACAGAAGTCATAATAATGATTACATTTGGGGGAAAGGAGAGCTTTATGAGTCGAAAGGTGCAGTCAGAGAGCCTTTGGGGGGCTAAGCTTTTATTTCTTGGCCAGGGTGGTGATGAGGTGGGAGTTCACTTTATGATAATTCAATAAGCTGTACATTTATGTGTATGTATTTTTCTGAGTAAGTGTTACATTTCCAATAAAAAAGTTTCAAAAAAAAAAAAACCCTAACATGGAGTTCTTTTATTAGAATTCTAGAAATTGCTTCTAGAGTCTGGTTGCCAAAAACTTTTTTCTCTGCAAAGTAATTTGCATGCTTGCTCTACAAAACAATGAGAAGCATATAATCTAACATTTCACTTTTTCCCATTAGTTGGCAGGAAATCAGAGCCAAATTTAGCACTTCAGTGGAAAAGCCAACTCATCTCAGACTGCTGGTCTGCACAGTCCTCTGCTGCTTTTAATTGGCTGTGTGTGTGCTTTAAACTCTCTGTCTCTAGGTGTTTTAATATTGTAAGTTTCCTTTGGGGAAGTAGGTGAGAAAATCTTTAAAATTTTCATCAAATAAAAAGAAGAAGATATTATAACAGAGCATGGCCCAGTGGTTAACTGCAAGCACTCCTGCAACACTCAGTAGCTGTGTGAATTTGGATAAATTACTCTCTGTGCTTCAGCATGTTCATTTCCAAAATAGAGACAGTAATGATACTGACTTCGTATGGCTGTTCTGTGGATTAAATGAGTGCATAGAAGAATGGCACATAGAAGACTGTTCGCTGTTATTCTGAAGATATGATACCAAAATCTATCACAAAGAACTACAAAGATTTGAGTAGAAGCAAGAACACCTGAGAGCAGGTGCTCCTGGATAATCTGAAAAGTCAGCAATAACCATACACATTTTCTTCCTCAGTAGAATATAATTTCACTTACATGACACAAAAGGAGTATTATGCAAAAGGCAGCATTTTAAATTAACAACAAAAAACTTACCTTCATGTTTACTCTTTGGAGAAAGAATTGGGTGCAACTGAAAAAGTCAGAATTCTTACTTTCTGATTTTCTGTAGAAGTGCAGTCCTAAAGAATCAAAATACAATCCAAAATTATAATGTCAACACATTTCCAGTTAAATATGGTGGCTTGAAACATACATTTATTGATACTCCTTCCTAAAGCCCTAACATGACAGTAATGGAATGAAGAGCAAAAGAGGAGAAAATTATGGACAAGAAATGTCAGGAAGTATTTGAAAGACGCATGGGTGGTAAATGGCTTAACTGAGTGGAGGGAGCTGATCTGAGAGAGGGCAGGGAGACACTGAGGAGCACACAAGTCCTGAGGGGCCTGCACTGGGAGGTACTGTGCTCTTTGAAAGGCGAGGATAAGGTATCGGAGAAAAGGAGAGCGGTTGAAAGTCCCATAGGAGCAAGAGGCACCTCCCACACCTTCCTTTCCTACAGCAAGACTCTACCCCGAATAAAGTGAGCCAGAGAAGAGCTGGACTCAAATAGCAGGTTCAAGAGGAGGGCAGAGGCATTGCTGAACACTGAAGGAGCCAGGCCCCTGGCCACCTTCTGCCTGGCTGGTTCTGAGACAGCCTTCAGCTGCCGTCTGAGTACATCTGAGGCACCCACACCACCACCACAGCCCACCCCCACCCCAGAGGAGTCTGGAAGATTCCTTTCTGAAGAAACTAAATTGTCCAAGAGGAAAGACCATCACATGGTGATATTTGTGTCTGAGGAGAGATGGAGATTTATCAAATGACAAAGCTGGACTCCCACCCACTCAACCTACCCCTGGTCAACTGGCTCCACCTTCCCTGCCCGCCAGAGCTCCCAGGTCTCCCTGTAGAATATGAACAGACTGCTTCCAATCACAGACATTCTCAGAAAGTCTCCGTACAGTGGACAGAGACCTAAACAAAGTAACTCAGAAAACAAACAATTCAGGGAGTAGGAGGAAAAAATTAAAATTAGTTTTGCCAGAAATTCTGCAGCTATGAAACAAGAATGTGTTGCCATAAAAAGGAATAATCTGACAACAGGGGATGACCCTGAGAAACAAAAACTATGATAGCTGATGTTACAGATTCAACACAAGGTTTAAAAAGAGAGGGAATGAACTCTTCAAGCTGAATAAATAGCTAAGGAGGTAGAAAAGATAGGGGATTAATCCGCCTCATCTAATATCTGATGAATGCCAGGATGAAGAGAAAACTGGAGGGGAGAAAGTTGTTAAACCATACAAGAAACTTACTGTTTTTGTTTGCCACCATTTCTGCTGGTTCTTCATTCATGTGCAGTAGAAGGATTCTTAGGTGGTCGTCCAAGGAGCATTCCAGTAGGACGGGGACTCAGGAAGTGCTCCTGGAATGGACCAAGTGGAGGTTACTGGAGAGAGCACTTTTGGCAGAGCAAGGGGGGTGGGGGGGCAGAAGCCAGAGGAGAGAAGTCTGAAGGACAAATAAATGGAAAGTCAGGATTGGAGGTAATTCATGAGTCCACAGTTCTCGGACATCTTTTAGTGGAGAGGGGAGAAATCAACTGACAGCTCTAAGGACTAAGGGCAGATATTTTTTAAAGGTAAGAGATGCCAGAGCATGCTTGTGTGCCAATAAGAAAAAAGGAAAAAGGAAATGTGACTTGAAATAGCAATTGTATTCCTGTTTCTTAGATAAGCAAAAGACTACATTTAAAAGTAATAAATCAATAGGAAATAGAGAAGAAAATTATCCAGGTCAGGTGTTGCCCTTTGATCTTAGTGATGGGAATAATTTAAATTCAAAGGATTAGAAGAGGTAGGGAGAATGTGCTTTTCAAGTACCTATATCAGTTCTCCATGATTGTATATAGATGATATCATTTATTCTGGTCATTAATGGATTTTCTAGAGAAAGTTTCATTTCTTCTCCCACAGTTTTTCAGTGAGTTTTTGTATCACTGCTACAGTGATTTGATGAGTCTACATTTAAGGTCAGAACTATCATTATCCTCTTGCTCAACAACTGAGCTAATCATTCAACATGATGTCCTGGGCACTGACAGTATGCCCAGTAGGTTGCCAAAAAGACCATGGTGCTCAGTGGAGGGAAGTGATGGACACAGTGTTGGCCCCATCCTTGGTGCCCATGATTTCTGAGACATGAAACGTGTTGGCTGCAGACACGGTACAGCAGGACTCTCAGGACAAGACAAAGTGGCAGAGGAAACAGTACCACTGGGAAGCACGGGGCCCCACCGCCACTGCCACCTCCAAGAAATGCTGTCGTTTGGTCATCTAGGAGTCCCCGCACAGAAGTAGGGACTGCCGACGCTGCTGCTTCAGCTTAGGGTGATTTTCACGATCTGAAGTCTTCTTCCTGAAGAGACTGTCCTAGTCATCCAGCCTCGACAACTGACATTCTGGGGGATCTGTGTGAAGAGCAAAGCATGTTACCAGCACAGCAGGCAAACCAAAGGGCCAAGGCCGCTTCTCACCTCTTCGTCTCCCCGGCACCGGCGCCAGCATCGTGGGCTCTATCCGGATACTGCTGGGAGGGAGCCTCCCGACCCCGAGGGGACAACTCAGTGTCGTGAAGCCCCACTCCCTTGGTCCAGGACCAAGGGGCCAGATGCGAGAGGAGGCAGTTGGGGACGCTGGTGAGACCCGGGCCTGCCAAGAGGTAGTTTGGAAATTAAAGTCCTGTGAGATTGAGTGTGAGTGGAGCTTCCAGAAGGGCCTGATTTATTCCCTGGCAGTGGCTGCTTCACTGGAAGAATCTGATTCAACTTCAATCAAGAATCTGCTGTGATGAATGTTCTCTCTGTGTGAAGTATCTGCTATTTCAGTAGCCATCAAGGGAAAATATATGAAGAGTGAAAGGAGCAGTAATGACCAAGAAGCATTTCCCAGTCCCAGAGAATGCGTCTACCCAAGAAATCATTTTATTCTATTTTTACGAATGCAAATAAGAATGGAAATTTAACATGGTCATTTCTACCATGGAACAGGCTTTTGTAATTGCTGCCAAGTTCTACAATAATCATAAATGCCTCACATTCATTTCCATGCTGAGGTTGGCTCTTACGGTTCCACACAGTGGGCCAGAACTAAGAATTCACTGCTTTTCTCTCAGCTAGAATCCAGCCATTTTCCAACAGCTTTCATTAGGGAGGGGGAGGAAGGTGCAGCAGACTAATTAAACTTGGATTTAGGATCCGGCTAGAGATCTTAGGCTGCACTTTTTTCAACAAGTGATGAGTAAGCATAATAAAGCGGAGAGACTCCTGGAGGGCAGTGATTCGTAGTCCTGCTTGGGCTGTGTGAGTTTAGCTTAGTCACTTACCTTCTCTGGGCCTCAGCTTCCTCCTCTGGGAAGTTGGACAGGAGAATCTCTGACGTTCCTTCCAAATCCCACATCCTGTGATCCTACAAGTGGTGCCAGCTAAAATTGGTCGCTCCATGTGGCCTAGAAAGGAAGAATGTGCCCTACGGTTTTCTAGTTTGTGAACAGACATTCAAAAAGTAGAATGGAATCCAGCCCTGAGTAGACACTACTGCCTCAGGCAGAACGAAAGAAATCGGTATGAAGGAACCTGACTTGGCAAAGACAGGAAGCTGCCTGCCACCCTGTACTTGCCTTGGTGGAGCCAGCTGGCTCTCAGGAATCCAGAGGGGAGACGGGCTGTGAGTAAGGCTCACCCAGCCCAGGACCTTGCTCAGCCCCCAAAGCAGTTCTTTGTTCTAGCGGTTACCTGAAACCAGAAGACAAATTCTTTTCCTACAAATTCCCATAGGTTGCCCAGAAACTAAAAGGGCCTTTCCAGAATGTTTAAGAATATTTTTGGTTCATCAATCCTTTTTTTTTTTTAATATCTTGGCCCCACAAAACTTATCTGCTGCCCATTATGTATTTCTTCAAGTCTCAGATTTAACAGGCAAGAGCTTACCAAAAAATTTTCCCTGATAACTTTGAGAAACAATTTACCTAAGTTGTATTAATTTAAGGTCTCCAATTTCATGAGTGTTGACAGTTGCATCCACCTGTGACAGAACTACCATCACAATCATGCTACAGAACATCCCTCTACCCAGATTCCTTGTGCCCTTGCGCAGTCCACAAGCACCCATTGACCTGCCTTTTGTCCCCATAATAGATTAGTTTGCATTCTCCAGAAATTCAGGTAACTAGAATAGACAGCATGTAGTCCTGTCATTCAGCACAATGAGATTCATTTATGCTATTGCATGGAAAAGTTTTTTCCTTTTTTATTGTGCAATGGTAATCCATTGTCTGGATGAA
Organism: Camelus dromedarius; assembly: GCF_036321535.1. NCBI lineage: Eukaryota > Metazoa > Chordata > Mammalia > Artiodactyla > Camelidae > Camelus > Camelus dromedarius. The sequence continues at coordinate 52,737,340 of NC_087438.1, forward strand.
CTATCTTTTGTTTATTCATTCACCTGTTAAAGGGCATTTGGGTTGTTTCCAGTTTGGGGTTATTGTGAATAAAGCTTCAGATACAAGTTTTGGTTTGGACGTGCTTTTATTTCTCTTAAGTAGGTAGCTAGGAGGCTGGATCATATGCTAGATGTGTGTTAAAAAAGTGTTCTCAAATTTTTGAGACAGTAAATGATTTACAGGTCTGCCTTTGCCCTCAGATGATAGAAACCTTGGAGTTTCTTTAGAGGCAATGGTTCTTAACCCTGTCCTTCTCTTACTGTGTTGAGTATTTTAGAGATGGAAGAAGAGGTTGGAAGAATTTTATAGACTATTTTCGGGAGGGGCCTGGGGACATGAGGGATCTGCCAAAAGCAGAGTTGCAGGGCAAGTGACAATGTTGGCAGGCCCCACGTGTGTGAAGAACACTGAATGGCAAACACCAGTGTGTGGAGTTGTTCATGGAAAAAAAATGTCAGAAAGAACCCGGTTCACACTATCACAGTTAAAAATGATCAAGTCATCTTTTACACTGGATGACATATCTTCTCTACCTAGAATCTGGTGGGAAAAAATGGTTTTTAGCAGGAGCTTCTGATCAAACCCCAGAAACCCATGGGACCTAACAGATGTGCAGAGACAGCCACTTCCCCTGGGCCAGCGCTGCCTACTCAAAGGGCCAGGCCCTGCTGAGGTGGAGTAAATCAACACCTCTATGAGGACAATTTCACACCTTTGCCAAATGCAGAACCACTAGTAATGAGCTTTGTTTGAATTCATTCAAGAGGAATCCAGTGTGGAAATGTTTGTTCACTTTTTCATTCTTGTTTGCAATAAAAATGGAATAAAATCATTAATTGACTAGATTTCTTACTTAGTCCGAATCATAAGGCTAACAAAATTCTAATTAAAAAAAATCAATTCATTCAAAAAATGAGCAGAAGACCTAAACAGTCATCTCTCCAAGGAGGACATACAGATAGCCAACAAGCACATGAAAAGATGCTCAACATCACTAACTGTTAGATAATTGCATATCAAAACTACAATGAGATATCACCTCACACCAGTCAGAATGGCCATCATTCAAAAGTCTTCAAAAGATAAATGCTGGAGAGGATGTGGAGAAAAAGGAACCTTCCTACACTTTTGGTGGGAATGTAAATTGGTGCAGCGACTATGGAGGACAGTATGGAGGTTTCTTAAAAAATTAAAAACAGACTTACCATATGATCCAGCAATCCCACTCCTGAGCATATATCCAGAGAAAAATATAATTCAAAAAGACACATGCACCCCAGTGTCCATAGCAGCACTATTTACAATAGCCAAGACATGGAAACAACCTAAATGTCCATTGACAAGATGACTAGATAAAGAAGTTGTGGTATATGTATACAATGGAATACTACTCAGCCATAAAAAATAAAATAATGCCATTTGCAGCAACACGGATGGGCCTGGAGAACATCTGGCGAAGTATGCCAGAAAGAGAAAGAAAAATACCATACGGTATCATTTATATGTGGAATCTTAAAAAAAAAAAAAAGGAAACAAATGAACTTATCTACAAAACACAGACTCACAGACAGAGAACAAACTTATGGTTACCAGTGGTTAAAGGGTGTGGGAAGGGATAAATTGGGAATTTGAAAATTCTTCCTCTTGGGGAGTGATCAAAATGTTAGCCTCCTTGATTGTGGTAGTGGTTTCATTGGTGTATACATCTATCAAAGTTCATCAAAGTGTACATTTGAAATAAGTGTGGTCTACAGGAACCATACCACAATAAAGATGTTAAATTAAAAAAAGAAAAAAGAAAGTGCCTGACCTTAAAAAAAAGTCAATTAATGTTTGCTTTCTGTTGTCAATACTAAGCATGTTTCTAGGAGGGATATTTGTAAAATCATCTTTAGCAGTAACAACAAATCTTATTTTAGATGGGACGCCACTGGACGCATGACATTTTCAGTACTGCAGTCAGGGAGATCAGGAAAAAAAAAGTCACTTGTAAGTACTTGACTCAACAACAAATAAAATTACTTTCATTTTTTTTGCAAAAAAAAAAAAACCAACTTTGAGAAGAGAATTTGTGAACTGAAAGAATATATTGGTCAAGTCTTTCTTGGTATGACTCTCTCTTGACACACAAAGTGAAAAGAATTGGAATGAAATTCAAAAATTCTTTGAACCAGATAATAAAGAGGAAGAAATAAGAGCTTATTGAAATGTGTCATCTTTGTCACATTTACACATTTGTCAGTTTTCTCAAAGGAAGCCGAGGCTCTGCAAAGAAAACAAAGCCCCCATCATCACACAGTTGGTTTTGCAGCTTGAAGATGAAATTGAATCTAAAGCACTTCTGAGGTTTTCATGCTCCCCACTGCATGTTTTTAAAGAACCCTCCATCTCCTGGCTCTGAAGATAGCCTGCCGGCTCCCAGTCTGCAACAAAAACTGTCTCAGGATTTAGAGAAGGTGGAACCAAAAACTTCACTGTGAAATCTGAGGATCCCAGCAGGGCTGAAGTGGAAGGAGTTCTCTACTGGAGGGTGTGGCTGGGGAAAGGCTAAGAGGTTCTCCAGGTTGCGGGGTGGGGGGGGTGTCATCACCTTGGTTACTACTGCCCCTTCTTTATTTGATCTGGATTCCAACAACCCGGGATTCTTTCCAGAGGGATGAGGAGACAGGAATGAGAGTGCTCTGTAGGCGGAGTACTGAGTGCTATCGGCGTCACTGCCAGCATTTTTTAGCTTCCAGAACCCCTGGGTCTGGTTTTCCAAAAACTTGTCCCTGAGGTTCCTCTGAGTTCACGTGAATTAGTCTGTCCTGGCACAAGTGGGCAGCTGTGTTTGGAGTGTAGTTCAATCATTGCCTGCGGCCTTCTTGCACCTATTTCCCCCTTTATGTTTAAAGCAGGCATCTCAGGAATCAAGGCATTAGGTGGGAGGTGTGACTACTGCATGGACTCTGGGCTCCGTTTTCTCACCCTAAAGTTGCAACACAGTCTTGAGGTCAGTTACTGAACCAAGTAACTGGTTTGAATTGAGAGGACTGAATGCGTCAAGGTCACCAATTCAGAAGTCTTCTTAAGGAGACTTCCCTAGAGACTCGAGCAATAGCCACCAGGCTCCAGTCTTGCTACAGCTTCCTAAGTGAGCAGTCAACTCCATTTTCTGGATTGTCTTCCTGCCTCTTTTTCTCTCATTGCTGAAGCTGGCTAAGAAAAGTAGGTCTTGTAGAGAAAAATAGTAGGAGTTAAGAAGCCCATCTGCCTTCAAAGTAGATTCCATCCTTTGCTGGTTATATGGTGTTGGGTGACCACTGGTTTCCTGGCGTCCTTGGGTGCTACTTTGTGAAGCTGAGCCACCACTGCCCTCTCCACGGCTCCTCCAGGGCTGTTGTAAGGACCAAATGACCTAACGTGGAGGGCCCAAAGCATGCTGTGGGGTTAATAAAACTTCTTACCCTCCTCCCTTGAAGCTATTGCTCTTTGAAATAGAATGCAATCAATTAAAACTAGAACCATGGGTTTCAAACATCTTGGTTTGATGATCAAATAATTAGCCAAAAGGAGAGTTTGGACCGTTTTTCTTTTTATCAGGACCCGCACTAGTATTTAGCAGGCATTGGCCGAGGACCAAGGCCACATTATGCCCTGCGATGAGCTCTATTCCAAGGAGAGTTTCACCCAAATCTCAGTTCAGGTGGCTCAAGGCCATCTAAGTTGGGAGAATTAAAGCAATGGTGATTGGTAACTGCATTCTAACCTGGCACATGTGGCTTAATGATTAATTTAGTAGGCAATCGAGGAAAAGGAGAATTGCATGATGTGTTCTTCACTCTCTGAAGGAGGCTGCATCCTGCCCAAGGGCAATCTTTGGCAGGACTCTTGGGGAAAAATTTGGTCTTGACAAGGTCTCTTTTAATAGTTGAGTCTTTGCCTTGGAAGGAGCCTTTTATCTTCCTCACTTGTGATGGTAAAAGTAGATCCTGGCACCTAAAAAAGATCTGACAGTCCAAAAGATGTGATGAATGAAAACATGCCCAAAGTCATGAACCCAGCACAGTACAGGGGAACATTTGCTATTACTTATTTTTGTTGAGTTCTTATTCATGATAGATCAACAGTCAGAACAAGAATCTTGCTATCAGTTCTGACATGGGATATGGAGAAGTAAAATTTTATGAGAATGACCAAGATTAGTGGCACCCTTCTAACCAATATGGCCATGAGAGAAGCAGAGCTAACAGACCAAAGAGGAAGGCTTCCTGATATCTCTTCACTGGGGTTACCTTGTGTCCTTAAATGCTCTATGTGATCAGGCAATCACATGTTTAAGTTTCACTATTATTAATATATGAGTTGACTATGGAGAAAAAAGTTCTCTGAATTATTCATCAGAATGAACTTTGTAACTAATAAATGAAGACAGCAGTTCCTAACATAGACCAATGGTCAGCCTTAGAGATACAGGTTTAAAAAATCCTGCAAAATTATGATGACATATCCTTTATTTTTTTAGCAGCTATTCTAAACTCAAAAAGATTTGAAGTAGATTGTTATAAAAATTTAAGTATCATCAGACTAGTATAAAAAAGCCAAACTACCGATCAAAAACAAAACAAAACAAAAAAAGGAACAGGAACAAATAAATAAGGGCTGAAAGGAAGAAAAAAAAATTAGAATTCTAAGAACTCCTATCTGGGGAACACTACAACAATTATACCCAAAACCTGGTCTTGAACTTCCTAGCAGCCAGGGCGATAAGGGAATGATGGATTTATATAGTTGTCAGTGCCTAGAAATAAGCAGCACAGGCCAAAAGAACACATTTGTTCAGTCTTAATCTCTGAAGACAATGTGATAGAGATCTTCTCTTTAAAGGGAAAATTGACTAAGAGAGTGAAAAAAGAAAGCCCCTGATACCTCCTGGGCACAGCACACAGAGGTGCTGCCTGCGAACACGAGCTGCGACCTGCCCTGCAGGGACTCTGTGGAATGGTCCAGGCTTCACAGGGGAGCACAGATTTGGCCCTGCCGGGAGTCGGAATCCTGGCATCCTCAGGCAACCAGAACATGGCCTCACGTTTGGACGTGAGGAAGATATTTTCCTGGATAATAAGGAGAAGAGATGTCACAAAGAATTTGAGTTTGTAACTATGATCTGTCCCGGGGCTGCATCCTACTGACTTGGTATAACATTAAATGACAGCTATCAGTTTGATTATCTGGTGTCACCTGCCAGTTCCTCTCAAGTTTACTTTGGACTTTTCTCTGCACACCCTTTTCCATGTTGGGGTTTTCCAGGGCTCCGGTCCTGTCCTCTTCACCCTATGTTCGATTTCATCCACTCACGGCTTCACCTACAGCCTGTTTTCTGGTAACTTCCAAATTCATTTCTGCAGCCTACACTTCTCCCAAGCTTCAGATCCCTAAGGCTCCTGGAGAAGTACCTCAAACTAAACACGTCCAAACCGACCTCATTTCTTCAAACCAAATCTGGAAACCTACTAAGTCCTCCAGACAGTTACCGAGTCCTGCAGCGTCTACTGGTAGTGGGGTAGTGGATATATTTTCTCAGGCCAAAACTAGGTGGGCAAAGAATATAGTTTTGTTCTAAAATACATTCTGCCCAGCTGCAGAAACATTTTGTCAATTCAAGATAAGCTCAGCCAAACAGAGTTTCCCACCTCCTCCCTGTGGTCACAGTTAAGTTCCATCTAGTGTTGAGCACCTGGGGACCTGGGGTGGGGGTTGTGGCAGGGGGCCTGGTTCTTAATCTACTTCCATTGAGGCTGCATTTGCTTACATAGCTGGGTCCCCTCTGGCACTTTTCTGCACCAACAGCCTCTGAGATATCCATCCGGTCTTTGGTGCCAGATCCATGCAGGTGACCCTCTGTCACAATTCCCTGGCTCCTTTGCCAATAGCTTCTGTGCCTGCTGCAGAGGGTGAGGCAGGGAAACTTCTCAGATGCTTCCTGGGGCCGCTCTGGGGCCCCAAGACTCCCAGGCAAAACCTGGAAGTTGAGGCATGGGTGTCTTCAGCTCTTTGACCCTCCACTGTCTCTGGGGCTCATGCCCCCTAAGCTCAGATTTAAGACTGGTGCATTGGCGGGAGGGGCAGTGCTCAGGGCCTCCTCTTAGTGACATTGCCACCCTCTCATCATCTTGTTTCCCTTCAATTTTTCTTCCTTATCACATGGGGCGGGGGAGGGGTCTTTTATTAAAAAATCTCATTTGAGGGGAGAAATTCAAAAGGAGAGAATTGACTCTTTCAGTCCTGTAGGAAAAAACCGAATCCTGAGGGCCAGAAAAGAGGATGTTTTTGCTGTTGGCCTGAACTGGGGGGTGCAAGGAAGGGAAAGGAGCAATAAATACCAGGAAAGAAGCAGAAACTAAAATTTTCAAAATATCACCCCAACACATATCTCTTGAACATTTCTCATATTTAGTTTAGCTGCTTTCCCGTCATTTCCAGTTTTTTCTTTCTTTCTTTCTTTTTTTAATCTCTTACCTAGATTGTTACCATTAGGGGGAAAAAAAGTCCTCCTGAATCCTGAATCTGGTCTTACAGAACCTTTCCTTAACCCTTTCTTTCTCCCAGCATTACTGAGATATAACTGACACATAATACTACATAAGTTACACGGTGATTTGATATATGTCTATGTATTGCCAAATGATCACCACAATAAGGACAGTTAACATCTCCATCACCTCATATAGTCTTGAATTCACTCACTTTCTCTAAAATGTAAATCCAATCACATTACTTCCCTCCTCCAAGGGGTCAGTGGCTTTCCACTCCCTTTAGGAAAAGTCAGAATTGCCAAGGATACAAGACAAGGTTCCATGTGGAATCTGTCTACCTTGTCTGCTCTGGTGTCCAGGCTAAGCCATGGGACATTAGAGTGAATTCGTGGCTCTGTTCTGGTGATATGCCCCTTCCCCTCAGCTCTCTACCCCTCCACCTGGATTCTCAAAGTGGTCGGCTTTTCATCTTTTACAGCTTGGTTCAAATGCCACCTCCTCAATGACAATGACTATCTCCCTGTCTGTATATTCACTAGAAGCTATGACCCCTCTCGTGATAAGGTTAATGTCTTATTGCACTCACTGGTTAACACTCTTCCTTCACTAGAGCATAAGCTTCTTGAGGGTCAGGGCTGTCTTATCACCTTTGTATTACCGGTGGCTGGCACAGTCCCTTGTGACACTGTAGGTGCTCACAAAACGTTTGACTGAATGAACAGCCAAATGGCAGGGGATGTACCAGAAGCAAAACTACCAATGAAGTGACAAAAGGCTCCTGGCATAGGAGGGAGACACTGTCTGGATACACCACAGTGTAAGCCACTCCCATTTCTCCCTTTCTTTCTAATTCTGCATCCTTCTTCCCCACTTTGAAGGCTGTAAAACACAGCACTTGGTGTTTTAAACTGTCCTACACACCCCTGGAGGTCCTCTGGGCATCCCAGATGGAGGCCCTGTAAAATGGTTGGTGGGCCAAGTCACTAAGCAAAGGTAAACACTTACATCAAACGCCTTCTCTTTTCTAAGGCAGTAAGTGTGTTGCATCACTCAACATATTTATTGAACGACCACTATGTCCACAACACAAGGTTTTGCCTGTGTGTAGTGTCATTTAGATTTTCATCAAGACCAGGTAAAAAAACTTTTTTGAGTTTTAGTTTTCAGTTAAATTGATTCATCCAGAGTTCATCCTGACTGGGCATGTGAGAGGGACTGTGGGACATTTGGTAACTGGGTATTAACGAATCTTGAATACCTCTAATACTTAACAAAGTACCATCAAGTTCAGGAAGAAGGGGGTAGAATGAAAAAGCAAGGAGAAAATATGGAAATGCTTAAATAAACCATGACCTATCCATAAAATGGAATACCGAAGAAGTTAAAAAGCACGAAGTAGGTCTATGTCTACCAACTGGGACAGATCTTTCAAAGAGATTAAGTCAAACAATAGCAAATTGTAGAAAAGACACAACATTTGATAAAATTTATGTACTCCCTCCCCCCAAAACTAATTATTTCTATAAGCACATATATGTTGTACATAAATGCATATACAAATGCTGGGAGAACATACGTTAAACAGATTAGAGTAGTGATTTCTAGGGATAGAACTGAAAGCTCCAGGTGACTTTTGCTTCATCTGTACTATTAAAAACATCTGCAAAAGGAAAGCACATATGAACCACTTCCATAATTAAAATGAAAATAAAGGGTTTTTTTTGTCCTAAAAACGGAGAGAAGCAGGGAGATAAGTATTCAAAGACATAATACCTTTGTGAAACAGAGAATGAACGATTTTTCTCATTAAGTGATAGGTTGTTAAATATTGTGAATTGGTAAATTTTGTACCTGCCTTCTTAAAAAAGGTGTGCAGTTCATGGTGTGGGCCGATGGAGAGGGAAGGGAACAGGATTAGCAGGCAGAGGACCTGCGCTCTACGCCTCCTTCGCCTCTTACTTGAACCGTCACTTAATCTTGCTGAATCTCAGACTCTACAAAATCTATAAAATGGGGATAACAATAGCATTTAAGTCACAGCACTGCTGTGAAAACTTGCTGTGAGCTGCTGTGAGATGGCCACGTGCCACGGACAGTGACGTTCTGTTTCATACTGTTACACATAACGTGGGATTTTAACGCACAGAGTCGATTCCAAACAAAGGCTCTGCTAAAGGAGACCAAGATTAATCACTATATAGAAAAATATGAACAAAAGTGGTTTAAAAGTTAGAGTTTATTTGACAATTCACAAGTGATCTGCAAATTTTATGGATTATTTGGAGCCAAATTTGAAAACCAGTAGCTCCTCTTTTCTTCCTGGAATGTCTAACATGCTCTAATTTGTTGCCCAAGTAGTGCAAGTCGTGTCTACTCAAGGAATTCAAGCTAATTTTAACTTAAACTAGAAATAAAAATCAAACATACCATACAGCATTCTAAAACCAAATACAAAGAGCACTGTGGTGTTGTCGCCGTTGCCGAGATCATTTCTACCAGAGATAATTTGTATACAGTTATCTATTTTTGAACCAATATGAAAAAAGGAGTAAGGATCTTATTTAAGATAACAGAATATTAACTCTAGACTTTCTATGGCAATGCAAACACAAACATCATCTGGTCCTAGTGGCGAATTCAGTATCAAAATAACACATTCTGAGAGATACATGTAATACACTTATGCCTCTAGAACTTGACTTTGAGGAGAGGCAGGTGAACCACAGAAAGATAGTAAGCCAAGTTCTACCGGGAAAGCATCAGCTAAGTTTTGTCTGTGGCCCTCCACCTCTGCAACCTTTTAGAAATGACAGCTACATGGAAAACCAATACATTAACAGAAAGAATGGTACGTAACACTTAATTTAATAATGAGTCAAGAAAAGCGAAGTTACTTTCATTAACAACATTTGAGGCTGGGTTTACGGAAGACAGATGTTATCTTAGGTAGACCCGATTTCTGTATTTCATTTCAGCTGCACAGTATTGAGCAATTCCTGATTCACACTAAGAAACGGTAGCAGTTCTTTAACAGCTCACCTTGAAATACCAAGGGGCTCCTCAATTTACCAGAGATGGCTTTATTCTGGCATCTGCACAAAAACAGTTAACCTGGTATTGATGTTTGCTGGATTTCAATGTTTTAAAATGTTATAAACTGCATATCTGAGTTTGTTACGGTCTGCATATCTAATTTTTATGTTAAAATATATTTATGAATCAAATATTAATGAAGGGTCTTAACAGAACACAGTTGGAACATCACTGCCTCAAGATATGGGTTGATTTGTTATTTATTCTCATGTGCAATCTGGCTTTCTGAAACTCTACTCTAGGCTTCTATGGGTCCCCATTCTTTGGGGTCTACTCATCATTCTTGGTCATTCCTTTGTCTCTTTCATAAGCTCTTGTCCTGCACCTGGCACAAAGTGACATTTTCATCTTGCATCCTCCCGATTTTCCATGCCCTCAATTACTATTACGTATGCCGACAATCCCCAAATATTTATCTCCAGCTCATATTTTTCTCCTAAGTTTCAACCAGACTCACATTTCCACCTGGATATTCCATAGGTATCTTAAACTCAAAACAGAACTAACCTATCATTCATCTTGTTTTGTCCTGCCTCCACCAAAACCAAGCCCTTTCTCATCTTGAATTCCCTATCTTAGTAAATGGGATCGTTCACCTGGCTGTCCAACTGAAGAGATCTAGGAGTCACCCTACATTCTTCTCTTTGTCATCTATTGATTCTAGCAAGAAGCCCTATTGATTCTATGTCCCAAATAGTCCATCTTCTCTGTCCCAGTACGACTACCATAATACAGCCTCTCAACAGGGATTATTGTGATCTGCATGACTACCTAGACTTTTGAAACATTTATTTTAAAATATCACTTCTTTACAAAAAAATCCTTCCATTTCTCTACATTACCTTCAGAATAAAACCCAAACCTTTCATATGACTTACAAAGTCCTTCCTGATCTACTTTTTGCCACTTCGCCACCACCATCTTTTGCCATACACCCTTCCCTGATATCTATGTTTCAGGGTACTAATCCATTCTAACCTTCTAAGTGTCCCAAAGCTTTCATACCTTTGAGCCTTTGCACATGACACTCTCTCTTCTTCAACTAGCTAGCCTACTCCTCCATCAAAACTCAGCTGGGTATCATCTCTTCTGAGAGAGATTTCTTGACTCTTCTTACCCCTGGGCTCGCTTGTGCTAGTGTTCCCCCTGTCACAGCACTTACACACTGTAGACTACCTGTCTGTGTCCTGCACCAAAGTATGAGCTGCTCTCTTGAGTATTCCAAAATGGGGCCTGGGACATAAGTGGTAACAACAAATGTTTTAGGCAAGAGAGTAAAAGGCATGACTTAGGAGGCCAATGATCACTTAAAGGTCTGTAAACAAAATACTAACCCCAAGATGGTGATTTCCCAATGAGGTAGCATCTTGCTCTGAGTCTTTTAAATTAATCCAATTCAAACCCAATCCTTCCTCAAAAAGTTAAACATAGAATTACCATATGATACAGCAATTCTGCTGCTAGATACATACCCAAAGAAATGAAAGCAGGACTCAAACAAATACTTGTATATGAACGTTAATTGTAGAATTATTCACAATAGCCAAAAGGTGGAACTGATCCAAGTGTTTATCAATAGATAAATGGATAAACTTAATGTGGTATATCCATATAATGGAATATTATTCAGCACTGAAAGGGAAGTAAATTCTGATACATGCCACAATATGGATAAACCTCGTAAACATTATGCTAAGTGAAATAAGCCATACACAAAAAGACAAATATTACATGATTCCATTTATATGAGGGGTATCACCCATCTAAAGAACCTAGGGCCATGAGTTACTTCTGTGGCTGATCTAATAGCGTGATCAACCTGGAGAGGCCTTGACTTCCGTGGAACCAGAATTGACCACAAAGTCACCCAGCACTGACTACAAAACCCACATCCTGCTGAACTACTATTTAGTGTTAGGGGATGAGTTTTACAGGTTAACAACATATTTCACTAGGGAACTCATGAGATGAATTGTCTTCCCAAGGCCCTTATAAATTGTTTGCTATTTAAACTTTATAGACTGAAATTCTGCATATGAAACATACTTTGCTTGGGTTATCTGAAGCCTGTAAGTTTTTTTTTTTTTTTTTTAAAACCAAGGACTAAAACATACTGCATAACTATGACAACTGCAAACAAATATGATTTGCAACTGAATGATAACAAACAATTTAAACACCAAAGGAGGCCAAAGGAAGAAGTTCAAGAGGAGCAAATGTAAAATATATAGTTAAGAAGTGTCCTAACAGAGATATTCCAGAGAGGCAAGGCAGGCAAGCTCAAGGGGAAAACTGTACCAGCAACATGAGCAGATCTCTACCTTTTGACAGTAGATTGGAGGACCAGACTGACTGCTGTGGGAACACAGCTGATGCAGACATTTGAGCTTTTTTCCCTCATCCTCCCTCCAAAGGAACACCCTTGGCAGGGACCCTATGCATAGAAATGAAATGTCAGTTAGCACAGTGCCTGTCACACAGCAGATATTCAACAAACAGCCCTTTCTGTTCTGTTTCATACTGGAGTTGTTGAGGAAGCTTTTACTTCAAGTACATCTGCTTTCTAGCCGTTTTCTGAAACAGTCATTCTACCTAAGGTATAACAATCAAGTAAGTCATACGCTCAAGTCATATGGATATGACTTACTATATATATGCATATATGGTAACATAGTTACAGAGCACGGATAACAAGATAAAAAGATGAGTCTAGTTAGAAAAAAATATCCACAAAAGAAATTTTTCTGTATTACAGAAATGGGCTTAATTTTGCATCTATTAGGCACCCATTACCACCTTAATTTGGTGTTATTAGGAGAAAGCAGAGTAATATTTCTGTCCCTGGGTAGACAAGATGTGAAAATAACTGACAAAAGTACGTCAGAATCCCACAGAATGGTGAGTTCTGAATGCTAGGTGTTTTATATTAGGTTATAAATCCTGATAGGACAAATACGACAGGATCTTCTGAAAGCCTGAAATTCATTAGGGCAATTCCAACCTGTTTAGTTAAAAGCAGCAGCAAGATAGGAAGTAGCACTTTACGAGTCTGGCTATCCTGATGTATCTTAGATAAAAACTGAAGTCATTTTGCTCCTACTTTTTTTGCTGGCTCTGTTTTCACACACACACACACAAAATCCTCTCCTCACCACGTACACTCCTGGCATCCTCTGGAATGTGTCCTTTAATCTGAGAGATACAGGGGGTACTTAAAGAGATCAGAGAATTGACTAGACATCCACTGGGAGCTTGTGCCCTGTCCCCTATTCTAGTCTAGATGCGATTTCTCTCCCTGGGTCATCTGTTTTTGGTAAAAATAACTCAATTCTTTTTCATCTGGTAAACTAAGCAGAAATCACCAGGCAGTGTAGTGCTGATTGAGTTTGAGTTTTTTCTTGGATAAAACTGTTAGCTATTTTTAGGTATATTTTACCAGGTAATACATGAACAAAAAGAGAAAAAATTCATTTCTTTAATTCATTAACTATGCTTATTTTTGTGACATCTATATATTAGTTTCCCATAGAAACTGCCATAAAAACTTAAGGTCCAATTTAATAAGAATATTAGTAAAAAATACACTTTTACAATTTAGAGTAAGGTGAATGACACATCTGTTTCCATTCTAAAATGATTGTTTTCTAGTAATTCTAAAAATATTTTTTCACATGAAAATTACCTTCTCAACAAATAATTTTTATGGTATAGTATCCTACTTGAGAAATTTTTTAAAATGTGTCATTCTCAACTACTTCTTACCTGAAAGTTTTCCTCTTTAAGATTTATATAAATTAGGGGGGAGGGTATAGCTCAGTGGTAGAGCACATGCTTAGCATGCACAAGGTCCTGGGTTCAATCCCCAGTACCTCCATTAAAAAAAAAAAAAATAAACCTAATTACCACCCCCCCCCAAAAAACTCAAAAAATTGAAAAAAAAGATTTATATAAATTAATTTACTTTGTGAATGAAAAAGGAACAGAGCTAAATATCCAGAAGAAAAAAATTCAATAAAGATTATTTCATGATTTCAAGCATCATGTTAAAATCACTTGCTATCAAATAAACAAAAAGATTTCTTTAAAACAAAACAGAACAAAACACTGCCACCAAACCAGTTTCCCTCTGGCCTGCCTCTCCCTCCAGAGCTGACAGAAACTCAGGCCTGCAAGGAGACAGCAGCCGAGCTGCACACTCCAGAGTTAAGTACAAACATGGGAGCCCACAACACACGTGGGAAAGAATACATTTAATTTTAACAGGGCAAAGACAGGCATTTTAAAAGGTGGTGGAGGATTCATTTTGAGTGTCTCTTTTGGTCCCATTCAAGAAAAAGGTGTAAGTTTTTCCTCTAACTGCTTCTCAACAGTTATATGACAGCAAAACATTAAATCTATGGTGGTGCTGGAGCTCTTCTATAGGGACAAGGAGGGCTGCAACTTCATCAACCTTTTTTTAATCTGCAGAAAGAAAGGGGGACAAAAAAGGGAGACAGAGAGAGAGAGAGGGAGAGAGAAAGAGAGAGAGGAGGAACAAAAACTAATTTTCCAGCCAGGGAAATACTTATAAAACCTTTTATGTCAAAGTTAGGATTTCACAACATAACACACTAATGCAAAATCCAGTAGCACCTGTAAGATTTAAGTAAATGCTGCCATCACTTAAATGCTTTTTAAAAAATATCTGTAAAAGACTGAAGGGGAAAAAGATAAAGTACATTCTCCAGAGAACAACAAGTGTATTTCAAAATAAAAACTGTATTTTTGCTTTTCTTTTTTTCAGTTGTTTTTTTTTTTGTACAAGAATTCATAGTTATCATATAATAACTTACACACAATGGGATCGATCTCTGCTCTCCTTTTCTGTGTCACTTCAAGTCCACGTGTTCAGGCTATAGCCCCCAACATTATTTTCTGATAAATATATTACCACAGTTTGATCTAAATATAGATACATTATATAATACTTGTCTCTGGGAAAAATCAGATTTTAATATGCAAACTTTTATTTATATAATACAGAAATGGAGAAAGCTACCATAGGCACACAACCTAATCATGACGTATAGATGATGGTTTCTAGATACTCTCCTACTGTAAATGAATGTTTAAAATAGTCTTACGGAGAAGGTTTTATTTATATGTGCACTTGTGTCCACCTTATCCCTACACTGTACATGTCGGATGACAAGCTGGGAACTTAAAGGTGCAGCCCTCAAGAAATTGTTGAATCACTAAAAAAAGAACAAATTAGGCTCTTTTGGACAAAGAAAAAACTCACAAAATTTCCAATTTCAAATTTCATATCAGTAGGAAAATATTAAAAATAATTTTCTGTATATACATATGAGTATATGTATATATTGAATTGCACACATGTCTCATGTATCAATACAATTAAAGCGGAGACATTTTGGTGAGCTATTTTCCCATTAAATGACAACTATGTCAAAATTTAAAAATATCTTTTTACATCATTAAAATAATTCACTTAGCATTTCAATAGCTTACACTTTTTTAAATGTTTAACTCTTCATAACTAAATTCCCTGATCCCTAGTGTTAAATCTTCTATTTAAATTAAAATCTGGTGCTCTGTTACTCAGAAACTGATGGATAAAAATCACATCTACTTCAAAATTCCATCAATCAAATACATTTTATTACCTGATTTACCAGAGAAATATCTCAACTCTGAGCTTGTGTGCCTAAATAACCCTCCCTATAATGAACAGGTGAGGAAAACACCCTAAAATAGATGGAGGGAACTTACACGATAAAATAGCACATATAATACATGATGATTGTGTCTGATATAAACTTTTCAGAGACACCTGGAAACTCACTTTTAGAAACTAACTTTAGAAACAAACCATTTATTTTTCACTCTAATATAAATTAATATGTATGTATTTACATACATACACATACATAAAGAAAACAAAATTGTCTAGTGTTGAGTAGCTGTTTGTGAGTGAAAAAATGGTTACAAATTGATCAATCAGCTTAATTTTGTACTTAACAATTCAGTCGTTTGGGGATACAAACAAAAAGTCAGTGCATTTGTAGACTCCAAAGAGTCAGATACTCAAGCATACACTTTATAAAAGAACCCTCCTCAACGTCACAGGCATTACACAGCAAGAACATATGGACTCTGATGCAATTCCTACTCCACAAGCAAACTAGACAGCACTTGACTTATTTTTAAAATAGCTTCTTAAAAGAAATATATAAAGAAATGCATGTTTGCTAAAAGTCTTTTAAAATTACATCCAAACAACATTAAAACCTGTTCACTGAGAAGTGCCCACTGAATTGAATTCCTGTTTGGAAATGCCTAGTTAACAGTTCAGAATATTGCCTTGTGAGGTTTGACTAGAGACGTGGTTGATGTGAAGACCCAGAGAGAGTACACGGCTCCAATCCTAATAGTCCTCTGCTCGGCTGCTTGATGGAAATGGATTCCCTTTAAAATAGCTGTACACCTTAAAATGATCTATATTAAACAGTTCCCCAATAACCATTATTATTTGTAAATTGAAATGCATCAATCACTCAGAAAAGATTTCTTGCAAAATATATAAATAAATGTAACTGCATATTCTGTAAATATACTTAGCATTGCTAGACCAGACCGTCGGTGACGGCTGCTGTATTTCAGTACTGTGTGTCAAATTTATTAGAAATTTAAAAAGAAAAATTTCAGAGGGACTCAGCTGCCTTCATTAGTTGGCTTTTAAAATATGTAATAAAATGGGAGACAGTATTTTCTCATAAATACATGGAATCAATATGGAAAGTAAACTATTCAGCAGACAAGATTAGAGAACACCAGAGTGTACCAGAGTGGTCACCAGAGTGATTTATCTTCCAGTATAAAAAAAGGGAAGAACTCTATACACCCAGTTATGTTTCAGTTAAAGATACAGCTCTCTCTCACTCCTGGCAAGAATTAATTGGTAACGGCACTGCTTCTCAGCAGTGCAAAAATATCCTGAGAAATTATTCAGATTACAACAAAAGACAGGGCTTTCATCACTAAGATTTTGCACAAAACACAGCTTGAGATATCAGAAATAAATTGATTTAAAAAGCAGATAACCTTCACTGTGTTGAACATAAAAAAGGGGATGTGACCCAGACATTGTTAATTCTCCCATTGGCTTATACCAGAAAAAAAGATTGCATTAAGTATCTATTATAACTTTCTAGTTAACTATGGCCAATAATATACATGGAGGTAATTTGTAGTTCAAGTTTTTCATCTCTTTTTTTCCCCAACTAGCTATAAGCTGAAGTCTAAAATTTACACTGAAATATACAATTCCAATTTTCAAAAGACCCTCCTCCTGGAGGAGTGATATTCAAATTTTTTTGTGCAATCTTGATGCAGAGCCCCAACAGTCCTATGAAGAGAGACAGTGTATTTTTTAATCAATTGGCACTGAAATTTAACTTTCCTTAGCTGCGTTCTAGTAGCTTGGCCAAGTTATCTCGTAATTCTGTTAGTTCAAATATTTTCCCATCAAGAATTTCTAAGAGTGTCTTCAGGTTATTGCGAAAAGCTTCTTGTTCATTCTGACTTTTCTCCAGACGTTGCTCTAAGTCAGACAGTTGTCCCTCCAGGTCTTTGTTCCGAATTTCTACTTCCTTTAGAAACAAAAGTGTGATATATACATGTGCATCAGTTCGAGACTTAGAAATCAACATAACTTATTAGTAATATTGTTGTAGTTCATGCAGTTTGACAGTCAGGATGAGCTTCTGAATCGCAAACTAACACAGTTTAAGGAGATTTTTAGATTTTACCACATGAGAAATTCATGTGGTTTTACTGACTGGCTTGTTCATAAATCCATTCTCTCCCCTGAACACAAATCTTCTGACTGCTTCCTTCACGCCCCGCGACACCCCAGCACTTCAGGTACTGAGACAGGACCGAAGACCCACTCTGCGGATTATCTACATCTCATTTCTACTTCTGCCTACTGCCTTTTCCTCATGCACAACCGTTAGCAATCTCAGGTGAAAGCAGGAAGAGAGAAAGAGAAATTAATTTTTTCTCCTTATGGGCAATTCTGGAGGAAGATTTAGAGAAGAAAATAACTCTTAAATGAGGTTTTAGGATCCTCTGAATATGTTCAATATTTTTCATTTTGCCTCAATATTAAATAAATGCATATGGTTGAGAATAAAACTCACCTGCTAAAATCTGTAGGGATATATAATAACTGTACATATAAGAGAATTATACAACTAACAGTTCCAACATACTGCAGAATAAAGAAAGAAAAAATGACAAAAGGGAAGTAAAACTTCATGGGAATAAAAAATGGTTAGTTTTTTAAAAGAATAAATTCTAGCTTACTTAAATTTATTTAGAAGTTATTATTGCTCTAAAAGAAAGTTTCTAAGCATGACGAATATAATAAAGTGATTCTAAAAAATAAAATGACATAAACTAGAGATTCAAATTCGGTTAAAAAAGAGAATTAAGAAAAAATAACAGAAAAACCTATTTTTACACTTTAAATAAACTTCAGAAAAGCGATGAATTGAAAGTTACATATCCTTTATGGAAAGCTCACTTTTATATCTGAGAAGAATTAAGTGACTGATAAAAATTACATTCATATATGTAAATAATATGGAACAATGAAGACATTTTTGTTAGTAACACAATTATGAATCAGCCTCAGAAAATACGATGTTTCAAATGTTAAATACAAATCTTTAAGAAAATTCCATGAAGTCTAAAGGATAGTGGATTAAAAAGAAATAGTGAAAGACAATTTGGTAAATGTTAAATGAAAAGAACCAAAGATGAAGCAGCACACTGCAGCTAGGCAAAAATTTGTATGCAAATTGAGAACAATGGGAATTAATGTACACACAAGAAACAGGAAACCGTTCTGGTTGTTGGGATTATGGGCACTTCTTTCCAAAATTTATTTGTCCTATAATATGTGCAAAATTAAACTTCTGAGAAAAATAATTGGAAAATTGACTTGAATACATAGAAGAAAGTAACTATTGATTTAGAATTCTCAACACGAATATTCACGTTCTGACAGACAGAACTGAGAGCAAGGCTCCAGCAAAAAGACAGCACAGATGAGTCACAAGAGCCTGGGAAAATATAAAATAGAAATAAAGCACCTATAATGATTTATAAATGAAGAATTTAGGGAATCCCAATCTAATCTTAAAGTATTTACTGCTAGATGTTAACCAGGTACGTTTCTAATCTTTTTCTTTTGAATAATCTACAAAGTGAAGATAAGTAAACTGAGAGCAGATTATGAAACCAATAAAATATTTATAAATTCAGAAGCCAAGTTCATGGAGGCTCTAAACTATGAGGGAGAAAACAGACCCTGGGATTAAATGTAAAAATTCCACTTGTGATTACACAGCATGCTTTCTTGCCTGTTTAAACAATAAGCTTAAGAGTAGAAAGTTTCCAACATAAAAATAGACCAAATGTCATTCACTAGCAAACACCCACTTCACCAGGCACCACCCAGTTTGCCCTCTAAAGCCTTCCCTAAGAATGAAAGGCTTCCTTGTTCTCCCTGACAATCAATGAAACATCCAAACATTTTCAATGGAAGCAAGCAAAACACCAAATCCCCTCAGCTTTTAAAATTGCGCTGTTCTCCATAGAAGTCTTGTGCTCTAAGCCATTTCCCTGATTGGAGGAGTTTTACTAGGCAGATGACAAAAGGGATCCAGTACAGTGCTGTCGGCGCTGGTCTATTCTAAGGCAGAGGGTGTGATCCCAGAGCAAGAAGAGACAGACAGCCCAGGGCCAGTACGAAGCAGCCTGGTTGGTGGCACTTTGCAGTTTTCTACCTTCTGTCCACACTTTCCAACTCTCTCTTTGCCTTTTATTCTCCCCCACCCCCGACCCCTACAACTCATCTTTCTGTTTACTATCATTTTTGTGCAACTATTTCCCTTTCTCCTTCACTGATACGTGCGCATATGCCAGGTGCACCAAGAGGCCTGGTGCAGTCCTGATAAAGCAGTGAGGCCACAATTTGCTAACTCTCTTTTGAGGGCTTTAAAGGGCAAGCACTGAAAGTGTAACATCCTAGCAGGCAGCAGGTCGTGCTCTGTGTTTGTTAGATATGGAGACTACAAAACTAGAGAGATGAAAAAAATTTAGATAATTTTTACCACCATATCAGTGGGATGAGGTCAGGTTCATTTTCTATAAAATTAAATTCTGCACCATTGAATCTAAATAAAAGCTACAAAAAAACCTCTTTATTAACAGCCAATTTGCATCTTAAACTCTTCTTACATGTATTACCGTCCTATTAGATTATTAACCTTCATATGTAACAGGACATAAATAATCAAAACACATATTAATAATTCAACAGAAAAATGGGTATAAGACACACACCACACTGTGAATAAGAGTTAGTCAACAATTATTTACAGTGCCCTCTACAAACTAGGCACTGAGGATAAACTAGTAAATAAACAAAAAAATGGTCCCTGTTTTAATAGAGCATGCATTCTAGAAGGAACAGGCAACAAAGGAGTGAACAGAATGGACGGTCTGGGTTACCGAGGAAATGGTGACTGTATACACTGAAATCTTCCAATTACCTTCCCACACTATACAAACCAATAATAAGAGCAAATAAAACCACACAAATTCCATGACTTCAATGGAACTAGAAGAAAGAGACCAATACAAACTTCAAGTCACCTATAATAAGGAAATAGAAGCCCCGGTTTTCAGCAAAGATAATGTTCATGTTCTCACTCTAACCCCTCGCAGAGCGCAAGGCAGGGCTGTGGGGTCACACAGAAGAGGGAAGAGGAGACTGACTGAGCTCCAATAATCCAAAGAAAGAGGAAAGAGCACTGAAAGTGCCAAAATACTGGTCAGGGGAAGATAAAGGTCTTGGAAGACCAGAGCAACCTACAAGAAGGGACATGAGACACAAGGAGGCAACCCTGGAGAGGCAATACTTTTGAGAGAAGACAGTAAAAAGAAGAGAAAGGGACTTTTTGCAATAGTATGCAAAGGGATAAAAAAGCAACATGGGGAAGTTTAGAATCTTTCAAGACAAAAGAAAATTAAAATATCAAAGGACACAAACCTCTCCCCTACTATCTCCCCAAAAGCAATGTTTTTTAACCAAAAATTTGTAAACCACCCAAAACTGCCACTCTGTGTACCACATACCAAGGTACAAGCAATCTTCATCTTCATAAACTGTTAAAACATAAAAGTAGAAAATATGCTAAAAACACTTCAGTGGATAAAAATTAAAATACCTCAAAAACCCAACGATGAAGCACAAGAAAATTCTGATAGAACCCTCCACTCTAAATTAAATATTCTCAAACAAGCATTTAAAAAAAGAGCTTGAATCAGATATTTAAACACTAAATCAGATATGAGTCAAAACCCTGAAAAACAGGAAAAGTTGATTAAACCAATGATAGAAATAGAAGAAAAATGCAAAATCATAATAGAAATGAAGACTGAATTATACGATGTCCAAGGAAAAACAGATTTGAATAAAATTTATTTTAGTCAATTATTATTTGAAAAAAATCCAAAGGAATGAAAGAAATAAAGATAAAGTAGGGAAAATGGTCAGATAGAAAGTGATTGAAACAGAAGACAAGACAATCCAATTACATATCACTGGAGCTCCTGAGGGAGAGAAATACAACAGGACAGAAATAACATTTAAAACTTTTATACAAGAAAATTTCCTGAACAAGGAAAGACCTGAATCTACTAATTAAACAGCCTACCTAGGAAAACTGATCCTCAATAATCCATTCTGAGAAATACCCTAGTAAAATGATTAGACTTTAAAAAACAAAGGAAAAATTCCTCAGGGTAAACGAGCAGAATTAGTTCAAAACTTCCAAGGCCAGAAAATCAGACTGGAATCAGACTTCTCAAAAGCAATATTAAAAATAACGTAATAATGGAGTAACATTTTCAAGAAACTCAAAGAAAGAAAATTACGAACCGAGGATTTTACACCTAGCCAAGCTGTCATCCAAATACTAAGCCTGTTAAAAAACAGCTTAAACATGAAAGAACGGAGGACAGGTGTACCTATGAGCTCTTCTGGAACCACCTACCAGCAGACAGGCTTCATCCAACTAACAGACTACTGTGAAAACTTCAGAAAAAGGACTGATGGTGAGCATTTGCTATATTTAATGTATATCAAAGATTAGAATAAAGGTGGATGATGGTTAAAAAGTAATATAAAAGTGTCACTTATTCTGACAAAGTAATAATAATGCAACTGAAAACAGGGAGAAAAGGGAAGGGAAACACAAAAGCAGATAAGCTGATTCATTATTATTGAATATGTAGTAGTTGAGAGTCAAAGGACATCATTAAAAACTAACAAACCAGACAAAGTTTATATGTGAACACAGTTGACGAGGGGCATTTAGAAAAGATGTAAGTTCAAAGGTGACCACTACAACAAATTTAAGACTATCTTAAATTTAAAAAGATAAACAATGAGAAAAGAATATCATATAGAGAAAGAAAAAGTCAAGTTAATATAATATCTAAATAATTTATACATAAAATAATGACAAGTTGAGACCAAACATAAAAATCATATCAGCAAATATGAATGAATTACTTAGTATAAAAAAATTTCTCAGATTGGCTCAAATAACACACAAAGAACATTCTCAAAAACTTATCATGTATTAGGTCACATGCAAGAAAACCAGGTAAGTTACATAACATATAAATACATATAAAAATCACTTAATGTAACTTAAAAATACTCTGTGATCACAATGTAATAAGACTAGGAATTGATAGCTAAATCACAAAATAAAACGGTCTTTCCACTTGGAAATTCATTTAGAAAATCCAAAAATAATGACATGGGCAAAGGTATACTAGGCAGGGTTTGTGACAGTGGTAGAAAAAGTGGCAAAGAAAGACACCTTTAATGCTAAATGCCACAACTCACAATGAAGATATAACAACTATATTTATGTGCCAAGAACACAGCAGCCACTTTTATGAAGTAGAAATTACAGGAGATGAAAGGAGAGACAGATAAAAATACACTTATAAGAGATTTTAATATGTCACTCTTAGTATAGGATAGATCAAGAGGGAAAAAAAAGGTAAGGCTACAGAGGCTTAAATTACAAAATCAATAAACAGCATTCACAAAAACTGAGCATAAATTAAACTACACAAAAAAGCAGTAAATTATGTAAAGCAGAAATTATACAAACGCTTGTGATCACAATGCAGGAAAACTAGAAATAAATAACTTAATCAAAAACTAAAAGGCCCTTCCATCAGGAAATTAAAGCACATACTTCTAAACATTTTTTGTGTGAAAGGGAAATAAAACCAAAACTATAGAATTTTAAGAAATAATGATAATGAAAACACTGTCACAATTGATGGGACACAAAGCAATGATTAGAGGAAAATCTATAGCTTTAAACACATAAATAAAAATTTAAAAAAGAAAATAAAGGAATTAAATTTCCCTCTCAAAATGCTAGAAAAAGAATTTTAAAAGTAAACCAAAACAAAGCATAAGGCAAGAATAATAAAGATAAAAGTAAAAATTCACTGGGTAGAGAACAGAAAAATATTGACAATGATTAATAAGTCAAAATCTTATTTTTTTAAAAACTTAGACATATCATTACTTTACTTCATCAAGAAAGAAAAGGATAAAGAGCAACTACATAAAACAAGAGATTATAAGACTTTCCATTGAATATTTGAAAACCCAAATGGAGAGCTTAAATAGCCCAGTATCTGTAGAAGAAACAACAGTAATCAAGCGATTACTCCACAGAAAAGGACCAGGCCCGGATGGTTTCAAGGGGGATTTCTATTAAACCTTCCAAGACCAGATAGTTCCAATATGACATAAATTATTCCAGAGCATGAAAAATGAAAAAAATCTTCCAAATTATTTTATGAAGCTAGTTTGGCCTAGATATCTAAATCTTATAAATCCAGCCCCTACTTGAAAAAAAGAGGAAAATTACAAGACATTACAAATGAATGTCATGTAAAAACTGTAAGTAACAGGGAACAAAAATCTGACACCATATTAAGAAAATAATACACCACAGCTAAGTGGTATGGTTCATTATTAAAAAATCATTAATAAAATTAACCATATTAATTGATCTGGGAGAAAAATCATGATTATCTCCATAGATACTAAAGAAACTATTAACAAAATTCAACAGTCCTTGTTGGTAAAAACAAGAAAATAGGAATAAGCCCTCTCATAACATGATAAGATATATATATTTTAGTGGTAAAGCCAGCATTTCAATTAATGAAAAAATATTAGAGGCATTTCCACTAAGATCAGGAACAAGGTAAGTCTGTCATCTCCACTACTATTTAACACTGTACTGGTGTTTTTAATGGATGTATTTGACAAGAACAATCAATAGAAACATATGAATTGGAAAAAAATTAAATGATCTGTTTTCAGACTACATGTTATACTACCAATAGAGAATAAATAGGACAAATGACAAAACTGGCTCAAACAATAAAATAATTTAGTAAGGTAACAGGATATAAAATTAGCAAACACAACTCAACAGCTTTCATATATACAAATAATAAACAATTAAAAGATACAACGGCCCAGGGAGAGGACATAGCTCAGTGGCAGAGAGCACACCTAGCACACATGAGGTCCTGGGTTCAATCCCCAGAACCTCCACCAAAATAAATAAGTAAACCTAATTACCTCACACCTGTAAATAAACAAATAAAATAAAAAATTGAAAAAGATACAATGGTAGAGTAAACCCCATTTGCAATAGTAAAAAAGAAGATAAAATATTTACAAATAAACAAGAAACGTTCCAAACTCACATAATGAAAACCCTAAAACACTTCTGAAAAACATAAAAGTAGATGTGAACATATAGGAAGACATCTCTTGTTCCTGAAGAGGATGGAAACCTCATGAAGATATCACTTTGGCTAAAGTAGAATTATAAATTTTAAGTAATCCCAGTGAAACCTTTTCATAGAGCTAAACTTCTGCTGGCACTAAAACTGGTACTAACGTTAATACTAAAATTCATATGGAAAAATAAACATGTAAGAATATGTAAAAAACAATGAAAATGAAAAGCTATGAGGAGTGACTGGCCTTATCACTTATTAAAATGTCTTGCAAAGCCTCTACCATTAAAGCAGGGTGGTATTAGGATGCATGAATAAATAAGAGTTACTAGTAGAACAGAAAAGGAAGTCCAGAGAGAAACCAAAATACAACTAGAAATTGAATATCTCAAATCTCTGGAAAAAAAAAGGATAGAGTTTTAAAAATGGCAATGAATAATTAGATAGACATTTGGAAAAAGATAAAATTAGATCCATATCTCATACCACATACAAAAGGAGAAACCCCAAATGAATAAGAGATCTAAATGTAAAAAAAAAAGGAAACTGTATAAGTACTAGAGGGAAATATGGATAGATTCCTATATAATCTGAGTTTGGAAAAAAGCTATTTAACTATGATTGACAAGCCAGAAACAACGAAAGAAAAGAATGATATATTTGACTGCTCCATAAAACAACATCACTGTGTTTAGCAAAGTCCCAATGACAAACTGGGAGAAACACAATCCATATACATACAAAAATATGCCAAAATGGCCTTTAAACTTATGAAAGATATTTAATCTCACTCATAACATGAGACACACAAATTAAAATGATCATTTCTCACCTATCACACATTGACAAATGTTAAAAAGTATGAGAACACATTTTGTTGGCAAGGCTTGTGCAGAAACAGTTACTCACACTGATGGTACAAGGGAAAACTAGCACAATCTATTATGGAGAGGAATTTGACAGTATGACCTTCTTGCTTAGAAATCTCACTTGTAAGTGTCTATCCTGAAGATACACCTCCAACAATAACAAAATACCTATGCACAAGATAACTCATTGCAGTACTGTCACAGGATACTGGAAACAACCTAAATACCCATATAAAGGAGTGTGGTTGAATGAACTATTGTACGCGCAAATACTATACAGCTATAAAAAAGAATGAACAAGATCACTATGAACTAACAGTGATTTCCAGGACACATCTTAGATGAAAAAAGCAAAATGCAGAAGAGTAATCTAGAGTATGTTACCACTTGCATAAGAAAAAAAAGGGGAGGAAATTTTAAAAATATGTATCTGTTCATTGTGTAAAAAACACAGAAAGCATAAACCAGAAACTACTGAGACTGGTTACCTGCAGGGGGCAGATGAGAATGGGGGCAAGAATAGGGGCGGACTGAACTGGACAGGATGACACTTCTCTGAAGATATCTTTCTGAACAGTTCAGACTTTTAGGTATGAGTATTCTCAAACATTTCAGGTTCTCAATGTTAATGTTTCATATACTCAGTAAATGCATACAAATATAAAATAAAGAAGAATGAGGAAGAAAAAAATCAAATGGAATACAATATGATACAAATGAACATAAAGGTATTTCAAATGAATAACCTAACCAATTGAAGAGGGGGAGAGGAAGAACTAATGTAACCAACTTCTGAATCTCTATTAGAACAGCAAGAGTCTATCTAGTGCCCAGATCTTGGTTTCTAAATACCAGTCTTTGCCAAAAAAAAAAAAAAAAAATTGTCTTTGAAAAATTGCTAATTTCAAAGCTGGAGCTGAGAAATACAAGATGAACCTGGAATATCTAGTTGAGCTAAAACATGAAGTTCTTTAAAGAATGACAGGGTTACATCAAAAGGACACAGAGGCAGAGGCAGCATTGAAGGGTTTCCCGCCTGCCAAATCTGGGACAATTCGAACATCAAAATAGACATGACAACTAAATGCAACTTGTGATCCTGGAATGAATCTGGGACCAGAAAAGCAATCTTAAAAATTCTGTTATAAAAAAGATTATTAGGACAATTATGGGAATTTGAATAAAGTATTTAGATAATTTCTAGATTTTGATGGTTATATAGAGACTGTTCTTACTCTTAGAAAATACACACCAAAGTCTTTAGAGGTAGAGGGGTATCATATTTGTGACTTATTCTCAAACATTTCAGGAAAAAATAAAATGAATATATACAGAAAGAGTTCCATAATGATAAAACAAAACAAATATGGCAAAAATGTTAATATTTGGTGGGGATGTGGGTGAAAGATACATGAAAAGTCTTTATTTCAGTCTTGAAACTTTTCTGTTGAGGGTGAAATTATTTCAAAATAAAAAAATTTAAAAATAAATTAAACAAATAAGATCATTTCACACAGTGGTAAGTGCTACAAAGAAAGTGAGACATGGTAATATTACAAAGAGTTCCCAGGGCTGGGGGCGGGGGGGAACCTGCAGAGTAGTGCTTAACTTGAGAAGTCAAAGAAATTAACATGCAAGCCAAGACCTCAGTTACATTAGAAACCAGATTATTTGAAGATCTGGGGGCTTAGAACTGCAGGCAAGGATATGCCATGTACTCTAAGGTGAAAATGTACTTGATGCCTTCAAGATATAGAAAGACAGCAATAAACGTATAGGAAACTACTCAGTTTTACTCGTAATCAAAAAATGACAATACTTAAAAAAAATAGTGAGCTACTCTTTCTTCTCTATCAGACAGCAAAAATGGGAGGAGATCAATATCAGAGGATATCCTGCCTTTCCAGACATCAATTTCTCAGCATAAGAAACTTGAAAACAATGATGCCAAGTAATTCTTTTTTACAAGTTCATCTTAAAGAAATAATGAGAAAGACAGGATTATGTTAAAAAGATTCATTATGACATTATTATAGCTAACACTGAAAACAAATCACCATCCCTGTAAGAATGCTGGAAGAAAACTATGGTACATCTACACATCTCCATGACATATGCAGCCTATGACATAATGTTAAGTTAGGAAGGCAAGACAAAAATTGGTATCTATATGTCTTACATAAAGAAAAAGTTATCCAAACAAACATTGGGGGAAGGAAACTAAATACTTTGCCTTAGGATGATGAGATTGTATCTCCTTTTTAAATTTTTTTTTCCTTGCCCTAAGTTACATCTTTCTTAACTTTATATGATGAACATGTTTCATTGATATTGGGGGAAAAATCAACCTGCAAATTAGAAAAATTATATCATACTATTCTTAATTTACTTACTTAATTTACTATTCTTAATATAACTATGAATATTTTTTAATCCATAATCATACCTACAATCCAATTTCATGGAGTACAATTTCAGAAGTCCTCTACCATTCCAGAAATTTAATGATCCCAATTTTTTGGACTGAATTTATGAATGGAGGTTTAAGGGCGTTGGGACTTGTGATAAACAGATGTTAGGTGGGAGGGAGCAGGCTATAAGGAGGAATTTTCTTCAAACTGGAAAAAAAAAATACGGGTTATTTCTGTGGCTTGGCCATTTAAAATCCATTCTTAGCTTTTCTGAAAGCTTTCCTGTCCTGTTCCAGGTAGGCTCTCTTGCCCAGTATTTTTGATATTCAGTGAAAGAACAGGTAACAAATGATATTCACAGTTCCAGGTGCTAGCTGTAAAATTCAATTATTCCTCAATCAATGATGAAATACATTTAGAAGTTTGATATGAATAAACCATCTCTTGGTTTCTCCAGGACAACGTAAATGTACACATTTACATTGTAAAAGCTTTTCTAAAGAATTGCTGGGGATGGCTTGGATGCTTGACTGCTGAAACAGTGTGGTAATGGAGAACGAACAGAGACTTGGGAATCAAAACAAATCCAGGCTTCACTACTTTTCAGCTAAGTGCCTTAGTTACACTTGTTAGCGCCTCTGAACTGCTTTCTCTCTGAACATGCGGATACCACACCTACTACTGTGAGCGTTGGAGCTAATACACGTAAGTGCTTAGCAACGGCCTGAATCACAGCAAGTACTTAAACAATGGTAGCCAAACCAAAACAAAAGACAGAACTAGCCTGCATTTCCCCCATTCCTTCCAGCCCTGATTACTTGCTGTATACTTTAGTTGTACACCAGGGTTTTCTCAATCTGACATTTTGGGCTGGATAATTCAATGTTTAGCAGCAGCCTTACTAGATGTCAGTTCCACCACCCTACTTGTGAAAATCAAAAATGTCTCCACACACTGCTGAATGTACCCCAGGGCACAATACTGCCCCCAGCTGAGAACCACTAATCTACACAGATGGTCGAAATGTAGAAACAATATTTAATGGGGCAAATCACAACAAGCAACTTCATTTTTCCCAGACTGCTGGAAGTCAGTGATGGCAGAGGAAGAGGGAAATATCTCATTTCATAAAAAGAACCTGTTTTCTTTAGGAAGGGTCTCTATTCTCATAGAATTTGTGCCCACTGGACAAGTCAACCTATTCAAGATTTAGTTTCCTTTTGGAATGTTACAGGGATTAAATGCATAATATAAGTAAAGTGCAGAGTCTGGTCACAGTAAGCACTCAACAAATGTTGGTCAGTCCTACTAAAATCTAGCTACTCTTTACAGTCCTAGGCTTTCAGGTCCTACTGATCTCCCCTTGCCCCAAATTCCTCACTTTCTACATGCACTTGTTTCTACTCCAAATCCTGAAGTGGACCTAACCCTTCTTGAGCCCACAGGGGCATAAGAAAAGTGCCCAAGCTGGCAGGAGGAGAATTTGTAATTTTGAAAGATCTTCCCTAAACATGGTTGACTACCACTGACACAAGATCTATGCATGTAAATTAGAGTCAGGAAAAATACTATGTATGGAGAAAAAAATTAGTAAAATTAATTAGACCAAAGAAAGAAAAAGAACACTAACTTGATTTCCATTAGGGCACAATTACTGTTGTAATTCCTACATTAGCTCAGTGTAAATAAAAGTACTAAAATATTTTCTAAAATAATTTACTAGAATTTCTAAAATAATTTACTAAAGACAATTTATAAATGACCATCTATGATGATCATAAGCCTCCCAAATGAAGTTATCAAGTAATTTTTGAAAAATCAAAGATTATGCATGAAGCACAGGTCCTAGAAAGGAAAAATGACCAACAACCTACAAAATGGAGTTGCGGGAAAAAGGTCATTGCAATATGAAAGAATGACTGATGCCTCTCTATGCAAAAAGGAATAAAAATCTTATTATTGCTCACCTGTAGTTTCTGAGTCAAAGAGTCCCTCTGTTCTTGTAGCTCTCTGGCATTATCAATTTCTTGTTTTAATCTCTCTATTTCCTAGAAAAAGAAGAGCAATGTCTTTAACAACAATATTTAACTATATCAAGGAAAGAGAACCTTATTTTTCCCTGAAATTAATGTCCTAGTCCTTAAAAAAAAGATGATTTAAAAAACATCCCTTTGTTTTTCAAGAGGTAAATTCACCTTTACAAGTATGTTGTCTATTACAGAATAATCTTAAGCAGCAAGTCAACTTGGTGGCTTTGGTACAGCACTGCTTAGAAACAGCAATCTGAACCTTTTAAGGTTGCTTCAAGAATGAAGATATAATTCTTTCCTGGGATATTAAACCTCCTGACTGGAAACCAGAGAAACCAACTTGTAAAATTCATTTAACTTCTAATGGTTTTCTGTTGATTACATGAATGCAACTCTTCATATGGAAGGCAAGAGGCAGTATCTTGGTCTGAGTGTCTCACCATAATTTCACAACAACAGAAACAAGCTTAGTATCACTCAAGAAAAATTTTATTCTACAAACATCCCACAACTTTACCCTATTGCATAAAGTACCTTTAAATCTGACACAGGCTCTAATATTTGTACACATATTTTAGTGTGATTATAAACGAGTGAGAATAGCAAATACCTCTTCCTTCACTTTCAGCGTCTCTTCCAGTTCCTGTATTGTCTGATTTAATTCCGTCTTATGGGTGTGTACTGCATTTGCTTGGCTACTAACACATTCAAGCTCGGTCACCTAAAATTAGATGAGAATGTAGATTAAATTGTATGACAATTCCAAAGGCTTTCTTGCTGAAGACATATAAGCCCCTGATAGGTGAATAATGAATTCTGAAATTAACATATGAAAATAAATTTTGAGAAATATTAAGACAGAGTAGAATGAACAGAAGAGACTCTTTAAAAATGTGAACTTAGGACAAAAGAAAAAGAAGTAAAGGAAATAATCATTTGCATGGCTTGGTCATGAAAAGGTTAGGAAAATTTAAATGAATGACAGTAGAGATTAATTGACTGTAGAGAACCCCTATCATTAAAGTCTTCTTTAAAAATTATTTCTGAGAGCAAATTCAAAATCAGCCATCTGCCCTCCATCTGTAGCCTTCAAATTAAATATGGGTTCTGAAAACTGGCCTTACAGAAGTGAGAAATTTTTCAAAAATATTTCTAAAATGTAAAAGAATCTGGAAGAAAAGATATGCTTAAAATACAACTTCGATCATTTGATACTAGAATATCTTCACATTAGTAGTGTCTCTTATGGCAAAAGATAACAATTTTCTACTTAATACGGATTTACTGAGGGCCCGGAGAGCAACATAACTGTTAATGAACACTTGCTATTTTTTGAGAGAACAGAGGACATTGTCACTAAAAGTTATACCATCCAAAACCAGTCTAAATAGACAGAAGTCAACATAAGCACACACACACCTTATCAAATCTCTCTACACATGTCCAGATCTCATACATTTTGATTGACTAGAATATAATAAATTGTAGACTACTAAGAAAACAGAAAATCTCTTTTCCTCCCATTTTCCAAATATTGAATTAACCTCCGCATTCTGTCAGTCTACCTCTCATATCACTTTTTCTATTCGTGCTCTAGTAGACATGTGCAGACCCTTCTCATCCAGGTGTAAACAAAAGCAATGGCTTGCCAGTGTACTTAATTACATCTGTTGTCTATTTTTCTCTCTTCTGCAAACTGCTAGCGTTCATCATTCATTGTGTGACTCCTCCATTAAAAGCCTTTCAACGGCTCATCTTTTTTTTTTTTTTACAGCATCAAACCTAAATTCTCAGGTCCTCCATAAGCTAGCCCCAAACTACTTAACCATCTCATTGCCCAACACTCTAATATGTACACTGAACTAAAAGCAGGTAAATCTCCTTGTCCTAAGAACAAACCACGCTCGTACCCATCTTGTTGACTTAACTAGAATGCCTTCTCTTACTTCTTAAAACCATTCAGAACTTACCAAGCCTCAACTCTCAGCTCAGAATGCACTTGTCTAGAAAGCCAGCTCTATCTACTCAAGTGCTCAAGGCTCTCTTGTCCTTTGGTCCACAACACTGAGCATCTGTTCAAAAATCTCAGGAATTATTTCCTTATTCTTAATATATATTGGTTTTCTTTGTCTGATTAGGTAATAAATTTTTTATGAGGAGTTCCAGTTTTGAAAATGATGGAGTAGTTTCTATTGGATTAACTTTTCCACAGAAAATAATTGCAAATCATGGGCAAAATGTAGAAATCAACTGTTTGAAGGCCCTGGTGAGTGACCAAATTGGGCAAAAGACTGAAAGAAAGCACCATGTTGGGTGAGATACAAATTGACACAATTTTTGGCCTGAAGACACTGTGCAGCCTGGATGCATTGCTTGACTAGAACTCAAGCAATAACCTGTTATCTTATTCTCCTGAGGAGCCTGAGGATTTTGAAATGCCTCAGAATAGCTAAAATGACTAGAAATTCAGGGAAATGTATGAAAGGAAGGGCTCTAATAAGCATAGGCACCCATCAGATCTTTGGGTGATCTCTGAACTGAGCATGTAAAAGTAGGAGTCCAAGGAGTCAGGGGCATGGGAGAAAAGTTAGACAGCTGAAAGAGCTAAGCTGGGGTAGTGCTCACTACAGAGAAGACTCTGAGGTTTGGGTCCTGCCAAATTAGAGGGTCTTGTTAAACACCTCCAGCTTTCCACTGAAATCCTAGAAGGGTCATGCCCCAGAGATGTAGATTTCCCAGGACTCATCGATTCACCCTAGGATTAAGGGCAAAACTGAAATACATAAACTACTGAAGAAGTGTAAGTCCACACCTCCACAAATTCAAAGTACACTTGGCCCTCCTTACCCACTGTGGGTGCAGAATCTGGATTACAAAGGGCTGACTATACTATGCCATTTTATATAAGGGACTTGGGCATTTGTGGATTTTGGTATCTGTGGGGTGGGGGGTGCATCCTGGAACCAATCCCTTTTGGATACCAAGAGATGACTGTACTCTACAGGTAATTTAACTGCTTGCTGAAACAAAATCAACATTGAATATTCAGAGGAAGATAACTGAATCTAAGGGCTCTACATGATACCGTTTACAATGTCCAATATACAACTGAAAATGACTAGACATGTGAAGAAATAGGAAAATGCAATCTACAGTAAAGACACACATCTCTATATATACACACACATATATGAAGGCTGAGAGAATTTGTTGCCAGTACACTTGAAGTACAAAAAATGCTAAAGGAAGTTATTCAGGCTGAAGGGAAATGATACCTGATGAAAATTCAGACCTACAGGAAGGAAAGAAGAGCACTGGATATTATAAACATGTGAGTAAATAAAAATACTTAGTTTCTAAAATTCTTTAAAATTCAATTGACTATTTAAAGCAAAAATTCCTCAAGGGCAGGGAATACATAAAAAGGATAGCTCCCCAATGAATGTTTTTGGGTTACGAGTTAATTGTCATACGTTAATTTTTTTAATTATGGTAAAAACACAAAGTTTATCATCCTAACCATTTTTAAATGTATAGTTCAGTAGTGTTAAGTATATTCACATTGTTGTGAAACAGATCTCCAACTTTTCATACTGCGAAATGGAAACTCTACACTCATCAAACAACTTCCCTCCTCGCCTTAACTTTATACTTTGCACGGAATGTTGTTTACTCAGGGTTCTTACTCGCCGTCCTGTCTCTATTCAACTCCTGTCTTACTTCCCCTGTCATCCTGGTCCTATTGTACTCCTCAAATTGTGAAATGGGATACTAAGCCCAATTCCTATTGTCTAGGGAGTTCACTTCTTTGGCATCCTTTTTAAAAACAGAAACTAGTGACATCTGCTTCCAACTTAGTGAATGCATATGTTTTGAATTTAAAAAATTCTTTGTGAGTAATTGTTTGGTCTGATATAAATGGTATTGGGATTTTTGTTTTGCTGCCCCATATATTTCTACTATTACCAACTTTTATAAAGAATTTTCTACCTGTATTTTTCAAATTGTTCTTTCTTCAAGAAACAACAATAAAATAAAATAACAAAAGCATTATCATTAACTCAGTGTAATTACATGTCAATTCAGTATCTCAATTTTCACAGAAATTATACAGAGTCTATATTATTATTTCAATTTCGTAGATGAGAATACTGAGCAGAAAGAGGGGAATAACTTACCGAAGGTCATACAGCTAATAAATGGTGGACCAGGAATTGGAAATCAGGTCTTTTGACTCCAAAAGCCATATATTCTTCATTCTCATTAAACTGCAGAAAATGTTTTTCTTAACTAATAAACCCATGTGTAATACAACCATATACATGTTTTGATAACCAACAAAAACCTCCAGAAGATATCCCTGTGCTGAATCTATATGTAAATTTCCTCTGATCGAGGAAATACGTTAGCCATAAATCCTTATCGACAGCAGCCCTGAACTTACCCGCTTGTGCAGACGTTCTGCTTCCTCTTGATACGCAGCAAGTTGCTGTTTCCATTGTTTCACGTTGGCAGTGGACTCCAACAGAGCTGCAGTGAGTTTGGCGTTATTTCCTTTGAGGGTAGCCAGTTCAGCCTCCCAATGTTTGCTGATTGCTGAACTAAAATAAAAGAAAATAAAATTCTACCCATTCCATTGAATATTGTCATTTGAAGAGAAAACAGTACTCAGTTCTGTTATGTGGTTTGTAATCCATGAATGTTTCAAAGACAACCGCTCAAAAATAAAAACACATACACTTCACTGAGATGTTCCTAGTGAATAAAACCTACCAACTAAAGAAATATAAAAATTGCCGAAGCAGAAGGCTTAACGTGGAAGACTTTCCATCATTATGACAGATATAAGTATCCACAAAAGAGTTTCTACCTATTTTTTTTGAGGAATAAACATGAAATTGTATCTTGAAAAATACCTACAAACAAAACCTAACAATGTACTCTATTTTTTTTAAAGAGTATCAAAGCCTGAAGTACAATTTCATTCCTTCATATGAAACATATGAAGATGCTTCAATGTCAATAAGGTTTGGAACATGTAATGTAGTATTTCTTTTGAAATTGTTGATTTATTTCATTTTACTCAGAATTTTAAAATGTGAAAAATACCAAAGTTTGCTGCAATAAATTGATTTCGCATGATAGGCTAGACCTATAAATTGGTTCTGACTTAAGTTCTGATAGAATTCCAGTTATCACTTATAGAACAAAACTAAAGCAATCACTTTTTTCCTCATTTAATGTTCTACTTGATAATTTGTCCAGAGTTAAGTACCTCAACAAAGACAATTTTCTATTATAAAGACAATTCTATTAAGTGAGAAGACCCCTCTCTTGATAACTCCTTTCTTAATTTTCCAATGAAGAAAGAACTGCCTTATTTCAAAGAAAAAGGTGGCTTCTCTTTCTCATTATTGAAAGTTTATTCCTATTAGTGAAATTCTACTAACCACATCCAATTAACTAACTAATGATAATAGCTTTCTTTAATAAGCATTTTGGTTTTTGGTAAGTCATTTGCATCACAGACCAAATGTTTTGCTGGACTGATATTTTATAGTAATTTTAATATATACATTATATAAAAGAAAGCATAGTTTCTATCATCAAGATTTTTAAAGCACATCACTAGTAATAAGACATATTAAGCACAAGATAATTTCTGTGGTATTTTTGCCAAAAACGTGTAGCTTTCATTCCACCTATGAGTAAACATCATATAAGCCCAAACTGAGAGACATTCTATAAAGTAATTGATTGGTACTCTTCAAAAGTGTCAAGGAAAGGTAAGACTAAGAAACAGAATGGAGGAAACTAAGAAGAAATAATTAAATGCAATGTAGATCCTGCATAGGTTCCGGGATCAGAAGAGGGACACTGATATCAACTAAGACTTGTAGTTTAGTTGGTAGTATTGCATCAAGGTTAATTTCCTGGTTTCAATCATTATATTGTGGTTATGTCAGATGTTAACATTAAGGGAAGATGAGTGAGAGGTATACAAGGATTCTCTGTCAGTTTTTGTAATTTTTAAGTCTAAAATTAGTTTAAAATGAAAAGTTAAAAATTCTTCTAAAGTTTACTGAGAAAATTTTATCAAATCTGAAATGGACAGAATCAAACAATAAGTTAAGCTTAAAAAGAAAGCTCTCTATTTCCTGTTCTGTGGAATGACTTTCCAGATTCAGATTTTCTGAGTAAAGGATGTACCAACTCACTTGCTCTAACTGAATTACAGATTTTTTTAAAAAAACACTAACCAACTTTTCCTCTACAGGGATGAATTTTATTTAAATGGACTCTTCAATTCGACAATGAAAATCTTACTGAACTAATGTAAACACTTGATATATGCAAATATCAAACCCCTTAAAAATTAAAGAGAAGAAATGAATTTGAATATTAAAAAAAATCCATTTGTTGAAAGTTTCACAATTATAAAGTAAGATTACCCATATTTGTATAAAACAAAAGGGGACAAAAATGAGGGCATTTTGTATTTTATTTCTGTAGGTTTTATTTTGTAGTCTACAGGTTGCAAAGTCCATTAAAAATTTGAGAACTCAGCCTACTGCATAATTATTTCAATCATTTGTCTGATATTGGCATAAAGCTGGATAATAAGACTAATTATTATGCCCCCCAAAAGATGGGCATAATATAAAAAGAACAGAGTTCAGAAATAAACCCTCAATTATGTGGTCAAATCATTTTCACATATATGGTTACCATATCCATTCAATGGGGAAAAGAAAATCTTTTCAACAAATGGTGCTAGGAAAACTGGCTATCCACATACAAAAGAGTAAAGTTTTGTTCATAAATAAAAATTAACTAAAAATAGATCAAAGACCTAAACATGAGAGCTAAAACAATAAAACTCTTAAAAAGAAAACACAGGGAAAAGCTTCACGACATTGGACTTGCAATGATTTCTTGGATATAACACGAAAAGCACAGGCAATAAAAGCAAAAATAAATTTGCACCACAGCAAAATTAAAAACGTCTGTGCATCAAAGGATACAATCAACAGAGTGAAATAACAACCCATGAATGGGAAAATATATTTGCAAATTATATACCTGAGAAGGGGTTATTCAGAACATATGAACAACTACAAATCAACAACAAAAAACAAGCAACCTGAGAAGGGGTTATTCAGAACATATGAAAAACTCCTACAACTCAACAACAAAAAACAAGCAACTGATTAAGACATGGGCAAAGGACTTGAAAAGATTCTCCAAAGAAGATACACAAACGGCCAGTAAGCACCTGTACCTGAAACGAGGTTAAACATCACTGATTGTTAGGGAAATGCAAATCAAATTCACAATGAGGTACTACTTCATAACCATTGGCATGACTACTATCAAAAAACCAGAAAACAGCACGTGTTGGTGAGGATAAGGAGAAACTAGAACTCCTGTGCACTGCTGGGAATGGTGGAGCTGCTATGGGAAACAGTATGGCAGTGCCTCAAAAAATTAGACTAGAATAATCATATGATCAAGTAATTTCACTCCTTGGTATACATCTAAGGTAGCTGTACAACAATGTTCATAGCAGTATTAGCCACAATAATCAAAAGGTAGAAGCAACCCAAGTGTCCACTGATAGATGGATAAACAGTACATGGTGCCTACATTGCACATATAATGGAATATTACTGAGATTTCAAATGGAAGAAAATTCTTACACATACTATAACGCGGCAGAACCTTGGGGGCATGATGCTAAGTGAAATAAATTAGTCACAAAAAGACAAATACTATGTGATTCCACCTATGTAAGTTACCTAGAGTAGTCAAATTCATGGAGAGAGAAAGTAGAAGGATAGCTGCCAGGTGTTGGAGTGGTGGGGGCAGAGAGAGAAATGGAGACTTGTTTAATGGGCAAAGAGTTTCAGTTTTGGAAGAGAAAAAGAATTCTACAGATTAGTTCCACAACAATATGAATATACTTAACACTACTGAACCATTAAAAATGGTTAAGATGATAAATATTATGTTATACATATTTTACCACAATTTTTTTAAAGAAGGGAAAAAAGCCTATCTACTACTATATGATTTCATTTATATGACATTAGGGAAAAGCTATAGGGACAGAAAACAGATTACTGGTTGCTTGTAGCTGGGGGTAGGGAGAGAGGCTAACTACAAAGAACAGGAGAGAATTTTGGGGGGTGATTGAATCCTTCTTTACCTGGATTGCGTTGATGTGTACATAATTGTACAAATCTGTCAAAAATCATAAAACTATATAGTAGAAAAAGTGAATTTTACTATACATAAATTGTACTTCAATTAAAAAATATTATCACACACACACAAAAACCAAAACCAGCAATATGTGAAATTAAAAAAAAAAATTATCACACAACTAAAAGAAAAAAAAAATTCTTTCTAAGAACTCCCAGATAACGCTTTCTGTGACTGTAGGACTACAAATAATAAAGAGCTGAAAACTCAGGTCTTCTTAAAAGGGGTAGAATGATCTCTAAGCTGCTCCATTCATGTCTGTATTTGTTGGCAGAGAAGAGACTGGGTGGGCAGGAAACAGAATAGCTGTGACACGTAATAAAAGAGGTGAAAATAAAAGGAAGGAGGTGAGGGCATCTGGAGATAGTGATAAGAAGCAGATAGGAGAAGTAGAATTATAGAGGCAGGGATACGAAAAGGAAAGGAACAGGACATAGACAAGGTGCAGTTAAAACTGCTTTGGGCAAGAAAAATTTGAAACGACGCCTCTGGAAGGGATAGAAAAAGATGAACATACAAAGTCTTCGTATACTATAACTTGTTTACTTCACATCCAAGAACGTGTCTTGAGCCTCTAATATATTAAGTAGTGATGTCTCGCCACAGTTAAGCTGTTCAATGGATTCCCATTAAACTTTCTTTTCTTTCCTCTGCAGAGCTCCAAAGTACTGCTGATTGCACTTAAAGAAGAAAATAAATATTGAAGACTGTCATATCAAATGCTTTTATGCATACTGAATAAGAGTACAGTAAACAATAACAATTTGAGATTTAATGGTCCTGAAATAAGTACTAAAGGCAGGCAGTTCAACGCTAAGTTTTTGTTTCTGCATTTTTCTTAGTATTTGTTTCCAAGGTAAAGAAATACATGTTTTCAAGGTTATTTTACAATTATCAACCAAAATTTCATCTCTGTTGGTAAATCTGAAACTTTCAGAACATTCTTGCTGCTTCTGCTTTATGAGCTATTTCTTTAATAATCTGTCTTTCTAGAGCACCGTGTGAAATAGAGTGGAGGAAATACAATGCTTTTGATTTTTGTCAATCTGCTCTGTCTTCTCTTTACAGTTTCTTCATATATTCCTTTCACCATCTAGTACATCAGAACACCCTCCACAATTTCAGCTGACAATGAACTCTGGAGTGTCCTGAACGAAGTTCTACATGTGAGCTATCTGTTATCTTAGACTTGTTCAGTCTTTACATATAATTTAAAATACTTGGCACACTTTTGCAATTTTGCAAAAACAATGTTCCTTGATTTAATCAACAACTCTAAGATAACATATTCCTCCCCAACAGACTAATTTTTAGCAGTAATTAATACCTTGGGATTAATTCTGATACCAAAATTTTAAGTCAGCATTGTTTAAAAAAGGGGGGGGTTCTCTGGCTGCTAATCTTTTTTTTTTTTTTTACAAGTATAGTGTTGATAGTTTCACAGTAAGTAAAAATATAAACTGTTCACAAAGAAATTGTTTAGCTGGAGACACCAGTGAGTCAGAAGAGATACTGAAATACCACTATGATCTCATGTCTGAATGCTGGAATAAGGGCAAAATAATTCTTTATTCTTGTGACTATTTGGTAACGTTTCCCTACTAAAAGGACCAGCTGGTTTCCTGTTGGCTTCAGATCTAGAAGTCAGATGAGAGAGTTCAAAACACTGCAAAAACATCATTGGAAAGATTCTTTAAACTCGAATTTTATTGTTTTCCTTTAAAGTCAAAGTTCTTTCAGTAAGAGATTGGTAAACTTCATTAAGTTATATAAAATCTACAAGAAAAAGTACTTCAAAAGTACTATCTAACAAATAGACTATCTACCAAAATAAGAGTCTCATGCATGAGCAATGCACTTATTTACCCTGCGGAGTGAATCCTACACGTGAATGGTCACTAACAGAATTGAAGAGAGCTGCCTCTCTTGCACACCTCCAGGCCTCAGGATCCACCATCAGAGTCTCTGGAATGGCAGCTCCTTGCATATACTTCCTAAGCATGTTAATACGTAGAACTGTGTGAAATATCCTGATAAACTTTTAATAGAGGATTTAAGAATAGGTTGCAACAGGCTTACTTCTCCACATTAATTTCAGCACTGGTAGTGAGGTTACTCCCTAACTATGAAAGAGAGCTGACCTGAGCACCCCACAATACTGCCTTATCTCAGGATCTGCCTGATGTCAGCTTCCCTCCTCACTACCCCTCCACACCTGTGAACGCAGAAGCAGTCACCATGGACTTTCACCTGTCTGGGAGCCGCTTTCTGGGGTAGGTGCTCATGGTGGACTACTGGCCCTAAGCTAGTTCCACTTAGAAATTAATGCTTTCTGAAGAAATAGTTTAGGGTGTAAAGGTGTTTCTTAATACAGTGTAAGTTATCCTTTCAAAGGAAAGAAATACCTCTTAAATGAAAACAGAGTAATTTTGCATTGTTTATAAACAGTATTTAAAGAGCCTAGTATATGAAAGGACTTTTCTACTAGGTATAGGTGCAAGCCTCAGTTTGCCTAAATGCTATATTAACAAGGTGTCTCTCAGAGCTTATTTCAGGGGGGTGGGTATAGCTCAGTGGTAGAGTGCATGCTTGGCATGCATAAGGTCCTGGGTTCAATCTCCAGTACCTCCACTAAAAAGAAAAAAAAAAGCTTACTGTAGTTTTTGCAACCCATTAACTTCCTTATCCTTGGGGTCATCTTATCATCTGTTCCCACTGCTCCGTTCCTT
Organism: Camelus dromedarius; assembly: GCF_036321535.1. Classification (NCBI taxonomy): domain Eukaryota; kingdom Metazoa; phylum Chordata; class Mammalia; order Artiodactyla; family Camelidae; genus Camelus; species Camelus dromedarius. Next base: position 52,778,207 of record NC_087438.1, read on the forward strand.
ACCCTCTTGTTGGCATCTGCTTCTAAACGCTGCCTCCTCTGACCATTTGCTTTCACTGTTTGCCTTGATATTCTCCCAAGTCTTACTTTCCAGCTCAGATTCCTCCCCTGCCTCACACTCTATTATCTTTGCACATAGCCTGGTGTGTCCAGATTAACATACAATATAGAAACCGATGGCTACTGATAAACAGATAAAGATAAATTTGCCAATAAAGGTTTAAAGAAAGCCCTGTAATGAACTGGAAATCACATGGTCATACTCTGGGAAACACAGTTTTTAGAACTGAATTGGAATTTAAGTATTAAAGCTTTCAATAAACAGTGGCTCGGAAGAAAGTCTCAGAGACAAGAGTGAACTAGTTTTTAAAGAAGCACCATATCACCAATGTTACTGGTAGCCCCCAAAAATGATATTGGGTTTAAAAACTGGACATAGATTAGAGTCAAAAAAGTCAATGAGTGAAGCAGAAGAGGTCGACTCTGAATCTGATGAAATTATAGGAATATCTTAAACTGTTTATTTTATGTTACATGCATACAAAAGTGTTACACAGATACATTAACATCTATGTCTAAATACATCTGAAAGCACTGTTACCATCAGTTTAATTGACGATGTTTTTTCTTGGTAGTATGTAAGTAATAGTGTGTCTTAACAAAGGCATCTGAAATTAGATTCTAAAACAGAATTTCACTTAGTTCTGGTGAAGAAACTGAAATACCATTGACTTTTCTGAGGAAGTTATAAAATTGATCTGAAACAAATTATTTCAAAATATGTAATGCATGACTGTATGAGTCTATAAATAGAAGTATCTGAGTTGTAAAGAATTTTGTTAAAAGAACACATGAAGCAAGAACCAGCTGTGAAACAACGATTAAAAGTACAGGCTCACGTACACCAAAAACTAACACAATGTTACATGTCTATTACAGCTCACTTTAAAAAGGCAAAGGCTTAGGAGTCTGTTCACGTGGTTCAACTCACGGCTCCAGCCACTTGCTGATTTTATGACCCTGGGCAGCTTGTCTAGCTCATTGGCTCTCAGTTTCCTCATCTGTAAAACCAGCACTAATACTAACTCTTCTCATCGACTCCAAGGAATAAACAGCTCAAATAAAAGTATCTCTGAAGAAGGAACGTAACAGACACTGAAATGTTAGCACCTTTGTATATGCACAAGCAACAATCTTCAAAGAATCTTCAGTGAACTATAAGGTTAAAAATACATAACATTAAGTATTTTAAGGGAGATATTTTTGATTAGTGATGTAAATAACTTAGACATAATTTAAATGAAACAACATCAGGTGCGCACTCCATTATGTATAAGTTTAACCTCTGGTGGGTACAGACCTCTGAGTAAGTTTATCAAGTTAATGAAGAAGTGAGAAAATAAGTTAACCAAAAGGATTCTCATAAAGTGGTAATGTTGATTTCTGATTGTGAGCAGTGAGAAGATGAAATCTGAATCTGAACTATGTTACATTTATAAAAATATACTGCACTTTGGTGCAGTTTCCCATTTGACTTTAGAGGACACAAAATTCTACCCCTACCCCCATTTTTATTCACTAAAATTGAGGGAGACATAAACCCACTAAAAAGAGGCCCTCAGAAATCCCCTAGCTCCCATAACTGTGCTCCTAGCAGTAAGAGAAGTGTACCTATGTGCTGGAGTAGCATTCGTGGCTTTGGAGATGGCTTTGAACTCTAACATCTGCGCACTGCCTGCCTGGCACAGTACCTTCTGTGGTCTCTGCCACACGCCTTAAGGTAGCTGTGGTCAAGGAAAGGAGATACAAGGTGAAGGGGTCAAGGAGGTCCCAACTTCATTTTCACTTTTCACTCTCGCTGCAACTCCCTACCTCTAAAACCTGTAAAGAGATTCCCTTTGAAAATTTAAAGCAGCCTATTTAAAGTAAAAGGTGTGGATAACAACTTCTTGCTTGAAGTGAAAGGCTCAAACTCCTTTTCAGGTGTTTCAAATATTTTAGTAAAAAACATACTTTCCCTGTCATCAGTGAATTTACGGGGTTGGGTGCTGGATGTAAGGGAAGGGAATAAAGAGCTATTTAATGCGCCTATTGCTAGTTCATAAATGAGAAAAGAACTCACTCAAGGTGCTACTGTGAATTATGCATTTACTGTCTTCATACAAGTCAGTATTTGTGTTGGTTTCCTTCTTATAAAAACTGATCAGTAACTAAAAACTTTCTTTGGAAATTCATTCAGAGTATGATGTTAGATCATCCTATTGGGGAGATGTCTTCAGGGAAATAGCCTTACATACTAAGTAAAGAATTATGTTTCTCTTATCTTAAGAATTATGTATCTCATGAATATACATCTATCTTTTACAAAGAGATCGATTAATTTTAAGCCTGTCATTTGCAGGTTAATAGCATTATAATCATTATACTTTATTCAAGACAGAAACAAATATTTTTATCTATCTAGCCATAATTTGATTTAGTTTTAGAGGCTAAGATGCCTCTGTTTCCTTGCAAAGTAGGTCATTTAAGGAAAAAGCCATCCTAAAAATTGTTTAGCACAATATTAGTATTGTTGGGGGAAAACATTATAAATAAAATAGAAGTCACTCTCAGTACTGGCAAAAAGAAAAAAATGCTATTAATAGAGATTTTGCCAAAGCTAAAACTGAGTGGAAATATATGGCTAATTTTATAGTAAAATCTGTTTTCCAATTTTTTTGTCATGAAAACTTTTCATTTTTTTAGAAACCAATTATAATCAATAATTCAATTGACCATTATTTGGTACTCAGAATCAGAGAAGTTTTGCATTTCAGTTTAAATTTGTTTTTAACGATAAGGCCAGAGTCAAAAGCTATAACTTCAAATTACTTAAAAGTTTGAGTTATACTATGAACAAAATTTTACTTGCAACTATTATTGTCTTTTAGTTGAGGCAGATCATCATTAGTAACTTCATTTTTTTAATGTATATGTGAGCAATGTAAATATTATGCAAAAGTAAGGGCCCTGATCAAAAGTATTATGCAAACGAACTTTTAAAAAGGGGAAGTGCTGATAAGTGAATATAGTTCAGAATTAATAACAGTTTAGTCTACTACTGATTGATTGGCTATTACCAAGAGGGTTTTTTTGTTGTTGTTTTTCCTTTAAAGCCTGCCTAGTCAGCCTGGATAGAAGCCAAAGTAACTCCAAGGACCAACTTTACTGGCCAAGCTGATGAAGACTGGCTGTGCTCCACCTCCAGATTAGTTCAGCAACAGTCATCACTTAAGCAATAGAAAGATGATATAACTAAAATCACTGTCAGTGGGATATTTGCTTTGTGTTGTTTTTCTAGTAGTAGTGGCAGATTTGAACATGTCCATTCCATTAACTTAAATTTCCCTTGCTTAACACCTCTTTTGTAATCTGTGACTTTAAAAGAGTTTTTGTTTGTGTAAAGCTATCACATATGATATCAAGACAGTGACATGGGCTTCATTTATGCCAAGCTTAAGCAACTGAATTAATCCAGACTATTAAATCCAAATGCTGTAATGGATGGGGACTTTCCACCTTCTATATAACAGCAACAGAGCTAAAACTTGAATCAAGATTCCTGCCTCAAGGTTTTTCCAACTAAACCATATCTTTTCCCACATGGGCTATTCCGGTGCTTTGTTATCTACAATAGGCTAGATGCCGTCATATAAGGGTGTTGAGAATGCCATGAAGGGGACTACTTTTCAACTAGCTTAGAATGTAGATTAATAAAAATCAATCATGATGAGATTATACAAATCAGAAGTGAAATGAAAATGTGAAAGTTGGGTTCAAATCCTTGGAGAGTCTGGTAAAGTATGGATTAAACAGATTTAAGATGTTGTTCCAAAGGCCTTTGACATCACAGTAAAATTTGCAAAACATATTTTGAAACATGTTTTGAAGTGGAGAATGGTTACAAGCATGGATTGACTAATAAAGTAGGATCTCTTTATTTCTTTTTGAGGATATGAAAACAACAGACATCCATGTCACTAAATTACTCAAAATCAAAAGACTTTGCATTATAGAGATGGATGTTTTACCTAAATTTACATGGAAAAGTAAAAATTTTATAAAACGTGTACATGTGATTACCTGTGTAATTACTTCAAGGAACTACTATTACTATTTGCTATGCTGTTTTCTACAAATGAATGCAGAAACTAAAACTAGGCTCTTAGCATTAAAATATGCTTTGAGGTTTACTTGGTTTATTAACAGCTTTCAGAAAACACCCCAAATAACTACATATCCCAAGCTTCAGAGGAGCTTTTATCATATACATTGTGTTTACCCGTATTAGTGACTCCTTATGTAAATATCTTAGGCACTTGTAATGACTGATTTTTTTGCCTTTTAACTACTTAAGTTACATCTCTATGACTTACTGATTTATAAAAAACAAATTAAAGACTTATGATCCCATGTTCACTGCAGCATTATTCATAATAGACAAGATATGGAGACAATCTAAGTGTCCATCAACGGAAAACAAAGATCTGGTATATATACACAATGGAATATTATTCAGCCATGAGAAAGAAGTACATCCTGCCATTTGTGACCACATAGATGGACCCTGAGGGCATTATGCTACGTGAAATAAGTCAGAGAAGGAGAAATACTGTATACTGTCTTTTATATGCAGAATCTAAAAAAAAGCCAAATGCATACAAACAGACTACAATGGCAGTTACCAGGGAAGAGGGGGTGGGAGAAAAAGGATCCAGATATTGGTCAAAGAGTATAAACTTCCAGCTACTAGATGAAAAAGTTCTGGGGATCTAATGTACAGTATAGTGATTATAGTTAAGAATACTGTATTATATACTTGAAAGTTATGTACAGGGAACTATATTCAATATCTTGTAACTTATGGTGAAAAAAGAATATGAAAATAAATACATGTATGTTCATATATGACTGAAGCATTATGCTATACAACAGAAATTAACACAACATTGTAAACTGACCATACTTCAATTTAAAAATATATATATAAAGAAAAAGAAAAGGAAAGTTGCTAAGAGTAACATCTTAAATGTTCTTATCCCAAAAAAGAAATGGTAATTATGTGACCTGACACAGGTGTTGCCTGATGAAATTATTTTGCAATATATAAATGTACCAAATCAACACACTGTATACCTTAAACTTACACAATGTTATATGTCAATTATACCTTAATAAAGCTAGGAAAAAATAAAGACTTAGGAGAAACTCTATGTAAATACAGATCTAGAAAGCTAGCTTCCATGCTGAGTTTTTTCAAGAATTACATTAAAATGACATGACCTGTGGCAACTAACTTCAGGCAACTTAGAAATGTTAATCTTTTGAGAGTATACTTAACTACTCTTTCAGATGCATTTTTGTAAAAGTGAACAAAGAAATTCAAGAAAGAAGACAAACTTATTTTAGATTCCATTTACTGATACCACTTAACACTATATTCATAGATGATCTTAACAGACAATGCTAAATAATATATAATGATTTATAATACAGTCAGGAGTACCTCTTCCTTAAAATTTTTAGCAATTGAGAACCATATGACAAATCCTATAAAATGTGGGAATTTATATATTTTACCTCTTGGGTTCTCCTGGAGAAGAAAGACAAAGAAGTGTTTGTTTTCTATCGATGCACTAAGATTACATTTCTGATTTATTTAGTCATGTGATGCTAACATTTTCATGGTTTCTGGATAACTAAAAAGGCTATCAGTTTGTGTAATTTCTGAACTTAATTCAAGCAATCAGTGATAAATCAACAGTACTGCACTTAATATTTGGGGGATTAGATGTATATGACATTTTTCTCATCCTCAAAGGCATTTCTCACCCTAAGGCAGAAAAAAAAATTGTAATATATAGCGAACAAGTGACCAGTCACCTGAGTTAACAAATGTTCACTGCATTCTACCAGACAAGATGAATTCAAGAATAAATAATAAGCATGGCTATTGTTCTCCAAAGGCTTACAAGCTCATGGAGTAGAGACATTTTTATCTTTTCCTATTCCGTTCCTCTCAATGCTACCGAGTGAAAAAATTCTCTCATTTCTTCCATCCCGGTTTTTCTCTACAGATTCTTTCCACCATCACTACTGTGACCTGGGCTGACGGCACTAAACACGTAAGGGCTTCAGGTGCCCCTCCCTCTGCCTGGAATGCTCCTCCTCCACTCTTCTAGGTGGCTTCTGTTCTCTGGTAGGTTGACTGACGTGTGACTCCTCAGGGGGGCGTCCTCTTCTGACTCAGACATAACACTACCTGCCCTCTCCCACTCCCTGTGACCTCTTCTTCCATGACACTCTTCACAGCAGTAATTATGCATTTATTTATTTTTCTTACTCCCCACACTTAAGTCTAAACACCACGAGAACAGAGCTGTGTGCCTTGTGCACCGATGTATCCACAGTACCTGGCACTCAAATATGTCAAGAGTGTAAAGGGAAGCATGAGATCAGAGAGCTGAGGTATACGGGAAGATAGCTGGGCTCTCTGGGGCTTCCAGGGCTCTCTGAATCACCACCTCTGCATAATCATGGATCACCACCAAATATATGTCCTACTGCCTCACAAAGCTCCTTAAGGGCAGCCTTAGTCACTCTGTCCTGGCACACAGACACGCTCAATTAATGATTTTGAATGAATGAATATGAAAAGAGGACCTATACATGGATAACTTCCAGAAACAGCTGGTTATGCTTAGTTTGGCCATACTTTTGAATGTGGCTCATGGTAATTTTTACACATATAACACGTTAGCTAAATGCTTTCTAATCCATGTGATTACCCACATATATATACATACATAAAAAAGCACTCCATAACCGCAATTGTGCTTTCCAGGTGACCCCAACCTCTGGACATGTTTTTAGAATCACTGGTTCATAGCAGAGCTAATTTTAACCTCTTTACTTTCAAATAAAATCTAGAATTTACTTTTGAACTATTCAGGGACTACGACCATATTCTGCATAAACTATGTGCAAGTTTTAACTTGCTGCTCCCAAGAAATGAGATGCTGGTAAGTTGCCATATCCTTACAAGGGTTCCAAACGTTTGCTCATGCCATGATGGTTTTGGAAACATAAAGAGTAGCTCTAAGCAGTATTGAAACAGTTAACCAGCTACTTGGTAAACGCTCAGATTGTACTCTTAACTATATTACTAGATTAATAGACTAAAGAGCACAGAAAACACATTATATGTAAATTTATTGTGCCCTATACTCATATATATTACCCAAATCTAAGATTTCCTAATGATTTTCCTTTCCTGCAGTATATAATCAAGAATACTATGACTATACACAGATACAAGTATACACAATAAACCCTATTAACATATTTGTCAGTGTAAATAACTATAAATCAACATGACCATGTTGACTTAGCCTAAGTACATAATATATTCTGAAGTGAATTAAATGCCTACAGACCTACTACTTATTGGTGACTTGTGACCTATTGTGCCAAACAACGAATGAATTTTGTTAATTATCATCTTTTTCAAGTTTGGTCTCCATATGGGCTTAAAATTTCTTCAGGATAAATCTGGCAAAGACTGGGGCAGAGAAGCAGAAGATTAGAGTCAAATTCTAATTCTGAGATCTACAGATTTTAGAAAAACTCCCTAGCCTCCTTATACCTCAGGTTCTTTTTTTCTTTGAAAATGGGTAAATTCTACTTCTCATGAGACAATTGTAAAATAAAATGAGTGGAGATAAAACTGTAAAAAAATTAAACGGTATAAAAATATAGGTTTAAATACAAACCCCTCTAAGGCCCTTTAATAAATAGATTTCTATATACACCATACCATCTAATCTTCAGAAGCACTAAGGATAGTGCATAGCCTAGCCTTCAGAGTTCTGAACTGAAATAAACTATTAAAAGATGATCTCTTGAGGAAGAAAATAAAGGAAGAAGAAGAACAAAGATGATCTTTCTCTCAGTTGGCATCACTGAAATTTAGTGAGTTAAAAGCAAGTATTCCTCCCCGGCCTTTTGGGGCACGACGCTATCTATAAATTAGTCTGGAGCTTGTGTTAAACTGTGAGGCATGACCCACAGACAAGATATCCAACAACACTATTTGAAGTGTAAATGCCTACACTATTATTTCCAGGTATAGCAATAAATTACTTTTTAAATTCTTACATCTTCCTTTCCCCAAGGACAGCCTCTCAGATCTCACCATTTTCCACTGGTTAATACCATGTTTCAAAGTGAACCAGTACATAAAGCAGGTTTCAATTTGCTGTTTATGATTTAATGCTGCTAAAATTCATTCCCAAGTATAGAAGACTTAATTGTCATTATGGGTTTCAATCTGTAAGTCTAGTTATTAGATGGTATTATTGTTCAAAAGTTCATCCCATTATATTAATCCATTCCAGGACATTACAATGCTATGCTGTCTTCTGTGCTAGTGTTCTAACTTTAAATGAGTTTATCGTTCAACAGTAATAACTGATGGATCACATATTTTGAATTCACAGTGCCATCTGGAAGGAATTTAAATAATTTTAATTATGTGTACATATCATGGAAAAGCATAGGGCACAACTTCTTCTGCCTAATGTTCTATTTAAAGACAGAGATGGTGAATTTGACTTATTTAATTTTTTATGTAGCACAGTAACATATCAGTGTTTTTAATGATTATAAACTCGGTGCTAAATCTCATGCCCAGCCACAAAAGACCACAAGAGGACATCTTACTCATTTCTTGGACTAAAGGCAAGATCACTTTAAGATGATCAAGAGAAAGGGCCTTATAAATCATTACTCACCCCCTGCTTTTACTTGATAAATGAGGAAACCAGCTCAGAGGGATGAAGTGATTTACCTAAAAGAATATTACAAGCAGCACAGCCAGAAGAACCCAAGTTCACCTTTTGAGAGGTATATGATGGTAAGAACGTGTTTTATTTTTAGAGACTGACAAAACGATCACAAAACCATTATATTATTCACATTTCCTCCCAGAAAATTATTCTTTCTAGAATTACATCAGGCTCAGGATGTATTTGATAAACTGCTCCCATAATAAAATGGGCACTGACACAAGATAGCCCTTCTAAGTTTTAAAGATCAGACAGGGCATATTGTTAAGGTAATGACTAATGTGGCAGTATTTCTTCATTATTTCTGAAGCACATGTTTACCAACTTTAATATTTGCTTTCTATGATAGATTGGTTAGAAGAATACACATATTGTATTAGATGCTATCATATTTGAGGGGAAAAGAAAAACATTCTAATTTTTTTAATAAAAAATAACTTATCTCAATTAGATATCATTTTTAATGTTAAAAAAGTATCAGTATGGGCAAAAGGAACCAGGTTCAGAATTATTTTAAAAGGAGCCTTATTTTTATTAATGCTTATACATAAATTTTATCACTAATTTCATAATTATCCTCAAACTAGCTCACTGTTTACATGGTGCTTTCCTCATTATTATGAGGTTAGAATTTCCAAATTGTTATTCTAGCTGCAGTATTCAAACATACCAGCATTAAACCAGAAGAATAATACACTATGAGCCAATTTATATCATTCATATCAGTAGTAGGTATGAATGTATGCACACAATGCTTAAATGAAGGCAAACTATGAAAATGTTGAAAAGAGGGATAAACTGAGTTAGCCAAAGAAAGGCCCCTTCTATAGTTACTCCCCCCAAACAAATCAAGTAAATTAACAACTTAAACAACATAAGTGAGTGAACTGAGGTATATATGACAGTAGGGAGTAGCAGGATCTCTGGTGAAGTGAAGTGTACAAGGTTCATCTAAAGGTATTAAATTTTTTTTAAGTGAGGCATACAAAAAATACAACATTCTAATTTCAAGTGCTTTCTTGATGCCAACACACTTAACCTAAGACTATATCCATTCCCACTTTTATAGCATATAGAATAAGTTATAAAACAAGTATTTAAATAATATGGTAATTTAGAAAAGATTTTATAAATTAGTTGTTTATAAATGCCAGGTTATATGCCTGAATCCATAAGTTAACTTTGAATTGATTTCTCTTTTGATACTATACACAGTGAGAGTAAAGCAGTAGAAAATAGACATTTGACAGCAATTTAAAAACCTTGCTCTGGGAGCCATTATCAGATAATTCATGTGCTATCTCTGTTTGATTTGCAAAAATTGGGTTGGTTGATTTATGCGGAGGAGAAATGTTATACAATTACTTTCCAAAATATGTTATAAAAATGAAATTGTACAAATGAAATCAAATTCTGCAGGCTATCAAAAATTTTCTATACATGAATTTTAACTAATACTTAAACCTGTTTCCTTTATTTAGTAACGTAATTTTTCTAACTCTTTTTACTGTGAGGTAAAGCAAGTGCTTATCATCTCTCTTCTTATTTTTAATGAAAATATTACTAAAATGTCACCTCTACCTAATAATACAGAGTTTTATTCAAAGCCTGAATTCTGGGCATCTCTATGATTTTTTTCCTTTAAATTATATCTATTTCATTGTAGTTTTCATTTTCTCTTCATTAGAAATTGATGAGTTGGATTACCTTTTATCTAAGAGATATGAATAATTAAATCTCAACTAAATAAAAGGGGAAACCAGACACTTTTACTTTTCTTTAATTATAATTGTATAAAAGCTTTTGGTTGGAAAAAAAACAATGCAACAATTAATGCAGTTAAATTATTTACAAGGATGCTCAGTGATAAATCAAATACAACTTCATTCTCTACTTCCATTTTATTACACCTAAAATCCATTTATAACTATAGGAAAGCACTTGTAAATTTTAAGATAAAAATCTTACGATTGTAGAAACTATCAACAGAGACAGTCAAGAGTTATTAATTCTACACTTTTCTTAGGAACATTTAAAATTTGCCTCACAACATCCCTGTGAGGTGACGAGAAAAGAAATGGACCAAGATATGAGTATCAGATTACATGTAGGAAAATAGCTACATTAAAGTCTTAAAAGAAACAGCATCTATGAACGAGTTCTACTTTGAAGTCCAGAAAAATCAGGTTGCTTATTTTTTCACTATCTTTATCAGGAATAATAGCTATTTTGATTTTTAAGAAACAGAAAATTTTCTCCATCAAGAGCTTTTAAGACTTCTGAAAATTATGTGGAGCAGGTATAATAGCATTTTGCCAAAGGAACAAAACACAGGATGCCACGCCAAGTCATTTTTTCCTTTTGCTACTCAGAGATATCTTAAATGCTATCTAGGCATACTCAGGAATTCTTACAGTTAAGTACAGTTCTTTTGACTCTTCAAAGTTAAATCTGTGATGATTGGGTCTTTTTAAAGTGTCATGTTTCTTCCATGTTAGTTAGTCTCTCAGTCAGGGACTATTTGCATCTTTTCAATTAGTCTAAACTGCAGATCTTCTTCTTCCATGAGAAATGGTGACTCCACTATGTTCCAAAACTAGATGTGGTCACAGAAGTGGGAAGTCGGGAAAGGGAAGTGAGTCCAATTTCTTCTTTATTGTTTCTGCCCAAGACACCTATTTCTCTCCAAAAAACTAAACTGTGATACACGTCTAGTTCAGGGCTTGACACCTAGTAGGTCCTGTGGGCTGTGAGACCTCTAAGATAAAGTACATCTTCCTTGCTACGGAAACTAAGACTTTGTGACAATATATAATAATGACAGGATGGCTTAGCTATGCCTTTTAAAAGAAGCTGAAAAGGTATGACTACCATACAATAGCAGTGTTTTGGACTCAGGTAACACCCAATTACGTGCTTCTTCATATAATTTAACAAATTACTAATACCTATTCTCTATATATCTAGAGGAAAAAAATCTATTATTTCATAGAGCAGAGAGGCTTTAGGTTGTCTCTTCAATAGTAACTTAGCCTGTGAGTAAAGCATACCCTAAAATGATCCAATTACAAAAAACTATTAAGCCAAAGGATTGAATATACTTTCTAAAGTCACTTTTGCCAACATGCTTTTTCATTAACCTCATATTATAGATGCCAAAGCACCTATGAAGGAAATCTCTCTATATAACTGTCGGGGCTTCCACTGAGGGGGAAGAAATCACTAACCAGCCAGAATAAATATTAAATATAAAACACTAAAATACTAGGAATACAGGGGAACTTCCTCAATCTCATAAAGAGCATCCATGAAAAGCCTCAGCTAATATTATATGTAAGGATGCAAGACTGAAAGCTTTCCCCTTTAGGTCAGGAAAAAGACAAAGATGTCCCTTCTTGTCACTTCTATTCGGCATTGTACCAAAGGTTCTAGACTGGGCAGTTGTCAAGCAAATGAAAGCAAAGGCATCAAGAATGGAAAGGAAGAAGTTAAAATTACCTCTATTTGTAGATGACATGATTTTGTATATAGAAAATCCTAAGGAAGCTACTAAAAAACTGTTAAAACTAATAAATGAATTTTAGCAAGTTTATAGGATACAGTATCACTATACAAAATCCTAAGGAAGCTTCTAAAAAACTAATGAAACTAATAAATGAGTTTAGGAAGTTTATGGGATACAATATCACTATACAAAAATCAATTGTATTTCTATATTCAGCAATGAACAGTTAGAAAATAAAGTTAAGAAAACAACTCCACTAATAACAGCATTAGAAAGAATAGTTAGGAATAAATTTAACAAAAGAAGGGCAAAACTCATACTCTGAAAATTAAACAACACTAAACAACATCACAGGTCATGGATGGATAACTCAGCATTATTAAGATGGCCATCCAAATTGTTCTATAGATTCAAAGCAATTGCTATCAGGATCCCAAATGACTTCTTTGCAACAATTCACAAGCTGATCCAAAAATTTACATGGAAATTCTCGGGACTCAAAACAGAACAATCTTAAAAACAAAGAATAAAATTAGAGAACTCACATCTTCAAATTTCAAAATGTACTACAAAGCTACCATACAGAAGAATAGCATGAGGATAGACCAGTGGGATGGAACTGAGTGTTCAGAATAAACCCTCACATTTATGGTCAACTGACTTTTCACAAGGATGTCAAAACAACTCAATAGGAAAATAACAGTCTTTTCAACAAATGGCACTAGGATAACTCGATATCCACATGCAAAAGAATAAAGTGGGCTTCTATCCAACATCATATACAAAAATATTCAAAATGGACAAGATCAAAATGTAAGAGTTAAAACTATAGAACTCTCAGAAGAAAACATAGGTGTAACTCTTTGTGACCATGGAGTAGGCAATGGTTTCTTAGATATGACACCAAAAGCACAAGCAACATAGGGGGTAAAAAAAGGTAAATGCGACTTAACTAAAATTAACAACATTTGTGTTGCAAAGGACACCATCAAGAAAGTGAAAAGACAACCCACAGAACTGGAGAAAATAGGTGCAAATCATTTATTTGATAAGGAGTTAACATCAGAATATATAAACAATTACAACTCAACAGCAAAGAGACAAACCCAATTAAAAATGGACAAATGGTCTGAGTAGCTATTTCTCCAAAGAAGATACACAAGTAGCCAATAAGCACATGAAAAAATTTTTGACATTAGCCATCAAGGAAATATAAATCAAAACCATAAAGAGATACTACTTCACAGCTATTAGGATGGCTATAATAAAAAAGACAGATAATAACAAGTGTTGATGATGATGTGGAAAAACTGGAACCCTTACATACTGATCGTAGGAATTTAAAATGGTGCAGCTGCTTTGCAAAACAATCAGGCAGTTCCTCTCAAGGGTTAAACACAGAATTACCATATGACAGTAACTCCATTTCTAAGTATACACTTGGAGAATTGAAAACATATGTTCACACAAAAACTCATACACAAATGTTCATAGCAGCATTATCCATAACAATGGTGGAACTTCCAGAAAGGGGATGTCTTCTAGGAGGAAGGGGAAGAAGGAAGTGGCTGCTAATGGGTAAAAAGCTTTGAGGGATGTAATGAAAGTGTTCTAAAATTAACTGTGGTGATGGCTGCACAACTCTGAAAATACCAAAAAGCACTGAATTATACACTTAAAACAGATGACTTGTCTAGTATGCAAATTATATCTCAATAAAACTATGAATGATATGGGAATGTTAATTGGTAAGTAGACCCCATTAGAATTAAAAAGGTAAACTAATTATTCTTCATATTGGTATATTTGTTAGCCATTCCTAGTATATGTATGTTTTCTGATGCTAATAATCAAGTTGCACCAACTTATAGACCCCTTTCTGTCATCTCAGTAACAATAAAAGCATGTACATTCTTTTTTCACACAACACATTTATTTCCTATCTATTACATGCCTAAATGACTAGAAACAACAATATGGGCTACCAAGAAATGCAAGTCAATCAGGCTTAGCCAGAAGCTAAGAATCTAGCAGGGGAATTTAGTAAGTGATGATAAATGTGTGTTGAACAATGATAAAAAATGAGACAATGAGTATCTGGAAATGTGATACAGAAAATAAATCCTCTTGAAGTTTAGTAGAAGGAGGGCTACCTCAACTAGGATGGACCCTAATGATCAACGACTCAGGAGTCCTCTCTGGTCTAATTTAGCCATGAGCAAATAGTGATGCTGAACACCTCTTCCCTGGACTTGCTTCCGTTCCTGTAAAATGAAGTGTCTGGACTATTTAGTAGTGCAAGTTCCTTCTATCTCCAAAGTTCTAAAATCAACATTTAGACTTCAATTTAGGACAGAGTCATTAAAAAAAAAAATCAAACTATTTTGTCTACACTGGATATATGGCTAATCTAAACTGTCAAAGGAAAATGGCAAACTGATAAAAAACAAATAAAAGTAAAATTTACATGGATTTCAACTGTTTAGTCACATTTACATTTTACACACTCTACAAGGAAAGTAGGCCCTGAAACATGACTACTTTCAATACATTTCAGTGAATTGTCAGCTTATTTGCATAAATGTGAGGCTAATGTGTTACCCCACAAAGCACAAGTTGGCCCTCATCTTTACTTTTGCCAAATGTACATAGTAAAATTCTCAATTAAAAAAATTCTATATTCCCTAAATTCACTTCTTCGAGTCAAATAATAAGTACTTATTCTGGCCTTTATAAGAGATCAAAGTTTTAAAAACACTGTGGTTATAACCAGTTTTAAAACCACAGAATACAAATATTGCTTCATTTCACAGAAAATACATCATTGTTCTCTGCACTTCTTTTGAAATAAAAAGAACAATTATTCTCAAGAAAAGAATGAAAATGATTCTATTACAATGAAAATGCACATTTTAGCATTCTTCACATTATTTAGGTATTTAGTAACATTATTAATAAAACTATCTTTAAAATTTCTTTACACAAACTATGAAACTTTGAAGACAATTTAAACTAAGTCAGTTAAACTCAAATCTCAAGTTTGGTAAGACTGACTGCTTTTCAAAAATAGAACTAGTTTTATATCTTAGCTTCAAGGTCTTATGAACCAGTGTAACTTCAGCTGACTGAAGCACCGTACCAAGGGCATTCAGAGCATGTACTCAGTTTCTGTGAGGGAAACTGTTTCCTTCGTATGTTTAATGAATGCCTACTGTACTAAGCACCAGTGACCCTAATGAATAAAGCACAGTCCTTGCCCCAGTAGAGACTGAGAAGCTAATGTTAACTTCCACATGTCAGCTTGGAGACAATAGGAATTTAACAAAGGAGACACATAATTCAGTCTGAGGACATGAGAGAGAGCTTACTGGAGGAGGTGATGCTGGAGTTTATAAGGATATATAGGGGTTCATCAGTTGGTGATCAAGTTAGAGGCAGAGATTGGGGGCAAGGAAGTATAAAGTACTATATGTTTGTGTGCGTAGCCACTCCAAAGAGAAGGGAGAACATTCCAAAAACAAGGGAGCAAAGACTTGCAGAGGAGCAATAGCATGGCTGCTTGGTTGTAAGTGGAGGACTACAAGCAATTGGGAGTAAATGCTACAGAAGCACAAAATGATGAGGCTGGGGAAGCCTCATCTGATGACTATGGACTGGTCTACATACATCACGCCTCTGAAATATTTTAAGGAGAGAAGTGACATGGTCAGATTTTTGTGTTTGAGAGAATAACACCTATCAGAATAGTATGTCACCAAATACCCAGGATTCCAAATCTGCAGATCATATCCTCCCAAATACCACCACCAAGAATTAAAAGGCAATGAATATTACTAGCTGGGAATTTGCTTAAGATCCTTACCTTGGGCTAAACCATATGTAAATCACAAAGATCCCTTTTGAAAGCCCAGACTAGAAACCAGATGGGTCATATAATCATCTCTCTGGTCTTATTTTTTTTTAATTTAGTATCTTTGGATGAACCTTGCACATTCCACCTTACTTCACAATTCCATACTGTCATATACACAACAAATTTCACACATTTATGTGGCTTGCTTGGTCTCTGCCTACGTTCACCCCTTACTCTTATCCCTTACTATTCTAGTAAGAGGAAAGACGGAAAGCCAAATCCAAAGCAGGAACACTTTCCTCTGAGTCTTAGAACAGAACTGTCCATATCACACACCTCCCTTCCAATGGAATCCCCACTATGGCCTTTAAGAAGAGAAAGAGGGGAAAAGGGATTTTTAAAAGCCTGCCACAGGGAAGAGATCATAATTAATCTAAGGTCAATCTGTTCCATTGTGAATGACCACACCTCTAACTACAAACCTATCTTCCTGAAAATAGAAACTCATAATCACTAAGGATGGATTGGCGAAAATTCTTCCAGTTAATTACAATGGTAAGGCAGAAGGGAAGGAGGGGAAGGGATTAATCCCTACTGGAGATGTGTTAGTAATGTCATTATCTCATATGAATAGTATTTTTCTCCTTGCAAATAACCCATATTAAGCGATAATGCCTGACAAAATGCTTTAGCAAATTTTTACATTGTCTTTAAAAATTTTTAGAAGACATTAAAATAGAATAAAAGTTCTCAAAAAATTTAAGATAGGAAATTTAAGTATACATATGTAAAAAGCTAATAAAGTGAAAATTCTTGGTCACTAAACTGTATTTTTTACTGCATCTTATTTTTTAAAATATGAATTACTTCTTAGTTCCCAGCAATGCAGACCTATACATACTGCCAAATTACCATAACATCTCTTATAAAATGCTATCTGTTCACAATTATGGTAAAAGAAGTTCTGACATCTCCAAATTGCTGAACTGCAATCTCTCACAAATTGTCTTGGTCTTCAAATTAATTTTTCAAAACGAATTCTAATTTTCTAGGTTTGATGGTGGAAGAATAACAATATTTAAGTCAATTGTAACTGTAACAATAAGGGGAAGACTACAAGTCAAATTTTTCATCTGCACTTTTAGCAATGATAAAGCACTTTTTGTGAAATCAAGCCCTAGCTTTATACATGGTTTTATTTAAGCAAGAGTGATCCACAGAAATTACTTCTATTTTAGTTCATAACTATAATCTTAGGAGTTTTGCTTATTATCCATGAGAAAGAGACAAATGGCACAGCTGTGGAGAATATAGTACCCCCGAGTGTTTAACAGTCATTCAATTTTTTCCTGTTTGTATCATCTTCAAACTAAGTACAAAATGTATTTCATTCAAGATAAAACATTGTTTTTTTTAACATGTAACTAAACTGGTATGTACATTTTCCTATGAAATTTAGTTTCTGAAATTGTACAAAAATCCCTAGTGACAGTTTTAAAGTAGTAGCTTTTGGAAATTCTGATAATAAATGAAAAAATTAATTTACTAAATACAAATGGAATGAATGTGCCCAGATTTCATAAATTTGGGTGAAATTGTAGTCATGATTTAAAGCAAAATCAATATACTAAACAGTAATGTTCTGCCTACATCCTTTAATGAATATCTGCTGGAAACACATAAAGTGGCAGAAAAAATCTCTTTTAACTGAAT
The DNA here is from genome assembly GCF_036321535.1 of Camelus dromedarius. Lineage (NCBI taxonomy): Eukaryota > Metazoa > Chordata > Mammalia > Artiodactyla > Camelidae > Camelus > Camelus dromedarius. The sequence goes on from NC_087438.1 coordinate 52,796,162, forward strand.
AGAAGATAGATGCAGTACTCCCAAAATGCATAAAATCTAGCAGCACCGTAAGAATACATTATCTAAATATCAAAAGAATTTAAATACAATTGGTGCTCAAAAGAGCTTACTTTCCATTAAGATAATCAAACTGTTTTTAAAATTTATCAGTACAAAAATAGCTTCATGAGCTACTACTGTATATACATACCTGCTCTCAACTCTCAAAAATATGACAGCAGTTATTTATCAATGTATTACTGAATATTTGAGGATCATAAATTTACAATAAACAAAATTAAAAGTTTTAGTTTTCAGTATTATATTTCAGCACTATATTCTAATAGCACTGGGATAGTATAAAATTAACTATTTCTAAGAGAATTTTAGATAGCTTTAAATCTTTTTTTAAAAAGCCTAGATTTTATTAAGAAATAACAAGTAAATTCCACAATTCCATACAGCTGATGTTATGAAGCAAACAAGTCCTCCCTGGAGTGAGAGAACAAACACTTTCCCCATATAAATATATGCTGGTCTATTAGCACGAAGAAGTTATTTTATTTAGTATACAGTTGACCCTTGAACAATGCAAGGGATTAGGAGTGCCAACCCTCCATGCAGTCAAAATTGATGCATAGCTTTACAGTTGGTCCTCCATATACAGGTTCCACATCCACAGATTCAACCGTGAATCATGTAGTACTGTAATATTTACTACTGAAGGAAATCCACATATGAGTGGACCCTCGCAGTTCAAACCTGTGTTAAGGGTCGACTGTATAACTATTCTAAGACTAAGGTCTCAAAAGATGCCCTCAACACTTCAGTGGGTCAGAGTGTATACCTGCTAAGTCCCCAAAGGATATTATCATTTAGGTTAAAAAATTATTTTTTAAGGAAAAATAGTGATTTAGATAAAATTTAATACCATTTCCCCAAAGAAATTAAACATTTTCATCCTCATAATCTCCCTATTTTATACATCCCTAGACTATACCAAAACATTGTTAATTTACTGAAACTTATTCAATAAGAATGTTTCTGCATAGCTATGACAAAGACACAAAACATGACTACAGCACTTTACTAAAGAGTATTGAGCAGCCCATACATTTTAAAACTGAGTTCAGCAGTGTAATTTTTAAAAAAACAAAGAAAAGAGTAAATAAAGGTACCCCTACAATGCCAAAGAATTAAAATATAAAAAAAAATTTACTAGCTTGGTAAATACGTTTTTTTTAAGTTCAAAAGTAATTTAAAAAAAAATACTTGTGGATAAAATTGTATGTCTAGGATTTGCTTTAAAAATAACACAAAACTGGAAGGGCGGATAGGATTAGAAATGAAACAAGACTGGCCATTTTCCCCTAACTGTTGAAGCTGGGAGATGTGTTCATGGGAGTTCATTATAGTACTCTCTCTTTCAAAGATACTTGGAAATTTGTGTAAATTTAAAGGCTAACAAAAGTCTTGCTTTTCTCTTTAAAGCAAGTAATACAAAGCTTACAGAGAGTCGACAAACTATAAACACATTACTAAAATTTTCAGAGCTAAATGAAAATCAGGGCCTTCTTTTGGTGTGTTAATTAATGAATTAATAAGATTTAGGTATAAGATTTGAATTGCTTGCTAAGTAGCTATTACTACAATCAACTCTTAGTTAACTTGACTGACTGGGTCACTGTTCCCTATATTCTTCCATCTTTAAAAGAAAAAAAAACAAGAACTGCACAGATATTCTAGTGATTTTGCTCCTTATTTAGCAGCAAAATGGTATCAACCAGAACAAAGGAATGTTGGCAAAATATCTCTTTTGCCATTCATTCTTTTCTGCTGAAATAAGTGCTAAGGAAGAAAGGCAAAAATAAATAGTATAAATAAGCCTTAAAAATACAGATTTTTAAACGTTCTTTGCCATGGGGGAAAAAAAAGGATAATACATCAAGTTTAAACATTTATGAGTTTCAGATTTAAACAAAAATTATTTTAATATTCTTTGTGTCTCTAATTCATGAAACACTGATCTTATCTCTCTATAGTTCTCATAAAGTAGGAACAGTTATTAACTTCCTGATACAACAATGTACTTGTTTTGGGTGACTGGGATTCTATTAAGACGCACTATTAACTGGCAGTACACACTAGTATCAAAAGAGCTGAGCTGTAGTCCTAAAGTTGTTATTAATGAACTATGTGACCTAGGACAAATCACCTAACTTCAGAGATTTAATCTCTTTATATGCCAAAGGCACATGCTTTCAAACTTTGACATCTTACCCTATAATACAGCACACACATAAATATGTATGTTAGTGACATACAGTTTCTTCTTTTAACGTGGGTTTTATTCTGGTGTTTCCCATTTAATTTTATTACATTTTATTTTTAAGAATATGTTATATAACCCAAGTTGATTTCAGGCTACCATAGTTTGGAAAATCCTAGATTACATGTCTCTGAGTTCTCTAACTGACATTTTGAGATTCTGACATTAGTTATAAAATACTCAATCTTCTATCTCAGCTAGAAATCTTGATTTCAGTCAAGTAATGAGGTGAATAGTCTTTAATATTGACTGATGTAAAATCAAAATAAGTTCAGAGAATAAGTCTTCTAAAATCCTGTAAGTAAGATATTTTTTAAATAATAAGAAAACTGTAAGATTATGTAATACCTTTAACAAAATTAAAAGCTTAAATTGACCTGTTAAGTTTTATTTTCAGAACTCAAATATCTCCTTTGCTAATCTACATATTCCAGTTGTCAAAGAAGTTATATCTTCACATCAAAGTAAGTAACTTCTATTTGACTCCCAAGAGCAGAGAAAATCAATAGATGACCAATCACAGTAACTCCAAATACCAAGGGCCAGCAAAATAATAAACATTTAGAAATTTTTAGGTGCATAAACTAGAAATAGCTTTTACAAATGATAAATACAAAAGTTCATATTTCCTCCTTAATGCTACAGTATTCAATCCATGTCTCGTTCAAGTGTTAGCCAAAGAAATCAAGTTTATAATTATGTTCAGTGCAGTCATATTTATTTATTAAATGGATATGTTTAACAGGAAAGAAATTTTTCCTTCCCTCAACATTAGTATTTTTTTAAACTGTGTATGAATCACGTTGCTCTTTAATTGTAATTGCGTATTTTAAAAACCTGTATGATTTACAAATCAGTGTAAACATACAGTCTTCAGGTTGGTGGAACCAAAAATTTTCATGTGATTCACTCATTTTTATAGCTATAGAAAAGAGAATATGTTTATACTGCAATACTTGAAGCATGAGCTCTATGAGAATTCCAAAATGTGCCTACTCTTTTATGCAAAATTGTTAGCAATTTTAGGAACAAATTAGAATAGTCTCATAGTCAAATAGTTTTTCTACGTTCATTCCTAAAAAGACCCTAATTTCTTCTTCCTCAGCCATTGAGGTCCCACAATGTTAGTCTTCAGTAAGTTTAATCCTATGTCCCTAATATTCAACAAATTCAATCAAAATTTAAATTCTCGTAAAAAAGAGTTTGGAATATCTCATTTCACAATTCTTCTGAATATGCTCAAGAATTTGATTTTTTTAATTGGTCCAAAGAACACAACAAAGGAAAAGTGTTTTCTTAATGTTAACTAAAACTGCCTAGTCAAAAGTTTCCAAAGAAGGAAAAAAATTAGTTTTAAGATAATGACTGATAGGTATTTGTTTAGCAATACTTCAGTTTCAAAGATCTCCTTACACCTCCAAAATCCCACAGTATGGCCAATAATTAATGTAACTAGTTTGGAACACATTTAGGATAAATTGCACCTTTTTAAAGTATCAAATTCTTTAAAATTCAGAAGCATATGAAGATTTATTTACTATTATTTGGTATGCAAAATAAATCTGATATTAAAATTAATAGGTCCATGCTAAAAGTTACCCCAATAACTTGTTCCCTTCTTCAAAATCATACAGTGAGGTCACCTCTAAGACGATGGTAAAGTTTAATTTCAGAGTAGGAAATCTATTTTTAAAATTTTGTAAGAATAAGAACATACAAGAGAATAGAAACTAGGTTAACAGAGGGCCTTTTACAGGCTGTGAAAAGAAATAAGTAGAAGAGATTTGCAATAATATATTGTTTCACTGAAAAACGATTTGTACTATAATCAGCTCAGTAGCCCTTTTTCTACAAGGGTAATGGAAATGCTCACTCCAGTTCATCTAGGCAACTATAAACTATAAATTATTAAAACCGGTCTGAGGTTAACAGTTAAAAAGAAAAGTCTGTCCTGGAATTTTCACTCAGGGTTGTAACTTTGCAAGATTTATCTGAAACTGAGTAAGTTTCCATATCTACATATTTTACTTAATCATGATGGTTGAATTGAAACTGTACCTATGTGAAAATGACAATGCATTCTGAGTCGGTTCAGGCCTTGGCTCCGAGTTCTGTGTCACATCAGGTGTTCTCTCATCATCTGTCCCATTGATACTTTCTGGTGTTAAAGGAGACTGAAGATCCCCGCCTGCTGACTCCTTTAAAAAAAAAAAAGGGAGTGGAAATAAAAAAGAGTTATATATGTTAAAATACACAAGATCATCTAAAAATTAAAAAAGACTCTGGTGTATGTTTACTTATGAAGTATGGTTATATTTCAATGGACATTTGAGTCAAAGACTTAAAAAATGAACTGTGAAGGAGAAACAATTTTTTAACACACAAGAAAATTGAAAGAATACAATTTAAAAATGTAAACATTAAAAAAAGATGTAAACATAACACAATTTAGAAGTGTAATTTCAAAGAACCAAAAAAACTTCTGCATTTATATAATCAATTAATTGATTAGAATAAAAAATATTCAATAATTACTTGAGAAGAAAAAGATGGGACAAAAATGCAAGATTTTATTTTTTATTTGGGAGGGTAGGAAGGCAAAGAGAATGAATCTTCAACAAGTCTTAATTTTTCTTATCTGCCATTGTTTTCAATTCCAACAGTCATTTAGAAAAGTAACCAGAAATATTTCTATACCATATTATATATAATGATGTTAGTGTATTTTAGCTTTTCTTGCCTGCTACTCATAATGAAAATATTTTTCTTTGCAAAATTTCCTGTCTTATTTCTATGGATGTAAATTAAACTTATCCCACTGGAAAATAAATGGAATTTAAAATGAAGCTCATGCTGACACGTTCGTGACTGCCATCATCAGACTACCTAAATGTGATACTAGAAATCAGAATGAGAGGTCATTTGATAAACCCATTAACCAGGGAAGGTACTAGCACCAGATTGTTAAAGAGCAGCTTGGTGGACCCCTTGCAATCTCTGGGCAATAAAACTTAACAACTGAAATACGAGGTTATGTTGGGGAAGAAAATTAAAACACCAGCGTCCAAAAGGGATATGGGTCATAATTTGTCAGCTTGAAAGAATATACTATTTCCTCAAATAAAAACAAGAAGAATATGTGTAATATAGGAAAATGCTTATAACTAGAAAAAAAAGGATGATATAAGGAGATATTTAGATCACAGAAAAAGTATTGCATATGAAGAAGGACTAGGAAGAAATATAGAAAATATTAATGTAGTAAGACCAACTTTCTTTTCTGGGGCTTCTGGTTTTATATTGTTGTATGTGTTTTATTTCACATTTAAATATTTTAACTAATAGTTCCATAATGTTATAAATTGTACAAGCCATCAAAGATCAAAAGGCTACTTTCTTGATTTCACATTATCACTTAACTATTTTTCAATTATTAATGGAACCTCTAGTTTGATCTTCAATTTCATTATTTTTAAATCTTTCTCCTAAATCTATTGTTCCTATTAACTGATAGTCAATGCATGAATAGTTTGTAGGATAATATGACAACATGAAATTGTTCAACAACAAAGTCAAATCTCACTAAGTGAATAATGGGAACAGTATCCAAAATGACTATTTCTAGATCAGTTATGGACCATATCAATTAGCTAGAAAAACTTCAAGCAGCCACTAAGAAACCATGAGGTATTCACATTTGGTTTCAATAAATCAGGAAAATTTTTCTCCAAGAAAGGCCAAACCAAACTAAAATAATCAAGGTTCACTGTCCAATGAACTAAACAGTAAGTTGGCCAGGACCTGATTCAGTGGAAATGATAACAGAGGCAAATTACCTTGTTATCCTGAAAAGGCATAACCAGTATTAGCAACTACGGATTTGCTAGAACTGGATGATAAGAGTATGAGGGACAAAAATAGATTAGGACTAAAAGAGAGAGGAAGAGGAATAGTCATTTGATTTCTGGTTCTTACTACATTCTGGGGGAAAATAAGAAAGATTATGAGGCATGGGTGTTGGGGAGGCTAGAAATGGTGATGCTGCTGAAGCAACTAAGAAGGAGAGAAGGAAGAAAGCGATAGAGGTTGCAATGATGCCAGTATCTCACTGCAGCAAGCTTTTCTTCCAAAAGCTCGAACATTAGCTGTGTTTAACAAAAGGCATATTTAAGTTATCCTAAACATTATATCTAAAATGAAAACAAAAAAGCTCAGAACATGTTTTATTTTTAAGGAGGTTTAAAAAAATTAATATTTGCTCATGAAAATAAGAAAGAATTCCAACAGAAATAAGGGAAATCAATCTTCTTTGCTCTCTAGCTTCTCCAACTACCCTAGAGGTAGCCAAAAGTATTGGGTGAAACCTTTCAGAAATTTAACATATGCTAAAAATAGCACTGTGAAACTTGTTTTACTTAACATATTCCAAACATCTAGTTGTTTTTTTAATATAAACTTTGTGTAATTTTCTAAACATCTAACTTTAGTTATTCCTTAAAAACCTTAACTTTCATAAAGCCAACATTTTACATCTTTAAATCAAATATTAAAATAAAAAACATGGAAGTATATTTATTAGACTACAAACTTTTGAAAAACTAGGATAACTTCTCCTTAGAAACAGAGTGGCTAGTCACTTCTATAGTAATCATTTAAGGAAAAAATTATCAAATACTATATTCTTTGATCATAGTTGATAAAAATAAAAAGTGTAAAATATAAATAAAAACTGAGATTTAATGAATTTCTTTCACCTCTACATCCTTATTTTGAGAAAATAAAACTCACATCTCACTGTTTCTGAGAAATTCTCCCTACACCCTACACCTACACATATAATCTATAACAATAGGCAAACTGGGAAAAAAAATTTGCATATTAAAATCTGAGCGTATCAAGGAAGCCAAAACTAACACATGTCCCCATTACATAAAAGGAGCCTCAGCACCGATGTAAGATTCAGAAAGTGCTTAAGAATTTGTTCCCTCTACTCTATTTATAGAGTGGCAAGAAAGCACTCCTACCCCCCCCCCAAAAAAGCAAAAAGCCCTAGAAATATCTTAAATCACATGGAAGGAAATGATGTTGGCCCTCACTCCAGGCCAGACCTTCAGAGTGGTAGCATCAGCCTACTCTCAGGTGTATGTGCTGCAGTAGGAGTGTGCAGGGCCAAGGGTTAGCTCTACTTAATGAAAACAAACTCATGCAATTACAATCAATTATTGGTGATTTATGTAAGAAAGAGAACATGAATTCCAATGAACAGATTTATATTTAAAGAAAAGACTTAAGCTTTAAATAAAAATATTGGTGAACAAATGAAATGTAATACTGCTGAATTTTAATTTATAAATTTAAAAGAATCTTAAAAAAAAGTCTTTACATTAACTGACTTTTCAGATTAATTCATCAACTGCTGGTTTTGATTCCAACAGACATGGAAGGCTTGTGCTGTACAACCTCCTATCCTCCCAACCTCTCCCACTCCCTTTCCATCTGTTCTTCAGCCTCATCAAGACTTAGATCTCTTGGCCATCTGCTATTTTGCTACGATGTCCGGCTCAATCCAGCTTTGCTTCTCTCCACAGTCAGCCTACAGCAGAAAGGCAATCACCTTAATTATACCCTCACCAGCATCATCCCAATTTTCAGGCTTCCTTACCTTCCACAACATCCATCTTGACAATTTCCAATTTCATATCATCATTCCCTATTTTCATGTGCCCAAGCTACCAAATGCTATGGGAGAAAATACATTAAATACAGTGGGTCATGTCATGAAAATAATTTTGAGCTCCAACTTCAGTTATGCTCTTGAAGTGCAGAGGATTCCTTAGTTTACTTACACTTGATTCTTCTTTTTCTTTACCTAACTGCAGTTCCAAACCTCTGCTCAAGGCTTCTCTTTCTTCAGTTGTACTTCCTCTTAGAGAATGATCTCTTTCTTCACAGAAAAAAATAGAAATAAACTGGCATAGACTTTCTCAGTTTCCCACCTATTTGCATCTAAATCCATTTTTATCTTTCCCTCCTGTCTCAGATGAAGTTGCTAATTTGTTTCCACCCTCCCCTCTCAAAACATTACATTCTTCTGCACAACGCTGCATCAATGATCCCTTCCTTCTATTCTCTTTTTCCTTCCCTAACTCCTTCCTTCCATTTAAAAACACACTCACGTTACTCCTACACACACATTCTAGGAAAAAATTCTTAACTCCACATCCTCCTGAGATTATCATGCTAACCCTTTTTCTCCTCATACAGGAGAACCAAATATCTTACCTTATTCTTACTACCAAACCTTCTGGCCTCAAGAACAGCCCAAAGTCACTAACTCTATCTCCTTTCATTCTAGAAGCTACTTCACATTGCCCTTCCTTCACCAACAGTCCACCTTTAATTACCAGTGAACTCCAGTTTGCTGTTGCACCCTTAAATCTCAACCTATTGGAATTCTGCCCCTGAAGTACCAAATCACTGTCTCCAATTTAAAATGCAATTCTCTTGACTTCTGTGCTAACATTCTCTGCTATTTCATTTCCTACTTCTGTGTCTTCCCCTGTACCTCCCTCAAATTTCTTAAGTGACAATCTTAAGTGACAAATTTTGACCCCCGTTTCTCCTATCTTTCCATCCTATTTTTTTCCTGGATATCATTCTCACCTACAGCTTTAACTATTATTCATTTGTTGATGACTCCTGAGACTTAGCTCCAATTCCAAATTTCTAACTACCCACTATTCACCTGTATCTCCCAACAGGATTCAAATTCACTGTCTGAAGTAGGAATGCTCCTTTGAAGTTGATGCTACAAACCAAGAATAGAAGTTTCAAGAACATCTAACTTAACATCTTACTTTACTATTCTCTCTTGCCTTCATCACTCCCTCAATTCCTGCATTTCCTCCCAGTTCAGTCAATTTCACCATTACGTCTAATTTCCTCCTTCTCTATTTTCACTGCCAACACCTAGGACATAAACAATACAGAAGTAGAAAAATACTCCACTGAGACAAGTAACATGATTAAAGACACATATCTTATCTACACTGTCCTTACTTTGGAGGGCAAATAATAATACCAGAGAATTCTAGTGAACCTTTCCTGAGGTTGTAAAAGTTGTTCTTGTGGCATTTGGTTCCGTAAAACCATACTTGTCTAATGATAGTAACAGGGTATCATGTTAATTTATAGGCATTTACTAATTCTAATGGTGTATTTGTGGACTAGATATATAAATATTATAGTTTAGGGAAGTAATACTTGGCTAATGCAGACTACCTTTCAAAAAATACATTTATAGCAAGTGACACCTTTGTTAAAGAAAACCTAAAACATTTGAGATTTATTGCACTTGAAATGTTCTAAGATATGATACAGTTCAAACTTCTGATCTGATAGATTCAAGAACTATCAGTTGATCCTCTCTAGAGGATACAGCCAGTCACAGAGATCCTAACAATCAGTTACAATAGAGGGAAGGTATAGCTCAGTGGTAGAGTGCCTTAATTAAGAAATAAATAAATAAATAAACCTAATTACCTCCCTACTCCCTCCCAAAAAAATCAGTTACAATAAACCTGTGCTATTTGGGTAAATACAATTTTATCACTAAAATGAATAGAGTCTAAGAAGAGAGAAGTGACCAACTTTGCTCTACATGCCAGACTCCTTTCATCACAAGCTTTTAGAGAGACAGACTGATTTGTCTATAGCACTGCATCTCAAAGTGCGGTCCCCAGATCAACAGCCATCAGCATCTCCTGGAAACTTGTAAGAAACAGAAATTCAAGCCCTATCTCAGCCCTTCTAAATAAGAAACCCTAAGTTTGGGATACAGCAATTGTGTTTCAACAACTCTTCCAGGGGCTTCTAATGGAAACTTTATTCAATTAAGGCACCTCTATTTTTCTAAAAAACTGTTATGTCAAGGCTTTACATCATCGTCTTTACCATTACAGCCACATCACCAACTCAGTTGTTAATGTTTATTAAGCCTTTATTGTACACTGAGCACTTTACAATCCTCATTTAATTCTCATAATAACTCTGTAAGGAAATATTGTCCTTATTCCCATTTTATAGATTAAAAAAATAGTAACTTGCTTAAGTTCAGAAAACTAATAAGGGTTAGAGCCCAGATTCAAAGCCCAGCTCTAGAGTCTACATTATTGCCATTACTGTGTAACACTGCCTAACGGACACTGCCATTATCATATTTACTCCACTCAATAATCTTATACGGTAAGCAACATAAAACTCATGTTACAAGTGTATAGATAGATTTGGGTTAAGCAATTTTCCCAAGATCACATAGTGACAGAAAAAGGATTTATATTTAAGTCTCTTTGACCTGAAAATCTATACACTTTACCAGTTTGTTACACCACCTCAAAAAAAAAAAAAAAAGGCAAAAGCTATGACCAACTGAATGTCTACTGTTATCAATTATCCCATTTAATTTCTTGATCCCCTTGCTGAATTCCTGAATAATATTCTATTCTCCAGGCAGACCATTAATTTAGTAGATTGGGTTAAACCCATGAGAATCAAGCTCTGCTTTCTAGCTGAGTAGGGTTAGGGTAGCCAGAGGTCATACAAGTCAAGCTAAAATAGAAATATTAATGACCTCTATAAGGGACTGGCATGAAAAAGAGGAAGGGGAGGAAAGAGAAATGAAAATACTTCCCCCCCTATTTCTCTGGCTTCTGTAAATTAACAATCAGATTTCAAATATTTTGAAAGGATAAATTAAGGTTAGTATATTTTTGCTTTCAAATACAAATGAACTTAAGACATTTCTTTATGCCTTACACTTCACAGCACTTTCCAAATGTAAACATCTTTGAAATAGTCCTTTGACGAAAGTAAAGGCTTAAAGACATTCCTTCCACCAAAGAGGAGCAGGTATCTTAGCAGCAACTTGTAACGGTTCACGGTCAATTAAACAAAAAAAAGTTATGATTAGAGAAACAGGAACTAAGTACAATGGCAAAGTGTAATCTACTACAATTTTATTGGAGTCTTTTGAGTATGCTCTTATTGAATGTGTTGTAGCATCCTCTCGTGATACTAGAATCATTCACCCGAGGAACTGGGAGCTCCCAACGTGTACTGGTACTAAATTTTAAATAGGGTTTTATGCTTAAAGGCGTAACTACACTACCATAACACTCAGGGAAGACAGATTCAAGGGAAGTTTCAAAATGATCATTCACGTCATTCCAGGTCACTGCGAGTATAAAGGAGGTATAACAGAGCTTTGGCTTCAATCCGGAGTACATCTAGATGTACTCTAAGCATTGTTAATAGAGCTCTCCTTTCCTCTGGAAAACCCAAAACTCTTTACACCAGTAGGGTTTACCAAACAGAGTTGGGTGCCAGGGATGGGAAGGAAGGTGAAGAGCAAACCATTTTCTAAAATGTGCCAGTCATTTGGCCAGTCACAAAATTCCAAGGCAATTCCTATTAACTTCCTCAAGAAAGTTTTAGGTAAATCAGCTACAACTGCTATTTTTCCAGAGAAACATTTGTAACATCCAATACTTACTTTTATAAAATTTCTTAACTATACTTCAAAAACCAATAATTACTACAGAGAAGAACTCAGCAAAAAGCTGAACCTTATTCTTAAAATGACAACTGAAATAAAGATTAATTTTAGAAGTCTATTATTAAGAAAACTGAAAATAATTGGCATTCTATGAGTCATATTATATACATTAAAACATTTGAAAAAGTACTGAAATGTAACTATTTAATGAATTTTATTTGGAGGTATAATTAATTTCCAGCTAAGGAAAGACTATGATGGACAAATAACAGGTATTAACTCATTTGTTAAAGGAAAAAGTGATACTTTTATAAAACCTATAACCTTTTGGGTTTCAGTGCTAAGATGTAAATGTTCCAACTGTCAGATTTAAGTATACCTTGAAATCAGGTAGAACAAACTATACTGTTTATATACATTTTCTGTATATTGTGATGTTCTGACATCTTAAAAACCTTTCTGGCAAGCCAGTTCTTAGAGATAGCAGGGGTAAGGTGGGAACATGCCTTTGATATGCAAATTAACCCCCCCAACCCCAGCCGAGCCACACATCCTCTTTCTGGCCCCTGCATCCCAGGAGGCAATATTCCTCTGCCTTAGTCATCTAAGAGCCCAGTAGCAGGCAACCAGGGACCACCCCTGTAGTTTAGAGCTCAATGAAATTACTCAGACTAGCCAATCCTAAACTGTTCACCCTGCCCTGCCATTCCCAGAGAAAGCCCAGTACAGAGCTCTGCTTTCTGCCTCCTGACCACCTTGAGGCATCCCTGGTGCCCCTCAGAGGTATGCCATGCCTCCAGTTTCTAGGACCTGTGAGTATAACAAACTTTTGTTTTCCCAAGCCTCTCCTGTGTCTCCTCTTGTGGCTGCACCCAACTGACCATCATTGAACACAGAAAACAAACAATAGGCCAATCTATGCTCTTTATGTACAATTGTTTTTAAGTTGTATGCACATTAAAAAACCTGAGTTTTAATTATTAAGCTGATTTTTTCCCCCTGAGATTCTTGAAGACACTGGCATATTGAAAAGAAAAAAAAAGAAAAAAAGAAAAAAAATCCTTCTCCTATGAGTACAGATTAACTGAAGGGTGCATTTTTATGTCCGCTTTGGAAATCACCTTAATTTTGCCATTTTCCCCCCAAACTTATCTCTGGCTTAAAGGATACCACTGAAAATGAACAAGACTTATAAATAAGAATAGAAATTAGATACCCACCTGTGAAGGTGTACTGGTAAGTTCCATCTTTTCTTGTGATTTCTCCTTGGCTAGTCGAGCAGCTTCTTTAAATTCCTGAAACTTTTCTGCAAACTAAATGTATAAAGACTATAGACATTAACCAAATAAAAACAGGTCGATTTCAATTTTGCCCACTTTTATCTTCGTTTTCTTCCATTTTACCGAATAGCTGACTCTTACACAAGCCAATAAGCCCTCAAATCAATTACAGGTGTAATATGAAAATGACGGGAAAATAAGCCTAATATCAAACATTTGCTTGTGCACCATAGAGTACTCTGACAAATCTCATTTAAAAACATCATGATACAACGAAGCTAGAGTTTGGTCTCAGATAGCTTACACATGTCCCTCCTTGGTTGCTCATATATATTTAATAAGACCAAGGGGTGAGGGTACAGTTTGGGAGTATAATCAGCAAGGATACTATGTTTGTGTATCATGGAGAAAATTAAATCTTTTAAGTATCCACTCCTAAACATCTCTGTGTTTGGAGCATGTTTTTAACTTTTACTAGAATATAAGCTGTGTATTATATAATGCATTTCATTTTTAACAATACAAATAGCAACATTTACTACTGTCCCTAACTGACATCACTAAAACTTCATTTCCAAAGATTCCTAAACAGCTAATGCACAGCAGCAGAAAGGAGAAGCATGACCCCACAAAGGTCTTCACGATTGGTAACAATCAAAAAAAATTACTGTACATGAAATGTTAATTCTTAGGAATCCATAAGAATCTAATAAACATCATGGCCACAAACAGTATCTATTTATGCACTAGAAGTGGAAACGAGTCTACCACTGTTCTCAGAGAGACCAAGTTAGGGCTACAAAATACCCAAATTAAAAAATCCAAAATCTCTGTGCAACTTAAAATATCTGTTAGAGCTGACAATAAAGATATGAAATTATAGTTCCCTCCTCAAACCCCCTGATTTCATTTCCATTTCGGGAAGGAAAGCTTAGGAAGGAAAGGCCCATGATACTCCGACCTGCCACAGGGAGATGGAGGAAGGTCAAATTGGAGTTGTTATCACAAAGTTCTTTCCTACTTTAAACCTTATTACCCCTACCTACAACTGGTACATCAGGGAACTGAATCTGCATAAATATACTTCTCTAAGTGAAGAGAGCATCTCCTTATTGTTAAAAAAAAAATCTGAATACAGAGCTACAAAGGTCTCACTCATATTGCTGGAGATGAAATAAAATCAAAACTAGTTAATTTCTCTTTATATAATTTGAAGAAGTGCACATAGTTTTTCTTACACTAATTTGGCATTCTATAGAAGTTAATTTTTACAACTCTTCTCAACTTCATGAAGACCCATGCTACTACTAATTTTTATAGGCTTAGGTCCCCATGATAACAAAATACAACTTGGTAAGCACTCTGTCAATCCAAGCACAGCTGGAATTTTCCTCATACATCAACCTCAGGAGACCACACATTTCCTTCCGTGCTGCTGCTCTCCCTGATTTTGAGAGGCTCTTGTCTAGAACTGCCTTCACAGCCTTCTTCAAACCTTTATGATGTTTGACGTATAACTGTTTCACGTACAGTTTTTAATGATAAAACAAGCCAGAATATTTACATGCTTGCTTCAACTATAAAAGATTACATACTCCTTTGGGTCCCTTACAGCCTACAAAGCACCAACATTAGCCTTCAAGGTGGCTTGGAAAGTAAGTCATGATTTTGTCATCGCTGGGCCAAAACATTCTGAAGAGACTGATCATAGACTTGGACCAAGTCTAGTGAATAAATAAACTAGAGTTGTCTCCTAATAGTCATTTCACCCTCAGAACACTAGGATTCACTAGCAGTAAGTTTGGTCAAAAAGCAAATGTTTGTTAACTTTAAAGAGGAAAAATAAAATTGTTTATATATAAAACCCATTCTCAGAGAAAAGATGGGATGAGAGGAGCCAATATGACTGACAGAATTTAATAAACTATTTCTTTACCACATTAGCTATCTGCCCAGTAACTTGAAAGACATGGTGAAAAAAAAAAACTTAATTTATAGTCAGAATTACTTAGGCTTAAAAATCATTTCATGCAGGTTTCAGAAATTAATCCACAATTTAGTTCCTTTGTTGTCAAGAAATTCAGCAAATGTAATATAATTACAGTTTTAATTTATTTGCTATAGGCTTTAATAGATTATTTCAAAAGAAAAGCTCCAAAAAGGTTCTGAGTAAGAGCAAAAATATTAGAATAACTGTGTAATTTCCTAAGGGAACTGTTTATGGAGGGGCAATGCTTAACTAGATGACTGTGTCCCTGTTATGTTGAAATACTTTGAGTCTAGAACTTATTCCTTTACCACAGTTCAGGAAATGTATTTAGAGAATATGATGGGTGTTAGAGAAATGAAATCAGGTAACACTTGTTTGTTTTAATCATCTTACAGAGAATGACTTATAATCACCAAGGCAAAACTTAAAAGTCATAAAATTGAGCATTAAAGTGTAATTTATATCAAAAATTTAACAAAAGCACTTGAAAACAACAGTGTTAAGGAAAGTTCACAACTAAAACAAAAGCAAACAAAGATTATTTTAATTATTGAACTATCTTATAAACTCAAGTCAATAAATATTCACAAAAGGGTAAGTTTTTTTTTTTAAATAACTGATTTTTAAGACTGAGTGATTTCTGTAATAAATAGCTTAGGTTTAACTTAAGTATTAACAGAGTGCATCTAACAAGAGCCTAAATACCCTACACTTGAGCAATTTCAACTCTCAAGCCATCAGATTCTATGTATACCAAATCATAGGTAACATGTTTCAAATGTAGGGTCATCCTTTTAACAAAACACTTTAAACACAGCAGTTTTAACCATAAATCTTTAGGTCTGGTAAGCATAAAATCTGAAGAGCAAAAGTGAGTAATCCTCACCCCCCTGATCTTATTATCCTGAGATTGTTTCCTTTTCCTTATAAACTTTTTCTGTGTGACATTCACAAGAATTCAAGGTGCTGCTGGTAAGAACACTGCATGGCTTTTGCTTATATGCAGACAACTGTTTTACTTCCAATATCTAGCCTGGTGATGCTCTGTATTTCACCAGCCCCTCTGACCACAGTAATTCACTTGGTCAGTTCTGAGAACTCTTCATGGTGTCTATTAGACTGTATGCTGTATTGCATCAGATTGCTCAGAGTAATTCTCACCCAGATAACGCACCACTTTCCTAAACACAGGAATTCTATATGTGCCTGCTATGATGCCAAAAGGCAGAAATCTAAAATCACTATCAGCTTGAGTTTTCATAATCCAGAAGAACTTAGTGTCTACCTATCTTGCATAACATCTTCAACCAACGGTGTTAACTCCTCAGCAAAGTCCATTCTGAAGTGATAATCCCTTTCTTTTATTTCCTATCACATAGAGAGTTAACCACACAAATCCTTCTCAATCCACGGTGACCATTTTTAATGTATACAATAAATTTTTCAATTGACGAGGAATCCAATGATCTCTTACTTTTTGCTCTAAAGTCACTAAAGTTGTTCTGAGAATATCAAAAAAATTTCTCTTGCATTTTACACTCTCCATTTTCTGTTATATATTTAAGACATCTGACTTGAAAATGCAGATTTCCTCTCAGATCTTATGATTTAACTTACTTTTGAAAGATGATGCTCAGAGGAGAACCCCAGTCCATAAACAGTATTTGCTCGGCTATCGGCCCATTGGCCAAACTTCTGAGATGTTTTAGTAAATGTCATGTTTGGGGTGATGGTGCTGTTAATTATTGCCTGAAAAATAAAACAAGTATGAGCAACCAGCAAAAAATTAGCAAACAGGCATTTAAGCACAGGACTTTTTAGTTACATATGAACTTAAGATTCCTATTGAGACACAATGTTAAATACATAAAGACAGAGAAATAGTTCTTAACATTATAAGCGACAGGGTGGACATATGGTAATAATAGAACTATAAGTATAATGGCACTCTATCACAAATTTCAATACTTCACAATCAAAGTAAGTTTTCCTGTGATGCAAGAAATTTTAAAGAGTTTTTAATGTGGTCAGTTCTTCCCTTTGAACACTTAGGATCAATATCTATTAATTTTGGATGATATTCACTGAAAGCCAGTAGGTTTTAATAGTTGTTTATTTGAAAGCAAGTTTTCCCTCTCCAAAGAGTCTTCCAAAAATGAATACAGCAACAGAACAAATTTTCTATTTGGACACTTTTCTAAAATCCATAATTAAGAATTTTCTTAAAGCCAACTTATCCAAAATACATTATGATACAAAAAAGACTTTCAATCATTTAATACATTTTCCTTTATTCAAGGGAAAAACAAACTCTTAAATATATGCTTTACTTCTTCACATACAAAGTGGTATAAAATCACGGCAGTGAGAATCACTATCATTTCTGTTTAACACATAGTTTCTTAGAAAACTAGTACTTAACTATATTAAATATTAACTTTGGTGACCACTATAATAAATTTCAACTATTCTTATAACATACTAACTTAAGTTCATTCATCCCTGTGCCAGCACTACAGAAGTGTAGAATCGGTTTTAGTTAAGTAGCATAATGACTTTGTAACTGAGATCGAGGTTACAAAATGGTTCTAATAATAATAAAAATAAACATGTTATCAAATCCATAAGCAGTTATTTGGTGAACTATTAAATGTGAAACAAAAAAATCAATCATTTTCAGAACAAGGCTAAATCTGTTTACCACATAAACAACAGTATAAATGTAAATATTTATGAGCTATGCAGGTATTGATGAAGTTATAATAATGAATGTATGACACTTGTCCTACTAAAGTAGATATAAAAGTGGTTCCTTGCTTTCAATCTCACAGACAGTAGACATAGTCTCTGTTGTTACATGAGAGCCTTTATTCTTGATAAGCATTTTTATCTCTGACAAAATTTATATACTAATATACTGCTTTACCCTTCAGTTCAAAAGCTGTTTTCCCTAGCATGTCATTTTTGATCCTGTAAAGTGTGGTTAACAACTGCTCTAACTCGTAGGGTTGTCATAGAATGAAAGACTAAGAGGGACAGAATATATTAACAAATGGCAAGGAATCATTTGGATATTGAACTTTTTGTGTGTGTGTTAGTACCTATTAAATGCCTAGCACAATTCTAGGAACTTGAGGTACAACGATGAGAGGCAATATAATTGTGGATTACATTCCAGCACAAGAATAGTCAGTCAATGAACAGGTAAACAAGTAGCTGACCAGTGAAATTTCAGAGTGTTAAGTGCCATGAAGACCACAGACCAGGATGGGATAAAGACTGAGAGGCAAGAAGGTAAGGGCTGGCAAGCACTACTTTATTATTTCTTTTTTATTATTTCTCTGAAGTTGCAAGGATTTGTCCTTTTCTGGCCTATTTTGGGGGAAGAGGAGGAAGCTAATTAGCTATATTTATTCATTTATTAACAGAGGTACTGCAGATTGAACCCAGGACCTCGTACATGCTAAGCACGTGCTCTACCACTGAGCTACCCCCTCCCCATTCAAGCACTGCTTTGGATTTGGATGGTCCTTGAGTGTTCCCTCTGAGTGGAGCTCTGAGTATGTCTAAGGAGATAAGGGTGTTTTACAGGTGATCCTAGTAACTCTCACACAGCAGGCAGTCACAGGCTTTATAAGGCATATAAGAAGGGACCCATGTGCTGCTGGTTACCAGCCGTCTGTTTTAGCTATTTTAAATGAACTTCTTCTGCTTTTAAGAGTTCCACTTTAATCCCCATTTTGAAACTCTCCTTGCCTACATATGACTTGTTCTGGAATTCTTTCATCAGTGAAGAAAACTTAAAAATGACAGATGATTCCACAGTTACAGTTATTTATCAGATTTATTTGAATAGAATGCTACTATGAATCCATCTAAAAGAAAAATTTTAGTTCTTTAAAATATATCTCTCAATCTTAGAGCTCTTGTCTTTTCAAGGAAAAGAGACAGAAATGCTGTGTCATTACCGACCATATAGTGCCCTGATTCCGGCCCTCGGCCTTGCTGGTGTCTCTGCAGCATGATTAGAAAACCTTCAAGCAAACTACATGCACTGTAGAGGCCCTAAGTGAGAACAAATGGACGCTTTCTAATCAAGGGCACCTAAGGTTCTTCCAGTCCATCATGTTGTGCAGGAATAGAAGTGGGGGTGGGGAGGAGAAAAACACTCATTTAGCTGCATCAAATAAACCACTACTGCTTACCAGAAAACTACTCCTGTGGGAAACTGCAGTAGTTAATAGCACTGGTTTAGAAAAGTAACTAGAAAATAGAAAATGTGTAAGAAAATTTAACTCTGGTACAGACAGTAGATTTTGTTCAAAGAAACAAAAAAACAACAACTTTTCACAAGAGTTATATAAGAGCCTAATAATTACAAGCTGCAAAGTATATTCAAAAATGGGATAGACAGAAGCAATAGTTCATACTGCTTCAGAAGGAAGAATACACGAGGATTATTTCATCACAATGGACATGGGACTAATTTACTTTTATATGTCATGTGACTGTCGTCTCTAATAAAAACCACATCTTATCTGTGGTTTGGGCCAAGAGAGAAATACAGATTATAGAGAACTGAAAGTTTGAGTCAGGGGGAAGATATAAACACTCTAGGGTCTGAGATTATAATAACTAATATCTGTCAATTTCATGAACAGTTACAAAATGTGACAAAATTATTCTTTATTAAATAAAGCTTCATAGAAATTAACTACTGCTATTCTGCAAGTCCTTTAAATCCTGAGTAAAAATGAAAAGAGGATCAATTACTCAAATAAATACACCTTAGTCACTTACATGCAAGACAAAGTGCAAATAGCACCTTGGGCCTATAATCTAGTTAAGGAGAAAAGGAATGAGCATACAGAAAAAACACACAGGAAGTTGAACATTAAATTATCTTTTAGTCCCTCATACAATACATAATTAAAAGCCTATTATTAATAATAACAATTATTATCAGTGTTTGTACAGTGATTACTATACATACTTTAAGTGCTTGTGTTCAAAATAATTTATTTAATCTTCATGATAATCCCATGACGTAATGATGTAGGTATTCATATGAATTCTTTTTTACAGATGAGAAAACTAAGGCATGAAGACATTAACTATCTCGCTCTAGATCACATGGCTAGTAAGTAGCAAAGTAAGACTTCAAACCAGACAGTCCAGCTCTAGAGTCTGTGCTCTTAGCCCTACACTGAACTGGGAAATTTTCCTGGGGGTGAAAAGGTCTCATGGCATCAGGGAAGCTAGAAGGAGAAGAGTGGAAGCCTCATCTTCCTACACACTATCTCCAGAAGTTAATGTTTGGTATTTACCTATGTGTGTTATTCAGAATTCATTGAGGGCATACTCTCCATCAGGCACTGAGCTAAGTAGGTGCTTTGTAGATATTAACTCAGTGCTTACAACTACCAGCACTGACGTGAGAACAATGAGGCTGAGAGAAGTAAACCCATAATTTGCCCAAAGTCAAAAACTTAGCAGATGATAGAGTTGAGATGTAAACTCAGGCAGTCCATGCTCTCAAACATTTTACTATCTGCCTCTCCTAAAAGATAGAAACAGGTCTTATCCATTTGCTTCTCTTCTGAATAATGGATGTCAGCTTTATTATTGAATTTAATATTAAAGACTTCATATGAATTAGGGATACTGAACTGTCTACTAGGCTATGGAAGCACATCTGAAAAGAATTCTTGTTCCTTCCTGGCTTGCATGCTCCAAGAGTAGAAACTGTGTCCATTCTGTTTGCACTATATTCCCATCACCTAGCATAATGCCTGACATAACAGACACACAATGAATATTCATCAAACTGACCTCAAATTTGTAGAATATTTTGGCATACAACTCTCTCTGTATACATGGTGGTTAATCCAAGTAGTTTACTGGGTGAAAAAGTTGATACCCTAAGAACGATCAATTTTGTTTTTCAAGAGGTAACTTTTTAAAACTCAAAAGAAAATAATGAAGATAAAAATCTTCTGAATAAAACTGAAGTGTATACTGTATAAAGCAAAACAGCAAGGTTATTTAAAGCAAATGTAACTTACCTTTGAGCCGTCTAAACTGATTATCCTATACACGTTTCTTGTGCTGTCATAGAAATAAGACACAGTAACTGCGTGCTTGCTGGTGGGTACCCAGTTCTTCTTTGTGTTTGGGTCGATCTGGAAGACATGAGCTCGGGTGCTGAAGATAGGTTGTTCCCTATTGGGGAGAAAACAAAATGATAGATTGAAAGCAGTCGATTTTATTCCACTGGACAACAGAACATGGAAAGAGGGAGGATGATTCATACCACTTAAACAAAAACTCCCACATCTTTGAAAATAAGAGAAACTTTCTCTTATATTTGAATATTCTAAGTATTCAATCCTAAGTTTCTTTAAAACAATTACAATCTTTATTATTTGAAAATTCTGTATTTGTGAATTTGCCTACTCAATAAAATGCATTTGTAACCCCAAAGTCCATACTTGAAGTACTTTCTTAGTCTCTTTCAGTGACCTGACATGCATGTTTCCACCTGAGGTTGATCAAGGCAATACTCTGCCTTCTTGTTTCCGTTCTCACACTATGAACAAGTGTCCCTTTTGCAATCTATTAGCGCCATGAGTTTTGCATTCTTGTGCTTTTTGTTGGTGCTTTCACTGTTTCAAATGGCCCCCAAGCAGTGCTGAAGTGCTGCCTGTTCCTAGGTGCAAGAAGGCTGTGATGTGCCTCATGGAGAAAAAATGTTACATAAGCTCTGTTCAGTCATGCGTTACGGTGCTTTTGGCCGTGAGTTCAATGGTAATTAATCAACAATATACATTAAATAAGGTGTCTTTAAATGGAAACACAAATCAAACAAGGTTATGGATTGATTGGTTGATGAAAATGTTGTGGCCAGAAGCTCACAGGAATCCAACCCTGCATTTCCCCTAGGACAACGGTTCAATATTCACTAATTCAATGTTTGTGGTGTCTTTATAGAACAAAACCACTGCAAATAATTAGAATTGACTATGCCCTGCTAAAATACAAGTATCTTATATATATGTGATTCTTACTAAATTAAAAGTTTTTACCCATTTAAAACTACATTTTTCCACAGTTAAGGATACCATCAACAAAATGAAAAGACAACCTACAGAATGGGAGAAAATATTTGCAAATGATGCGACCAACAAGGGACTAATTTCCAAAAGCTCATACAGCTTAATACCAAAAACAAAAACAAAACAAGCAACCCAATCAAAAAATGGGCAGAAGATCTAAATAGATATCTCTCCAAAGACGACATCCAGATAGCCAACGAGCACATGAAAAAATGCACAACATTACTAATTGTTAGAGAAATGCAAATCAAAACTACAATGAGGTATCACCTCACACCATTCAGAATGCTTATTATTAGAAAGTCCCTAATAAATGCTGGAGAGGGTGTGAAGAAAAGGGAACCCTCTTAAATTGTTAGTGGGAATGTAAATTGGTGAAGCCACTATGGAGGGCAGTATGGAGGTTCCTTAAAAAACTAAAAATATAGTTACCATACGATCCAGCAATCCCACTCCTGGGCATATATCAGGAGAAAAATATAATTCAAAAGACATATGTACCCCCAAGGTGCATAGCAGCACTATTTACAATAGCCAAGACATGGAAACAACCTAACTGTCCATCGACAGATGAATGGATAAAGAAGATGTGGTGTATACATACATACAATGGAATACTACTCAGCCATAAAAAGAATAAAATAATGCCATCTGCAGCAACATGGATGGACCTGGAGATTGTCATTCTAAATGAAGTAAGCAGAAAGAGAAAGAAAAACAGCATACGATATCATTTAAATGTGGAAACTAAAACAAACAAACAAAAAAACCCCACAAATGAACTTATCTACAAAACAAAAACAGACTCAGAAACATAGAGAACAAACTTACAGTTATCAGGGGGTAAATGAGGTGGGAAGAGATAAATCAGGAGTAGGAAAATTGCACCCCTTGGGGAGTGATGGAAACGTTAGCTATCCTGACTGTAATGGTGGTTTAATAGGTATATATATCCATCAAAATGCATCAAATTGTACATCTGAAATATGTGTAGTTTACTGTACAGGAATTATACCACAATAAAGGTATTAAAAAAAACCTACATTATTCTGGTAGCAGGTAAGTAAATTACTGGAAAAGTTTATGTTCAATATAATCCCTATGACACTGAAAAGTGTAAGGTAAACAAAGTAGCCCATCATTACAGTCCGTTTTACTTAGATCAAGTAAGGCCTTAAAGACAAACAATAGAGATTTTTTTAAAATTATAACTTCAGTTACCAAAATGATTCAAAAATATATATTCAAAATATGATCATTAGTTTTTTTTAGTCTGAAAAACAAGCATGAGGTAATCTGTATGTAATAGAAGCATTACAATGCAAAATTTTCCGAGTTTTCAGTAAAAATTCTCTAAGAGCATTTACTTTTCTTTTTTTGAGCCCAAATAAAGCTTGTTTCTTTCATTTACATAACACCTTTTTTCCTAAAGCAGCTTAAGGTCCTAATGAGAATTTTAACTGTTATTATTTAATGTTAAAATTAAACAAATTAATTTTTTTTAATTTTAAAGAATTAAAATTTTTTTCAACTTTAAATTTAAAGGGAAAGGAGAATATAG
Source organism: Camelus dromedarius (assembly GCF_036321535.1). Classification (NCBI taxonomy): domain Eukaryota; kingdom Metazoa; phylum Chordata; class Mammalia; order Artiodactyla; family Camelidae; genus Camelus; species Camelus dromedarius. Next base: position 52,819,969 of record NC_087438.1, read on the forward strand.
AAAGGAGAGAAATTAGAAAACAATCAAGGCAAATCTTGGTCTTTAGCAAAATGACCCTTCAGGTTAATAATGATGGGCTGGGTGTCACACGTCTCCTACGATTTACTTCAGTCCTGGGAGAGCTGTTAGGAGAGGGAGGTACCTTCCCTGTGTGTAACCTGGCTCTCTGCAGTTTTATTTCTGGAAACCTCCATAACAACTGTTCCTACTCAAGAATCTCTTTCGAAAGGAAGTGTACATTTTATGTCCCTCCCTAAAGCAGAAAGTCATCACTTCTGGCTTAACTGCCATTAAGCAGGGGATCATTTAACAAATAATTATGAATAATTTGGCAGGCACTACGCCGGGGATAGAGAATTCTTCCCAATTAGGTCTTATTCACTCTCCTCCCCTGGCCTTTCATGGCAAGGCTGTTGCTACATGTACGTGACCTTCCTGAAGCCCTGCGACCTCTGCAATTCTTTTTTTCACCTTTTAATTTAAAAGTTCTAAGCTTCAGTGACTGTGGCTAGTCCTAATGCACAGGGCAATTCATTCACACAAAATTCTACTTATTAAGATATGTAAGGAAGGGTAAGTGGGCCACTCTAGACTTTATTGACTTGATACTTTTTTTTTTCATTTGACAGGGGGTAAATTTCTAGATAGTGTAGGCTGATAATTATAAGAATGTGTGCTAATAAACATATTTTCCAAAAAATTAAATTTGTTAAGACAATGATACTGGTTTCGGAAGACTTACATGACCAATCATCAAATCCTTACTCAACAGAATTGCAATGTTTTGAGTCCAATAAATACTTCCCACACCATTATTAATTTACACAATGTAATTAATCTGCACAATTATCCCACACAATTCCCTTCTGAATAAAAATCTTTAGGGTAAACTAGCTATTTTACAAGCAAATGACATTTGCCATCAACTAAATACACTGCTTTCTTCAATTCTTTTCTGAAAAGCTGATTTCTTAAAGAAAGTTATAGTTCAAGATTTTGGTGGTCAAAAGCCTTACCATCAAGATCTGGGTGACAAAGACTAGGAAAACAATTGTATCGCTGATACAGGGAACAGAATTCCTAGAAGTAACAAAGATGTTACTACATTTATCAGGGCATACAAATAAGCGATTCAAACTTTTATTGAGTATCTCTACATGCCAAAAACAGACAGAATTGGTCTTTGCCCTTGAAAAGTTCAGTTTGGTGAGGGAAGACAGATGTGTTGAAAAATAAAATGCTCTTCTGAGGAATCTCCATACTGTTTTCCATAACGGCTGCACCAAACAACATTCCCACCAACAGTGTAGGAGGGCTCCCTTTTCTCCACAGCCTCTCCAACATTTATTGTTTGTGGACTTCTTAATGATGGCCATTCTGACTGGTGTGAGGTTATACCTCATTGTAGTTTTGATGTGTATTTCTCTGATAATTAGCGATATTGAGCAGTTTTTCATGAGTTATTTGTATGTCTTCATTGGAGAATTTCTTGTTGAGGTCTTCTGCCCATTTTTGGATTACATTGTTTATTATTAAGTTGTATGAGCTGTTTATCTATTCTGGAAATTAAGCCCTTGTCAGTCTCATCTTTTGAGAATATTTTCTCCCATTCCATAGGTTGTCTTTTTGTTTTGCTTATGGTTTCCTTTGCTGTGCAAAAGCTTGTAAGTTTAATTAGGTCCCATTTGTTTATTTTTACTTTTATTTCTATTGCCTGAGTAGACTGCCCGAGGAGAACATTGCTAAGATTTATGTCAGAAAATGTTCTGCCTATGTTTTCTTCTAAGAGGTTTATAGTGTCTTGTCTTACCTGGGCATATATCCAGAGGGAACTTTAATTCAGAAAGGTACATGCACCCCAATGTTCTCAGCAGCACTATTTACAATAGCCAAGACATGGAAACAACCCAAATGTCTATCAACAGATGAATGGATAAAGAAGTTTGGTATATTTATACAATGGAATACTACTCAGCCATAAAAAATAGTAAAATAATGCCATTTGCTGCAACATGGATGGACCTGGAGGTTGTCATTTTAAGTGAAATAAACCATAAAGAGAAAAACACCACATGATATCACTTATATGTGGAATCTGAGAAAGAAAAAAAAAAGACAAATGAACTTATTTACAAAACAGAAAGAGACTCACGTAGAAAGCAAATTTATGGTTACCAGGAGGGGAAGGAGGTGGGAAGGGATAAATTGGGAGTTCGAGATTTGCAGATACTAACTAATACATATAAAGTAGATAAACAACAAGTTCATACTATGTAACACTGGGAACTATATTTAATATCTTGTAGTACTTTATGGTGAAAAAGAATATGAAAACAAATATATGTATGTTCATGTATGACTGAAGCATTATGCTGTACACCAGAAATTGACACAACACTGTAAACTGACTATTCTTGAATTTAAAAAAACTACTCTCAAATATTAAAAAATAAATAAATAAAATGCTCTTCACCATGATAAATTCTCTGAAAATAAGTGGGTAAGAGCTACTGTGGAGAAACTGATGCCTCAGGAGAGTCTGAAACAAAGTATGGCACAGCAGTGAGAGGACACAGTACAACAGCATGTGTAGCAAGAATGTTAGTGAGTATGAGGGCCTTTGAAGGATGAGTCTAGGGATAAAGAGAGAAGCTAGTTCATGAGGGTACCCACTGGAAGGTACTGAGAGATGTAAGAAGGGAACAGCTTTGCACTTTAGCAAGATAAATTTGGTAGCACTGAAGAGGGTGGACTTGAGGGAAACAATATGGGACACAGGGATGCTAGTCAGACCCTTATGAAGAATTCCAAATATTAAAAAAAATAAAGAGGACAGGAGGTTATGGAGTAAAATGAAGACATGAGGAGGGATTAAAGGTAAATTTAGAAAGTAGAATCAATAAGATTAAGTAACAGTTTGGATGTAGGACAGTGGTTCATCAAACGTGAGTTGTCTTCCAGGAGACATTTCACAAAATCCAGAGGCACAGTTGGTGGTCCCAACTGAGGGAGACTGCTACGAGCTTCTAGTGGCAAGAGACCAGGAATGTTGCTAAACATCTACAATGCACAGGACAGCCCCCCATAACAAAGAATTATCCAGCCAAAAATACCTACAGTGCCAAGGTTAAGAAATAATGATGTAGGAGATGAAGGAGGAACCTGAGTCTCCTGGGGTTCCAGTTTGAATGACTGAAAAGAAGACAGTGCCACTAGGCAAGATGGTAAACAGAAAATAAAGTCTGGAATTTGGGGAATAGCAGGGGTGAGGATGAGCTCAGTTTTGACCAAGTTCAGATGCCTACAGGGTATGCATGTAAAACTGTCAGGAACTTAAAATGGTAGTTTGGAGCTCAGTAGAGAAAACCAGGGTGGAGTGAAAATCATCAAGAGATCTTACAACTAGTCTGTTTAAGGTAAATTTCATCACTAAACATGTGGATAAATTTCATTTTAGAGAAAAGCTATAGAAGCAGCAGTAGAGAAGCTATACCTGAAACCTTAAAGCTCTTATCTTAAAAGGATCTCTAAAAGCATCTGACACCGATTATTCCAAGTGTCCAAATGTTAAAGTTAATACTTTTTCAAATAAACTGGATAGCACTCATAAAAAAAGGTTAGACACACTACTTCCTTTATAACAAGTCACACAAATATTAACTGCATCAAATACCAGCATTTTCCAAAGTATGTTCTATGGAAAATAGCCCTAGAATTGAGTGTTCTGTGTTTAAATAAGTTCTGCAAACACTGTGTTATGTTCCATTTTTAAATATTTATAATGCACGTTAATATGTTAAAGGTTCTATGAAATCCTGCTGTAAAGAAACTCATTTCACCCTGAATAACCCAGCATGCAACAAAACGATCTGACTCCAGAATTCTTTTTCATTAATACAGCAACATCTCATAACTTATATTTACAATCACAGTATGAGAATCAAAAGATAAATTTTGAGGTAAATACATCTCACCAAAAGCTGATCTGTGTATTCTACTATATTTATTGACATTACTGTCACTAGAAAATATATACAAAAGACATAATAGAAAATTGAGGCTTATTTAGTAATGACTGTAAAGTTATTTCATAAATAGATATAACAACACAAACTCTCCTAAGAAATTAAACATTAATCTAAAAATTAATTTTAAAAGCAAAGAGATTTTGGCATGAAATGCTTTAAACCAGTTTAGAAAAACAAAACTAAACCCACACACACACTTTAATCCTAGAGAATAATCTACTTTGTAATTTCTTATATCAATAATCAAGACAATGAGTGGTTCAAATGACCTCACTGTTAAAAGTAAAGGTTACTGAAGTATTTTCCAGAAGGTTCATAAAATAATTCTAGAAAGACTGGTATAAAAATAATTCTGAAGGTCTTAATCATGGGCAAATACTCTGTAAAAGAACTATACTCCGTGATGGACTCTCCAACTTAATATGGATGCAGAAAATTGGAAGAATGTAAGTATAAGATGACCCTGAGGAAAACCCAGTAAAAATCAGAATTTTGTTTTAGAAATAAAGTTTATTCAAACTCATAAAAATTGACATAAAGAATTACTATATTTAACTCTCAGGCATTTGTGTAATAAGCAAGAAATGAAGATCATGAAAAACTGAAGCAAAACAAGAAGACTATTTGCCAAAAGATACGTAAGTTCTAGATCTAAGGAAACAATCAAAAAGGTAACATTTGTCATTTGGATAGCTTGGATTAAAAAAAAATCAATGACAATAATTTTTAAAAATTACTACTGAAGTCTGTATTTTTGCAAACATTACGTGATTACTCAATAAACTTTTCTTCTAAGGAAATGCAAAAGTATGGGTCCAATACATACAACCAAGCCCAAGGGAATAAAGAATAATTATACATTCCTGCTCTTCTTTTAATGCCTAGCTTACCAATACCCTTTTCACATATGTAAATACAATTAGATATTGCAGCAAATGGGGATATGAAGAAAGTTATGGTTTCAAATAATTCCCTTTCTACTTAATTTTCCAAAAGAAAGCAGCCTGACAGAGGTATAAGAAACAAGGTGGATAACAGCTCCCACTGAGAGTTTGACTCTGTTACAGACACTACTGGCTGACTATCCACCAAGCATTGCTCCTCGCTCCTTCCTAACACACCTCAGATAGTGTTCTGCGGCTCTACCCTCCTCCACATGACTGTGAGCTTCACTAAGATAATCAAAGCAATCCCATTCTCCTTGCTGGAAATCTGTTTAGGAATGGACCTCTGAAGCAATTCTGGTTAATGAGATAATGAGGCAAAGTTTGCCAGAAGCTTCTGGGTACACTCTCAAAAAGATACACACATAAAAAGGGATGTTCTCTTAAATAATGTTGTTTGCAGTGACATCGGCCCTGAAGAGTCACCTTAGTACTGTGAGGACAACTAACCTAAAAACAAAGCCAACATTGTGAAGACAAGATATGGAAAGACCAAGAATCTGGTTCCTTGATTATGTCATTGAATCAGTGAATCAGCCTCTAGGCTTTTAATGTGATATGTTTCCTAATTGTTCCAGGAAGTTGTCATTTTTAAAAGTTACCCAAATAATAACTGGAGAAAGAGATCTACATATAATAAACTCTGCAATAACATGCTCCCCAATAAAATGTGACTGGTGGTCTTCCAGAACTGGTCATTCATCAACTTCGTAGCACAGACCCAAAGTATACACAATTAGATTTTTATGGCCTCATTTAATATTGCAGAGGTAATCAAGGGAAAAACTTGTAAGACTAAGTGAATGAGATGGGTGGGAGGAAGAAATGTGGAAATGGTGAAAGTTCACTATCAATTGACTTTTTGGCTAAAAGGATTTAATATCCAAAGCTTTTCATCAAGAAATAGTGGTGTAACAGCATAGTAGAGATATGCAGGCAACTACCAAAAGAAATAAAAATTAGAATTTTTAAAAGCAGTTGCCTGTGGGGATGGGTCTAGATGAAGGAAGAAATGAGATGGGAAACTAGGACTTGTCTTTACAAAGCTTTAAGTAATATTTAATTTTTTTTAACTTGTACCAGTACTAAAAGATTATCTTAAGTGGCGCTGTGGAGGAAGCTACACTTACATTACAATTAATGCTGGGAAAAGAATGCTTTAGAGGTCACTTTTGAAGCCTGCCAAAGAACCATACAGTAAGTGACAATTTCTAATAGCTTGGAACTCAACTAACGTAACAGTACATGGATGAAAGCATTCTTATTGTTCATAAAGAGGAATAAAGGGAAAGCAGGAGAGGACCAGGAATCCAAACATGCCCAACTATGGGACTCGAAGGGCTGAAGGTATGTCTACTTCCTGGAGAAAATACCCTCCTTTGTTAGAAGTAAATACACAGGAAGTAAGACCAAAAAAAGTCTACCTTTAGCTTGGTTTCTGGGGTTTGAGGTGGCAAGAGAAGCTGGACAATACTTGTTAAGGCCAAAAGGACATAAGCAAGGATAAGATAAGGGGTGGGGATAGACATTAATGGACATTTAACTTCAGACGTAATGCTTGAAGAATTTAGTTTTGGTGCCATTGTGAGCTGGCACAGACGTCTTCAGACAAGCTGGAGCTCAATTACTGGAATTTCCTCAAAAGAATTGTCTCACACTAGTTAATAATACAAATTGTAATTCCACTGGATTATCACTGACTGGTTCAAATCCTCTCCCACCCCACCCCCAAGTTCTACTCCCCCCAATACATGCTTGTAAGAAAAATCTTATTGACTGTAATAGCTGTATTGATGCTGCTCAAAGATTATAACTGCATTATTACCAACTATGCATTCCCATTACCATCTTATGTATTTAACTGGTGATTACTTATCCATGTTTAATGTTCTTTAAAACAAACCCACATACTGACTGTGAGAAAAGCAAGGCTTAGTCTACTGACTACCCCACATAGTTGTACTGCAAGAACGCCATCTAGTGATGAACCAAAAACATAGCCGGTGTATGTCCTTTTAAACTTCTAGGTTACCAATACAGCAAATAACAAAATTGTAAAGGACATTGTTATAACATAGGTATAAAGACTTAAAATGTGAAACCACTAACTACAAAACGTCTTTTCTGGAAGAATTTTTTTTAAAGTGTGTCATCTGAATTCTCTGGTCTTTTAATTACTTGCACATTCAAACAAAAAACTTTTAGAAAATCATTGTTCCACAACTGCTCATCAGAAATACTTTCATGATGTCAAGTATTTGAATTAATTAGTATATCTGAAGAAAATGTAATCAAATAAGTTTACGTTTTCAGTTTGGAATCTATCGTGATTAAATTATAAAACTAAAACAGTAATAACACTTTTTACATTCTTTACATACCAGCCCTCATTTTATGAGGTGTTTTTTGTTTTTTTTTAAAATCAATCTCAATCCTTTCATTAGGCCATAGCACTAGTTATTAAAAGGGGTTATAGTACTTATTTACATTGGGCGCTTAATCAGTAGCAACAATTAACAGATCAAAGGAATATGCTGAAATTCATAGTAAAGAGCAAGCAAACCCACTCAATGTACATATTTAAGCAATACCTTCAATACATAAAGAATCTGGCTTGCTATTTATTAAACAACTTCCAAGTGACATCATCTCTGCCCCACTTCCCCATTTAAAACCCTATTCATTTCAGACAAAATACATGGTGTTTTAAAATACATCGAGAGGTATGCCTGGTAACTCAATTACACTTAAAATCAGTATTATACTTTCAATTACACTAGACTTTAAACATTCTTCTTTTCCCAGATGATTTCCACTAAATACAGCTAAATTCTGAGAACTCACAGTATACACTAGGGAAATCTAAGGAAAATAGCCTCCTGTTAATGAGAATTTAATTCTTGTTAACGTATGTGGCACATAAAAACCAAAAATAAGTACTCTTCTAGTAGACATCCAGTTCCTAAAAACTTTTAAAGTGAATTAAATGGCAAAAGATTATTTAAGTTCTAATACCAACAATATTTCAAGAAACAATAACACTCTTAAGTACTCTTCTCCTTTACACTTAGTACAAACTAACCAAGTGAACATGCAATCCATATACTATCTGAACAAGTAAATACTCTAAAAAATAAAGTAAACCCAAGGTTGAAGAGAAAGAGCTGAAGGTATTTTGGCAAAATATGAACACTTGCTACATTTGAACAGTGGTTGCATGGATGTTACATTATTCCCTGTATTATTCTGAATATTTTTAATTGCTCAAAACAAACAATAAAGCCTCACACCATAACTCTAGAACTCTTAATGACACTGTGAAATTTGAATAAATCAGCCAGATTTTATTTTATATATAAGATCATTTCTTTTAACTGTGGTGCAAGTCTGATGAGAACTGCACTATCCAGTCGGTGACTACTGAGCATGTAAAATGTGGTTAGTGCAACTGAGAAAGTGAATTAGTTTATATAATTCTCAAGTCATTACTGAAATACTTTTAAGCATATATGGAACAACTTGGATATGTGAGTCTACTGTTTCAAATGTAAATTTTATGACACTTGAATTTAGATCAAGTATTTTTGATAAAAAGTTTCACATCTAAATGCAGATGTGCTCCAAGTGCAAAATACACAACAGATAGTATAAAAAAAAGAATGTAAAATCTCAATCTCAATACACATGTTAAAAATATCTTGGGTATATAGTTGACTCTTGAACATGGGTTTGAACTGTACAGGTCTACTTATTCATCGATTTTTTCCCTAATGTATTAGAACATTTTTTGTAGATTATGCAACAATTTGAAAAAACTTACAAACCATTAAAGCTTAGAAATAATGAAAAAATTACGAAAAGGTTAAGTATGTCACGAATGCCTAAAATATATGTAGATACTGGTCTATCCTTACATAGGCATAAGGTGAGTGATATTTAATATTTAAAATTAAATATGTGCTAGTTTTGTTTTGTAACTTTGCTTTCAAAGAACTGCATTACTGTACAGTGTGCCTCTCTCTTGAAATTGGAGAAACTGCATATCAGTCTATCATTACAGGGTTTTTTTTTTTTTAAGCAACAGTGCCTCCAATACTGTAGTATGAATGACTGTAATACTGTATGCCATGAAACCGGTTAACACTGTATGTCATTAGTGTACAGGCTAAGCTGCTGTGAAGCAATCATACTATGACACTAGGCTACCATAAAGCCATCACTCTGCTGCCTCTTCGTTAGCAATTGTTACACCTGTAAATAAAAACGAATTTCTTTTTCACATTATCCTTTCATTTTTGAGGTCTAGTGTTAGCAATACATATAACATCTATGGTGTTTTTATCATACAAAACAATATTGATATAAGTACTGATGGACAATCATCTTGTAAACTGATGATGTAAACTTAACGGTTCTGATAAATACAGTACAGCACTATAATTACATTTTCACTTCATTATGATTTTCCTAATAACATTTTATTTTCTCTAGCTTATTTTATTCTAAGAATATAGTATATAATATACGTATAACATACAAAATACATGTTAACCAACTGTTAACATTATTGGTAACAGTACTAGTCAACAGCAGGCTATCAGTAGTTAAGTACTGTGGGAGTCAGAAGCTATAAAGCAAATTTTCGACATTAAGCATGGGAGGCTGGTGCCCCAACCTCTGCATTGTTCAAGGGTCAACTGTATTATCAAAATATTTTAAAATGCATTTCACCATTTTAAAACTTTAAAAGTAAATTTAAAATTACATATGTTATATTGTATTTCAAGTGGAAAATACTGGACTATTTTATGTAGCCATTTCCTTACTGGTAGACATACAGGTTGTTTCAACTTTTGCTCTATTACAAACCATGCCCCTGTATGTTTACTTGTGTACACATGCAAGAGATATACTAGAAACCAGATTCTGGGTCATGGGATATGCACCATAGCATATTTCCAAATTGCTCATCACAACTCATGTACCAGCTTGTACTTTAAAAGTCTTGTATTATTTCCTCCCAACACTTGATAATGTCCAAGTAACATCTTTAATTTGCGTCCACTTGATGGGCATGAAATGGTATTTCACTGTTGCTTCAATCTGTACATCCCTGATTACTAGTGAGGCTGAGGATCTCTTCACATATTTCTGGGCTCTTCACATATTTGAGCCCAGCAGATTTCTACCCTTATTCCTAAGCTTGTTTAAAACCTTATTTTAGCTTCAGACATTGAAAAGACCAGAATCCAGAATCAGCATGCAAACTAGACGCATGGAAACATCTCAAATATACAATTCTAACCACATGTATAAACTTAATTAAGGTGAATACCCACTAAAGTAGAGAAAGACAAGGTTGCTTATTTTTCTAAATCTGATGACATTTAATGTTTAAAAATCAATATAGTATAGATACAACATAAATATTCTGCTCTTTTTCAAAGGTAAATTACAGTTCTTTGGTATAAAATTTAGGTTTTATTTTTATGTACCAAATTGTTTCTGGCATTTCTCAAATTGCTTTCCTTTGTGAAGGGGTGAACGGTACATGCTTATTAGTTAAACTTTTAACTTAGAGTCATTAAAAAACTTCCTGGCTTAGCATCAAAAAATAATTTTGACAGATAAAACATATGTCATGTTAAACTAGAGGTCCAAAGTAACAACACAGTTCTCTTATCAAATATGTTAAACCTCTGGGTGCTTTCCAAATACTAAACACCACCAGCCCATCCCCACTTTATTTCTCTCTGCAATTCTCATTCCAGCATCCCTCAGACTTGGAAGTGATTCTCACTTTCATCTGATTAAGCTTCCGGAGTCACAGCTAATCATTAGGTCTGGCTAACTCCTTTCTGAGTGGTCCTCAGGTTAGTTTCGCCATAAGTCTACAAATGAACAGCATCTGGTGTTTTACTCATGGTAGCCACGTGTTCCCAGGCTCTCAGAATTATCTAGCTTTCATATTATTTTATTTTTCTACTGAAAAAAGGCTGTATTAAGTATAACTAAATGTGATTTATGTTTTCCATTTTCGTCAGCTTTTCAGGTAACAAAAATTATAGGCAAAACTCTGTCAGATGCTATGTCCCAATTTGGAGTTTTGCAAATATAATCCCTGTAATGATGTGGTTTTTGGCTCAAATGTATTAGATGGATTTCACAATGGTGTTACCAATTCAGTCATTATGGTATCACAAAAGCCCCAAACAAATATATTTTCTGACTGTGAATGTATTTACATTTTTCACTGACCAAATATTTGATACAGCAATACAATAAGCTAAATTTGGGTCTTTTTTCCTATTTAAGCTTTTCTGAAAATGAGTTTTAGTAGAGGTAAAGGGAGGTTGACTTCTGAGGTACCTGGAAGAGATCATCACTGTAGATAAAAGAGCACCTAACAAGATGGACTCCTTTAGAGCCTATAGCAGTGTTTTTCAAATACTGGGTCACAACCCAGAGCGTTATAATCAATTTGATGGGTATTCTAAAAATTGACTGAGAATGTAAATTACCAGAATGCATCATACTTGGTAAGAGTATTTGTACCGTTCCATAAAACTTTTGGCTACATATTTATATACACTTGTCACAAAGTAGGATGCAGTTTTGTTTTGTTTTGTTTCTACTGTGGATCATGGTCAAAAAGTTCAAAAACCTGGCATACAAAATGCTTTTATTTAATGTTCATGAAAAATGCTTTTAATATTCATGAAAAGCTTGCAAAGTGGTATATACAACATCTATCTCATAGTACAAAAGCAGAGGTCCTAAGTGACTTATCCAAAGTCACAGAGCTAGCAAATTATATGACTAAGCATATTTTTAAAATGCAAACAGAAATGGAATTCAACCTCATTAGAAATCAAAGAACTGCAAATTAAAACCATGAGTTATTTTTTTCACCTGTCAAAATAAGAAATCTTTTTTTTTTAATGAAAAAAATCAATGTTAGAGCTTAAGGAAATCTGACACTTTCAGAAGCAGCTGGCGGGAGAATTAGTAAAGTCTTTCTGAAAACACTTTGAAAAATGTCTACTAAAAACCTTTAAATTTTTGTGCCTATCCTTTAACACAGCAATTCCATTCTAGGAACTTTCCTTACGGAAACAATCATGGACATATATCTGCAGAGATTTAGCTAGAGGGATGCATCACCACACTGTTTATGGTAACCAAAGATTGTAAATTACAAAGTCCAATAATGTAAGATCATATAAATTATGGTAGAGCCATATAATGGAATCCTACGTAACCATTCAAAAATGAAGTTGTAGAATATTCAGTGACATAGGATGTCCAATATAGTAAATAAAAAGTTTATGTAAAATGGTGAGTACAGTATAATTCAATTTTCTGTTTAAAAAGTATATCTACATTTGAAACTTGAACAAGCAGGGATTAGGGGCAGTGATCCTCTAGGCAGTCAAAAATCTGAGTACAACTTCACAATTAGCCCTCCATGCATTCAACCAACCTTAGACAGTGCAGTATTATAATATGTATTTAGTGCAAAAAATCTGCATGTAAGTGGATCCTTAAAGTTCAAACCCATGTTGTTCAAGCATCAACTGTATATGCACAGAAAAAAAAAAATACATGGAAGATATACTTATATTCTGCCCTTGTCCTGCCTCCTCTTCTCTCAACAAAGAAACTAGAATGATTCTTCTAAAAACCCAAGCTAGCATTAAAATATTCCTGGAAAACAGAGTTGAGAGGTCAGGATAAATCATGTATGGCAAAATGCAGATGGCTACTGAAGTGGGTGGAATAATGGTAGCATGGGAGACTGTATACTCTTCTTTTTTGTATCTCTAGAAAATTTCATAATACAGAGTTTTAAAGTAATAAAACCTAAATAAGGTGGATCATTCCTCAAAACCCTCCAATGGCTTTCCATCTGGCTCACAGTAAAAGTCAAAGTCCTTAAAATGGTCTAAAGGTGTTCAATCCATCAGTGCTTCTCAACCCTGCCTGCATTATAGACACCAGGCCTCAAGCCCAGAATCAGTGGTCTGGTGGGCAGCCCTGCTTGCAAGGTGATTCTCCTATGCCATCAATCACCTCTCAGGAGGGAAAACCACTGTAGGATATGGCCCCTGCTCTCTCTCCAACCTCACCTGTAGCTGACTGTTTTTAACTCCAGCCACAATGGCCCTCCTTGTTTCTCCAACAATGCCAAGCACCTCCTGAGCTCAGGGCCTTTGCCTAAAGTCCTCTTTCCCCTCAGATCTGTCTAGCATCTTCCTTTGCCTCCTTCAGGTGTTTGCTCAAACAAGACTTTCTCAGGGAGGCCTTCCTGGTTGCTCTATCTGAAAATCACAGCCCCTTCCTCTCCTCTCCCAGGACTCCCTATTCCCCTTCTTTTACTTTTCCCCCTGGCACTTACCACCATCTGACACACAATCTATATTCTTATTTATTATTCCTGTCCCCCAGCTCAAGTGTTATCTCCTCAAGGGCAAGGATTTTGCTGTTTTTAATCATAGCTGTGTTCCTAGCAACTCAAATACCTAGCATGTATTAGGCACTCAGAAAATACTTAATAAATAAATGAATAAATGATTACATACCAAGACATTTAGAGTTCTTGGTGGTAGGAGTACAAGTGACTTATTTTCTCTTATCTCAATTTTTCAATATGTGAGCATGCACTGTATTTATAATAAGAAAAAAAAGTAAGCAAACAATTTTAATGCAATGTATTTCCTTGTTTTAAAAAAACACAGCTAGTGGAATGTTACGTTGGGGATTACACAAATAAATATGTAGGTAAATATTCATTGAGCTATAGATTTGTGCACTTTACTGAGTACATGTCTTAAATTTTTTCAAAAAACTGAACGACAGTTAAAAACACTGTAGCCCAGGTGATAATGAATTCATCTAGCAAACAGAGATTTGGGGACACTCTAACCTGTAGAATACTTTCTACAAATTAGCCACAAGTCTCCACTGATGCAAATTTTTCCATCAACTAGGTCTGCTCAGAACTCTCTTTATGGTATGTAACAATACCTAGAGTTATCCTGCTCAACAAGTAACCCAGAACTACTTGTGTGCCTTTAACTGTGAACCAGCAAGCTTGTCCTAAGAAATCCTATGAAATATTGACTCTAAGACAGCCAGTCATCTAAAGGGGGAGAAAGTCCCCTAACTGGTTCTCCAGCTAAGGCAGCACAGAAGATGATGATGGATTAATCAAACAAACATTAAATACAAATATTAGCTGAACCATTTCATAAATAGAGAAAGTACAGATTCTACTAAAGCCTTTGTGTTTGGGAGATATTCCACACTATCTATGTGGATAATATCAGAACTCCAATTAAGGCTGCCTCAGCCAACTATCTGGTGACCAAATTCTTCAGGAAACGGTTCTCTTCATTTCATCTACAAAAGTCATACTCTAGATTCTGGACCAAGTGGTAAAGCCTACTCTTAAGTCTTTCCTACTTAAAAACTGCCTCTCATCATGCGCTGAAGAGCTCTAGAGTCTCAACTGAATGCTCTTTTGAGACATCTGAGAAAAACAAGTTAGTCCTATTTCTCAAGAAGAGAGCAGTGGTATTAACGACAAGGTACTACAAACAGCACGTGAGCACAGCACAACATCCTACAATAATTTTACATCATGGTAATAAAAAAAATTGTATCAAAAATAAACATGACAAGACTATGGATGCAAAGTTTATATAAATTTATAAGCTAAGCCATAACACTTAAAACCTGACACCTTCCTATCCCCAGTATCTTAAATGCATTCACTCTTTTCCACTATTAAAGTACTTTGGCAGAAATATCAAAAGTATTTGTTTAAGGAACCCATTAACTATTACAAATTCTCTAAGACTAATTAATCCCCCTGATTTCTGCTTATGACTAATTCTGCTTATCGCAATTCCTTGGAAGAAAGCCTTCACTGAATTAAGATTTAAAGTTCTTCCTTGAATCTGTTAACAGACTGACAAAACAAAACTCTCATTGGATCCCTGTATTATTCAGTATTCTACATGACAGTGCTAGGAAAAAGTGTATCTGCTTGCTGTTACACCCTAACAAGACTGCAACTCAACACACTTCCCACTCAGGTGTCAAGGAACTCGGCCATGTTCTGTTTTCCACTAATAATGATCTTATCTCAGTTGTCTGCTGTACCTATTCATGTGTTTTTTTTTAACACTGCGTTTTTAACCATTCTATTCTACCTTGTTCCTGATTAATTACTGGAAATTCTCTGTAGTAACTGAAAGATTACAGAACTAATATAATAAAAACTCAATAGCTTAAATGCTAGTTATTGAATTTTAAAAAGTAATACTGACAGAAAAAAGTTGGCAGCTTTTAACCTTTTGTAGTTGCAATGATATAAAATCTTACCATTTCCTTCTTATAAATCAATGAGCACACAAATTAGCAACAGCTTCCATCATTCGTGCCAAAGGAGGAAATCCACAGCTTGGATAATTCTAACTAAGAAATTCAAATATGCTGCTCTTAAACCTGAAAACAAAAGGCTAAACTTATAAAATGGGTATGTAGTAAATTCATTGGTTATAATTAACATTTTTGAGAGCTTACCATATGGTCAGACACTGATATAAGCACTCTGCCTGTGTAATTTAATCCTCTCAAGCTTTGTGAGGTAGTTACTATTACCCCTCTTCTGAAGATGAGGAACCTGGAGCAAAGAGAGGGTGTATAATTCGCTCAGATGACACATGGTAGAGCAGGCAAATAAATACAGCCTGGCTCCAGAGCCCACATCTTTATCCCACACTGACTCTTTGGATGGGAAAAGAACACTTCTGTCAGGTAAATCTGAGTTCACTGCTGTAACCAAACTCTTGCCTGGCCCCTGGGCCTGAAATTTTGTTGACAGAAGCAAGAAAGTACAGCTACACAACTATGGGTACTACGCACGTTAAGCACTGTTAAGGGTGTGTAAGTGTTCTCATGGGAAGTATATTATGCGCACTGGTACCACTTACCTTTTATCTGTATTTTGAAAACAATTTGTATTGCAACACTTCATTGGAATGATAGTGTGGTTTGGAAAAACCCAAACACTTATTTTCAGTCATGCCAATTATTGTAGTTCTTGAGCTTTCCTCTGCAAGGGAAGTTAACTCTCTGATCTGGATTTTGATACAATGATTTCATCTTTGTACAAAACACAGTAATAATAATGACAGTAATAGTAATAACAATAGTAATAATATTGTTAGCCTGTCTGAGGTGAAAACACTGGTCTTTGAGAATGGAAGTTATTAATTTCATTGTATCTCATGTCTGCTTCAGACACTGGCTAGATTTCATCACACACGGCATTTGTGAAAAGGATGACATGATAGTAATAATACACGTAATGTGATAAAATAGGAGCCGGGTACTTGTGAAAATACTTTCTGCTTTCTCCCTGCTGTTTTTCCTATCTTGATTTGGTTTCTTTCTGGCAAAAACATTTATGAATTTAATACTTTCAGCATTTTATGGAACACTTCACCAGTGATAAAGGATTTTTTTCAGGAAAATGTTTCCCTTCAGTTTAAAAAATGTAATTTCCTAACTAGTTGTACTTGTGGATAAGCTGCGTACACTTTTTGAAAAGCTGTCTGAACCATTACAGGACTCCTACATACACACGTACACATAGACACACACACAAACACACACACAGGCAGAAAGGCTAGATTCCATAAAAACAAGTTTTATAAAATGGGTTGTGTGAACTACTTTAGAAAGTACTTACTAATTCTTTGAAAATGATGTGACTTTTAAAACAATCTTTTTCTTGTCAATCATCACAACTAAGTACTTGTGACATGACAGTTAGGAGAAAAAACATACTTCACTAGATGAAATTATAAACAGTCCATGGAAAATGGGAGTTCAACAGAAGACTTCAGTAAACTGATAGATTTTTTTAATGTGGAACTGCATAAAAAACATAAAATTTGAAAAATAGCATTTGTTGATATCTCCTTTAAGTGATTATGGAAGGTTGAATAATGGCCCCCAAAGAGATCCAGGTCCTAATACCTAGAACCTGTGAATGTTACCTTGTTGGCAAAAGGGACTTTGTAGCTGTGATTAGGCTAAGACTCCTGAGATGGAGAGATTCTTCTAGATTATCCTACTGGATCCTAACTGTGATCACAAATGTCCTTAAAGCAAAGTGGCAGAGGGAGATTTAAGTGAAGAAGAAGGTTATGTATGAAGGGAGAAGAGTGAGAGCGACTGGAAGAAGCTACACTGCTGGCTTTGAAACAGAAAGAGGCCATGAACCATGAACACAAGGAATGTAGCTCTAGAAGCTGGAAAAGGCCAGGGAACCATTCTCCCCAGAGCCTTCTGAGGGACTGTGGCCCTGCTGATACCCTGGTTTCACCTCTGTGAAATTGATTTTGGACTTCTGGCACCTAGAACTGTAAGACAATAAATGTTTGCTGTCTTAAGTGCTAATGTTGTGGTAATTTGTTACGGCAGACATAGGAAACAAATACACTAACAGATGACACAGCTCTTCATCTGGCTAAAATCTATGAACCTTCCACCATTTAGAGAATTAATTTATTCTAAACTCTGTTAGAAATAAGTTTCTAATCACATATTTCAAATAATATGTTTACTTGATAGGGATAGAATTACTGAAAAAAATCACAGAATCATGATAGAAGCAACTTTGAATTTAGTAAAGCAATTTTTGGCAACTTATTTGCCAATTGGGTATCTTCAACTACCATGTAATGTGATAAAAATTAAAGCTCAAGAATAACAAATTATTGCTATTGGAAGAGTTACAGCAATTGTTCAAGAGTAACAAGAGTAGCTGAGTAGTGACTATTTTCCTCCCCATTTCACTAAACATCAAACCAACATGTGATCCAAAAGTAGCACTGTTGCAAAATGAAACAGCTAAAAGGTAGGAGAAAAGGTGGGGCAAGAAAGTAACATTTTGTTGAATTCCTATTACATGTGAATACCTTACATATATTCTAATTTCCATCTCAAAACAACTCTAGGAGATAAAAGAAGTTAGATTTAAAAAACAAAAACAACAAAGAAAGACTCGGAGGAGGAAATAGTTCAAATAACTGGCCAAAGGTCACAGACAGCTAGTACTAGTATTTCTAGAATTCAAATCCAAGGCTAACTCCAAGCCCATGACTTTTTACTACTACCAAAGAAGAAAATGGTGTCTGGCAATAAAAACTAGACTTAAATTTTTTTTCTTTATTTTTCAATTGCTCAGTGACCAAATCAAAATCTCCTAAGTTATAAATCTTTATTACTGTCATGCTAAAACACATTCTTATTTCCTCATTCCCTCTGAGAGGAGCATTGTAACTATACAAGTTATTATCTCCTTATAAATATTATGAAATATCCTAATTCTTTCCTTAGGCCCTTCTACAAGAATATTCAAAAGAATACAAAAATATTTAGCACTGAATAAACTAAAATTCTAAGTATCTAACATTCAGAAGTAAAATCCATAATGAGCAGAAAAACCAATCAACAGAAACAGACCCAGAAATGACACAGATGATAGGGCTAGTAGACAAGGACATTACAATAGTTATTATAATGACTGTCTGCATGTTCAAGAAGGCAGAGGAAAGCCTGGGTATGTTAAGGAGAGACTGGAAGATATATAAAAGCCCCAAATCAATTTTCTGGAGATGTAAAATAAACTAGATAAAATTAACAGCAAAGTAAACATTGTGGAAGAAAAGAAAACTAGCTACTTTGAAGATAACAGAAATAGAAACTACTCAAAACGAAGCCCAGAGAAAAAACACTGGAAAAAAATAGAGCATGAATATAATTGTTATGGAACAACTTAAAGTAATCCAACATACATGCAACTGAAGTCCTCAAAGATAGGAAGAATACGGGAAAAAATTTGAAGAAATGATGGTTGGAAAATTTATAAATTGGATAATATCCTAAAGCCACAAACCCAAGAAGCCTGACAAATCTGAAGCACAAAGAAAACTTGAAAAATACTACACCCAGGAACATCATGATTAAATTACTTAAAACCAATGATAAAGAGAAAATCTTAAACACAATCTCAGGGCTGTGGGGCACATTGCATACAGAGGAACAAAGAGAATGACAGCAAACTTCTCACTGGAAACAACACAAGTCAGAAGACAGAGAAACATCTTAAAAGCATAGAAAGAAAAAACTCATCAAAATATAGTAAAAATATATTTCAAAATGAAAGTGAATTTAGGGTGATGAAAATGTTTTGGAACTAGACAGGCGATGTTTACATAACATTGTGAATGTGCTAAATGCTATACACTTTAAAATGGTTAGTGGTTACACGTAACATGAATTTTAACTAAAAAAAAAAAAACTTTAAAAAATGAGAGTGAAATTATTTTCTAAAGACTCACAAAAGCTGAAACAATTCATTATCAGTGGACCTGTACTGTGAAACAATGTAAAAGGGGAAATTTTAGGTAGGAAAAAATAATACCATGTGGATATCCAGATCTACTCAAAGCAATGAAGAGCACCAAAAATGGTATATATGTGAGTAAGTATAACATTTTTTCCTTATTTTAAAAATCTCTTAAAAATAACAACAATGTACTGTGGGGCTTATATTATTAGTAGAAGTTAAATGTCTAACAATAGCACAAACACTATATTAAGGTTCTTACTATATGTGAAGTGATATAATGTCACCTGAAGGTAGACTGTGGTGAGTTAAAGATACATACTATAAACACTAAAGAACCATTAAACTACAACAACTAGACATTTTTAGAGTATAGCAAGTCAACATAGTAAATAAAAGGAGACATAAAATATACTCAAATAAGTATGCCAAAATAAGGCAAAACAGAGAGACGGGAGGGGAACAAAGAACAGATGGGACAAACTGAAAACAAGATGATAGACTTAAACCCAATCATACCAATAATCCTATTAAATTTATATGGTCTAAACACCTCAGATAAAAGGCAGAGATTGTCACACTTGGATATAAAACAATACCCAACTATACATTTTAAGAAAATCATTTTAAAATCATTTAAAATATAAAGACACATGTAGGTTAAAAGTAAAAGTGATCATAAAGTCAACTCCCATCCCCAGACTGCAAGCTCCATGAGGAGCTTGTTCACTCTTATGTCTCCAACAGCCAGCAACTGGCACGCTATATTTATTTACTAATAAAAACCTTTAAAATTTGTGGAAACTTCTACCCCACGTGGCTACAACATCTGAGGTATAAACTGCTGTTTTTCTTGCTGTTATCTGTAACTCACTTCTGAAAGTCTATTCTCTCCCCCTACCCAGGCTCCTGGGGCTGAGAAATCTGGTAACCAATCTTGGTAGTTCTGTGCCAAAAGTAAAGAACCATTTCTGAGTGAGGGTCTGGTTAGCTTTGCTTCAGTGAAGTATGTCTACTTGGCTGCTCTTTGAGATTACTGAGTATTTCTTTGTTAGGTCAGCTAGAAATTTTTTTACATGAACTGGATACCAGAGGAATAGGGGAACAGGAAATGGACTTGTGGATTTAGGTTTAAAAGTACAGGAAGAACAGTAGGAATTCAGCTACTCAAACTGCTTACGCCTCCTATCTTGTCTCCCTCACAAAATTTATATATATGCATGTTTCTTTTCTCTACCCCATCCCTACCCTAAGCCAACAGTAGGATACGAATTCTGAGGAGTTAAAGGACTGATTGCTGGTGTTTCTGTATTTCTGTTGCTTTCTTCCCACAATGTTTGGAATATGCTTTCCCTGTTTAATGAACATGTGATGCATGGTGTGTATATATTTAAGTTACAAACAACACATTTTAACATTTCAACAAATTCTATGCAAGGTACTGGGTGTGTAACAGGCACCAGCCTTCATGGACTTAGAGATAATTACAAACTGATCAGTGCTGCCAAATAAAATAAAGAGCTATGAGAAAGAGAGTGCATAATGGGGACAGAGGAGATTTAGATTGGATAGTTAGCTAAGGAGTGAGAATTAGGGAGATAATAGTGTTTCATAGCAGTATGTGTGTGGCAAAATGCATTCTCCAAAGACAGCTGCAACATCTCCTGTTCCTCTTCTAGAACCTTGCCATCCCCCTACCAGGAGGTGGAGTTTACATCAATTTCCCTTAAATTTGAATGGACCTTTGTGATTGCCTGGACCAAAATAATGAGGCAAAAGTGACACTGTGTGACTTCTGAGACCAGTTTGTAATAGGCCATCCAGCTTTCAGCCTTGTTCTCTTAAGGCACTCATTCTTAGAACCTGGCCACCATGCAGTAAGGAAAGCTAAACAGCCTACAGAGAAGAACCAAAGCCCCAGGCTGGGCTGAGTTCTCAGCCAAGAGCCAACACTGTCTTGCCAACCATATGAATGACTCACTTAAAAGTAGATCCTGCAGCCCCCAGTTAAGCCACCCTAGCCAGTGCCACACAGCAGAGATGAGTCATCCCTGCCCAAGTTACAAAGTCGTGAGCTACATAAATGATACTGTTGTTTTAGGTCACTAAATTGAGTGGTTCATTATGTAGCAAGAGATAATCAAAACAATGTGCCAAGATTTGAGGCTGGCAAGAGCTTGGCAGTTTCAGAAACTGAAAAATACGGTGTGGCTGGAACACAGAGATTAAAAAATGACAACACC
This sequence comes from Camelus dromedarius, assembly GCF_036321535.1. Lineage (NCBI taxonomy): Eukaryota > Metazoa > Chordata > Mammalia > Artiodactyla > Camelidae > Camelus > Camelus dromedarius. The sequence goes on from NC_087438.1 coordinate 52,841,612, forward strand.
AACACCAGCAACAACCAACAGCTAACATTCAGTACTTACTATGTTATATGGCATTGTTCTAAGTGATTTATATGTATCATTTAATCATTAAAATCCTGTTAGTAGATACTCCTAAAACACTGATTTTAAATATGGGGAAACCAAGGCACAGAACAGTTAATTGATTTGCCCAAGATCACAAATTCAGGCAGTCTAATACAAAAGCCTATGCTATGAATAAAGCCATACTTCCTCTCAAAGAACAGAATAGCACAAAACAAGGTGTAGAAAGGCAGATCAAGCTCAGGTTATGCAGATCTTTATAGACCATGGTTGGAAGTTTAGGTATTAGTTTGTAACAGGACATTACTGAACAGTTTTAAGGAGAGAAGCATGTGATCTAATTAATATTTAAAAGATCATTCTGGCTGCATATGAAGAATAAATTAGAAGGCAATAATGTTTGACAGCAAGGTACTCCATGAGAATAAAATTAGGAATAACTAAAATATAATGGTTTCACTGAAAAAATATAACGTATGGATCAGGCTGATAACATTGAGCCCCATGATCAACTTTAACACAGAAAAAGAGAAGTGCCAAGACACTGCTATGTGCTTTCTGGTATAATGCAACAGACAGGAAGTACATCACAACCGCCTACCATGTGTTCTTGGGGGGAAGAAATTCAAACTTGAATCCAATCGAGGCTAGATCTAACTACAAGTTTACCAGAGACAGGACAGAGGAACAGGCTAAACAACACCATGAGGACAGAGCCTGCCAAATCCAGAATGTGGAAAATTCTACATGACAAATTTGATAAATAAACAGCAGGGAAGGGGGGTGCTGTTATTGATTACAAGAGACTCAAGAAATCAAATCAACCAAACACAATGTGTGAACCATGTATGGAAGCTGATTTGAACAATGTAATGATTAAAAAAGACACTGATGAGGCAACCGGGAGCTCTGATCACTGATTAGATGTTAAGAAATTATTATTGGCTTTATTTTTGGAATGATAATGGTATCATACATTTTTTTTTAAATAGTCCTATTTCTTAGTGACACATACTTAGTATTTACAGGTAAAATCATATCATGTCTAGAATTTGCTTTAAAATAATGTGGAGAGGGACAAGCAGTATAGATGAAACAATATGTACCATATGTTAATAACTGTTGAAGCCAGGTGATGGATGCATAGGGGTTAATGTACAATTTTCTTTGGATTTCTAAATGCTTAAAACTTTTCTTAATACAAAGTTTAAATTTTAAAAATGTAGGAGTTTATCTAAGCTCCCCAAATGCAACCAAGGTGAGGCTGTAAACTCAGGGAGGAATGATCAAATACAAAGTCTACAAGTGCTTTCTTTCCCCTTCAAGAACATGCAACACAAAAGCAGATAAACATGACAAAACAGGCGATTTATGACAGGTGATTAGGCAGCACCCCCAGCACTCTCTGGGGGAGAGAGGGTCCTGACATATCCCAGTGGCAGGTACAGACTGATGAATGAGACTACTGTAGCACTAAACATCCAATCCACTATCCTTACTCATCAAGCAAACTTCTGACTGCAGTTTGGATTCCATGTGGCATTTTTTCTATGGAAGAGGATGTATTTCTAATGACTTACTAATAAACTGCCATTCCAGTTTATATATCAGTCTCTATTAAAGTATTCACAGGGTAAATCAGTCCATTGAGCCCAAAATCAAACGTCCTAAATAAATAACTAGAAGCCAAAAAGCCCAGACTTTACAAGCTGATAACCACATCAAAATACTGTCAGCTTTTCACCACAGAATCTTCTCTGTGCTATGACACATCCTTCATATAGTAATAGAGCTGTTACTAAAATATGCACATTTAAAACAAATAGAAAATAAATTTCAAATGTACCATTTATTAAGTGGCTATTAGTATATCAGGCATTAGATCTCTTGTATACACTTCACCTAAATCTTAAACCTGGAGGGGGCACATACTATTTCCATTTTACAAATGAGGAAAAGGACATAAGTGATCTATTCCAAATCACACAACCAAGTTCAGGATGGAGCCAGAATTCAACCTAAATTTGAGACTAAGCCAAAGAGCCTCTTAAATTGTTGTAGACTAGATTCTTGTGGGTTTTCATGGTTATTAAACCCAAAATGTAACCTCTGTGAGTATGTGTTTAATCATCTGAGTACCCAGGGATACCCAGGAAATGCCAGGCATCCCGTTAAGAGCCGTGGGGAATACACAAAGAGGAACCATACACATCCTATTCTCAAAGAGGTTTCACCTAGAAAAAAAAAATTTTAATAGAAGATAATTATGAAGAGTGGAAAGTGATAAATGCCATAGGAGAAGCAATATAAAGAGCTAAAACAATTCAGAAAAGGGAGCAATTTAAAAATTTAAAAATATGATAAACATATAAACTTCTTACACAGCTGATTTTTAGGCTGGCTTGCACTCATGGATGGTGTACTAAGTGATGGATATTTCTTTCTAGAGGAACAAATGCAAGGCTAAGCCACAGAAGGCTAGGCTGTACCACCAGCAAGCACTGGGACTTTGGGCAAAGCCCTCAGTGTTCTCACTTAAAAATAACACAGGCACTGATTTACAAGGTCATTTCTGCATCTGAAAACCAAAGGGAACAAAACATTAATTTTTTTAAAAACCAGACAGACTGGAAACAGCTAGCTGAGTTCGTGAAACAGGGTGAAGACACAAAGACCTCTCGATAAAATCATTAAGAGCACACCGTCTCCAGGAGAACTAGACAACTGATACTCCTTAAGCCACAGTGCCAGAGAGATATGAGCAATATGAAGCAGAGGAATCACTCCCAATTAAAAGATTAAGAGAAATCCCCTGAAAGCACAATCAAGGAACCAGACACTGATGGCCTACTAGATCAAGATTTCAAAAAAGGAGTGATCAAAGTACTGAAGGAACTAAAAGAAATAGTGTTTAGCAATATAAAATATATCAAAAATGAAACTGAAGCTATAAAGAAGAACCAGGTAGAATTAGTAAACTCATTTGCTGAGATGAGAGCTGACCTAAAGGCTGTACAAAGCAGGCTAGATAATGCAGAGGAACGAATAAGTGACCTAGAAGACAGGACAACAGAAAGCACCCAATCAGAACAGCTGAGAGAAAAACAAATAACAATGAAAACAATATAAGGGACCTATGGGATAATATAAAGCATGCCAATCTACACATAATTGGGGTTCCAGAAGGGGAAGAAAGAACAAAGGGGATTGAAAAGGTATTTGAAGAAATCATGACTGAAAACTTCCCAAACCTAAAGGAATCAGATATCCAAGTACAGGAAGCTCAGAGTGTCCCAAACAGGAAGAACCCAAACAGACCCACACCAAGACATATCATAATCAAGATGGCCAGAGTCAAGGATAAAGAAATGATCCTACAGGCAGCAAGAGAAAAACAAAGAGTTACAAAGGAACAAGGCTCAGAGCTGATTTCTCTACACAAACACTACAGGTCAGAATGGAGTGGCAAGATATATTCAAAGTCCTGAATGAAAAAAAGATGCTGCCTAGGATACTCTATCCAGCAAGGCTATCCTTTAGAATAGAAGGAGAGACAAGCAAAAACTAAAGGAGTTTAGCAACACTAAACCCATGCTAAAAGAAATATTGACAGGTCTACTTTAAATAGAAAAGAAGCAGGATGCTACAAAAATGAGAAACTCATAAGTGGAAAGGAGATAACTGCCATGAATTACAAAAAGAATAAACACAAAATTGTAAAAGAAGACATCTAAATCATTAAGAGTAGGAGAGGGAAGCAAGGAAAGCCACTGTGGAAAACAGTATGGAGATTCCTCAAAAGACTAGGAATAGACTTATGATATGACCCAGGAATCCCGCTCCTGGGCATATATCCAGAAGGAACCCGACTTCAAAATGACACCTGCACCCCAATGTTCATAGCAGCACTATTTACAATAGCCAAGACATGGAAGCAGCCTAAATGACCATCAACAGATGACTGAATAAAGAAGATGTGGTATATTTATACGATGGAATACTATTCAGCCACAAAAACCAACAACATAACGCCATTTGCAGCAACATGGATGTTCCTGGAGAATGTCATTCTAAGTGAAGTAAGCCAGAAAGAGAAAGAAGGAAATACCATATGAGATCGCTTATATGAGGAATCAAAAAAACAAAACAAAACATAAATACAAAACTCATAGACATAGGATACAAACTTGTGGTTGCCAAAGGGGTGGGCGGTGGGAAGGGACAGACTGGGATTTTAAAATGCAGAATAGATAAACAAGATTATACTGTATAGCACAGGGAAATATATACAAGATCTTGTGGTAGCTCATAGCAAAAAAAAAAAAATGTGACAATGAATATATATATATTCACGTATAACTGAAAAATTGTGCTCTACACTAGAATTTGACACAACATTGTAAAATGACTATTACTCAATAAAAAAATGTAAAAATAAATAAATAACCAGACAGAATAATTATCTCTAAGGTTCTTTCCTCCTTCTACATGAAAAATCTACTTGGAAAAAGTAGGTTTAATATACTACTTTTCAACTTTTAACTTATATTCAAGTTAGATTCAAAATTACTAAAAAGAGGAAGAACAGGCCCTCTGGGGTCAAAACAGTATTTCTACTGCATGGATGCAACACTTTTAGGTGAACTGAAATTTCACTCTGCTGCTTAAAATCCTCCAGGGACTCCCATGACCTCCGCACTCAGACCCATAGAAGGGACACATGAAGCCCCCTAGCATAACTGCCCTGTAGCCCCTAAAACAGTAACCAGCTAGAGTACACCTCTGCACTCAGGCCCCGGGGCAGCTAAAGGGTATGGAAGAAAATATTCTTGAAAACTCTTCATGTGCCAAGCAGTGCAGATACAATTTACATTACCTGTCTCATGAGGACAGGAATTTTTGTCAATTATGTTCACTGCAATATTTCCAGCACTTTAAAGAGTCCCGAGCGCACAGTGGTAGCTCAGTAAACATCTGTTAAATGAATTAATAAACAAGGGAGCCCCCACCCTCGTGACACTTATGGTCCAAACTAATACTACCTTAAGAATTTGGAATCATTTTCAGGTAATAAGTATAGGTATGTTTGTTTGTATGTATGTATTTATTTTACTTAACTTTCCATATATTAAACTCCAATCTGAGTAATTTGACTTTAATGAGCATGTTTAATATAAAAGACCAAATCAGATATTTAAATATTCTTCTGTAGACTTAATAAAATGACCAGTAGGACAGCTTAACTATAAAGAATTTTCATAAAAACAGTATTATTTATTTATATGTAGCTTATAAAATTAATTACAGTAGAATAGGTGATTGTCCCTATCATATATGATATTTAAACCTCAACTTCCTTATTCAGAATTAGTATATTCATGATTCCATCAAGGCCTCCCAAATCAGGATATTTCAAGATAATCAATGAATTAGAGCATTAAGCAGATTAAATTCTTTGGACATAAAATGTAGGAGGAAGGGGGATTTTAATGGGTATTTTATTCGAGGGGATAATGTCCACAAACTTATTTTTGACTTTCAGTGGTACCAAAGCTTAAAACTTTTTTTTCACGTTCTTTATTTAGAAGTTAAGAAGATAAAATTTAGTTTAGTATCAGAAATTTTATCTGTATAAAAACTATAGTACTAACAGCTGTGATTTATTAAGTAGTTCCTATGTGCCACAATATTTTAATGACCTTGTTTGTATTTTATCCTTTAACTTTCATAATTTTATCCCCATTTTACAGATGAGGAAACTGAGATATACAGTAACCTGCCCAGGATCACAGAGCTAAGAGGATCAGTAATTTAATACAGCCACTAGCTGGCTCAAGAGACCTCACTTGATTTCTAAATCACTCTGCCTGGACTGTGCTATGCTACTCTCTACCACAGCCATAGCTTCTGCAGCCTAAAGTCATCTCTCAAGGTTAAAAACCACCACCACCACCACCACAACAACAAAAACCTTAAAAAAAAAAAAAAAAAAAAGCAGTGCAAGTCCCATCAATTTAGAGTTTGATGATGAAATTACATTTTATAGAACAAAAGATAAAGTAAAATTTATTTCATTTTGAAGCCTCTGTCTCTTAACTGATTTTATTGCAAAAAAGAAAAATGCTGCTCAATTTTCTAGTTAAGACATATTCCTTCAGCATGAAAGTTCCCATAAAAAATAAAGTGCTATCCAGGCTGTCATGATAGTAAAATTAGAATAGGTCAATGAGCACAGGTACTTTGAATGACTAGAAAGAAAACAAAACCCACCCATTCAAAAAAGACTACAAATATTTACATTTATCAAGAGTAAGAAAGGATAAGTTATAGTTGCAAAACTGCTTCCAAAATAGTAACAAGATGCTGAGTTCTCAATAAGAATCAGCAATGTTCAAGTGCTTAAGCCCAACAATTAACTTCAGTGACTTTCCCAGGTACGAGAGAAGAAGAAAAAAACTCATTGAAGAATTCCCCTGCACTCTGGTTCCCCCAGAAGTGCATGTGTGTTGTGTGTGGCAATGTGTACAGGCACAAGTGAGGGATGAGAAGATAAATATTAAATAGAGTCCCAGACCTCAGAATAGCTCCAAGATTTTCCACAGGACTAGGTTCCAGGATGTTTCCCAAAGAAAAGACTTCCATGTTAAGAAAGTGGCGGCATTCTGGCAAACTTAATGCTGACTAGGTTGGTTTCCTAAGATAAGAACGTCCTCTATAGAAGGAAACTGGCCACTGGGGTGGGGGAAAGTGGTCTATGAAAACAACTCTGAATAGAACACTCCACAAATTGGACATACCTCTTTCCTGCTTCATTTTTACCACAACGGAGGCCAAGAAAACCCTTCTAAAACACAGTTCTCTGCTCCTCAGGTGCAGCAGCAACCTGGATTTAGACTGTTTCCACAACAGGAGCACCAATACCGGTGGCTTTAACCTCAGGTGGGCCCTACAAGCACCTCACTGTTCAAGGTGGGTCATCTCTCCCACTCTTCACCTCTCTGCCCAAGGCTCTGACCGACATTCATTCTCTACACTCTCAGAAGGTGGCCTTGTCTTTTACCACTTTCTAGAACACATGCCCAAGAAGGCAGAGCTCTGTTCACGGATGTATCTCATGCACTTAGAATACTGCCTGTCACATAGCAGCTACTTAGAATGAAGATTTGTTTATTGAATGAATCAGGGAATGAATTGAGGAAACGGAGTCCCTCCCAGTCTCGTGCCCTTTAACCTACAAGCTTAACCCAATCACATCCTTCCCTCCAGTCCAGGAGGAAGACATGCCTCCTATCTAAGGTTAACCACTCCTCCTGTGCCCTGGATGGCATTCCCTCCCATCTCTCTCCTCGGTAATTATCCCTATGCACTGTAATTTTTAAATGCTGCTTAGCTATAGACTCCCTTCCCAGGGCCTAAAAAGAATGCTTAGTCCCATTTTGAAAACAAAATCAAAACAATCTCCTGAACCCTAGAGCTTGCTGAAGCTACACTGTTTCGGAGAAGCGTAGTCCCAGGAGAAGCCTGCACGTCCTTCATTAGCACCATCACCCTGTGGCCATCTGGCTTCCATCCCAGGCTGCTCAAACTTCTCAGCACCGCTGTTAAAGGACCACTGCTCACCCAATCTAACAAGCACTTTTTGCCTCATTTGATGCTTCTGCTGCATGGCATCCTGGCTACTCATTTCTGGAAGACCCCTCGTCCTGGCTTTTTGACACTGTTCTCTCACTGTTTGAGGCCGACAGTCCTCTTAGCTTCTCTGCTGCCCCTTAAATGACTACTCCCCCAGAGAAGCCTGTCTGCTGTTTTCTAGAAATATCCTTCATGAGCTCATCCACATTCAAGGTTTCAACCAATACTTATTTTTCTAACGATTCCCCAAACTCTATCCTTAGCCCAGTTCTCTTTTCCTGAATAGCAGGCCTGGATATCCGGCTATAAGACTTTCCCACGTAGATGGCCATAAATACATCCATTTTTACTCACTCCGCACTCTCGTCTCACTGCAAACTTGCTTCTCTTCTCCTGGTTCCCTAGCTCACCTGAGGGGTGACCAAGCGAGTCTCCTTACCCTCTACGTCCACAGAGCTCACTGTCAACTCCTGTAGCCACCGCTACTTAGACCGCTTTTGAATCCAGCCCCTGTTCTACTCTATCCTAATTCAAGCCATGAATCTTGATTAAACTGCCTCAATTAACCTATTATACAATTAAATCTGAGGATCTCCAAGACTCCAACCCACTTCTCTCTCTCTCTCTCTCTCTCACACACACACACACACACACACCCTTCCCCTCAAGTCTAAAACTTCCTCTATATTACCGCCTGAGTAGTTACTCTAAAACACAAGCATGATAATAACTCTACTAGCTTAAAATTGTTCCTTTCCTCACCATTACCTAAAGCAATGGCCTCTAAAGTGGGGTACAGGAATAAGCTATTTTCTCCTCTTTCATTTCTACCTTTATATGTTTTATAACATACATGTATGTGTGTATATATACACACACATAGTAGGATATGCAACTTAAAAATATACACAAATGAAGGAATATGCTCAAAACCTTTCATTGATATGGGCACCATACCAAAAATACGTGGAGGCCACTTATCTAGAGAAAATACAACCCTCTCACAGTCATCACATCTAGCCCTGGATTAACCTCCTGGTCAAATCTACTTTTATATTCTGAGTTTTGCCAAACTACCTTAACTTTCTAACTCGCACATCACCTTTGAAGCTGTACTGATACCACTTCCCTGCCCAAAATACTTCTCTAGCAACCTGCACTGTATTTTCCCTCTCCCACTGCCCCCCACCCCTCATCAACTCTACCTTGTTTTTGATGGTTCAGAACAAACATGACTGGCTGTGTGGAGCTTTCTCTGACCTTCCCAGGCGGAGGCGGGCACTTCCTGCTCTGTGCTCTCAAACACAACACACATCTCCAACACACCATTTAAATCACAGTAATCTAATTTCTTGTTTACAAGACTGTCTACTCATCTTTGCATTGCCAGCGCCTAGCATGACTCATGACACAAATTAAGTGCTTAATGTTTGTTGTAAGTGCTCAAGAGGCACAGTGTTAGGGGATAAACCATAGCAACACCTTAGTTACCTGACACAGTTGAGAGAGTTAAGTGCTCTGCTTTGCTGAGATTTGGGCTGATGATCAACTTTAACTTTTAAATTTTAGCCTGTGCTTATATTATGCATTGAGTTTTCAGATGTTGGTAACAGGGAGAGACTTTTAGAAAGCCAACACTTCATCATCCACCAAATTCTAATCAATTAACCGTCAACAGTGTCAACACATTCTGAAAGATGCCTTGTATAAATTCGAAAGCTGAGGCTCAGTGATTCTGGTCAAACATGGCAAGTTAATTGCATACATTTATCTTCCTTTTCTGAAATTACCTTAAAATGAAAGTGAAGGGGAAGAAAATGTGTAAACCCGTAACACCAAAGAATAGAAGTGACACTAGTGCATAAGTAATTTTAATACAACTTTAAAAAAAAATTTTAATACAACTTTGAAAGAAATAATTTTGAAAGAAGGAATAATACTTGACTTGGCAAAGCCAAGGAAACTGTACAGTGCTTACCAAGAGTGAAGGGATAAGTGAACAACTTGCTGGCCAGAATTTAGAGGCAAGGGAACTGCAGGAGTAGGTGTGAGGTATGGGACTGAACCTGGGGGGCTGATCTAAAGTTTAAGGAAAAGAGCAATGAAAGCCCCCTTTCCACCCTACGCAGTCAAGCCACTTCCTTTCCCAACAGCAGAAAACAATGGTGGAGCATTAAGAAAAAGGCTGCAAACCAAATCATGCCCCTCAAAAACCCTTCCCTTTATGGTTTTCAGTTTACAGCAGGTGCTATGCCTCTGAGGTATACCATGGAAGAATATACTTACCTTGTTCTCAGAATGCCAAGAAATATACATATGGAAGACTGTTCTCTAGAGAAATTGGACAGCCTCAGATAGAAGACCTACAATCTCAGAGAATAGATCCCTACTTACTGACACCTGGAAACACCCCAAGAAAAAGGCTGTTCCCCACCTAAATGCCTAACATGAACCTCATCAATGACAGGCCTCACTGAGTCACACAGAGCTTCTAACTGGATTTTTAGTGTCTCACTCTTATACACAGCTGAGAATCACCAGATATTCCAGGAAAGTTTCCAACATGAAAGAAGAAACTAAACAAATGAAAAGGGAACACAAAGAACATTTAGGGAATAGAAAACAGAACTCAAAACATGATAAATGTCCTCAAATTGATGACATACTGAGAAAGAAGACTTGGAAATTATGGGAAAATTAAAAATCCAATAGAAGTTTTAGAAGATCAAGTCAAGAAAATTGCCTTAGAAGGCAGAATAAAAGGAAGAAAAAAACCTAGCAGATAAGGCAAAAAGGTTACCATCCAATTAACAGTTCATAAAGAGAGAAAATGTGTAAGAAACCATTTTTTAAAAATAGAAGAAAATCTTCCAAATTTAGAGAAGTTGACAGATTGAAAGGGTCCATCAGTGATTTAAAAAAAAAGCGGTAAAAAACAAAACAAAACACACAAACAAAAATCCCCATACCATATCATGAAATTTTTGAAAAGCAGGGAAAAAAAGAAAGAAAGGAAAAAGAAAATCCTAAGACCTTCCAAAGTAGGGGGGAAAGTAACACATGAAGGAATAGGAATCAGAAACAAGCCGGCCTCAACAAGAAAACTGGAAACTAGAAAACAACAGATCAGTGCCTTCACAATAATGAGAGAAAATTATTTCCTGCCTAGAGATCCAGGGGAAGGGCACTTTCACATATGCCTCAAAAAAGTTCTCTCCTACCTAGTCATTTTCAGGTAACTACAAGAAAAGGAGCTTCAGTAAAACAAAGGGATAAACCAAGAAAGAAAAAAAGAAAACACAGTGTCCAGGAAACAGAAATATGTTGTCCTCCACCCCACCTCACCCTGCCAAAAAAACTTAAGGGAAAGTCTAGTATGAGAACCACATAATATGCATAAAGTGTAACCAGTCCATATAGGAGCAGGAATGCAGAGGGCTATAGAGTTTTAAAAGCTACCAAGAAAATAAAAATATCCATAGGTATTTGATGCAGTGTAGCAGGCAGAATTCTAAGACAGCCCTGAGATTACTGCCCCTGGTGGACATTTTCTGCATAAAACTTTCACCCTGAGTGTGGGTAGTAAGGTTCAACAGGACGGGATATGACACAGGTGATTAGATCACTCATCAGTTGACTTTCAATTAATTACAAAGGAAGTTTTCCTCGGTGGCTCTGACTTATTTAGAGGAGTCCTTAAAAGATGACGAAGCACCAGAGAGGGGCTCCACCTGCTGGCTTTGAAGACATAGCCTTGTTGAGTTCTATAACTGCAAGGAAATGAATTCAGCCAACAACCACATAAGCTTTTGAGAAGATGCTGATCCACGGATAAGACTTGAGTCCCAGCTGCCACCTTGACTACTGCCTTGTGAGACCCTGAGCAGAAGACCCTGTTAGAGTGCCCAGATTCCTGACTCACAGAAACTTAGATAAATGGGTGTTGTTTTCAAGCCCCTAAAATTGTGGTGATTTGTCACACAGCAATAGAAAACTAATACTATGGCATGTAGGCAAACTTAAGGATAGCTAAACAGGATAAACAACTTAGAAAGAAATCATCATACTTCCTCCAAAAGCATAAAACTTCAGGAGTCAAAGCAGTCTCAGGTAGTTTCAAAAATAATATATTCAGAAATGCCAGAAAGCAGAAGTCACTCTGAAGAAATGGGTGTAACAGGTAAGTACTGCTGCAAGTAATCAGGTTTAAAGAGATAGAAATCAGTTTCAAGTTGCCCTGGATCTTTTAGCTTATGAAAAATAGATACAAGGCTCAAACAGGGTTTTTCCCCCGCAGTTCAAAATCATAATTTTTCGCAATTTGCGAGCAGAGAAAAAAAAAAAGGCTTCAAGAATCCTTGAAGCTTCTGAATGGACAAAAGTTTTTCATGTGTAAGCTTCATTTTACAAATCCAATGACTCTCTAAGTAAAGTCCTTGGATAAGCAACATGAGCATCACTTGGGAATTTGTTAGAACAGCAAATTCATGGGCTCCACTCCCAGAACTACTGAATCAAAACTCAGGTTGAAGCCCAGCAATCTATATTTTTAACAAGCTCTCTAAGTGATTCTGATGCAAGTTCAAAATTGAGAGCCACTAACCTAGTGATAATGCCACTGCTCTGTTATGCTCTGGTCTTCCTTCCTGAGTCAAGAGTTAAAGCATTTCCAAACATACTGTATCCCACCTAGATTAAAATACCACAGTGACTGGCACATAGTAGGAGCTCACAATATGTTTGCTAAACAAATAAGGGATCGGGCTTCAGGTGTGTTTCTTTCACCAGAGGGTTTTTAGAACACACCGGATATGAACACCTTTAGGCAAGACATGTTCTCTTCACTTTTCCACAGTCCCCACCATCTTACTGACTTCCACATTAGACACATTTTTCTACCCAGCCAATGACAGCATTAGAGTTTGGGACCTCGGAGAAAAATGATTCAGAAAGAATAACAATTTTAAATCTGGATACAATATGGCCCAGTCTTCTCTTACAAATTCTAGTAACTTACAGCTATCTCATGATGATGCAGAAATTGTACAATATGCTACAAGTGATCCTTCCACTTGTGTGTCTCCTGCTCCAGCATTAAGCCCTAAGAAAAGCGTTTCAGGATAGCATCTCAAGTTTTCTTTTTCTGTTCTGAAGTCTTCAGAGAAGGAGACTCTACTTATGTATTCCTTAAGCCCATGTGTCCAATAACGACAAGGGCACTTAACAGGGCTTTGACTGATGGAATCTACAATTTAGAATCAACTTTGGAAATTCTACACCAAACACATGTAATAACATTTCAAATCATTTATGAGAATTCAAAATAGAAGGCACTGAACAGAGATTTGATTACACTAAAATTAGAATGCAGTTTGTTTCAGTACCATCTAAATGGAAAACAAAATACATTTAATTAAAACTCACTACCAAGATACTAAGCTTACACTAAATTAGAATTTGTTTTTTAACTATGAGGGTAAGAGCCCCTCTCTAAATGAGTCTCTGTGTATGTGAGCAACCCTTTAGGATCCCCTGACCTAATGGTAAGAGCCCCGAGGAGCTGGAGGACCCAGTACATGCTCAGCCACTTGATAGCTGCATAACCTCCCCTAAGTCACATTTTCCCTTTGAGTTCTGGCTCTTCCTGCATAAAAAGTGGGGATTAGTGCCAACACTCTGATAGCTGACAGCAGAACTAACCCTTACACTTAAACAAGAAACCATTTTTGCTGTCATTAGAGCAACTACTTTTTTAAGCCAGTTTTGAAAAATAAAATTTGAGATAAGCAAGCTAAAATTGATACAAACACGTTAAGTATCTATACGTAGGAACGGTGATTGATCTGTTAACTTGGTATTGTAGGTATTAGCTTTTTTTTTTATACCCTCACCCTTAAAACCCAAGTTTTAAAACTTAATATATTCATCATAGAGAAACTTAAAGATTCAGAAAGACTCAAAAAAACAGAATTTCACAGTCATACCTTCCAGAAATAAGCATGGTAGCACTTTAAGGAATTTCCTTCAAATCTTTTTATGCTTATACAGAATGTGTTTTATATAGTTGAGAATATACAATTTTGTATCCTGGTTTCTAACTGACCACTGCACCATCTTTGAAAATATTTTTCAGGGTAGCTTCCTACAATATGACTAGCCTATAATTTACTCACAGATCATGATGCTAGTTACTTCAAATATACTAATATGCCACCAAGTGAAACTAAATAGCAATACTGTCACTAATGTCTTATTTCCCCCCACATGAATACATGCATAGCCATAAATATCAATTTAGCATTTAATAATCAATGAAAGCAACAATGAAAATAGAAAACTAAAATTCTATACATTATCAGTTAAGTAGGGAAAAAGTCATCCTGCAAGATCTAAAAATTATTCTTTTTAATCAACAGAACCTCAAGAAAGACGAGTTTAGGGTGATTTGGGAGTCTTCCCATTCAGCTGAATGTACACAGATCCCTGGCAATACTGAGTAAACAAGAGTAGGTGGAATCCTCATTCCATAAACATCTTGGGAGCTGGCAGGGTGATTAAGCAAAGTAATGAATTTTAATGTTAAAAGCCACATGACAGAGATTCATGACTACAGAGTAGGACAGCAAACGGTAGTTTTACAAACCAAATAAGCAAAAAAGAAGCACAGAAAGGTAAAGGGATAGGCTAAGCACACTCAAATATTACAGTTGGTTCAAAATAATTGTCCCATATAAGTTTACTCATGTTCAGACTTACCTTCCATGAAGGAACACTGGCTGACAGAAATTTTCTAATGTGAGGACTTCGAGCTCTCTGATAGTCAAATCCACTTAAGATAATTTCCTAGAGACTGTTATTAAGAGCCTAATGGGGGAAACTGAAAGTAACTAGGGCAGAAAATTCCAACTCACACAAAAAAAGTCTTATTCAGAATAACCCTCTTAAATTTCTTAAATGAAACAGAAGGAAGGCAACACTTTAAGATCGAGACATGCTTAAATGTAAAGATGAAAGGATCCAACAATTTATCAAGAAAAATTATCAGAAAAATAATTGGTACACCCAACTTCTACCCAATTGCTAGGAATCACGATTTTCTGTACACTGCAAATGAGGTCTAATTCCCCAGATCCTTTCAACTTACGCTGTACACATGTGCTCTGCTAAGAACTAGGTGGTTAGGAACCTCTATGTATAGTACCCACCAAGATCCATTCCAAGGCTGTGGCTCTGTGTCTATTATGGCCCCCCTACTAAGGATAGGGACAAATTAGGAGCAAGCCCTCCTGTGGGTGGGCTGGAGGTCAAGCATACTCTCTTCTACAGCCCTCTGGACCTGCAGGCATGTGCACACGTGGATCCAGATGTGCCAATAGATATGACATGAAAAACATGACTTAAAATGACCTTATAAAGAAATGATAGTTGCTTTGGGATCTGTGATCCCTCAGCACAGTTTTTTTGTGTGTGTGTTTAATTTCTGTCTAACTCTCGTTTGGTAATTTTACAAAAAGCCGTCAACCCTTGAAATGGCTCTGCCTTGTGGAACTGGTGCCAAACCTTTTCAAAGACAACATGGAAATGCTTCATGTTTTATGGGAGAACATTAAAAGAAAAGGTCCACAAAGCAAAGCAAAAACAAAACAAAAAACAAAACAAAAAAAACTACTATTAGGTGCTAAGGGATTAAAGTGATTTTTCAAAAGCTAGAGAAAGTGCAAAGGTAAACTGTACTATGAAGAGCAAATACTGACTAGACTGCTAATTCTTTGGATTTTATAAATAATTTTATATCCTGATACAAAAAAAAAAAAAGAAAACAATGCCTTTTTGCCTTCTTCCAGTATCCCACCTTACAACAGAAAAAAAAGTTATGTGTAAATGAAATTCTGATCTTAAGTAAGTCATATATTCATTTTACATATTTAAAATTCTGTTAGCTACACAAGAGCCATACTGGGTTCCCAATTAATTTTGGGGGGGAAAAAAAAAACTAAGAAGGAATAGTTTGTTGTTTTTTTTCCCCTTTGCAGGGTCACTAAAAAGTAATTTAGTTTTGCCCCTGTAAAAGTAATTCTAAATTATACTTACCAGAAAAGTGAGATTTTTAAAAAACTTTTAATTTAGTTAGAAAAAAAGTTGAACTCCATGTAAATGAGAGATGCCCCCAGTTGAGTAATACTGAGCTTACTCACCATTTGTGGTAAATGTGAACTCTTTGCAGGACAAGGTTGGTGACACATAGTTTACTTAATGGTGAATAAATCTGATTAAATTAAAAAAAATGCTTCCAGCAAAAAAAAAAAAAAAAAAAAAAAACTTTTAAAAACAATTTGAGAAATAAACAAAATATAAGTGGAAGGTAAAAACAAAGCACAAAAAAGATAATATATACGTATGATTAATTTCAGCCTCTTCCCTAAAAAATCTTGCTTAAAACAAGCAGTGTTGATTCTAAACAATTTCATCTTTTTATCAGATATTTTATTAGAGAGCACAGAAATGACCAACGCATTAGACTCAAATGACAGATGAAGGAGAATCAAGCTACAATTAAGAGCACAAGTTCACTGATAAGTCTGCCTCTTTTAGCAGTGATAATGGGTATCCTAATTTTACAGTATACAGAAGGTTATGTTGTAAAAATTAAGATTTTTTTTTACCTGAAAGTCAGACTAACAACATGATTTTATTCACATGTTGACGACCACTGAATGATTAGCCTTTAAAAAGTTTTACCTACTCTTGCAATGCCCATTCAGTAAGATTTGAAAAGTTTATCTCAATTCTTGTACATGGGCTAAAATGTACATAAATAAATACAGCTAATCACATGGAGAGCCTTTTGAAATGAAGATACTTAATGAACCTAAAACCTTACATTGTCTCAAAAAGCACTCAACTTTTCAAACCTTAACAGAGAAGTCTTTCTGATCTCTAGGAAAATCTCGATTTATTCCACAAACATAATGAATCTCATAAACTATATGGTCACTCTTTATTGTATAAGTCACAGGTCAAATACACAAACAAGAAACTGCACATTCCACTCAACTAAACAGTTGAGAAATAAAGCTATTTAAAATGTCTTATATTCAGTCATTTAAAAATTGTATCAGGAAACATTTAAATATTTGGAACTCATTTTCCCTACTCTTCCATCCAGTGAGTCGGATTACTCTTAAACAACAAAACAATTGAGTAACTAAAAATAAATATTTCAGCTAAACACCAGAGATCTGGGGGAAGAAAAACAAACACATGGCAGTAGGGAGGGTGTACCTTTGAAATTTAACCACCTTTTCATCTGAGACACTTAATCACTTGAAACTAAACTGAATTTACAAACTATGTATAAAGACACTTTCGTCAGTCCCTTAACTGCCATGAATAAGATTAGGTAACCGTCCTAGATCACTTTCGTGATTCTCTAATCTCCAAAAAGAGAAGTCACAACACTCAGGTTTATACTGCAACTCCACTTCAAAATTATTAAACAAATTAGTGTACCGAACCAAAATTAAGAGATTTCCCTAAACGCATCCTTTATGTATTTATATTTTGAAAAGGATTTTTTAGTGTGCCTATTTATTTGCTCATGATAGGTCTGCAAGTTTATTGTGAAAGTTCAGTAATTCTATTCTAGAGCCAAGAAAACAAAATAAGGAGAACTATAAGTGAAAGAAATAAAAACAGAATCAATAAGGATTTTTAAAAAAGGATTGATTTCCACATAATGTTACCAATCAAAATGACATCTTTTTCTGTGTGTGTGGTGTCTTGGATTCTTTTTTTTAGTTGAAGTATAGTTGATTTACAATGTTGTGTTAGTTTTAGGTGTACAGCAAAGTGATTCAATTATACATATATGTGTGTGCATATATATACATATATTCCTTTTCAGAGTCTTTTCAATTGTAGGTTATTACAAGATATTGACTATAGTTCCCTGTGCCATACAGTAGGTCCTTATTGTTTGTTTTTAAGAATTACATAATCACATCCTAATATGCTACCCCTAATCACTATTTTATTATAAAAGTACAGTTGATTTAAAGTGCTGTATTAGTTTCTGGTGTACAGCATAGTGCTTCAGATCAATTGATCGATCTATCTATTCCTTCTCCTGTTCTTCCAAATACTCTTTAATTACTTCATGGGGTAATTTCAAACATGTTCTCACTCTTACTATTCAGTTTGTATACCAGCTAGAAAGTACTTTTTCAACTCCCAAACTCACTATTTCATGGCCCATCTGAGAGAGTGGTTCTGCTAGAACACTGCATGCTGTTTCCCACATTTTTACCTCTCCACACAAAATGCCCTGATTCTGAGAATGTCCCACTCAGACAGCCACACACAACTCAACACTATTCTTCCTTTCCCCTAACCATGGAGTTTTCCAGGGCCTGCCCAGCTGTCCACTTCCCCTATCCAGCCATGGTTCACTGTTCTGGCTCGGTGTTTCCACAGGATGCAACATACACAACCAAAATTTAAATATTTAAAACTCTTTTCTCATGCTACTTCCCTGATCCTTCATGTAACTATTTTGCTTAAAACACTTCAGTGGCTCCCACAGCTAAGAGTAGTGTTTTTCAAATTACTGGGTTGTTAAATCAATGTATTAGGTCCCAGCCATCACTCTTAAAAATAGAAGAGAATAGAAAATATCAGAGTATCTCACACAAAGGATATTATTTTGTGACATTTTTATCATTTATATATGTGTGCACTAAGTTGTGAAATAAAAATATCTATCTTACTATAATGGATAACTGCTTTAAAAAAAAAAAAAAAGCTTGAAATACACCAGCTTTGTTCGTTCCTCAAGGCCCTCTAACCTGCTCCCTGCATAAGGCTCTAGGCCCATCTCTTGTTCAGACTCCACAAAGCCACGTCCATCATGCCAAACTTTTTTACAGTTCCTTGTCTAAGTGCTGTCAATCACACTGTTACCTCTGCCTTGAATACTCTCTCATTTGTCTACAAGGCCCACCTGTACCCATCTTCCATTATTTAATACCAATTACCGCCTCCACAAAAGCTTTTTTATCCCTCCCTCAGCAGCCAGTATCACACATACACACACACACACTCTGTCCCTCTGTGATGCCTACATTACAGTCCCTTAGACATTTCACTGTACTTTGTAATTTTAGGCTTGACTGTCTTCCCAACTTCTAAACTATAAACTCCCTAAGGGAAGTAGCACATTTTATTAGTCTCTGTATCAGAAGCACTGAGCTGCTGGACATGCCACAGGGGAGAGGTTCAAAATCGGTAAAATGAACAAATGAAGAATTAAGACGCCTATCTAATTTCTCTGATGTTAGAAATGACCTGGTGGGTGCCTTTGCGACAAAGCCCATTCAGGTTGCAGTGCTAGATCAAGATTTCTGCATTTTAGCTAAAGTCCCCGGACAGTAGTCTGAGGCAGAAAGAGGTGTCAGCTTCCACTCTCAGAAGGGACTGGTTCAGGTTGCAATGTAGCAGCACCCACTTCCACACTTCAGGAAGTTATCTGGGGAAAGGTGGAGAAGAGGATTTCCAGAGGCACCCACAGGCAGGTGAGATAAATCAGAAACAGCATTATCAAAACCAGTAGCAGGAAAAAATCACAGCTGAAAAATAACTCTTAATGAGAAGGGGGGAGGGGATATTTTCTATTCCCTTGTTGAGGGCACTAAGTTGCCAATATGAGCTAAGCAAAACAAACGGTAGCATGAAATACCTCCTTGAAGTTATGTGATTTCTGTTGCCTACTCTAATCATTTCAAAATAGCTCCTGACTCACTGCTCTCATTAGGAGATAGTACTTGGAGGACTGGGGTCAAACCTTAACAGAGACTCCTCGCTGGGGCTTGGAAGCTTTTCCTAGACTTTAACCTTACATATATGAATGCTCTCATTTTTAGGGGGGTCTGATTTCACAAATCAGTACTTCCACTGCCTCCACTGTAATTAAAAATAGTTCGGGGGCAGGGAATAGCTCAGTGGTAGAGCGCATGCTTAGCATTCACGAGGTCCTGGGTTTGATACCCAGTACCTCCATCAATAAATAAATAAACCTAATTACCTACCCCCCAAAAAATTTTAAAAAAATAAAATAAATGCAGTTCAGGCTGCATCCAAGATACTTTGACAGACTCTGCCAACTGTCAGTTTCAGCTGTTCTTTTCCACTCCCACCATAGTTTATAAACTACTATTACAGGAACCTTAGATTTGTTTTCTGCCTGAACTAATCACTTATTTTCTTTGAAAAAAAATTCCTTTTGCTTCAACTTTGCCCCGGACTTGCAATTATATCCATAATTAAGGCAAAGATAAATTCTGATTAAAACCTAAAATCAGTCAAAAATATATTCATAAAATGTGAAACTTCATCCACATTAAATTTTATATACTGGTCAGAGTAAGGTAATTTAGGATTGCCTGGGTAAAACTTTAAGGACCATTTAAAGCTCTGTTTCCTGTAAGTAGGTACAAGAGGCTTGCTTATTCCACACTTATCAGGTACAAACACCTATCAAGTGTGTAAACTTCCACAATGCCTTCTCTGTATGCTGTTCTCTTCCACTTCCACCTGCCCATCCTCTCTTGACAACTCAGATGAAACAAGTCACTATCAAGGAGAAAGAGTCCTAGCCCCAAAGACAGACTTGCAGAAAAATTGTGCCGTGAACATTTGCTCCTTTGCCTCT
The DNA here is from genome assembly GCF_036321535.1 of Camelus dromedarius. Lineage (NCBI taxonomy): Eukaryota > Metazoa > Chordata > Mammalia > Artiodactyla > Camelidae > Camelus > Camelus dromedarius. The sequence goes on from NC_087438.1 coordinate 52,861,992, forward strand.
GCAGCCCACCATTAAGACTTTATTAAGGACAAATAAATTAGTTTATCAACACATTTACACTGAAGTATCTAAAATGTGTGCTGTGTCAGGGGGCTTATTTTCATGCATTAAATATCAGTCCCCTGCATATTAAGTTCTTCCCAAGCTGCTGTTGGTAAAACGATGAACAGTCATACAGCTTAAAGGTTGTGGAAAATCAGTTTTCTTTCATGATGCTACCAGTTCACAGACTAGAGAGAACGCAGCCTTTAACATGAAAAATTGCCACTTGATTTTTTTCTCTGACACGTTTTAAACAGAAGAGATGCAGACTCTCAAGGGAAGCCATATTTCAAAGGTTTTGAATGGTAGTCTTTTTCAGTATTTTCTCTTATTAAAACTGGTACAATTCATCCAAAATATTTCCAAATGCCATAATTTTCCAGCCTACACACTTAGAAACTGCTTAGAGAAGACAGTCTCTCCATCTGAGAGATTTACTTCAAGAAATCAACGAGCAATCATGAAAATAGGAGGAGGAGGAAAAAAAGTAATTCACTTTTACAGACTGGAAAAAATTTTAGAACTCACCTAAGACTTTCATTTTACAGATAGAGTCCACAAAGGTCAAGCAATTTGCCTCAGATCACCACGCTACTAATAGCAGCACTAGAAATAGAATGAAGTATTTTAATTGCTCTTAGCAGTACCCGAAAATTATTCGTTATATATATTCTCATCACTTTGTCCTTTAAGCTTTACAAACAAGTACCGCTCCTTCTCATCAATTCGATGAAGGACTCCTACAATGTACGTTCTACATTTTCACACTTGTTCAAGTTAATAAACTTCAAATTCTACCTCCAACGAAAAGGGCAGTACTATTAACAACTTTCCTCCGAACGTTTCAAGAAAAGTTTAGGGGTGTACACCCCTAAACTGTCACAATGAATTTCAGTGTCTATCCTTTCAATCTCTGTCCCTTAATTACACTTTAGAGGTATTTATTCAACCACCAAGAGACAAAGAAAATTCTAGAAGTTCCTCTTTGACAAAAAACATTGACAATCCATCAATGAAACGACATCATTGCTCCATTAATCTATTATGGATTCCTGGCTTAAATTAGGAAGAATCAGTACCATTTTATCAAGTTACTGTGTGAAGAGTTAACAAAAGGTTGGAAAATGCACTCTTGGTTGACCATGAATCTGAAAGAAGCTGTAGATTTGACATTGTTAACACAAACGAAAGACTTTATCATAAAAACAAAAAAACCAGAATAAGTGAACGAGTTCATTCAACAAAAAGCTTTTTCCTATTCAGGCTCTGATCTTCAACGAAGTGCGGGGCACTGTAGAGCCCTCATTAGTAAGACTTCCAGATGTTCGCTTTAATGCCTCCAATTAATCAATTTTATAGGTTTCAGGTTTGTCTATTCAAGGGCAAAACAGAGGGCACAGTGAGGGCAACAATTTACATTGGCTCATTTTCAAGGACTGTAGTCTAACCACTCACTACTTTACAAATGTTCCTTTGTGCACCTGATTATTCTCAAAGTACTGAGAGAATGCAGGACTTCTCTTTGAAAGACACGAACAGCAAAACCTAAGACAACATGACTTTCACTACACGCTGATGCAGCACTTTGACCTGGAAAGGGCAGAATGTATTGTCTTCTTAAATACTGCTAGTAAAACTATATTCTCATTACAAGCAATATACGCATGTTCCTTAATTATGGCCTCCGGCGTCACTCTACAAAAATAACTTGTCAAAAGGTTAACACATCTCACCTATATTTTTAAAGTACGACCAGCTTAGCAAGGTGGCAAAATTGTTTGAAAACATAAAACACAGACAATTCACCACCACCGCTCAATAACATACATACATAAACAGACTGTAAGAGGTGTTAAGCACAAAAATCCTTACCCCATTTTGCCCAATGAAAACTTGCTCTGAAGTTTCTGCTCTTATGCTACGGAATAACTTCCAAAGGAATTTCCCCGTCTGCTATTTCGCAGTTGCTTTTCCACCTCCCGAGATCCTTTTCTGGAGGTATTTCAGTGATGCTGAAAATTCAGTTAGTTCCCTTAGTTAAAATGATTTCTCTCTGGTAAACACCAAAATGCTCAAGCAGAGGTGGCATTTGCTTATTAGGGTGAAAATGCTGCGCGGAGGAGATAGCGGTCGACTCTATTCCACAAAATGAGTCTACGTGCCTGGAAACGCAGAATCCAGCTTCACCGAGTCCTATAAAAAATGAGTTCGGTGGTCATTTCGCTCATGTCCTTCTCGACACTCGGAGAGCCAGGTAACTCGGCCTCTTCGGTGCTACTAAGGCTGCAGGTTCAAATTTCTCCACCACACCAGGTCCCCGGGGGTGGAGCGTGCAACCCAATGCGACGTGCACTTGACAGATCCCTGCGAGAAAAGAAAAATCCTAAAAGCAGTACTGCCAGTGCTTCCCTGCGCTTACATTAGAAAAAGCTATGTAGAAAAATCTCCTCGAAGTGCAAACCCGGCAGCTCGCGACGTGCACGGCACTCCACATGGGAATCTGTCTTTTAATTTTTTTTCCCCTCCTAAGACAGGGAGCAGAGAGGAGGCGGGGAGGAGGAAGAGCAGGCTGGGCAGGATCGATTCATTCTCCCAAAGAGAATACACGGAGCCATTTCCAGGCTGGCAGCAGGCTGGGGGCGCAGCGCACGCCAGGGAGCAGTGGGAGGGGGCCGGATCCCACCTCCCTCACCCCCTGCCCGCCCCCCGCTGCCGAGCAGAATGGAGCCCGGCTCGCGCACGGCCCTTCATTCGCAGCTGCCCCTCTTCCCTCCGCTCTTCGGAGCACCGCAGGTCTGAGGCTCCCGGCGGCGGAGAATGAATGAATCAGAGAACCGAGCCCCACGGTGCCCCTAGCTCCGGAGCCAGCCGAGCAGCGGCAGAGGACGGGAATCAAGGGTCGACGGGCGCCCGCTCGAGGCAAGGCGGGCGGCTAATCCCGCGTCAGGGGCAGGGGAACGGGGCTCGAAGCCGCGGAAGAGCCGCTGCTCCAGTGCCCCCACCCCTGCTCCTCGCCTCTCCCGCTCCGCGCCGCCGCCACGCGCCGCCTCCTCCTCACACTTCCATCACCGCCCGCCTCCGCCGGCCTCCAGCTCCCACTCGGCAGAGCAGCGCCGGCCGGGGCGGCCCGAAGCCCGCCGCTGCCTCCGCCTCCACCGGCCGCTAGCAGAGCGGAGGGCGCCGCTTCCCGGGTGAGCGCCGCCCGTGAGAGGCAAGCGCGGCAGCAGAGTGGGCTGCGGGGGGCGGGGGAGGGGGCGGGGAGAACGGGGAGCAGAGCGGTCCCTCCCCCTGCTCACGGGAGGGGGCGTGAGGCGGCTGCTGCCTCGGGGACGCGGCCGGGCGCCGGGGGCTGGGGCGCAGGCCGGTCCCGAGGGCCCGATGGGGCCCTGCGGACAGCGGGAGGAGGCGGCAGCCGAGAGGGCGGCGGGGAGGCTGGTGGTCGGGGGTCGAGCTGGCCTTCGTGGGGAGCTAGGCCGACCGGCGGGTCCGGCGGTCCGTCCTTCCTGTCTTTCCCCCCTTCCCTAGTGGCCGGCGGCGGGCAGGCCGTGCGCTCTGCTCCTCTGCTGGCTCCTGGCCCCGCTCCCGGCCGCCACAGCCTCCTCCGCGCCCCACACCAGGTGCCTGCGCTGTGTCTCCATCCTCCCCGCAGGAGGATCTTTAAATAGCAACGTCAGCGCGCTCCTCTCCGCACACACGTCACCCGCCGTTCACGTCACCGGGGTGCGGGGGATGATGTCACGCGGCCGGAAGTACTGCTAAATTAGGGAAGGAGAAGGGGGAGGAGGACTCGGCGAGCTCCTCTGTGCCCACCTGCTCTCGCTTCTCCTTAAAGGCCAAAGCGCAGGAGACAGCCCGAGAGGAGCGGCAGGAGGAGGAGATTTCCTTGCAACAAATGTGCCAAACACAAGTGAATCATTCATAGCAACAGTGCCGAAGTGTCAAGCGGGTGATATCCTATCTCCCACTCCCACCCCTGTTGCAGCAGCTTTCCCGGGCTTCTCAAGTCCCCACTAGCGCGGAAATGTGGGAGGAGAGACTGATCACTGTGGTAGATATGTTTCCAACAAGACGGGGGGAAAATCACCTTAATTTTTGAAAGTTATTAAATGCCATTCTGCACTTAGTAGTCGCTAAAACTTTTTTTTGGTGTGTGGCACCTAAATCATGAATTTTAAGTGGAGCCATGAGCAATGTTATAATGACATAAAGGATAGTAATGGTGGGTATCAAATGATCTAAATGTTTTCAGTTGCAAAACAGCATGTTTTGGCATGGAATAATGAGTCAGTCTTGACTTAGATCACCCATAGTTATCGTCATATGCACAGCAAATCCCAGGGTATCCTCCTCTCACTTCTGGTTTATCAAGACTATGAGTTCCAGTCTATGGAAACTGAAAATAAGAATGACTACCAAATTCTTTTTCTTAATATTAATACAAGCGCATTAAGACTATTTTTGTCTTCCTTAGTTTTGACTGTATAACATATAACACAGTATCTCTTACGTATATTGTTATTCATTTCCTATATGGCAGGGAGGGGTAGCCGTCTATCTATAGGTTTACTAGATACGGTTTTGTGTGTGTGTAAGTCATACTATGAATGTTCTTCAAATTGCCAGTTACTACAAAGTTTTTTAAATGTCCTCATTATTTCATAGTTTATTATTAGGTAGACTCAAATAATGAAATTTGATTTGATCTGATTTAACTTGATAATCATGGCCCAGAAATAGAACTACTACAAAATGCCAAAGGCTATTGCTATTTCAGAGTTAGTCTATAAATTCAGTGACCATGTTTTCCAAACTGAAATCCAAACACATCATGTAACAATAGACAAAATATTTGGAATCTGAAGTGACCTGGAAAATCCAGGACGTAGGATCGTCAACCTATACTGTAATTGTTAGGAGAGCTATAAATAGATATCAATGCAGTTTAAATAAAGGAAGTGAAAACTCTACAGAATTTATACCACGTGTAGTTTTTTAAAAAAACATGTTTAGTATTAAACTACTCACATGAGTCCTAATTAAGGAACATTGTTTTTACTGCTTTCTGCATTTACACTTTCATGATAAAGTTAGGATCCCAAGACTAAAGGAAATCAGCCAAGTTGCAACTAAATCAGGCTTTCTGTTATCTTCGCATTATAAAATCATGATCTTGCTTACAGTTTGAAGTATTAATAGTAGTTTTTATTAAGGTTATAACAAAGGTTGATCAAAAGCAAACCCCTGCTTGCCAATTTGTCTAATATATATTATTATATTAATAGACACTTGTACTAACTTATATTTCAGATAATTGGAGCTTCTTACATATGTATAAAATATTAAACCAATAAAATTATCATTCTTCAAATAAAGTCATCCCTTGGCCCTTGAAAATTAAAATACAAATTATTACTCAACTAAAATTGCTGTACAAACCATTTCCTATCTAAAGGAAATCACTTTTCTCTCTTTCCTGCTCTTCCTATCCATGTTAATGAAAGCTCCCACTTCACTATTTTCAAACACTTTGTCCTACCCTTTCATCATGACTTTCTCTGGTTCACAATGGTTTTTTCTCCTCATCTTTACCCAACTGTCAAAACAGCGTGTTAGCTACCTCCCTGCTTTGAGAATGCTGACCCTTCGTTAGCATTTCTGCTTTTCAAAACTACATGGTCTCTTCTTGACTGCTCTTTTGTCAACTGACAATTGAGAGCAACTTTTTTTTCTATATAAATAGAATGGTGCACTGTGATATAATTACCCAAAGTTTCTGTGATTATTTAGTTTCAGTCTCTGCACTTAATCTAGAAAATTCTGCCAGTTATTGGTCAATTTTTTTCTAGCTTATGTGGGATTAGTATATAAGGGAATACATATGTTCACGTACCCCAAGGAATAAATAAAACTTTGTAACATTTTATATATCATGGAATGTCTGCTCAGAAAAAAAATAATAATAAAGTGCCTTTCTCTTCCCTTGAAACGATTCCAATACAATTTTCAAAGGAGTCAGAGAATCATTCTACACGACTTTTCATCTAAAATCTTTTCTTCTAAAACTGAGCTGATGCAACCCAAATGCTAGCCATGAATTTCCAATCCTGATTGCTTTGTTTTTTAAAGTAGTGAGCTTCCTAGAAAGTAATATATTTTCTTTTACCGGAAGAGGCAGAAAGTACTTTAGTAGAGTTTCAAATTTTTAACAGTTCCCTTTTCCCACTATGCTCTGAAAATTTGTGGCAAGGTTTATGAATACCCACTGATTTTAGAATCTGTGGGCGAAGGCATCTGTTTTAGTTAACAGAGTTTACTTCCATGCCCTTAATAGGAGATGGTAATATTCAATGGGGTGTTCATAGATTGGTCATGCGATACCTTTTCAATGAAAAGGCATCTAGGAGATAGAAACACTTTTAGGGAAAGAGGGCTAAAGCCAGATATTATTTTAAATTGCTTAACATTAGGTAATAGCAACTTCCTTTTTATGTACCCTCTTTTTAATTACCAAAATATCACCAGTGCTTCAAATAAAGTCATAAGTAGAAATAATAGATTAAAATATCTCTCCATACTGTAAAAATCTCTAGATTCCTCATTGATGCCACATAATTACAAAGAAACTAAATAATCAGCAAAGACTAAAAGTAATGAAAAGAAGGAAACAAAAGAGTTGTAGGGAAATAGAATTTATCCAATTGAGTCTCCAAATTTATTCCATCTCCTCCACACTAACAGTTACTGGTGGCAGTAAATTGTTTGGTCTGTTTAAAACTCTCTTTTACTATTATCACTAATGTTCTGAACAGAAACAGGGTAGTTAACAGTCTCAAGGGCGGGAGTATAAGTGTTTGGCATCTCCAAGGCAATGGCTTGAGGATTTTTTACTCTTCTGAGTATCTGCAGTATTTATCAGAGGGTTTGGGAATGGTGGAGGAAGGGAAGTTAGAGAATTATCCTCAGGAAAGATACAATATAGAGCCCATGGGAAATGATCTCATAGAACTATCTCTGGCTCTGATTTTTACTGTAAATTCATTATATGTTTTCTAAATAAAGAGATACAGATAGAATCCCAGACGTGTGAAAGAACATACCAGAAAGTTTTCCATTGGTGCTGTGAGAAAATCGTTGTACAACTGTGTAAATTTGAAAAACATTCAGAAGCGAAGGGGTGATAGTGCTTTTGAAAAAAATGATCTGGCTTAACTGCACTTTCTTTGCTTGGTTGGTTGATTGTTCTAAACAGCAGTTACAGAGAACAGGCTGGACAAATATGCAGATCTGCAGAAAGCTAGAGTCAAGAACGCAAAGTTTAGCTTTCCCTCTACCTGTGCAGTTCCTTAGAATGGAATGCTGTGGAAGCTGATTGCCATGGTAACCAATAATCTTTCTCCTGAATGGGGAAACAGGACAACCATGAGGAAAATGTTTTAAATGTTCTACCTTATTTTGTGATGCGCTTGGTGCCAGCTCAGAGAAAAACACCATCCAGGCTATTTAGGACAGCCATGCTTAAAGGAAGTTGCCTTCTTTTCAAAGAGAAAAGACTGAGGCAAAAACTGGGGGCTCTTTCAAAGAGAGATAAGGGTTTGAGGTGACAATTGCAAACTCTCTGAAGCAGAACATAATTAGTAAAGACTCTGACATGACTAAAGCAGGCAAACACCTTCTAGAAACCGTGTTAAGGGTTCTTCCAAGCATAAGAGGTCAGACATTCATAAAGATTCTCACATTTGGGAGTTTCAGCCAAGATAGTTCATGAATTATCCATGAGAATTTTATTTCTTTTTACCTGGTTCTAAATAATAATTTCTCTAAAAATTAAAATGGAAATGGTAAATCTACCTTTACTCAGTATCTGTTTTTCTAATAATGGATTATATTCTTACCATATACATGATAAATATGTATATAGATATAGATAGATAGATAGATAGATAGATAGATAGATAGATAGATAGATAGACAGACATACAGATCGATCGATCAATCGATCTGTATTATATGCCTGTATTGACTGGATCATCTGCTAAAATCTCTATTCTCAGAATAAAATTCAAGCTCCATGCATTGGCTAATAGGCACTGCATGGTAGGCCCCTGCCCACTTCTCTTACCTTGGTTACCATTCCTCACTCCCTCTCTTGCCACGGTGTGAGTTGATGTGTCAACTACAAGGAACAGAAACCGCCACCTTATGGTAACTTAAGTTATAAGATTTTTTTTATTTGCCTACTTAACAAGAAGTCTGAAGGTAAGTGGCCCTACAGTTGGATTGCAAGGTCCAAGGTATCATTAGGGTCCAGGCTGTTTCCAGCTTTTCACTTTGCAATCTTCATATGTTGTTTTTTTAATATCTGGCCCTTTGTCTCATGGTTGTTAAAAGACTGTTACATTTCCAGGCATCATATTCTCACAAAGAGCATCCAAAGCAGGAAGAGAGGGAAAGAAACAGGAATTTTCTCCTCCATGCCTGTTTCTTATCAGGAAGAAAAACTGAAGAGGCCCCCAGAAAATTCTCTCTCATGTCTCATTGGCCAGAACTGGGTGACATGCCCATCCCTAAATCAATCACTGACACTTTGGAACAGAAGTTTCATGATCTGCTTAGACTAATGGTGGTTCATTTCTTGAGTCTTCATATTGGGCCTGAACAAAATTAGAGCCCTCTCAGCGAGGAATAAGAGGCAATAGCTCTTGGGCTAGCAAACCACATATTTGCCACATGGCCCAAAGCCACTCTGGTATTCCTGCTGCTCTTCAACTGTGATCAGCTTGTTCTAAATGCAGGGCCTTTGCCACCTGGAACACACATGCCTAAGATCTTCACACTGCTCCTCGTCATTCAGGCCTATGCTCAGATTGCATCTCTTGAGAGATACCTCCTGAACATTCTGGGGAATCTCTCCTGGCTGAACTCCCAGAAAAAAGAACTGGCAGGAAACAGAACATTCAAATTAGATACCCTGAGGCATGCTTAATAAAGATACTACTTACAAAGGTGGGGCAGGGTACAGGAAGCTCTAAGAGAGAGGACAGTATCTGGCTTAGCAGGGGAGACTACTCTTCTATGCCTGAAAGACGAGTAGAAAGCAGTGGCTAGAAACTGGAGACAGAGAAGATTGTGTGGACAGGAGCTGGGTCCTTGGCTTTAGGGTCACAGCCAGCCCCCAGAGTCCCCACAAAGAGAGAGCCCAAGAAATAAATATCACAACTTCATCAATAATACCTATTCCCTCCCTGCCCCACCCCATCTTCTACTGGTGTCCCTCCTTCTAAACCTGACATATGGGAAGCTAGAGGGCACAGGAGTCCAGTGATGTAGTCTATGCAAAGGGCAGGGAGAAGAGTGCAGGGTGCATGGGGTGGGGGGCAAACTGAAGGTATCCAGCCCAAATCAGGTTCTATTTATCAGCTGTTAGATGAACAATTATTTTAAAGTTTGGCATATGGAAAAACAAGTACAGTTGGTCCTTGAGCAACATGGGGGTCGGGGCACTGATTCTCAGCCCAGTGGGAAACACAAAAAAATCGGAGTATAACTTTACGTCCCCGCCCCTGCTTCTCCCATTCAACCAGCCACCAATCACATAGTGCTATAAAATCCTGGTGTAGTGGACCTTGCAGTTCAAGCCAGCATTGTTCAAGGGGCCGTGGTACTACCTTACATTGCTAGCAGGAGTGTAAATCGCTGTACCCTTGAAGATGTATGTAAATTTTGACACAGGAGTTCTACTTCAAAGAAATTATCCTACACATATGCTTTCTCAAGTATTCAAAGGAACACATACAAAAATTGATTGTATTGCTATAAAATGAAAAAAGGAGAGGAAGCAGCATCTATGTCCATCAATAGGGGACTGGTAAATAAAAGATAGTATAATAGTATAATAAAATACTATGCAGCTTTTTAAAAGAATGAGATAGATCCATAGTGCTGATAAGGAAAGATGCCCAATATAAAAACAATTCTGTGTAAATACAGTAAACTAAATTGTGGTTACCTTTAAGGAGTGGGATTATAAATTTGAGAATTAGGGGCATTTAAAAAAATTTTTCCCTAATACCACTTATATTGTTTGACTCTTTTCCCCCACAAACATGTATTATTTTGATAATACAAATCAATTATTTAAAAAAAACACACAAATATGTTAAAACTTAATTGTAGGAGGACAGGATCAGACATTAATATAAACTTTATTTTCCTATCTCCATCATATCCTTTTTTGAGTAAGACTCTAAGTTTAAAAATACATTTACAGAAAGAGAAGAAATTGAAGTAATATTTTATAGGAAATAGTAATTTCACTGTACTCTTCACTGATGCAACAATATCTGGATATTCTATTTTAAGAAAGATGCAGATGAAACAGCAAGATAACCAAGGTGGTGAAGACCAAGACAAGGCCATGTGAGATGTGAATGAAGGCACATGTTTAACTTGCTGAAGACAAAACCAAGGGGAGACATGATGGCTGTCTTCACAGCATGTCTGTCCCAAAGAATAGGTAATAACTGTGTGAATATGTGCTCCATGAGATAGTAAAAGATCAAGGGTAAAATTTGTTAAAAGGCAAGTGTCAGCTCAATATGAGACAGAATGCAACAATAATCAGATCTACATCAGTAGAATTGGTTGCCCTAAGAATAACTGGCCTATTGCTTCCTCATTATGTCTATTAAAGTATAAACTGGCTATATGACCAATTGTTGGGATGATGTAGAAGAGATGCCTGTATCAAGTAAGAGATTGGATATAAGACCCTTAAAGTTATTCTTTTATTCAAAGATCTCATGACTACTCAAGCCTGAGCTCACATCAAAGTCATCCTTCCCATTAGCTGTCTCCTTCAGAGGACTCATCCTCTTCTCTGGTGTCAGTCATTGCCATTGCACAGCCTACTTTCTCCTCTACCCTCCATGCTCTGATCTCACATCCAGCCTACTGAACAGCTCCATTGGAGTGTCCTTAAAAATCAAAATGGCTATAGCAAATTAAACACCTTAATTCCCCATACGTGTCCTCTTGGGATTTTCTTACCTCGATACATGATACATTAAGCAAGGCTAACATATTTGGCTGGTAAAGAAACAACAAGCCCTTTTAAAATTCAGATAGTTGATTACTTATACAGATAGCAAAAGCAAGAACAGCAAAGGTGCCAGGTCCTGATGTCCCTGGCCCCAGAGGACAACACAGAAACAAAAGGGACTGGATGACAATGCAACGTAAGTTGTGGGATACCTTGTTGCTGAGGAGCTGATTACATGCTGCTGCTAAGTAGCTTTATAGCCTGCAGTGGTGTGCTAAGGACGAGTGGTGTTATATAATAAAGACTACAGCTGACATATATTCCTGGTTCCTAGGAGGTAACCGCTAAATCCTTGGAATTTCCCCAGGGAACAGTGTCTGTTATTCATGGAGGGTACCTTCGACCTTACCTGGGTTTTTTTTGCTAATGAGATGACTCAGGATGGGGGCTAGTCATGCCAGAAAAACCAACCACTAAGTAGTGGATTGGGGCTTTGAGCCAGGTAATATCAGCCCCAACCTCTGGGAAGGATAGTGGGACTAGAGATTGAGTCAACCATTTGGCTAGTAAGTAAATCAATCCTTCCTGCATAAAGAAACCCCAATAAAAATTTAGGTGGGGCTTAGGTGAGCTTCCCTATTGGTAATCATACATGGATGTGTGGAAGGGTTACACAGCCTAAAAATATGGAAGCTTCATATTTGGGACCTTCCCAGAACTTGCCCTTTGTGTCTCTTCAGTTTTCTAGTCCTGATTTATCCTTTATAATAAAATTGTAATCATAAGTCTAGTGCTTTCCTGAGTTCTATGAGTTGTTCTAGTGAATTACCAAACTTGAGGGGACAATGGCAACACATGAATTTGTAGTTAGTTGGTCAGAAGTGTGGATGGCTGAGAATCCCTGAGCTAATGGCTAGTGTCTGAAGTGAGAACAGTCTTGTGGGGACTGTGTTCTTAACCTGTGGAATCTGACCTAACTCTGGGTGGTTAGCATCATAATTGCATTGCAGAGGGTAAGACAGAAAAACCTCATACCTCCTCAGAACCTAAGAAATGATGAGAAACAGTCTCATGGTACCCTTCCGGAAAGAGGTGTAGGCAAGTGAGAAATGGCTTTGCAGTGGTTCCTCATGTTCCAACAGCATCACAGGACATTCTGCCAAAAATCAGATCAGCTGCACCACAGAAATACAAAAGACCATAAGAGGCTATTATGAGAAACTATATGCCGATAAAATGGACAATCTAGAAGAAATGGACAAATTCTTAGAAAGGTACAATCTCCCAAGACTGAACCAGGAAGAAATAGGAAATACGAACAGACCAGTTACCGGTACTGAAATTGAATCAGTAATTTAAAAACTCCCAACAAGCAAAAGTCCAGGGCCAGACAGCTTCACAGATGAATGCTACCAAACATTTAGAGAAGCGTTAACACCTATCCTTCTGAAGCTTTTCCAAAAAATTGAAGAGGAAGGAAAACTTAGATCAGCTGCAGGTAAGCTTTGGATCAAAAAGGGTCTGGAAATATGTTTACCAAAATGATGACCGTTGTTGTCCATGAGTTGTGAAATCAGAGGACTTTTGGCTTTCTTCTTGATGCCTCTTTTTCTGTATACTTCCTAGAGGCAAATTAGGGAGTGGTTAAGTGTAGGCTCTGGGGCATCCTGCCTAGGTCTGAATCTCAACTCTGTCATTTTGTAGTGACATGTCCTTGACAGGGCTCCACTACCTGTCCTCTGAGTCCAAGGGCTCAGCCAGCTCCAGATCCTCCTAGGTGTCCATCCCCCCTCAATTTACCACCTTCATCTATGAGAACATCGTGTGGAACTTGATCATTTTCTTTCCTAAAAAGAAGGTACAATTTGTCCATGGCAAGGCTCTAATTCATCATCTTTGTTTTCTCATGAAAACATATCAATGAACAAAAAAACCATGCTGTTCAACCTACTTGTTTCCCTAGTAAACCAAGACTTCAAGCAAATTATTTAGCCTCTTGATTCCTAAGTTTTCTCATTTGTAAAATAAAAAATAATAAAATAATGTCCCTACTTCATAAAATTCTTGTGAGGATTAAACGACTGAATAGAAACAAAATCCTTAGAACAATGCCTGGCATGTAGAAAGCACTCCACAAATGTTAGCTATTTTTAATGCTTTTATGTGTTATTTGATTTGTATATAATGACCACATATTATCTTTGTAAACAGAAAAAAATTAAAACTTGCAAAAATTCAAATATTCTGTTATACATAAATCACATTAATTTTTCTCAATTCTCATCTAGACAAATTGGCCAAAATTTTGTTTATCATCATAACATCTCATAGTCACCCTACAGAGAAATGGAATTAACTTTAGAGAAAGTATTTGAAAACTTAGATGAATATCTTAAATGAATATATACATATATAAAATAGATATATATTTAAAATGTACATGTATATAATTTTAAATTACTTGAAATTCTTCAACCATCCTCCAAAATAATCCATAGTTAATATTTTGTTGTCATAGGAATTTTTTGTTGTCAAAGGAAGTACATTAGAATATTTATCATATTTTACCTCTGAGTACTGGAATTTTGGATACTTTTTTCCCTTTATACCTTTTTACATGTTCTAAATTGTTGAGTCATCATGTGTTACTTTTTGTAATTAGAAAAAAAATTATACCTAACAATAAAGTTACTTTTAGAATCATTTTTGCACTACACATAGAAGAAAGTAGAAACAGAAAACATTTGAGATTCTAGTGACATGAGAGATTGCTTTTGAAACATTCTGAAATTATATTTTTATTGGTTTTAACAAGATTTACAACCTATTCAAAAAATGCAATAGAGTGAGCACTACAAAACAAATCTGTTTGAAAGCATTAGAACCAGCACATGAATAGTCATAACATCCAGTGGCATGTCCCTGTTGAAAAATAGTTTCTATAATCGGTAATGGTGGATGCTCTACTAATAGGGTAAGCTGCATGTTGAATAAAATGAAAAGACTTTTAAAGTAGAGATGAAAAATATTAAAGATGAGCAAGTATTTTAATGAAATTTCCTTTTGTTGTTTTTTATACCAACTATAATCAAATACATACATGAACTTAAAGAACATCAGCAAGTTTAGATAGATAGATAGATAGATAGATAGATAGATAGATAGATAGATGATAGATAGATAGATGGATAGATAGATATTAAGAACATAGACTTTGGAATCAGACAGACTTTGACTTTGAGTCCTCTTGGCCCTGCCAGGTAGTACTGGGTAAGTTATTGAATACTCTGAGCCTCAGTTTCCCTGTCTCTAAAGGGTGAATAATAATAGTACCTGAAGGGCTTGCTGTAATAATTAAAGTATAAAATCCTGGTACATTGCAAATGCTTAGCAAATGCAATCTTTATATATGAAAGGCAACTATCAGTTTTTTGTTACTTTTACTGACGTAAAAATTAATTGTATTCTTCCTCCTCCTTTTATAATCAGCTGTATAAGAGGCACTATGCAAATGGAAAAGCAATATTAGACTATGTAAGAATTAGAGAAATGGACTTCAAAGTTGTTACTAAAATGCAATCCTTTGCTTTAAAGCATCCAAAACCTGTGAGAGTTTTACACAGAGGCATACCATACCAACTCTGTGATCTTATCAAGTGTAAAAGGAAAGCAAAAACAGAGAATCTAGCATTCAAATACAAAATCTTTTCTACTTCATGACCAATAGTCTCTGAATCCTGAATCACTGCATTGTGGTCTCTTCCATCTCTGAACTAGACTGCAGATTATCATTGAGCGTGGATTTATTACATAGGTGCTAGAGTCAACTCCTCATCTTTAAAGAACGCCTATCCTTGGACAAAGGCTCATATCACCCTTTAAAGGCCTTTGGAGATCCTCGGTCAAAGTTGGCCTCAAAGCTCGCCCTATGAATTAACTGAGCCCTTAAGAGTACATGAGGGTACCTACTACAATTTTTAGCTAAACCTCCACAAAACATTTTTCCTTAAATAATAATTCTTCTCTTCATAATTTTTCTGCCCCTCCCACTCCTTCCAGGCTTCTCTGAAAGACAGAACCTCCCACAGTTTGGACCCAGAGAGAAAGTGGTCCACCTCTATCCTTCATCCAGAACCTCCTTTAGAGTGCACACTGAGGCTTCAGCTCCACGGAACTTCCCTCCAGTCCACGGCATTCCCTTAACTAACAGCATCTCCGCGGGACCCTCTCATCTAGAAAGAGGATCAACACTTCTGGGCATTAAGTGTAGAGGAATGAGAACTGCTACCTTTCTGCCTACTTACCCAACTCTCAGATTTTTCCTATCATTTCTCCCATTGCTATTATGGATATACTTGGAGGAACTCAATATCACCTATGAACCTGATATTCTGTCTTCCAGATTACTTACACAGATTTTAAATATATTTGTCTCAGCACAGAAGGATCTCTGAGACCCTGCTGTTTATGCTTCTCCAAATTAAGACATGCTTACTGATTTGTATACTCTGTTTCCTCATTTTAAGTCAGGTTCCTATCCTTATTTATTTATTAATTTTTAAGTATTGCCAATCCAATGATGACCTCATCAAAATTTATTACTAAATAGTAGGAAATGCCTTTTCATATAAGGATTTTGGAGAAGTCTTACAAGTATAAATTTTACCCATTAGTTTTCCCTTTGGCACGACAGTCTTTATTTCTCTAAAGACTTCATAATATTTCGATTTGAATTTCCCTTACAAGCTATGATGCCTTTTCCCCAGTAGGTTTTTATACATTTTTTCCGATGGTCCTACGATTTAATTACATATTCAACTGGTTTATCCAGTACAGTGTGATACTCACTATCTGTAAGTTTCCACAGCTATGCCTGCAATTCTTCATTTAGATAGAATTCAGATAGGCAATCCATCAGTCCCTGGGAAAGTTTGCCGTAACAGGGTACACAACTTGCCAGCAGCTGCACCATTTTACACTTGATGTTCTTTAAAAACCTACATAGATCAAGTTCTGTCAATTCATCTCTTTCCGGCATGTTAACTAGGTCTTGGGCACTTCTCAGTACTCATTCATGAGAATAATACCACCTTGCGTCTAGTACGGTGCTTTATGCTTTTCAATTATTTTCAGCATTTCAATGGGTCCAGTAGTGTTAAGCTCTGTGAATCAAAGGATAAACTACTCTAAAAAATAAAGCCTAATTAATCAAAAAAAAATTGAAAACTAGGACTCTTGGTAATGTTTCCTTAGTAAAGATGGAGGAGAAAAACATAAAATCAATTCATTTACTGTTAGGACTGTCTGTTGTATTCCTTTCCCCACCAATTAAGTAATTTCCTTTATTCTCTGCTTACCTCTTCTGATTTACTTAAAGGTTCTTTTCTTAGTCTTTAGAGTTCCCTGCATATTGCTTCTCAAATTCTTATTGACCATCATCAATAACTAAATTATTGGTTGATTTTCAAAGAAAACTACTCTATAATAGCTTTTATTTATTGGACCTCTGCTATTGCCAACCATTGTGCTAAATATGTTAAGTGTATTTTTTTAGTCAACCCACAACTCTAATGAGGTGGGTATTTACCCCAGCTTTATAGAAGAGGAAATGGAAGCTCTGCAGGAATTTATTTTTTGCTTGCCTACGGACCAGCTGAATTTAAACACTAATCTGCCTAATTCCAAACTTTTGCCCTTAACCTCTATTTGCCATTTAATTGGCACTAAATCAAGCATTTCTAGAACCAGAGTGGCCAGATTTGGATGTTGACAGTCTGCATCCTGGGCTGATTTTGCCACAACCATTTATTTGACCAAGGGCAGGTGACTTGTGGGAGCCTGTTTCTTTATCTGTTAAATGTGATGGCAGATTACACGACCCTTAATGTTCTGTCATTCTATTTATGTAAATATTAACTAATCTTACATGGTCATGGATAGGCACCAAACAAAAGTTTAAAATGTTAAAATGTGCTTCTCTTTTGAATTTAAAGAGAACAGTTTGATATTATTCATAACAATTTCTCCACACAGGAGGAATGTATGTGTTCTATTATTTTACATCATAGCCAAAAACCCCCCCAAAACAAAACAGAACAAAACAAACCATCAAAGGGCTCATTAAGCAGTACAGATCCCACTGTTGAGTGTGATGGCAGTTATATTTGCAAATGAATTTTATTCATTGCTCTGAATGATGGCTATACATGTTCACTGCTTGACTGTAAATTGCAATAATTGAAAGTTTCAATGTAACAGAGTATTTATTCTCATTACTCAGATTGTATTCAGAGTGATCTCATGAAGAAAATGAATAGAGTCAGGGCTTAAATTTAGTTAAGTCAGACTTAGTTTTTGCCAGATAATTTTTTTGATTTCTAGGCTTCTCTTATTCTGTACCTAATAATTCAACCTTTTCTTGTTTCCATTTATAATGGAGTAGCCTTCCCTGCTGGTTATTTTGTGTGCCTCCCTTCCCACCCCTTCAATCCTGCCCAAGTTCTCTCCACCGCAATCTTTCTCCACCCTTCTCTGCCCTGTTCCATGCCTCAGAAGACTGAAATTTGCTGACTCCATGATTCCCTGTGAGCTGGAACACACAGGAGATCTGAGGGTGGAAAGTTGGGTATTTTTCCCCTGCCCCCTACTAGGATATTTCAGCTCTTGCTCGTGACTCTTCAACCACATTTTTCTCCAGATCAATCTTTTTTTTTTTTCCCCAGCTCCAGCTCTCACTGGGTTCTGCTAACTCTATTTCGTTTGTTCCTTCATCCCCAGGGGAAAAATGGCCCTCCCTCTGTAGCTGATTGCTGGCTGCGTCACCCTACTTTGTCTCTTTTCTTCACCTTGCCTGTATATCTCTGAGTAGTCTTTTCATGAAACTGTTTTCATTTGTACCACCTAGAGTGAATTTTGTTTCTCCCCTAGAACCCCAGATTTTTTTGAGATATTATTGACATACAATAAACTGCTCATAATTTGAAGTATACAATGTAAGTTTTGAAATATGTATACACCTGTGAAAGCATTACCAAAGTCAAGATAATGAATATATTATATTCAGCACCTTTAAATGTTTTCTCATGCCACTTTGTAATTCCTCCATCCAGCCCCTCCTTGTACCCCTGCCCTCATTTTTTTCCTATATTTTATTTTATTTATTTGGGGGGGGTGGTAATTAGGTTTATGATTCACCATCTCTTAACTAAAACCTGTTGGACTGGAATTTAAGCACTTCAATCTAAAGATGACATTGATTTCAATCAGTGAGTATGTATTGAACATCTTAATACACTCAGGATCATAAGTCTTGTCCCTGAGAAGTTTATAATCTAGTTTAAAAGTCCATGGTCAATATATTAAACAATTCACATGTAACACAGGACTTTAAGTCTTAAATTAGGTAGTTCATAGGAGTGGTCAGGAAGACACGAGATAAAATTATCATAGGAAATGCTCACCCTCCAGATAGTCCATACTCCTTATATTTTTTAATTTTCTGAATTGGAAACATTTTTATTTATTAGGCTTATAAAATATATTATTCTGAATAAGAGAGTATTAGTGAAATTTTAACCACCATGGAATCTCACTCATGTTGGAAATATCCTGAGTGAGTGAAATGTGTCCAAAGGTACCTGCTGTACAAACACCATGAGGGTCAAGAGGCCATTCTTGTGTATGTAAGGGGAATTTGTTAGCCAAATAAGAAGAGAGGTAGGGCATTTGCCTTTCATCAGTTTGAAACCATCCATCATTCCCATACACTGTGTGAGTAAGAAATTGTTGCTGACTCTGGAACTTCAATGGGGGTCCTCTGATAGGTCCAGAGATGTACACTAAAACTCAACCTTGCTCCCTACTTGGTTCAGAGAGAAGGCCCCAGGGGTGGGAGAATCGGAGAGGCATACACTACACTCTGGTGCCTAATATGATTATTGCAATCCAATAAACAAGACACTATTTTAAGAGCTTGAATGTCAGGAGTACAAGTTTGATATTTCAACCACAGGTTGGGAGGGGAAAGACAGAATGTGCAGAAAGGTGTTGGGTTTCTCTGCCTGTGTACAGATGTCAGTGGGTTCTCTGTCATAGCAGGAAAGGCTTTATCAGGACGTGGGGGCTGGTTCTCAAACTTGTTTAGAATTCAGTTAGACAAGAGAGGAGAAGGACTGGTAGGGGAGAGAAAAATATAAGGTTAGGAAGAAAGGTGGCAAAGAGGTAGGTATTACACATAGGACAATGAAAAGACCAGCTTGATTTGACAGTCAAGTATACTTTGAGAAGTACAAAGTAATATTGGACAGATGGAATGAGGGGCAAATCAACTTTCTGTAATTGTGCTGATGGGAAAGAACAGAACACCAGAATTTCAAAGTATTATCAGCAACGTGTTGGTCTTTAAGTAGTGTACTTTGCTTTTCAGTATTGATGTAGCCACCCTGTAGAATCACGGTTGGTTAGAAATGCTTCGTATTCAGCAAGAGGGGCTTGAATTGGTAAGATTCCAGATCTGGAAGCTGATTTTGAGGTCCTGTGCATTTTACAGTAGATGTAGGAAGAGGGGAAGTTCAGAAGTGCATTCTCAACTAAACTGAGGGTGGGGATAGAGCCACTCATGAGGCAACATAGATTTGCAGCTACTGCAACAATAGTCATTCAAGTTGCTTCCTTTCCCAAAGCAGGAGGAAACATAGAAAGATTTCCTTTCCCTGCACAGGAGCCTGCTTTCTACCAGGAGTGTGAGAAACAAAGCTTCACCATTTATTGCCAGCCCCACCATGACAGGCACTGAGTAAAGGAAGGGTCATAAGAATACAAAAATAATAACAGGTGGAGAGAGGAATTTCCAAGGCTTTAGCAAGCACTGTTCTGTTGGGTGCTGCACTCTATGAACTTTTCTGTTCTGCCTTTACTCTCAGTTCTCCCAACTCCAAATGAGGTAAAGTGGTGCTGAAACTCATCCATCATTAACAACTGCTGCATAAATGTCTTTGAAATACTTGGTTCTAGAGTAGCAATTATTGGAGCACTTAGCTAATAAATGCCTGGTGAGTCTAACCTCTGGATATCAGACAATTAAATAAAAACGCTTGAAAACCAGTTATTGAAGTGACTCGTAAGTGTTTTTTTCACATTAAGGTAACAGTATGATATAACACTCTTATCATGACAGTGGCCTTACTCCTTGAGTTAGCAGAACAAAGGACTTATGCTCTATATAACTATTTCAGGCAGAGAGAATTTCCGAGTCAGCACCTTTTTTCCCTATAAACCAGTGCTGCATACATCACATTGATCATCACATTGATGTGAAGTCAGATGAGATAATTATGTGAAGATGCTTTGTAAACCGAAGGGTTATATAATGGTCAAGGAATCAGTATTATTCAATGAATCATAAAAGAATGTGTTGGAAGGCCACTTGTAAGTCAATATTTTCAAGTTCTAGGAAAATGTACCTATTCTTTAGAAGTAAAGGTATTGAATTACATTTTTGAAATGTTATTTGTTACAAGTTTGGTATGCTGGCAACAATAATCTGGAGTGCTAACAAGAGTGAAATACATACATTAAAACAGTATTATTCCATTACCTCTTTTTAATGCTTTAAAATATTGTGTTCCAAATGTATATAGGTAGTTTTAAAAGGATATTCACTGCAACATTGGTACGGCAAAACAAAACAAAAACAAACCAACAAATCCAACCTGGAAACAACCCATGTGTCCATGATTATATATTTATTTAAATAAATTATGGTACATTTGTATCATGGACTGCTATATAGCCAAAGAAAAGAATGCAGTAGACTTTACAAGTACTAACATGGAAAGATACCTAAGAGATATTAATGAGAAACATAACGTGCAAAGCAGTATGTATTGTATGATTTATATGTTTCTAAGAGCTAAATAATTGTCAAGGAATTACTGAAAAAAGTCTCTATATAGTAATGCATGCTACTAAGCAGGAAAATATTCTTGCAAAATATTGCTACTCCTTTATTAATAATGGCTCTCCATATCACAAAAGCTTAACTTTCTACAATAATTTTGTAATGTTTGGATTATTTAAAATAATGAGCTTATACTCTTTTCATGAGCATAAAAAGTCAAGGCTTTTACACATGAATAAAACACCTAGGCTTCAAACAAAACCTAAATGCATTTATCAGCAGATATGATTGACATTCAATCATATATTGAAAGATATATTGAAGGTTTGAATTGCTAAAGCCGAATAGAGTTAGTTCAACTTGCTGAGGACAATTTGGAATTGTGGAGCTTGAAAAAAATGCCTCAAAATTTTGATCTCACTGCTCTAAGGCACCAGGCAATAAGTTCAAAATAAGGTTCAGAGTCTCCATGGAGCTAAAACAACTTTTCCTGCTAACATAAGCTGAAACAAAGATGAGTTTTACCCTCTTATAAGATTTTTTGCTTTTGTTTGTGACCAATAAATCAAAGGTCCACATGTTTGTTGAATGCACTCTAAGCCCCAGAGAGAAATCAACAAAAATACCTTGAACATAAGTTGAACAAGGTCAACTTGGATTTGTGCAAAAGAAAATTCTGGTAATGACCAAAGTTAGTTTTGCTGCTTGCCATTGGGAGCAAAGCAATAAGAGTGTGGACTGTTTGTGAAGGGAGATATTTAAAAGATTCAGCCATTTCAGAGATGAATGATCCCTTTTCCTTTATTTGTCCCTCCCCAAATCCGTTAAAATGCCCAGTTGATGGCTGAACATAGAGGAAACTATGTTCTTAAAATTCTCATGTTACAGAGGGGAGGGTATAGCTCGATGGTAGAGCACATGCTTAGCATGCATGAGGTCCTGGGTTCAATTCTTGGTACTTTCATTAATAAAATTTTTTTTAAATTCTCATGTTACAGGCTATTTAGCAATACATGAAACAAATCTGATACAGACAAATAAAATAAGAAAATCTCAACTTGTGAAGTTGGTGGGGTTGTAGGTGATTTAAAATTTTTTCCATTATTGCTTTAAAATTGGGTAAGCCACACATTTAAATACAAAATGTTTTTTTTAAATGATGATTTCACAAAAATTATGGCTTCCTTTTACACATCAAAGGATGCACATGAAGGAAAAAAATCATTCAATACCATATTTGCAAAAATAGTTTGGTTCTAGACTGACCCTTAGAACTCTTCAAAACGAGTTGCAAACATAGGGTAAGAGAGGAAATCATTCTTTTGGTATTCTACGACTGTCTAATTGTTTCAGCTTCTTCAATACACTTCTATTATAAGCAAACATTATCAATGTAAAAAGCCTTTTGGGATTTGGAAGTTAGGTTCCACAAGCTCACTCTGTCCCCTCTGGCATTATCATATGAGAATATAGAGGAAATACAAATGAATTAAATAATATCCCTTTCTAAAACAATAAAGATTTAAAATAAAAAAAGAAAGCTCACATCCTCTATTAAATATTTATCACAAGTTCCTAAAAACTCCTTAGGAAATCTGAGGTCCAGGATCCATACTGCTTATAATAAAAATACTGTAAATACCAATATGTTTGTAATTTAAACATATGAAATCACATTTAATCATCTTAGAAGGTCATAAGCAAACTCCAAACTTTAATAAAAAAACTATAATAAACTTAAGAAACCAGTCAGAAGATAGCATACACTTCAGTTTTGCTTTAATTTTAAATAAATAATATGTTTAACAGCAGAAATTACATTAATTGAGGAGTTTAAAAAGCTGGTAAGATTGACCACTAGGTGAGTTACAACAGAACATGTTAGAGCTATATTGGTTTTCAACTAATTTTAATCAAAGATTAAGTAACATAATTACTTTACTTTTATTCTTGTAAAAATAGGTGAAAATTAAGCTGTAACATAAATGTGTTTGTGTATGATTGACCTGCAATACCATGCTCTTTGTTTTTTTCAGCTAAAATCTGGTGTTTGTATATTTGCAAAAAAATTTATACTGTATACAGACTTCATAGAATCATGATAAGTGACAGCATGTAGAAAACATATGAAAAAGCAAGGATCCATTTTCTAATTATAATACCTAAGTATTATATATATAATTATATAATATATAATTAGATGTAATACTTGAGATACAATAGTGAAATAGTAAGAAAAAATCAAATCACAATGACTTTGACCCCAAAAGATTTGAGAATAAATGGTAGATAAATATGAATAGCCACATAGTTATAAATGTTGGGAGAATGGGTTATAAGCACTCCATGATGTAAAGACTACAGTTCTTTAGAATGAATGCAGTTAAGTTATTCCATTTTTTTTTTCACACCCAGTATTTCAAATAAGAAAAATTTTTTTAAGAGTAGCTATTAGTGATCACGTATCTCCAAACTTTCTCTGATATTAAGTCTGCTTAATCAGCTGAAAAAGGACACTTTTAATAAAAGAAATCTATTTAAATTTAAGCATTTTTCTTCAAATACAGTTCAGTAAGCCTTTGTTGTCTGTTGACTTTATTGCACAAATGCAAATGTGAAGAAAAATACAGATCCAGTCCTGTTAAGCAGGCATCATAAGTGAAACACACAAATAATCACCATGCAATGCAATGAATGCAATTGTACATATGTGTATAGTTGTAGGAGTAGCAGAGAAAGAAGTAATGAACCCCTGGGTTTTGAGGAATGAATAGGAGTACAACAGGAAGAGAAGGAAGGTAGGAATCTACTTCCTATTGTCTGTCTCAGTTTTTATCTACAAAATAAAACATATTATAATTCTATAATCATTTTTGGAAGGAACTAATCATTAAAGTTCTTAAGAGTACAAATTGCTTAGTATCAAAATCAATTATTGTAAATTGTTTTGATTAAATAGACTTTTAAAACTATATATTTACAGCTCCATTGAAAAAATTGGTCAAAAATAAAAAGGTACCCCTACCTTGCAGGCAGGTGGGAGAGGAAAGTAAAGGCACAGACTCTGGTGCCAGACTGCCTAGGTTTGATCTCAGGCTCTGCTTCTTACATGCTGTGTCATCTTGGGCAAGTTATTTAACCCTATTGTCCTTCAGTTTCCTTATCTGTAAAATAGGGATGATAATTATAGCAGTGCTTGCTTCATAGGGTTGTTGTTAAGATTAAATGAGTTAATTAAAATAAAACATCCAGAACTGTGGCGCCTAGTAAGTGTTATATAAATGTTAGTTATTTTTATTATAGTACATTTCTTTTAAGTACTCTAAATTATAAAGTAAATGGTAGTTTCCTAGCTCAACAGGAGCTGATGACTAGTTGAAAACCAACCTGCTGTTCTATCTAAGGGGCTGAGTTTTCCTTGATAAATGTCCCAGGAAGGAATCCCTGGGGCTGTCATCTTGATCTCTGGCCAATAGTTCCAAATATGCTGAGTGAGTTGAATCCATTCTGCAGGAAATCCATTCTGAACAATGAGTCAGCTGGGAAGGGAAACTACCTCTTCTCTGCTGGCTGAACAAATGCTGAAGATTGTTTTACAAAATCTCTTGGTGCCTGAGGGCAAGTTTCCCAATATGGGATGTAAACCTGAAGGCACTTAACCTCCCATGTCATTTTTCCCAGAAAAAAGGAAGATTAACAAAACCATTCTGTAGTCAACTATCAATGCACAAGCTTATCAAGATGAAATACTGCCATAAAGAAGCAAAACTCAGTTTTAGAATTCTGAAGAACTTACTTATCAAGTAATAACAGCAAAATGTGCAGTGAGTTTCCCTCAGGGATTCCACACCATCATGTCCAGCTGCCCAGTCACTGATTTTGAGGCATTAAGGACAGAGAATTCAATGGCACAATCAGGTTCCCTGTGAAATGCTTTAGTTACACTAATTTATATGTACACAATTGAATGTATACCACCAATATTTCCATAAACGTGGTGGACCAGTCATGAGACACGGACAACCAGTTGCAGGTATAGCACACTGGTAGTTCCTCTCCTGCTTCTTGAATCCTATTTTCAGAATGAGAATAATATCTAAAGGAGAGAAAGGGGGTGGGAAGAGATAAATTGGGAGTCTGAGATTTGCACATACTAACTGCTATATATAAAATAAACAACAAGTTTCTACTGTATTAGCATAGGTAATTATATTCAATATCTTGTAGTAACCTATAATGGAAAAGAATATGAAAACAAATATATATACATATATGTATAACTGAAACATTATGCTGTACACCAGAAATTAACACAACATTGTAAACTTTTACTTCAACAAAATTTTTTTAAAAAAAGAATAATATCAAAGATTAATTTGGAACTTAAAATGTGATACTCACTGTACTAAAACCTTTTTCCATATTGCCTCATTTAATCTTCAGTCCCATGTGGCAAGTACTATTTTCATGCATATTTTACAGAGGAGGAAACTGACACACAAACTTGTGCCAAGGCCATATAATTTTTTTAAGTCCATATAATTTTAAAAATGAGGATCTGGGGCTCATATCATGGTCTGTCTAACTCCAAAGCACATACCTTTTGCCCTCTGCTGTAATCTTCTGTCTCTGGAAGGAAAAAAAATGTTTTTCTGTTGTGAGGGAGGGGCAAGATGTGAGTAAGTTTAAAAGTGAACACAGCTGGTCTTAGGCAAACTTGGAAAAAAGATGCATCTCTGGTGCCTGCTCACTTCCATTTCTGAATCTTTCTTCTACATTGTTATGTTTCTTTTGTGATTTGGTGTACAAGTTTAATAAAGGTATTGATTCTGTTATAAAATTTGGTATTGCAAAATAAAATTTGACTATCTAATCATGGGCACAGTTCTCTATCCCCTAATTTCCTGTAGATATTATGACAGATTCATTTTCTGACTGTCCTACTCTATCTGTCATTTATGACAGCCCTGATGCTGGTTAGCAGAGAAAGGAAACTATTCTGCTGCCCGAGATGGGGCCTAACACCAGTCCCTTCTTTGCTTTTTCAATGTTCAGCAATTGTCTTCTCTGACCACTTCCAAAATCTCTTAAGAACCTAACACTGATGTTGTGAGAGGTTCTGTGACAAGTGTATCAGGCTTTAGGCTTGGTTCTGATTACTGAAATGCAAATTTGAATGAATGAATTATTTAAAATTCTGGCCTCTAAAAGTTTTCAGTTATGGTGACAACCTACGTGGTCTTGAATTCATATTTACACACAGCTTCTCAAGAACAGAATTATTG
Source organism: Camelus dromedarius (assembly GCF_036321535.1). NCBI lineage: Eukaryota > Metazoa > Chordata > Mammalia > Artiodactyla > Camelidae > Camelus > Camelus dromedarius. The sequence goes on from NC_087438.1 coordinate 52,888,255, forward strand.
GGCAAAATGACCGCCGTGTATACTGGTTTTCAAATCAATATGTTTGATTGTTCATATAACATTAGAGCTTAAAGATCATTCAATCCAATGCATTTAGAGACGAGAAAATGAAAATCCTGGGAAGCTAAGAACTATCCCAAAGTCACACAACTTATGCTTGTACAGAATTAGAAACCATGTCTTCTTATCATTATCTTTTCTAATCAACAGATAACAAGACTAAAGGGCAATATAATGTGGAAGGATCGAGGGTCAAGGAATAGACAGATAGGTCTAGTGCCTGATTTTTCCACTATGTGACTTTAAACTCTTAAACTCTCTGGACCAATTTCTTCAACTATAAACAGATGGATTTGTCCTAGGACTGTCCAATAAGATAATCATTAGTTACAGACAAGGCTATTGAGCACCAGTCCAAATTAAGGTGATCTGTAAGTATAAAATATCTATACAATTTCAAAGACTTAGTACTACAAAAAGTGTAAAGTATCTCATTATATAATTTTTATATTAATTAATGTTGAAATGATAACATTTTGGATATCTGGGGCTAAATAAACATATTACTCAAATTATTTTTATGTTTTTTTTCCCTTTTTTTAAATTGAAGTATGTAGTTGGTTTACAATGTTGTGTTAGTTGCTGGTGTACAGCATAGTGATTCCATTATACATTTTTTTTTCATATTTTTCCTTATAGGTTATTACAAGCTATCGAATATAGTTCCTTGTGCTATACAGTAGGTGCTTGTTATTTATCTTTTCTGTATATAGTAGTTTGTATCTGCTAATCTCCAACTCCCAATTTACCCCTTCCACCCCTTTCCCCTTTGGTAACCATAAGTTTGTTTTCTATGTTCTTTTCTTCTTTTTAATGTGGCTACTAGGAAATTTAAAATTTCCTATATGGTTTGCATTATCTTTCTACTGGACACAATACAAGATTTCTCAGGTTTCTTTTAAGTGAGGGGTCTGCACATTGTTTTTTTTTTGCAAAAGGCCAGATGGTAAATATTTTAGGCTCTGGGGACTATGTGGGCTCTATGGCAACTGCTCAAGTCTGCCTGGGCAGCACTAAAGCAACCACGGACAACACATGTGAGCATGGTTATGTTTCGATAAAACTTTATTCTTACATCCAAATGGGTGTATTCATACAATACATACACCAAAAGATGTAGCTGTGTTTCAATAAAACTTAAGTTACAAAAACAGGCGATGGGCTGGATGTGGTCCACAGGCAAGCTGTAGTTTGCCATCCAGAGACTATGGGTCCATTCAGTCTTTCTTCCATTCAGTATTTACCGAGAAGCTATTATCTCTTTTAAAATTTGTACTGTAAAGTGGGGGGAGGGTATAACCCAAGTGGTAGAGCCTATGCTTAGCATGCACGAGGTCCTGGGTTCAATCCCCAGTATCTCCTCTAAAAATAAATGAACCAAATTACCTTCCCCTGACAAAATAAAATAATTAAATAATATAATAAGTAAAGTATTAATAAATAAATAAAAATATTTTTAAAAATTAAAATTAAAATATGTATGATAAAGACCCAGCCTCTGCCTTGAGTCTAGATGAGGAGCCAGGAACATAAGCACATAAGCTGTCATGATACACTGGGAACAACACTATAATTGAGGAGTTAGGATGACTTCTTACGGGAGCAACAATTGAGTTAGAAACTGGAAGAATGAGGAAGTTTCCAGATTGAAGAAAGAAACAAACAGGTATATGTAGGAAAATGTGATAATGTAAGGGGATGTGTGGGTGTGGGTGTGTGTGGAGAACTGTGGTAGCGGTGGTGGGGAGTAAGGTCGGAGAGCCAGATGATGACATGCCTTATGTACACCAAGAGCATATTCAGATGCTACGATAGTGCATATTCAACAGGAATTCTGAAGGCCAAAGCATGCCATCTTGGGGGCCGGCCCCGAGTGTAGCACCAGCCATGGAGGGCAGCCAGGCTGGCAGGGGGTGGAGGGGCCCCAGAGAAGCACAGAGACAGCTGCAGAACTGATGACTGGGCGATCTGCAGGTAATTAGATCAGTGTGTTTTGCATCAGAGAGCTGAAAACCTAGCCCAGCGCTGGCCCACCAGGGCCAAACAACCTTACCAGGTACTGCTGGCAGGCCTGAGGCAGAAGCAGAAAAGAAGTGGGCAAGAAGTAAAGGGAAGGGAGGAAAGTAGTTGAAAGAAAAAGCAAGTGAGGTGAAAGCGCAGGTCTCTCTGGAGGTAGTAGATCGCTAATGACCATCGGAGAACCTCAGCAGTGCTGACCAGGAGGCTGACAGACGAGGTGCAGAGGTTCCTGGCCCTGACTATGCATTAGAATCCCTTGTGTAATTGGAATTAAAGAAAAAATACTGATGCCTGGGCTGCACCCTCCAAATTAATTCTGATTTAATTGGAATCAAGGGCCCATGTGTTGGTAATTTTAAGAGATGATTCTAGTCTCAGCCAGGGTGAAGAAGCGCTGGTTTGGCTGACTGCAAGCTGGTCAGATGCCCTATGACTAACCTGGCTGGTAAGAATCATGCTCAAGGGAATTCAAGCCCATATTCATATGTGGGAAAACAATGAAAATTACATGCTACATTAATCCACAAATATTTATAGTCGCTTAGTACTGTCATTTGATGTGAATGCATGTAAGATTTTTCTGCATTAGTCTGAAATAACTAAAATCAGGGGGCTTCGCCAGAGGTTTTTGGTCCCAGAGATTCTAGAGTACTGTACTCTCTTTTTGTGGGATCATCAACTCTAAGAGATAGGTCTTCTGATGCCCAAGATTGCCATTCACTTCAGAAAGTAGAATGTTCCTATAAGGCAATCAAGTAAAGCAGCTGCAGATAACCAGCAAACCATAAACTCTGGTTTAGTATTTTTTCCCCCTGGCAGAAGATAGAGCCACAGCAAATACTTAATCAAGGGTGTAGAAGTACAAAAGCAATTAGAAATACTATTTCACCTTTTTATAGTTGGGAGGATTATAAATGGACATTTCTTTCCTTTAAGCTAAGAGTAGAAAACATGAAACTGTTTCAAAAGACTCAGCCTACCTGGCTACTTAAATATTGCAATTCCCACTGCCTATCCACCTGCCTTCCTCTATTTTTCCCACAGAACTTCACCTTTCTCCATAGTACATAACTGTTAGTTACTTTGTTTATTGTCTCCCCCATCTTCACTAGGACATAAACTCCATGAATGCCAGGATAGTTGTCTGTTTTACTTAGCTTCCCAGTATCCATCCCTAGTTGGCTAAATGTTTGTTGAAAAAGCAAACAAATTATTTGAAAACTCTGGTTATTTTGACATAACGAAAAATGTTTTAGAACAAGAGAGGGAAGGTCTGATATCACTCTCAAAGCGAGTTTCTTTAAAGCAACATGGATGGACTTAGAGATTATCACATTAAATGAAGTAAGTCAGACAGAGACAAATACCATATGACACCAACTATATGCAGAATCTTAAAAAAATGATACATCTTATTTACAAACCAAAAACAGGCTCACAGACGTAGAAAACAAACTATGGTTACCAAAGGGAAAAGGACAGGGGAGGGATAAGTTAAGAGTTTGGGACTAACAGATACACAGTACAATAGATAAAGTAGATAAACAATAAGGGCCTTCTGCATAGCACAGGGAACTACATTCAATATCTTGTAATACCTTATAGTGGGAAAGAATCTGAAAAAGAATATTTATTTGTATAACTAAAACGTTTGCTGTACACCTGAAACTAATATTGTAAGTCAATTACACTTCAATTAAAAAACAAAATTAAAAAAAAAAGCAAGTTAAAAAAAGATTTTGGAATTCTGCTAAAGCTGTTGGAAACAATAACAGATAGATGGCAAGTGAAGGTATAAAAATCAATACGAGGCTGGAAGAAATTGGAAGAAGTTAGTCCGCAGTGGTAGAATTGCCTGTTGCCTGAAAGAGTATCTTCTTAGGATTTCCATTCAGGTCTAGGTTATGCTAAAAATTGTTTTCTCTCTCTCTCTCTGTCTCTCTCTTTTGCTATGAGGCCCAAAATATGAGGTCAGAAACAGAAACAGGGAAGTTTCAAGAAATTAACTGAATGTTTTCTTTCTAGAAGTCCTAAGCAAATAGTTACAGATCCACTTAGGGCTTAAAAATAGAGTGGAAACTGCTTATAAGAATTTCTTTATAAAAAGTTGCTCTGAAGTCTACAGTTCTGGAACCAGGATATCCCTGTAGACTGCTGATTCTAAGAGAAGATTTATGGCAAATTTAATCTGTGTGGGCCTAAGTGAACCTGGACTAGTTTAAGCAGAGGATTGTAGAACAGGATACTTAGCTATAGTTACGTTAAAGGCTAATAAGAAAAAACGTCTTCCAATTTGGGCCTCTGGCTGGGTCATTACTTCTCACCTGTTGACAGCTAACTGAATTTTCGGCCTGCTACCAAATGGTAATCCAGTCCTGAGGGACTCATCTCCAGTTCCAGCCCAATGAAGTGGTGGCACCAGGAAAAAACATTGCCCTCAGCTCAATGTCCTACTTAATTAAGGGAGACAACAGACTCAGGGGGTGTGGAAGAGGAGTGAGAACAAGACAGAGAGGCAGGAGAGGAAGACAGAGAGAAAGATGAACAACAAAGAAGTAGAGATGGAGCTGCCAAGGGACAGTGAGAATTCTAAGCCACATAGACCTGTGCACAGACAAACCCACCTGTGCATGCGCACATAGTGATCCCACAAAGACAGGCAGACTCACAAAGAAAGATGGAATTTAGTGGAGTTTAGGGCCTGGTACTAAAGGTTTCTAAAGTTTTCTTTTTTCTCTAACTATAGATATAAATGGGAATAACAGTATTTATTAGTTGCAAAGTGAGGTGATACACTTAAGTCAAGAATAAAAAGTTATCCATCCTGCCTCGGGATACACTCTTTACATATTAAAAAAATTACAAACCCTAGATTTTCTTTAAGTAATTTCTTTCCAAATTACTTTCAAGATGACACATACTTAGTAGATGTAAGAATGCTCTCAGATATGATGGTAGCCTTGAACGAATCAAAGAAAAGATTAAAAGATTGTTTTTAAAACAATATATGAGGTATTTAAGAAGTGAAGGAGAATAAACTCAGGAAATTTGAGTAATAAAGGAAAGATTCCAACTAAAATTGCCCTGAAGTCCCTCTGTGCCTGAATACACCTCCTTTGGGGGAATCTGCCCTGCTTATTTTTTGGCTGACCAGGTGTCCACATTTTTTACCACATGCCTCTGCCTCTCCACCTCCAACCGTAGATGCTGGTGCTGAAGAGTGGCCTCTGATCTAGGGATAGCCACTTCAGGAACCTGTCTGTGGCTAATAGGATGGAAGCTCTGTAACAGCAGACATTTTCATCTGTCTCTTCCACTGCTTTTACCCCAACAACTAGAAGAGTGCCAAGCATACATTACTTATTCCATCAATATTGAATGAATGAATGAATGAATGAATGTGGCTTGGCCCAAGTAGTTGAGCTGTGTCAGTTAGAGTCCTCTCTTGTGGATCTGAAATTTGAGAAAAAGAGAGGAAGTAGTGGGGGCAAAGGGTGAAAGGATGCCAGGGACTTGACTGGTAGCCAAAATTCATAGGCAAGTTATCAGGAAATTGAAAACAGATGGAGCTGGGAGAGAGTGAGTAGATGACATACATAGAATGATGTGAAGACGTGACAGGAGACCAAGAAACTGCTCCATACAAGCCACATTTCCCTTGGGCTTCCTGTGAGATCCCTGCAATATCTCTGCAGTCTTCAGAACAACCCCACCACCACCCCTTCTCTGAGTTAGCTTGAGTAATTCTTTGTTCCTTATCATTATGAAAACCCTAACTTAAGCCAGAATGTTGTATTTGATGCAGTAAAGCTATCCCAAGAGAAGGCTGTTATAACTACTTACATGATAGTAAAAGAAGGAGGCTAAACTGGTATACAGAAATGATTAAAACATAAAAATTAAAAAATTAAATTTACAAAATGAAACTGGTCCAGGGTCAAGGATACCAGAAAATAATCATTCATGCACCAAAAAAAGTTAGACGTTTGCTAGGTACAGGCATTGTGCAACATGGAAAGACATGATCAACCCTCTTTAGGAATCGACATTCTAGAAGAGGAACAGCATGTACAGTGAAAGCTGCAAAGATCGCAACAAAGCGCAAAGGGAGCACGTGAAAGGGAGACATTTTGAACTAAGATGTGAAGAGTAAGTAGAATTTGGCCTGAATAGGTGAGAAGATTTTGCAGAAAAATTGTACTCGAGTTGCTGAGCAGGAGGAGGAGGACATTTTAGGCAGGAGGAATAAATATGCTAATACATGGAGGCAGGAAAAAAAGATAATCATGGACTTATGAGTCTGTGAAGGGCAAGAGAGGACCAGCATAAGATCCAGCTGGACAGGTAGGCAGGGGTAGATGGTGAAGGAATCGAGATTTTATTCTGTGGGTTATTAGCTGCCATAAAGAACACCGAGCACCAGGGATGCGTGACTACATTTTCAGGTGAGAAATTTCACCCTGGTGGTGGAGTCATTTAATTGGAGCTGGAAGAGAGTCAGGGGTGGGGTTTAGGGAGAGGTGGGGCCATAGAATAGTCCTTGTGGAATCCAGGGCAGAAGAGATGGAACTTACAAAGAGCGAGCTGGATTTGAGAGTTTGGGGGTAAAATCATCAAAACTTGCTACTTGATAAAGATGAGATTGGTAAGTCTGTATAGATAAAGACTAAAGATATGAAAAACAATTATTAACATTTGGAAATAACTTTGTAGCCACTAAGGAGAATTTACACACTCAATCATCAGAACAGCACTGGGGGGGGGGAGGAGAAGCTACTGCTATTTTCAAAACCTCCATTTTATAGAAAAAGATAAGTCTCAGAGACCTCAAGGTCTCTGAGCCAGAACTAAAATTTAGCTTCTCTGATTTGAAGCTCATTTTTTTCCCCTTCAATTGGGCTGTCTCTGTGAGAGTCAGGTGAACAGATAAGAGCCTAGAAAAAGATTTCTCAAGTTAACTCTACTGTTAAGAAGACAACAGAAAGACAAAAAAGTTAAACTTCTGTCAAAGAATTTTTAAATAATTAAACCTATTTTTCATTTATTCATTAAAATGCTGAAAGAACAAAAACATTCAGGACTCAGAGCCCGATTCTTCTCCTTTATATATTGATTTTGTGTTTAAATTCAAAGGTAGAAGTCTTCGTTTTTCTTATTTTCCTCTCTTTGAAGAAAAATGACATTTTATAGTTTTGTGAGCAGGGTTATTTTTCTTGTTAGGATTTTATACTCTATTTCAAAAATGACAGGTAATGCATTTCATAGTGGCTTTGTAGCCAATTTCTGATGATACTGAACTAAGTCTTTACATAACATTGCTCTTATAAGGAATATGATATTCTTTACCAACATTCAACTCACTAATCTTTATGATGTCCCTGTCATTTCAACGAGCATCAGGAATTTTACCCTCTCCTTGCAAATAGAGAAACTCAATCTTAAAGTGTTTAAGTCTGTTCCCAAGAGTTTTACAAAGCAGATCAACACCATTCTCTTTTACTTTCAATCCACTAGACGACTTAGGCTCCAGCTGAAAAAAGTGTTGTTGTTTTTTTTTTTCCAGATTAAGATTCACATGCATATAACCTGTATTGAATGCCTACTATGGGCTGTGTACTATGTAAATTATTTTGTTTATTCCTCAGGAACTCTCTAGTCTTTTATCAACTTAAATAATGATTACTAGCATTAATTTAGTATAAAGGAGATGCATTAATTGATTTCTTTTTACATCGTGGAGGAAGAAAATAGAACCTTTTTTCTCATTTTGTAGTTAAATTTATTAAAATAAATGCAAAAATTTTAAGTGTACCACTCTAGGACACTATTGTTATTAGAATAACCAAATGTTAGTTCTTGTCAGTGAAAAATACCTTTTTATTTCTGTGTTATTTCAAAAAATTTAATAACTTCACAAAGAGCTTCCTTTAATTTTCTTGCCCTTTAATTATAATGCCTAAAATACATTGTGCAGGGAAGTTTTTGAGGGGCAATAACCACCATTTTAAACCGGTTATCCCAGTTGCAATGCCAGAGGACACCACTAGGGGGCGAGCAAAGCTGTTATTTCTAAAGGAACTTAAAAACCACTGAATCAAGAATTTTAGAGCAGAAAGTGACCCAAGGGTCACTGAATCCAAACTTAGTATTTTCTGGACATGAAAACAGAACCATTGAGATTGCCTGATTTGCTCAAGACCATACAGCCATGTATACATAGGAAGAAGCTTAGAAGTCAAGCTTTCTTTCTCCTATCCAGCCCCAAGTTTTCTGATAGCAGTCAGACTTCAGTTCTTTCTAGATCACCTGGCAAAACTACCATCAATTACTAAACCCCTTCATTGAGTCTTTATCCTCTTAGCTCTTGTCTTCTGTTTGGAAAAACCTGGGGACTTGTGTTAGGTTTCTTGGAATTTCCTCCTGTGAGACTGGTGATACTAAATAATGTTCTGAAGCCAGAACTAGTAAGCAAAGCATGAGATTTCCCTATTTTGTCATTATCCAGGAAGGAAATTATCATCATCATCATCATATATATGTTCTGTGAATACTGTGGTTTGACACTGCTTTGATTTCTTAATCTAACTATTTTGATGAATACTAAAACTCCACTTCTAGGCTTAAATTCTAGAGAAGCTTGTGCACATTTGCACAGGAGACGTGAATAAAAAGGTTCACAGCACCATTGTTCATAAAAAGACAAACAATGGGAAATAGCCCAAATATCCATTAGTAGTAGAATGGATAACTAAATTGTGGTCTACTTATACAAAGGAACATTACAGAGCAGCAAAACTGAATGAATACAGCTTTGTATATCAATGGATGATAAATCTCAAAAATATGTTGAACAGAAAAGCAAAACATACAAGCCTAAATATGTATGTTTTTATTTACATTAATTATGCAAGCAGACAAAATTAGACAATATATTGCTTAGAGATACATACATGATAAAACAATTACTAGAAGCATGGAATGGTTAACAAAGTTTCTACATATGATTACTTATGGTGGACAGGGAAACAGGCATACTCAGGGAGAGATAGAAAGGCAACTTCTAAGGTACTAGTAATGTTCTATGTCTTAAGATGGATAGTATGTATAGAGCTATTCTTCTATTCTTTAAAGAGCACATAAAAATATATACACTATTGTGGAGGTATGGTATATTTCACAAAAAATTTTTTAAATAATAAAAAGTTACTATTTTTTGAATTAACTTGGAAATTCTACATTGCAGTTAAAAGATAATCTTAAAAACTGTTTTCTTTTTTATTTAAAGCTTTGTTTTAACTTAAATCTCAGAACATGCTGAGAATTAAACATGGTACAAAATATTGCAATAAGGACCATGTTTCAAGGAATATACTTACCCTAAAGATAGGAAGGCTAAATATGGTTAGGTCTTATGTTGTTGGATACAGCTATATTTATATTGGGCCAACACATTTGAAAAACTGAACGTTCTCTTTTCATTGATGTTTCAGGAACTATGACATCAGATCTGATAAGTATTACATTGAAAACCAAATCAACTTAGTAATATTTTCCTTTTGTCTTAGATGTGATGTTATAAAAGCTGAAGTTGTCAAAAAGAACAGCAGATACAGTCTATTACCCAATTTAATACATGCTTCGCCATTCGGGTAACTGAAATTTGTTTTTACTGAAATTAACATGGCCTTAAAATAAACAAAAACTATGTGTGTGTGTATTTTAGAACATGAATAAGGAAATTGGTCTCTATTACTAGCTGTATTTATTGTTGTAGATTATTGTATTATATGCATATCTAGTTATATTGTTAAGCTTTGCAGCAGTAAAGTCAAAATCTCTTGGCTGAAGGGTGGAGCGATTCTCTACGTCAATTGCTAGAGGAAGAGGTAGGGCCTTAAATCGGAAATGAAAACTGAGAGGGCGGGCTGTAGTTTTGGGGCAACAGGCCAGGATGCTGGATCTATCTTCCTCTTCCTAGACTTTGAATATTCTACCTGCCCAGACATGCCCACATCATAAATCTGTACAAAGTGGAAAAAGTCACCACCTCCCCAATACTTCCTTAAGACATTCTACTTTCAATGACTATAAAAGTATCATAATGTACTGACTATGTAACAAAACATTTAGCTGCCATTTGCCAGAAAATTATTTTGGTAAACATAGATATCTATGATGTCTTCAGTTTCAATGGTGCCTTCTTAGATGTGATAGCTTTATGCAGTGCCCAACCTGCATAACTGTATGTTAGTTCTATGCCTGGGATTGTACAACTATGTGGTAGGTACTTGTCTATGGTACTGACCATGATGAGGAAGTCTGGAAGCTAGGAGGAATCCAAGCAACATTTTTCCCCCGAAGGCCTCATGTGGAATGAGAGGTATCTGTGAGAAAGCAAACTTTACCTTGGATACTATTTCGATTTATTCTGTTTTAAAACTATCTCCTAGATTTTAGTTAATTCTTTTTTCATAGTCCAGATTGGTCTCAGTGTACTCAAGGAGGAGCAGCTCCTTCTCATCCAGCCAGGATGGTGGCCAGATGATCCACTGGGAGGAGAAAGTTATGGGGGAGAGAGTAGGAGAGTCCAGCATCTCCTTCTAACCAGGAAACTCTAGATTTGGAGATTCTGGATTTTAATTCTTTACAGACACTCCTTACAAATTATGTTTCCTTACAGATGCTCCCTGGAATTTTGTGTTGTGAGGAACCAAAGATCTGTGAGTTCTGAAAAGGCAAATTCAGGGCAGAGTTCAGCTACTTCAGATTTTAATACTGATAATTAATAATAGCTAACACTTAATAGGCACTAATTATGAGCCATGCTAAAATGTTTTACATGCTTATATAGTTTAATCTTTGCAACTATCATATGAAGTGGGTCTACTAATATAGGAAATTGAGGCTTAGAGAATTTAAATAACTTTCCCTGAGATACTCAGGAAGTATCTGGCAGAGGTTATCTAAATCAGTCTGGTATACATCTGCCAATCTGATTGTAGAGCCCCAACATACCATGGTACAATCTAGAACCATCCTAATGCTTTCATAAATGGACCGAGTCTTAAGACGGATTTATGAGAAGACACTGAAACTTCAGCTTCAGGGCCTCTCACTTGCTGGGTCCTTTCCAAGGCCCCAAGGCTCTGGCAATGTGCTCCCATGGTCTCATGATTTTGTAAAATGTGAAGGCCTAATTTTTATGTTCATTTTCTTCATGTAGGCTCCCACTTTATGCAAGCTCATGGCCCCAGAAAACCTGATCCATCCCTGGCTGCCCAGGCTTATGGGAACAAGCAGCCTGTCAGGACCATCCTAGCTGTCCAGTTGTTACATGTTCGAGGGTTTTTGCAGAGTAATCCTGGCCATTTGGAACTTACATTCATACCCCACAGAACACTTGTAGTATGATCATCTATGTAACCCACACGAATATGACTCCTTGAAGACAGACAACATAGTTTTTTAACCTGTATATCCCCAGCATTGAACATATTTAACTCTTAACAAACAGTTGTTGAATAAATGAAAGACCATGAGATCCATAAAGAACAGAAAACAGCACTTCCTGTAGTACTGATGGCTGAAAGTCTGCACATGGAGCATTCGGGTTCACTGACAGCAGTGGGATTCTGGAGCTGCTTTCATTCTCGCCAGATCAAGGGGTTCAGACTTGAACTTAAGGAGGTCTATTCGTAATGGCAGAACTGGAGGTGGGGAGAGGAGTAGGAGGTGGGGAGAGGAGTAGGAGTATCACCTTGGGTGATACCTGGACCTAAAGACATTGAAGAGATTGGGTTGATTTCAGGCCCTCTCAGGCATTTTGGTTTGGTTTACCCTACCACGGATGTGGGGTTTCACATAAGTCTGGGGCTAGACAGAGTTCTCCGTGGAGTCATCTTGTACCTTCCCCTGCCCCTGTAAGGTGGGAGGGGAGAATGTCTTGTGTATCCCTCCAACCAGAGGAGGGAGCACTTCACCCCCACATCTCAGGTAGATGAGGGAGGCTCCAGAGAACCACCAGGAGAGTCTGGCGTGTGGTTGGGAGGAAAGGAGAACTAGTACCTGTCCCACAAGTGAAAACATCTGAGTGGCAAGAGGCTTGGTGAAGGGAACTGTGGGCTGGGAGGGTGAAAAGAGAGTTGGTGTGATGGTGAGTTTTCTGTGTTCACTTGACTGGGCCATGGGTTGCCCAGACCTTGGGCCAAACATTATTCTGGGTATGTCTGTGAGGGTGTTTCTGGAACGAGATTAACATTTGAGTTGGAGACTGAGTTAACCAGATAGCCCTTCTCAATGTGGGAGGATCCTACAGTCAGCTGAAGAAGAAAGCCTGAAAAGAACAAAAAGGCTGACCCTCCCATGAGGAAAGGGGAATTTCTCTTGCTGGATGGCCTTGAATCTTTTTTCCTGCCTTCAGACTCCGAAATGAAATATCCATTCTTCCTGGGTCTCAACTTACTGGCCTTCAGACTAGAACTACACAATCAGCTCTCCTGGGTCTCCAGCTTGTTGAAAGTAAATCTGGGATTTGTCAGCCTTCATAATCATGTGAGCCAATTCCTTTTCATACGTTTCTTCATCTATCTATATCTATCTCTATCTCCTATTGGTTCTGTTTCTCTGATGAATGCAATTGGAAATGAGAGTCTGAGGGGGACAAATATACAGGTTTTCCATGGGCTGCATGTGGATTATGTTAAAAAGAACTGGGTTTTTTGGTCATCTTCAAAGGGACTCCATCAAAATGATCTTTCTAAAGGGTGGTAGTGGGCCATCCAAAGCTGTAAACTGAGGTGTGGTAGTTGGAGTGGGAAGTGGTGGAGAAAGCAGCCTGGAGTCATTTTCTATGAAAGGAAACTGGAGGTTGGAGCTCCTCAGTAGTGAGAACACAGTTGACTGCATCAGCCAGAGAACACTGCCTTTGTCCTCTAATCCACCTCCTGCATTGATCAGACCATAGAAGAGCCACAAAGAGTAGCCATAAAGTGTAGAAGTCAGTGGATCTAGGAAGAAAGAACACCGTCCCCCTCCTCCCCACCATGCCATACAGACCCACCCTGGCTTTTCCCATTTGGGGCTTGCAAGTTTGATTCAGGCCTGAGGATCGGGGTGGTGGGGGTGGCAGTACGGGGTGGGATGGGGACATAAAGAGGAACTTTGAGTCAAATGAGAATATAATGTTTCTGTTTGTTTGTTTGAAAAAGTCTTTACTTGATTTATTTTTCAAAGATATTTTTATGATTATAAAACTCTGACCAGATAGTTTTTGTTCTTTCCTTTATCTTCCTTTCAGTACTTTAAAACTTTAAAGATGTTTCTTTTTTGCTTCATTTTAAAATTTTTTTTAGTTGAAAAGCAAAAGAATATGAAGAGAGAGCATAACATTTTAATATTAGATGATACTGAGTTTTTTAATACACAAACATGATCAGAAACACTAGGATCTTTGCCTCAAATTTCATCCAAGAATGGAGAAGAATAATTTGACAGAGGAGGTTTGAAAGAGCAGTGGAGAAATAGAGTCAAGTTGCTTTCTTTTGTACCTGACTGAGTTCAGCTCATTCAACAACCCACTTATATGCAGTTAGCCAAAAAGGAAATTCTTGACATGCCAATTTATAAAACTTCCTTATGACTACCATTACTATTTTATTCCTAAAAGTGCAGTGGAGAGCTAAGAGTTCCCTTCAGATTTAAGCCCCAGGGGATTCACTCTCTCTTTTTCATTCTTCCAGTGACTGTGCAATAGGCCAGTGAACTCATTTCCCAAATCAATTGGATGATTCAGAGTTTCTCATCTCCAAAGTATGGCCTTAAAATCCTTTTAACCCGATTGAATATTGTAGCTTTGCACGTATTGTTGTAATAATATATGCATCAAAATGACACCAAGGCTTAATGAGCCAACAAGGTGTGTGATTAATTCAGGGTGGTAGGAGTCTGTTGAAGAGGGAGGGGGTGGTTCCTGGCTGGAATATAATTGCTTTTTTATCAAGAAAGATACCTCCTCATGACATGCTGATCATGAAGGTCTATAGCCTTCAAATACTGCCCCCTTTTCCAGAAAACAATACCTTCACCCTTAAGTCTTCATAACAATCTCTCAGTGTTTAGCAACTCACTGCTTTTTGCCAGTCAGCAAAGTTCTCTGCTAAAATGTTGTCAGATCATCAACCCACAAGCTATAAACCACCTACCCAGTAGCTCTGTTCTTCAACACTAATTTTCTTTTAATGCTTGTTTGTTTGTCCGGGAGGTGGGGGAATGGGGAGCTATTTTGATGATTTATAGCATCTGCTTGATCTCTAAGATTTGGCTTGTTTAAATATGGAGTCTGCTATTCAGAAAGCACTAGAAAAGTTTTGCAAATAAATGAATACCGTTGTCTTGAAAGTGAGCCAAAAGAATGATTTATCCCCTTGGTGTCTTCTTGTTTGCCTAAAAGTGGAGATTCAGAAAGCATAAAAATGGAGGGCAACCTTGATATAAACACTCAAACAGTATAAAACCTCCTGCATTAGTGATCTAGTGTTTGTTTTCCAAAGTAGCCTCTGCACTATCAGAACCTAAAGAATGGGCAGAATTTTAGGACCACCAGCTTCATCTTAAATTTTCCAAATGGTGCTACCTTCAGTTTCCAATTCCTAAGTTTCTGTACTTTAAAATATTTCATCTGCTTCTATTACTTTCCAAGTCTCGGGAAACTTCCCTCTACAACTTCTATGCACTGATAAAATGCTAACGTCTTCTGGTTACAGGTTCTCTTTTTCAAAATGGAAATTGAGAACGTTAGCATTATCGGTAATGACTGACAGCCTGACCAAGAGCTCAGTGGGCAACTATCCCCTGCGTGTTGGAAGCTGAAAGCCTGTCTAGAGTTTATGTTTATCTCTTTGGGTCCCCTGTTGACCCGCAACATCATTATACTTTGTTGCAGTTCTAATTCAGGAATGAAAAGAAGGCTTTCTTTCTGTTTGCTTTCACTTCTGCTTAGACAAGCCGTCGGTAATCTTTTTGGCCTAGAAGGCAACAGTGAAGCTGTTGATGGGCTTAAGAGGTAGATAGGGAGAAAAATGAAAAAACAAAAAGTCATGGGATTAAGAGAGAGCAAAGGAAAGAGGGGGCAGCCAAGAGGAAGAGAGGAGCAAGAGAGAGAAGGAAGAGAGAGATATAGGTGGGAGAGGAGATTATGAGGAAGACTGGCACATTAAGAGTATCACATGTCACATGTGTGACCAGAGATGACCCGTGACCTAACTTTAACTAATAAGAAGCATACAAGCCTTTTGGACTTTCTTGTGCCATAGAAATCACCAGACTGTTTTATTTTCCTTGGTGTATTTGATGTTTTTGGCCACCGTCATGTTATTTTTGAAAGGGGAGGTGATACCTATTCTGGGTTTTGAAGAGAATTACATTTAAATAGGATAAAGTAAACACAGTGTTTAGCCTAAAGCCTGGCATATTGTAAGTGCTCAATGAAATGTTCAATTCCCTTTCCTTTAAACAATAGGTCCGAGTTTTCTTGTGAAAGAAAAAAAGCATGAGGAAGAAACAAAACCAACAAGAGGATGAAATCAATAAATAATTACATAACCTCCTTCATCTATGGATTTGAAACTCTTTGTCCAGGACTTCTTTTATCAGGGCTGTCAGCTAATAATAGTATTAGCCGATTTGAGTTTTTCTTCTTCTGCTTCCTCTGCTAGAAGAAGTGGGGCTTGTTCTGCCTTGGGGGAGGGAGAGTGGCTCTCACAGAGCCTTTTCATCCTGCACAAAGCAGAGTGGACTTGATTCCACAGGCAGGGGGGCTAATAGTATTTTTCCAGCTGGGGAGGAATGTGACAGGCTTTTCATTTCAAAATACCCACCTGGTATAGGAGCAGAGTAGAAGAGTGAGGCTGTAGGCTAGAAATTATTGATTTAGTCAACAAATATGCGCTGAGTGCCATTCTATGACAGGGCAAAGTCCCTGACCTCTTGAGGCTGACCACACAGTAGGGGAGTCAGACCCACAAATAAGTAAATAAATATGTACTTTGGTGAAAATTATGAAGGCAAAGAATAGGCACAATGGATGAAAGGAAATGCTTCTCTGAGGAAGTGATGTTTGGGCCCAAGAATAAATAAGGGTAAGTCAGACAGAGGAACAAGGACTCAAGGGAAGACCTTATTCAGGAAGGGGAGACTTCCGCAAACTATGCGCAGAAAGGATGAGGTGGGGGTCGGGGAGCAGTTAGCAGGCAGAGCAAAAGAAGGGCCCATTTATGGAGCAAGAGCCCTCAGAGGATGGGAGGGGGTAGACCTCAGTGCTGGGGTAGAAGAACTAGCCTGGGCAGGAAGAAAGTCACACTCCCTCTGGGAAAGGACGGAAGCAGATACTGGTAAGTATATAGATGAAGGATAGAATACAGCAGAGTGTTCCTGTGATGGTCTCATGTTCTCTGTGCAGTAGGAGAAGTGGTTGCCGAATATCAGGGAACGCTTGTAGAGCACAGGGCTTGGGGAATGAGATAAAAGGACTGGAATAGCTTCCTTGTAAAACCAGAGGGAACCATGGCAGATGGATCGAGCTCTGTTTCAGAGGCTTCTGTGATTCCTGGGAGGGATGCTCCCATTAACTATTACACCTTCCAAGGGACTCAGTAATGACATATAGCAACCAAGAGGCCAAGCCTGGGAGACTTCCCCATCACACCTGTGCCTCCCAAACAAAAGAAAGAATACAGTGATGCAGGCCTGCTTTCATCCAACCCTTAAACGAGACCCAATCATGAGATGGGCAAAAATAAAGAATCTAACAGTACTGAATGTGGGTGTCAATGTGGGCAGAAAGGAATTCTCATACGCTGCTGGGGGGAGTGTGAATTGGTACAACTACTATGAAAAGTAAGTTTGCAATGTTTTGTAAAGTTTAAGCTGCCATAAACAGTGTATGTCATAATAGCTAGATATAGTCCTAGAAGATTGTTTTTGAAGCTGCAGATGGAGACCCAATAATGGGTCCAGAAATCAACTTAGTGACTCTCAGCAAACAATTTAAAAGAACATAGATTTAAAATAGGTAATATTAGAGGTCATTATTCATAGAAAGAATAAGTACTATTTCTTATGAAACTTTGGCTTCAGTTTTATGTGGTCACAATGAGACATAGGCTGGTCATAATAAGAAATTTCTCACTGTGGGGTGGGGTCAAAATATGTGGAAACACTGGTCTAGAGAGACTCTTGCACATATGCACAAGGAAACAAATACAGCAATTCCTTGCAACCTTGATTATAAGACTGATTTACAATTTAGGAAGCAATTTCTATCAATGGATGAATTGAACATGGTGTCATCATGCAATGCAATATTGAACTAGGTCTAAATATATCAGGGTACATAAATTCCAAAACAGCATTGAGTGAAAAACAGCAAGTTGCTGAATATGTAAGTATGAGACCATTTATGAAAAACTAAAAACCCCACCAAACAATCCTATGTATGCATATAAAAGAATAAAAAGACTGGAAAGATACGCCATGCAATCTTAAGAGTTGTTGCCTCTGGAAAGAAGGAAAAGGGTTGAGACTGGACATAGGAACAAAGAAGATTTTATTCCTAATGTGTTTTTTGTTTGTTTGAAAATGTTTTTGAGAAAAATGTGATAAGGTAATAATTGCCAATTTGGGGTAGTGAGTATAACACTGCTTGTTATATTTTTCTTATACTCACTGTGGTTTTGAACACATATTTATACATTCTTTGATATTCCTCCCCTCGAGAGATGAAGCTTTCTTTCCCTCCCCTTGAATTTGGGTTGGCCTTAGTGACTTGCTTCTAGCAAATAACATGGCTGAAATAATGGAATGTCATCTCCAAGATTAGGAGAAAGGCTGAGACAGAAAATTTCAGCTTCTGTCTTGGCTTCTCTGTCTCTGTCTCAAATTTCTTGTTCTAGGGAAACCACTACCAGGTTATATGAACAGCCTCATGAAGAGGCCCATGTGCAGAGAAGCTGAAATCTACCAACAGCCATGCATGAACTCAGAAGCAGACTGTCAGCACCTTCGCAAGACTGCAGTCCTCACCAACACCTGACTACAAGCTCATGAGAGGCTTGGACTCAGAGCCACAAAGCTAAGCTGAAATTGAGATAATCAATGTTTATTGTTTAAACTACAAAGTTTTGGAATAATTTTATAATAACCAATATTAAGTTCTCTGTGTTCAAATTTTTTTCTCAAAAAAGGAAAATGCACTTCTAAATAAATTTGTAAGTCAATAGATGTTTGAAACAAAACAAAGTGGAAAGAAACTACTAGAAAAGAAGTTTCCTTCCAATATCAACATAAAGCAAAGAACTCAAGTGTTTGAAGAGATCAGTGAGTCACAGGATGAAGGTTAAGAGCATGAACTCTGGAGCCAGACAACTTAGGCCCAAAGCCCTGCCTCTGTCCCTTGCTAGCTTTGTGACCTTAGGCAAGTCAACCTAACCTCTCTGTCCCTCAGTTTCCCCATCTGCAAAATGGAAATGATAACAGCAGTACCTGCCTCATAGGTTTGCTATGAAGATTAAATGAATCAACATACCTAAAGCAATTAGAACACTGCTTGTTCCAATACAGTAAGCAATTTATATATGTAACTATTATAATTTTTATTATTGTTTTGAGTAAACAGGACCTTAAAGATGATCTAATTCAATCCCTTCATTTTTCAAGTGAGGAAAATGTACGTTCTTGCTCACAGACCAGTTAGTGGTAAAGCCGGAATTCAAGCTCAGGTCTTATGAAAACGAGAGGAGTGGAACAAGCACTTTCTTAACCAGTTACAGTTCACAATTGAATTTTTTGATTATAAAGGTCTTATAGACTTCTCTGCCTATGACCCTATAGGATTCTAGAGCATTTTCTTTGTATCTTCTTTTCTTTCTTTTTTCTTTTTCTTTTTCTTTTTCTCTTTCTCTTTCTTTTTCTCTTTCTCTTTCTTTTTCTCTTTCTTTCCTTCCTTCCTTCCTTCCTTTCCTTCCTTCCTTCCTTCCTTCCTTCCTTCCTTCCTTCCTTTCTTTCTTTCTTTCTTTCTTTCTTTCTTTCTTTCTTTCTTTCTTCCTTCCTTCCTTCCTTCCTTCCTTCCTTCCTTCCTTCCTTCCTTCCTTCCTTTCTTCCTTTCTTCCTTTTGTTATTATGGGTCACTTACATGCTTTCCTAAAGGATGATCAAAAATGGGATTTGAATTAGTCTTTTTAAAGAACAAGACCTGTTTCTGCAGGATGCAACAATTTGTCTATTTGATTTTAATAATATTCTTCTCCTTGGTTCCCTGTACTATACTCAAAAGAGGAAGATTTCAGCAGACTACTAAAAATTGGCAAGTCGTCTAATGAAATTCAGCAGATTACAAAAAGCCTGAAGAAATACGACTGTCTTGCTAAAACTAAACTGAAACCTAATATTAATCAACCATGATGCTTTAGTTTTGTCATTTGATTTCACAATAATCTTATGAAACATGCTGAGATTTTTCCTTCTCTTACAGAGGAAGTAACAGAATGTTAGGGAGTCAAAGTGACTTGCTCAGAGTAACACAGATTAGAAGTGGCAAAGTCTAGAATTCAGACTTTCCTAACTGAATGTCCTTTTCAAACCATCACTATAAGTTTCCCACATTTGGGTCTGTAGCCTCCAAAAATACCACCAAAGTGTGCAAGAAAATACGTACAAAGGTGTTCACTGTAGCATTATTCATAATAGTGAGAACTTGGAGACTACCTAACTATTCAACTGTAGATGGTTATTTAAAAAAATTAACATATCCATCCTATGGAAGGGACACTAAGCGACCATCTAAAATAATGAGATATATACCACAGACACAGTGACATGAAGATTAGATAAAAAATTTGTTTAATTAAAAAAGCAAGTTGCAGAACAATCAATGATTCCATTTTTATGTAAGGAAAAAACCTTACAAATTAATATGTCTGTGCATATAAAAAGTTCTGGGAACCCACATAAAAAAAGTTAATAAATGATAATCCTTCAGCAGAGATAGTTTAGAGTAGGGGAGGGAAAAAGTCCATGAACTCTAACTTACGTTGTTTACATTTTTATCATGGTTATGTTACTTTATACTGAAACATTTTAGGTTAAATTATTAACACTTCTTTAAAAAGTTACTCAGCCTCTCAAATATTTACTGAATTCTTCTTATGTGTGTGTTCAGCACTCTGCCATGGGTTAGAGAATTCACAAGGAAGTTCTCTTGAGGAAGTTAGCATCTGGTCGGAGAGAAAAGCAGAACTTAGAAAATGATACAAGACAGTTTATACTTAATTGTGGGGGAAATGGCCAATTAATGTAAGAAAGAGTCACACAGATTTCATTCTCTGTTGGAAGTTTTGTACAAGGGAAGTTGCCTCAGGTCTCCAATTTCCCTACATTGGGACCTTGTGCAACTCTTGAGTATCACTAAAAATAAATTTCTCAGTATCACTTGGGCTTATCAAACTGGAGTAATCTGTCCTTTATTCATCTCTCATGTGTAGTTTTTAAAGAGAGAATCCAGTTGGCTTATCTGGTGTCCCTTGGCAGCCACAGAAATTGGGCTACTTGTCATAAACTGGGTAAAGCTACCCCAGAGGCACCTGGTATCTTCATTCGTAGCTTACAGAGGTCATTTCTGTTTCATGCACCAGTTCTCAGTCCAAGCCATGCCAAACCGTCGTGGCTTGGGGATCTGCGTTCATTTTACTGACAGAGTGTGCTTTTTGAGTCACAGAACTTATATTTTAAAGAACTGATTGGGCTGCTTTTCTTCATGGCAAATATTATGGACTCCTCCTATAGTCTGTTTAGTGCGACAGGTAAAGGTGAGAATAGCAGAAGTAAAGGAAGAACACCTCTGAGTCTAGCCAGGTTCAGAGACAGTTAAAGAGAAGTAGGCATGCCTATCAGCTAGCTTTCTTGGGCAGGGCTGCTCTGTGCAGATGAACAGGATGAACAGGCTGTACTGCATAAGAGCGTCTGCTGAGAGAGTGAGTGCTGGCTGTGTGTGGCCCTGGCACGTGATTGGGTGTCGGGAGAGGGATAAGCCTTTTGTCAACTAATATAGAAGCACCTTGTGGACTAGCAGTGGCCCTGTTCTTGGAATAATACTGGCTTGTAAACTAGCAAACTGAAGGAACAGAACTGAGGGCTATTATGGAGAACAGGGAAGGAAGGGACTTTGGAGGAAAACTCAAGTAAATGTTTCCAACATGAGCTTGGTACATGGTAGATATTTAATAAATATTTGTTAAATGAATAAATAATGCTAGGGAAAGAGTAGTGAGAAAAACAGACAAAATCTTTGAGCTTATGCAATAAATTAAAGTCAGATGCAGAATATGTACTATATGATACCATTTATATAAGGGGCATAATAAAATAAAATTGAGATGTGAAAACTCTATTACTCAGCAGTTCCACTCCTAGGGATATAATCTAGATAAATTTGTGCAATTTGTGCACCAGAAGACAAGACTATTAATAGCACGTGTTTTTAATAGCAAAAACAGAAAATGTAAACAAAACAAAACCCCTTAAACTAGAAATAACCCGTGTCCACTAACAGGAGAATGGATACACTGTAGTATATTCATACACTGGGATTCCACACAATGTTGAAAATTAATTATCTCTAGCTGCACACTGATCTGTGAATGACAGATACAGTGCCTGGAGTTATGGCAGCCATCTTGACATCACTGAACCAATGCCAACAGCTGGCTGTCAAATAAATTCCAATTAGTTTAGGTCACCGACAGTCAAATTTTTTTTTGTCATTTGTAGATGTAAGTATTTCTAGTACATAATTATTAACTGAGAGGAAGTTTCAATAATTGTTAAGGGTGATAAAGCAGGGGAATTTTTCAGTTTGTATTCTTGAAAATTTTTACGTTAAGAATATGTTCACGTATTATTTGGGTAATTTAAATTTTAAAAAATGTAGGTACAAGAAAGCCAAGAAATAGAGTGATATACAATAGCTCACATAGGCCAGCTTCTCAATCTTTCTCAACCAAACTTTTGTAAAATTTACTTAACTTGCCTTCTACCAGGTTTAACCCAACCACCCACCCTTTCTTTACTTAGACTAAAGGTCGAGCTCCTTAATGTGCCCATAATGCTTTGCTTTCTATGAGTCCCATCTCTATCTCACAAACCATTCTGCCTTGCTAACAAAGCTCCAGTTACACTGGCCTTATTTTAGTTCCACAGATGTTCCTGCTTCCTAGGTTGCAGGCCTTCAACATTCTGTTTCCATCCTGAAATGCTCTTTTTTTCCTCCTCCTCCCTGGACATGACTTGCATCTCCAGCTACCACTCCATCCTTTCCTTGTCTTCCCCGCCCTCTCGCACTCCACCTCTCTCCCCTGATTCTTTGTACTATAAGAGGAGAGCAAAATTTTCATGAAAAAAAATCGTGTTAAAAATGTGTTTGTATGTTTATTTTGTCGGTGTTTTACTCTGAAGACCCTGAAAAGCCTGAGTCAATTAAATTGAAGATTTGGGAGGTATTACAATTGCCTTCCTGGGACTGCATTAGGGATAGGAATTGGCATGGACTTGACCACATAAGGCACTGATGGATGGAGAAGATCCTGGGGAAAGGACAGAAGGGAAGAAATGGCAGAGAGAAGCAGATGAGAGCGAAAAGAGACCCTGGCACCCATCTGATGCTGTCTCGGTATAGAGATAATCTCATGGGAAAAATACATAATTTTTATTACTAATAAAAAGTGAGCACCCAGGTACCCATCACCTAGTTTAAGAAATAGAATATTACCACTCTATGTCTATGTATTCTCTCTTTCCATTATTTCATCCCTCTTCTTTCCTCCCTTTCCCCCTGAATTTTGTATTTATCTTTCCCTTGCATTTATTTATAGCTTTTCGACATATGAATGTATCACTAAATAACTAATTGTTTAGTTTTGCATGTTTTTGAGCTTTATATAAATGAAATCATATAGCTCTTTTCTCTTGCAACTTGCTCTTTTTATTTTTCCTGAACATACAGATTTTTGTGAAGTTCATCCATGTTGATGTATATAGCTGTAATTTATTGCCACTGCTATATTCATTTTATGAATGAACTATAATTTATTCATTCATTTTCTTGTCAATAGATATTTCAATGACCAGTTTTTTCTATTTGAAACAATGATGATATCAACATAATTGTAACTGTCTCTTGGGTAAGAATTTCTTTAGGGTATATACTTAGTAGAGGAATTGCTGGATTGCAAGACATATACTTATTCAACTTTATTTGATATGCCATAGTGTTTTCCAAGATGGTTTTAAACGAAGTAGTTTTAAATACAAGGAGTATTTAAGATTTCTCATTGTTTCACATCCTTATCAATAATTGGTATTGGCATATTTTAAAATTTTTGCCAGGGAAGTCATTCTACAGATGGCTGAACATATCTTTGCATTTTTATCTTTATAGTTTTCATTTTGAGTTAAATTTAACCTTGCTTGGAAGGTATCTTTTCATTTCCTTCTTGCATCACTTATATTTCTTAGCTATCATTTTAAATAAACCTACTTTCTAGATGCTGAATAAAGAGCTTGATGACATTCAGATTGATTTAGTAAATGATACTGATTATTTATCAGAGTGGCACCATCTGGGTAGTGCATTGGCACAATTTGATATATTCAGCATCCTTCCTATCCCCTTTCCCTCAGTTCCATCCAACCACCTCCCCAGAACATCAAGTCATGGTCTGGGGGATCAAGCTCCTGTGATTTTGATGCTGGCCGCTAAAATTCTTGACTGTAATTTTAATACTGAGATACATACCTCCATTATGTGTTTGGAATTTGGAGCTACTTGCTGAATTCTGTGACTGCTAAAACTAAAATTTAAAAATTCAATTCAATAAAAATTTCTTATAGCCCCATTTTATTATTATTAATGCTGGAGTTCAACTTAGGGTTCTCTCCTTACGACAGCAACCAAGGTGTATAGGTATACACTGCAGGGTGAATCAGTCTCTCTTACTCAGGGATCCTATGCATGTTGTTTCACCTAAAAAACAAAGCGTCTGGTAACTTTGTTTAGGGGCAAGTGATGGTGAGAGGAAAGGAGTCCCGGCTATTAGTATTAGTCAAGGCTAAACATGATGATACTCAGGAAAAGATGAAATGGACAGGTATCTGAGTTGAAATTTAACCATTCCTAATAAATACTAAGAATCTAATCCTCACAACAAAGAGGCAGAGGCTATTATAATATCTTTAGGCAGATAAGGAAACTGAGATGTGGAGATGTTTAAAGTAACTTGGCCAAGGATGCCTGGAAAGATACAGCCAATGTGGAGACAAAACACATAGGCAAACAGACTTTTTGTTTTTGAAGGATGCCAAGACTTTTAAGTGATTTTTCTTTTCATTTTATTTTAATCACCTTTCTATTTTCTGTAAACCAGAAGCCCCACTCCAAAGCTTTATTCTTAAGATTTCTGGCAGCTTGGACATCTACCCAAATGATGGAATTTCAGTCATTTTACTTTTCAAAGTACTTACTTGTAGGTGGCAGTGTTACTTTCAAAACCTACTTTGATTTTTTTTTTTTTTTCCTGAGGAAGATTAGAAAAAGCCATCTGGTTAACATTTCCTTGAAAAATTCTTCTCTGAGTGGAGCTTCCTAAGAAGAAATTATGAGTGAAGAGAGTGTGGTATAAAGCTATGTGGAATGCAAATAAAGAAATGTAGAAACTGAAGCATTACCATTCTGATACTTAGGAGAATTTACCTTTTTGTACAATAAGCTCACTTTTCTTTCACCCTTTTCTTTCCTTATCCTTTTTTTTTTTTTTTTTTTAAGAGTGGCTTTTTTTAGATTCAGACCAAGGCCACCTACTTGTACCCAATTACAAATCCATGGTAAGGCTCTTCCCACAGCTCTGAGGAAGATTTTCAAAAAAATATTTTTGGGTGGGGGGAGGTAATTAGGTTTGTTTATTTATATATTTATTTTAGAGGAGGTACTGGGGATTGAACCCAGGATCATGCATGCTGAGCATGCCATTTACCATTTGAGCTATGCCTCCCCCCCCCTCCGTTTGCTTTTCCTTTTGAGAAAGATTCTTTTGAATGAAACCCTGTTTCTCAATAACACTTTTCTAGCTATTTTTGCGACTTAATCTTGTTCACATAATGCTGGTTTGGTCTTGAAGTTTGGTTCTTTTTCTAATTAGCTGTCTCTTCTATTCAGGGTTTCTACCACCTCCCAAATAGTGACATTCTATTGTTACAATAGTAACAATTTGCCTAGCTGAGAATCTAGCAAATAATGGGTACTCAATAAATATTTGCTGATTGACTGAATGA
This sequence comes from Camelus dromedarius, assembly GCF_036321535.1. Classification (NCBI taxonomy): domain Eukaryota; kingdom Metazoa; phylum Chordata; class Mammalia; order Artiodactyla; family Camelidae; genus Camelus; species Camelus dromedarius. The sequence goes on from NC_087438.1 coordinate 52,913,707, forward strand.
CTAATTAAATAAATGAACAAATGAGTGAGTGAAATCTTCCAAGGAGGAAAAGAAGCAAGATCAAGAGAATAAATGTGAAATAAATCCTTAGTAATGAACTATGTAAAGAAGTGTTTGTCACATTGATCTTATTCTTCTACGTGTCCCTAGAATTTGTCAACCGTTATATAACCTTAAGAAGTCTACATATCCATGTAATTTCAGGACTCAGTTTAGAAAAATCAAATACAATTTTAAAAATGACTATTGAGTCAGTGAAAAAAAAGTAGGGTTTTTTTTGGGGGGGTCTTATTGGCTCATTTAATTACAGTCATTCTAATAAGTTATTTGGAACCTTCCACTAAGAAAATTTTTAGATCATCATTGCCTAGTAAATTACTCTTCTTATTCACAGAATTTATTTTACTTTGAATCTCAGAATATTATTTTAGGTTGTTCCGTTCTTTAGTTTTCAAAGTAATAGAAGTTAAAGACTGTGACATTAATCTGGACCATACTGAATTGTATCTTTGTTACAGAAACATTCATGATGACAAAAATTGAGATTTTTATTGGCATTTTATTTTAATTTCTATTTTTGTCTGCATAAAATTAGCCTTTCAAAAACAGGCTTTTAGGTCTTAGACTTTAGTTACATTGTGTCCCATCAATTTTAATTTTTTACTTCCTTAGTACATTCTGTATTTTCTAAAATTTCTCCAGTAAGCTTTAATTACTTTTATGGTCATAGAAAATGGTAAATTCTGTTAACTCCCCTCCTCACTAGGTCAGCTGTTTATCACTCTGAGCAAATGGCTACTCAAATTTATATTTTACTATAGTAATTTCTGAAGACATGAGAACCTATGGCAGTAATTTCAACTTGAAATTTCCAAGGACTCTATCCAGGTGAATGAATAGAGAACTTCATTCACAGTGTATTCGTGTAGAATTTGCAATGCCTTCTCTGGTTGTTCTGTCTGTTTTCAGGCAGTATCTAAGTTGAAATTACATGTTGTTACACTTAAAATGACTTAGTACATATTAATCTATTTCCTTGTCTATCTTTAATACATTTGCTGTTTTCTTACATGTAAAATGAGGAGCAGGAATAACTGCTAAACTTCATTTTCATTCTGATACCCTATAATCACTCACTGAGATTGTTCTACAATAAATTCATTAGAGATAGAATTATGGAGTACTGCATTTTATATTCCCAAGATCAATGTTCAACTCAATAGACGGTATATGTTAAGTTGCATACCAAAGAATGCCTTTTGAAAGTGTATCCATGATATGTAAAGGATCACATTGGATAGTGAAAGTTGGTAAGTCTGAAGAGTTTCAATACTATAATTATTTATCTCTATCTTGTAACTCTGGGTGCAGGCACTCCTTCCTCTTTAGGAAGACATCTGTGTATCTCCACATAGCATTACTTTTAGAAGAGGAACTTCCTAGGATTTCTTTCAACCTTCTGTTTCTCTAATTATTGAACCCTGCTTATAACATGGACTCCATTAATGAAATTCTATCCAGTTCATGACTTTCATGAATATCACCAGGGTGATTCAGAATGTCTCTTGCCCTGTTTTTAGAATAGGCAGTGACTTTTGGATGGATTATGACTACAAAAAACTATATTACAGGCATTTTCTTTTCAAAGCCCATTTTCAACTCCCCTGAAGGGAGCCAGTATAACTTGATAGTTAAGCAGTTAAAAATAACGGGCTTGGAAACAAACCTGTTTGTATCCTAGCCATACTTTTCAACTACTGCCTGACCTTGGGCAAGTTAGTTTACAGCTCTGATCCTCAGTTTTATTATTTGTAAAACAGGGATAATATTATAACTCTCTTTGTAAAATTGTTTATGAGGAATAATTACACGCTCTATATAAAAGCACTTTGCATTCCATTTAGTCAAGCAATACTTACTGAGCTCTAACCATGTGCCAGGCACTGTGCCAAACTCCTGTCTAACTCAGGGCCGTTCTCTTTCTTCCTTCAAATTTTCTTCCAACTTCTACCCCTTTAAGTCTCACCTTAAATGCTGCTTTTGCAGGGAAAGCTTCTGTGTTAGGTCCTCCAAAAAGCGAATGCCAAGGTAGGATTAGACGTGCAAGAGATTTGTTAGAGGAGATTCCCTGTGGAAGATAAAACAGAGGAGGAAAAGGTAAGCAGGGAAAGCCTGAGACTCTAATAAATGTCTGACTGACATCTATTTAAGGAGAAGGGAGAATTGGGTAGAAAAAGACTGCAACACTCTTCTAAGAAAATTTTGGCTATGCCAAATGGGGAGTTTCCAAGCCAGAATTTCCCATCACAAGGGTCCTGTGTTCAGCAGCGATAGGCTGGCTCTAGCATCTCTGCTGTGCTCAGTCACTGGCTGGTGGTAGTTCAGGAAGGGCATGGCCTCTGTTCCAAATGTGGTGGTAGACTGAGAGAGGCAGCAGCTGAGGTTGACAGTCAACAATGCTCCCCACAAAGGAGATCTGAGTGGCACACATCATTTAGCCATCATGCCTTCCACGATAGATTATATCCCCTGGTTATTTGCTTTTATAGAAACATGTATTTTCCTTTTCTCAATTATTACCATTACATTTAAATGTCTGTTTTCTAAATTTCTAAAGGTTATTCTCTCTGAACTGTAAGCTACATGAGAGTAGAGACTGAGTTAATCTGGTTCAACACTGCATTCCCAACATGTACAAGGTACATCAGATGAGATGGTATATAATACTTATAAAATACAATAGTAGTCCTTATTTTTATCCATTATCTCCATTCTATTTCACATTACCACACCCAAACCTAAAAGTCTGTAGATGACTCTGCATTACAGAAGAGCTCATGATGCCAATCACATACCAAATATAAAATTAACAATCACAAAATACCACATCATCAAAAAAAACCCTAAGTACCTTTCTGCTATCCTTCTTCCCTGACCCTGCCCCAAAGCTGGGGTTTAAGTGCAGCAGGGGCCAATGCTGTGCTAGAGGAGGAGGCATAGAGTGCTGGAGTCAGGTTATTTAGATTCAAAGCTTGTCTTTGGCATTATTTGTGGGACATTGAGCAAGTTGCTTGACCTCACTGAGACTCAGTTTTCTCCCCTGTCCAGTGAGAATAATGAAATTAATAATCATTAGAGGACTGTCAATCAGGTTATAAGACATAATTTATACTGAGTGCTTAGAAAAGTGCCTGGCATATAGTTAGCTCCCAATAAATATTTCTATTCACATTCTTGTTAGGACTTCTGCAATACCCTGCTCTAGCTATTTTCAAAATATGATCCACAGACATTCTCAGGAGTCATGAGGTTACAATTATCTACATAACAACACTAAGAATTTATTTCTGTTTATCATTGTTTTAACATTTGTTCTGATGGTTCAAAAGCAAATTATTGCAGACCATGGGATACCACTTCACATCCATTAAGATGGCTATAATCAAAAAGACATATGATAGTAAGTGTTAACAAGTACGTGGAGAAACTGGAACATACAAGCACTGCTAGTGGGAATGTAATTGGAGCAGCCACTTTGGAAAAGAGTTGGCAGTTCCTCAAAAAATTAAACACAGAGTTCTCTTGTGACTTAGCAATTTCACTCCTAGGTATATATCTAACATAACTGAAGATATAATTTCAAGAAGGATATATTCACTTAAATAACAAAACAACTCAAAACATTTATGCAATTAATAACAGTGCAAAATCTGATATGTGGAGACTAAATAATACACAAATAATAAAAAAAAAAAAACCTATAGGGAAATTAGAAAGTATTTTGAAATGAAGTAAAATGAAAACACAATATATTAAAATGTCTGGTATGCAACTAATGCAGTACTTTGAGGGAAAATTATACCAATAGATGCCTATATTACAAAGGAACAAAAATCTCAAATCAGTGCTCTCAGTTTCCAACAAACTGGAAAATTTTAAAAACTTCAAAAATCAAAAAAAAAAAAAAGCAGAAAGAAGGAAATAATAAACATAACAGCGAAATCAAAGAAAGAGAAAACAGAGAAAATCTATGAAAACAAAAGCTAACATTGAGATTTGAAATCAGTAAAGTTAATATGCCTCCTGCCAGATTAGTCACGAAAAGAAAAAAGAACCAAATTTCCAATTTCAGGAACGAGGGAATGAGATGCTGCACATTTAAGAAGGACAATAAAAAAATATTTTTAACAAATTTACATGAATAAATTCAAAAACAACTATTGTCACAACTATTAAAGCTCACTCAAGAAATGTTAAATAGTTGTTGAATTAGTGAATGTTAGCTATTACAGACAGGGAGCTGAGCCCAGGCTTTATAGATAAATAAGGCATTTTTCCTCCCAAGTAGCTCTCAGTTCATTAACGGGAAAAACAAACCTTAATACTGATTGGAGCAAAAGGGTGAGAGAAAACTTGGCCAGGAGAAGCTTCTCTGGGTAGGAGTCACCCGGCTTAGACAGGAAGGACCAGTAAAAAATGTTTAAGAGAATGTGAGTTTGGGCAGGGGCCCTGAGCAGCGCTTTGCTGCCGACAGTCCGTGACTGCCCACGCCACCTTCCTCAGAGAAGTCCCAGCCCTTTCCCTACTCGCGCTCGCAGCTGCCAAACGACCTACTCCGACCAAACCAAGCCCCAACTAGTCGCGCGCCTGCGCACTCGAGCAAAGCGCTCGCAGGAGAGGGCGAGGCGGCTGCGGGAAGTGTGACCTCTCTCTCTCTCCCTACTCGTTGTTTCCATCCGGGGTCACGTCGTTCTTCCGGGTGTTTCTGACAGGGCTTTCTACGCCGCTTTTTTTTCCGGCGACTTTTTGGTCTTCCGTCTCTTGCCACCGCCCCCGAGCTCCCACACCCTTGCTGGCCCAGCCTTTTCTTGTGTCGCTCCTCCCTGGCCGCCGAGCCCGGGACTTAGCTCACAATCCGGATCCGGACCCGGGCCTAGCCATTCCGCTAGCCACTGTCTCCTTTGGCTTGAGCGAAAGCTAGGACCGAGCACGCCGGGCCGTCGCTGCCCCGGCCCTTGGAGCTCCTGGGCGGGCGGTGCCGATAGGCCCTGCTCAGCCTGTCCCCGAGGACACTTGTGAGTTAGGGGGTTTTGGAGAGGGAAGCAACCGCATAGGCGCGGGTCGGGGACGGGGCGCCGAGAACTTTTACTGAAACTGCACTGTTTTTGGGTGGGAGGTGCCAGCAGTATCTCTTAAACACCCGAGACGTATGGGAGCCCCCCAAGCTGCTGTACTTTCTGAAGAATCTTAGGAACTCTTTTTCACTCGTTTCTCTTCCTCGCGCCCGGTCCTCAGTCTAGGACCCAAAGAGGAAGATTGTCTTGGGACCCTGCATGGTGTTTCAAAGGGTAGTGAAGAACTAAGGTAAATACCTGGATTAACAATTTACGACTTAAGACTTTTCACTGAATCGTTGTGAAATTGCCTCAGTTCTTCGCTTTACAGGCAAATGCACAGGTTAGGACTCTTTCCGGTTATTGTTAACTCCCTTTGTTTTTGCTGCTTTCAGTCTTTGTAGATAGGCTCTGCATTTCTTTCTAGGCCAGAACACAGGGGCTTGTGTCTCACAACTCTGGATTATCCAAATTTCCTGCCTTGTTTGATCTCTCTCAGCTCTTGGTTTTAAACAACTATTTTAAATAGTAGTTGTTTGTTTATATTAGTATACCAGTAGGGCGAACAAAGAAGAGAAACTGAAACTCAGGCTAAATTAGCAACTTAACAGATGTGTGGCATATGGTTTTGTGGGGAAAGATCATAACTGAACACTAAGTCTGTGTGTTTGTATTACAGGTAACATACTACTTTTGTAAATACCCTCATATTGTATGGTTTATTACCGCAAGGCTTTTAACATGTCATTAATAGACAGAAGTCTCTTAATATGTACTGATTAATAGCCAATAATAGTAACATTACTTTGTTGGTGTGGATAGTCCCAATTTTTGTCTGATCAGAAAATGTCCCCTAACAGGCTCCATGTGAAATAGGCCATTTATCAGTTATTTGAGAAATGTCCGTTTGGAATCATGTGGCTAGATTATTTTTTAACACTTGCATAGCCTCTAATCCTTAATTAAAAAGAATGTCTTTTCCAAATTTATGGATGATTTGACAGGGGGTGAGCAGGATTTAGGAGCTGGATTTTTTCATTGTGGAGAAAAGAAGTGAGCTTAGGGGATCAAAGGCATTTGAACAAAGTGGACAGATAAGTCAATTTAGCCACTACAGTTCTGGTTTTTTATACTAGATAGATTCCACTTTCCAGGGAATCCTGATGAAGGAATTATGTAACCTGGAGTGTTCTCTAATTCCTTGGAGGAGAGAACAGAAACTCCAGGTTGTAAGTTTCAGGACCAAATGCTATATCACCAGGAATTAACTTTGTAAAACTACTCCATTACAGCTTCGTCTTATGTATGTTTATTTACAAATAAACCTGTATAATTTCCCACTGGGCAACCTTAGTCAAGAAGTGGTCCTGAAGATTCCTCTCCTTAAGGCAAGAACCAATGCAACAGTTTTAAAACAGTTCAAAATTTACGTAGATTATTCTGTTTTGTAGTCAGGTACAGGTTGAGAAATTGATAACTTTCAAACTGAGACAAATAGAATAGCACCAATATCTGAATTTTATTTATCATAAAATTTCTTGGACTTGCTACCATGGTTAATGTGAAGTAATGTTTTTTTATAGATCATTCTCTACTTAGTGAAGAAGCCTTTCATTCAGAATATAAACAAAAAGATTTAAAATTTTGTGAGGTCTCCTTGTACCTGGTGTGGTAAAAGGTTTCCTGGATTTTATTCTCGGAAACTCTGTTATGTTTAAAAAGTGATTCCTTATATTGTTTATAATAGTTTATTATTTTGGTGTCATTTTTATCTTCATCAGAATTAGTGTTGGAATGTATTAGGAAAAGTATTAGAAAGAGGAATTGAAATTCATGGGCTTTTGGTTTAGTTCCTTATCCCTAGAAGGTCATGCAGGATACCTATGTTGGAGAGTATTGCATGTCATTGGTTAAACTCTTTTTACATATATATATATTTTATTGAAGCATAGTCAGTTTATAATGTGTCAATTTCTGATGTACAGCATAATGCTTCAGTCATACATGAACATAGATATATTCATTTTCACATTCTTTTTCACTGTAAGTTACTACAAGATACTGAATATATTCCCTGTGCTATACAGTATGAACTTGTTGTTTATCTATTTTCTATATATTAGTTAGTATCTGCAAATCTCGAACTCCCAATTTATCGCTTCCCACTCCCTTCCCCTCCTGATAACCTAAGTTTGTTTTCTATGTCTGTAAGGCTCTTTCTGTTTTGTAAGTAAATTCATTTTTTTTTTTTTTAGATTCCACATGTAAGTGATATCATAAGGTATTTTTCTTTCTCTTTCTGGCTTACTTCACTTAGAATGACATTCTCCAGGTCCATCCATGTTGCTGCAAATGGCATTTTATTATTTTTTGTGGCTGAATAGTATTCCATTGTATAAATATACCACAGCTTTTTTATCTAGTCATCTGTTGATGGACATTTAGGTTGCTTCCATGTCTTGGCTATTGTCATAGTGCTGCTAAGAACATTGGGGTGCATGTATCTTTTTGAACTAAGGTTCCTCTGGATATATGCCCAAAAATGGGATTGCTGGATCATATGGTAAGTGTATTTTTAGTCTTTTGAGGAATTTCCATACTGTTTTCCATAACGGCTGCACCAAACTACATTCCCACCAACAATGTAGGAGAGTTCTCTTCTCTCCACAGCCTCTCCAGTATTTATTGTTTGTGGACTTTTGAATGATGGCTATTCTGACTGGCATGAGGTGATACCTCATTTTTCATTAAACTCTTTGGGAATGATCCACTCCACTTAGAAGCCTGGCTTGCTTAAGAGCCAGAGTTGAGGGCCAAGGTTCATCCTGAACAGAATGTGATAGATACATTGTTTTGGAAGGACTTCAAAATCTATGCTTATCTGGAATTTAAGATAGGCTGATCTAGATACCTGCCCTAAAGAAAATTTTTGAGTATGGAATCTCTCAGCTTTTAAGCTGTGGGTATTTGGTCTTTCGCTTTGAAGAGTACCTCTGGGCCACAAGACATCTTTTGACTTATTCTTAAGTTTGAATCTGTCCACATAATGGAATGGAAATAAGGCGAGGTCTGGGCTATTAAGTCATTTTGGGTCTCTGAATGCATGTGTATAGAACTTTATTTGGGTCCAGAAAAAGACACAAGCATATTACTTACAGGTGTAAACAAAATATCTTGAATTTTAACTATGAATTAAAATCTGAATGTAGAGTATTTTAATTCTAGTTTTTATGAATACAAATTCCTTCTCTTGTTTGATCAGATCTATAGTATCTGTATTACAAGAAAATTAAATATCAAGCAAAATTCATTATAATGAATTGTATTTAAGGTCATTGTCTCATGAATCCTATGAAACAGTAATTGTTTATGGGGAGTTGGGTCAGGGAAGCAGAGTCAAGGAGGCTAAGAAAGAGTGTGAGCCCAGGCAAAGGGAGAACACATTAGTTGACAGCTTTAAGTCTGGCATTCTACAATTATTGAGTGTACTTTTAATAAAGAATTCTCTGGAATCCTGGTTGGTTGAAGATATTTCCTCTGAGCAGTGAACATCAGAGAGTACAGTTTAGCAGATATGATGGGGTTGATTTTTTTTTCAATCTCTTGTAACAAGAGATAAAGGTCTGCTGAAGAAAGTTGACAAACTCTTGTTTTATGGAGGTAACACCTTGTCTCTGGTCCAAATTAGAGTTAGGCATTTGGAATGAGATCTGATGGTGGTGCAAGACTGTTGTGTACAATCTATTATGAACCTTGAACTGATGAATCTGACTGTGGCCAGCCAGGAAATTTTAATCTTACAGGATTGAAAAGGAATAAAATTTTTGAGTAATTTATTTGTTTTTTGCCAGATCTTTCTCGTTTTCCTCTCCTGTTGTCTCCTATTCTAGTTTTACCAGCCATCTGGTCTCAGTCCCCAGAGGCAACTACCTTTTCTTTTGGCTGCTTGAATGTTATTTTCCTCTGTTCCGAAAAAACAAGACAAAAACAAAAAAAATTTTATAGCTCGTTTTTTGGATTGACATACCGAAAATGAGGATTTAGCACTTTTATGTGCCCTCTCTCATCATAAATTGTGATGTATATAAACATGTAAACATATGTAACATATAGTATAATAATATCTGTAATCTATAAATAGTGTAGTAAATAATATATAATAAATATATTATAATTTCTGCTTGAATCAGTATTTTCAATGTTCATGTTATTGTAAGAACCCAGTAGGTAACTGTTAAGTTCCTTTTTTATGTGACCTTTTGAGACTCTTTTTGGTAGTTTAGTAATTTATTTTTAACTTTCTGTGTTTCTGTTTCTATACTTATGTCTGGTCTGTTAGCAGAATTCCTCTACCAGTTAATTTTTTTTCCTCCTTGTATATCTTCTTGAAGCCCTCTATCTATGTGCTCTAATTTAAGCTGTCAGCTTCTCTTCATCATCATCTTGGGGAAGTTACTTTGTTTCTGCTGTATATTGGAGCTCCCTTTTCTTAGATTGCAGGTTTTCTCTTTCTGTTTGATACCTTAACATGTCTAAAACTGTTTTTAATCTCCTTTTGCATCAATAGTATAGCTGGGTATAGAATTCTAGCTTGAAAGCATTTCCTTCACAGCCTTAAAGGCATTGACTTCCTTGTCTTCTTGTTTTTACTGTTGCTATTGAGAGGTCCAAAGCCATTTTGACTACCACCCCTTTGTTTGTAACATTTTCTTTGTCTGTAATATTTATAAGCTTCTTTTACCTGATATTCTGAAATTTCACTGTAATATGCCTTGATGTATTTGTGTGTGTGTGTGTGTGTGTGTGTGTGTATATATATATCTATTTTTAAACTGTGCTTAATACTCCTTGGGTCCTTTCAGCCCTTTCTACTTTTTAAACAACACATTTCTTATCTTAATTATGGAGGATTTTTTTTTCTTTCCAGTTTTCATTTGTTCCAGGTGTTGTTCCTATTTATTCCTAAGCCTTTTTAAAATTCTGGTGATCCATGGATGTCTGTTTTCTAACTAGAAATCTAACTTGGAAGCTTCTTGTATGCATGAGTGGCAGTTCAGTAGAAGGCATCATTGTAGATTGCTAGCAGGCTTAACTTTTTGGGGGGTTGAAAAACTGTTACTATGTTATAGGTTCTTTGGTTACTGTATTATATGGTTTCTCCTTCCGTTATTCCATAGGTTAGTTTTCAAATTGCCTAAAGTGGGATTGTAGGCTGGGGATCCTATTTTCACTTTGTATACATAATACTTGTTTTCTTACCCTATTTAGCCTTTTAGGGGTCAGCTGTTGCAAAGAATCTAGTCTCCTGCCCAGGGCAGTGAATGATTCTGATTGCTTTGTACACAGATTTTCCCCATTCCTGTGGAATAAGACTTCTTTTTTTGGAAGTTCTTTTTATAAGTTGTTTAGACTTTGAGGGGAATCTCAGAATTTTTTATAAGTAGTTATTAGGCAACACAGATTCCTTACCTTGTTTGATCATGTCTATGACATCTAAATCCTGGAAATCAGGTTGTCATGATGGCTTATACCTTTGAATAAATTAGACTGATAATAAATTAGACTGAGAATAAAGAAATTGTGGGATTTAATTAAATGTCTCTCAAGTGGATTGTTTTTATTTTCAGAGTATAGAGGTATTAACTTGATTTCTAAAAGATTCATTGATATTAGGGTAAATTTATCATAAAATTAGAAACTTGCATAGATTTTACTATCATTTGAATAAAATGGTTAATGTAGATTTAAAATTCATTATTAAGTTTTTTTTGTTACCTATAGTGTGATTTAGAAGAACTATTTAAACTTTAAAAAATAACTTTGCAAATGAAATTCATAACTGGATAACTTTATTAAATAACAGATGCTGGTTACCAAAGAGTTCAATGTCTTTAAGCTATAATAAATTGTCTTTTAAAACTATTCTAGGTAGAAGAATACATGTTCACTTTTAGTGAACAAGAGCATGTTCCCAAACTCAATTTTGGGTCGCCCGCCTTTCACTCCGAACCATCAACAACATAATAACTTCTTCACCCTGTCACCAAGCCTTTATTCACACCAGCAGCTTATAGATGCACAGTTCAACTTTCAGAATACAGAGTAAGTATGGTGTTACTTTGGCCCATATCATTGTTTAAGTTTCATTTTCTGCTTGACATAAATCCTTTTTATATGAAACATTTGGAGTTAGAGAAAATGTCGTCATGTATTGTTTTCTTTTGGTCAGTGAACTATTTAGTTTTTCTGAAATTAGTTTCTTTTGTTTTTAAGGAAAAAGAATGTATACTACTGCTGTTCTTTCTTTGTTTTTGATAGCTTGTCCAGAGCTGTGTCATTACAGCAGTTGACATATGGAAATGTCAGTCCAATACAGACCTCAACTTCCCCGTTATTTCGAGGAAGGAAGTAAGTATTTCTTACTTAGTTTGAAAGAAAAATGTGATTTCTGGGAACTGTTTAACAGTGTATCTTATTAAAGTTGAATGGATACTATGCACTAAACTTTGTTTTCTGGGACCTGTGTGATCAGTACTGTAACAGAATTTTAAAACTTATAAATGTTTAAAAAATTTTAGGGATAGCTCTTTAGATAACTACTTTTTAATTGAGATTCTCAGCTAAATCAGATGGGTTTCTGTATCCGTTTACTAGGGCTGCCATAATGAAGTACAACAGATTGAGTGACTTAAACAACAGAAATTTATTTTCTCACAATTCTGGAGGCTGTAAGTCCAAGATCAAGGTGTTGGCAGATTTGGTTTCCTCTGAGGCCTCCCTCTTTAGCTGCCTTCTCTCTGTGTCCTCTTATGGTCATCCTTCTATGTTTTCTGTGTCCCAATTTGTTCTTCTGCGGACACTAGTCATATTGGATTAGGGCCCACCCTAATGATCCCATTGTAATTTAATTACTTTTTAAAATGCCCTGTGTCCAAATATAGTCACATTGGGGCTTACGGCTTAAACATGTATTTGAGAGGACATGATTCAGTCTATAACACCTTTCTAGCAAAGTTTCGTATTTTATTTATCTTACACAGGTAAGGCTCCATGATAAATATTATTATAGTGAAAATTTCTACATGATGTAAAGCTTTCTGTAGAGAAGTTGGGAGCCAATTCATTTTAACCAATTTAAAGAAATTGATGTATCACAGGATAATTATGATAGAACTTTAGGGGGTGATTATTAAAATAAGATTTGGCAATATTTTCAAGATATTGATATTTAAAGCCTGTACAAATACTCCATAACTTTTATGTCCAATTAAAAATAACATTAGTGAGAATTATTGATCACTCACTGTGTAGTAGGCATTGTTTTAAGTATTGGTTTGACTAAGTCTCACAACACTTTGTGAGGTAAGTACTGTTGCCCCTCTTCTGTTGAGGAGAAAGCTGAAGATCACAGAAGTAATGACCTGGTTATTGAGGTAAAAGTAGCATAGCTGGGATGTGAACCCTGGTGGTCTGGTTCTGGATCCCCTCTTAGAAGATCCCTCACTTAGAACACTGTGAATTGTTCTTCAAAGTGTCATTGTGGAAAACTTTATAATGATGCTTAAAGTATTGACTTTATTCAAACTTTCATTTTTTTTAGAAATTGCCTTGATAATCCATTTGTGAATCGCAAATGAAAATAAATTTCATTAGTTCATAATTATACATATGTATTTTAAAAACTAAATTTGACATTCTCAGTAGAAGATATCCAGCATATAAAGCTCTAAATTTTATGTTTAAAAATGTTAAATGTATGCTTACATTTTTAGCTCTATTTACCTTTACCTGTGAGTAGGAGTTCCAGTCATTTTGTGGGTCTGTCATGGAGAGAGGAATTGATATAATCCAAAGGAGTATTTAAAAAAAACTTTCAGGTGGCTATGACCCATAAAATTGTAGAGTTAAAAAAAATTATCCTACTGATAAACCTACTGACTTAGGTGGACTCAAAGAACCTTTTTTTATATATAGCACTCAGTTAACCTAATCTTACCCTCCTTATGTTAAGAGTTTGGATCTTTTATTGTTAGTGATTCTATCAATAGAAATTTTCCTATCAAGTTTTTGCTGCCAATGTGAAATACTGTGGTAGTTCAAATGCAGGAGAGCAACCCTAATGTATATATGTGGTTTGTTTTTTTAAAAATATGCATTATTATTACGCATTTTTTTCTAAGGTGTTTTCTAAGGCATCTTGTGTGCTGAAAATGAATATTTTAAGATTCATTTAGAGCTAATAATGTGGCCTTGCTGAGAAGATCAATATTTCATCTGTTTTAAATTGTTTTCTATTTATTATCAGAAAATTTAACCTTTAGTCACTAAGGTATTTTGCTTGTTTTCAGGAGATTAAGTGATGAAAAAAATCTTCCACTTGATGGTAAACGGCAACGTTTTCACTCACCCCACCAAGAGCCAACTATAGTTAACCACATAGTGCCTTTATCAGGTGATAGAAGATACTCAATGCCGCCATTGTTTCATACACACTATGTACCAGATGTAGTCAGATGTGTTCCACCTTTTCAAGAAATACCATTTTTAGAACCTCGAGAAATCACACTGCCTGAGGCCAAAGATAAGGTAATTATAATATAGATTTTAGTTTTATCTTTTGAGAAGTTAATATAAGTAGTGTATTTAAAGTATCAGAAATATCTTCATGCCTTGGATTAAGTAGACCATGACCTTTTTTGCACTGTTTAAAGTACTGTCCAACAGTTTTCTGTCTTAATTTGATTCTTTGATTTTTGTTAGCTGTTCTTTTATGGAAATACAGCTTTCATATCAGGAAATCAGATTTTCTCTGATTCATAAAAATCTGAAATTAGAGTGTAAAACATTTGATTTCTTAGTTTAGAGAATTCTGTTATTATCTATTCTTATTACAGAAAACAAATTTTCATATGGATATTGTGATAAAGTGTTAAAAATCATCTTTTGGGGGAATATTTGTATTTGTCATGAGGTTTTTGAATATCAAAACTAGAGAACCCAGGAGTCACTGAGAAAATAATACTTTCAAGGTGATATGATCAAGAAAGATTTATCAGAAACATTATTTTTACAGAAAGTTTCAAGTAAATGAAATGAAGCTATTTAAATAGTAATTCTTGGAAAATGACATCAGCTTTGGGGAACAATGAGTTATTTAATACCAGTACTAGAAGCATAGCTCTTCCCCCTCCCCAAATTTAGTGAAACCTAAAAAAAAAAAATCTAGGTAATTAGCAGGGTTTATCATGTAAATATCTGCATTCTCTTGGATTGTCTGTGGCTTATATTTGCTGTTTTTGCATTTTCAAGGCTGCTCTATCTCAAGAAATATGACATGTGTAGGCTAAGGAGAATGAGCCTGAAGAGAGTTTAGTGACTTTGTTTTATTCATCTTCGGGTTTCTGGCAACCAGCGTAGGTCTGGAGCATAGTAAGTGTACAGAAAATGTTGGATCAGAAAGGAACACTTACTTTATTCCTTAGTTGTGCCATTTATTCTGCTGTCATTCTATTTTTCTTTAATTGACACGTAACTGGATCATAAAATTCACTCTTCTAAAGTGTATGATTTAGTGGTTTTTATTGTATTCACAAGATTGTGCAGCAATTACCACTACCCACTTTCAGAACATTTTTATTTCCCCAAAAGATACCTTGTACTCAGTAACAGTTCCTTTCTCATCCCTGCCCCTCTCCCCAGCCCCTAAAAACCATTAATCGATTTATTATCTTATGGATTTGCCTATTCTGGAATTTCATATAAATGGAATCGTACAATATGTGGTCTTGCTTCTTTCACTTAGCATGTTTTCAAAATTCTTTGATGTCATAGCATTTCTCAGTCCTTTATTCCTTTTTATTGCTGAATAGAATTCCATTGTATAGATATAACATTTTACTTATAGATTTATTTATGCAGTTGATGGATTTTTTGGGGCTGTTTCCACTTTTTTGACTATTCTGAATAATGCTGCTGTGAATATCTGTGTACAAGTTTTTGTGTGGACATGTTTTCATTTCTCTTGGGTCTATACCTAGTGGTGAAATTGCTGGGTTATGTGGTAGCTCTCTGTATAACTTTTTGAGGAATTGCCCAAGTGGCTGCACCACTTTGCATTCCTGCCAGCAGTGTATGAGTGTTCTAATTTCTCTGCATCCTTACCAACACTTGTTATTGTTTGTCTTTTTGATTATAGCCATCCTGGTGGTTGCAAATGGTATCTCATTGTAATTTTGGTTTTTATTTCTCTGATGACTAATGATGTTGATTTGGTGTGTTAGCCATTTGTGTATCTTTTTTGGTGAATTGTCTATTCAGATCCTTTGCTCATTTTTAAATTATGTTATTATTTTTTATTGTTATAGTCTGAGAGTTCTTTATATGTTCTGAATATTAGACTGTCAGATATATAATTCGCAAATATATTCTTTCATTCTGTGGTTTGTCTTTTTACTTTCTTGATGGTGTCCATTGAAGCACAAAAGCTTTTCATTTTGATGAAAAAAAAGTCCAGTTTATTTGTTTTTCTTTGGTTGCTTGAGCTTTTGGTGTTGTATCTAAGAAACCATTACCTAATCCAGAGTCACAAAAATTAATGCCTTTATGTGATTCTAAGAGCTTTATAGTTTTAGGTCTTTGATCCATATTGAGTTAATTTCCAGCTTCAGTTTTTGCTCTTTTTTCAATTGTCCCAGCACTATTTATGAAAAAGATTGTCATTTTCTTCTTACTATCAAGTAGGAAAGCATTTAGGCAAAATCAGTGGGAGGGAGGAAAAAGCAAAGTAAATGGAAAAAGACTAACTTGGGATGTTTTGGTATTGCTCTCCCCCTCCCCCTTCTGCTGAATTCTTTGTGCTTTCTTTGCTTTATCAGTTTAGAAAAACGGTAGTAATACTATATTGTGAAAGCCCACGGTATAAATCAAATCAGGCTAATTCTTTGAATGAATATATAACAACCTTTTGTTATACGAGGGGTTTTTGATATATGTATGCAGGTAGGACCATTTTTTATGGAAAAGATTATGCATGAGTATTGAAGCTCTGCTTTTGCATGTATTTATATGGATGTAATAGTTAACTGTTAGAACTAACTAAATACTAGTTCTGCATATGGATTAGGTATATATTGAGTCTCAGTAAATTTAATAACAGGATTTATATTAGTCATGTAAATCATCTAGTAAAGTATGGTTCCATATCAGTAACTTTCTCTTTGCTTAGTTGCATAGGGAAAGATTCTCCTAAACCTTATGTTTGTGGCATAAGCACTTATCTCAAGGGATAAAGGTAAAATTTTGTTGTTAAACCAATTTCTTTGAGTGCTGCTGTCTACTTATCTAGTTGCGGGAGAAAGAAGGCAAGCAGTTAGTTCTGTGTTCATTCTTTAAGTGAACACTTTTTAAGAAAACTAACATTTATTGATGTCTCTTCTCTTCTAGGCATTCTACCTATGCTATGTCATTTAGTCTTTTCAACAACCCCATGACATGGATATTATCTTAATTTTACTGAGGCTCAGAAAGCTAAATGTCTTGCTCAAGGTCACAGCTAGTAAGTGACACAGCCAAGATTTGACCCTCATCTCTAGTAATATAAAGAGGAGGAACTTAACATGCTTAAAATCAAGGGTAGGGAGATGACATTCTTAGAACTGACTAAGACTGCAGATAATCTGTGACAGTAGTAACTAGTATTTATTGAGTGTCTTTCTTTGTCAGCAGTGTGCTTGGCGGTTTGTATGGTTTACTTCTCTCTGTTTATCTCTGCCGCATTGTAAAATGAGTTTCAGTATGAAATAAAAGTGGAGCAGTAGTTTGAGTCCTTGAAAGCACAGAAGAATGCCATTGAAGGTTTTTGAATAGAGGACTAGCATAATTAGATTTGCATTTTGGGGAAGATAGTTCTTGCAGTATAGTGGAGTTTGGTGTGGAATAAGGAGGGCCTGGAAGATGGGTGATTTACCTTAAAGGCTAGTAATTATTAAGTTCTTTCAGATGAGAGGTGCTGAAGCTTATGGTGGATGGTGGTGGAAAAGATGTGAGAGACCATGCATAAGGAAAATTAATAGATGTGTGAAATGACAGAATATAGAGGGGAGAGAGACAGACAGACATCAATGACTAATGATTTGATTCTGGACTGTTAACAGAGATAAGGAACTCAGATTTGGGGCATATAAGCATATTGAAGAACTAGTCAAGAGTTACTTGGAACTGTGGGAAACTGCTCTAACGTTTGTGCTCTTGAAAGACCTCATGTTCTGAAAATTACTTGCTGAGAATATAGGACTTTGGGAAAACAGGGCTGGAGCATAGTACTCAGAACCTAAACAATTCTGTAATGGAATACTGTCAAGAATAATAATCGATACCTTAGGAAGTGTCTTGGACAGAACAGGTAAATGGCTTAGCGTGGTTGGATGCTGCTGCAGGGGATATTAAAAGTATATAATACAGAGTTGAGATATGCTGGCTTGTGGAGGGTACTGAGACAAGGCACTTAAAAGTGGAGTTCTGAGTCGGTGAGGCTGCTGTTAAGGTAGACTCAGAAGGAAATACACCAGCAGAGAGCTGTGTGAGGCTGTGGGTGTGTTATTGAGTGGAAACTCTGGATGCAGATGCTCATTTTTAATTGTCTTAGATCTATAAGGACTCCTGCCTGTGAGCAGCTAAGCTGAGGGCTTTTTTTCTTTCTTGTAAAAGTTACATTTCTATAATTTCAGCTCCACATACAAATAAACCCAACTAATACATTCAGATGATACTGTTCCTCTATTTACCAATCATCTGTAAGCTAATTGATATTGTAGAAAAACGTGTTGTAGCTGAACTGGTTGTATATTTCAGAAGCAAGGCTGGAGCCAGAGATATGAATTCTGAAGTCACCTGCAATAAAAGTGACAATTGAAACTCCTGTAGTAGATTAGATTCTGGTTTTTTTTTTTCCCCAACAAATACTTGTGAGTGCTAGCTACTACAATGTTGTGCTAAATATACATGGTCTCTTTACCGTGTACATACAGAGGAAGAGCCATTAAAAATAATCATGGCAAATCACAGTTTTATATATGTCATAGAGGAAAATTGCAGAGTGCTGGGAGAATTTGTTTGAGGTTTCAGGGATGGTCTAGACAAGATAATGTTTGGGCTGTGATCTGAAGGATAAGTAGGAGTTAACTAGTGAAAGCGTGGTTGGGCTGGAGAGAATGCCTTAGAAAGAACAGCATGTTTGAAGGTCCTAATGTAGAAAGAAGCATGGTGTGTGCAAAGAACTGAAAGGAGGCCAAGGCAGTTAAAGTTTGGTTGATTAGGGGGAGAATGGCTGAAGTGTGGTGGGAGCAGTGGGGACAGCCAGCAGATCATGCAAGGACTTCTGTGTCATTTTGGTCTTCAGCCTAAGAACAACGGCAAGCTATTCAGGTTTTTTTCTTTTTAAGCAGGAAAGATGAGTTTAAATTATTCTGACTTCATTTTATGCAGTTGGGCAAATATGGATGTAGGAAAGTTATTGTATTCTAGATGAAAGATAATAGTGCTTTGAATTAAGAAGCACTGATAGTTAAAATGAAGAAAAATTGATGGAGTTAAGCTGTATTGGGGAAGTGGAATTTGTAAGATTTGATGATGGATTAGATTAGGTCATCTAAGCCTCTACACCATTGACATTTTGGGCCAACTTTCTTTGGTGTGGAGGGGTTGTCCTCTGCATCCTAGGATGTCTGGCTGTATTCCTGGCTTCAACCCACTGGATGCCACTAGTCTCCAGTCATGACAACCAAAAATGTCTACAGACATTCCCTGGGGGGCAGAACTGCCTCTAGTTGAGAACCACTGGACTAGATAGAGAAGATATTGAAGATTATTCCCAAGTTTCTGGCTTCTACAGCTGGATGCATAGTGGTACCATTCACTGAGACAGAAAAAGATTTATGAGTATGTGTGTTTAATAGGAATTGGAGGGTGAACAAGGGTCTCATGAGTTCTGTGGACATGTTGCCTTAAACATGCATTTGTAACATCAAATTAGATACCTAAAGTTGATAGTTTAATGTATATAGATTTGGAATTCAGAGGAAAGGTATTGGCCTGAAGTATGCATTTGGTAGTCATTGGCATATAGATCATAACTGAAGTCAACAGTATGGATGTGATTGTCCAGGGAGAGAGGAGAGCCTGGATCCAAGACTGACTGAAATAGGTTGAGGAGGGAGTGGGAAAACAGAAATGGAAACTAAGCATATGAACGATTGTTTTGGGAAGTTTGGCTATGAAAGATGGGAGCCAGAGATGGGAAGTTGGAACAAAGGGGTTTTTGTTTTTGTTTTTAAGGTGGAAGAAACTTTAACAACCTATAAATGTTTAGGGGAAGGATTGAGTAGAGAGAGAGGAGATTGACTACTCTGGAAAGAAAAGTACTATTATGAATAAGATTCCTTAGAAGATGGAAAGGGTGTGGGGATCCTGCCTGTAAGTGGAGTGACTGGCTTTAGGTAAGGGGAAAGCTTTACAGAACTGAAGGGTAGGAGGAGAGGATAGGTGTAGATACAAGGAAGTTTGTAGATGTGGTGTAGAAAGGTTAATGGTGTTTCCAGAGTTGAGTGGCTTCTTCCTGTTTTCTCTCTGAATTACTATGCAGAGGGTCATCCACTGAGAGTAGAGAGGTTGACGTGAGATGTCAGAGATTTAAGAATAGTGGGTAAAGTTTGACGTAGTGTTCGCTGAGTGCAGGAAATCAAGCTGCCCAGGGAAACAGAGTGGAGGAAGATCTGAAATAGTATTTGCTGGGTAGTGTGCAAGGCTCACTTAAGATTGGTAATAATGAATTTATTATTTTAATAATAAATTATTTTTAATAATAAATCAGTCAGCTGCTTTAGTAAGTTCCAGGGAAATATTTTGTTAGTAAAAGTTTTAATTAGTTTGAAAGTTAATTCTGTGTTTTGAAATCTGAAAAATTAAATTTTTGAAAATGAGTCCCTTCTGAGTGTTTTTCCCCCATTTAAAAGTATTTTCTCTGTTTTTTCAAGTTGCTATATTAACAAACAGAGCTCTTTATGTCAAAAATCTGAAGTACTTCTCTGAATTTTAACTTTTATTTCACTCTAGCTTTTAGGTGAATACATGGTTGCCTGGACAAAAAAGAGGCTGTAGGGGAATCAGAGTTTTCCAGGCTCCTGAATTCCACCTGTTATAACTATTCTGTGGAAATTCTGGGTAGTTTGAAGATTTATGAGAACTGAAGTAATTGATTTTGAATTTTGAGTTGAGATGAGGATAGGCTAAGGTTTTCATGGTACTGGTTATAAAATCAAAAGATGATTATGAATGAATTGTTCAAGATTTCTTATGTAATGTTTAATTTACGAAAGGAGCAAATTATGGAGCCTCTTGGCACCTAGGAGGAACAATTTGGGGACAGTTATCTTACAGATTTCTCAGAGGCTCTGTCTTTAAAAATTTCAACATTCCACCTTATTTAGGAACAAAGAAGAAATTGAAAAGGTGGATAAAATATTCATAAATTATTAGCTCACTGAATTTCAAGTAGTTAAAATATGTATATGCCCACATTCCCTACTAATTTTTTTCTTCTAGTTTTATTGATATGAGTGACAAAAACTGCATATATTTAAGGCATACAGTGTGATGTTTTGATGTATATATATGTTGTGAAATGAGTACCATAATCAAGATAATTAACATATTCATCACCTCACATGGTTATCATGTTTTTTGTGATGAAAATTCTCTTAGCAAATTTCAAGTATACAATACATTATTAACTGTATTCACCACATTATACATTATGTGTCCAGAACATATTCATCTTATTGAAAGTTTGTCCCCTTTAGCATTCCCCCATTTCCCTCATTCTGTTCCCAGCACTTAGTAACTACCGTTCCACACTCTACTACTATGAATCTTACTTTTTTAGATTCCACATGTAAGTGGGATTATGTAGTATTTGTCTTTCTGTGTCTAGCTTATTTCATTTAGCATAATGTTTTCTAGCTTCATCCATGTCACAAATGGCAGGATTTCCTTTTTTAAAGCCAAATAATATTCCATTGTATATGTACACACACACACACACACACACACACACACGCACAAAACCCCCACATTTTCTTTATCCATTCATCTGTCAGTGGACAGTTAGGTTGTTTCCATCTCTTGGCTACTGTGAATAATGCTGCAATGGGAAATGGGAGTGCAGATACCTTGTTGAGATAGAAATTTTTTCCTTTGGTATTTATACCCAGAAGTGGGATTGCTGGAACATATGGTAGTTACATTTTTAATTTTTTAAGGAGGCTTCATGCTGCTTTCCAATATGGTTGTACCAATTTACATTCCTACCAACAGTGTATAAGGGTTTTTTTTCCTCTCCAAACTCTTGCTAACACATATCTTTTGACTCTTTGGTAATAGCCATCTTAACAATTGTGGGTAGTATCTCATTGTGGATTTGATTTGCATTTTCCTGATGCTTAGTAATGCTGAACAGCTTTTCATGTACTTGGCCATTTGTATGTCTTCTTTGAAACAATGTCTCTTTGGATCCTTTTTTTTTTTTTTTTTTTTTTTTAACATTTTTTTATTGGGTAATAGTCATTTTACAATGTTGTGTCAAATTCCAGTGTAGAGCACAATTTTTCAGTTATACATGAACATACATATATTCATTGTCACATTTTTTTTCACTGTGAGCTACCACAAGATCTTGTATATATTTCCCTGTGCTATACAATATAATCTTGTTTATCTGTTCTACATTTTAAAATCCCAGTCTGTCCCTTCTCACCCCCTGCCCCCTTGGCAACCACAAGTTTGTATTCTATGTCTGTAAGTCTGTTTCCGTTTTGTATTTATGTTCTTATTCTTTTTTTTTTTTTTAAAGATTCCACATACAAGTGATCTCATGTGGTATTTTTCTTTCTCTTTCTGGCTTACTTCACTTAGAATGACATTCTCCAGGAACATCCATGTTGCTGCAAATGGCGTTATGTTGTTGGTTTTTGTGGCTGAATAATATTCCATTATATAAATATTACTACTTTATCCAGTCATCTGTTGATGGACATTTAGGCTGTTTCCATGTCTTGGCTATTGTAAATAGTGCTGCTATGAGCCTTGGGGTGCAGGTGTCATTTTGAAGTCAGGTTCCTTCTGGATATATGCCCAGGAGTGGGATTTCTGGGTCATAAGTCTATTCCTAGTCTTTTGAGGAATCTCCATGCTGTTTTCCACAGTGGCTTTCCTCGCTTCCCTCTCCCACTCTTAATGATTTAGATGTCTTCTTTTACAATTTTGTGTTTATTCTATTTGTAATTCATGGTAGTTATCACCTTTCCAGTTATGAGTTTCTCATTTTTGTAGCATCCTGCTTCTTTTCTATTTAAAGTAGACCTGTCAATATTTCTTTTACCATGGGTTTAGTGTTGCTAAACTCTTCTGGTTTTTGCTTGTCTGTGAAGTTCTTTATCTCTCCTTCTATTCTAAAGGGTAGCCTTGCTGGATAGAGTATCCTAGGCAGCATCTTTTTTTCATTCAGGACTTTGAATATATCTTGCCACTCCATTCTGACCTGTAGTGTTTGTGTAGAGAAATCAGCTCTGAGCCTTGTTCCTTTGTAACTCACTCTTTGTTTTTCTCTTGCTGCCTTTAGGATCACTTCTTTATTCTTGACCCTGGCCATCTTGATTATGATATGTCTTGGAGTGGGTCTGTTTGAGTTCTTCGTGTTTGGGACCCTCTGAGCCTTCTGTACTTGGATATCTGATTCCTTCTTTAGGTTTGGGAAGTTTTCAGTCATGATTTCAATCCCCTTTGTTCTTTCTTCCCCTTCTGGAACCCTTATTATGCGAAGATTGGCATGCTTTATATTATCCCATAGGACCTGCTTTGTACATCCTTTAGGTCAGCTCTGATCTCAGCAAATGAGTTTACTAATTCTACTTGGTTCTTCTTTATAGCTTCTATTTCATTTTTGACATATTTTATATCTCTAAACACTATTTCTTTTAGTTTCTTCAGTACTTTGATCACTCCTTTTTTGAAATCTTGATCTAGTAGGCCATCAGTGTCTATTTCCTTGATTGTGCTTTCAGGGGATTTCTCTTGATCTTTTAATTGGGAGTGGTTCCTCTGCTTCTTCATATTGCTCATATCTCTCTGGCACCAGTGGGCAGGCAGGTCACTCCCCCTTCCGATGCTGCACTCAGTTGCTGTGCTCGGGTGAGGCAGGTGGGCGGATCGTGCCCCCTCCCAGCACAATGGTCAGGTGCTGCGTTCCTGCCAGGAAGGCAGGTGGCCGCCCGCCCTCTCCCTGCACTGGTCCCTCCGCTGCTCTGTGCAGCTCTCCTCTCTGCCTCGGGTTGGCGCTCTGTAGGTGGGCTTGGGGAAGACCGTGAAACAGCCCCACCCCTGCTAGGGGCCAAATCTCAGCTCCTTGTTTGTCTTGGTGCTGCAAGTTCTCTGAGGTGCGGGGGCAGAAAGATCCTGTCTGCCTCCGGCTGTAAACAAGTCTCAGTCCTGCCTAGGAGGTTGCTGAGCACACCCCCCCCCCCCGTGCTGATTCAGGTTTCGGCCCCGCCCCCTGCCCAGGCGCTGCACACAGGAGGATATGGCGCACAGGAGGATATGGTGGCTGTGCCTTCGCCCCGCCTCTCTTCTCCTGAGAAGCTCCAGTAATGGCACCGTGGGTCTGAGGAGACAAAGGCTATGGCGTCTCTCCCCCCAGGGCACACCAGCTGTGTTGCTTTGCTTTTTTCGCAATTTATGGGGGACCGAGGTTGTTCTGCTCCGTATCCCCTCCCAGCCACAGTGCTCAGCCCCTGCAGTCCCCTGGGGCTGACTCAGTGCAGCCGCCCCAGTCCTCCGCCCTGCTCGGGCAGCCTGTCCCAACCCCCAGCTGCCGGCTCATGTCTTGGGCTGGGTGTTGCGGGGACCCTTTGTGCCCGTTTAACTTAGTTCTGTTGGTCAGGGGGTGCTCGGGGCAGATCTAAGCCTCTGAGGCTCCCCCTCCATCCCACTGGCCTTTCTGCTGGAGGGGGGAGACTCAGCGAACGAGCACTATTCCTCCTTTGCCACTCCCTACCTGCGGGACCGATCCTGCACTGTTTTGCTTTTTCTTCTTTCTTTTTTCCTTTTCTCCTACCAGATTTTTGGCGTCTTTGTTTTTCGAAGAGGGCAATGTTCCGTCGGCATTCCACAGGTGCTCTGGTTGGCTGCATGGGTCCGTAGATGTGAGTTTTGGTGTATTTGTGGGAGAGGGTGAGCTACAAGTGTCCTTCTACTCTGCCATCGTGCTTCTCTTTGGGTCCTTTTTAATTGGATCATTTGTAGTTTTGCTATTGAGTTGTGAGAGATTCTTACATATTTTGAATATTAACCCTTTCTCAGATATATGGTTTGCAGATATTTTCTCCCATTCTGTATGTTGCTTTTTCATTTTGTTGACTCTTTTGCTGTACAGAAACTTTTTAGTTTGATGTCATTCCATTTGTTGATTTTTTACTTTTGTTTGTGCTTTTGGTGTCAAATACAAAAAAACTCATTGTCAAGATCAAGGCCAAGGAGCTTTCCCCTATGTTTTCTTATAGGAGTTTTACAGTTTCAGGTTTTACAATTAAGTCTTTAATCCATTTTGAGTTGATTTTTATGTATGGTGTAAGATAAGGGTCCAATTTCATTCTTTTGCATGTAGATATCCAGTTTTCTCAACACTGTTGAAGACTATCCTTTTTGTATTGTATAATATTGGCACCTTTTAGCTAACCATATATGTGTGTGGTTTTGGGGGGGCTCTCTATTATGTTCATTGGTCTCTGTGTGTGTGTTTTTATGCCCGTATCATACTGTTTTGATTACGATAGCTTTGTAATAGAATTTGAAATCAGGAAGGGTCATGCCTCTATCTTTGTTCTTCTTGCTCAAGATTGCTATAGTTATTCTGGATCATTGGTGGTTCCATATGAATTTTAGAATTGCTTTTTTTATTTCTGTGAAAAATATCATTGGAAGTTTGATAGGGATTGCATTACATCTATAGATTGCTTTGAGTACTATGGATATTTTAACAGTTTTAATTCTTCTGATCCATGACTGGGATATCTTTTGTAGTCTTCAGTTTCTTTCATCAATATTTTATAGTTTTTGTTGTACAGATCTTTTGCCTCCTTAGTTAAATTTATACCTAGGGCTCTATCTTTTATAATGTATGTGTCTGTCAGAAAAGTTTTAAAAGCTACTGAGATGTAAATTCATGTGGAAAATCTAGGCCAGGACTTAGCCCAAGAGATCCTCAGGTGAAAGCTTTTGTTTTTTTCCACCCTCCTTTATTTAGGCAATTCTTTTTTGACTATGTTCAGGTAATAATATGTGCCTAAAAGCAGTCAGGGTTCAGGGAGAGAAATCAGTAATTCATACTGCCTAAGGAATGTAACAGTTTATAAATTAAGAAGGCTATACGTTATGACCATACACAAAAGCATAGTAATTTAACGTGCTAATAAGGATGACAGCACATTATTTTCAGCATGACATTTTCCTGATTCTATTTTATTTTATTTAATGTGAAGAGAAAGGAAATTCAACATCAAGAATGAATTTAAACTTTTATTACATATCTAGTTTTATATTACTCAGTAATTGATACCAGCTTTTTCTACAGTTAGGTGTGTAACAAAGATTATGGCAATGAGAGAGCCTGAGGACTTGCCAGTTTTTGTTGAAATGTTTATGAACTAATGACCTAATGAACTAATGTTTTCTGTACCATATTTAATTTTATTTCTCCTGTCTTGAAAGCTCATTATTAATTTGTGTTTGTTGTTTGAAGATTGCACTTATATTTAGCCAAAACCCTGTTACCATTTTTCATATGTTGTAGTAAATGATCAGATCTTGGTATTCCCAGCTGAAAGGTTTTTTCACTTTCTTTTACATGGGGACCCAGCTAACAGGGACAAATGGAAAATCTGCTGAGAATACCATGCAGGAGTTATACCTTAAGCTTTATTTACTGACACATTTTAAAACTTTTCTGAATCCACATTCATACTTGTCTTTAATGGCTTGTGTTGACCTTAGACAATGATAACTTTACTAGTAGTTTGGTTTGAGCCTGACTTTGAGGATAGGTTATATTTTTTATGGAAAGTGAACTTTGATATTTGGAAGAAATACTGATTTTAATATTTTAAACTATACTAGGTAAATCTTACTTTTTATACAATTTTGAGCAAATATAATTTTTATATATGGTGAGAAATAGATCTCTTACAGAATTAATTTAAATTAAAGTAATAGAGCTTGACAGGCAGATTAAACTGGTAGTATTGTAGAAATTTAAACAACTTTAAGAATAATCTGCTTTACAGATGCTTTGTTGCAATAGTTTTTTTTTTAAACTAATGATAAGGAAATTTTTGCTTTAGAATGAAACAAAAATAATTAAAGTTCTTGAAATGATATTATGCATAGTCAGCCTGTTATTACGTATATGATATAAATATTTGATGCCTGATATTCAGCCAAAGAGATTTCATATCATACATTTCCTTTTTTCCCCCAGAATTATAAGACCATTAAGCCATCTTCTGAAATAGTTCTGTAAATTTAAGTAAGAGTAGTCTTGTTTCAGCATATATGTGCATTTCTTTTGAGTTTTTGTCTCATCTGGACTCTATATTCTTTCTAGGATACAGTAACATAATTTGATAATGTGAATCAACAATGTGACTAGATAATAGGAAAATTTATTTGTATAAAACCTATTAGACCTCCTTTATAGTAGTAACTGAAAGAGAAGAAATGTTCCCATGAATGTAGAAAAGGGAGAGGAGCAAATATGTGGAATTTTGTTATTTTCTTCATAATCATACATTTTTTCATTATGAGTATTTCTATATGAGCCTAGTCATTCAGATGAAAAAAGTTAAATATAATGAAATTTCATTTGAGAATTGTTGTAAAGAAATTTCTTTTTGTTATTCAGCAGATGTTAAGTATCTACTCTGACTTTTAGCAATCTTGATCTGCTTAACTGAGTCTCTAGATCAGGGGGTTGGCAAAACCTTTCTTGTAAAGGGCCAAATAGTAAATATTTTAGACATGTGTGGGCTGCATGGGCCCTCTGTCACATATTTTTTTTTTTCTGTTTTAAACAGTGCTTTAAAAATATAAAAATCATTTTTAGTTTACTTACCCTCTAAAACAGGCCAGAGGCAGTATTTGGCCTCCAGGCCATAGTTCGCCAACCCTACTCTAGGTGAATAAAACTTACTTATTCAAGTACCGTTTAAAATTTTATATTAACCATTTAACATTTAAACCTTTTTCGCATCTTTTTGTAAAGATGGATGTTTTTAAAAAAGCTTTTTATTATGGAAAATGTCAAATATATATAAAAATAGAGGATATAGTATCATAAATTTTCATGACACCAAATTTTAACAATTACCAACATAGGACCAATCTTATTTCGTCTGTACCTCCCTACCTTATTAGTTTGGAGCAAATATCAGGTATCATATCATTTCATTCATGAATATTTCAATATTGTGGGGTTTTTTAAAACTATTTTTTATCTCCTTTTCCCACTGCCATACTGTTTTGATTACTGTAGCTGTATGGTTAAGTCTAGAAGTTAGGTGTGGTAAATCCTCCAATTTATTTCTTCTTGTTCTTGGATTTTGGTCTTTTGCCTTCCCAAACAGAATTTAAAATTATTTTTTCAATTTTAGGAACAAGCTTGCTGGGCTTTGATTTAAAATTTTAAAAATTTTTTTTGATTGTGTTGACTCTGTGGATCAATTTCAGGAGAATTAACATTTTAACAATAGTTTTCTGATCCATGAACATGGTGTATCTCTTTTGGTGTTTAATTTCTTTCATCAGTATTTAGTAATTTTCAGAGTATAGGTTTTGTATATCTGTTGTAAAATGTATTTCTAAATATTTCTTGTTTTTTTGCTACTTTTGATAGTTTTAAAAATATAAATTCTATTTTTTTTGCTAGTATGTATACTTTATAATCAGTGATCTTTTTAGAAAATTAAGACATGAGAGAAAAAGCCTTGGTTCTATGTATTATATTAAAATTTTCATTAGTTTTGTGGACATGTCTTTCTGGTGTGCTTCATTATCTGTAGTAATGTTACTCCTGTCATTTTTCTTAATAAGTTTGTATGTGAATTGACTAGAATTCTTTTGTGGTGTTATTTCTTCAACTTTTTTTTCTGTCCTCCCATTCTTGCCTCTCTTTTTGAGATTCCAGTTCTTTTATGTTACTTGTGTTTAAGATGAGATGGCTTTTTCTATACCACTCTTAAGATGAGTAGGGTTGGACAAACTAGCTTTCTTAGGTTTGTGGCTCTAGGATTCTTCTTCTGTTGTTATATAGTGTTCAGAAACATACTTTCTGAGACCTTTTCTCTTCTCCTTCCCTACTTTTATCTAGACCAGGGTTTTTCACCTTCTGCAATATTAGCGTTTTTGGTCAGATTATCTTTGCTTTAGGGGATTGTCCTGTGCATTGTAGGATGTTAGCTGGCATCCTGGCCTTTACCTCCTGGATGCCAGTTACCACCCTGTAATCCCTACTCACCCAATTATAAACAAAACTGTTTCCAGACATTGTCAGATGTTCTCTGGGAGTCAGAATCATTCCAGTTCTAGACTGTCTTTCCTTTACCCCTAAATAGCTCTGTACTGCTTGTTTTAGATTTCTTTTCCTAGCAGTTTCTGCTTGCTGTGTTGCTTTGTCTCAGTAGGGAGTTTCATTTAGTGTTGAGATTTCTGATCTTTGTGTGATCCTCTTGCATTTACCTGTGAATTGTAGTTTGTGAAGGTCCCTCCCAGTTTTGGTTGCTGTTCCACACTGAATTGAACCCCTCAGTTTAAGGAAGAGGGTGGGTAGTAGTACCTATAGACAAGATGTTAAGGGCCAACCTCTAAATTTGAAAGATACCAATTTTATGATTTTTTATTTTTTTCTGTTAGTAATTCAGATATAAGAGCAGAGAAGGTGGTTGTTTGTATTGAAGTTAAAATTAGGATTTTGTAGGACAGGTGTTAAGAGTATGACAAGGGTATAAAGTTGTTAAGGCATGATAAAAGAGAGTGGTTCAAGGGATGCATTGTGGGTATAGACTTGGTAGGGAAGGAAATGGTGCTATTTCAGGTGCTGTTGGGTTGGGAGAAAAGGGAGGATTCAAGAGAATCCTCGTCTGTATGGCTCTAGAGCAGGTATGAGGGGAGTAAGAAAGTGAGAATTGGACAGGAAATTAAAGCCAAGATAGTACACTGAAATTTAAAATTTCAGAGCTAAAGAAGTTCCATTTTATTGTAAAGACATTTATTACGGCTGTGGGAGTGTAACACTGATGAAAAATATTGGAGTAAAAAAAGTTCAGAAATGGTGGGGAATATGTTATGATATTTAGCCTATTATAGATAGAGAAGTCACCTGTGGTGATGGCAAGAGGCGAGTTGGAGGGAAAAGTGTGAACCAGATGGGTAGATAAGCGGGGACATCTGTCTGTAGATGGCAACAAGAAGGCAGGGTTCAGGGAATGTTTTAAGAATGGAGAAGAGAGTGGCTTGCCTGAGCATAGACAACCAGGGACTTTACTTTTAAATTCTGTAGTGTTTGGTATTCGTTGTATGAATACCAGAGGTTGGGTAAACTTCTTTAAAGAGCCAGATAGTAAATATTTTAGACTTTGCCACTCACATATGGTTTCTGTTGCATCTTTTTGTTTGTTTTTATAATCCTTTAAAAATGTAAAAACCATTCCTAGCTCCTGTCCCAGATGCAGCAACCGAAGGTTGTAATTTGCTGACCCGTGGATTATATTCATTATAAATTATCTGTGACTTGTAAGTGATACTTTACTTTGTAGAAGTTGGTAATTATTTCGGTTACTAAATAATTACTGTTACTTGAGTAACAGTAGTTTTATATTAGAAAGTGTTAAGGAGATAATACATATTTTTGAAATACTGTCAGTAATTTTACCCTTTTCAATATAGTAATAACTTACATTTCTGAACAGAATTTTCACCTTTTTTTTTTTTTTTTTTTTTGGTGCATTCAAGTTGAGTCAGCAGATACTGGAGTTATTTGAATCCTGTCAGCAGCAAGTAAGTGATTTAAAGAAGAAAGAACTCTGTCGAACAGAGCTGCAGAGAGAAATTCAGCTGTTATTTCCACGTATGTTTCCCTGTTTTGCATGCCCTTTAAGTACATGCATCCCTATTTTTAAATTTTAAATAATACCTTATAATTCTCTTCTGTTTCTCTAGAAAGCAGGCTTTTTTTAGTTGGGTCCTCTTTAAATGGATTTGGTACTCGGAGCAGTGATGGTGATTTATGCCTAGTTGTTAAAGAAGAACCAGTAAGTAATGAAACATTTATTCTAAGTGTGTTTATCATGTTAAGTCATTTAAGAAATTTCATATAAAAGTCATTGAGGAAAAACCTGTTTTGTTTTAATTGCTTCTTTGGATTCTCTGTTTATAGTAATTCAAGGAAAGCCAGGAAATGCTTCTTTTTCTTTTAAGGCATGTACACAATAAGCATAACAAATTCTGGCATTAATTTATTTCAAAGTTGTTAAAATGAGATGGCTTCACTATGTGTTTTTAAAGAACTCTGCCTCTGTGAAATGTCATTGGGTATGATATGTTACCAGGGGCAGTAATGAGGAAGAGCATGTCTTTATCTTCTTAATATATATTCTTCCATTTGAGTTGTAAGTGATTCTATTTTTAAGCTTTATTATTTCCCTCTTGAAAATACAATAGGATTTGGAGTACTTGTTTGGGGAATTCAGAAAGAGAGTTCGCTGAAGTTAAAATAAGCCTATTGTGATTTGAAGTAATTTTCTCTGATATTTTGACTTTGTTTCTTCTTATTTAGCAACCAAATTTTGTTATTTAGTATTATGTCTATTTGAATTTCCTATTAACGGATATTTTTGTGTGTCCTTAATTCTACAATAATTGGTGTTCATTAAGCTGACCTGAGCAGGCTGTTTAATATGCTGAGGTCTCTGAATTACCAAAGATTAAATTAATTTCAGCATAATTTTATTATGCCTTATATTCCACCTCTTAAAGAATATAAGAACTCTATTGAATGATAATACGTATTTTTACTGTTCTTATTAGTCCACTAACAAAATTGGTTTCTAGTTACTGCAAATCAGAAAGAGATTATTCTAGGAAAGAAACTCAGTATTTTTCTAGGCTTTGAAATCGTATAAAGGAAAATGGAAAAAGAAAAGAAAGGAAACCTCAGAAATAATAAACACAGTGGAGAATACTAGAGTTTTAATTAAAACTTTCTCTTATGCAATTAGATTATACTTAGGTACATCCCACTGATCCTCTAGTCTTATTCATATGTCTGAATCATGTTATCACAACTTATACTGAAACACCATGGATTTGAACCTTCTTTAAGCAACTCACAATTTAGATAGGGAAATAAAATAGGTTACAGAAAGTTAAAATTCTGTTTTGTTTTTTTTTTGGAGATGATTGCTTTTTATACTAAAGGAAGAAATGACATATGGATGTTTCAGTATTTCTTTTAAAACTGTGCTTTTAAGTTTAAAATCAGAAATTGATTTAGAAATACTGATGTAAAAGTGTAAAGGTTGACTTTTTAAATAATATAATTTAGTGTATATTGAAAAATAACTCCAAAGAAAAGTATACTTTGTATGTTTCCTTTTAGGTGAGATACATTAAGAAAATAAACACTAAGTTTAGAAAGATAATGAAAAAACACTTTATTTTTAACTTTTCAGTATTTTTTTCAGGTAAATCAGAAGACTGAAGCACGGCATATACTCACCTTAGTCCATAAACACTTCTGTACTAGACTTTGTAAGTCTCACATGCCTCATGTTCATATGTCATTGACATAACTATTTATTTAAAATGTCTCTCACTTTATTTTCTGGTTAGAATCGTTTGTTTTCTGGTTAGGTTAGGTATAATGTGGATCCTTTTCCCCAAATAAACTCCTTTTAACTTTTGATTAAGAAGATTAACCATTTATTCAACAATTCCTTATTGAGTTTATTTGCAAGCTTTCCAACTGAAAGTAGTGGGGAATTCAAAGATATGTAAGCTTCAGTTATTTCTCTCAAAAGGTTGTAGACTGTGAGGGAAGCTAAAGCATGAATGTACATAGCTATAATGCAGAGTATCTGTGAGAAGCCAAAAGAATTGTACGGATAAAATCTTACAGATATTCACGTGAGGAAGAGAGAATTTCATCTGTTTTGCATTGTTTTAAAAACATGAAGCCCAAGTATATTAATCTAACAGAAAGCAAAATTACTGACTTAGGCCATTTTATTGGAAGATTTTATTCTTTGAATAAGCTGACTAAGCAGATTTTAATCCACATGTTAAGCCAGCCATTTCCAAGAATATTGTCGACAGTTGAAATCACACTTTTTTGTTTTTTTGAAGTCACACTTTCAGATGTTGGAAAGACATTTTGTCCATTTACTTAACAAATATTCTTATGTGTCAGGCTTTGAGCTGGAAAATACAAAGTTACTTAGCAAGTTATTGCCCTTGAACAACTTATATCAGTTGTAGGAAAGAAGTAAGTCAAGAAATTTATTTCTGTAGACTTGAATTTTCACATCTGTAAAATAAAGGAGTAATTTGTACCTTAAGTGAATTTGTAATAACTATTATTAGAGTCATAAAATATTAAAAGTAAAAGGGACCTTAGAGATCATGTAATTCAAATGAAAGTGTTGGGGTTTTTTTGCGTGGGGGGGGTGTTGTTATTTTTAATAGTTAAGGAAACTGGTAATCAGTGGGTTTAGTAACTTGCCTGAGGATTATAATTTGTTGGTGTCTGAACCTGTACTTGGAACTCAAAACTTTTAACTCTTAATCTTATTTTTCATCTAACTTCACTGAATTCCTGCAAATAATTCTATTTGAAACTTGATACATTTTATGATTTTGGTGTTAAAAAGCATCATAACAGAGAATTTTTAGTTTTAAAATGTGGTGTTATGTTTTTCTTTAGTTAAAACAGTAGGAAATTGTTCATTTGGGAAAAGTTTGCAGTTTCTCTCTTACACATTTCTGTATTTTCCTTAAATTTCTACAATAAACGTGTATTTTGACTCAAAAAAAAATTTGTTTTTTAAGTTCAGTGGAATAAAAAGTATGTATATACGTGTTCTTCTTAGAGATCATACTTATTTGAATGTATTACTGCCCCATGTATCATGTTGCCAGCATTTCCACATTTAAGATTCTTCGTAAATATGATTTCTGTGGCAGCCATAATATCTTGCCATGTGCTGTCCCAGAATTTAGCTATCCTCCTGCTACTGGCCTAGATATTTCTCACTCATAATGCTCTGGTGAACTTCTTTATAGATGTTATTAGATATTAGACCACATTTCTGAAAATAACCCTTTAATATGTAAGATCCTCTACATGGTATTGGAGTCTCCAGTCTTAGAAGAATTTGGTAATATCCTTTTGTCTTTGCTTTCTCTCTCAAAGACGGTGCTTTCTTAAATTGTTTTAGCTAACTAAAATACTACTTTTAAGAAATGTGCATTGAACCACTGAATTTGAGAAGCATTTACAGATGTCCATAATATCTTTTATCCTTCAGCTGGTTACATTGAGAGACCTCAGCTGATTCGAGCTAAAGTGCCAATTGTGAAGTTCAGGGATAAAGTCAGGTAAATAATTATTGAGTTCTCTTTTTTCAGTTGCTTTAGATAATTTTTAGGTATTCTTCTGAGGTAGATAATTAAGACATTTAGGCTGTAGCCTAATAGCTTATGTTCATCAGTTTTTAGAAGTGATTTGGTCTTTGAAATGATTTTCTAAAGTAGCCTGAGCAATTCTTCATGCTTGGAAAGGCAATTTTTATGAATATGAATGCATAAGAGCTTTTTAAATTAAAATTGAGATTATACTTCTTTACTTAACCATATATCATGTATACTTGCTTCTATCATTGAATATCTTCTGTCTTCATTTTTAGTTGCTTTACAGTATTTCATTGAGTGAATTTATTGTCATTCACTTAACCGTTCTGTGTTCAAATAAGCATGTTGTGTGTAAATTTCTTTGCCATATTAAAGATTTTTTAGTATTTCCAGAAGTAGAATTTGAAGCAAGTACTGTGGATATTTTTAAAGCTCTGAATTAATATTTTTGGAGAATATTTTAATTGCAGGCTAGTTCCCATCTAAGTGTTTTTTCTTCTTTGTTGAGTTATATAGAGGAAGTGCAAACTGGTTTCAGTGTTAGATTTGTACAAACACAGTTAAAGAATATAACTCTTTGGCTTCCCAAAGCCAAAGATACATTGACATCTGAAGTCTTAATACCACTGTCCATTTTTATTAATGTGCATGGATAATTGAAAGGTAATAATTTCTTTCCTCATAACAAGAAAATCTGAAGTGGTAAATTTCAAATTTTACATTTAAAAGATTTGATTAAGTTTTTATTTTGGGTACTTTTCACAGAACAATTCATTGTTCAGAAGTTGGACATGATAGTACATAGGCTTGTTACTTATATATTAAGTAATCTTTTTATTTTGAGTTTAGCTATTCTTTATAGATCCCATCATTATTGCCGTATTCTCTAAATTGTGAATTGCATAATCTCTTTGCTTTCAAAGAAGTATCCCTTCTGTTATGTGTTTGACTGTAATAGTTCTTCCTAGATATCAGTAGCTAAATTTGGCATGATATTATAATTTACCAACCCTTTTGGAGGGAATATAAAATATAGACAGAGCTTTTATTTTTTCACATGTACTTAATTTGGCTTTTCATTCCTATTATTTTAAAGCAAATGATGCTCTAGTTCAAAATTGATTGAGAATGTATGACTTAGTGGGGTAACTTGTCCAGAAGTGTGTTTGGTCGCATAATTTTATCTGAAAAGGATTGTAAAATTAAAACTTCGGTAAGGAATAATTGGAGCCTTTCTGGTACATTACTGATCTTTCAACAATAATCTTGATTTATATCTTTAATAGACACTAAATCATGCTAAAAGTATGTTCATTCTTATTTCTTTAGTGCCTCATTTAAAGTCTTTGGGCCTGTGCTATTTTGCATCATTGGATGGATGGATGGATATGAATTTAGTTACTAGGGAGTTACTTTAATTTGTACTTGAGCTGAAGTTTATTTCTTTTTTTAAAATAGTTGTGTGGAGTTCGACTTGAATGTAAACAATGTTGTTGGAATAAGAAACACATTCCTTCTCAGAACTTATGCATACCGTAAGTTTTGTGTTTATTTCCAAATTATCACATTCTTTATTCCTTTATAAAGATGTGTATAGTAAATATTGACACCTCTTTAATTGTGTTTATGTACATTGGGTCTCATTTTCTGATATGTATAATATGTTGCTGCACTAAAATCATATACTACCAGAGTTATAAGTCAATAAAATGAAGTTTAATAATTGGTAATTTTTAAAAGGTAACTAAAGTTTGCTTCAGAAGTAAGACACACTTATGGTGAACACAGTGTTTAATAACAGGAGGCATTGCTTTTTCTATTGGCATGTAGTTGGGAAATAAAAAAATAAAACTAATGCAATTTCAAAGAAACTGTGGTATCTTCTTACCCTGTTTAAGTTTTAATTTTACTTTCAGTTGAAAATCGAGTTCGTCCGTTAGTACTGGTGATTAAGAAGTGGGCGAGTCACCATGAAATAAATGATGCCAGTCGTGGTACTTTAAGCAGCTATAGTCTTGTATTGATGGTTTTGCACTATTTACAAAGTAAGTATTATGAAGTTTTTCCCAATTCTTAAAATGGAAATGCATTTTTAACTTCATTATGGGATCTTTCTTCCCTGTTGACCTTCTATTCAAATATCATTGTTTTAAAAAGTTTTTTCTAAGGCCCATAAAACCACATTTCCTATTTTGTTGCTTTGAACAAATATTTTAGTAATGTTACCCTTGGAAAACATTATAAAGAAGTTTCATTGTGTTTTTATTTTTTGACAGTTTCCTATATTCACTTTTGTATTTAAAAAACTTTTACCACTGTATTGTGAACTCATAATCTCGGGGCAGAAGAATGTTCAGAGGCCTGTAAAAATAAACTCAAGCACCATTCATTACGTTTTTTATTTTCTACTTGAGACAGGAATTAACTGATTTTTTTGTTGATTTAAAGAAAAAAAAGTTTTTTTTCCTGTGAGCTGCACGGACATTGAGTGGAAAGACTTGATGTTAATGTAAGACCATTTACCAGAATGTCTAGGGTGTGATCTGTTCTGGGTGACTATTTCTACAGTTAAGAAAGCAATGTTGTAATATTTATGTTTATACCCTTCGACTCAGTGATTCCATTGCTTGGAATTTATACTTAGGTAAATAGTCAGGGATGCATACATAAATTCATATAAGGCTGTATTTTTCATGGTATTTGTTGAAGTAATAAAAAACTAGATATAATCTAAGTTTTTAAGAGTAGAAGATTGGTCAAATTAATTATGATATCGTAATATGAAATTTATGCAGACACTAAGAATCATGTTTTAAAGATATTTATTGATATAGAAAATATTCATGATATGCTGTCATATACAACATCACTTCAATTTTATTTTAAAAAGAATAGCTATATTTCAGTTTGTGTATATATTCATATGTATGCAAATATTGAAAGGGTATGTGCCAAAAACTTATGGGGGGTATTATTTATGGTCAGTAGGATTTGTTTTCTTTATATGTTACTATACTTCATAGATGTTTTATAGTACATATTAAATAAAAAAGTATATTTTTATTTGAACAATGGAATCAGGTGAATTTTTTTGAGGTAGTAAGAAGACTTAAAGTAATTTAAATGGCCGCAATTTTGTGAATCAGTAATCATCAGAGAGATTAGATAAACTTCCCCTTTGTTGTTGAAAATTTTCAAGCTAATTATAATACATGTACTTTTGTTGCTGACCAGTCTTGGATATATACTAGTTTGATGATTAATTTGCCCCTCCAAAAGGATTTGAAACATCATGTTGGCTATTTTAGGATACTACTTTATATATCACTAACCATTTTTGTCCAATTTTACAGTTCAGTCTGAAACATACTACTTTTGATGCTCTTTTAGTGAACTCTGTTCTCTTGTGAATTGCAGTTCACTTTTATTAAAAATTGAATAGGTTAGAAATATTTTTTGTAAAATACATATAAAATATGTAAAGAATAATGTGACAAACACTCATGTGCTACCACCTAGTGTCTATTCATTTTTTAGTTTTAGTTGTGATTTAAGCATTAGATTTGACTAAAGCATGTAACATTCATGAAGACTGATAACATGTACCCTATCCCTCCCTTTTGGGTTATTAGAAATTTTAATTTGATTACTTTTTTTAGAAAAATGTTCTTTAATCACAGATGCTCCATGGTAGTTTTGCAAGCAAGTTAAAAAATTCAAATACTAGTACTTTACCAGTGCAATGAAATCATGTTAAAATTGGGTTTAGATTTTGTTAAACATACTTTATTCTTGACAGAGTGGTCCTACATATTACTGAGGTGGTTTGTAATTAATGGCACTATCCCCAACCATTTCTAGGTGTTTGTTAAAAAATATCAGCTACCCAGACCTAATGTGTAACTCTGTACTTTGACAAATTTAAGCTGCTCTCCCCTAGAAGAAATTAGAGAGATTGAAATGAGTAGTTACTTTTCTTGTTACACAAGAATCTGCAAGATGTGCTGAGAAGTTCCAGCTCTGCCACAGTGAACTAGTTTTTGTGATTTTGGCCAAGGTATTCTACTTCTCTGACCTTAATGCTCTCATCTGTGACGTTAATAATTGGATTAGATGACTTTTAAGTTTCATTTAACTTTAAATGCTTTAATATCTTTTCTGCCATGAACAGAGAAAGGAAACCAGTCCTCTCTACATAAGAAGGTTGAAAAGATTAATTAAAACTTCCTAGAATGAATTTCTATAGACAGTTACAAGCTGTGTATACTTGAAAAGATGATTGATGAAAGCATGGGAAGACTCCATTGAGAAGAGATTTTAACAGCAATCTAAGATTAAGACTTAATAATAATAAAGGCAAAAGTGTCAATTGATTAGAAACAATAATATGAAAGAATATTCATGGAATGTTTACCATATTACTAGGTATAGAACTATCTCTTAGGCATTTTAAAATTGTTCTTGGATTTTCAAAATTAGTGGTTGCTTAGCGTTGTTGGAAGATCTGCATTTTTTTTTTTTAGTTTAATTTTTTGGTGAATCAGTATGGAATGTTTATGTGTATGAATTTGTAGAGGCCTGACCAGACAGCTCTTATCTGAACTACAGGCAAAGTAAAATCTTATAGATTAAATATAATCTTATAGATTAAATATATATTAAGACATTATCTATTGATCATATCCTGCAATAATAAACTTATTTTGTCTTGTTTTACTTTTGAAGAGAAATTTAAAAGATTGAAGTCCAAAACAAAAAAAACAGATTGAAGTCAAAAATTTTGAAGTCAAAATAGACGTTACAGAGAGGTCCTTCCGAAATGTATGTTGCTTTGGAATAAAGTAAACATTTGAAAAAACTGCTAAATACTTTGAGGTTGCTATCAGGATAGTGTTGATAAATAACTACCATAGTATACTAATTGCTTCTCTAATGACTAGTGTTTTAAATCTTTAAGGTTATAAGGCAAGGGATTTATTGAATGATAACCCTGCTACTGAAAGCTCCCAAATTGCATAGTTCTAAAGGCACTTTATCTAATAAAAGACCCTATACAGTGTTTTTCTTTCCTAGCATTCTAGTTATGAATCTAGAATGAGATAATATTTTTTTCTAATTTCCTGCAATCTTTTCTTAATCCTTTTTTAAATTATAATTTTAATTTACTGGGAGTGTTTTTAAATGTGAATAGAATTCAAGTTTTTAGCAACTAATTTCTAGTAAGAGTTTCCAATTTGACTTCTATATTATAATGAAAATTATTAAAAAGCCATTAAAAATGTTATACAAATATGAAGACTTTTAGAGTTAAGTGACTGGGGCTTGAGTTTATTTGTAGGGACTTCTAGAATTTTGAGCATTTGAATGCCTTTGGGGGGAAAAAATATATATCTTTACTTCCTAAGAGTGATTCTGGTAAGTAATGAGTGAGTTTTTTTTACCCTCATATTCTTAATTTTATACTGTGAACATTCCATACTATCATGGAATTTTATTTTATTCTAATTTTCAACTTGGGAATGAAGCATGATACAGAAAAATTTAAGTAATGCATCCTACTTTGTATATGTGGTAGAAATTTATACATTTATAATCATAGTTGAAGACCATATAAGTTGCTCATAATGGTTGATTATATGTTCCTTAATGTATTCCAGAAGTCATTTAAAATTTTTTTTGCTAAATAAGGAATTAAAAGTGAATTAATGATTCTTTGTTACTAGGTTTATTTAATTACAGTTGACCCTTGAACAACTCAGATTGGTACTGTGCAAGTCTACTTTTATGCAGATTTCTTCCATTATATACATATTGCAGTACTTACTACGCAATCTGCAGTTGGTTGCATCCGCAGATTTGAAACCTCAGATGTGGAGAGCCAACTATACAGTTAGACGCAAATTTTCAACTGCACAGGGATTGGTACCCCCAACTCCTGCATTGTGCAAGGGTCAACTGTATACATAGTGTATTTCTAATTCTTAAATGCATAGTTTATAGTGTGGTCTATATTTGGTCTTTAATCTTAAAGAAATCTTGAAAATGTATTATTTGTATCTTACCATATTCAAGACATTGCATTTTACATTTATTTCTTACATTGTGACTATTAGGCACTTTGCCTTTCATGTTATTCCATCTACATTATAATGATGTGAAATTACTGTTAATGCATTTAATGAGGTTGGATTTAGGTAAAGCTATTGAAGGGTGAAAAATGGCAGTTAAAAATACAATAACATATGAAGATAGTGATTTTTTTGCATGAAATTTTATTTCATAGCATATTTCTACAGATCTCCTGATTTAGATTTCTAAACTTCGCTGAGGTTTTCTTTTTTAAAATGTATTAATGAGATTGAAGATCTTTTTCAGTTTTTCTTTTCACAGTAGATCAATTTCCTGAAACTATCTCAGTTTTGGTATTATTGTTTGAAGAAATTTAATAAAGGGACAGTGATGATAGAGCTGTTATTCTTATGATACTGTACCATTGGACTGTACTTAAAAACACTTTTTTTTGATAGCTACATCCATCTTAACAATGTCCTTTCAATATCTGTAGCACAATCCTTGTCTTGCTTATTTTGTGTGTATGTCTGATGTTGGACCAAATGATGTATGTCCATTTATTGATGACCTATTATTCTAAAATCATATAAGGAACATTTGTTTACATAGAAATATAACATAATTTATTAACAGACCTTAAATGATGAGTTTAGATATATTTTGATTTAAAATTTTTAGGGATCAAGATTGATTTCACAAAATATAGAAAAACTGTTGAATTTTAGCATAAACCCATGTAGTTTCATACCTGGGGTATAGCTGACAAATTATTGCTTTGTAAAATTAATTACGTGAATCACGGAAGCTTAACTTTTTCTTTTTATAGCCCTACCTGAACCCATCCTTCCATCCATCCAAAAAATTTACCCAGTAAGTGTTTCTTATAAATTATTATAATAATATTATGACAAGTATATGTGGAACTATTATATGCAGCGTTAATGTGAATATAAAAGTAGTACTAGTTAACCTTCTAAGTATATGATAACATTTTCTACATAGGCTGAGGCATTGACCGCTAGAATGTTAAAAATATTTCATATACTTTTTCCAAAGACTGATTTTTTATTTGTTTATTGGCAGACAATCTGGTCATTTATGTTAATGGTGAAACTTTTTGCATGATGCTCATGATTATCACTAATAAGAATTAAATATACTCAGTTAGTGAAGGTCCATTTGGACTCATACCAGTTTTTTTCATGCTACTTTTAAATAGAGTTTTAGAACATTTCTTTAGTTAGTAACTGAGAATTTTTATAGACTAACATGTGTATACTTTGAAATCAGGGAAAAAAATTAAGAAGTTGAACAATTGGATAATCTTTTTATCTTCCATTTGATTTTATCAAATAATATACTAAGAGGTAATATTAGTACACTATCCTTGTGTGTGTACACTATTAAGAGTCTGAAGTTAATTAGAAACATTCAAGAAATATAGTGTGCCTACTAGAAAAAGTTAAGTATGTACTCAAACTGGGTACCTATAGAAACCTAGGTAACGTACATATTCATAATCTATATGCATATTTTTGTTTCTTTTCCAGTTTTTGTATTCTTTTTTCCAGAATTTGCTGTTTCTTTGTTTTATAGTCCTGTCATTTCTGTTTTCCTCCATAGTCAATCTTGTTCTTGTTTTTTTTTTTGGAAATAATATTTAGGTTACTTGTTTAGAATGTTTGACCAGCCTTCTGAAACCACATAATTTTTAACCTAGTAATTCATAAACTTATAATAATTCTACCTTGAGTGATCAGTTTTCGAAGAATGTATTTATTTTATATGGATCACCCAAATATAATAAATATGCTTGATGTGAAACCTCAGTTACATGTGATTTACTCTTGATGATTGAGAACTGATGTTCTTGTTTTTGAACATCAGTTACTCTTGCAATGCACACGTGAGGTGCTGGATAATAGAGGATTCACTGTAAATGGAGTCTTGGTGTAATGTGAGGGCCTCCCAGTTTGTGGTGAGTTGTTTATTGGAAGAGACCATTTAATACAAAAACCTTTTGGAATCTGGCTATCTTATCTTCTTACTTTTAAAAACGAATTTCTGCTGTGAAGAACTATTATAATGAGTTTACAGTATAACTCAGTATCAGTATTTATGCTATCTTAAACACTATGAAAAATAAAACATCAGAAAGTATAGAAATAAAAATAACGTGACCTTTTGGGCCTTATTGTTGAATGTTTTCCTTCCTCTGTAAAGTATTAATTCTTTAGCTCATACTGAAAGGTCAAAGATAATGACTGGGTGTTTACTATTTCATTTTATTGTCCCAGCTTTATTTTTCTTCAAGGCCTAGGTTTTAGTGTAGCAAGAGCTACATGTATTTTTCAGCATACAGAAGGTCTAATAGTTAAATGTATCTTATAAAAAAATCCATTATTGTGTATTAAAAAGATGCTTCTACAGAATTTCGCTTAAAACCCTGCACTACATGGAACTCTTTTTACTAATATAAAATACTGATGAAATTTCAGTTTAATAGCACTGTCCTGGGGGACAGAAGTATTGCTTTTATAAGACACTCATATTCTTAGTATTATATATTACTAGTTTGAAGAGCCTCATTTTTACTTCTGTGTGTTTCATTTTTTAATCACCTTGCTCTCTCCCATGGCAGGGTCCTGATTTCTGTTCACTTGCACTACCTCTGACCCTGTACTCTCCTCTCTGTTTTACTAATCTTATTTCTATACCTGTAACCAGGAAATAGATTTAATGCAACCCCAGCTCCAAAGCTTTAAAAAAAAAAAGTAGTACTAATAGCAAGCCCTGCTAGATTTAAGAATGTCTTAATTTAGTTTCATGGGTGGTTACATTACCATAAATATTTAAACATTATTTTTACCGTAAGATTGATGCTTAACATGGATAAGGACTTACTACTCCCTTTTAGCAGGATTTTTTGTTTTATGTGAGACCTGTAAGCTGATCAGTGGTCCATCTGATGGAAAAGCAAATCAACTTGTTTCTTATTACTAGTAGTAACTATTAGTTTTTTAGTATCTATTTTATATCAGCACATACAAATTTTACGTACAATATTTTTAATCCTAAGCAAATAAACTTGTAAGGTGTTCTTGTTTCACAGATGAATCTTAGAAAGATTACATGATTGATCCAAGCTTGATTGACCCCAAATTATGAATGCAGAAACTGGTATTTTTTCCATTATACTATGCTTGCTGCCTGAGGAAAGGCAAAATGATAGTAGTAGTCAGTAACGTATCATTTTATCTAATGTGTGTTGCTTACTACATTGTATTTGTATATTATCTGACTGTTCCTATGTAGATGTTATATACCTTATATACCTTTCTCTAAGAAAAGCAGATATGACGAAATTTCAGCTTGTATAAATAAGTTTGAGAATGACTTAAAACTATAGTAACAAAAAAGTAACAAAGGAAACAAAATTTAAAATTTTGAGTTTTTCTAATATAGTTAAAATAGAATTAAAAAAATAAGATAATTTTGTAATGGAATAAAGTTTGTTTAGTATATTATGCTCTTTTTGTCTTTTTCATGTTTTCTCAAAATTTATAAAATATTTATTAAAAATTGGTATGGTGTTTCAATTCAGTTGTGATATTGAATTTTGAAAGGAAAGGATGAAAGATTATAAACATCTTTATTTTGAAAACTATATCATAGTATATAGCATTGTTGATTATTATTACTTGATTATCAACTAAGAAAACAACATAAATGATTGAGGACAGAGTGTTTACCTTTGAGTTAAAATGAGGTTAAGAAAATTTAAGTATAAACTCAGATTAAACATCTGAAGGGGTCTTTATTTTAATGCTAGCATGAAATTTATGTAGATTTGTGATAGGTAGATTTATCAAGACAACTTACATTTGTTTCATTCCCTCATGGTATTTTCATATTCTCAGAAGCCATTTATGTTAACCAAATAGAGATGTAAGAAAATAACCCTCCTTTTCGTAGTTATGAGATGAAGAATTCTGTGAATGTAGAGTGCTCTGTGCGTTTATAGTTTGAAAATACATTAAATTATACATATCTTCACATAGCAACTTTTTTT
Source organism: Camelus dromedarius (assembly GCF_036321535.1). Lineage (NCBI taxonomy): Eukaryota > Metazoa > Chordata > Mammalia > Artiodactyla > Camelidae > Camelus > Camelus dromedarius. Next base: position 52,957,747 of record NC_087438.1, read on the forward strand.
CAGGTTTAAAATTCATACAATATGATGGAGTCATTGGTTATGTAGTTTTCAAAATAATACATTGAAAGTTGCAGAAGGTAACTATACTGTGTTACTGTATAAATGTACAGTTACAATAATAATGATGCCTGGTGTATACTGAATAATTAATAATAGATAATACTATTGCTGCTATGCTTTCCATACATTTTATCATTTAACCCTTATAACAACCTTATAACAAAAAATACTATTGTTTTCCTTATATTATGGATAAAGGAGCTTAACCTTTGGAAAGCTAGGGAGCTTGGTTAAGTTCATATAGCTAATAGAAGGACCAGATTTCAAACCTATGTCTGACTCCAGAGCTCATGCTCTTAACCTCTTTATTATAGTACTTCCATTTTATGTTAAATACTTAACATTGATTTCAAAACTTTAAAGGTATCACTCATGTAAGGTTTATTTTAAAGGCAGTTTAATTTTCAGTCTTTAATGTACATCACTGGTTTAGTGTACCACTTTAATGTACCACTGATTAGTGGTAAGGATCTGCCTTCAATTAAGAAATCTTTGTAGAACTTCAATATATCATTTAGTTCTTTCTCTGTTAAGGTAGAACTCCACTTAAATGCTGTGTATCAGTTATCCTTTTCTTTGAGATCTTCCTCAACATTATTTCTAGGCTTTAACAATTCATATTGTTAGAAAATTGTGCATATTAAATTTTTTTGCCTAGAGATGAAAAATAGTCATCTTTCATTTAAGCTATCCATCGTTTTAAAGAACAGTTACCAAGTACTCTTAGCCAGTCTAATTTAGTTCAGAAAGTGCTTAATTGTCCAAATTTCAGACTTTGAAGGTCATATACGAGTAAGATATTATGACACAACCTCAAAAAATGATGGAATTTGGCAAAAGATGTTTTTGCTAGGCAGTTGTATGGGCAGTTGTATGTTTTGCTAGGCAGTTGTATGGGCAAAAATGATGAAACTTTCCAGATTTTAAATAGGTAAGAGATTACCTATTTAAAATTTTCTTAACTCGGCATTAATTGAAGAGAAATGGAAGATATGTCTTCAAAAATACCAGCGTTTAAATATCATTTGGAAAATTTTTTCAGGAATTAAGTCATTACATATTTGGACATTAGAAGCCCAAAATAAGATACAACCTTAAAAAATAATAATAAAATATCTTCCCTACATTAAAAAAATTAAACCAGTAAATATTGGTAATCTAAAGAAAAAAATGCTTTGAGAGATAGATGTTATATAGTATCAGTTAAATTGTCTTTCCATGGATTTAGATTGTAATTTTAAGGCTGCTTTTATTTCTTTGGCTTTTGGATTGCTCTTTATGTGCTTTCTAACATATTAGCATATGCTCTGCCCACACCCATCCTATCTGAAGTAACATATATTGTTCTTCAGTATATAATGCAGTTAGGGAGCTCCTTGAAAAAAATTCTTTTTTAAAATTTTTCTTAAAGCAGAGACTCTTGTAATGTGAATGATAACCAAAAATGGGGATTACTTAAGGTTAAATAGAATTCCTTTTTACTTATAGCTTCTTTTAGTTGGATCCTGTTTGTTTGTTAGTTAATTAGTTTGTTTGTTTGGATTGCTCCTTCACTTTTTCCTCAGTAGGTTTGACAAGACCAATTTTTGTATATGACCTTGAAAAAGAACAGTGGAGCTAAGAGAACACTGGCCAAACTGTTGGTCCAGGGTCATTCAGCATTTTAGTATAGTAGGTCTCACAACTCTTCAGTTGTAATCTTACAGTTACTTATCTGTTTCTTTAAATTATTGAAGAAAGTAAAACATCTTAAGGTGATTCAAACAGTTTCAAACTTCAGTTAAGAAAATGGCTGTTCTGTTTCAGTATTATTTCATAAATTGAATGCTTATCGTGCTAGAAATCAAAATTAGTAAGAAGCTTTCAGAACAGAAACTATTAAACAGTGACCCACTTTTTTCTTTGTCATTTGAACTTATGTTATACCTTTTTGTTTAATTTCCCAGAAAATATTATTTAAAATTGTAAATTTTAAATAATGTCATCTGAAGTCCTAATTTACACTTAACAAGAGACAAAGGGTGGTAGAGGCAGTATACCTGCTCTTCCCCTCTGCCTTTACTCTTTATTACAAATTGATGCTTCTCTCCTACTCTCCCTAGTCTTAGAGACAAATAAGATTTCTACTTGAGTCATATAATGTAATACTAAGTCTGTTAGAAGTATACCAGGAAGTCCCATGTTTAGGAATTCCAACTTTGTGAATTGTGATTGGAGTAGAATTTTTCTTCTGACAGAAAGGTAAATCACTTCTTGGTAGTTAAAAATTGTGGATAGAATTAAAGGTAATGGGGCAGGGGGAGAGGTTATTTTTATTTTCCTGTTCCTTGTTTTTACTGATGATTTTTGAGGACTGCTATTAAATAGATGCACTACCCTATTTCTCCATTTTAACTACTTACTTATTTGGGGAGTCAGTATTTTTTAATATTGCAGTTATTTAGGTATTACTAATTGAATTAATATCTGTAAATCCAAGGTTCATCTGTTGGGTAGTTGAGAGCCTTAAATGTAGTTATCATTCTGCTATCTTAACCAGTTGGATTTTTCTGTTTGTTTTTTAAATCTGTTTCTACTTTGGTGGCAAAGGGGAATATAGAAAATCTCTCTTGAGGACACTGAAATTACGTGAGAAAGAGTATTTTCTTACATATGGATATATATTACTTGAGAATTTCTATAGTTCATTTGTTTAAGAGCCACAACTTGCTGCTAGTAGAACCATCAGATAGGAAAATGAATGGCATACCACAGGCAAAAAGAATAAGTACTCATAGTGTTCTAACAGGTGTCTTTTTTGGGCCTGGGTTGCAAGCAAATGATATCCTTCTTTATCAATACTGTGCTAAAAGTGAATTGCTTACTGGTATGTTTCCTATCTTTGTTCTTTTCCCTGCTTTCTTTGTCTTTTCAAGTTCAACTCATGTTGAACATTATTTCTTTTCCTTCTAAGATACAAAATACAAAAATGAAATACAACAGAATTTTAAAAATCTTAAAATCAGTGTAAGAACTATTTATATATTTAACTTACTTTCATAACATTTGAGAGAAATTTTATGTGGCAGTCGGAAAAAGCTATCATCTAGTCCTTGATACACTTCAGAAAGTACAGCTGTTCTTTATAGAAATAATTAAGGAAATACATTTATAAAGAAATTATGTATTATTGGATGGAATCTTGATATCCACAGTAAGATTTTATTTATGAATTAGAAGATCTTTTGTTGCCATAGGAATTCATTTGTTAACTGAGTGATATATTTCAGCCAAGGATTAGAATATCTTAGTTTTTTAGGTATTTTCTGGCCTACTCCAGTCATTGGTGAAATCTTTACTGGAAGAAAATCTTCAAATTTCTAAATTGCCAACATAAAGAAAATTTTACCTTCTTCAGAAAGCCTTATGTTAGAATTTATAAAGTTTTTGGGTGTGTGTTTAAATGGGCTCACATTTTTCCCTTTTTCTTTTTGACAGGAATCTTTTAGTCCTGCTATACAGCTGCACCTCGTACATCAAGCTCCATGTAATGTTCCTCCTTACCTCTCAAAGAATGAATCAAATCTTGGGGACCTCTTACTGGGCTTTCTTAAATATTATGCTACAGAATTTGAGTAAGTGAAACTTCAAATTGTGTTTATTCATTTATATATAAGTGAATGCTACAAATTGGGTCAGAAGCTATATTTGTTAATTTCAGTGTTGTAAACTATATCAGAAATGTGTAGTTTATAAAATTTTATATCTAATGATTAATTTTTAGAAACTAAATAGATTTACTGTTTCTAGCTAATAAAAAAATGACAGCTCAAAAAGCCCAGTTTTAGTTGATTTCAGTAGTGATTTCATTTTACATTTAGCTGCCTTTTTAACTTTTTTTATTTTTTGTGAGGGTAATATGTAGACATTGTAACAGTGAAGTGTTTAATCAGGCTGGCCATACCTCAAAGTTCTTTTGGGAGTTCTTAGTCCAGATAGAGTGGGGTTAGGGGTTGTTCACAGCTCTTCTTATCAATTTGGAAAAGCTTGAAGGAGTGAATGAGAGGACTTAGGAGTTGTACAGAGTTAGAGGAGGAGGGTACAGTGACCAAAGGTTACCACTTTGAAGAGATTTGAAGAGGGGAGCAATAATAGTAAGAGTAATAAATTGCTGTTATTTGGTGGGAAAAACTGTTTTAAGCACATTATATATATTATCTCGTTCAGTTTATAGATTAGCCAAATAGGTTGGTATTATTTTATGCCCGTTTTACTAGTGAGCCTATAGAGGTGAGGAAACTAGCCCAAAGATCATACAGCTAGTAAGGGGAATACCTCAGATAGTTTTGACTGCAAATTCGGTACTTCATATAGTTTTGACTACAAATATGGTACTTTACTGCAGTGTTCGTATTACCTTATCTGCTATGATACAGTGATTCTAAAGAAACCTGACTTGTGTAAGATGACTTGACTCATAGGACCTGAAAGAAGAAGTGTTCTTTAAATTCCTCCAAGTGAAGCTTCTATCAGACTGTGTCTGTTTTGTGTACAGTTGTGCTTCTAGTACCCAGCCCAATGCCAGATAGTGGGTACTTGAAACATAGTTACTATAGATAAATAATTTTAAAGCAGAAAGTAAGATTATGGATATGAGTCAAAGACCCTTAAGGTGACTTAAAAATTACTGAATTAGGCTAAGAAAAGAAATGAGAAGAGTGCTGAAGAAAGGTAGTTCGGTAAGAATGAAGTTATAATAATCCAGGTTAAAAATGACCAGAACCCATGTGTAAGTCTAGGCAACAAAGATAAAAAAGAAGAAGCCTTCATTTATATAAAGATGAGGAAAGATTTACAATTATAAGAGACATGGGACATAATAGTCTATAAAGGTTATTCTAGAGATAAGATGTTAAAGATGTAGCAACGATAATACCTAATGTTTAGTGAATGGTTACCTAGTGCCCTGCAGTATGCTGAGTGATTCCCACATATTATCTCATTTAATTCTCACAATAACACCCTGTCAAGCTTAAGGAATTTGTGTACTTGAAACTTGCACAGGATGATACAGTTAGATAGGCAGAGAACTGGGATTCAAATTCTAGTGACTCTAAAACCGTATTCTTAATTGTTAAACTCTGTTGTCATCATCTGTGGAGTCATAAATTAGACACTGACAGAAGTTTGTAGAGAGGGAAAGGATTCATAGAAGAAAGGTATTTTTCTGCTAGGTTTAGTTCAGGATTAGAGCATCTAGAGAAATACCTTGAAAATCACCTACTTCGTTGGACTGAAACAAAATGGTAGATGTGCAGGTTTGTGTGTTAGTATCATATTAACAGAAACTAACTTGCTGCATCAAATAATACTGGCTAGGATTCTGATGCTTGGGAAGAGGTTTTGAACTTTTGGATGCATTTGTTGTCATGATGCAGTATTATCATTTTTTTTTTAATTGAAGTATAGTCAGTTTACAATGCAATGTTGTGGCAATTTCTGTGACGCTTTATTTAGGTGACATCTTCACCTACTGTTTTATCATATAGTTTATTTGTCAAGTGCATTGTTGATTCATACCAGATATTTCAGAAATTTGACTGTAAGGAGCATAGCCAAGAATGTAGTCGTGGTAATGAACTAGGTGCTGTGCAAAAGAATTCTGGCCATTAGAGGTTTTTTAAGAATTTCTTCTGAACTTTGAGATAATTAATTTAAAAATTCCCTTTACTTAGAGACAAAGAATTAAGTACCTGTTAAAGGATGCTTCAGTATATAGTATGACTATTGCAGAAATTTTATATGGCCATTTAAAAATTACTAAGATTTATTTACGTACTTCACTTACAGCTTTCTCCTTAAACCTTGCTGCTGAAAATTCTTAAAAGGAAGCCAGGTTCCTAGAAATGCACCTAGGAACAGGGAATTAGGGGAAAAAAGGGATCAGATGGCTTATGAAATCTAGGAAAATACAATCAGAATTTAATCATTTTGAATTTTTTTGTATAGCAAAAAAAAAAAAAGAAAAATTTGTTTTAAATATCTTATAGACTCATAGATACTAGAGATTCTAGGAACCTTAAAAGGTACCTACTTTATACTCTTTATTTTCTGGATGCCTAATCACATGTCATTACTGCTAGTTTATCTGTTGAATTGAAAGTATATGCTTATATACTTAGATACTTTTTTTTTTAAAGGAACCTTACAAAGGCCCAATTTTTCTATATCTTTTCTTATTCTTATTTTTTCCTTATTTTATTTAATCATTGAGTGTTCTATACAAAGCTATTTTCTATGCATTGTAGTATGAAGAGAGAGACAGTAAACAAATAAAACGTGTACTATGTTAGATGGTGGTAAGTGGAGAAAAATAAAGCAAACGTGAAAAAGGAGATTCTGGTGTGTGTAGTTGTTGCAATTTTAATAACTATATTGCAGTTTAGTACCTAGCATGGTGAGGGAAAATGTCACAGAAAAGTTGACCTTTGAAAGAAAGCCCCGATGGAGAGGAAGGTCTATATGTATCTGTACGAGAAAAGAGCTTTCCAAACAGAAGGAAAAGCAACTGCAAGATCGTGAGGTAGAGGTTTGCCTAACATGTTCAGGGAACAGCAAAGAGAGCTGGGAGAACTGGGAGAGAGTGGAAGTTAATAATGCCAGAGAGTTAAGGAAGTCCACGTCATGTAGGGTCTTATAGTTAATTTTGATGACTTTGACTTTTCCTCTGGGTAAAATGGGAAACTACTGGAGGGGTTTCAATAGTTTCAATAGAAACTAATCTGATTTAGTTTATAATACGCTTACCTTGGTTGCTGGATAAGAATAGACCAAAGGGCGATCTAAGGGCAGAAGCAAGAAAACTGCTTAGATACTGTAATCATCTGAGAGAAATCAAGTGGCTTGCATAAAGATGATTGCTGTGGAAATGGATGAGAAGTGGCCAAATTCCATGTAAATTTTGATTTGCAACAGATTGAAAGGATAGTGTTGCCATTAGGTGTGATGCAGAAGACAAGGGAGGAACATTATTGATCTTGAATGAATATTTTAAGATTGAGATACCCACAAAATATTCAGGTAGAGATACTGAGTAGAGAGTTGGATATACAAGTCTGGGATTCAGGAGAGAGGTCACAGTTAGAGCTATATATGTGGGAGTTGTCAGCAAAAAGATGGTATTTAAAGCTTGAAAACTTTTTTGAGAAAACCAAGGGAATATAGATAGAAAAGAGAAAAGGCCCAAAGACTAAACCCTTAGATACTCTGATATTAAGAGGAGTACAGGAAATACAGAAGGTACAGGAATACTTTAAATGACACAATGAAGACAGACAAATTCAGAATGTAGGTATTCTGTGAAACAACTGGCCTAATCTCTTAAAAAATCAATGTCATTTTAGTGGAGGGAACGTTTCCAGATTAAAGAGATGAAGCAATCAAATACGATAGGTGAACCTTGATTATAATCTGATTGAGGTGGAGAAATTGTTACAAGGCATTTGAGTTACTGTTAATTTCTAGATGCTGTTGGTGTTATAAAGGAGAATAGCTTTATTCTTAGACATATGCCAAAGGATAAAGAAATGAAGTTTCACGCTATCTATAGCTTAATAAAAGGTTCAGTTCAAAACACACACATATATGTGCAGATGCAAGCAAACGTGGCAAAATATTAACAACTGTTGAATTGTTTTTGAGTTTTATGCTTTTCATTTTTTCTCTTTGAAGAATTTCATAATACAAAGATGAAATAAAAATGAGATTAGGTATGAGAAGGAACTATTATGTAGCAGTCTAAAAAAGGAAGAATCTTCGAGAAAAAAGGAAAGCCAATATAATATGGTATCTTGGAATCCAAGGGGGAAAATGTTTTGAGGAGGGAGTGATTATCTGTGTCACATTTTCTGATAGATCAAGTGTAAGATGAGAACTGGAAGCTGACCACTGGAGCATTGGTCCACATGAAGTCCACTGGACCCTTGACAGGAGCAGTTTCTGTGGCATAATGTGGATAAAAAGCATCACTGGTGTGGGCTAAAGAGAGAACAGGAGGGGAAGATTTAGGTACAGATGATGTAGTTAATTCTCTAGAGGAATTTACATACTTGTTAAGGGAGCAGGAAAAATGGGGTAGAAATTGAAGGATTAAGTGGGGTTGAGTTCTTGTTTTTAGAAAGGAGAAATAACCCATCTTGATGGCAAAATTGATGAGACGAGGAAAATTATAGTAAATATTGAACGGTCTACTTGTTTGAGTAGAGGATTGGAATCTAGAGCACAGGTGGAGTAGAAGCATAAACAGTTCATTATTAATAATGGGAAAAAACATATACAGACAGATGCAGGTTGATGTGGTAGGAGCTAATGGAAATGATCTTTTGATTGTTTTAGTGTTTTTAGTGAAATGAAGCATGGACATCAGGTGGGAATGATTGAGAAGGGGAGATTTGAGAAGTGAGGTATGAACTGTCATGGAGAAAAATAAAGGAGTGAATTAACTGTGGAAATACAGTATAATTGGTGGGTGGCAGCATTTAGGATCCTTTTAAGCTAAGTCATCATAAATTTAAAGTGAATTTAAACTGATCATGAATTGAAAGGTCAGCATGGTTGCATATTTTTCTCTAGCCCTTTTTAGCTGCTTGGGAAGGGATTGGAGTAAACAAAGATTAAATTATAGTTGTTTTTTCAGCCTAATAGCTTCAGTGCAGCAAGAGCAGGTAAGAGAGTTGAGTGATATGCAAAGGAGTGATTTTAATAATTGACCATGGGCAAGATATATTAAATTCAGTCTTGAAAATGTGGGACAGTGTTGCCTGTAGGACATCTAGGTGGCAGTGTCCAATAGTTGTAAATTTTGGCCTGGGGCTTAGTAGAAAGGTGAGAGCTGGAGAAAAAGATCTGGGAAAGAAGCATCAGAGTATTGAAGTCGGGGATGGGTGCTCTAGCATTTGAAGATTGAAAGAGGCAAAGTTCAGATGGACACCAGCATTTAAAGGGTCAGGCAGAAGAAGAGCCAGTCAAAATAAAACAAAACTCAAGGATTAGAGTTAACTTTTCCTCTGTTTCCAGGGTTTGAAATCCCTAACAAAGTGTGTTTTTTTTTTGTTTGTTTGCTTCCCAGCCCTTAGTAATAGAACAAAAATATACATTTGTTCACTTAATTTGACTAGTATTAGCATATATGCAGCCTAATGGTATCAGACCTATTAATTTTGACTTTGTCAGACTTAAATTTTTCTCTGTTACATTGTTGAAGACTAAATTTCCAATTTACAATCATCTCAAAATGCTATTTGTCACAAAAAGAATGGCTAGAGAAGAAATAATAGATGAGTACCAGTCCATTATCAGTACTGAAGAAAAAAAACAAGCTTCTTACCAATATAGAGCCAGTAATCTCAGTTCTGTATTCAAAAGATTATCATAGATTATCAAATCTATTTTAGATTAAATTAAGCCCCGTATCTGTTCTTCTGTTCTTTTCTGAAACATCCCTCTTTTATAGTCTGTATCTTATTTTACACTTTAATTATTGGGTGACAACAGATTTTCACATGGCAAGCAAATTATGGTAGAGAAATATGGTATGATAAAGGGCTTAGTTTAGAGCCTGTTTTAAAGAAGGAAATGTGTAGGGAAAGCATTTCTAAATTACCATTTAAATTCTGCATTTATATTCACCTCTAAGGGTAAAAATAGTATACAAGTTACAAACATGTTTTATGATTTGAAATTTTTAATAATTTAAATGTATTTAAAAGTTCTTTGAAAATGCAGTAGATTGAATTGGTCTAAGTAGTAGTGAGTCAAATATTCTTTATTTTCCCCTCTATAAAGTTCTTCAAGTGATACAGTCATTTAAATAACTGAATTGTTTGGGTTGATTATAGGTTGAAGATTAAGCAATATCTGGTTAGGGATGAAGAAGTGAATATAGCTATGTCACATATGTTACTATGAACCAGTTTACAGCCACGTTCTGTCATGTAATATAAATTTAGGATTGGATTTAATAGAAGTATAGTGGTGAGGATAGTTCCTTTGATTTAAGGAAGTAAAAGTTTTAACAACAGGATACAGTATTTCAATATTTTAAACTTGTCTGAGAGAAAAAAAATCAATCCAGTACTTTTTAACGTAATAGTTGCAGTTTTAATTCTACTGCAGATTTAGCTGTCCTGTTAGTTGACATTAGAAACAAGTAGTCTTAGGAAAAATTTCACTTTATTAGTGAAATTTGTCTTAAGTGGTCTAAAGTGAAGTAGTCCAAAGTGTAATTCTACTGTAATCTTGTTTAGTTCAGGCATGTGGTTATAAAACTCTCCCCTTTTACATTGTTATTTTTAAAGAAAATTTTGGAAACACACTTGGACCAGTAGAACAGTGTACTTCTTTTCTCTTTGGAGTCCATACTAATGGAGCTGCTGTACATGAAGGATCTAAAACATCTTACTGTAACCGATACTAAGTATTGCTTTTTGACAACCCACACCCTTTAAAACCATAAATTCTGATATATATTTTTAAAGCACTTAAAGCTGTCTCTGCAAACTATTTCTAAACTGTACTCTTAGAAAGAGAAAATAGAAGATCATACTTTGAGGATCCTTTTAAATTACCAAACTTCACAAGATGTAATATTTTATTGCATGTTTAATGTAGAAATTAATCAGTTTTCCAGAAACAAATGCCATACTGTACCCATGGTTATATCTTTATGGATTCTCTATCTGATAAATAGAGGAAGAGTAGGACCAGTGTTGAATTTGAAGGGTCCCAAACCATGGTCTTTCTCTTCTTACTCAAATGATGGAGAAAGCTAAATACGGCTGAAATAAAGATATCAGCTATTCCCAAACTCATTTTTCTTTTAATGCAAGCTAAGTGGTCGTGTTTTAAAATTTTTTTTAAAGAAAATTATACTTTTACAAAATTATTATAATTGTAAAGAAATTTAAAAAATAGTGTAAGGTTAGGACATACTAAAGACTGGACAATCTATCTTTAGGCATGCTGAGAAAATTGTTTACTTGACTAAAACTTCGCTATTAACAGACACATCTGATATATAGCAATAACAGTATGTTTTCAGCTGAGATTGGGCGCATTCAGGGTGGTATGGCTGTAGACAACAGTATGTTTTCATAGAATATGAATTTTGTTTTTCTTAAGCAACATCCACTTGCTTCTTTTGGAAAAATCTCCAAAAAAAAGTTTTTTTATCATAAGTCAATCAGTAGAGGTGCACCTGAACAAAAATTATTTAATGATACCAGAAAACAACACAAGATTACCTCTTTCTTAAAAAATAAAAAAGTTCTTACTGGGATGTTAGCAAGGAACATGGTTTTTTGTTTACTTACACTTGACTATTTTCATATTACTTCATTTATTCAGTAAATATGTGTTGAATACCTGGTTTATAGTAAGTAGTTGAACAGTGAGAAAAATACATAAATAACAGCATCTTGGAGCTTTCATTCTGCTTGGGGGAAACAATAAATAACACAATAAATCAGCAAATTATTAGAATATAAGTATTACAGAGACAAAAGAAGTAAGGAAGGGGAAATGGGGATTGAGGTGCAGAAGGCTGAGGCAGATTTCAGTTCTATGAGAAAATTGGACTAGGCCTAACTACTGATAGAATGAAAATAATAAAAGGGAAGTTAAGAAGATTCTTAACATGATTAATGTTTTTCTTTTTATAGCTGGAATAGTCAAATGATTTCAGTTCGTGAAGCCAAAGCCATTCCCAGGCCTGATGGTATTGAATGGAGAAATAAATACATCTGTGTAGAAGGTAGCTTTCCCACAACTACTCTGTTTACCGTCCAACTGTCATCATGGTACTGAAAGAATTACTTGAATAATTTCAGCTTGTGTATCAGTTAAAAGTAGTATATTTATGTTCTGAACTGGTTTGGAAGTCTTTTAGTTATAAATTTTAATTTTTAAAAATAATTGAAATTCTTTAGTTGTAAAAAAATAATAAACATGAATATAAGTGTTGAATCTTTCCAGTTGGTAAGATATGAGCAGTCTTTATGCATTCCCTCATGCTTGTTGTTGACTGAAATTTAGTTTCATGACTTAAAGGTGGAAGAAAATACTATCTTCATGTGATGATTCTTTTATTGAAATAAAATTAGTTCTTTTATACTTCAAACATTGATAATTAATGCAAGCTATATTTTTATGAATGTAAATTGATTTTACTTTAAAATATTAAATGCTCTGAAGATACTCTGTTCTCTCAAATCAATTTACATGTTGTTGAATATTTCTTTGAGTCAGTGAAAACTGACTTCTGGAGGCAGAATTGTTCTCACAGGTGCCAAGTTGATGACCTCTGTAAATTGAGGTTAAGAAGAATGAAGGGTTTTGGCATTTATAGGAAAACATCAAATTTAGAATAATTTAGTTTTGGATATTATTATAATTGAACATCTTAAGAGTTTGTAAATGTGAAATTGAATCTCCTGCTTTGGTGTTTGGTTTGCTAAATTGCACAATGGGTGTATATTATTTTAGTTACTTGTGCTCTTTTGAATATTAAATAATTTATAAAGTGCTATATACATTATGCAATCTGATAGTTTGGCATATGGCATTATTCTATGTTAAAAAAAAAAAAAGCAGTACCCTGACAATAAACTCTTTTTCAAAATAGCCTTTCTAAAGCAATAAAAAGATAAATAAAAGGAGTTGTTAAAATTATAGGCCTGCTTAGATTATATGACAGATCTAAAGTTAACCTCTCTGTCAGATATCCTATTCTTTCAGTTTTTTCAGGTCTTTCCCCTCTTTTACCTTTCCCCTTTCTAGCAACTTCATTCTGTTTCCCTCTGGTCCCTCTCTTTCAGCTTTACAGCATACGTAGGTCTTCTCATCCTTGAAAAATACTCTTGACTTGATCCTACTGGATCTTCTAACTACTTCTTTTTCCTATTTTTTAGTGTCAAAATTCTTTAACTCTAAGAAAAAAAAAATTCTTCTACTCTAGTAATTTTAACCTACTGCTGTCATTATTTCAGGCCCCATCTTCTAATGCTTTTAGTTAGCCTCCTTTTTTTCACTATTCAGTTTCCTTGTTCTCTGGTATAGAATCATTTTCTTTGTCTCTACATATTGAACTCTTCTATTTTGTGAGTGAAGTGTGAATGGGGTGAGGGAGAATACATAGAAGGCAGTGTTGGAGACACACGCAAGAACTCTCCCTTTGTTATGTCCTGTCTTCTCTACTTGCTATCCTGTTTTTCTCTCTTTCACTGCCAAATTTCTAATACAAGTTAATGTTCTCACTGCATCTTTTTAAACCATTTACTCACACCATAATTCTCTGCACTGTCTTCCATCCTCACCAGTATTAAAGCTCTACTTTGAAAGGTCACATAAGTGATCCTTTAAATTTAAATTAAATTTAAAATTACCATTCTGTGATATTTGACATTGACCTCCTCTTTTGGTATAATGCTTTATTCTTTTTGATAACTCTTTATTCTTTAACTTATTTTTATTCTTAGGGTAGGTTCATGACTGTAATTCTTCAGAAATCTTATCCATTTTTATGATTTAGACCTAACATACCTATGCTGATGACTTCATTTTTAGACATCTCACTTGAATTCTATCTTACTAGACAGCTCATAGCTATTATAAAACTATTTTCTGAATGCATAAATCTAATAAGATATTAGTCTGAATCATATGTAATTGCTATTTTGTAGGTCAGAAATTATCAAATATTGGCAAATTCATATAAATCAATCAAATAAAAAGCTGAAGTTCTCGTTTTAATTATTTCTTGTTTATATGTACATTTAACATTGCAGAACCTTTTGATGGAACAAATACAGCCAGAGCTGTGCATGAAAAGCAGAAGTTTGACATGATCAAGGATCAATTTTTAAAGGTAAACAATGTATCAGATTAACTCTAGAAACATTAGTGCAGTAATGTGCTTTGAAAATAAAAAATATATATTTGTAATAGAAAAGAACAGCTCTGGTTCCTAAGTTATGAAGCAATTAATGTGGCATAATAGGGAATTTATTACTTGCATTTTTTAAATAAGTACTTTTCCTTCAAAGATCTGGCTCTGTATTTACTCACATGGTATTCACTTCTGTGGAAATAAGCATTTTCACAGTGAGCTTATTAAACTCTCAAAATGAGTGGATAAAACCTAAAGGACTCCTTTCCCTCCTTAAAATATCAGGGAATTTATAGCCTTAGAATAAAGCCATGTCTGTTCCATAACTTTTCTTTTGCATACCCCACTGTAACAAGTAACTAGAGCTCCATTTCATCACTGTTTATATTCTGAGAAGTTAAAACAAAAGGCATGTGTGTTTGTGTACGACACACATATTTTATATATATAAACTTCAGTCATATATATGTAAACTGTAGTTTATTCTTCAGCTTTCTAGTCCACAGCATGCATTTATTCATCAGTAATTTTGTGGTTCCTATCTTCAAGTAATTCAACAGTACAGTATAGAAACACATTGATAGAGATACATACTATGAGACATATAGAAGAGAAGAGAAGAAAAAGATCAGGGAATTTGTGAAGATCATTTGGGAGGCATATTTTTTCACTGTTGAGCAATACAAGTAGACTTTATTTTGATGATAATTAAAAATGCAAGTGTATCATATTACAAGCTGTCCTTCAAATTAGGCCCTGACAGTTTGTCAACCAGAATAGGAAATTTAAAGTGAAATGGAATTCTCCAGGGCAAAAACAAGTATCCAGGAGGGAATAATTATGTCTATCAAATTAAATTAAGAACGCGAAAAGAGCATTGCTACACTGCTGTTCTTATTGATGGGTGAGCTTTCATTTATGATTTTCTAACTATGAAACCAATACTTTTAGTCAGTTGAACAACTGAAGTGAGAACATACTGCAAAGATCTGCAGCCACCAGGTAGTGGGTCAGGTTTTTAGCTTGTGAACAAGAATTTCAGTTTCTTTCTTTTTTTTCTTACTAATTCTATTCACTCTTTTTTTCTAGATACGTAATATAAGGTGCTTTTTTATGGATTTATTCTCTCCTTCATAAATACAGTTTTTAATTGGAAGAGCTTTCTAGATGCAAATAGTCAACCAGATAATTGAAGTAATCTTTACTTACCCTCTCAAAGGTTTTGTATTAATTACCTTGCTATTTTAGATGAAATTATTTAAATCTATGAATAAATGTTAATATTGTCAGTTGTATCTTTTTGTACCATCTGTATGCCCATTTCTTTATTAATGAATTAGAACGCCACAGGTATAAAGTTTTTAAATAACATTTTCTTTCTGATGATAGAAACAATAGTTGTACTGTATTAAAAACTTGGGAAATAAAAACACAAAGAAAAAAAAATCACCCAAAGTTTTACTGCATAGAAAGAAGTACTATTAACATTCTAGTAACTCTCCTTTCAGTCTTTTGTTCACATATATTTTAGGTTTTAAGAATGACTTTTCTTTCTTTTCTAGTCATGGCAAAGATTGAAAAACAAACGAGATTTGAACAGTATACTACCTTTAAGAGCTGCTATCCTGAAAAGATAACTGGCCTCTATTTCTTAATAAAGAACAGTGGTAACATCATAAAGCATTTTGTTTACCTTCATCATGGTTTCTTTTTAATTGTTCTTCTTGTTTTCATGTTTTATTCTTAAGAGGACATACTTATATAAAGAGTGCATATTTTATTATGACAGTTCCTAATAAAAGCTTTTGATTTAAAGATGTATTTTTGAAAATGTTTACATTGACGATTAGTAATATTATAGCATGAATTTTTCAGGAGATCAGATAAAATAT
Organism: Camelus dromedarius; assembly: GCF_036321535.1. NCBI lineage: Eukaryota > Metazoa > Chordata > Mammalia > Artiodactyla > Camelidae > Camelus > Camelus dromedarius. The sequence goes on from NC_087438.1 coordinate 52,973,620, forward strand.
TTTTGGGGGAATTATCTAAACAAATAAAAGGTTTTTGATATAACTTTAATTAATTGTACCTTGTACCATATGCTAATCCTGAAGAAATAATGCAGACTTTTTTTTAAAAGAGTCTGATTCATACATACTGAAAGTATAACTTACAGTAGATAGTTTGTTGCCTAAGTTTGTTCTAGTAAAGTGAAGATTCAAGTCAGTTATTCAGTTACTTGAAACAAAATGAAATCTTTTATTTCAGTGAAATCAGAGAAATACCGGACAATTGCCTTAAGTCTTCACTTGACTCATCAGGATAGAATGAGGCTTTGGTCATGTCTGTATTGGAATTTCATTAGTACCTCACATGCTTTTTGGTGTACTCAAGATTGCTTTATATTTTGTGTTGAATCAATAGTACATTTTGCACTGTAGTAACATGAGCACTAACTCTGTGTTGTACAGCAGTTAGGGATTTGTTTTAAAGACTCAGTCCAGTGTAGGCATTTTGAAAAGATTAAGTGCTCTGTGCTTTATGATAGCTTAGTGCAATATGCACTTTTGCTTTACTTCCCATTTTCCTGCTTCTATTTTCCCTGTGACATGAAGCAGCAGAAACTGAAAGATCAAAGTTGAGATTATGTCCTATTGATGGTATCAGAGTTTTTTCTGCATACAATCATAGGCTTATAATCTAAACTGGAATTTTAAGACAGTAAGCCACTATAAAATGTTTTAGGTAAGACATAACAAAATTATTATAAATAAAAGCTTAATGTTTGTAAAGATATCTTTTTTAGTATTTCTTTTCCACATGAAGAAATAGTGGTGGCTGCTAAAAAAGCTACAGTGTTTATTAAGATCATTTTTGGTTTATGTAAATATTTGTAAATTGGTCAGTGCCTGTAAATTTAAATATAAATAATCTTAAAAACAATTTAAACTTTTTCAAAAAAACTGTGTACAACCTCTTTTAGACCTGCTGTAGCACAGTTTGTACCTCTAATGTTTTTGCAGACCAATTCAAATGCTATAAGACTTTTGCTTTTCTTTGACTTGTAAAAGGTGCATATTTTCATTTTTTCTTTAAGTTTAAATTTTTGTATGATCAAATGGAATAAAGTTTCTATATGGAAATTGTTGATGTGGTTTTTTTGTGTTTTCTATGGAAGTCTTTACTTTTGAGATGAGATTAAGGCTGTAGTTACTATCTGGAACTGAACTGAATCCAATTATTGTGTGTGTTTATTTCGATTTTACAGAAAGAATCTTGGAATCAAGTTCATTCTTGGTTAAGCCAACTAGCCACATCAACACCCTATTTCTCTAGCATTATTAAGATTAAAGCTTTCCACACAGGTGAACTTTTCATTTTACTGATGTTTAATGCTTTTGAAGCAATTAAAATTGCTTTATAAACTAATTCTTTTTCTTGGAAATTTTCCTAAAATGTGTTTTATGCTGTGTGACTCTAATTCTTTATCAGAATGTGTTGAGTATAATTAATATTTTAGTGATGACTCTGACTAATAATTATAAACAATAAACAGTAGCCATAGTACTCCATAGTATTCTTGTGCAGCTCTCAGGTTTGGGTAAGTGTGTGAGGCCTTCTGCCCCTACAGTATTATGACATTTCCTAGTAAAGCCCAGAATTTACCATGGACTTCTTCACGGCCACTGTTTTCTCAGCTTTCAGTGACGACCCCCACCCTCCCCATCTTAATGCTGCTGCTTTTCAGCTGCATCACTGTAACAAATAGATCAAGAAGTAAACTTAAACCCAATTGTGAAACAATAGACTGAAGCCTAAGATTATGCACTTTGTGACAGCCAAGTATGTCAGATAAGTGGGCTGTTAATATATGAGAGAATTTTTTAGACTTTTAAATTATTTTCAGTATGAATTACTTATTTGTGTCGTGAATAATACATTCTTTTATTTTCTATTTATATTCATTTGGCCATTTCTGTATATTTGCATGTGTTACCACTCAAGAAAGTAGTGTTTGAAAGTTTAAAGTGTGCATTCTGTATCGCAGTTCTAAATTTTGGATTGGTTTGAGCTAGTATCTTCACAGATAAATCTTTGTTGACTTTGGTTCGTGTTCCTAAGAAATTTTGAGTTAAACGGAGGGAATATACAATGGTTGCCTGTAGTTTGGTTTAGTGTTTAATGGATTCCCACAGCTGCAGTTAGTTCCTTTTTGTCCTAGTGAGCAGACACGTTTGGGATTACTAATGGAAAAGCCTAGCTCGTGTAAGAGAATGCATGTTGCTGATGTTTAACCGGGTTTAGTGAACCCTGGAAGGCTGGACTCTGCTGTTTTCCATCTCATGCCTCCTAGCTGATGCTTCTGTGTTGTACCTAAGCTACCTGCAGTTCTTTGCTCCCAGACCTAATACATGCATACAAGCTAGTGTAACTGCTGAATACTACCCAGTTTATGTTTATTATATTTAACAACTCTTTAAATAGAATTTGCTGCATTTAAAAATCAGTGTTAGCTCTTCTAGCCACAAAGTCATGCTTATGAGTAAAAAGAATATGTATTGTAAAGATATCTCTACCTGTTGTACCTAGTTAGCAGGTCTGGTCCTGTTCTTTTCAGTGCAGGGAACATTAATTAAGCACCTACTGTGGGCTAAGTACTTTGCTAGGCTTCTGTGCTTAGAAGAGATATGGGAATAGTGGGACAAAGATGAGTAACAAACTTACAAAGTCTACTAGGGGAAAGAGACACAAACATAATTTGAATGTACGACACTGGAAACCTGAAACAGTGGGCTTAAGCTGGGGATTTCAGAGAAAGGTGTGATCTTGAATGATGAGTAACCAGGTAAATAAAGATGGATAGAACCTTTCAGGCAGAAGGAATTGTGTAAAAAAAAGGTACAGTGATGTGACTTGATAAATGTTAGGAACTCCTGACTTCTAAAGATGAGACCAGACACGTTAAGATGTAGGTTGTTAGTCAGTATTTATCTTCCCAAGGACCTTGGGCTTTTTAGTCTTTGAGCAATGGGAAGCCACTGGGGGCTTTTAAGAGTAGGCATAACATGATCCAACCAAAGATCTCGGCCTTTGGGTTGAATTTCAGACAGAAAGGTTGAATTGGCCTTTGGTCAATGTTGGGGAAATTACTCCTCTTCAAAGTTTAAAATTTGTGGATATTAAAGTTTCCTGGCTGAATACAGGGGTCACTGAGGAAGAGAATACACAATTCATTGATTTGCAAATATAAAGGGAGCCAATATAAACAGTGCTTCAAAACTGATGTTTCCCACTGGGTCACTTGACTAGTAAGGAGACCTTGAGCAAGCTAGGGACCCAAACTCTTCTGAGCCTGTTTTCTCATCTATAAAACGAGCATTGCAGTTTAAATTTCCACAGCAGAGTTGTGAGAGGATAATGAAAGTGAGACCCTTAGCCGGGTGTCTGAACTAGTAGTAAGTGTTCTGCTCAGTAAGGAGTAAGTCATTCCTTGGTTGGGATAAGGGCCCATCGAGGAGCTCAGCTGGGCTCCAAGACTAAAGCCTACCAAACCCACCCTAGAGGAGAGGCAGGAGCTGGGTGCCTTCACTCCTTTCAACTCCCGGCGCAGCGGGAGCCTGCGCCCCTCGGATGGTGCTCTCCAGTTGCCCAAAGGGCCCGCAGGGATCTGCCTGCATGGGGGAGGGGAGGGCTCGGGGGAGGGGGGGTGTGTGTGGCTGGTGGGGGCGGGGGCAGTTGGCAGACGCGCGGGAAGAGGAGAAGCAGAGCCGGGGCCTCAGAAGCTCCGTGGCGAAACTTTTTGACGCCTTCTATTTAAAGTCGCAGGGCTCGCCCGCCCCCGGGCGGGAACCCGAGCCGCCCCGCGGGGACAGGGCAGGGTAGGGCCGGGCCGCGCCACAGGGGCCGTCAGAGGGAGAACACCAGGCGCGGCGCGGGCGGTTCCGGCTCCAGCTCCGTCCCGGGAGAGGCGCGATGGCGAGCAGCGACAGGCACCACGCCGCGGAGAGCGCCCTCGGCTCCGACGGGGACGAGGAGGCGACCCGGGAGCTGGACACCGAGGAGGAGTCGGAGGGCGAAGAGGACGAGACGGCCGCGGAGTCGGAGTCGGAGCCGGACGCCAGGTAGCGTGGGCCCCTCGCTCTAGGCCTGCAGCCCGCCGCGCCCGGGCCCGGAGTGCGGCCGCCGAGGGAGGGCAGGTGCTTCGCAGGCGGACGCCGTCCCCTCCCTTTCCCTCTTTAAGCCCTAGGGTTCCTTTCTCTCGAGCTAAGCACTTTCTCTCTGGGGGCGCTGCCTTGGTGAAGAACTTGAAGGTGAAGGTGCTTGCTGTCAGCTGGAGTGACAGGCCCGCCTGCAGCCGCAAAATTCGTCCCCCTCCCCCTTCCTCCTTCATTACTGCCCACCTGACCCCACCGGCTCCTTGTGACTTGCTGCGCTGTTTATTCCTGGGGATTTACTTCGCGTCCTGCCTCACGGCAGATATGTGCTGAAACGCTTACGTTTGGCCCAAAGCCTAGGAACAATTTTGAAAGCCTGAGCTAGAGGAGAAGAGGGTTTGGATTGGGGGTGGAAGTGGAGAAGGTTGTTCTGGAAACGTGAATTGCCTGGAAGTCTCTTGGCTACCCAGCACTGGACTAGGTTGCTAGAAGAAGACTTAATTTTCGTACAAAGACCCATAAATTCTTAGGAGAAAATAAGCATGAATTTCAGTCACCCCTGTTAAAATTCTGGTGCTGCTTTTTTTTTTTTTTTGTCTCAAAATATCAACGTTTCAGTGAATACAATTAGGTAATACTATATAAAAATATAGATCTCCCTCCATTTCCATCTCCCTGCCTCCCTCCTTTCATGTAAGCCCTAAAATGCGAACAGTAGTAATCACTGCCTCTCTATTTGAATTTGTTACCGCTTTCACTTGTTCTCTGAGTATTGGGAAGAGGGGGTTGGTTTGTTTTTAGTTTTAGGTTTCTTGTTTGTTTGGTTTTTGGTGTGTCAGTCTGTTGTGGCCCTTTCTAAATCTATTAATCTCAGTAGAAAGGCTTTGTAGGTGACAGATGGAAGTGCCCGTCTTAGCCAAAGTAAGTGCTGCCCAACCAAAACCAACAGAGCTGAAGCTAAAATAGCCCACAGAGTGGCTTTGATTAGGGTGAATTGTCAGTCAGATGAGAAGTCTGGAATATCAGTCACATATTGACCAAGCAACTACCAAGTAGGAAGCAGGCATAGTCCCTGCCCTTTATGGAAGAAGTTAGGAAGCAATATGGGGACTATGAACCTATGTGCTGAATACATGAGGGAGTGGAGAAGGCCAGACCATGGTACTGTGGAAGGTGAGAAGAGTGTATAAATCTGTGGCTGCCTTCAGAAGTAGTAGACATAACCTGGGCCCTGGAGATTGGCCAAGAGAGCCAAGAAGGAGAAGCATAAGAGAAGTCCCTTGTAGGAGATGGAACAAGGGACCTGTGATTTCTTGGCGATGAGAAGGGGAAGCCTGTCAATCCTAGCCTTTATAACCTTTTCCCTTAATGGTGTCCAGGGTCCTCATACCCTTGCCCAACCAAAATTTGCCCTCCAGAGAATCTGAAAACTCACTTAACTCTAAAGTGTGAGCAGCTGACAGTGATTCAAAGTACCACTTTGGGGTTGCATTGCCCTTTGACAAAGTCAAGATCTTCAGGTAAAGCTGTGGTTTATATACAGTAAACTTCAGCCTGCTTTAACTACAGATGGTAAGGTGGACACCAGGCCAAGGGTCAGAATGAGTGAAACGTGAAAACAGGAAAACGTGAGAGAAGAAGGAGATGGTGGTGGAGGCCTTGAAAACCATCACATTTAAAAATTTTGGATTTGATAACATGGGTAACAAGAAATCAGTAAACTTCTGAACAAGATTTAGGAGAACAGACTGGTGTTGTTGGGAAATAAATCTGCTGGGCAGATTGGAAACTTGGGTTTGGGGAGGTCTCAGATCAGAGATCAGAGAGGCTGTAGTAGAAAGAAAAAAGTCTAAGGATTGGTCCGTGGTGGGAGCAAGGGGAAAAGAGGTGGCAGCTGTAACTCCTTTCACTACAGAGATGTCAGTTGGGAGGAACTCCTATAGGAACTGGGACTCCTCGAATTTCTTCTACTTTAAAGCGTCAGAAACCACACCATTTTGTGGGTGTGAGTTTACAAACGTGGCCTAGAGTTCTTCTGAGCCTAGAGGTGAGAACTTGAAATATTCTCTAATGGATGGAAAGTAAGAATGATGGGACATTCTTCCTCCCAGCTCCTCCACCAAAGTTTTACAATTAAGAGAGGAACCACTCACTCTGTGCCAGTCTCGTTGCTAAGTGTTTCCATTTGTTTTCTCATTTTAACTATCCTGTTTTATAGGAGGAAACTGAGGCTTTATGTAATTTGCTGAGGGTATAAGGCAAGAAAACATTAGAACCAAGATGTGAGCCTGGGTCTGTTTACTCCACGCCACTGCTAGACTTCCAGCACCCCGCTTCTTTCAGAGGAGAGACCCTTCCTTACTGTAGGGGAAACTCAAATGGCTCCAACCTGCTACAGGGAGGTTCTACAGTGAAAGGTTACTAGAAGACCTCATGTTTTTGAATAATAGTGGGAGTTTTTGCCTTCTTGGATGGAAAAGTTGTCTTTGCATTTTCTCAGAGATAAGAACCATTTGCAGAAGTTGGATTACAAACTGATTTTTTTTTTTTTGAATTGAGAGGCAAATAAAAGTAAATGAATGGAAACAGCTTAAGTAATAATAACAAAATGATTGGGGTATCTATTTAATGTAGTATTAATAAGGCATTAAAATGTTATTTATGAAGATTTCTAACAATATGGAAAATGCATATATTGAATTTGAAAAAAGTTTATTGTTTAATTTAGAATGATTTCATTATGAAATAAAGTATATATTGGAAAAGGGCTTAAAAGGTTAATAAAGGTTAACATAATAAATAACATAATAAAGGTTATAGTAACTTTTGTTAACCTTAAGTTTAAAAAAGATTAATTGTGATTGTATCTGAGTGATGATGGGACAATGGTCGACTAAAATTTTTACTTTGTATTTATCTATATTTTTTGGTTTTTCTGTAATGAACAGATAGTGCACTTTATTATCAGAAAATTTACTTTTAAAAATTCAAAAGGTACAAAGTGTAATCTGCTTGTGAATCTTTTCTTTGTCCTTCCAGGAATAATGTATAGAATTATCTATAGCCACCTTTCTGAATCAAGGAAAAAAAATCACCTTTAATTGTAAAATTTTTTTTGGTGCAGGAAAGCTCACCATTACAATGCCAATACTTACATTGGATCAGAGAACTACCCTTCCCTTCTGATAGGTCATTCAGTGATATGAATATGATATATGGCATGAAGAGGCCTGAGTGGGAACCCCGTTTGCCATTCCATCTCGGGCAAATTCCCTATCCTCTCTGAGCTCCAATTTTCTCATCTGTAAAATGGGGTAATTTTACAGATTCGTAAAAAAGGATGATCAGTAATAATACCTAATTCATAAGGTTGTCATAGGATAAAGTAAATTGTGTGAACATGTGTTAGAGTGCTTAGCCTTTGGTAGGTCCCCAATAAGCTTTAGTTTCTCACATCCCTTCAGATGGACCATTAGTGGCAGCAGACCTACCTTCTGCCCACCATTCCTCAATGAGGGGAGAGTGATAGCTCCATTTTCTATATGAGGAATGGTCCTATTCCACTTTGGCTTTCCTGTATTCATTCAGTCATTGAACACTCATGGAATGCCTGCTAATTGCCTTGGACCATGCTAGCAATATAGAAATTAAAGACTCCGTTACTGTCCTCAAGATATTTATGATCTACGTGGAAAAACAGAAAAACATAATTATGTCATCAACTGCTATAAGAGATTTAAGGAAGAAAATATCTGTATGAAGCACCTCAAAATAGGGAGAAAGTCCCAGGATCCATCCTTCCTGGAAGGATTGGGGTAGGCCTCATCAGGGGCCTTTGGAGCAGGGTCTTCAATCATACTGAAGTGCCCAGGGGGCTAGTAGTTTGTGGATATCAAGAAAAGATTTTCATGGTGCTAAAACTTCATACAAAAGTTGTACATAAAATGCAGCTCAATAAAACACACAGTATTTGAGAGCTGGGAGAGGCTATAGAAACATCTTTTCCCAACCAGTCCTTTTACAGATTCAGAAACGGAGCGTCAGGGGACGTTTGTTCAAAGTCATGACTGTTTAGCTGTAGAATTAGGACTAAGTCCAGGTGTCTGGACTCCAATCTAATGTTCATTAGTTTATTCATTCAACAGCTATTTATTGAACCCTTACTATGTGCCAGTCATTTTCTAGGCACAAAGGATACTGCAGTGAATAAAGTGAACAAATTATCCCTGCCCCTCTTTGAGTGACTTTCCAGTTTGAAGAGACAAATAAACAAATAAATGTGTAATGTGTCAAGTGACAACATGAGAACAAATACAGCAGGTTAAGAGTTTTATTGTTTTGGTGGAGAAAGTCTCTGTGATGAGGTGACATTTGAGCAGAGACTGAAGGAATTGAGTGTTCTAGGCAGAGGAGAGCTGGCACAAGGGCACTAAGGCAGGAATGTGTGTGGCTTGTTTGAGGAACACAAGGAGGTCAGGTTGCTGGAACCGAGTGGATAAGGGAGGGACTGGTGGGAGATGAGTCTAAGAGATGGTTGGGTTGCAGATAATGTAGGACTTTGTAGGCTGTAGTAAGAACTTCAGATTTTATTCTAAGTAAAATAGGAGGCTGGGTTCTGCCTTCCATACTACTCAGAGTTTAAAAAAATAAACAAAACAAAAAATCATGATGATTACATTATCCCATTAAATAGTAAGCACCTATACATTCATGTATTCATTGAACACCTACTATGTGCCAAACACTGTACTAAATGTTTCAAACATATGGCATCCTGTACAGAGGGAGATATGTAAATAGACACATGATTTTTGTATTTTTCTGATGGTAGTCCAACAAAGCCCAACTCTTTCCCACAGACCACTTAGAAAATTTTCAGAATTTCTGTCTTGGGTCATTATCTGTTGGTCAATTTTAATTTCTCTATTCAAGCACAGAGGATTTTTGCTACAGTAGTACCCAAAACTTAAAAATTACCTTCAGTGGCAACTTTGCCAGTACCTGTGTTAAAAAGGTCTGCCTAAGCTGATAGAATTAAAATTATTAGTGACATTTATGTTTGACTAATCATTCTAAGAAACGAACCTTTTGGAAGGTGAGGGGAGTTTGTAAATGGTTTTTGTTATCAGTATGGAGCATTCTGTTGCTGTGTATCTATTTATATGATGTCTCCCGCTGCTGTGCTTACCTAGGTGTTTTGACAAGGATGTTATTTGAGCCAGCCCTCTTTTGAGGTCAGTGGAAAGAGCTGAGATGGGAGGGGTGACAGTTTAGGATGCCAGAGACTGAGGGAGGAGAGAAGATAAAACAGAGGTGGTTGGAGCCAGGATTTGAAGAGCTATTTAAGTGTTGGCTGCATGGGGATTACATGCCCTTGGTGAGACTTTGACTCAGTGTAGGGGACTACAACAAGAGTTGGATTTTTTTCCTCTTAAAACAGCAAAACTACTAAAGTGTAGGGCATATTAACTGATAGAGTTTTGCAAAAAAAAAAGTGTCTTATATTCCCTGGATATTCTGACCATAGGCTCAGTGAAAGCCTTGACTCAGTTCAGACAACATAGCCAAAATCCCCTTCCTTCCTACAGAAAAAACAAAAAAATAAAACCCCCCAAACCTTAGAGGATCAAGTACAAGAGACTGGATGTGGTTTGTATCTGAAATAGTGATCTTTAATTTAGTCCGTATTATCCAATAGAAATTATGGATAATAAAATAATTACAATGTGAACTACTTATGTAATTTTATATTTTCTAATAGCCACATAAAAAAATAAAAAGAAACAGGTGAAATTAATTTCAATAATATATTTTATTTAACTCAATATTCAAAATATCATTTCAACATGTAATCAATATAAAAGCTATTAATGGGATTTTTTTGTGTTAAGTCTTTGAAATGTGATATGTGTTTTACATTTGCAGCACATCTCAATAACCCCCACCTGGCTATGTTTTAAGTGCTCAATAGCCACATGTGGCTAGTGGCTGCCGTGTGGACAGTACAGGCCTGATAATACCTAGAAGTCCATTAGCTTCACTGGAATCCAGAGAACTCCATTGGTAGTGAGTTCTATATTCCTGGCCCTATGGTAGGCACTAGGGACATAAAGGTGATTGGATGGTACAGTTCCTTCTTAAAGGCACTCACAGCCAGGTGAGGGGAAGCAGTTAACTCCAAAATAATGTCATAAGCACTACACTACAGATGTTAATAAAGAATAGAAAAAAGACATATATTCTTCTTAAAATAAAATTTAGAAAGGTTTTGCAGAGATGGTATTGCAGCTGGGCAGAAAGATATTCCAGACAGATATTACATATTCCTTTAGTTCCTGATTTCAGCTCTTGTGCTAATTACTGCTCTGTCTAATCTTTGTTTTTCTCATCCAGAATCACTCAGGATTTCCAGGACTGGGAATATTTGTTGAATCATAAGTGAATGGCTTGAATAAATGTGTGAATGTATGAGCAAGTGAACATCAAGTCATCCAGACTCCCTTGAGAAGCAAACTGAGTTGGAATGTTGAACTTGTCAGATCAGGTAGAATTTCATTAGTTGCTTACTATTGGTTTTCCAGGAATTGACAATAGCCAGGGACTGTGGAAACACAGTAGCTTGGAGGGGACAGTGATAAGTACTGAGGGATTGTTCAATTAGGATGTCTACAATTATCATTCCCACCTTCTATGACTCACTGGGAAGCCTCCCCTAGACTGACCCTTGAGCCACATCATAGATGGAAGGATAAGAGTAGGCTTTGCTTTTTGCCCAGAGAAAAATCCTCTATTAAGGCAACTGGGGTGTATTCAGTTCCAAAATTCCACATCCTAATCTGATAAAGTCCAAGATATGTGGGATGATTAATTGATGCTACCAAACTCTAAATGCTTAAAGCCCTCTCATGGAGCCATTACCATGTTGTCTTAGTTTAGGTACACTTCTCTTAAAAAAAATAAATCCACATGCTAAGCAGAAATTTACATTGACCACAAATTTCCTCTTAATGGCTGAGTTTACTAGGTCATTTAAAATTATTGATTTGTAAATAAAATGAATTTCCTCCTATAATAAATTTGTTAAATTAACATTTATTAAGTGGAACATAGGGTGCTGGATGGTGAGCAGCAGTTTGACGGAAGACCTCAAGAGAAACTGAAATAGAGAAGTTTACTGCTGACAAGTCCTGGAGGATGTATGGGGCATACCTCGAGGGGCCATTGGGGACGTCAGCGCAGAGTACAGGCAGAGGGAAAGGCAGAACCTGGGACAGATGTCTTTAAGAGGGCCTTTGGGTAGAATGCTTTGGGGTTCCTGGCCTAAATCTGGATCAGTCAACTCAAAATGAGATTGGGACTTTGGTAAACTTCACAGGGGTCTTATCTAAAGCGAGCACAAGGGAAAGGAGTAGAAAGGTCGGGGAGACTACTGATCACAAGGACTGTTGGGGAAGTCATATCAGGGACTACTCTGATCCAGGGTGTGTCCTTGCATGAGGGGGTTGGTGTCAGTTTAAGGCCCCTGCAGGCCACTTCATCCAACAAAATGGATGCCAAAGCAACAATGCCATGGTGTAGCTTAGCTAAAATTGAGACACTTCCAATTTCAGAAATGTATATAACTGTAAGAAAAGAGGCTCATTCACTCAACAGATATTTATTGAGGACCTACTGTGTGTGAAACAATGTAAATTAAACCTAGAATGAGTGAACAAAACAGGGTTTCTAATCTTTAGCATTTACTCTCTGGAGAGGGCAGACATTAAACAAATAATCTCACAAGTAACTAGTTGAAGCCAACGCATTGGTAAAATGAATGGAGGCCTAGGGTTCTACTAAGACCCTGGTCCTTCTAGTCCCAGTTTCTGAAGACTCCTTGCTCATTCCCCTGGGAGTTTTCTGTCAGCCTCCAGGTAATTGTGCTAGCAACTTCTCCATCTGCCTTCAGCAGAAGGTTTCACTGTCCTGTGGTCCAAGTACGGCCGGAAAGCCTGGCTGCTGATGACACTTATCTTAAATGAGACTTTAGCATCATCTTCCAGACCCGTTTATGTTTCTGATGGATGAACAAAGACCCAGAGAAGTAAGGGAAGCCAGCACCGACTCAAGGAATAACCAGTCTATTCCAAGCACAATCGCTTGTTGAGTTATTTTCACAATAGCTCTGATACAGGCATTATTTTCACCTGCATTTTATGGAAGAGAAAATGGATCTCGCAATCTTGAGTAATTTACCTAACATCAGACGGCTAGTAGGTATACTAGGATGCTAACCCTAGTCTAATGGTAGGGACAGTGCTGGAATGCTCATGAGTTCAGTGCTCAAGATTTTACACACAGCTGGTCTTTATTAGCCAACTTCTTTCTTTTTTTATTTGAGACTACATTTACTTAAAAAATAATTATTTCAAGTTATTTCTAATTTCAAAAGCAAAGCATAGAAGACCCAGAAAATCTATGTAGTAGCTAATCCTGACCAACACCTTAGCTATATTAAGTTTCCTAATGTGTAATAGGGAGAGTAGGTCTTATGTTTAAAAATAGATGTTAGGCAATCCAGTGTGATTGAATTTTCATAAGGTCAGAAGTAGCAACACCAAAATAACTTCTTTGCGTGCTCTGTGGGATCATATGCTAAATGTTCAATAGGTATTTAGTCATAATATCTATGAAATTCAGATCCTCTGTTTAAAAGACAGAATTTGTGTTGGATTTAGCATGCTACAGTTTGACGTTTTCATATCTGGGATTTTTTTTTCCCCAAGAGAGAATGAGGAAAAGAGAATGAGGCAGCAGTCTGTCTCTTCAAGTTTTAGGATCTCCAAGAAGGACTTCAGTAAATCCTCTCTTCATCCAGCACCGTTTTGGGCATAAGCCAGATGACAGTGCAGAAACACTCGATAGGACTGAGAGGACATGGATGACATCCTGGCTCTGCCACTTACTAGTTGTGTGACTTGGGGCAGGATCACCTCTCTGCATCTCTACCATGGCTCTCAGGGCCCTACCTGACTGCGTTCCTCCCTCAGCTCAGCTCCCTCCCTCCCTCTGTGTTCACTACATTCCAGCCATGCTGGCTTCTTTCTGAATCTCCTGCCCTGTTCCTGCAGCCAAGTCTTCACACTTGCTGTTTTCTCTCCCTGGAACACTTCTTTCCCAAATCCACTCTTCAGATTTCAGTGTAAATGCCACTTTCTTAAGGAGGCTTTCCTCAACCACCCTGCCTGAGGGGCTCCCTTGATGTCTTTCAGTATCACGCTGTTCAGTATTTCACTTTTCATGGCACCTACCACTGTTTGAAATGGCATCTTTATGTTTGTTTATTGTTTAGTGCTATTCCACCAGAGTGGAAGCCCCATGAGGGCAAGGGCCTTGCTTCTCTTCTTTGCTGCATCCCCAGCAGCTAGCACACAGTGTCTGGCACACAGCAGATGCTTAAGAAATGGTGGTTAAGTGAGTAAGTGGCTGGATTGCACCACAAAATGTTTCATCCCAGGATCTCAAGTTTCCTTCTCTCAGGTCAACACCCCTGTTCATCAGGCTTTTAAGGAATCACCTTGTTAGTTGTCAAAACAAGGGCATGGAGAATGAGAGCTGAGAGTGTCTTTGAAGTTGGAAAATGCAAGTCAAGGGAGAGAGATTAATGACATAGAAATGCAAACACCTTTGAGAGAGTTATTAGCTTAAACCTATCAGCATCTGTTTTAGATTAGATTTCCTTTGGAACAAATTCCTTCAAATACAGGCTCTAAGAGACTCTCCTGGAAGAAAGGGGGACCAGGAAGGGGAAAGTGGGTGCTTAGAAGGGGAGTGAGAGGGCACTAAAGGCAGAATGGCCCTACAACTGTGCCCCAGTCTGTCCTGCTCAGAGGAGGAAGCTAAGGATATTACCTAGGAAACTGCAGAAAACATCTTTCTCCAAACCCTCAGCCTCAGATCACTAATAGCTCTGGGAAGGAGTGATGTTCTTATTTTCCTGAGAAAATCCAGGACACAAAAGAGGCATGGGGATAGGGAGAAAGCATATAGTGTTGATATATGAACTAAAATTGCCTGATAACTAAATGTGTAGTTTAACTGGCTGATAGAGTTAAGACTCCTACTTCATTTATATATTTGACCCTTTGGAAGAAAAGCCTTGTGGAGTCCTTGGATAGCAACCTCGGCTGGCAAGGAGGTGCAGGGTAATGCAGCCTCTGTGGCTGTAGGACCAAGGCAGAGAGAGGACTGCCAGCATCAGAAAATCAGGACCTTATCATCTGAATAAATGACAAGAATCAATGACCTACTTTATCTTAGAGGAAAATGGCAAGAAGTGACAACCACTTCTTAAAGAGTTTTCTGTTTCTCTCTGCTCTAGTTCATCTTTGCTGCCAAAGTTTCCATTTGTCAATCCCGTAAATTTCCTTGGATTGAGTTTGCATAGTTTAAGAGTTTAGAATCACAATAGGATAAACTTACCCTAGCCACAGTATTGAAACCCAGAGCTGCCATGTGCTTCATGACCACAATATGCTGCCAGGAAATTTTTAAAAACCTACTTCAGATCTGAAAGGACTAATCCTCATCCACATGCCTCTGCATTGCAAATATTTGAAGTGCTGTTGAACATAGAGTTACAGACCCCAGGAGAGGTTTGAGATGAAGTAGCACCAACTTTAGCATATACCTTGCAGGTGCTGGTAGCAAAAAAATTCTTGATCAATCTCAGTTTGACTTCAGGAATTAGAGTCCCAGACTTGGCATCTCTCCTGGAGTTGTTAAGGCCTTAGCACGCACAGTTCTCCAGAAGATACTGCTGAGAACCATTTGACCCCACATCCGTAGCTGGGATATACTCCCAGAAGCACACATAACTCTCCTTGATTTGTGCTTTGTTTAAATTTTGAGGTAAGCCCAGGAGTGAACTTCAACCTGGACTGCACATATCTCACCAGTGTCTCTTCTTTCATTTCCTTGGTCGGGTTATCAGAAATGCCAAAGCTTTCTCGTTAGTGTGTGTGAATACATTTCAGGGTCATATTACAATGGTCTACTCCTAAAGCCCCATTGCAATAAGTATCAGCTTTGAACCAGCATAGGGCCTGGGATGATGTCCCTGCGGCCACAGAGAGGGACAATGGGAACAGCTCTCTCAGCATAACCATAAATTGTTTTTCTCTGAATTCAGGTTTCAGTGTGATCAGAAAAGTAGCATTCTGGCACTAAGAATGATTTTATTTTACATTTCTGCTTTGTTTAGGGACTGGGTGTAATTCATCTTTGGAACGCATAGCATATGCTCATAGATGTTACTGACTGACTGAGTGATGCAGGGAAGTGTAATTAGAAAATGGGTCAGTTTTGCTTAGTTATACTTTCCAGAGGTAATCATTGTTAAAGAGATTCCTTCTGTCTTAATTATAGCCTTATTAGTAAATTAGAATGTGTAGATCCTCAAAGTTGGGACTTCATGAGGTTAATTCAAACATTGGAAAAGAAAAGGGAGAAAACCAACACCTGGAACATTTGTTATTTGCCTAGTGTTGTACAATGTATTTTACACATCGCATCTCAACACAGCTGCCTTATGATGTACATATTAGTCTCCCTGCTGACATGATGACCTTCAAGTGCAGGAAAGGAAGGGGAAGTAATTCACCTAAGTTTGCACAGCTTGTAACTGGGAAACCCGCAATTTAAGCCCAGATCTCTCTGAGGTGAAAATGCTCTTTCCACATTACCCTGTGCAGGTCTCTCTCTCAGGGACTTAGCACTGTGGTATATTCTATGATAATGAGCAGTGGTTTCTGTTTCAAGAAACTGATTGTCAAGTGGAAGACACATGGTAATACTAACTGAAATAATTCGAAGTAGCAGTAAATAAACATTGTGGTAGAATTATCAGAGAAGTACTCTGTGAGCAGAGAATTCCAGTAAATCTCAAGTATTGTAAATCATTTAGAGACTGAGCTCACTAACAGCCAGCTCAGTCACATTTTGATTTTCTAAAAACAATTCTCCAGACAGGGCTCACATGGTACCTAGTGTTGATAAGAGTGTGAGTAAGGATGGAAGGCACTTGTACAGGCTACTGATAGGAATGCAAATTAATAAACCTTTCTGGAGGGAAATATGGCAATACATATAAAAAGCCTGAAAAAATAACTTTGTTTATGGCCCTCAAATTCTACTTCCTAAGGTGTTAATTCAAAGGAAACAAATATGCAGAAAGAGGTATCTATAAGGATGTTGTCATAGCGTTTTTTGTAATAGCAAAACCTTGGAAACAATCTAAATGACAACGTGGTGTTGGGTTAAGTGTCATATACTGTGATAGAATGCTATGTTAACCGTTAAATGTGAGGTTGTAGGAGAGTGGTTCTCAAAGTGTGGTCCCCTCTCAGGGTGTCCTCAAGGTCAAAACTGTTTTCATTGTAATACTAAGACATTTGCATTTTTCCCTTTTATTGTCTCATGAAAGTATAGAATGGTTATTGTTGTTTTTGTTTTTATATTAGACTCCACGTTACAACTAATCTTTAAAACACTACAACTGTCAAGTTTTGATGTGTTATAAAGAATATCCACAATAATATGAAAATTATTCCTCTTTTTCAACTGCGTATCTGTCTGAGGCTAGATTTTCTTCACATACTTGTACTTCATTTACATATATATCTACATTTTGAATACAAAACTGGATATGAGAAGTCAGCTGTCTCCTGTTAAGCCAAACGTTGAATCTGTAAAATTTTAGAATAATGTCACTAGATATTTTTGTGTGTTTATTTTGGAAAATAGAATTCATTTCTGTAAAATATGTTATTGATGTTGACATGTAATGAGTTACTTTATTTTTACATGAATTACTAGAAAATTTTAAAAATTTCTGTTTTAATAGCTAATACTATAAATATCAATGAATATAACCCATAAAAATAAAGGAGTTTTGAGGGTCTCAGTAATTTTTAAAACTATAAAGTGGTTCTGAGACCAAAAACTTGAGAATAGCTGTTGAAAAAGAATACTTAATAGCATGAAAAAATGTTCAGAATATATTTTTAAGTTCAAGCACATTACAAAACATACCATTTGTGTTAAAAAAAAAAAAAAAAAGACCACTATCAGGAAAGAATTAGAATGAAAGAAGTATATCAATGTATTAAAAAGTAACTTTTGAGTGTTGTCATTACTGATTATTTTAATTTTCTTTTTTGTGCTTTACTGTTTGCCTACATATTCAACAGTAAATTTATATTTGGCAATTGGGAAAAATATTCATTTTAAAAGATAGGACCTATTAATTTTGAATTTTCACCCAAATTCAACTAAGGGATAAGTAGAATGATTTGGTGATGCAGAGTTTTACATTAATCCTATTTATCCCAACATAGTCCCCCATAAGAACGAATTAAATTATTGAATCTGTTTTGCTGATTTTCGATTTCGAGATTTTACAGTCAGAAACAAAAAGGCGAGAGGAGGCTACTGGCGAGTTATTTCCTTGTGTATCAACTGGAATTTTATTTCATGTCTTCGATTCTTTTTTCCCTCTGGAATTTGAGGAACTTCCTTTTATGGTGCTGGTTTTACTGTCCACATGATGTTGTGGGGAAAAGCTTCTTTGTTTCTTTCTAGCAGTGGTATTTGAGCCTGAAGAGCAGCCCATCAGATAGCCTTCTGATGTTTCTCGCCTAGTCAGTCACTCTGGCTCTAGTAGGAACCAGGCACCGTGCCACCAGCCTAACACAACAGCCTTTGATTAAAGTGTAATAACCACTAAAGATAGAACAAGTACAAGAATGTAAAATACCCAGACAATTGTTTGGGAAGTTGAAAAGGAAGGATACAAAGTTTAATTATCAATGTAGACTTTATTGCCAGATTTGGTACATTGTGTTCTTGAGAGATGGATCTTTCAGGTTGGAATTCTCCAGTTTTAAGGCTGCATTGGAGAGGGAAATAAAAACTGCATTAAAAAAAAAAGATAAAGTTTCCCACACAACCTTTATAGATCATTGGTTTGAGAATAAAGAAAAAAATGAAGATTGGGAAATTCTTTAAACATTTTATGTATGTAGAAAAGAACATACCTCCTAATACAGCACTTGCAGAAATCATAAAGTTGATGGTGTTAATGAGTTACTGTCCAGAGCTGATCCAGCAGAAAATGTCTGAGGATTTGTCAGGAACTGTAACATCATGATTAATTTTTCTTGAGGGATTACTGGCAGCATTAGTTTGGGGGACTAGATCAAAAGTAATGGAGGAGCACTTGGAGATTAAAGAGAAGGTGTGTCGTTGTTGCTCAGTCAGAACCTTCTGGTCCAACTCCTCTCCCCGTTGCATATTGTGCTCCTCGATGGAAACACACAAGATTCTCACGGATGTTCTTTCCATAGCTGGAGGCCGCCCTCTCTGTGCCTCCAGTGGTATATCTCCATGGGGTTGATCCAGACAGCCCTAGGAGAGCCAAACCACTGTCCCCAAAGCCTCTCCTGGAGCAGGCAGACGTGCTCTCCCCCTGGAAGCTTCAGGGCTGGGGGGAGTTTTCACCCATCCCTGCTCATCTCAGTAGCATCTACTGGGGTGATGTCTTGGTGTGTTTTATTACTATTATTACATTTAAAAAAATAACAGAGAAAGAAAAATATTGCCATTATACACTGGGCATATGGACAAACCTGCATTTCATCTAGTAGGGGAGTTGTTTTATTTTAAAATGTATTACTGTTGTTCTCAAGGCCACAATTTAAGGGCTTTTCTCTGTTGCAAACTTAAGAAAAATTGCTGAAGGGTCACTAAGGAAATGAGGAAACTCGGTCAGATTTTTCCTACTTTTTGGACCAATTAGCCCTAATCCTCTGTGCTGTTATGGAGTTATACTTGTAGTTTAAAAAATAAAAAAAGTCTGTGTAACAGCAGGGGAGAAGTCTGTCCTGACTCACTGATTTATTTTAAAAAGATCCCAGCCTGGCACGTTCTATTCAGATAAAGTGCTGTGTCTCTTAGTAACCAGCACTCAACCTTCACAGGAATTTGACAGCAGTGACTGGTGGGGTACAGCTTCTGTTCTCTGCTAATACTTAGTAGCTGTTGAAGAATTCCAGTGCTAAAGAGCTAAGCCTGTATTTTAACTCCTTAGCTAGGAATCGCAGAACATGGAATGTTCTTATCCTCCGTGGTTTTTCGTTTATATCCTCAGCCAAGGTTAATGTTGATTATTTATTTATTTTCTCTTTCTCTCTTGGGTCTGCCTGTACCAGTGGTTCTCAACTAGTATAATTCTGAAGACATTTTGGTTGTCAAAACTAGGGCAGGGTACTATTGGTATCTAGTAGATAGACGCCAGGGATACCACTAAACATCCTCAACACGCGGGATAGCCCACACAACAAAGAATTTATGTAACCCCAAATGCCCACAGTGCCATGTAGGAACTCCCGCCAGTGATGAGATCCCAGGACCACAAATAATTGACTTACCCGTGTCGTTCTGAGCCATAGTTCATTTATTTTCGTTCTCTAGACCTAGCATATTTCTTAGCTTTCTGTAATACTGGAGAATTTAGTGGTTGAGTTTTTATACTTCTTTTTGATGGATTCAGATGTCTGCCTGCAGTTTATTCAGTTGAGACATAGCCCCCTGAATAGATAGATACTCCCTAAATATTTATAAATTGATTGCTCATTTCAAAACCCAAATTACTGTTTTAAACTCTTGGCAGATAAGTGGCTCCTATAATTTCATTGTTCTGATGGATCATATAACATCTTTACCCACTAGTAGGTAGACATTTCCTCCTTGAAGTAAATGGAGATGCTTAGGCATGTGGTCCACATGTAATAGTTCGGTTGGGAGTACGGGTGGGAGTAGGAAAGAAGAGTCCCTGTTTTGAAACTTTGTACTTTCAAATGGATCACCTCTTCATCTAGTCCTGGTTGGAAGGTTAAGGACATGTCTTAGGCACTCAATGACTTATTTCAGCTGTCAACAACAAATGTGTACCTCATCATTAACTAATTATTAGGACTGTTCTAAAGTCCTGGGAAAGAGAGGGTGATGGGTATTTCCCAATCTGCCTGGAGGTTGGAGTAGCATTGGGAAGCATCTGCATAATACTAACATGTATTCCACTGGGTCTTGATTTTTAAGATTACGTACCTTTTCAAAGATGCCTCAAGCACCCCCAGATACCTTATAGTTTCACACCTCCCTCCTTTTGTACACGTTGTTGCTTTTACTTGAATTGCTCCCAAAACCAACCACCCCTAACCTGGTCCTGCTGCAAAACTCACTTTCATCTTGTAAAACCTTGCATCAGCCTTTTACACTCTGATTTTGCTCCAGATCTCTCCTCTCACACATGTATTCACACAGCCTGACCGAATCCACTCCAAAATTTAAAAATTTAATTCTCTGTCCATCCAAGTCTGATGCCTTTTGCACATTCTTTCTGTTACCACCACTATGTTACATTGTATTGTAATGATCTGTTTGCAGGTATTCCTACAGGCTAGCCCGTAAGCTCCCAGAAGGCAGGCACTCTGTTATCCTTCTTAGATCCCCATTACTTTGTACACTGAGTTCCTGTTAGAATTTAAAAACAGAATTTTCATTATTTATTTTGCTAGGCTCAGTTTTTTATTTGTTCTTTTAAATTTGCAAAATGTCATTGATTAACTGCCTTGTCTCTGGTTATGGGACTGAAATAGGGGTTATGATAGTTAAGGGAGACTTTGCTTATCAATGTTAGATTTTTTTTTACAAAAGAATATTTTCATTTACTTGTGTAATCAAAATTAAAATTATATGTATATCTCAAAAATTTTTCTATGCCGAGGAGTATAGGTGTTTAATGTTGGAGTGAGATGTTTAATGATGACTGAGAGGTGTAGTTGGAGTTTAGATAAGAGGTATTAGCTAAGATAGCCCTAGCTGCTTAACAAACCGAATCTCAGTGACTTAGTGTAATAAAAGTTTCTCTTGAGCTTGATTGAAAGTCTAGTGCAGATATTCCTGGTTAGGCAGCTCTCCTCCAAGTAGTGACTCAGGGACTGAGGCACCTTACCTGTTGTAGCTCTGCCTCTTTAGTATGTGGCATTCAAGGTTGCCATCCCTCAAGCTATGTGTGGGAGAAAGTACAGAGGATCACATGTGGGAGATTTTTAGCGATCCATGCCTAGAAATGGCATACATTACTAGGGCTCACCTTCAGTTGACTAGAACTCCATCACTTGGCTGCCACCTGGCCACACCTAACTCATGGGAGGCGGGGAAATATAGAGTACTCCCAGGAAGAAAAGAAAGAAATGGTAGTAAGCTAGCCATCTCTAACAGTGAGCAAAGAAACAACTCTTTAAATACCAAACAGAAAATGGAATCTATTAGAAGAACTTGAAAGAGCTCACAGAATGAATGTAGACCAGAGAATTAGCAGGAACCATGAGAGTGCTGGGTGGGGTCCAGGGAACAAGAAAGACCAATTATCTGGCCTAGGTGCCGTGAATTGTCAGCCTTCTAGTCACTCTGGGTAAGATTCCAATTCCTGGTTGGGGTAGGACAGAGGGGTAGATGAGCCCCAAACAGCTTAGCCCGAGAAGCTACCCATCTCTGAGCTACCAGACAGTGGCAGGGCTGACGGTCCAGTGGTTTTTACCATCTCTTTCAGAATGAAATCCAAACCACTACTGTGACTTTCAGCTACCTGTCTGACCCGTCTCCTATCTCCCTCTCTCTCTCTCTCGTTCTGCTCCAAAACTCCCATCTTTGCTCTTTGTGTTTGCCAAGCAGTCTCATCTCAGCAACTTTAATACTATTGTTTGTTCTGCTCTTTCCCCTAATATTTGCATGCTCACTCTCTCAGTCTCTTCAAAACTCTGCTCAAATATCTCTTTAATTGCAATGTCTTTCTTGACCACCTTATGTAATATAGCACCCCTAATCATAACCATTGCCCTCTATCCCATTTATCCTGTTTTATTTTCTTTATAGCACTTATCACCACTTAACATCTGTTCATTTTCTGTCTTCTTCTCTATTCTAATAGAATTTAAGCAACATGAGAGCAGAGACTTTGTTTTCTTGCCAAAAACCAGACACTGGGTAAGTGTCAAAGCACGCATTAGAATCCAGGTTTCCATCTTCCTGTTAGTAGATGGCAGCAAATCAACCTTAGAGCTAGCATGGCCCTAAACTAAAGTAACCTGAGGCATTTAAGAATACCAACTTTTATCTTTTTTGCGTAATCCAACTCAGATTGTCAATCCTTATTCTTTCTAGCTCATGGACACTTTTGTCATGGATATAATATTTATCACTGACCATGGGTAATGCACTTTTAAAATTGGTCTATGTTGCTTGTAAAACATCATGTTAACTATTGTAGTTCTGGAGTTCTTAAAGATTGTGCAAATAAAGAGACACATGCCTGTGCACTTGTAAAGGAGACCCATACGTGATCAGGGCACTGCTGAGTTCTGACTGGCTAATTTCTCTCTGTCTGGTTGATCCACATATCAGTTTATGGTCAATACTCACAAGCATGTAGGTGAGCTGTCTTACCTGTTCTTGCTGTCAAGCGATGTCCTTTAGGCTTTACCAACTGCTGTACCTGTGGTCATTTATTTATATTGGGCTTTGGCAAGTATAATTACTAGAAAACACCCTGTTTTCCTTGCCTAAATTCCAAAGCATTTGATAGATAATCAAAGGAATGGCAGATAGAGATCAAGATAAAGCTAATATCAGAGAATGTGGCTTAGTTAGAGGACAGCAATGTGCTTTCTAATACCAAATCTCAGAAATAGAGAGATTTATATACCCAGTCATGATCTCTGAAGAACTAACTACGTGAGAACCTACCTTGTATACTTAGCAATAGAGGGAAAATAGTAGAACAGGGAAGAGCAATAGAGGGAAGCTAGCCAGAAAGGAGTGTTACACTAATAGATGTCCTTCCATATGGACAGAAACACCTGGAATGAGAAACTAGTGCCCCAGCTAAGAATTTTAAATAAATTGCTATCATGTATTTTAAGATACTTTACAGATAAAAACTCTTAAAAAGCTAAAAAGATGTGATTCTTTATATAGTAAAGTTTATTCATATACCCTTGTATAGATAAAGCAGGAAAATGTTCACACACTGAGTGTTCGCAAGCTAGGCTGGGAGAATGTTGATTGTGTCTGGTGATGCTCTTACACAGGTGAGGGCTGAGGCAAGCACCTAATATGCTTTACTGTTGAGTTGCCCCCAGTAGCAGCATCCAAATACACCTTAGATATCAGAAGAACAAAATTAAGAAAAATTAATTTATAGTTCTACCATAAATCTGTATCTCAGACCAAATTGGTTAATCTAAAATGAACTATAAAGATCTTTTAGAAAATTTGCACCAAATAGCTGTCTTGCTGTAGAAAATCATGTCTAACATAGTGCCTAGTACATAACTGGAACTCAATAAATACATGTTGGATGAATGAACCCTGACTTTGAACTTCAGTGTGAAATCAGCTGAAAGTCAATGATGGTTGAAGTTTTATAATTTTGAAATTCGTCTGAAATAGAAATTTCATGGGTATAAATGCTAATGAATGCAAACTAGAAATGACAGAGAGGGGAATGTAAGCTTTTAAAAATTACTTTCCACTAAACCTAATTGGCTGGAGTACCCAAAGCTCCTCGTTTTCTCTGTAAAACAGACTGATGCCTAAGGCAAATTAACCACTTCTCATAGCTGGCTGTCTAATGATACCCATCATTTTGAATTGCATTTTTACTAAGGGTCAGTTGTAATTATTCACAAACCTTTTTATCCTAGTTGCACTTATTATATGACATAATTAAATATTACCAAAGCTGATGAAATGAGTGCAAAAGTAAAAGACCTGTTCCTCTGAAAATAAAGGTGAATGTTTAGGGAAGACTTCACAAGAGGAGAGCCCCTAAAAGAATCACTAGAAAGTATGATCCCTGCTCACAGGTAGTTTACAGCCTTGTAGAGTAGCTGAGATATATAACAAAATAACTAATGTAGGGTGGTAAATGCCATAGGACAAGATTACATGAAGATCCTAGAATTTCAGAGGAAGAAAATTACTTTTGGCTCACAGAATCATTGACAGCTACATGGAGAAGGTGATATATGAGTTAGTCTCTGAAGACTGTAAAGTTAGGATGTGCAGAGATCATTCATTCCTAGTGAAAAAAAGGATGAGGGGTAAGGACAGTGTTGGCTGGAGTACCGGGTTCATGAAGGGGAAGAGAGGAAGGTAAAGCTAAAAGATAACTGGGTTTCAAATAGGATGGGGCCCTAACCTTCAGGCTTATGAAATGTCTGGTCACTGTGAAAATAAGATTTATTCTTCTCATCAACAACAAACTTGAGGGGAGGGTATAGCTCAAGTGGTATTGTGCATGCTTAGCATACGCAAGGTCCTGGGTTCAATCCCCAGTACCTCCTCTGAAAATAAATAAAATAAATAAACCTAACTACTTTCCCCCTAAAAAAGTAAAAAACAAACAAACAAAAAACAAAACAAACCAACAAAAAAACCCCCAAAACAATGAATTTAAGTGGTCTCTATTTTACCTACAAAATGAGAACTTTATATTAGGGTATTATAATCTGTATAATTTTTAAATTCATGGTTTCAGGGTTTGTTTCTTAACTCTCTAATGGCTTATAAGCTCCTTTTAACCTGAGCTATTTTATATTACTTTTGTTTAGCAATGCATACCATTAATTTTCTGCTAAGGACATAGCTATTCAATTAATTCTTGGTGAAATATTGTATAATTAGTGATTATGTTTTAAAGACCTCTTGGTTCTTTTTTTAAGGACCACATAAAATACTAACAAATTGTATTATAAGGTCACAAACTTGCTTACCACTTTATGCTTCAAAAACATGTTTTCAAAGTTTGCAACATAAGCAAAATCATATGTGACTTCACAGCTGTGTTATAACAATTGATACTTAATGTATTCAGATTTAGTAGGAAAAAAATTCTACCCATTGCCTTCATTTGTTTGATACACTTCCTGTTAGTGCACTGTGACTGCTTGAGAGTAGAGTAAGACATCATAAAAATCTAAGATATTATTCATAATTATATTCCTATAAGGAACTTAAATGTCACTTTAACTGCTTGTCAGAAAAAGGGACTACCAGTTCCTAAAATAAAAATCTTTAGCCTAAGAGAAACAAAATTTAATAGTTATAAATCTTAGCCTTCAGATAAAACTAGTTTGAGGACCTGCTTCACTTCTTCAAAAGTGTAGTTTTTTTTCCCTTTAAGTGAAAAGTGAAAGTACCAGTTCAAAACAAAGATGATGGTGAAATAAAGGAAATTATTATTTTGGTAGCACCTCTTTGATAGGTGGCCTTTTTCCTCTTTAAAAATCTCAATTTGGATATATATTTGTATTCCCTTTCATTGGTTTCCTCACTTATAAAATGAGAAACATTATAAAACCCCAAGGCTCTTTCCATTAATGGTTAACAATTTAATTTTCAGTTAGTTGCTAGTCTCTGTTTCAGCTAAAGTGAAACTGCTTAAACAGAAAACAGGGATTTTTTTTTTTTTTTTTTTGATATGGTCATTTTCCAGGACATTATTCTTCATTTTGGAACTTCAGAAGTTAGATTTTATTTTCAGCACATTTAATGAAAATCAGTTTGAGAAATTATGTATACTAATACAACTCACAAAAAGTTTTAGAAAATATAATGTCAGTTTAATGCTAGGATATAATAATTTTACTAGCAAGCATATCAAAACACCAAGGGGTTATCATATTCCATCCTTGCTATACAAAGGGGTATGAACATATATACACACTACAGTTCACACAATGCAAATATAAACTAGGATTTATCAGGGGGAAAATTTAGAAATGGAGAATTAGCAGAGCACACAAATCCTTTAAGCCCTTATCCCACAAAGAGTCATACTTATTAGGGCATAGCTGGACTGTTATGGGGAAGGGCTTCTGGAGGGGGGTCGTGCTTATATAATGTGTAAGTTGTTTGTGGGGAGAGGGAGACATGGGAATAAAAGGCAAGACTGAGAACTCTGCCAGGAAATTAGGAACAATTAGTAGAATGGAAATTCTAGAAGTGAAAACTACAATAACAAAAATAATACATTTGATGATTTTAGTAGCAGTTTAGTCATAGTTGAAAACAGGATTAGCGTACTAAATGATAGATTGGAAGAAATATCCAAAAGAAGCACAGATAGGACACAATGAAAAGTTCTAATTCATGAAAACTTAGAATCTCAGAAGAATAGAAGAGAGACCATGGACAGAAGTAATATTTGAACAGAGTATGGCTGAGAATTTCTCAAAAATGATGAAAGACATCAATGTGTAGATTGAAGAAGCCACACAGATTCCAACGAGGTTAAGACTCCCAAGCACATGTGGGTAAAAATTCTGAAAACTAGAGAGAACAACAATATCCTAAAGACAGCTGAGGTTGCTGGTGGGAAACAATCCAGATTACCTTTAGAAAAGCAACATTGCACCAATAGCTGATTTAGCTGAAACAATGGACAACAGAAAACAGTGGAATGATATTTTTTGTGTTGAGAGAAAATACCTGCCAATCTAAAATTTCATACCCTGAAAAAATATTATTTAAGAATGGATATATAAAAGACTTTTTAAGAAAAAAGTAGTGTGAATTTGCCACCAGAAAACTTACACTAAAGGAAATACTAAAAGAAATTTTTCAGGGAGAAGGAAAGTGATTCCAGATGGAATGTTGGGGATGGAGGTGGGAATGAAGCACAATAATAATAAAAAAATCAATATCTACATGAATCTAAATGAATTGTGACAGTTTGAAAGTATAATAAAATTATGGCTATGGGATTTTAAAACATTCATAGAATTAAAATATACAATTACAATAGCATGTAAGTTGAAATTAAAATGATTTATGGTCCTTGTGTTGTCTTGGAAGAGATAAAAATACCAATTTATGTTAGACATTAATTACTCAAGGATGCATGCTGTAATCTCTAGGATAATCACTAAAAGAGACAGACTCGCAGACATAGTAAACAATCTTATGGTTATTGGGGAGAGGGGTGGGAAGGGATAAATTTGGGAGTTTGAGATTTGCAAATGTTAACTACTATAGACAAAAACCAAATTTGTGCTGTATAGCTCAGGGAACTATATTCAATATCTTGTAATAACCTTTAATGAAAAAATATGAAAATGAATATATGTATATATATGCATGACTGAGACGTTGTGCTGTACACCAGAAATTGACACATTGTAACTGACTATACTTCAATTAAAAAAAAGAATAGGAGAATATAAATACCAAGCTAGTAGAGGGGGAAAACAGAATAATAATAAATATTCAATCTAAAATAAATCAAGAAAGGAGAGAAAAAGGAACATAGAATAGGTAGTACAAATAGAAAGCACATAATAAGATGGAAGATTTAACCCCAAATATATGGTAGTTGTATTGGTAATTATATTAAGTTTAAATGGACTATGTGCTCCATTTAAATTGTCAGAGTTGACTTAAAAAAATCTTTATGCTGCTTCTAAGAGATACATCTAAAATATGAGGGTACAGAAAGCCTAAAAGTAAAAATGCAAAAAGATATAACATGCAAACACTAGTCAAAGGCGAGGTGGTATTGCTTTATTAATATCAAAGCAAAGCTTTATTGGTATCAAAGTATACTTAGGCAGAAACAATTACTTACAGATAAAAGAGACATTTCATTATGATTAAAAGTTAAAATTTACAGGACAATATATTTATTCTAAATTTATTTATACCAAATAACATAGCTTTGAAATATATAAATCAATTATTAATAGAACTATGAAGAAAGACAAATTCATAATTATAGTATGAAATTTTAACAGATCCCTCTCAGTAGCTGATAGAGCAAGCAGACACAACATATTATTAAAGATAAAAATTTAATATAGAAAAATCTGTTGCTTTTCTATACATGAACAATGAACTATCAGAAAGGAAAATTAAGAAATAATCCCATTTACAATCATATCCAAAAGAATAAAATACCTACAAATGAATCTTAACTAAGGAGGTGAAAGACCTGTACTCAGAAACTCTAAGACACTGATGAAAGAAATTGAAAACAACACAAACAGATGGAAAGATATGCTGTGTTCTTGACTGGAAGAATTAATATTGTTAAAATGACCATACTACCCAAGGCAATCTACAGATTGAATGCAATCCCTATGAAAATACCAGTGGCATTTTTCACAGAACTAGGAAAAATAATTCTGAAGTTTGTATGGAAGCACAAAAGACCCTGAATAGCCAAAGCAATCCTAAGAAATAATAACAAAACTGGAGGCATCATGTGCACTGATTTCAAGCTGTACTACAAAGCTACAGTAATCAAAATAGTATGGTCCTGGCATAAAAACAGACACACAGATCAATGGAACACAATTGAGAGCTCAGAAATGAACCAACACTTTTATGGTCAATTAATCTATGACACAATAGGCAAAAATATACAATTGGGAAAGACAACCTCTTCGATAAATGGTGTTGGGAAAACTGGACAAAAATGCAAAAAAAAATTGGACTACTTTCTCACACCATATAAAAAAATAAACTCAAAATGGATTAAAGAACCATAAATCTTATGTGACACCACAAATCTTCTAGAAGAAAACATAGGCAGTATGCTCTTTGATATCAATCTTAGCAGTATTTTTTGGATATATCTCCTCAGGCAAGAGAAACAAAAGCAAAAATAGACAAATGAGACTACATCAAACTAAAACACACAGCAAGGGAAACTATCAACAAAATGAAATGGGAGAAGATATCTGCTAATGCTATATCCAATAAGGGGTTAATGTTCAAACTATACAAAGAACTCACACAACTCAACATCAGAAGAACTTACTTAAAAAGTGGGCAGAGTATCTGAATAGACATTTTTTCCAAAGAAGACATTCAGATGGCCAACAGGCACATGAAAGATGCTCAACATCACTCATCATCAGGGAAATGCAAATCAAAACCACAATGACATATCACCTCACACCTGTCAGAATAGCTAGTATCAAAAAGCCAACAAATGACAAGCATTGGTAAGGATGTGGAGGGAAGGGAACACTTGTACACTGTTGGTGGGGATGTAAATTGGTGCAACCACTATGGAAAACAGTATGGAGGTTCCTCAAAAAATTAAAAATAGAATTATTACATGATCCAGCAATTTCACTTCTGTGTATTTATCTGAAGAAAACGAAACACTAATTTGAAAAGATATCTGCACCCCTATGTTCATTATAGCATTGTTTACAATAGCCAGGATATGGAAGTAACCTAAGTGCCTATTAATAGATGAATGGATAAAGAAGATATGGTGTATATATATATAATGGAATACTACTCAGCCATAAAAAGAATGAAATATTGCCATTTGTGACACTGTGAATGGACTTAGAGGGTATTATGCTAAATGAAATAAGTCAGACAGAGAAAAGACTGATACTGTATAATTTTACTTATATGTGGAATCCAAAAATTAAACAAATGACCAAACAAAACAAAAACAGAGTTATAGATACAGAGAACAAAGAATTGGTTGCCAGAGGAGAGGGGGTTGGTGGGAAGAGAGAAATAGGTAAGGGAGATTAAGAAACACAAGCTTCCAGCTGCAAAATAAATGAGTCACAGGTATGAAGTGTTCAGTGTGGAGAATATAGTCAATAATGATATAATATCTTTGTATGGTGACAGATGGTAACCAGAGTTACTATGGAGATCATCACATGTAATGTAGCAAAATGTATAGAAATATTAAATCACTACATTATATACCAGGAACTAATGTAGTGTTGTAGGTCAGTTACACTTCAACAACAAACAAACAAACTCTTAAAAAAAAAGAGACCAGATTTGTTGTTACCAGAGGCAGAGTGTGGAGGAATTTGATGAAGTTAGCCAAAAGGTACAAACTCCCAGCTATAAGATACATAAGTGCTAGGGATGTAGTGTACAACATGATAAATATAATTGATTCTGCTGTACGTTATATATGAAAGTTGTTAGAAGAGTAAATCCTAAGAGTTCTCATCACAAGGAAAAAAATTTTTTCTTTTCCTTTTATTTTTATCTGTATGAAATAATGGATGTTCATTAAACCTATTGTGGTAATCATTTCATGATGTATGTAAGTCAGACCATATGCACACCTAAAGCTTATACAGTGCTGTATGTTAGTTATATTTCAATAAAACTGGAAGGAAATATTTTGAGATGAATGATAATAATAATGAAAATACTATATACCAACTTTTACTATACCATCAAAATCTTTGCTTAAAGAGAAATACCTAGAATTAAGTTAATATTAGAAAAGGAGAAAGGTAGAAAATAATGAGGTAAGACTGTATCTCATTAGGTAGGAAAATACTTGCTAATTAAAGTCAAAGTTGAAAAGGAAATAATAAAAAGCGTGTATCAGATAGGAAACATCAATAAAGCCAAAGGTTATTTGAAAAGATCACCAAATGATAACCTCTGGCAATTTTTATAAAGACAAAAAAAGGAGAAGACACAAATAACCAATATCAGAAATGAAACAATGGACACAATTTTAGATCTTAAAACAACTTAAAACATCCTGAAAAGATAGTATAAACAAATTAATCCAATGACTTTTTAGAATTTAGGTTAAATATGTCAATTCTTAGAAAAATACAACATACCAAAACTGTCACAAAAAGAATTAGAAATTCCAAGTAGTCGTAACTATTAAATAAATGGCTAATTTAAATCTTACTACAGAGAAAACTACAGGTCCACATGACTTCACCAATAAAGTCTATCAAACAAGGGAGAAATAATACAATCTTCCACAAACTCTTCCAGAGACTAGTAAAGGAGAGAACACTTCCCAGTTTGTTCTTTGAGGCAGCACAATCTTGATACAAAAACCCAACAATCCCACTGTAAGGAAGGAGATTACAGCCCAATTATTCATGAACACAGGAGCAAAATTCCTAAACAAAGCCCAGCTTTTTAATATAAAAAATATAATACATCACAGCCATATTGAGGTCATTTCAGGAGTTCAGAGTTGGCTTGACATCTGGAAATCAATCATTGTCATTCACCACATCAACAGAATAATGGATATGGTCATCTCCATGGTTGTATAAAAATTGTATAATAAAATTTAACATTCATTCCTTGTTAAAAATATGTCTAAGCAAATGGGAATAGGAGATGAGATAAAGGGTGTCCTCAAAAGGAAGGAGGAGGCTTTGGCACTCAGCTCTGGTATCAGTCTATTCTTTCCTGATTCTAACTCAGACCGGCTGCAATTTCTCCTTGCCCAACTCGGAAAGGAGGAAGAAAGTGAGCTACCCAGGTCATCAAGTGGTGTCTCTCCTCACTCTTACAGATAAATCTACTTGGGAAGCCAAGTAATAATCAGAAGGTTGCTTTGTGAGACTCAGAGAATGAATAAGATGATGTTCATAGCCAATATCCATTAATCATGGAAAGCTGATGTATACATCTTTGCATCGATGAGAACACTTGTGTTCCTGAGTAAGAAACACACTTCTGAACTCTGTGGGGACTGTTGGCCTTCTGTTAAAGGAAATGGTTTCTTTAGACTGAGTGTAATTTGAATACTTGGACTATGACTTTACACATGCTAATGTAGTCATTCTCTGATTCATGTTGGCTCTGTTATTCTTCTGTGCCTTTGCTCCTCTCCAGTAATCCAGACATCCCAAAATACTTTGGGTTTCTCAGTGAGCGAGACTGATTTAT
Organism: Camelus dromedarius; assembly: GCF_036321535.1. Lineage (NCBI taxonomy): Eukaryota > Metazoa > Chordata > Mammalia > Artiodactyla > Camelidae > Camelus > Camelus dromedarius. Next base: position 53,005,555 of record NC_087438.1, read on the forward strand.
TCGTATCTATGGTTTGCATGTCCTGTGACATTTTCCTGGAATGACCGTCTCATCCTCACACCACCTCCACTCCTCATCCATCTGGCAAACTTTTATTTCTTCTTCAAAATCCAACAAGTATCTTTCCTCTGTAAAGTCCTCCCTTCTTTATGTTCTCGCTGGATCTTGCCTCTCTTCTGTAGTCGAACTTGTCACACTGTACTAAAATGTTCAGTTCTGTCTCCATGTTAAATTTGATTTTCTTAACAGAAGATTCTGTCTTTGTATTTGTAGTATTTAAACTCAATAAAAGTTTACTAAATGAAGACATAAATGAATTAGTAAATAAGTAAATGATTGAGTGAACCCATCTCAGTAGACTTCTGTCTTTTTATGACCACCATTTGGGTATTCTGCTAAGAACTCATGAACTCATTGTAGCTAGTAATGAAAACTTCTCTGGTTGAGTACATTGAATTTACAATCAATAATTAACTCTAAATTAAATTTATAATTGTTTTTGTAAGACTACTACAATCATGGGCATTCAAAATGCTTACTTCCCAATTGCATGTCATAACCTTAATTTTTAATTTCATCCTGCTTCTGTTAAGGGAACAGAAGGGAGGAGGGGTAGAAGGAATTGAAAAATCTGAGGAATGTTTAAGTAGATATGTAAAAGAGCCTGAAAAAAATATTTAAAAGTAAGATTTAGTTGAGAACCAAGATAGCGTATTAATTGCTAATTAAGTTTAGTAGTTGAATACCAAAGCAAATAAATGAGAGCAGAGTTACCAGGAAAATGGAGAAACTAGTTCTTCCCACTGCTTTCCAGCCCTTTTCACTCACTGCCTGTACAGAAAGTGAAATTGTTTATAGCACACTGGGTGAATGGATGAGGCTGCTTGCTACGGAAGACCAGTGGCCCAGGGCTTCTGGCTGCCCCGGGCTCCACCTGGCTGTGGGAGAGAGCTGAAGAGATCAGGATCTCAGCCGTCCATAACCCCTCTACAGCCGACTGCTGGGGAAACTCTGAAGTTTAAGAAAGGGGAGTAGCATGTACCTTCAAGGATTTATGGTCTTGGCTCTCAGCCTAACCTATTAAACTAAGAAGTGTTCAGAATAAGCAAGAAAGGCATGTACTAGTTAAGTTTCATAGCTAGGATTGTCTAGGCCAGTGATTTCCAAGTCTGGTTGCATATTGGAGTCAGCTGGAAACTTTTAAAACTTCCTACCCTAGTACAATTAAACCAGAGTCTGTGAAAAAGGGTAGAGGGTGGCATCAGTATTTTAAAAAAAATTCCCTATAGGTGATTCTAAAATGTATGTCCAGAATTAAGAGCCACTAATATAATCAGTGACTGATGACTAAATAAATAAATAAATAAATAAATAAATAAATAAATAAATAAATAAATAAATAAAATAAACTATTGGTAAGGAAGCTAACTTCTAACTATGTATGTTTTTTTAAAAAGTACCTTAATTTAATACTTACGCTTAGTGGTTTTTTAGCAGAGAGTTTTTTGTTTTTATTTTTAATATTGTAGAAAAGTATATAAGCCAGTGTTGTACTTACCTCAATCTTAAACTTCATAGCAAATATGACTGCTGAATTGGTCAGGAATGGTAACAGTGGAGGTTTTTAAACAAGCCTTGAAGAGTACATAGAATTTAAAAATAAAGAAAGAGTAGATTAAGGTGGGGGATAAGAACTGTAAATGGAGGAACAGCATGAGTGCAGGGGAGGAGAAAGTGTAAGGAAATTCTGGAGAAGAATGCTTGGAGTCTGAGACAGAGGCCCAATGGCAATTGAAAGGGACAGCCAAAGCCAGCCATTGCTTGAGGGGATATGAGAGCAGTCCAAGGAGACCACCTTTCCAAACCCCTCTAGCAGTTGAAAATGACCATGCACAGGCTCCTTTGATCTCTAGTTCAATGATCATACAGAAGGCCTGATTACAGATAATGTTTATGGTGAGGTGACCACATGCCAGGCACCTTTTCTAAGCACTTCATGTGTGTTAACTAATTTAATCCTCACAGCAACCCCAGGAGGTAGGTTCTATTATGATCCCTGGTTTACAGATGAGGAAACTACAGACACAGCAGGCTGATGTTTTTTGTGAAATCTCTGTATTCATTATTTTTCCTTCATGGCCCTGGCACAGAGTTCCCATGATATGTTGACTAGACAGTGAATTATGTAGTTAAATTAGAAATGTACCATGTGAGGGTAGAGTAGAAGTGGTACTTGGAAATAAGATCAGCTAGGGATCAGAGAGTTACGTATTTTGAACTTATTTTTCTACAGGTATGAGGAATTTCCTGACATTTTTGAGCAGGAGGTGGCATGATAAAATTTTTTAGTAAAGCTGATCTGGAAAGATAAGCAGGATGGATTGAGGGTGGGAGAGAATAGGAGGTAAACATGATACCAGCTAACCTGTTAAGAAGCTAATGAAATGATCTAGGGCGATGTGATAAAAAGGTAGGTCAGGATGGTGATAGTAGTTACAGAGATGGCACAGGTACAAGAGCCATTAGGAAGGTCCTAGTGACTAGACAGTGGCCCTGAGTGACTGGGTGAGCCATGGGGGTCTGGGGGGCAAGCCTGATAGGGAAAGGTTATGAACTTCAGCCCTTTTTATTAACTTTTCAGGATATTGATTCATTCCAGCCTGGGGTGTGTTACTGTATTTGGTATCCTAACTTCAATTTTTAAACTTTATTTTGTATAGTTCCCTATTTTTGATATGGATGGCCCAATTTATCTGTATATTTTAATATCATGTTAATCCTTTACCTTGTAAAAATAGGATATTTACTTATTGTTATAATATGTAATTAATATAATGTTTTTATTATTCATACACATATACTTATTAATCGTGTTGTTATTTACTACAGGTTATCAGACCAGGATGAAGAGGGCAAGACCAAGCAGAAGTGTATCATATCTGACCCCTCCTTTTCCATGGTAACAGTTCAACGTGAAGATAGTGGAATAACCTGGGAGACCAATTCAAGTAGGTCTTCCACTCCTTGGGCCTCGGAAGAAAGTCAGACTTCTGGTGTGTGTAGTCTGGAAGGGTCAACCGTGAATTCCCCTCCAGGGAGTGTTTCCTTTATTGTGGATGGAGTTAAAAGGGTTCGGAAAAGAAAGCCTAAGTCAAAGCATGGCTCTCCATTGTTACGTCGGAAAGGCAACAAGAAAAGAGGCTCTTTTGACTCCCAAGATATCCCAGCAAACAAAAAAAGTAATCCTTTAATTTCAGAAAGCAAGGTGCTAAACACCCAAAAAGAAAAGTCATCTACTGGCATTTATGAAACAATGAGAAAAAAGAAGACCGCCTCAAATACAGCTCCTATTACGGGGGCAATATACAAAGAGTACAAGCCATTAGTGTTAAGGCCCGTATACATAGGAACAGTACAATATAAAATCAAGATGTTTAATTCGGTTAAAGAAGAATTAATTCCTCTACAATTTTATGGGACATTGCCAAAGGGTTATGTTATCAAAGAAATACATTATAGGAAGGGGAAAGATGCATCCATTAGTCTAGAGCCAGATGTGGGCAATCGTGATTCTAATGTAGTTTCCAAAACAGGCAAATTAGTAGTCAAAAGCATAGAAGTTGATAAAGTAAAAGAGCTTGCATCACCCTGGAGAGGTGCACTCTCTGAAGGATCAAAGTCCCTGACCTCCTTCTTCAGTCGTGAAGATCAAAAGAAAACTTACATTGATTCTCCTCTAAGGGCTGCATCTGCCACCAAGCACACACCTTCGTCCTATACAAGTAATGACACAGTGGAACAAGAAACACAGCTCAGCCCTCCACAGTCAGTGCCGCAACCGCCAACTGATGAAGCAAAACCCCGAGAAATGGAGCCTTTCTCTTCAACACCAGATACATCTGCAGCTGCGTTCCTGGAAACAGCAAAGGAAGAATCTGAGGCCAATACACAAGAGACTACAACTGCAGAGTATGACTCTTCAGTCTCACCGTCTTTAGTGGATGAAGTAAAGAAGGAAGCTGTGTTTTCTGCTGACCATTCCATTTCACTGGAGGCAGAGAAGGATTCTCTGGAAACAGGTACACCAGGTCTGGCAGCATCTATCCAGGAAGATTTTGCCCCAGAGAGAGAAGAGCTGGATGTGACTTCACTAGAAAGGGCAGAACCAGTCTCTGAAGAGCTGACCCTTCCTCATCTCAGCGTCAAAGGAGAGAAGGAAGAAAACGTGCCAGAGCCATCCATTTCTCTTTCTGAACCTCTAATGTTAGAGGAACCAGAGAAAGAAGACACAGAAACATCTCTACCAATGGCTGCTACCCCTGAACCTGAAGATTCTAATTTAGTGGAAGAAGAGATCATAGAACTTGATTACCCAGAAAGTCCATCAGCTTCTGAGGAGCCCTTCCTACCACGCTTGGCCCCTGAAGTGGAGCAGGAAGAGGAGACCATTCTACCATTACTGACAACATCAAACCCTGAACATGTTGCTTTGTCTGAAGAAGAAAGGGAGGAAAATGAGTCTGTCTCTACTGATTCTGCTTTTGTATCAGAGTATTCAGTTCCACAGGATTTGAACTATGAACTAGAGAAGCAGGAGGTTGAGTCAGTTTCTCCATCCAATGTAAAAGCTCTATCTGAACATGCAGTTTTATCTGAAGAGAATGATGAACTTGAGCCTTATTCCCCAGCTTCAGCCTCTGTATCTGAACACTCTTTCTCACCATCCACAACTGAGATGACTCCTGAATGCCAGTCCCCCCTGTTTTCAACAGTTACATCGGAACACACAGTCCTATCCGGAGAAGAGGCCTCAGAAAGTGGGCGTGACACACTGGATTCCACATCTGCTGCTGAATTTTCAATTTCATCACAGGCAACAAAAGAGTCACTGAAGAAAACTGACCATAAGACCCCAGTAAAATCAGAAATTGTTTCTGAGCCCATGATTCTGCCAGAAGAAGAGAAGGAAGACACTGGACCATATTCCCCAGGTGAGGCCCCTGTATCTGAACACTCTCTCCCACCATACCCAGCTGAGGTGACTTCTGAATGCCAGGCCCCACCACTTCCAGCCACCCCATCTGAACACGCGGTCCTGTCAGAAGAAGAGAACCTAGGGAATGAGAATTTCACACCAGCATCAACACTGACCTCCCAATACGCAGTTCCACCAAATGTAACCCAGGAATCTCCAACGAAACTAACTGATGACGTCTCTGCATTAAAATCAAAAGGCGTTTCTGAGCACAAGATTCTGTCAGAAGAAGAGAAGGAAGACACTGGATTGTATTTCCCAGAAGTGGCCCCTGTATCTGAATACTCTCTCCCACCATACCCAGCTGAGGTGACTTCTGAATGCCAGGCCCCACCACTTCCAGCCACCCCATCTGAACACGCGGTCCTGTCAGAAGAAGAGAACCTAGGGAATGAGAATTTCACACCAGAATCAACACTGACCTCCCAATATGGAGTTCCACCAAATGTAACCCAGGAATCACCAACGAAACTAATTGATGATGTCTCTGCATTAAAATCAAAAGGCGTTTCTGAGCACAAGATTCTGTCAGAAGAAGAGAAGGAAGACACTGGATTGTATTTCCCAGAAGTGGCCCCTGTATCTGAACACTCTCTCCCACCATACCCAGCTGAGGTGACTTCTGAATGCCAGGCCCCACCACTTTCAGCCACCCCATCTGAACATGTGGTCCTGTCAGAAGAAGACACAGTAGAAATGGAGCGGTACACACCCTCTTCCATCACTGCTTCTGAATTTTCAGTACCACCATATGCAACACCAGAATCACAGGAGGAAGAAATTGTCTGCAGATCCCCTTTAAATCTAGAAGGCGCCTCCTCACCCATGAATTTCTCAGAAGAAGAGCAAGAAGACATTGGACCTTTTTCTCCAGACTCTGCTTTTGTGTCAGAATTCTCATTTCCACCCTATGCAACTCAGGAAACAGAGAAAAGAGAATTTGAGTGTGACTCTCCAATATGTTTAACATCACCATCTGAACACACTATTTTGTCAGATGAAGACACTGAAGAAGCTGAACTTTTTTCTCCAGACTCAGCATCACAAGCTTCAATCCCACCATACAGGATCCAAGAAACAAACAAAAATGAAATTGAGCCTGATTCATTGTTAACTGCAATGTCTGCTTCAGGATATTCCGGCTTCTCAGAAGCAGATGAGGAAGAAATTCCATTAACAGCTTCTACACCTGTACCTGAGTATCTAAGTTCATCACAGGAGCAGAGAGCTGAACCTTCTCCTTTGATGTCTTCACCTGAAGATTTGAGTTGGCTACCTTCAACAAATGAATCAGAGAAAGCAGAAATTAAGCCAGACGCTCAAACAATCTCAACATCTGTATCTGAATATCTCATTTTGTCACAGAAGCAGAGAACTCGAGAATATGTAGAACCTGAGTCTGAAGACTTGATTCTGTCATATTTAAACAGTGAATCAGAGAAAGGGGAAATTAAGACTAGTTCATCAGTAGCTGCAACACCTGTTTCTTCACCTGAACAATCATCTGTGAGAAAGGAAGAAATCAAACCACTTTTGCCTGCATCTCAGTGTTCAGTTTCACCTGATTCAGATCACACAATTAAGAAAGAACAAGAACCCAAAGCATCACTCACTCTAAAAGCTGCCAATGAACAGATGGCTTTATTAAACATTAAAAGTAAGGAAGAAATTGTGCCGGATTCTCAAGAAGCTACAGCACATGTATCACGGGATCAAGAAATGGAGCCTTGGCCTCCAAATGTTCTAGAGTCTGGGATGAAATATTCAGTTCTGCCTGACTTGGTAGATGAGCCAAAGAAGACTGTCAAACCCAACTTAGCTCCAACTGTGGCATCTGAACTAGAGCAGAGAATGTCAGAGAATGAGGCTGAAGTAATAAAACCATATTCGGCTTTAAAAGAAACACTTTTATCTGGACCTGAGATTTTGTCAGCAGTGAAAACGGAAGTGAAACATGATTCTAAAATAACTGGTACACCTAGTGTACTACATTCAGCTTCACCAGGAGTGGAAAAGGAAGTTAAGCATGGACCCCCCATAACAGAGTTTCCAGCTTTGTCAGAAGAAATAAAGAAAGAAATTGAACTCAGTTCTTCAATAACCACAACATCTGTAACTAAGCATGATTCAAGCTTACCCAAATTATCAAAAGAAGAAATCCCAACAGACTTATCTCTTACCACCCCTACTGAACATCCAGTCTTAGCAAAAGTAGGAAAGAGTGAATTAGGAAGTGGCTTGCCACCACTGGTAATATCCACAGATGAGGATTCATTTCTTAAAGAAGAAGGAAAGATAGCAATTAAAGCTAGTTCTTCTCCCACTGAAACTGCTGCCTCCAAACGTCTGGCTTGGTCAGAAGTAGAGAAAGAAATTAAATTTGATTTACCTCAAAACATATGTTCCATGTCAGAGCATTCTACTTTGTCAAAGGTAGAAGCTGAAGAAGTTAAACCTGAGTTGCCAATAACCAAAACAGTGTCTTCTCAGCACTCAGATGTATCTAAGGAAGCAAGGGTGGAAAATGAACAAGGCCTTTCATTTTCTACAGTCCTCGACTCTGAATGTTTGGATTTATCACAGGAAAAAAGGTCTGTGTCTCCCTCAGAGGTGTCAAGACCTGAACACGTGCTTTCACTCAACCTAGGTGGTGAGATAAAGAAAAGAGAAACTGAACTTACTTCCTCAGAGAACGTGTCACCTGAACCCAAATGTATAGTTCCAAAAGGCAAAAATGAGGACATGGCAAGTTCTTCTCCTGAGCTGGAACATTTAGCATCAGAAGCTTTAGTTCCAGCATTACCAACCCTCAGTGATGATAAGAACAAACAGGCAAGAGAGACATCTTCCATAGTTCAAGAAGATTTCCTATCAGAAAAACAAGATCTTGCTCTGACAGTTCTCTCTTTGGAAACTGAGAAGGAAGACAAGCTACATCAAGTATTAGAATTACCAAATACTGGCTCAGAATTCACTAGTGGTAGGGAAAGGGGATCTGTAGATACAAAACAAATAAAACCTCCCATAACTGAAACAGTGGATTCTGTCTTAGAAAAGGGCCTAGCTGAGCTTAGGAGCAGAGGAGAAGGTGAAGAAGAAAACAGGGAACTTCACGTGACAACTACAGTGCCTGAAATTTTAGAGGTTCCATCATGCCTTAGTAAAGAACCTCACATTCAAGAAGTTAAATCTTTCTCTCCTAAGGTAGTCAGCTTAGGGTCAAAAGAATTATTTTCCTCTCTAGTTGAAGGAGACAACCCAGAAGAACTTCAGTCATATACTTTTTCTTTAAAAGGACTATCAGAGGAGTTGAGCCACTCAGCTGACTTTAAAAAGGGGGAAAAACAAGAAGAAATAAGCCCATTACTGCCAACAGGAAATTTGAAGGCACAAGTGACAGGAGATACTGTAACTAAACCAAATGAAGAAACTGACCAACCAAAATCACTTCATGTACCCCAGAGCACAACAGAACCATCAGAGATCACTTCTTCTGACCTCCTTGTGGAACAAGAGAAGCCTGAAAAAACACTTCATTCAGATCAAGCTGTTAAATTACCTGATGTAGCCAGGTCTTTTGCAGATAAACAAGATCTGGGTATGAAACAATTTTCATTTAAGAATGAAAATTTGCCATTGGAAGAATCAAAATCATTTATGACAACTGAGCCTACAGATATTAAAGAAACACACATGAAAAAGGACCTTATTTCTCCAGAGGATGAAAACTGGATGCTAAAAAAGCCAGAAAGAGATTTGGTAAGTCATCATGAAGAAATAGCCCAAGGACCTGCAGAGCTGGGTTCCTCTGGCAGCAGTGATCTGGTGACAGAGCAGCTCAAGGCTGCTCTTTTGGATAAAGGCCATGCAACTGAAATCAGAAAGCACGTTCTGCCACATTCTGCGAAAGACTCTCCTCTATCGTTGGAAGAACCAGTGTCTACTCTCAATAGCTCCAGTGATAATGTAGAGACCTTATCAACTAAAATGTATTCTTCTGAAGACATAAAGCTGGCCCCCACAGCAAAATCTTTAGTTCCAGCCGGAAATGTGGAGGGAAATGAAGCAGAGGGGAAGCAGATCCTTTCTTCTGTGGGGAATGAAATTTTATCAGAGAAAGCAAACACAGAATTTTCCAGGCCTTGCAAAGAAGACAGCCTGGAAGAAATGAAACAGCCACCTGAAAGAATCCTCCAGAAACCAGTGTCTGGTCCATCAATGGAACAGGTCAAATCAGAAACGATTCCCTCTCTTGCCAAAGCAGCCCATTTCCTGGCAGAAGGTGCAGAACCTGCATTGGGCAATGAAAAAGAGGCACACAGGAGTCCATCTCCTTTATCTGTGGAGAAGCCATTAGAAGAACCAAAAGTGGTTCAGTCCAAGGTTGTAGATGATGCTAATGAGGGAGGGAAACCAGCAGCTGAAGTGCAGGTGCCCACACAAATAAAACCCCTCTCCTCAACCCAAGATGAAGCTGCTCAACCCCCAGAGTCACCTGAGGTGACACAAAAGCTGCCCAAGCAGCAGAAGGCAGGGGAGCCAGGCCTTTCTGAGGAAAAGGGAAAGAAGGGAATTTCAGCTTTCACATCGTGGGTGTCCAGTTTGTTTTCTCGATCAAGCACTCCAGATAACAAAGTTGCTGAAAAAGAAGATGTGGAAGCTCAGCCAAGTCCGCCTGTAGAAAAAGCAGTGACTGTGATCAAGCCAAGAGATACAGTTCCAGCTGACGTTCATGCAACTGAGAAACCAGCTGATCAGCTAGTACCAGAGGCCAAACCTAAAACTGCTGAAGAATCCAGGGGTACTTTAGTTAAATCTTATGGGAAGGAAGAAGTCCTAGACTACCCAGAGGAAATGGACCTAAACTCAGTAGTTACTTCCACTGATGGTGAGGGACATCTTGGAATTCCATCTTATTCTCCGATGGCTGAGAAATCCATTATGGAAGAAGCCAGAAATGCTGTTCCTCTTCATGTCACTGATAGTAAGAGAGCCCAGAAGCCAGAAATCTCCCCTCCATCTAAGTGGAATATTTCTATTTTTAAGAAAGAGCCAAGAAGTGATCAAAAAGAAAAATCACTCTCTTCATTTGATGCAGTAGACAAGGTGCCACAACAGCCAAAATCAGCTTCATCTAGCTTTGCAAGTCAAAATATCATGAAGGCATCAGAGAGGCCAGAGCCAATAATTTTGCCAGTAGAAGAATCTAAAGGCAGTTTAATTGATCTTGGTGAAGACAGACTACCAAGACCTACTTCTTTGAAAATGTCTGAAGAGGAAATAAAACTCAGGTCTGTTAGCCCAACTGAGGAGAAAGATAACTTGGAAACCAGATCACATACCTTGGCAGAAAAGAAGATGCTGGCAGAAAAACGAGAAACTGTAGCCCCATTAGAGCTTAGAGATAATAATGAAATAGAGAAGGCTCACGTTACACGTGGATCTAGCCCTGTTCAATTGGAAGAATCAAAAGCTCCTGCTGTGCTTCAGGAGGTCTATCAAAATGAAGACCACAAAGAAAGATACAAGATTACTGAGGAGGAGAAAGAAGAAGAAAAAGAAAAGCAGTCACATGTACTTTTGGAAGGAAAGAAACAGCAGGAAATTCAGCCTCATTCTGTGAATATAGCTGGGCATGTGCCTGAAGAATCAGATATCTCTTTCAGTCTTTCTTTGGGTGAAACTCGACCATTTTCATTAGTTAAGACTACAGCAGTTACTGAAAAATCAGAAGGCATGCTCCCAGAGGCTTACCCAGAAATAAGGGAAATAAAGGCAGTAGGAACCCAATCACATCCATTAGAAGAACGTAAAGTTTCAGTGGAGAAGACCAAGACTTTCCTTCCAGTGGAGCTTCCTTGTGATGAAACAGATGATCACTCTTTACCCAAGGAAGAGAATCTGGCATTGGAAAAGTCAAGCAGGGATGTGGTGAGACACAATGAAGAAAAGGGACAGGTCACAGTGTCAGATATGCCACAAGGTTCTTCAGTAGATACCACAAAAGAAAGTGTGAAAAAAGGATCTCCATCTGAAGACTCTCAAAAGACTTTAGATCGGCCTTTTAGTGAAACAAAGAGCTTAGAAACACCACTGTACTTGCTGTCATCTGTGAAACCACAAACACTTGTTTCAGGAGTGTCTCCAGAAATTAGTACAGTGAAAAAACAAGAAATACCATGGTCAGAACTGACTCCAGATAGGCATACAGTCCATACTACTCAAACATCTAAAGATCAAACATCTGAAATGTCTGAACAATCTGTTCTTGTTTCAAAGCACCACTTGGAGGCTGTGGAAGATGCCCATGTAAATGAACCACACTCTCCAGCAAGCAGCAACTATGCTCAATTTATAACTAATGCATCAACAATCAGCACTGATAAGATGGTTTCCAAGGAGCCTGAAGACACATATGTAAAAGATGAAAAGTTTACAATGACTAGCAAGCCAGCTGGGCTTTCAGAAGATCAAAAGAGTGCCTTCAGTATCATTTCTGAAGGTTGTGAGATATTGAATATTCATGCTCCTGCATTTATTTCTTCAGTTGATCAGGAAGAAAGTGAACAAATGCAAGATAAGTTAGAATATTTGGAAGAGAAGTCCTCATTTAAACCTATATCCCTCCATGACAAGAGTGAGGTGGTTGATTTCCATAAAACATTGAAGAGCATGTTAGAAGATTCTGATAAAAAAGTTACACCATTGAAAGAAAACAAACAAAAGGAAATTCATACAACAAAAGAGGAGATAGCCACAGATTTAGAGACTAGTAATTTAGCCTTTAATCAGCCCACAATTCCCAGTGAAGAGGATTATTTTGAAAAGTATACATTGATTGATTATAACATCTCCCCAGACCCAGAAAAACAGAAAGCTCCATGGAAATTAAATGTTGAAGCAGACCTGTCAAAGGAAGTTCCAGAAGAAACTGCCTCTTTCCCAGAACGTTCAGAGGAAAGTGCCCTAGATCATGAATATGACTTGGTGAAATTAGATGAAAGTTTTTATGGACTAGAAAAGGACTACAACAAATTATCTGACCCAGAGACCCAAAAGTCTCTGGTTATTCAAACATCAGCTGACAGAGATGCTCCAAAGACCATAAACAGAGATACAGACTCCAAGTCACCTGGGATGCCTCTATTTGATGCAGAAGGAGTTTTGTCACGAACTCAGATATTTCCTACCACTGCTAAAGCCATTAATCCTGAACTTCTGGAGGAGCCACCTGCACTTTCATTTTTATACAAAGATCTGTATGAAGAAGCAGTTGGAGAGGAAAAGAAAGAAGGGGAGACAGCTTCTGAAGGTGACAGTGTGAATTCTGAGGCATCATTCCCAAGCAGAAGTTCTGACACTGATGATGAAACAGGAATATATTTTGAGAAGTACGTACTCAGAGATGACATCCTCCATGATATATCTGTAACTGAAAAGGACCAAAGCCAAGGTCTAGAAGAAAAACCAGTTGGTAAGGATGATTCACAGCAACCAATAATTGCAGAAGGGGAAATTTGGGAGAGGTTTGGAATGACTTTGGGGAAGAAGAGTCTAGAAGAGGATCAGAAAGCTGCGTACAGGGAGAGAGAATCAGTAGGCCACATGGAGAGAGAATCAGTAGGCCACATGGAGACCCTTGACAATGTATCTATGCAGAGGAAAGCTCCCATCACCGAGGAAGTCAGGATGGTTACCCAGAAAATAAGCTATGCTATTCCCTTTGAAGACACCCATCACGTCCTAGAGAGAGTAGATGAAACTAGTGGTCAGAGTAATGAAGCAGCAAATGCAAATCTAGAGGTCAGTCTGAATGTCCCAGTACAAGTGTCCTTCCCAGAGGAAGAATTTGCATCTGGTGCAACTTGTGTTCAAGAAACACTGCAAGAAGAACCTCCAGTAATAGTCCCACCTGAGCCAAGAGAAGACATGCTCCGCAATAGCCCTGTTCAGGATGAGTATGAATTTGCTGAATCCCTGAATTACGAGGTGGTTACTCAAGCTACTTTATCAGAAGACCTGTATTCAGAATCCACCCCTGAAGATGTGTTATCTCAAGGAAAGGAATCGTTTGAACATGTCAGTGAAAATGAATTTGTGAGTGAGGTGGAACAAAGTATGTCTGCTGAACAGAGAGAGTTGGGCAGAGAGATGACAGAACAAGACCAGTTATTGTCAGAGTTGGTAATCGAGAAGGACCAGAAGGAACTGAAAAAGTCCCAGATTGACACATATTGCTACACTTGTAAAAGCCCAATTTCTGCCGTTGACAAGATGTTTGGCACCCACAAAGACCATGAGGTTTCAACACTTGATACAGCTATAAGTGCTGTAAAGGTAAATAGATTTTAAAGCATGTGAGTGCATAATAATATATAGACATTTAATTTGTTTTCTCATTTTCTAAATTTTAAAAATGACCAATATTTGATATATTCATCTTTAGATATAATAGTTTAAAAAAAACCCTAAGAATATTTCCCTAGTTACTTAGTTAAGATCAGTGTGACAAACACTTATTGGATGCCTACTATGTGCCAGGTATTCTTCTAGATTCTGGGGATACCAGAATAAATAACACAGGGGCACTGCCTTTGAGGTATCTTATCTTATGTCAGTGGCCCTTAACATTGTCCCAAAAAGGCAAGTAATTTTAAATTAAAACATAGGCATTTGAGCATAAACACAATTTATTTTCTGTTATCTGCAATATCATCCTTTAACATATATCCTTATGTATGTGATTATAAATACTCCACTTCCCCAGGGATACTATTGGAAATCTAGCATTTAGTCTTTAAGATTCTCATCTACCTTTCAGTGGCCTTCTAACCAGGACCCCAACTCTTATCTCATCAGTCTCTTGGCAATACAGTAGCCAGAATGATCTAAAATTGCCAGTAATAACAATTGAGCCCTTACTATGGGCCAGGCAAGGTGTTAAATTCTTTATATTCAAGATATCTTTTAATCCTCACAACAACCATGCCATGGTCATCAATTTGCAGATTACAAAATGGGCTCAGAGAGTTTAAGTCCAAGGTCATAGAAAACAGAACTAGGATTGGTACCCAGATCTGCCTGATGCCAAAGCTCATACTCTTGACTGTATATCCATGTTACTCTGCTCAGTGCCTTCCTAATGGTAGCAATTTTCAATATAATTATTCAGTTAGGTCACTGTTAACTAATTGTCAGGCTCATTTTGATTCAATAAGATAACTTATTAGAACCTTGGCTTTTAATTTTTTTTTCTAGAAAAGTAATCCTTCTCAACTTGGTTCCGTTTCTCCAGGGTGAAAATTTTTTTTAATAGACTTTATTCTTTTAGAGTGGTTTCAGGTTCACAACAGAATTGAGCAGAAAATGCAGAGTTCCCACATAGCCCTCCCCACTCACATATATATCCTCCCCTATTCTCAGCATCCCTCATCAGTGTGGCATATTTGGTACAATCAATGAACCAACATGGGCACATTATTATCAACCAAAGTCCATGGTTTACAATAGGGTTCACTCTTGATGTTGTACATTCTATGGGTTTTGACAAATGCATAATGACATGTAGCCACCACTACAGTATCATACAGAATAATTTCATTGCCCTAAAAATCCCTTGTGCTCCATCTATTCATTCCTCCCTCCCACCCTCTCCCCAAACTCCTGGCAACCACGATCTTTTTATTGTTTCTATAGCTGTGCCTTTTCCAAAATGTCATTTGGTTGGAATCATACAGGTATGGTTTGTAGCCTTTTCAGAGTGGCTTCTTTCATTTAGTAATATGTCTTTTAAGTTTCTTCTATGTCTTTCATGGCTTGATAAATTTTCTTTTACTGCACATGTGTTTTTAAATTTACATATATGTACTGTTCATTGCTTCTAAGAATGTTTAGAGCTTTAGCTGTTTAAACTTACATAGTTATCAAAGGAATAAAGCCAACCACAAAATAAGAATTAACTCAAAAAGATACATACACCCTGCTATTAACAGCAACATTATTTATAATTGCCAAGATATAGAAGAATCCTAAGTGCACATCAGTAGTTGAATAGATAATGGAGATGCAGTATATGTAATGGAATACAACTCAACCATAAAAAAGGCTATTTTACCATTTGCAGCCCTTCATTCACTTTTTTTTCCACTTCAAAAACCAGAATTTTATAACTGGCAGAGACATTTTCATTACATCAAGAACAACAAAATACCTAGAAATAAATTTAACCAAGGAGGCTACCTATACTCTGAAAACCGAAATGACACAGAGAAATGGAAAGATTTCTTGTGCTCTTCGATTGGAAGAATCAACACTATCAAAATGGCCACACTACCCAAAGAAATCCACAGAGCCAATGCAACCCCCATCAAAATACTCACGACATTCCTCACAGAACTAGAACAAACAGTTCCAAAATTTATAAGGAACCACAAAAGACCCTGAACAGCCAAAACAATCTTCTGTAGGTCTCTCTCTCTTTTTTTTTTCTTTCTTCTTTTTGTTCTCTTTTCATATGATTTGATGACTAGAGAAGGTCCTTTAACATTTGTTGTAAAGCTGGTTTGGTGTTGCTGAAATCTTTTAGCTTTTGTTTATCTGTGAAGCTTTTGATTGCTCCATCAAGTCTGAATGAGAGCCTTGCTGGATAGAGTATTCTTGGTTGTAAGTTCCCCCTTTCATCACTTTAAATATATCGAGCCACTCCCTTCTGGCCTGTAAGGTTTCTGCTGAAAAATCAGCTGATAACCTTATGGGAGTTCCCTTGTATGTTATTCGTTGCTGTTCTCTTGCTAATTTTAATATTTTCTCCTTATCCTTAATTGTTGTCAATTAGATGACAATGTGCTTTGGTGTGTTCCTCTTTGGGTTGATTCTGTGTGGTACTCCCAGTGTTTCCAAGACTTGGATGACTGTTTCCTTTACCAAGTTGGGCAAGTTTTCAGTTATTATTTCTCCAAAAGTTTTCTCAGGTCCTTTCTCCCGCTCTTCTCTTTCTGGGACCCCTATAATGCAAATATTAGAGCACTTCATGTTGTCCCAGAGTTCTCTTAAACTAGCCTCATTTCTTTTCATTCTTTTTTCTGTTCTAAAGTAGTGATTTCTGCTAATCTGTCTTCTAGCTCACTGATCTGTTCTTCTGCCTCATTTAGTCTATTCTTGGTTCCTTCTAGTGTATTGTTCATCTCAGTGATTTTATTCTTCAACTCTGTTTGGGTATTCTTTGTATTTTCCAACTCTTTGCTAAAAACTTCACTCTGTACATCTATATTCCTCTTGAGTTCTCTGAACATCTTGGCCATCATTACTTGAAACTCTTTCTCAATAAATTACCTATCTCATCATCACTTATTTCTCCTTCTGGGATTTTATCTTGTACCTTGGCCTGGAAGATATTCCTTTGCCACCTCATATTGTCTATCTTTCTATATGTTTGTGGATTCCTTCCACAAGCTTTGGGATTATTGTTTTCTTATTTCTAGTATCTGCCCCTGGTGGATGAGGCTGGACTAGAGGCTTATGCAGGTTTCCTGGCAGTAGGAGCCAGTGCCTGCCCACTGCTGGATGAAGCTTGGTCCTGGACCTGTGGTGGTTAGGGCAGTGTCTAGAGGTCTTTGTGGCTTAGGAAGTCTGATGATGGGTGTGGCTTTGTACCCACCCTGTATGTTGTTTGGCCTGAGGCTTCCCTACAGGCTGTCGGTTGGGGCTAGGTCTTGGTGCTAGTGATCCAATCAAAGTGTCAGCCTCCAGGAAAGCTCATGCAGATTAACACTCCTGGAATGTCCACCACCAGTTTTTATGTCCCCTGAGTGAGCCGCAGCAGTCCTCTACGTCCCCAGGAGACTCTCCAAATCCAGCAGGCAGGTCTGGCCCAGGTTCCTATGAAATCACTGCCTCTGTCTTTAGACCTGGTGCACGTGAGTTTCCGTGTACGCTTCTCAAGTGAATGGAGTTTCTGTTTACCCTAGTCCTGTGAGGCTCCCAGAGCCAAGCCTCCTGGCCTTCAAAACCAGATATCCTGGAGTCTCCTTCTCTTCCCAATGTCGGGACCTGAGCTGGGGAGCCTGACTTGGAGCTTAGAGCTCTCACTTCTATGGGAGGGCCTCTGTGACTTAACAAATCTTCAGCTTGTGGGTTGCCCACATGAGGGGTTTGGGGCCCAATTATATCGTGAGCATGGCCCTCCTGCCATCTTGCTATGATTCCCTCTTTATGTTTCCAGTTGCAGAAGATCTTTTTTGCTAGGTTCCAGTCTTTTCTCGATGGTTGTTTAGCATTCAGTTGTGGTTTCTTTGTAGTCGCGAGGAGAGGCAAGCTCGTGGTCCTACCACTCCACCATCTTGACCACCGTCCTCCAGGGTGAAATTTTGTTCAGACTTTACCTGATAAAGTTTGGAGGTAGGGCATGAGTCAATTTCTTTTATGAAATCTCAGGCATTAGGATGTATTAGCACCAGTCAAATGTGCTCTATTCTTTGATAACACTTGGTTTTGTTAACATAACTACTGAGCACTGTCAGCAGAAAGACTAGATTTTTTTCAGCCTTCTTAATTATGTTTTGTTTATCTCTCTGAGTTTTAGAAATTAAAAAAAATGCTGTCTAAATACTCTTAATTTAAAACAAATTTCAAAAGCTTGGAGATATGATGTCTCTGCCTTTAAAACCATTTTAAAGGTTTTTCTCCCCCCAGATCTCCATAATATGAGGAAGAGAAGTGGGTAACTATTTGACTAAGCCAAAGAGGCTTGCTTCATTTCATTAAATCAACTGTGAAGATTGAGTTGGTTGGCAATTTTTGAAAATTAAAAATAAATTTTAAAAGTTGTCACTTGAGAATTCTCTGGCATCTTGTGAGTGGGCCAGTTGTGACTATTCTGGAACTGATGGCTGCATCTGCAGATTATCCAGGTCCTGGCTTCTCCCGCAATCCCATCCCCAATGTGGTGGCTTATCTTTTATCTGTCACTTATTTTCTCCCTTCATTCTCTCCCTTCCTTCTTTCTTAATATTAATTGACCTCCCATTCCATGTCAGGAACTGTACTTATCATTGGGAATGAAAACAAAAATAAAAGATGGACTTATAGTTCTCCAAAATAATATAGCATTGCGGGAGCACAGTGTTCTGAGAAACAAGCCTTTTGGGAGGGAATGAAAAGGTGGAGAAGGTCTGGAAGGTATATCGAAAAGGTGAAGCTTGGGTGATTAAATTAGATGGACTTCTTCCAGCAAACAAGGGCAAGGAGGACAGTCTAGAGATGGAGAATGCCAAATGAAAAGGCACATAGGTGAGAGAGTCCAAGGAAAGGTGGGGCTTGTGTGAGAGGAGCCTGGAGACTTGGGGACAAGAGGCAGGGGCTGTAGAGGGAAGCAGAGGCTAAATCCTCAAGGGACTTCTCTCAAGGTAATTTCTCTCTCATTCTGTGGCTAGTGGATAGAATCAGGCAGATGGAAGCTCTTTTATTCTGTTACTTGTTAAGCTTCACAGCATAGATTATAGCTAGATTTATAAGTAATAGCTACCATCTTCCCACATCACCCAGACATTTTCTAGTTGACTGTCACTCCTTGAGTTTTTTTAACCCTTGAAGGGTCATTAGAACCTCAAGTTCTCTTTAGTAGATAGTTTTCATCATTTGGTATGCTAGACTTCTGGCCTGGTGACACTCTTCACCTTTTGAGAGTCAGGCGCTGCAGGCACACCTGAAACCTTTTGGTGCAAATATGAGGAGGCTACTCAGATATGTTGGACCAGTTCAGCAAAAAGTCTGCTCTCTTAGAGGAAAGACAATATATGAAAATCGAGGACATACTAAGGAGAAAGAATTAAATTCATAGTTTACTAAAACAAGTATGCTTTGAACTTAACAACTTACTAAGAAGTCCTTTCTCTTGCATAAAAAAATAAACTGTCTATTGCTTTCACACACAAGTCTCCTAATTGCTTATCATACATTATCCTATAGTCAACTTAAATGAAGCTCAAAGAAAATTTGAAGATTGATTTGCTAGTGAACATAGTATAATGAATCTCTACCAATCATACTAAATTCATAAGGAAATTGGAACTCACTGCTTGAAGTTCTTTTCTCAAATATCATATACTAAGAATATCTTAATTCTTTTCTTCAGGTTCAGTTAGCAGAATTTCTAGAAGATTTACAAGAAAAGTCCTTGAGGATTGAGGCTTTTGTTAGTGAGATAGAATCCTTTTTTAATACCATTGAGGTAAGTTACCTTATCATTTTTACTTTGACCTGGTTTGCTCATGGCATCAGAAGTAAATGATTCTAAGCTAAAAGGACCTGACTTGGGGTTTGTGTGTGCATATGTGGTTTGCCATTGTTGGTTTTGTTCCATTAAAAGTAAAGTCCTTAAGTCTTCTCTCAGTGTGTCATCAGTGAGACTACTTTCTGATTAAGGAAAAATGACTTGCCCTTGGAAACACATACACATTTATTGGGCATTTACTGTGATAGGGCAAATGATTTACATATTTTATTCAATTTAATCCTCACAATAACCATATGAAATAGGAGCTATTGTTTTATTGTTCCCATTTTATAGATAAGAAACTGAGACTTAAGAGTTAAGTATATTACCCATGGTCATAGTAAGTTGATAGAAAGTTGAGAGCCAAGATATGAATTCAGGTCTGAGTTCTGACTTGCCTGTCACTGGGTTAGCTCTGTAGAGGTGCTCTAACGCACTGCCCAGTGTTCCATGCCCAGGACAGATGAATGTCTCTCATGGTACCAGCTGTCTCTGATGAGTTCCTGCTGGCCTCTGCTCCCTCTGCAGTGAAGGAAGCAGGTAGCAATGCTCCATCCATACAGACACAGCCCAGGCATCCTTACTTATCAATCACAACTGGCAGCGGGCCCCTGCAGAAGGCTGTTAGACTGCTTCCCCACCACTAGGGTGACTCCATATCCTACTTTGCTTGTGAGAGTCTGTTTAACTCCTGTAGAAGATAAGTTAACAACTGCTGATTATTTTTAGTGTCATTCCCCAGCCCCACCAAAGTGTTCCTTTTACACAGTAAATAATATGATCACCTTATCACTAGTCCTCTCTTGAGGACAGCTAAGCATCTAAGTTTGTCCATGTGGGCAATAAAGTTTCTCTTGCTCTGGGGGAAGCTGCCCCTTCCCTGCAGATCACTTATGAAGGAAGCACCCTGTCCATTATCCTGGCTGTTCCCTCCCTTGCTCTGTGATTTTAGTGAGGTGTGAAAATGGCATTAAACCCTCTCTACTACCTGATGGTCATGGATCTTCATTCATCATCATGACACTTTCACATTTTATGTGGTAATGCGGGTGGGCAAGACTGCCGTACAAATTTTTGTGCATGTGTTTCATTAACGAAATCCTTCTTGATAGTCAACTTATAGTGAATTTTACTGCAAAGCTAGCTATGGTAAAGGGAGTTGGTGGGCTGGGCATTTAGACTGCATGTAATCTGTGGTTCTTTTAGGATGCCAGAGGTTAATTCTCTAAAAGGTATTTCTCTTAAACACACACACTTTTTGTTTCATTAAGAAGTGGGTTTTTTTGCTTGTTTTTTCTTGGTTGGTTGGGGTTTTTTTTAGGAAAACTGTAGTAAAAATGAGAAAAAGCTAGAAGAACAGAATGAGGAAATGATGAAGAAGGTTTTAGCACAATATGACGAGAAAGCCCAGAGCTTTGAAGAAGTGAAAAAAAAGAAGATGGAGTTCCTGCACGACCAGATGGTCCACTTTCTGCAGAGCATGGATACTGCCAAGGACACCCTGGAGACCATCGTGAGGGAAGCCGAGGAGCTTGACGAGACCGTTTTCCTGACTGTAAGCACCACTTAAAACACACCAAGTCACCTTAAACCCACTCTGGCCCAAATCTTCCTTAAAAAATTCATCTTATAATATTCCCTAAGATCACATCTATCTCTGCGTAGAGTTTCTATAATTCTGATTTCAAAAAACCATTAGGGCATATCTCATGCTATTGGCAGCAACTAAAGGCCCAGCAAATCCTTAAAGCCATAATACCCAGATCCAGCTGAAGGATACAGAGAAGCCAGGCCACAGCATCACCTGCCCATTCTGTCACAGTGGATTGGTCACCTTCTAAGAGGGAGGGAGAGCAGCCTGAAAACTTTATTCATACCATGCTCCCTCTGAGTGGCCTGATCTCCAGAGCCTGTCCCTTCCACTCCACTCCCTAATCTGAAATGACCTCTCAGAGGGACCATTCACTCAGCCTCACCAAGTGGAGAGTAACATTCACATTCAGCTTGCAGAAGGATGACGTGATATGATACCTCTCTCGGGTGACGTGTTGGTTTTTTTACAAGAGTCTTCCTAGGGACCAGATTCCTTAAATCAAACAAGTACCTTGAGGACAGAGATTCCCTTGGATGCTCCTCAGATGGCACACAGAAGCAGCTCTTTGCTTTTCTAATCCCCTAGAACCGTCCCTAGAATACTGGATCTCCAGGAAGCCAGGATTAACCAGGAGTAATGGAGATGTTTTCCCTGAGGGCAATTCCAAATCTAATTGTCAAACCAGAGGAAAACACTGTTCTATGTTAAGTGGTAACCTCCCTTTCCAAGCCCCTCAGTCCTCCTAGCCCTCAAATAAAGTCTGTAGAGAGAGCAAGGCAAGATGGGGCAATGTTAGGTTTTTGATTTGCCTTTAGGGATGCCTCCATTCAGGGGCAGTTTGGGTGAGGTGGGCATGGCATCCTCAAAGGAGGATGAAAATCATTCTGTTGTTTATGCTTAACTAAGGCGAGGCTTTAATATTTTAAAACTAGGCACCTTATGTGAAGTATAACATTAATGAAGTGCTTTGTGTTACCTAAAAACCTTACCTTTGTCTGATAAGAATGTTTTCTTCTCTCTAGAATAAGTTGCAAAAAAGAAAACATTTTTTCCCTGATTCTAAGAATAATATATATCCATTTTAGAAAATTTGTAACATACAGAAAAGCGTAGAGAAGGTATCACCCAGAGATAACTACTGATTATATTTTTGCTGTATCTCTCACATTGAACAATTTTAAGTTATTTTTCTTGCTTCAGAGAATTCTATTCTGGAAGCTAAGGCATTTTTTAATGAATAAAGCAGCAGAGCATAAGCAACTTGTTTCTGGCCTGGTTGAGGATAGAGAGCAGAGCAGAACCGGAAACTGAAGCCACCATCCCAGACTCCCCGGCCCCCACCCCTTCTGAGCACTAATTTCTTTGCTGCCTGAGCTGAAGCCCCCAAAGAGAAACAGCCTTAGGGGTAGCTGAGGAGTCATGAGTTTAGAACATATATAATCTTAACCGTCTAGGTTGGTTTTTCTTTTTTTTTTTTTTTTGCTAATTAGTCTCTCTCTCTCTCTCTTTCTCTCTCTCTCTCTCCCTCCCTCTCTCTCCCTCTCTCCCTCTCTCCCTCTTTCTCTCATTCTCTCTCTCAATCCCCCATAAGTCGTTTGAGGAAATCAATGAAAGGTATATAAAACATGGCACAATGTAGTGGTGACTGAGAATAGCATGACTGTATGCTTTATTTTTAATATTTTCATGCTTTATAGAAAATGAGCTGCTGGTTAAAAAAAATACATACATTTAGTGAGCTACTGGATTTGCACTTTTAGACACAGTGCTTTTAAAAACTAAATGACAGCTTTGAAAGAAAATTGCATGTGCTTTAGTTAAATAGCAATTACCATAATGTAGATTTTTAACTGCTTCCTTGAGATGTGTTCTGTATTTCCAACCCAATCTAGACCAGACCATCTTTCCTGTCACTGCATACAGAACATTTGTGGATACTTAGACTTATTGGTTAAATATGAGTATTTGAAAGACTCATTCATGTCTGCCTTGAGTAATTTGATAACTTATGTAATCTTAATGGAATGTTCTCTCATTATCTCTTCAAAAGACAGGTATGCATTTATCCTCTCTTTCTGCTCAGTACACCCAAATGAATCTTCCTCTTTTGATTTTGTTTTGTTTTTGTTGTTTTTCACACTCAGTCTAAGAGAAAGTCTTCATTCATTTAAAAGGCAAAACATTCAACAAGAAATTGGGAAATGTTGTCTATAAAAACACATAACAGCAGACCTATGTTTATCTTCTGGAGCATCTGATAGTGAAATGCTCCTTCTGATCTGATCTGGTTCCCTTCTGCCCTTGAGGTCTTTCCTACTGATTGAGCCTGATTTTTTTTAAAATCATTTTTACCGCTTTAATGTAAGTTGCTAAAATTGTAAATATTATCTTCAGTTTATTTCATTCAATGCCAAATTGTGAAATAGCATAAAGTAAAATCAGAGATTTGTATTAAAATATAGAAAAATGGATTTACATTAGAAACCTGATTTTTTTTTTGTAGGTAGTGAAAATTGCACAGATGAATCCTGTTTACCTTTAAAAAAAATCTGTTCAACAGAATATTGCCAATAGGCTTTAAGAAAATAATTTGTATATTAATATTGGCTTTGATCAATAAGGATTTTATTACAGTGACTCTGTTATAAATAGAATTACCTAGGGAGCTTTAAAAAACGCTGATGCCTGAATCTGACATCCTGAGATTCTAGTTTAATTGGTGTGGGGTGTGGCCAGGGCATTTTTTAAGCTTGCTAGGTGATTTTAATGTGCAGGCAGGGTTGAGTACTTCTGGTTTATAACAACCTGTCCCCTGGCCCGGTGGTGCCCCCAGTTGGTCGCACCTGAAGTACCTGTGCCATTTATTAAACCAAAGCCCCACCCTAGATCTGCTACATGAGAATCCAGGATGGGACCAGGCAACTGCATGTTTACCAGTTCTCACACAGGAGTCAGAGGCACACCTGGCAGGTCTGGAAACTGATACCCAGGCCTTGCTCTTAGTTTTCTTTATGTTTTAAAAAAATTCAACATTTCTTCTAAGTACTATTGATGTTTATCTCACCACAAAAGTATATGGATAAATAGTGCCATTCCATATGCACGAGACAGTGTAGAGGCATATTTGCTTATTTATTATATTTTTATCCACTCGTGGAAGATACTGATTGGCAGGAAAATTTGGTGAATGAAAATTTGCAAATGTGTTTACCCTTAAAAATGCTATAGTTTCAGATTTTTGCTTTTCTAAACATTAGAATATTAACTTGCTAATATGAATTGGCATCCATTTAATTCTAAATACCATTTCCTTGGTTTTGTACTTGAACTTGTTCATCTGCATGTCATTTTAATTAATTTTTAATTAATTATCCAATTAGCAATGAATTAATCTTTGCTTAAGCTGCATGTTGCCTAAAGGAGAGTACACTTGGGATAACTTTATTTTTCTGTAAAGAAAAAGGACAACAAAATTCAGGATTTGGCGAAGAAATACGAGCAATTAAAGAAAATCCTGTTAAACATGCACACATTTGATGAAGCCTGATTTTTTTCATTAAAAAGAAGTCTTTTATGTCCTCAAGACAATTTCTGCCTCCAAGTCTCAGTGTTCTTGGTGTTCCTTTCTATGAGAGGTGCTAATTACCTACGTTTTTTTCCTTGCCGCTTTTTCTCCCTCCCATCATATTATATCTCTAAAGGCAGTGCTTGTATATTAAATGATTTTTCTTGACACTGAAAATGCTTAAATTAAAGAATGCTGTCAAGCATATTTAGACTCAAAATTTGCATATTTTGAAAAACATATTTGCTTAGAAAATGCTGTTCTGTTAAGAGGATGCATTTTTCCCCCTCTGTTTTGTTCTTTTGTGTTATAATAATGAAGAAGAGAGTCACAATCATTGTGGAACTTATTCATAAAAAGATGTCCACTTGCCCCTACACACGCTGATGTTAAAGTTGAGCAGGTCAGGGCATAAAGGAAAACTCAAACATATCACGTGTTCTGTCTACAGCCAGAGCTTCTGTGCTACAAAAAGTCCTCCATTTAGTCAGTGACAAGTATTGAGAGGGCTTAAAATGTGCACTAATGACCCCTGTGTGTCCATTTTGAGTCTATTTTTCCACCCTCTGCACCCCCAAAGCTTTAATTAGGGCTCCTGTTGTCTTCCCTCACCTATAGCATCCTGGAGTCCTCCCAACCGACCTCACTACCTCTGTAGACTACTGGCTCTCATCCTCACCCAGACTTGTGCCAGGGCATTCTTTTTTAAGCTTCCCTTGTGTAAACAATTCTGTGGCTCTCCCTGCCTTAAGAAATAAAATGTAAACTCTTGGCAGGCTCTTCTCAGTCAAGCCAAAAATCACCTTTCTATTTCATCTCTGTCTCCATTTCCCAGTTCTCAAGGAGGCCCACTGTCCCCTCTGGCCCTTGAGTGTGTCATACTCTTTCACAACTCTGTGACTTTGTTCATGCTGTTTTTCTCTCTGCAACACCCATACTCTTCTTTTCTTCCCAGGAAACTCCTACTCATTCTTTAAGACTCAGCCTCAATGTCCCTTCCTCTTCGAAGCCCCTACTGGAACCATCTCTCCCAAATCAGATGATTAGTGAATTTTATTATTCCTAGCACAAGTAAATATTTAAAGACACTCTTTAAATATTTCAGTTATATTTTATAGTCTTTCTCCCTCACAGTGATAAAAAAAATTTCCCAGACCTAAGATCCTGACATTTTTCACCCAAATAAAACCTTGTCCTCTTATTCATTCAAAATATATTTATTAAAAGCCTACTATGTGCCAATACAGTAGTGAACCCAGCAAAGTCCTTTTTTTTTTTGCATGTAGATTATGTTCAGGTAAAATAGACAGACCAAAACAAATAGGTTGTGATAAGTTTGAGGAAAAAATTGCAACAGAGTAAAGAATAGAGGGGAACCACATTGCTGTGTTAGTACCATACAGCTTCTCTGAGGAGCTGATGTTTGAAGAGAGACCTAAATTAAGTAAAGAAGGGTCTATGTAAGTATCCAGGAGAAGAAAATTCCAACAGCAGATGCATAGGCTTAGGGGTGGGTCTGTACTGCCCAAGTCGAAAAGTCCATGATTACAGAGCCAATGGAGCTCTGAGTGGTTGACTTATGGCTGGAAGATTCCAGTCCTCTGTGAGCGAAGTGCACAGAGGAGAGCTCCTAACCAAATTTTAGGCTCTTCATGCTAAAGATAAATGCTTTTGTGATCTCTCCTTCCCCCTTTCCGTCTTCAGATTCAATCTGGTTTTTTAAGTCCAGGTTTTACCTGGATACCAATGCTAAGAGTTAATGTTTATTGGCATCCCTCCCAAGAGGGTCTTGAGTATCAAAAGCTATTCATTTATGTACTGTGGCTTGTTTAGTCTTTTAAGAATGGATAGACTTTATCCTCCTTCACTGCTGTATCCTCAGTACCCAGAACAGTATTTGGCACATAGTAGGTGAACTTATTTTCTAACAGCTAAATGTATAATAGTGAGGGTTGAAAACAGCGAAGACGTCACACAGTGATTTGCAGAACCTTTATATTTTTAGGAAATAAAAATGATCATTAAAATGTAATCATTTTTAGGACTAACTTTATAGATGCAAAATTAAGGCTGTATAATTCGAGGGAATTGATTCAGATTTAAGGATCTAGGAATGGAGTTTCTCATATTACCAGTTGCACTAAAGAAGCCTAAGAATAGACTTTAGACATATATATCCAGATTTTGAAACAAATTTGAAACTTTTTGGATACATTGCCTCACAAAAACTACCAGCACCACCACCTTCATTTTGAACAATGTTTTAGCTTTCATTTTGTATGTTAATAATTTCTTGACTTATATAGACGTATTTTCCCTCGATAGGTTGCTTTCTGCAATGGAGAGCACTGCTTCTCTAGAGAAAATGCCTGCTGCGTTTTCACTTTTTGAACATTATGATGACAGCTCAGCAAGAAGTGACCAGATGTTAAAACAAGTGGCTGGTAGGAACTTTAATATATTAATTGCCTTAATGAGATTTGGCAGTTTTTCCTTCTTTGTTTTGTAAAGTTTCTGAATGTAAGGAGCTATAACTGGAAAAAGAAAAATCTCAGTTGTAAGAATTGAAAGCTAGAAAGCTAGATTCTGAAATAAAGAGTGAGACTAGTATACCATTTCAGTTATAAACTGCATCTCCATTTGAAGATTTATGACTGTGCTGGGATATTGAGGAGGTGGGAGGAAGTAGCAATAGAATCAAAGGGTCTCCTCTTTTTTTCCTTTTAAAATAGGATTTTTCTCTCTCTGTCTTCTAGAGATTATTTGCTTCATGCCAGCAGCTAGGTATAGAAGGAAAAAGAAATAAAATATTTTCATATGTGTTGAACAGATTTTTCCTTATGAGTGTTTTTTCCCCTCTTCAGTTGAGCTCTTTTTCCTTTTTTCAAACTAAACAGATTAACTTAGAGAACTAACAGCGCAGCATCATGCTCTGTGGCCAGGAGCCTCCTACTCAGCTGTCAAAAGCATCCTGCCGGCTCTTCAAAATATTTTTTAATGTGCTATTTTAACAAACAAGACAATGAGATTCATTTAGATTTTTTCAAAGCTGCTGTATTTCAGTGAAGTAACCAAGTAATACTGTAAAATGTACTGAGATGCTCTCCTTAAAAGATGCTTTAGTCTTTCAAAGCCACCTTAAAGACAACTTCCGTTTTTAAATTGACAACTGTCATTCTTATAGGAAGTTTTAATTTAGTAACTAGTAAAAGCTACTGTTCTTTAAAAATACAAAAAAAAAAAAAAAAAAAGCAAAACAAAAAAACCCCCCAGACCCCACCAATCCTACATAAAATGAAAAATTCAGTCACTTATCCTAATGGATTTTCTCTAGAAATGTCTCAGAACAAAAGGGTATTTTCTTGTAATGTCTTTAAGAAGCATTTAAATAGAGAAGTGAATGCAAACCAGGAACTTCTGATTAACAGAGTAGCTTTTTTGCTTTTAAGGGATTTATTATATGCTGTTGTTCATTTGGAAGGGTATTCTTTTGAGTATCTGATAGACAATGAGAGGACATTTTATATATTTAGAGGTCGCAGAGTTAAACTGTCACAAAGTGTTAATGATTCATTCATAAACAGTGTGTGTGGCAGCCCCAATAGTTCCAGGCCACTATGGGGGGACGGATCTCTGAGGTATAAATGCCATGCATTGTGCATCTGCTTCACAGAATTGGAGCCCAGGGGTGTTGACTTGCTGCTAAATATTTCTTGTTCATTTTGCAACCAGTGACACCTGTCAGAGATAAAGTTCTCACCTGGTACCTGAAAAGTTAATCTGATCACTCTGTAAATAAACAGATATAATAAGGAAAGGATGTGAGTTTTCTAGTGAGAAACACAGCAACCCCCAGCAGTTCTTCCATGCTTGCGTGATGCCAGGCACGATAGAGACTGTTACCTAATTAGACTGTCATCTAATCCCACAACTGCAGGAGGTAGGTTCTGTTGTTATCCCCATCTGCCAGGTGAGGAAAGAGAGGGAGCAGAGTAATCTCTCTCAAATTGCCCTACATACACAGCTATTTGGGGTGCGTGCGGCAGGAGGAGTCTGGCTTCAGTCTTTGCATGCTACACTAGAGGTGAGGTACATCGCTGTGGAAGGAAGGATGACATCCATGGTCACTAATCCCTTGATTCTGGATCCTGAGAACTTTTTAGAAAACTGTGGTAAAATATGCATACCATAAAATTTACCACTCTAACCATTGTGAAGCCGCCATCCTTGTACAACTATCACCACTAATCCATCTCCAGAATTCTTTTCATCTTGCATAACTGAAACTCCGTATCTATTAAATAACAACTCCTCATTCCTTCCACCCCCAGCCTTTGGTAACTACCATTCTACTTTCTGTCTCTATGAATTTAACTACTCTAGGTACCTCCTACAAGTGGAATCGTGCAGTATTTGTCTTTTCGTGACTGACTGGCTTATCTCACTTAGCATAATGTCCTCAAGGTTCACCTGTGTTGTAGCATGTGTCAGACCTTCCTTAGTAAAGCTGGATAATATTCCATTGTATGGCTGTACCATTTTGCTTATCCATTCACCCACTGATGTGCTTTGGGTTCCTTTCACCTTTTGGCTACTGCGAATAAAGCTGCTCTCCTGAGAGCTCTTTTGAAAGCTAGGTTGAGTGGGAATCTGTGTCCCGCCACAGGTACTGAAGAGCAAGTTGATCTAATGCTTAGCTCGCTGAGCATGAGAGCTCTTTATGGGCACGCTCTGTCAGGCAGAGGGAATCCATGGGTGATTCCTCTACCCAATCCCTTAGCCTCTGGCAAGGAAGGCTTACAGTCATTTTCTGTTTATTGGCATTACTCCTACTCAAGTTTATTACCACAGAAGTGTAAATAGCGTTGTTAACGTGTAAAATCAGGGCCTCTGATGTTCTTCTGTCACACAGGAATTGTAAATCTAGCTGCTGTTAATAGATTACATCTATGGAATATTCATACTCCGTTTTTAATTTTAGAATACTCTGAAAAATAAAAGTGGCTCTTGTTTTTGAAAAAAGATGTTTTAATTTTAATGTTTTGGGGGGAAGGAGTCTATTTGATACAAAATTATTTCTAGCCTGCATGCTTTGCTTAATTCCCTGCAACTGCTTCTTCCTTAAAATTTGTTGATTTGGGGGGGGGGTCAATTAATGATTTTAAGTTATGTTACCTGAGAGAGAGAGATTCTTGAAATGATGTTACCATTTTTTTTTAAAGCAGATATAGCTCAATGTATAATTCATAGAGAAAAAAGGAGCATTTTTGTTGTTCGTGCCTCAAAGAGTTCTCCAACACTGCTTCAAAGATGATTGACAATAGTCAGTCTGCTTGGCTCTTCAGTAAACCTGGGCCATGTGAAAACTTACTGAACTACATTTATCTGGATGGACTCCTTTAGAATGTGACAGTGATTTCCTGCTGGGAAGACAAACAGAAAAGTCAAAGATAGTATACGAGTCTCTGAACCATTCTCAGTCCTGGGGGAGGTGCTCTAACAGGCAGTCTTCCTGCCTTATGATGCAGTCTGCTAAGCATCTCCTCCCTCTGCAGTCCCTCTGTGATTTACCAGATGTTGCACCCATAGTTCAACTCCCATTTCAGGGGCTTCCACCTTCCTCCCTCCATTTTCTGTGCTCCTACAAAGGCCAGTTTGCTTTCTGAATATTAACACTGACTATGTGCCAGAGACTTTGCTGAACACTTAATATACATTCTCTTGCTTCTCACAACAGCCCTGGGAGGAAATGATATTATTATTGTTGTTTTCCCATTTCAAAGATGGGGGAACTGAGGGTGGGATAACACAGTGGGGGATCTAGCCACCCTAGGCCAGCCTCTCTGCTCCAGAGTCCGTGAACTTGACCACTTATCCTGCTTCTCATTTTTCATAACTGTGTATTTCCTCATCTCTTTATCTCTTTATTGAATCTCAGTGTGTCTCTTTTTGCTCCTTTCTTTAGATCCATTTGTTTCTTCTGATTTCCACTTTCCTATTGAATTAACCTTTGTCTTCTTCCCCTTCAGTGTTGACTTTTAATAATGTAATCTCATAAAGTTTGGCCTAGATTATCCAGCAAGCTCATCTCTCAGGAAATTGTTGACTGGAAGATAATAGCCACAGAAATAAATTTAAAAACAGGACATCATTTCAACTATGGGAATAACCTTTTCCTCTAATTTGTAAAATATGTTTAATGCTTTTAAATCTCAAAAATTTTGGAGGAGAATTGCATAGGAGCTAGATTTATGGTGTCATATATACCATTAGTGTTCAATACGCACAATTGTAAATTTAAAAAATCTCTAGTAAAACACTTGAGAATATTGTTGTCTTTAAAAATCAGTGGATTTATAATGCCTTTAAAATTCAGAACAAATCTTATATATTAATCAGTTAGTAGAGTACTTTCCCCTATGTAATTTATACATTCTGTTTAAAAAAATACATAGGTATAGTTATGTTGGAAAGAGAAAATGGGATAGTAGTTTCAGATAGTGTATTTTGATATTTTATTCACGAAAGTCTTTTTCAGCTTGATGATATAGCAACTATAGCTAAAAGGGTTTCATTTGTCTCTATTTCAGTATAGAGTCTATACTGATGTAGAAGGATACAACATTGGTTATCTATCAATGCATACTAAAATTTTTGTTTAGAAGGAAAACCAAATCATTTGATGTATCCTCTAACCTGTGTGAGTTTATTGTTCTAAATAGAGGACTACAGAAGAATATTATCAAGTGATCCCATCTGGAGGTCCATAGTTGTTTATTTCCATGTATATTATGCGCATTATGTATATATGCAGAGAAAACATTTTTGAGGGATACACAGTCGACTGTAACAGTGGTTGCCTACAAGAAATAGCCCTGGGGCTGGGGGTATTGGGAACAAGGTGTCCCTCCCAGTTTTACTCCATGCAATTCTGTATTGTTTGCATAATTTTCAAAAAGCACAAGTGACTTTTGCAAAAAAGAAAAGAAATCAATCAATAAAACAGCATTAGTTATAATAAATCTTGCTTATATTCCAGTTCCACAGCCTCCTAGATTAGAGCCTCAGGAACCAAATTCTGCTACTAGCACAACAATTGCAGTTTACTGGAGCATGAACAAGGAAGATGTCATTGACTCATTCCAGGTTTACTGCATGGAGGAGCCACAAGATGACCAAGAAGTAAACGGTAGGATTGCCAACACAAATATGGATGCATATGTACATTTCTACATCTTAATGTGTAGTATTTAAACATATAGATATTCTGATTCTTCCCACAAAGCATTTTAGCCACTTATAAAAAAACAACAACAAACCAACAATTATATAATGAAATAGCATATAAGCAAAATTTGGAAATCAAGATCAAGGAAAACAAAAATGCATAAATATCATCCTAATGGTCAACATGAATACTGTCATTGAAATTCAGATTTGGCTTGGAGCTGTCAGGATGACAGGAGCAATTAAGTGATTCTCATTTTTAGAAGGGAGCTAATATACCAAAATTTCAAAAACAAAGTTTCAATCAGAACTGAAGTCTAAAAGACAAGTATAAAGTGTACCTCTTTGTAGAGGAGAAATGAGCTGTATACAGGACAGTGTCCTCTACGGTAATTTTAAGGCAAATGCAGCAATGGATGCCATGGTTGGCATTTTCTCAGATTCACCTTTGATAAAAGCTATGAACAAACTATAAAGGTACATTCAGAGTTCATACTTCTCAAGGCATGAGAAGACTTTATGGTATGGTGTTCTGGTGTCCCAAATAACACAAAGATAGAGGTGAATGTGTTTAGGAGGCTAAATGGATGGCACGTCTTATAGTTGAGCCTCAGTAAACATCTCTCTACATGTTCACTAGGACCTCTGATAGGACCTAGAAGCCAGGCAGTCTGAGGTTGTACTTTCTGATAAAACAGCTGGGACTGCTGGCATTCTGTGTTGCTTGTTGAAGACAAATGCATATATTTTGGAAACCAGATGAGCATGTGACAGGATTGACATGCCATAGGAACCCAATGTGTAACAAGGAATGAATTATAATGTATTTCACTGTTACCAATAGTTAAGTCTTTTGAGGGGTCATGTGATACCTATTTAAATTGGAAAAAAGTGAGAAAGTAACCATTGGCGTATTGTAAATTTGGCTAAGTTTGTCTATAAGAACTCCTATCTTATTGGGGACCTATTATCATATACCTGTCACAACACAAGGAAAGTGGTATTATCCTCATTTGCAAATGAGAAAACTGATGTGAGGTTAAGTAATTTGCCCAAGGCCACGCAATGTACATGTGACTGGGGCAGATTTTAAATATAGATCCTTCAGACTCCAAAGCTTATGTTTTAATTTGCTTGACTCTGTATTTATTTTGTTATACCACACTTCACCTCCTTGTATATCCAATTGTATCATGGAACTTCATGGCTCTCCAACATTCCTCTTAACAACTGTTTATTTCCTGGAGTACTTTTTTTAAGTGCTTCACTTCCGCCTTTCATCCCTCAAACACTTACCTGTCCTTGTCTCTTTCATTCAATGCCTTGAACTCTGCTGATGCCAGTTAGTAAATCTGATGATCTAGACTGTGACACCATGCTGTGTGTAATAGGACTCCGGTTAACATATGTTATGTCTATTGTTAAAAGGAGTACCAGGGTAGCAGGACTTAGCCTAAAAGGGTGATTCCATTGAAAACTTCAGTCACAGTTTCTAGGCTCTGCGGGAAATGTTTTTCAGTTAATGTCTTTATGACATTATTTAAACCAAACTTTTTGTCCAGGAAGTATAGCTCATTGGGAAAGAGAGATAAAATTGAAAGAACATGCTGTGTTGAAGATCTCCTAAATTTACTTTTAAAGGAAGCAATCTGATTTCTTAACTGGAGGGGTTCTGAAGATGTGACATCCTAGAGTAATAAGAGAGGATAACTGGAATTACCATAGGCTAATTTAGAAAAGAAAATTGTTCTTTTAAAAGGAGAGAAAATTTCAGTAAGAATAATCAAATTGGCCCAAGGGAGCAGTTATTTAGAATGTTATTGAGTAATATTTACTACTAAAATATTGAAAGTAAAATAACAAGTAATTTTAGGAAATGTCTTGGCTGAACAAAGTTATTTCTTAGAATAGTTTATGACCTATCAAAAGTGTTTAAGTACTTCTATAAATTATGGAAATCTCTATTTCAAAGAATTATGGAATTTATGAGAAGGAACCAGAATTTGAAACTCTGAAAATCCTACTGAATACTAAAATGGTTTACTAATCTGTAAAGATGTTTTATAATATCATAAGTTGTCCTCATTTTATTACACACTTTCCTGAAATATTGGCATTGCTTCTTAAGAATTTTCTTGAGAATGTAGTACTGATATTTAAGCTAATATAAACTATGCAATTTTAGTATTTGCTATTGAAATAAATTAACTGTGATATATGAAGCTTAGAATCTGAAGTAATACTAAGTCATTCTGAATATCTCTCTTCAGAATGCCTTTGCTTTCTTAAGTATTCTGAAGTGCTCCTGTCACTTAGTGATAGCTGTAAGTCTGTCATTTTGGGTTTCCCACTGAAAAAAGTCATAGACAAGTTTTTGCAATAACTGTAACTTACAGTAAACTTAGGAAGATACCCTTGAGTTTACAGTTGTGTTTTATGCTAGACTTGGTGGAAGAATACAGAGTGACAGTGAAGGAAAGCTACTGCATTTTTGAAGATTTAGAACCTGACCGATGCTATCAAGTGTGGGTAATGGCTGTGAATTTCACTGGATGTAGCCTGCCCAGCGAAAGGGCAATTTTTAGAACAGGTAAGGAGATGTTAAGGGGGTATTAGGAGGCAATACTCAATTTTTCACCGACTATTTATTAAGATCAATGAATAAGCATTTGTTAAGCACCTATTGCATGCTGGGTGGTGTGCAGTGCTAAGTCTACAACAATGAATGACTGGGTTCCTGTTCTCAAAAAGCTCATATTCAAGTAGGGGAAATACTGAAGAGAAGACTATTAAAAATTGGGGTAAGAACTGTGATTCAGTTATGCATAGGTTATTATGAGAACACTCCAGAGGGGTGCCTGAGACAGGTGGGGGTAGGGGCAGGATCAGAA
Organism: Camelus dromedarius; assembly: GCF_036321535.1. Classification (NCBI taxonomy): domain Eukaryota; kingdom Metazoa; phylum Chordata; class Mammalia; order Artiodactyla; family Camelidae; genus Camelus; species Camelus dromedarius. The sequence continues at coordinate 53,040,139 of NC_087438.1, forward strand.
ATGCCTCCTGAGAACTGATGTCTGAACGAAATTCTTTGAAGGATTGGTAGGAAGTAACGTGTTAAAGGAGTGCATTCCACTTCAAGAAGACACATGTGCACAGGCATCAAGGTAAGAGAGTGTGGAGGTGCAGGACATAACAAGAATTTTGGTATTATTTTTTGACTTAAAAACAAGGAGAGGAAAGACATGAGGTGAGAAAGGCTAGTACATAGAGTTCATATTTGCTAAGGTAAGAAGCTCAGTCTTCCTCGCATGGGTGTTAGGAGCCCCAGAAAGGCTTTTCAGCGAGGCTGTTCAGCTGGGAATGCATTCCCACAATGGAATCTTTTCACAGGAGCTGAAGCAGGTATAGCATGAGCCAAGTCTGCATTGCCTTTAAGATAATCATAACTATCTTAGGGGAAGAAATTACTATCCCATCATTTTACCCTTTCTTCTTGCCTTTTAAAACAAATATTTATTGAGCACTTATGGAAGGCAAGATCATGGCTAGCTTTTGTGTAAAGGGAGGGGGACAAGAATCTTCATTTTTATTTGCTTGTATATGTGTAAAGAAACTGGTAAGATTTACAGGATGCTAATATTAGAGGTGATTTGGGGATGGGTGAAAACTGGGCAATTTGGAAGGCAGGATGAGAGGGAGACTTTTCACTATATACATTTTTATACCTTTTGGGTTTTCAACCCAGAATGTATTTTTTCATCAAAAATTAAGACAAAATCATGCCCAAGCATCCTTTCTAGCATACCAGGGAAGCAGAACTGGCACCGATTGCTCCATAGTTCACTTGGTTCTTTCTCTCTCTGCAGCGCCCTCCACCCCTGTGATCCATGCGGAGGACTGTACTGTGTGTTGGAACACGGCCACCATCAGATGGCGGCCTGCCAACCCCGAGGCCACTGAGACCTACACTTTGGAGTACTGCAGACAACACTCTCCCGAGGGCGAGGGCCTCAGGTAAGGATCCCTCTCTGTGGGGAGAGCCTGGGGTGCCAAAAACCCAGCTCTGGGCTCTACACTAACCTCTAAGCTTATGCTCACAGAGGGAGAAAATCTTCTTAAAATCCTGCTGAGCTAATTAAGCTGTTGATTTGCAATTCCATCATTATTCATCAATGAACTCCAAATTTGTAATAAAACACATGCTACAATGCAGAATCATAACTCCCTTGTAAGAAAAATGTATGTGAATTTTAATAAGAAAGAACATTCTTTGAGGTATATTTAACTTGAGTCATTAGACAGCATATATGCATATTTTATGTGCTTTTAGTAATTACATCAGAATGGGTAACACCTAACTCAGAAAACTAATAGTGAGCTTGTATGTAATGTAAATTTGAAAGTCTCTGTGATGTATTGGTAATATAAAGGAGCTAATTACATATATATTGTCACAGAGACATGCTTGCCTCTTCAGGAACATGAAGGATCTAGAGACTTTTCCAGGAAAAAAGAAATGTAAAGCTCTCCCACTAAAATTACAAACTTCAAATTTGTCAATAAAGGGCTATATATCCAGGGGGCATTTGGTAAATGTTAATTCCTTTACTGTGGTATTTTCTTAACCTCCAATTTATGGCAATGGGGCAACTTCATGTCCCATGATGAATATTCAGATCATTATTATTAATATTCATATTTTGATAAAGACTTTTTTAAACCAAATTTACTGAGATAAACTGTTTTGGCAGGATATGGAACTTGGAAATAATGGTATGAAATGAGACAGCTTTTTAATAAAGTGTATTATTTAAGCTCTTGATTATCTTCATGATCAATCAACAGCTATTTAGTTATGATGTGAAGTTTCATACGACTGAGCTATAATTATAGTCTCTTTCAAGCATGTGAAGACAGGCTTCACAAAATAATGATCAAAGAAGGAATTAATGTTGAGTGGGGTATGTATGGTTGGGATGTAGGCATTCCAGCAGAAGTGGAAATGTGGTAAATGTACAAGAAACAATGCTCTGTTAAGTGCTGGAAGGCAGGCTTCAATGATTAGCAGGTAGCTGAGAGGTTAACTTAGAGACAGAGAGACGGAGGAAAAGAGATGAAAGGAAGAGGGAGAGGGAGGGGGACTAAGATGGAGATACACAGAGAGAGATTATAACTGGCTTCTGTTGAGCATTTACTCTATGCCAAGTCACAGTCCTAAATGCCTTGTATGCGTGGCCTTGTTAAATCCTCACACAAAGTCTGGGAGAAAACAGACGCTTGGAGAGGCTACTCAGCGAGTGAGTGGCAATCAGGATTCAATCCTTGTTTTGTTTAATTTTGAAGTCCAAGCTGCTAACCGCTATTTAATATCACTTATGGGAGTCGGGGACCTTCTCTATAAAAACCTCTTGATGCTTTGAGAGCATTTTGTCAGGAGTGCCTGAGTCCCAGGCCAGTCTCTCCCATCACTCTCCACCATCAGTGAGGAAAGCCCAGTTCTTTCTGGGGCAAGATCAGACTGTTAAGGGGTGCTCGGTAATGACTCATCCTTGTCGTGGCATCGGTCTCCAGCTGGCATTTGCATGAATAATATCAACACAGCTGGATTCTTAAATCAGCAGAAAGCTGGAAACCCTGAGAGCTAATAGCCGTCTCACTGCAGGAACTGTGATGTCATCTCATAAATGTAGCTACAGGGAGAAGGGAAAGTGGGGATGGACGGGGGAAGGGTATCCTTTGAGGGCCTTCGGCACGCCAGGACCTACACTAAATCTCATCTAAACCTCTCAGCAATTCTAGGAGAGAAGTCATGATCTCCATTAAATGAGACTCAGGCAGGTTAAATAATTCGGCCAAGGTATTAAATGATGGAGTGAGAGTTTGGAGTCAGGATGCAAACTCAGGTTTGTCTTATTCTTTCCACTAGTTCTAAAATGTGTGTCATTACATAGTCTGAGTTAGCATACCTTAACAGCCTGGCAACTGGGAGTTATTGTGTATCTTACCTTCCTTTGTCATGTGAGAAACATCGATGTAAAGAGAGAATGCAATACCATTCAAACTCCCTTTCATTAATGTTGTTCCTTTCTCTCGTCATCCTGGGGCCCTCAAAAAAAGTCTGTTTGATATCAACAATGAACAACGCATTCCAAGCGAATCCTTCATCAAAGCCAGAGAAATCAATGACAGTTTCATTTGTAGGGGAAAAATGGCCATCCACCAATTTCATTAAAACAAAAGTTGAGCTGATTTAAAATATAAGACTTGTCATTAGTTTGTTCCATTTGAGACTTTGCCAGTGGGTTCATTTTTATTTTTCTTGCCAAAGGAGAGCATCTGAGAGTCTGGATAAGGAGAAAGTTGATAGTAGTTATGGAACAATATAAGAATCCTTTGTTATTGAATGGATAGGGTCCAGCAAATTTAGAAGTGAAGAGAAATTCCACATGCAGAGCCTTGTTGATAGTTTGGGGCTGTGTTGGAGACGGAGCTCTTTTCCAATTAAGTGCTAAAAGACCCCTCAGTGCCAGGAGGTAGAATGGTATGTTCAGTCCACAGCCCAGGGATGATTCTAGGCTCTCTGGATCCCTGCTGAATCTCACAATAGATGACTTTTTGAAGCAAGCACAATGTTGCTGGCCACAAATCACTACCCTGTTCATGTGAAAAGTCTACTGTTGACGCACCACATCAGAGTCATCCCTCGTCAGTGCAAGAAGCCTCAATACTTTGTACCTCAGGTTGGCATCAACAGCCTGTGAAATAATTCATCCTTAATTTCAGAGGCCCAGAGCTGCAAAACTCATTTGTATCTCTTTTGGTTCTCCAGTTGAAGAGTTCGGGAGGAAAGGAAAATTCTCCTCTTCTGGAGTTGCCATGTGTCTTAAGTTTTTTGACCATCTGCTTCTTACAACCAACTTTAAAACATTCCTTACAGTGTCTGGTGGTTCAAAATGCTAAAACAAAAAAAAAAAAAAAAAATTAACTGTTTAACTATAATCTATGTTGCCCAATCTCTAAGATGCCAACTGGAGACAGTGAGTCAGACAGTAGAACTGATAAACAAAGAACCTCAAAACTTGATCCCCTCTAGTCAACAAAGGCAAAGGATCCCTACTTTTCCATTTTATTAGAGCCACATCCTTCACCTTGGTTTTCTGCATACCAGTGCATAATTAAAGTTATTTTGTTTCTTGGAAACAACAGCAAGCCAAGGATTGTCTGATCCCACTCACTTGCTGGCTCCATGAAGAGATTATTATGTAAAGTTGCAGCCTCAGTGTCTGAAACAGTGTCTGGCATATTGTAGCTACTCAATATGTATGTGTTACCTGAATGGGTACATACCATTAGCAGTGAACATATAATACTGATACGAAGAAGAAAAGTTAGGCCAGCTTTGAGGATAATCTGTTATTCAAAATGGGAAAAAAATAAACAGTGCCAACAAAGTAAAGAAGAATGGTGAATGGGTTAATTTTAGTGCTTAGATACTTAACTAGGAGATAGGACTAGTCCAACCTGTGGGATGGAAATCTTTTCACGAATCACTTATGGAGAAGGACACTTGTAATCTTGTTTATCCATTGGTTACATAACCTTTACATACGTTCTAGGTTTTATGCAAAACCCCTATGCTAAGCCAGATGCAAAAAACAAAAACAAAACAAAACAAGAAAACCCAACAGAAAACTGGGTAAAGACAGGAACCTTATCTCTGCAGCTGTTTATTAGAGGTCTGTTTAATGAGTGAATGAATGGATGAATGACGGCGTTAGCCAATCTCCTTTCACCCTTGCCAACTGCAAGTCATTTAACTGGCTGGAGTCTCCAGCAAAGGAGAGGTGGAGAAATAAACAGAAGTAAGAACTAAATGAATTTACGTTTCTTTCTCACCCCCAATCCCTGAAAAGACAGACAGCCTTAAAAGCTCTGGTCTAGAGTAGGAAGAGAAGTTGAAAGGAAATGAAAAGGGAGAAAAGGATGAGTAATATGAAATCGCGCGCACACACACATGCGCGCACGCGCACACGCACACAACACGGAGGGCATTGATTACCCTTTAGATTAGGGAATCTAAGTTTGGTTGCCAGAACAGAAACACATCCATCTTCACTATTGCATTTATTCTCCCAGTGTGATGACTTATAGAAATTCCAATTTAAGACCAGAGGTGCTGGTTGAACTCTTAGAGTAGGTGTTTGAATGGAATGAGCCTACTGTGCTCCTGCGTTCCCTGACGTGGTGTCTGAAATAGCAGAGCAATTGCCTCCACTCCCCATAATCCTCACAGAAAGCACATTTGCATATTTTCGTGTGTGGGCACAGCGGCTGTGTCCCAGCAGTCGGCCCCTGTTGGGACTGGGGGTGGGCGGGAGTGACAATCCCCGGCTTGTGTGCGGGGGCTGAGGGAGCTCCTACTCACCCTTTCCTGTTTTTCTTTGAATGCTCTCCTCAGGTTGGGTGGGCTCAAAACACTTGCAAAAATTTTCCACCGCTCGGCTGTTTCCTCAGCTGTTCTGTCTCTCCTGTGTGGAGAGAAGTCAGCAGAATTGTGGGTGGAGGAGGGAAAACTGAGAGAAATATAGTACAGGGATTAGCTGTGTGGGCTGTGCAGAAAGAAGCTGTGTGCTGAGTGACAAATCTGTGAGACTCAATGCCGCAGAATTAGTTGGTGGTGAACTTCCTGCTCCCCAGCCCCTGCTTCCGGGGCGCCAGCTCTGGGAACATCCCCGGGAAGGGTTGGGCTCTGGGTGCTGGACCTACGAGCTCATGTTCCTCCTGCTTCTAGCTTTGGGGCCACACGTGGGGAGGGGGCCAGGACCAGAATTGTCTGTCACAGCTGGATATTCCAGCTGGGGACACCTCCCTCTTTGTCTATATAATAAAGACAAATAAGGGTGAATTTCCTCACGAATTTAGTGCCTGAGCAGGAAATGAAGAATCGCAGCATTTTTTTTTTTCTTTTTAAAAAAGTTTTTACTAAGCTTTTCCACTGGATTGATGATGGCTAATCACACAGTCAAGGGCAACTGATTTGACCTTCTCCACACCCATAGGTAAAGGAGGCAGTCATTCCTGCCTCATGCTTGCTTTACAGGATGACAGGAGGGCCACTCACTGACATGATTGGGCCAAAGTTCATTGAGTAATTAAGAGCTAAGAGCCAATCTTTATATGGTATTGTTTTCCTGACCTAGGTTGTAATACCCCTCCCTCTGCAGGGAGCCTTTGGGAGAGTGAGTGCTGAGAAGATAATCCACCCCCAACCCCCGCCCCAGAATTCTTGGCATTTAGCTTTTCCTAAATGAAATCTTTCTTCCCAGATGAATCTGATTTAAATTTGATCATTTAAAAATCCTATACACCTCCTGACTGTGTAGTAAAACCTCAGTCAATGGAAAACCAATCTGTTCCTTCACTTCTAACTTATGTTCTGTCAATTTCCAAAAGTATTCAAGTTGTTCACAATAGAAGACCCAGGCATAATAGAACTACCCAAAACAGCCTTGTAAGAGCAAGAGGCAGACAATGTAGGGGTGAGGAGATTATATCAGAAAGCACGGGTTAAGAACAGTACCTCAATGGAACATAAAATTTGAATCTGAACTTCCTGGCAACTAAGGTGAAAACAGGAGAGGGGGAGAGACCAAGAGGGAGAAAAAAAGAGATTACATAACTCATCTTTTTTTTAAAAGGAAGCACAGCATTTCACTAAGAGAGACAATTATATTTCTTGACATTCAGTTCTAAGATGAATTTTTCATGTAGATCTTTATATAAGGGCTATTGAACAAGGTAATAGTGATTGTCTTTAAGAGCAGTTTTACAGCAGATGCAAAAACATTTCCTATGTAACTGGTTTTAAAATGGGATCTGAAAGCTTATGTTAAATGTTAAATCACCATTCTCTTTGGGCAGTTCTATGGGCCCTCAAGTAATTGTCCACCTATGTGACCTTGGAGTGGAAAAGGAGAGCTTAGAGAATCCACAAGAATGAATGTTACTAGGCTCCTGGGATTCTCTGCCTGAAGTATAAATGGTATCATTCAGGCTTTGGAGGGTAACTATAGAGAAAACAAAAATCCAGGATCCTTCTGCTGGAATCCTTTGGCTCTCTTTGATTTTGTGAGAGATTCTAATTACAGGAAAACCCAAGTTCCCTGGTCAGTAGGATTCAGTCCTCATGCGATGTTTCTACACTATTGTGAACTAATAGTGATGTTTGGTTAGCCCTGACTCTCATAATATCCTTATTTATCAAAAGAAAAATAGTCCTGTTCAAAAAATTTTATTTACCAAGTTTTTTAAACAACAAAAGTCAATATATAAAGAATTTTCTTCTTAATCCTGATTTAACAAAAAAATTTCATTTTAAACAAAAAGTTCCATGTTTACGGTTAAAGTTTTCAAGGCTTCTAACAGCTAGAACTATTTAGTTAGTTGTTCTTGTATTTAATGTTGTTATGTTCTCATGATTTTTCTTCTTTTTCCTGTTTCTCCTTGCCACCTCACCTCACCCCAGGCTATCTTATGATTGTTTTTCGAACCTAACAGATCATTAAAAAAAACAACTGGGTTGCTCGTTCAAGTTTAGATTTACAGGCCCCTCTTAAGAGTTTCCAATTCAGAAGATCCAATGTGCCCAGGCAGGGATGATAAATACTACTTTACTGGCTGGTCCCCAGAGGGCCCAGCAGTGTGTTCTGGTTAAATGGTGCTGACTGACTGGCTGAATGTTGGTGCTGCCAACAGTAAGAGCCCACTGTGTTTTTAAAAAACAATTCATACTTAGCCATCTGTTGTGCACTGCAGTGACAGCACCATCCGTAGGCTGCTTCCAGGAGTCATGGCACTGGATTCCTCCATATTGTTTGTACACATGCCGCCTCCTTTTCCTGTTAGAACACATGCTTAGATCCAGGTATTAGACACAGCAGTGCGGAGGACAGCCACTTATCATGGTTACCAGCTCCGCAGTCTACCTTGAGCACCTGGACACCCCTTCCTTCCATCCAACACAAACTGGAGAATTATCAAATTTCTAGAGAAGCTACTTTACAAAGTTCAAACTCATGTGCATTTGGCAAACACATTCAACCAACTCCTGAACTTGTAATATAGCTTTAAAAGTAAACTGTTTAATTAATCTTGGATAGATAATATAGACATAGGGTACAAATTCAAAAGACACAAAAGGGAATACAGTGAAAATAAAATCTCCTTTCTACCTATCTACTTCACCTACTCAACTCTTCTCCCCAGAGGCAATTATTGTTACCTGATTCATACTTATCTTTTTAGGTAGTCTGTGCGTATATAGCATCTATATTTTTTCACAAATGGTAGCATACTATATATATTTCTACCACCTTACTTTTCTTGTTTAAAAATATTTCTTGATGTCTCATATCAGTCAGTTCCATAGATCAATGGAACTGTATCTATTTTAAAAAACCATTCCATTATATTCTAAGAATATAATTAAATTATTTGACCAATCGAGAGGCACTTAAGTTGTTTCCACTCTCACAGAGTGCTGCCGAAAAACACTTACGCATGTATCATTTCACACATATGCAAGAATATCTGTAAGATAAATTCCTAGAAGTACAATAACTGGTTAAAAAGTATGTACATTTAAAATTTTGATAGACAGTACCAAACTGTCTCCATAAAGGCTGTAGCTGTTTACACGCTGTCAGGCAGCATGTAAGAGTACTTGGTTCTTCATACCCTTGCCTACACATCTGTAATAAAACTTCATCTTTGACAGAATGATAAGTAGAAAATGAAATCTTATTTTAGTTGAATTGTGCATTTCTATTATTAGGTTGAACATCTTTTTGTATGTTTCAGAGCCATGTACTTCCTTTTCTATGAACTGTTCATTTCCTTTACCCATTTTTCCTGTTAGATTTTAGAATTTTTTCTTATTGAGTTGTAGAAGCTCTTTGTTTTTCAAAGAACATTAGCCCTCATCTATGATATGAGTTGCAATTTATAATTTTTTTATTTATTTTTTTTAATTGAGGTATAGTTGATTTACAATGTTGTGTTAGTTTCTGGTATACAGCATAGTGATTTGGTCATACATATATATACTTTTTTTCATATTCTTTTTCATTATAGGTTATTACAAGGTATTGAATATAGTTCCCTGTATTATACTGTAGGACCTTGTTGTTTACCTATTTTACATATGAGTTGCAATTTTTTTGGTAATTTTTTTGCCATGCATATTTTTAAATGTTAATGTTAGTTTAGTTTTACTTTCAGGAGGAAGTATGGAGTAGGGAATCCAACTTAATTTTTCCTAGTATGGCTGTCTAGCTGTGCCAAAAAGAAAACCCATCACTTTCCCTTCTGATTTGAAATATTTCCATTATTACATACTCAAGAACCTGTGTGTTTGGCTCTGTTCCTGACCTTTATGATCTGTTCCATTGTCCCATCTATTTATGCCCTGGTACCATGAGTTTTTATTATTATAGCTTTATAATTTTAAAATTCATAGTAGGTTAGGTTGCTCCTTCATGACCTTTTTTTTCTGTTTGCTAGTTTATTTTTATATGATCTTTAGAATCAGATTGTATAGTCACCTCCACTCCCCTGCCCCTGACAATTTGGTATTTTTAGAGATCATGTTAAATTGAGAGATTAATTTAGGGAGCTTCGAAATTTTTGTAATGTTGCATTTTCCTCTCCAAAAACCAATATACCTTTCCTTTTAGTTAAGTCTTTTGTGTGTTTTCCTTCAGTACCATTTTCAAAAATATTTTTCATATAAATGTTAAACATTTTTGTTATGTTTGCCATTTTTCTAAATAAGGTCTTTCTTTTGCTTTATCTTCTAGCTAGTTGTTATTTGTGTATGAAGAATTTTGATTTCTCATATTAGTTTCATATTTAGCTATCTTACTAAATTCTGAGTTTTTCCAGCTGATTTTCTTGAGTTTTCTAGGTAATAGTCATATCACATGCAAATGCTAATAATTTTACCTCCTACTTCCCAATTTTTTTAACCTTATATCTGTCCCTCTGACTAAATGGGAATGCTTTTAGTATTTTCCCATTAAGCATTAAGTCCCTATTGGTCTTTTTACTTCATTAAGATCCTTTTCAGTTCCCATGTAAAATAATTCTTGCCCCATTATCCACAGCTAGTTGTGGCAAACTTTTCATTCCTTGCAAAAACTAAAGAATGAAAGGGCTTACACTAGAAGGGCCTTTGTTATATTGGTCAGACATCAGCCTCCTGGTGATTTTCCTTCAGAGACAGCAAAAGACAAGCCTGGTCTCATTCACATGGCAGCCCTTCAGACTTCCGAGGAGACAGTGGGTCTCCTTTAAATCAGTTCTCTCAGCCTTACAGCACTGGAGTTTAACAAATGTCCTTTGTCCTACCAGTAAGGCAGCTGAGAGTCCTTTGAAGACCTGCTGGGTACGGAACTCAGTGTCAACAGCATGCTTATGCTCCACCAGCAAGCAGCTAATGTGCTGATGTGTTAGGGTTTCTAGATGCTTCCTTGCCCTCACATTCTTGAAACCTCTGCATATAAAGCCTTCCCTGTCCTCTGCACTATGGTACTTACAGGGGGAATCCCACACTCAAGACCCAAAGTGAGACTCTTTGAGTCATATTTCTTGTCTTTTGAATTTCATTATTTGTTCTAGACTTCTAATATAGTCAGATTAGTCACATTATTGATAAGGCTAAAATCTCTTTTTATCGAAGCACCAACAACTTGCTGTGGTTCTATTTGCTGTCTAATCACTTACCTCAGTTTGCATCATCTGTGAATTTGAATTCTACTGCAAAGTATGCAAAGCTCATTGTAACTCATGTGGACTCAGTGGCAATTATGACAAATTTTTGTTTTTGAAATGAAAAACATCCTAATCTATGGAAGAGTACCACTCTTCAGATTTCAAATTCCAAAATTTTTGAAGTTTTCATTAGGCTAAAAAGCAGGGATAACTGACATGAAGACTTCTGTGACATTAAATGAGGTCAGATAGAATAAATAGGGAAATGAAGCATTTGTATCTGAGCTTTTTGGTTTTTTTTTTTTTTTTTTTGCTTTGTTCTTGGTGCTTGAGCATAAGATATAAACTTATAAACAATAAAACCCTTCTATATTTCATATTACTTTCATTTTCATACCTGGTGCTTTTATAGATTCAGTGAGGGCATTGTGCATATTTGTCACGTCTGTTTGACCTGTTTGCACAATGAGAGCAGATCTGATCCCATATGTTAGCTTCAGTACCATATAAACTTTTATTCTTTAAATGAGTAATAAGACATAGCATGCAGTCGACAGTGTATATGGAATTTCCTTCTTGACAGACTTCATAAAATTTAAGAGCGAACACTTACCCAAAAAATAGCATCCTTGGCATTTAACAACTGCATTATTACAAAACAAAGCTCATATGTTCTATCCAGTTTCTAGAGATGAAATTTCCTCATCTGTCCTTGCCACTTCCCCCCTCAGGCAAAGACAGGGTCTGGGCACATGATAAGTGATCAGTAAATATTTACTTAATGAGTGCATGAAGTCTGAAACCCAGTTCAGATCTGAGTGTGCTTATTGAGACTATGAGCTTGTTATAATTAATTGACACATTATAACTGAGTATACTTCAACAAAAAAATTAATGTACATTTGAAACATCTCTTCAGTCATCAATTCAAATAAGATCAGCAATATATCTACCCCAGAATAACAATCTAGATATTAGTTGGGAATTGCATTCTCAATCACAGGACCTAGTTTTTCATTCATTAACCAAAGCATAATTAGTTGTCAGTGGACATATGGCTCAATTTCATCCATCCATTTCCATTGCATCTAAAGATAGTACTCTCAAGGGCCTGGTCAGGTGGTAGGTTCTGAAATAACAACCGATAAAGTTTGCATTGACCTTTTCCAGACACAGGCACTAAATAGCAAATACACAAATAGACCCAGGCTCCTCCCCTCCCCTGCCCCTTCCTTCTGAGGAACAAACCATGAGTTTTTGTGCTTTTAGACATGGGGCATTGATGGGGGAGGGATTGCTATTCTGTACAGATTTTCTTTCTTTTTTTGGAAGTAAAATACAGATTTCTATATTACTCATAAATCAAAGAAACCATAATAAAATTTTGAAATATATCTGAAAAAGAATGACATTGATATACATAAAAATAGATGGAATATAGCAAAAGTGGTATACAAAATAAAACTATTGGCCTTAAATGCTTATATAATAAAACAGGAATAAATAAATTATTTCTGTATAGGGACAGATATATAAATAATTTTGGCTTTGTCGGCCGAAAGATCTCTGTCACAATTCAATTTTGCTTCAACTCAAGGAACCATATACAATATGTAAACACAGTAGCATGACTGTTATAATAAAACTTTGTAAACATTAAAATTTGAATTTCATGTAATTATCAACGAGTTACTTTAATTGTAGTCATCTGTGTATCTCTTCCATTTTACTCTGTACAGATTTTCTGCTTTTAAAAACATCTAAATTAATTTGTTTTCTGGGTCGATGATACTTTTTCCTTTTCCTGGTTCTCCACAGAATTCTTTAAGGCAGATCCTGAGAGAGAAATGAGTCAACAGGAATAGAAATAACCTGAAAAAAAAATCTGAGAATGAAGTGGCCACTCTTTGATTTTAATGCAATGGTACAATTCATTAATAATAAAACAAACACAAAGAAAATAAAAAACAAACAAAGCAAACAAACAGTTAAAAAGAAAAACAAAAACCCTATCTCTCTATAGCTTGAAGGCTACAGTACTATTGTTTTCAAAGACTAGTATCCAACACACATCTCCTGGGGACAGGACTCTGATTCTTTAGCACTCAGATTAGGAATTATTTTATTAACAAGGAGCCTAATTTGTAACCCTCTCCAAAGCCTCTCCAAATGGAGGCTAAAAGAGCATTTGTATAAATGCTCTAGGACCTGATATCAAGCAGATTAAAGAGAATGGAAAAGAAGCACAAAACTATTCCAGCTCATTGGCAAGTTCAGAGAGCTCCATTTTCAAATCCAGCAAGTCCATTTGTGCTTGAATGGTTGGGCTGTTACACTGTACTTGCCAAGGATGCTGCCATTTAGATACCACAACCAGCACTTCTCATTTTCTTTTAAAAAGTGTTTTATTTATTTATTGAAGTATAGTTGATTTACAGTGTTGTGTTAGTTTCTTTTATACAGTTTAGTGATTTAATTGTACATATATATCTTTTTTCATATTGTTTTTCATTATAGGTTATTACAAGATATTGAATGTAGTTCCCTGGGCTATATAGTAGGACCTTTTACTTATCTATTTTATATAAAGTTGTTTGTATCTGCTAATCCCAAACTCCTAATTTATCCCTCCCCCACCCCCTTTCCCCTTTGGTAACCCATAGCTTGTTGTCTCTGTCCGTGAGTCTCTTTCTGTTTTGTAAATAAGTTCACTTGAATAACAAAAAACCCCAGCCCAATCAAAAAATGGGCAGAAGGCCTAAATAGACATTCTCCAAAGAAGACCTACAGATGGCCAATAGACACAGGAAAAGATGTTCAATATCGCTAATTACCAGCACTTTTCTTTTAATGTAAATGAAAGATTTAGGAACAGCAACCTTGGGGATTTTATCTGGCAATTAGAATTCTCTTTTCTTGCCAGGATTAAGCTTGCTTTAAAGAATATTGTCTTCTTGAGAGAGCTCCAGTTTCCATAACCTTACTAGCTTTGGCTTGATGGCCATGTAGAAAATCATCACTCACCTTAAGTTTTCCACTCTTCAGGATCTGTTGAGGAGATAATTAGTGTCTTTTGCATCATAGGTTGGTGTTTAACATCTTAATCCAGAAGTACTTCCTTAGCCAAAAATTGATAAACAAAATAATATATGCTTGGAGACTCGTTAACCACACAGTCTGTTTTCTGAATTTTAAAAAAAAAAAAAAAAGTTTGTCTGGTTCTGTTCCAAAAAAACATTCTGAAAGACACGCTATTGGACAAATGTTGACGAATGTAGAAATGATCTGATAAAGTAGGCTTAGTGGACAATGACCATTTTGTAGAATCTGGCTTGCTAACTCTGTGGTCATAAAAAGGGAAAAATAAGTGATTTGTTGTCAGTAAAAGGTGTTCATTCACTATGAGATTGAAATATGAGTTGTTTAGCACGATATATAAAATTATTATTTTCCTTTCATATTTAGATCTTTCTCTGGAATTAAAGGATTTCAGCTGAAAGTTAACCTCCAACCTAATGACAATTACTTTTTCTATGTGCGAGCCATCAATGCATTTGGGACAAGCGAACAGAGTGAAGCTGCCCTCATTTCCACCAGAGGTACTTTCCCCTTTGTACACAGAGGACTATTTCCAAGCATTCCTGTTCCTTCCCTTCTACCATCCAGAGAAGACATCCTGGAGGGAAACTTCTTTAAGCCCCCAGCTTGCTGGCAGTGCTAGGTTTTTGGTATGAGGACCCAAGATTGGCCAAAGGTCAAGGTGTTTCTTTTTATTTTTCTAGTTTAAGAGGTTCTCAACCTTGGCTACCCATTAGCAATGTCAGGGTGCTTAAAAAATGCTGATGCCAGGGGCCAATTCCTGGAGATCCTGATCTAATTTACCTGGATCTGGGCTCTGACATGTGTTTTTAATTTCCCCAGAGGATTCTTGTTTGGCTTACAAAGTGCTATAACTTGTGGGTATGTTTTGAGGAAAGAGTGGGATGAAGATATTCTTATTTTATTATACTGTGAACTCTATGAACAAGCTTCCAGTTCTGTTCTGCTTATTTTTCACGGCTAGTACATGTTTCTGCCAATTAATGTTTGTCGAATGAATGAGTGAATAACTCAAGAAAGTGATAAAAGCTTTCAGTGGCATTTTGGGGCAGGTACCTAGATGATGCCAACAAAAAGTGCTTGGCTGTTCTCAATTATTGTGAAAAGAAATAAGGAATGGAAAAGTGACCACTTTATTATCTTATTCTAGACCCCAAAATGGCAGAAGATTGAGTGTGGCACTTTCAGTGACTGGCTTAACCAGCAAAAACCTGTGCATGTGCCTTGTGTGTGATGTGGTTAGGGCCAGCCTGATGTTTGTAAAGAGAAGGCTTGGGGGCCGCCTGTTCAGAAGTGTGTTCCCTGCAGTCCCAATAGGTTGCCTGTACCTTCCACTGTTAGAACCACTCCTGTAGATTATACCAGTGCATCTTCAAACTTTAATGTACACGTGAATCTCCCAAGGAGCTTGTCAAAATACAGATTGTGATCCAGGAGGTCCGGGGCAAGCCCAAGATTCTGCATGTGTAACTAGTATCCAGGTGGTGTAGATGCTGCTGCTGCAGGGAGCATACTTTGCACAACAGAGTGACCATACCTGGGGCACCAAGGAAAGGCGATCAGCCCCTGGCATTCAGTAGTCCTTCTCATGGATAAAATTTTGCTGTGGATCTGAAAACATTCAGCGGGGAACTTTGATGTCAAAAGAAAAACTAAATCTGAGATGTGGGGCTTGGCCCAGGGACAGCACTTGACATTGTGGTAACGTTATAATCCTATTTTCCTAACTGCAATAGGAACCCGATTTCTCTTGTTGAGAGAAACAGCTCATCCTGCTCTGCAGATTTCTTTAAACGGGACAGTGATCAGCTTCACGGAGAGGAGACGGCTGACAGAGTAAGTAGAAGCAAGCACGAGATGTCTCAGCAGTAGAGTCTTCTGAGGGTGTCGCCTTGGCGTGGCCTCACCTGAGCACATTCTTGGTTTGATGCACATGCCTGGATGTGTGGTATCCAGCGTAAATTGGTACACACCCGTGCAATTCGGTTATGGTTTGTTACTAGGGGGAAAGTGACAGATCTAGTTCATAACTTGGGAGCAAGTGTCAATATTTTTATTGGAACTATAAGCACAGATGGTTTTGTTTAACACATAGGCTGTTTTAAGGCATTATCTCTGGCTCGGGGGAAAAAGAGTCTGGGTTAATTCTTCTATTATTTGCAATACCAAACCAGATTTTGTATCGATCCACTTGAAAAAAAAAATAGAGGAGGATGACTTTTTGTTGAGTTTCTGCTTCTGGCCACCTGTGGGGCTTTCAGGATCTTGTCCCCTCACCCTCCAGTACCTCCCACGAAAAGAAGCATCAGAATAAAGAAGAGACAAAAGCTGAGAGCACAGTGGGGAGGCTGCTGTGCAATTTGCCTGCCTCCTCTCATGGTTATTTTGAGGGAGAGAATGGTCAAAGGGGAGAAAGTACATGAAAGGCTTTTGAAAACTGTGACCCATGTGAAACACAAGCTGCTGTTGGCACCGGTGAGCCCAGTGTGGGCTGCCAGTGAGTTCTCACAACCTGGCCCTGCGCCCACCAATGGTGACTTGCACTATTTTCCTCTCAGTCTGCTGTTCTTCTGTCTGGGGCTCAGCTCAGGTGTTACCTGCTCCCAGAAATGGCCCAGCCTTCTCTGGGCCCTGGTGCCCTTTGATCGTCTTTGCAGAAAGGGCTGAGCAACTGTAGAGTCATTCGTCAGCTGCCCCGTCTTGTCTAGTCTTCAAGCAGCAGCCCTGTCTTCCTCATCTTTGACTCCCAGCCTGGGGCCAGAACACTGGAGATGCTAAGCATATACAAATGAGTGAATTCAGGAAAAAAAAAAAAGAAAGGAGGGTAGGAAGGAAGGAAGGAAGGAAGGAAGAAAGAGAAAGAAAGAGAGAGAGAGAGAGAGAAAGAAAGAAAGAAAAAGAAAGAAAGAAAGAGAAAGAAAGAAAGAAAGAAAGAAAGAAAGAAAGAAAGAAAGAAAGAAAGAAAGAAAAAAGAAAGAAAGAAAGAAAGAAAGAAAGAAAGAAAGAAAGAAAGAGAAAGAAAGAAAGAAAGAAAGAAAGAAAAGGAAGGAAGGAAGGAAGGAAGGAAGGAAGGAAGGAAGGAAGGAAGAAAGAAAGAAAGAAAGAAAGAAAGAAAGAAAGAAAGAAAGAAAGAAAGAAAGAAAGAAAGAAAGGAAGAAAGAGAAAAGAAATAGATTGGGCTTTTCTATCTCTTTTGGATTTCTCAAAAAAAAAAAAATCAAAAAGAAAAGTAGACTGGAGGTTGGTAAGAGTTCATAGATAAAAACTGATGATAACTGTAATGTATTTTACAGACTTTTATTTATTTATTATTAACCTGAAAATTAGTTCATAAATATCAGGCAGCCAGGCTTTGCTCCAGAGAGTAAGGGCCCGTCAGTAGCCACCTCTCTGAAGTGAGTGGTTTGGTACAGACACGAGAAAGTGAAATACATTCCCTTGCATTAATCATTTTCTCATCTGTTAAAGGGGAGAGGGAGAGGGTGCTGACTGAATATTAACGCTGCTTAAATTAAAAATGCTTCCTTGCTGTCTCAGCCATTTCAAAGCAAAATTGAGCAATTCATGCAAACAAGGTCACCCATCAGCAGTTGAAAGTGCTTTGGTTCAGTTCACTGTGCCTCTTACAAAAACAGCTGAGGTGAGACAAAAAGCGACCTTTCGACAACCTCTCAGGCATCCCTGGTACAATCTAAAGAGGCCAGAGTCCCAAAGGCGGCTGACCACAAGCCTCTGCTAAGCACATGCATCCCACCTGGTTAATCCACACTCCGCTCTGCTCTGGCCTCGCCAGCCGCCTTGCTGTTCAAGAGCAGCGCCTCATTTGGTCTCTGTGCCCAGGAAAGTCAGCAAACACTGGAACTCATTGTTAAAGAAGGTTTGGAGACTCCTCTGTGTGTGTGTGTGCAAGTTTTGGAAGGAAACTTTGCAAGTCATGTTCTCTTGGAACTCCCCACCTGCCTCCCTTATATTTTCTCACTCTCTTTGAAAGCAGACATTGTGCCATTTGTTTTTGTCCTGCTGTGATTCTAGTTATTTCCTGGTTCCCAGCTCCTCCAAGAGATGCAATGTGCAATACATGGGTGTTGCCTGTGGCGGTGGAAGTATGCATATTGAGGGTTTGGGGAATTCTGTGGCGATCAGGTCAAGTTTGGGGGCACAGTGAACAATGCATGTCTTTAGTCAAATTCCAGCAGTTTCCAAGGATAGAATCCTGCTTACACTGTGTATGAGTTTGTGAATGTTGATGTTTACGAAAGAGAGGCTGGCAATTCCTGATCAACTTTGCCTGCAGAATCCCATCAGTGCTGGGTGAGGAGCTGCCTGCCTGTGGCCAGCATTACTGGGAAGCCACAGTCACAGACTGCCCAGCTTATCGACTTGGCATCTGCTCCAGCTCGGCTGTGCAGGCCGGTGCCCTGGGACAAGGAGAGACCTCGTGGTACATGCACTGCTCTGAGCCGCAGAGGTAAGCCCTGCCCCTCGCAATTTAATCTGTGTGTCCTGAGCTGATTGATGTCTAGGCAGAGGTCTCCAAGGGGCCTAGTAAATAATATCTCCCAAGTTCTGAGTCAACTAAGAAAGAAACGGAAGAGTCAAGCATATGGAGACTGAACTATTACTCTGATTACAGAGGAAGCCAAGTTTAGAGAATGTGGTTCACATGTGAGCAAAAATTTTTCTTATATTGCACCTTAGCCTCTCATATTAATAGATTTGCACACACCCAGAGCCTTGGCAAGGCCAGCTTCCCCAGCCTGCAGGGCAGAGTAGGTTCCTGGAGGAGGAGGTGTGTCTCCTCAGGGAGCTTATAAGAAAGAGTTAGGGAAGTGCACGCATGGCCAGCTTTTCCTTCTATGCTTGCCCCAGGGTGGGGAGAGACCACAAGGTACTGCCGAAAGGGCTCCCTCCACAGAGGAGGAGTCAACAGGACTGAGGAAGAAGGGGCTCCCCCCATACGTCCCGCCATTGGTCAATATTAGGGGCTGGCAAACTGCAGCCCGCAGGCCAAATATAACCCGCTGCCTTTTTTGTAAATAAAGTTTTATTGGAACACAGTCAAGCTTATTTGTTTACATATTGCCTTTGGCTGCTTTGGGGCTATAATGGCAGAGTTGACTAGTTATAACAGAGACTGAATGGCACCCCAGGCCTAAGATATTTACTATCTGGTCCTTTATAGATAAAGTTAACTAACCTCTAGTCTGTATTATTAGTATTATTTAATTGATTGATGTGAAAAAGCTGTTAACCTGTGTTAGTCTCAGAGAGATAAAGCAAGCATGTTATGAACTAAATATGTGCACAGGATGGCCTAATTAAAGAATGCTGGACTGGAGCCAGAAACCTGATTTTAGTCCTGGCTCCATCCTTGACTGGCCTCCTATTGGCTGCTCACCTGTGTGCAGATCTGATGTGCCTCATCTGTCTTGTCAGGGACAGTGATGCCTGGTCTGCTACCTTTTGGGATTGTGAGGATCACATGAAGTCAGGACAAGGAAGGGCTTTGAAATTGTAAAGAATCAAGCAAAAGTGAGGCAATTATTTAAATGTAATGCTTTAAAAAGGAAGCAGTGCTTGCAAGTTCCGAGAAAAAAGCCCACAGATTGGGACTTTGCATATATCTGGCTGTACATTTCTCCCTACATCCTACTTGACAGAGTTTGATTCTCTGACATGGTTCATAAGGACACCATCTCCAAGAGCCATTTAAAGTCACATTTTATCAAGTCAGAGGAATTATGATTAATTGATATTCAGTCCTGTGAAATGCTTAAGGACCCAGCCCTCACCCAGAGTTGAAAATCATTCAAACCTAGAGTTTATTATAATCAGTAAATTTCGAGCTGGAACTAGGTATTGATTTCATGAAAGTTCCTTCAGACACTTAGGCCCTTAAGAACCCAAACCAGAAACTAGCCTCCAATAACAAAGTTCTGGACTCTAGAAAACAGAAGTGTTAATTTTGTTCAACATGTTCAACAACTTTGGTCTTCAGCTCTTCCAGGCCCAGGGTAGGTGCTAGACATTCTGAAGGAGGAGTGTGCCTGCCTGTGTGGTCACAGCACAGAGAAGTCAGGTCTTAAGTGCCTCATATCATATTTCAAATAGAGCACCCTGGCCTGATTTAAACCAGGCAGTAATACTCTGGATTCTACTTGCATCGAATCTAAGCTTTAGGATGTCACAATTGGAAAGGAGAAATGAAGAGAGTCTAAGGAGAAGGAATCAACTGCATTTCTTCCTGTCCGCCCCTAACCTAGCTGCTTTAGTTCAGGCCTCTTCAATTCCTTCATCTGTTTCACCCACAGCCACCATGCCTGTGCTCTTCTCCTAGTCTCCACCCACTCCAGGCCATCCTTGTCTCACAAGTGGCAGGTGTTTCTAAAACATCATTTGCATCATGTCTCTTCCTTTTCTGCTCAAAAGTCTACAAACATCCACAGTGGTGTCAACACTCAGGTGGGGCCCCAGTGAAGAGGGGAAGCGAGGAAGAATATGTGACCAGGCTGGGGGACGAGGAGCCCTGAGGGGATTGGCCACCAGGGTGGAAAGGAGTCTGGGCTCATTCTGGGCCATCAGTGAGATTCTTGGGGGTGGGTCCACTCAGGTGGGGCCCCAGTGCAGGCAGTTCCAGGGCCATGCAGGTGTCCAGAATCAGGCTTCTGGATGACCCTTGTTTGAATAGGGACCAGCAGTCCCAAGGAAAGGCAAAAGCTGGGCAGAGAGTCGGGCCCCAGGCAGACAGGGAAAGGAACTGATGTGCTCAGTAGGAAAAGGGGGCAGAAACAGGGCAGGATGAATTCCAGGCCCTGTGGAACTGGTGGGGCCAAGGCTTCAAGAGATATTTTTCCTTCCTTTACCTCTGTAGTAGTGATTAGCTCAGGGTCTGACCCAGGCTGGGCCTGTAGGCACTGGGGACCTTCCATGCAGGGTAGGAAAATGGCTCATCTGGGCATTCAAAACCCTCTAGACCAGTGCTGTGCAATTACACATTCTGGGAAAATAGAAAAATGATGTCATCTGTGGCTATTGAGCACTTGAAATGTAGTTAGTAGGGCTGATGAACTGAATTTTGAATTTTATTTAATTTTAATTAATTTTAGTTTAAGTGGCTATATATGGCTAGTGGCTACTGTGTTGGACAGGGCAAGTCTAGGGCCTGGCCCCTGAGTCACTTATCCTTGTAATGTCCTCAGAGTCATTCACATATCCCCTCCTAACCCATCAAGCAGATGGTGATGTTCTCTATGACATACATGTTCATTCTGCCACCTTATCAATGCTTCTGCTACCCCCACGGCTTGGACCACCTTATTCCTTTTTTCCAGCAGTCCAGTCCTGAACATTCTTCTTTGGCTGAGTGTGAGCCCATCTGCTTCCCAGTCCTTCTGTAAGAGCCCCAGCCTACACTGCTGCCCCCCATCATTGCCACCTGCAGCCTCTGTGTGCTTTACAGGTTCTAAAACTTCATAGTGTTCTGCCATATTTCACATTAGCAAGGCACTGAAAAGGTCCTGTATCACTGTGGAAGTCTGGTTACCTTCCACCCCCATTAACCTCAGCCCTTTCACATGCACTTCATTCTGCAAGGAAGTTGTCAACTTGCCATTCCTTAAATATACCTTCACTCAAGCTTCTGGGCCTTTAAGACAGACATCACAGGTCTTCAAAGTCCTGGTCTTTTTCTGCCACACCCAGATTCTCCAGCCCTAATCTGCCCAGTGTCACTCCCACCCTCAGACCTATCATGTCCCCAGACCTGTCCCTCATCTCATTTCTTCTCTTCCTATGCTTTCAGGGCCCCACCCTCTGTTACTAAGATTGCCAGGAGAAAACTCCCAACTTGTGTCACTTTTTTGCATAGAGCAATTTAGCTTCTTCTGTTCAGCAATTTCTCCTTCCCAGCCTGGCCGTGACCCTTTCCTTTCACAACCAAACCAGTCCATTAAATGTGTTTAGTAAACACTTTACTAATCCGTGCCCTGACCTGGAGTCTCAGCCCTAGCCCATATTTAAGTCATCAGCAATTTTTTCCTTTCTGCTCAGCGGAGTAGGGGTTCCCTGGGGGCAAGGACAGTATGCTAGGGTCCCTCATACCTCCCAGAGGGCCCAGCAAAGAGCTGAGCACACAGATATGCCCAATGAATACTTGTTGAATTGATTTTATTTGAACTGAAGAAAGAAATCAAAGGCAGCCCTCCTTGGCACAAGGCTGCAGAAGACATTGAGAAGATGAAAAGGAAAGTTGGTCTGGGGCAGGGGGAGTCTATAGAAAGGATGAAGTTGGGCAAAAATACTGAAATATTTCTTAAACTTCATAAAGGCCCTTATGTAAGTTACTTACAAATTCTTTAAACTGTAAAATTAATACATTTTATGGAAGGCAAGCCTGCGGTACTTTTTAAAGTACATGGCAGCCTCAAAGGAGCTTTATTCAAAAGAATGACACACCATGAATGCGGTAGTTAAAACATGTGGGCAGCTGGGAAAGAATTAAAACGTTGAGAAAAATCACAAGGGAGGCATATGTTGGCTATTCTGGGACTGCCTCCTGATGTAGAAGGAGCAAAATTATTAAAAATGCTCATCTGTTGGCAAGAACTACGCATTTTAGTATCTAGGAGGGATCTGGGTAAAGTATTTGGGACAACGTTATTGCAACTCATTATTGTGAATTGAAGTGAGTAACTGAAAAGTTGGTTATCTGCAAGTAATTTCCTAAGTTTTCAATTCCCCACTCTCTTCCATTTCAGATACACGTTTTTCTACAGCGGCATTGTGAGTGATGTCCACGTGACTGAGCGTCCCGCCAGAGTGGGCATCCTGCTGGACTACACCAACCAGAGGCTCCTGTTTATAAATGCGGAGACTGGACAGTTTCTCTTCATCATTAGGCACAGGTTTAATGAGAGCGTCCACCCGGCCTTTGCCCTGGAGAAACCCGGAAAATGTACTTTGCACCTGGGAATAGAGCCCCCGGATTCTGCAAGGCACAAGTGATCATTGGCTTTCAAAGGTTGCAAGAGCAATAATTCAGATTTGGGGGGCTCTGTTGTTCTTTTCCGTGGGTGCTAGACATTATTCAAAACATCCTCTGCACAGTGGCACTAGTGACAGCTCCACGCACAGTGATCAGCACATGAACAAAACCAAGAAAACGTTGACTGTCTAGAACGGCGTGTGAGTAAAGAGGACGGGAAAAAACAACCTCCTGCCTTCAGTTTATGTGTGTTTGAGTTCTTCCCTAACTCAAAAGGATCTATACCTGATTTGGGAACCAAACTAGAGAAATGGATTTCCACCTGTTTCTTTGGTAAAAGAAATCCTCAGATGGACAGGTCTGAGTGAAGGGAAGGCTGTGCTATTAATACATCTCCTCTGACAAGAAACACGGACTTTTTCCACCAGAAAAATGTCACCTCATTTCACTAAAGGATGCTGAATCCTAATCAGCAGAGGAAGTGTTTTAAGCATTCTAAGTTGACAATGAACTCTTTTGTAATCATATATACTGTAGAACGCGAGTCTCTTTTCCCTGAAATATTAAATGTAGAAAAGTGCTAGGTATTAGAAATGTCCATTTTGTTAAATAAACGGTTAGAGTCTCTAAAACAAAACGTTATGTGAACTTATTACACGTGTCTTACGTGTGCGGCATTTCTGGACGGGACAAACTGCAGATAAATGGCTGTCACGCTGCATAGGTTGTGCTGCTGCTCATTTTCATGTGAGAATTTTACACATACATGTTTTAGAATCTGAACATTTTCAGCCTATAGTTACAGACAACTACCAGAAGCTGAGAATCTCTTTTTGCTAAAAATAAAATGGTTGGTCATTTTTAGATATTATACTGAAATGTCTCAAAATCTTCCTAAAATATGTGTGCAAAGTTGATAAATCTAGAATGCATGTGGGGAGGATTGCTCTTATTCTCCATAATATAAATCTTCTGGTTGTATTTATAGGGTTTTTTTTTTTAACATTACAAATTCAGTTGTTTTCTTGTATCGAGAAATAATGTCCTACTTTTGGGTTGGATCCTAAAAAGTCCATTGTTTAACAGCTAGAAAACCCAGGATCTGTCACTGTGTTAACAGAGCCCCTTCAAAGCCATCACCACCCTGCTTTGAAATTAGAGCAGCTGCTGGCAAGAAGGATACTTAGTGAAAAAGGAGGAATAACTTGCTGCTGTGTGGGAAACACTATCTTTATTTTTTGTAAAAGCCTTAAAAGTGTTATCAGATCCTGACTGATCAGCAACCCAGGCTGATCATTATTACTTTCTTGGGTGGGAACGTAGTATAGTTAAAAACAACAACAGTAGCAGCAAGCACAGGAACTTCAGAATTTGTCTCAGTTTGGGTTCCTCCAGGACTAGACCTCGACATTAAGGTTTAGTGCTGGTTGTTGATACCAGGGGTGATTCCAGGAAGCACACGTGAGAAAGTGGGGAAGGTGAGGCTGTCGGGGGCAAGAGCTGATAAGGGGCATGTTTTATGGGTGGGTTATTACACTGTGAACCCCCAGGGCTCGCTCGTGCTGGGGGCACCCCTGGAAACCATGCAGAACACGCCAGATGCTGACATTTAAGTGCTCCTGTCCAAACCTAGTTGGTTGGGCATTGCACAGGGGACCCCAGGGGACATTAAATGCCCTTCTGCCACCTTTCCAGGTTGTGTTCCTTGCAAGCTCCTGTGGTCACAAGAAAACCTTCAAAGGCCATAAGAAACTGAGGTGCCTGACCCAGAGTTGACAGTGGGCTGACAACCGTCTAATGCAGCTGCTGGTCTCAGGTGAGCTGGGGGCAAATGGCGCAGGGTGCCAGCAGTGTCTACCACCAAGTTGGAAGCAGCTCTGGTATTGAGGAGAAAGCCACAGTAATGGAAAGAACTAGGTTCAAATCCTGTCAGCCCATCTAGGTCATCCCTCTGGGCAACTCAGATGCTTTAGTGCCGCCTTTTTCTCAGCATAATTGTAAACATCAGATTAAATTATAAGCACATGAAATGGCACAGCATTTGATAGCTTATAAGACATCCTGACAAGGGACTCCAGAGGCCCTCTGTGACAGTGCTCCACCGCATCCCTGGTAAGTGGCCCTCTTGTCTTGTCACGACTCTGTAGCGAGTGGATGGAGGAAGGTAGGGCTGTCTGGTCAGGAGACCCACATTTTAGCTGCCATTGTCTACTGACTGATCGGAGAGTTCCTGGTTGGTTCCTGGGGGATGATTCCCGTGCAGACAAGCAGAGCGAAGTGAATGCTCTTTCCCCACATCGTCGGAATTCTTTCCTCCTTGGCCCTTCTCTGAGTTCCATTTTCCCTTCTTGTCCTTCTTCTTCACACAACACAGATCCTCAGAGACAGCAAAGGAAGTCAGCAAATTTTATGGTCAAAATTACTCCTCTGGAAATCTGTCGACGGTGTTTATTAGATTAATAACATATATAGCCCATATGTTGTCTCTTTTAATCCCCATCAGAACCTTGAATGATAAAAACTGCCATTTTATAGATGAGGAAACCAGTCTCAGAGCAATTAAACAACTTGTTTGTAGTCACAGCCGGCAGGTGGCAGAGCATGGATTTAGATACAGCTCAGATTCTGAGCTAAGAGAATAAAAGAATTATATTTTGTTTCATTTGTTTATTGCAGGCTTTTTTTCCTACCTACATGTGGTGTGTGGAAATTACATATGTGTATACACTCCCACACACCACACATCCACGTAGGAATATACACATTGGCACACATGCATTCACTCTCACCTAGACGTTCTCTCCCCTCCCGAACTGACTTCCTCCCCAGCCTCTGTTTTGTGATCGGTGCCATCATCCTCCTGGCTGACATGGGGTCCTTTGATTCTTTCTTTGATACCAATGACCTTATTTAGGATTCAGAAGCATCTATAATATTCCATTTGTGGAGAAAAGACAGGAAACCACCTACATGAAACTACAATGTTGCTTCTAAGAGGTGTGGGGCTAAAGTGAAGGAGTGTGTGGGAAAACATTTTTTAACAATGAGGATTAGCACTGTAGTCCTTGTTTGTCTGCTTGCATACCTAGCAACTCTGGATGGATATATTCTTTGTTAAAGTTAGCAATATCTTTCCAATGGAGCAAACCAAAACATGTTCCCATTGTTTTTCTGGAAGTGCTTACCTAACACTGGACTAAGTATTGTACTTCACCACACCCACTATGTGCTTTAAGCACCGAACGCCAACACTCTCCCATAAGAAGCATCCTTCAGGCTTCAGAATGGCTTGTATCTTAAGTCCCTTCTCACCCTTGCTGCATGAATTACCCATTAGTCATCTCAACTGTTCAGTTGCAGAAGGAACTCAAAGGACTCAAACAGTTTCTACTCCCTGAAGAGGTTTACCACAGGCAAAGATACGGTACAGCCACACTGAGGAAGGATGGGTGTTGAAATGATCCTACTATGTCATGTGCAGGCTTCCTGGTCTTCCCACTGTTGGGCTGCACAACATGCACATGCCTCCAGGCCTCAGTGTGTGTGTGAAGCACCTTGGTACCAGGAAGCCCAAGGTTTATTTCAGGGAGCGTGGTGGTGGGAGGCTCCCATACTGAGCTGGTCACATAGGTACTTTATAGTTATGCAACTAGCCCTAAGCATTGAAACTCACCTCCCTGCCCCTTACAGGCTCCACCAAACCAGTGCATAAGGTAAATCCAATGATTATTACTAAATGATGCTGACGGACATACATCCTCCTCCAGCACAACTGATCGATTCTTGGTTACAGAATGTCACTTATTTTTAGGTAATAGCTTCCATGGCTTAAGGCAAGGATTGGTAGCTGTGTGGATACACATGTGGTCAATTAAGACTAGTGGGACTGAACCCATGCTAGGCACTTTCTGTCCTGAATTGCAGAGCCCAACTGCTGGGGGATGTTTCAAAAGTAGTAATAATAAGAGCTGAGTATCTCTGCCGCCGATAGCCATCCCCCTGTGTCCCCTATGTCCCTGATTTGGTGGGGAATGATCCAAGGCACATCCCTGAGCTGAATGAATTTGGACCTGATTCCAGCCCACTTCACAGTGCTCGGGAGGAGCACATCATTTGTACTGTTTTCAGAGCAGAAGATCAGTGTCTCTCATTTTCCTTTACTGCCCTCAGAGTGTGTGTGATTGTGCCCCTTTTTTATGTGTCCCTGTTTTGGTCTTAACTGAACTCTCTGTCTGTGCTGAGTCTGTTTTTTCTGATTGATATCAGTAATTTTAGACGTCCAAATAGTATGTGAACTGTAAGAACAGCTTGAGAATAGCTGGAGGGTTGAGAATGTTTAACTTGGAACAAAGACAAGTTACAGAAGGGTATAAGAGGTCTTCAAAGATTTGAAAGGCTTTTCTATGGGAAGAATTGGGCTTATTTTGATTTTTACACCAGGACTGGTGAGTGTAAGTCCGGGGTTGAGGATTTGGGTTCAAGAGAAAGGAGAACACTCCACAGTGACAGTTGACTGAGAGACATGCTGCTTAGCAGGTAATAAGCTTTCACAGTCAAGCTGAAGGGTCAACCGTCTGGAATATTAAAGAGCTTTCTTGCTTTGAGTCCAGACCACTGGTTTCTAAACTGTGCTCCTCGGGCACTGGGATTTCATAGATGTGCCTGAGGGCCAACATGAGATCCAATGGGAAAGCCAGTGGGCATAAATTCAAACCCCTATCCCTTCCCTCACATCAGCTCAGTTTTGATTGTTTGACACATTGGGTTCCACATAATAATTTATTTGATGAAAAGTTTTCTATGGTTAAATAAAGTTTTAAAAGGAGATAACCACTGAGGTTCCAGTCTGAATTCTGTGATGCAGAATTCACTTCAGGGACCCCCAAAGTCCCTAAGTCTTCCATTCTTTCTGAGTCACCTTTTCCTTTACTATCCAAATACTGATGTACTACTGATGGCAAGAAATTTTGATTCCTATGCCAAACTTCTAAGAATTTCTCTAAATGATTACATGCTCTTGGTTGACATCTCTGCCCTCCTGCTTCCAAATTCTCCACCACCTCTAGCCACCTCACCACTGCTTCTTCATGCTTCCCCAGCCCCATTTGACCTTAACTGTCTGAAAACATTGACAGAGTCTCCATTGATTCCTTAAGGCAGTGCTAACACAAGGCTGACACTGGTAGCAGTTAACACAGATTTTTGTTGAAGACTTGGGGTTAATGAGGGAAATTTCTTCATAGATCATGAGGCAAAAATAAAACTGAATGTGAAGCATCCCATTTGCCAGGAGCCCCTTCTGATTTCTTCTTCAACCCCGTCGTCCAGACATGCTGAACAGACTAACCCTGCCATTCTACTTTACTCTTTAGAAGAAGATAGAAGTTTCTAACTTCTGCTCAGTCTTTGTTTTTTCAATCAGCCAGCAGAACTAGAAAACATCAAAATACAAACACCTCTCTTACCAATATAGACATCTTTTATAATAGAATGAGAGCAAAATTATGCCCTCCTATCTCAGCCTCTTCTGCCCTGCCCAGACTTTAGGCCTTTCTTTGTAGACCTAAAAGGCCTGTTAAAAGCAATTCCCTAAACCAAAGAACATTTTTCTTCCAAAGATGACTGGCCATTACCCCTTAGAATGGTTTTAGAATCCCCTTAATATCTTCCCTTTCATGCATTTCTGTACAACTAGCTAATGAAGGAAAATTGTTTCTCAACTAGACCCAAGCTCCCAGGCTTCATGTTGGGCTGCCCTGTCTCAGCAGGGGACTCTCCTGCATGCGAGGCACTTCAGGGAGAATGACACCCTTCTAGAGTCAACATGTTATTTGAGGATTTTGTAACTTCAGAGACAGGGGTGAAATAATTAGGAAAATGGGGAAGGAAACACACAATTCATTCATTCAACACTCATTTAGTGAGGTCTTACTCTGGACTGAGCACTATTCTAGGCCCTGGGGAAATGGCAGTCCTCAAATCAGACAAAAGCCCTGCTTACAAGGAGCGGATATTCTAGTGGAGGAAGATAGGCAATAAACACATACATAGTATGCCAATGGGGAATAAGAACCAGGAAAAAATTAATAAATCTAGATAAGAGAATGAAGAGGAGGAAGAGGTAGGAACTAGGGGAAAGTGTCTCTGGTAAGATGATATCTGAATAAAGACCTAAATGAAGCCAGGGAACAGGACAGACATGTGGATGTCTGCAGAGGAACAGTGTTCCCTCCCGAAGAAGCAGCAGCAAGTGTAGAGGTCCTGAGGCAGCAGCACGGGGGTGTGGAGGAGGACAGTGAGGAGGCTGAGGGCTGGAGTAGAACAAGCAGGAAGGAGAGAATGTCATGGATGCAGACAGATAGTAACTGGGGGCCAGTTTATAATGGTGCTAAAGGCCAAGTAAGGATTTTAGGCTATATTCTGGGTGAGTTAACAAGAAGTAACAGGCATGAGAATTAATGCAATTTTAGTCTCAAAGAATTGCCCTTTCACATGTTTGGGTATTATGTTTTTCAGTATTAAACACGGTATTTTATAAAAGCCGCCTAGGCTGACCTTTGCCAGCTCTTGGCTCCCGCGAAGAAGGGGCCTGGTGTAGGTGGGAAAGAAGAAAAGCTGTTTTCTCCCTCCCAGCTCCATCCCAGAGCCCTGTGGCTCTGCTCGCTTCCTGCTTCCAGGGGAGCAGCCCTATGACTGGTTGCCTTTAGGACCATCCTCGGGCAGAACTTCGGGGGGGATCTGCTGCTGTACCTGGGTGGACTTTTGTGTTGAACTGATCTTACCCTCGATGGAAAGTTGGCAACCACTAAAGACGGAGAAATACAAGCGTATGTGAAAGAAATGTTTCATATCTTTCCAGCTGTGTGATTTTGCAGTTACAGGGAAGATGAGATGATGATGTTATCCAGGGAGGCTGCCTGGCCGAACGAGGCCTCATAGGTGTGTATATGTGTGTGTGTGTGAGTGTTTGTGTGTGCATCTGTGTGTTGTGTGTATTTCACATGTGTGACTGTGTGTATGCGGCATGTGAGTGTATGCATGTGTGGGCATGTGTGTATATGGGGGAAGGAGGTTAGAATTGTCATTATGATTCAGGGCTGGTTTTCCCAGTGAAGATCTAGAAACTGGATTCGTAAGAGCTCTCAAAGGTTATCAGGTCCACCGGGACTCACCTACATTAATCAAGCCCACAAAAGACTCATTAATAACTTAGAATGCTAATTGCTTAATCTATAGTGAGAAATCAAATTGCCAAAGGGGTTGGAGAGCACATACCTGCCAGTCAGAGGATTCTCTTTCTAGGCCCCTGAACTCCAAGACCTGTGGGCACCCACCATGGTCAGGGTTAAGCTGCACACACTACAGCATCTGTTCACCTCACAAATCCAACGTGCTCAGGTGAACTGCCGTATTTTCACATGGGGAGTCCGGTGACAGTAAAAAGATTGTTTGGTGATCAAGGAAAGTTATGTGTAGATCTTAATGGCCTGTATATGAAACTGCTATGACCAGCCTTGGGCCCAAATATTTGGGTTTGCTATACTTTCTCCCTGCATCAGGGTGAGAATTTTTCCCTGAGAAAATCCTTGTCCTTTGGGGGTTTTATCTGTTCAGTCCAAATGCTTACACTCACAATTTAAAAAAAGGAAAAGATGCCTAAAGTCCATTTTCTAGGTTCTACGTTTTTTTTTTCTTCTTTATTTAGTGAATGCTTGATTAGATTTCTAGGCCCTATTCCAACTGCTTTTGATCTGAAAAAAATATCATACCTGTTATGATGACCATCGCAGATCATAGAACATCATCTATTATGTGACGATCTTACTTACTTAATAGTCAGAAGTAAACCATACTTGGAACTTGTTATGTGACATCTCTGTCTCTCCCATGGATTGACTGCATGTAGTAGGAGGGGAGGACACTTTCATTCAAGGATTTGTTGTAAATGATTAGAGTGATCAGAACACAGGTCATCAGGTGATTCTGGATTGAGAGAGCAATGACTCTGCTCCTTCATAGCTGTGTGACTTTGGGCAAATTGTGTAGCCTCTTTCAGAGTCTTCAGTGTAACACAGAAATAGTACCAGCTGTTACAGCACAAGGCTGTTCATTCATCCATTCGAGTGATAACTAAGATGCCAGGCATTGTCATACATTCTAGGGATCCAGTGCTGATCAAAACTAACAAATAGCCCTGCCCTCAAGAAGTTCACATTCTAGCGAGAGGAAAAGCATACAATAAAGGAGATAAATAAGTGAATTGTTTAGTATCAGAAGGTGTTGAGTCCCATAAAGAAAAATAAAGCAGGGAAGCGTTGTTGTGACATGTAAATGAAAGAATTAATGTATGTAAAATTCTTAGCAGAGTGCCTGCAATATAACAATAGCAAAAACTTTAGCTGTTATTACTTCAGCTATAATGCAGGAACTTCTTACAACCAAAGAGCCTGGCGTACCCCTCAGAATAGCACAGTGTCCTTACACACACCTTGGCATGCAGTTATGTTTTCCATGGCCATTGTATCTCCACTGAAAGTTTAATATTTTCCTGTTTTACTTATTGCAAGCAGTCAGGAAAGGTACTTAGAACAAAAGATAAATTATCCTTAATTTCACCACTTACAGGAAAGCAATGTTAACATCTGGTATGTGTTCCTCCCAGGCTCTTCTCTTTTTTTTTTTTTGAATATATATATACACACACACACACTCTCTCTCTTTAAAACAATGTAAATAAAACCACTATTACATAATCTGCTTTTGTTACTTATAGCTATGTCATGAACATCTTCTCACATTAACAAACTGATTGGTGTCACTACTTTGATGCTTAACTGTAGTCCACTGGAAGGATGAGTCTTAGGTTATGCAACCAGTCCATTATTGATAGATATTCAATTGACTTCCAAGTTTTCATGTCTATAAAAATGCTTTGGTTTTAAAGGCACCAGCTTCACTATTTGGCCTAGAGTTTTTCTTGAATTTGTCATGGGGAAGTGTATACTGTTTCCACATTTACTGTGACCTTGAATCAGTTTTTATAAACCCAGTTGGGAAGACTGAATAGAAACTCCCTCATGGAGTAACCTTGGTGCCCAGTTTTGTTTAGAGTCAATTCAATATAACATATTTAACTATATTCAATTAAAATATATTTTTTAAACATCTACTATGTTGAGATACCTTACTGATTCCTGCTAGGAACCAAGATGAGTAAGGTGCAATCCTTCCCTTCAGGGAAGCCCAGATGGGAGCGCAAGTATCTGATCAGCATATAGGGAGAAGAATCATGAGGTTACAGACCAGGGGGAGGACATGTCTGTTCGCTGTGACCAAATCATGTTAGTTTTATGTCACTAGCATGTTGAATAAGCAAGACTCCTGAGATATAGTTATAAAAGACATTTTATTTTTGTCTCCTTGTGCCCTTTAAGTTTCTGCAGTGGAAGGAAGTTCTAAATGAAAACATAGGCAGGGTAACTTGGGAGGACTTAAGTGACCTTTCTTAGAAGAAATGTCTGCACTGAGACCTGATGGCTGAGTGGAAGTTGGCCAGATGGAGGGGAGTGGGTTATGGAGGCAGGAGGAGGGAAGAGAAGAGTATTCCTGACATAGAGTAAAGGTGAGGAGGTGAGAAACAGTCTGATGCCTGAGAGGGACTCAAAGGTCAGTATAGGGGGTGTAGTGGGTAGGGGGAGGAGTGGCTGTTGGGGTGACTCTAGGGCACGGCTGTGGAGGGCTCCTGTGGTGGGAAAGATTTTCTCTGTATACCCCAGGTTTTAGCTTAGGTCTTCATACAAATTGAGCAGTAAATAAATATCATTGAAAGTCAAGTCTGAAAATCATAGGGATTTTTTATTCTTTTCTCACCATTCCAAACTACTATGTGTCAACTTCCCACTTCTCTCCACTGGAAAATTTGAGAGCTCTCTCCAAATGGTCTTTGTATTATAAGTCAGGGGGAGGATAATATTTGGGTCCTTGAAGCAGAAGCTCCAAATGGAGCTTGTTTGCTGGTCACCAGGTTTTCTCAGTGACTGGAGGTGAGTGAAGGGTTGAAGCCTCAGGGTCAAGAGTGATCACTCAGATAAGGTGAATAAATTTGACTCGTTCAAAACACAAGCATTTCAGAGGTCATTTTCCTAAGAAAAAATGTTGATCAATGGTATTTTTCAGGAAATCAACTCTGTTGAAATATAATTTATACTGCTTTTTACTTTGTCTTCTTTCAGTGAATTAAACTATAACCAAGCTTATTTCTTGATTTGCATTTCTCCTTAATTATTCTGAGCTAAGTTCTCCCCTGCAGAGCTCCAGAAAATGGATAAAATATGCATCTGAGTGTTGAACAGCAGCGGCAGACACCTACACACCAAACCCTGGCTGTGTGGGACGCTGCCATTTTCCCCAAGTCATTTCAGGTGAAAAACACCTCTGCTCCCAAAGAATAGCATTTATGGGCCCCCACTCAAGGTCTTTACAGGCACCGTATAACGTGCGAATCAGGGAGCAGTGCATTGTTCTGCACCCTCCCGAGACTAAGTTCAGGGCTACTTTTTTGCCCCTATAGGCATAGACATGCATCTCCAATTATTCAGCCCAATGGGAAACCTTGTGAGTTACCTCTGTGGGGCTTGAAGTTCAAAATCAGAAAATGATTTTGCTTTATTCCCATTCAGTGAACAGAGCTTTTTAAAAATAACCTTAATACATATCACTGTGGAACTTTGGAAACTATGGAAAATGATGACTACATAAACACTATCCATGATACCATAGACCTAGACCCGGTTGGTATGCTCTTTAGCTTTGGGCCTTTTGCCCTCTGCCTTCCCAATAGCAGATGTAATGCCTAGAGGTGTCACAGGCATCTTGCAACCTTGAGGATGAAATTCACATGCTGAGCATGAAGGAGCACGAGATGGGAGCCTGGATCCTCAACGACATGGTTGAGGCGACGTTCCAGCTCTCTAGTGCCTACCTCTAAACTTTTTGTGGCCTGAGTTAAATAAACCTTTATGCCTTTAAGCCACTAGCCTTTCTTTTGAGTTTAACATACATTCAGAAAAACGCACCACAGGTTTACAGCATGATGAATTTTTTCAAAGCTGATATACATATAGATATGTATGCTATTAATACATGGGTAGCTATGTAATATTTGTATATCAAGAAAAAGAACGTTACAATAAGTGATTCCCACTTGCTCCCACTTCCTTAGGTAACCAGTGTCTGCAAGTAACCATAGATTGGTTTTGCGTGGTTTGCAACTTCCTAAGAATGAAATCACAGTATTTTGTTTGTTTGTTTCTGGCTTCTTCTGCTCAACGTTGTATTTGTGAGATTTATCCATGCTGTTGTGTGTAGCATCATTTGTTCATTCTCTTTGCTTTATGGTAGTATAACTTATAAATATACTGCAATTTATTTGCTTATGCTGCTGTTGGTGGACATTTGAATTGTTTTCAGTTTGGGGCTATTACAAATGGTACTGCTATAAACATTCTTGTACCTATTTTTAGTAAATGTGTATACAGTTTCTGTTGGTAAATACCTATGAACAGAATTGTTGGACTGTGGCTCGCCTATGTTCAGCTTCAGTAGATACTGACAAAGTGTTCCCAAAGTTAAGTTCTAGTTTACATTCCAACCAGCACTATGTGAGCATTTCAGTTTTTTCATATCTTTGATACCATTTGGTAATATTTGTCTATTTCTCTTTAACCATTCTGTTGAGTATATAGTGATACCACATTGTGGTTTAAATTTGCATTTCCCTGATGGTTATAGAAGTTGAACACTTTTGTATGTATTTATCGATTTATGGGCCATTTGGACATCTTTTTTTTAAGTTTCTGTTCAGACCTTTTGCCCACTTTTCTATTGTGTTGTTTGTCTTTTGTTGTTGTTCAATTTCTGTATGTATTCTTTTTTTTGTAGATATATATATATATTTTATTGAAGTATAGTCAGTTTACAATGTTGTGTCAATTTCTGGTGTACAGCATAATGCTTCAGTCATACATGAACACACGTATACTCATTTTCATATTCTTTTTCACCATAAGTTACTATAAGATATTGAATATAGTTCCCTGTGCTATATAGTATGAACTTGTTTATGTAATTTCTGTATGTATTCTGAATATGAGTTCTTTGTTGGGTATATATTTTGCAAACATCTTCCCTCCCATTTTGTAGCTTAATTTTTCACTCTCTTAATGATTTTTGATAATCAGAAGTTTTTATTTTAATAAAATTCAATTTATCTTTTTTCTTTATGGTTAGTTTTTGTGTTCAATTTAAGAAAGCTTTGTCTACCCTGCCCCTATGGAGATATTTTTATATGTTTCTTTTTTAAAGTTTTATTGTTTTATTTTAGCTTTTACATTTAGATTACATATATATACATATATGTATGTATAGATTCACACATATGTATTATATATGTAATATATATATGTATTTTATATGTGTGTGTGTATATATATATATATTGATTTTTTTGTGTATGGCGTAAGGTAGAATTCAAAACGCAGTTTTTCCCTCATGGAAAAAAAATTGATCAAGTCCCTTTCATGAAAGATCATCCCTTCCCCAGTGCACTGCAATGTCCCCTTTGTCACAAATGCTTAAGCCATTTCAAATTGTTCTTTTTTGTTACCAGCAGCCAGAGAATCACATCTGATGTATGTATATGTATGTGAGTGTGTATACATATTTTCCTTCATACCGTAAATATTCATTAAGAATATAGTTTTTCATATGTGCTAAATATTCTGTTATAATGATGCAGCATCATCTATTTAACCAATACTTGGATGCTGGACATTTGCTTCTAACTTTTGGTTATTATAAATGATTCTAAAATGAATATCCTTGTCCATAAATATTTGCACATACATCTCATTATTTTCTTTAAGTAAGTTCCTAGAAGTGGAATTAAGGGTTAAAATGTACAAATTTTTAAAGCCTTTGGATAGATACTGCAAAATCAATATAGAGTTAAACACAACCTGAAAAAATGTGTAGAGAATGCACTTTTAAAGTACCACAATTCTGCAGTGGGGAAGCTGATAATACTGCTTTCAAAATACAAATATATTTATTTAACTTTTCTCTTATAATCTTCACTGATTTTTTTCTACTATTTACCTTCCTAATAACAATAGAACTCAGCAGATTGGAAATTACTTGCCCTAATGTGAGATTGGTTGTCTGGGGATACAATAAAAGATGTCAACATAAAAGCCTGCCTGCTTATTTCTAGTACTTACAGCTAAGAATGCAGGTAATGGGGGCAGGTAGATCTCATATTCAACATAGTATTCCTGCTTTCTTTTTCAATTCATAGAGTCTTTTTTTCCTTTATTTCGCTGTCGCCATTTTCTTTTCTACAGGCTGTGAAGGACCCAGGAATGGAATGGAATGGAGATGATAAGGTGCTTTGGAGGGATGTAGGACTTGACTGGTGGAGGAGAGGGGGAGATGGTGGTAGAAAACTGCTCCTAAGTACTCCACCCCACAACTGTTCATGTGTTGTCTTCACAGCTGAGGAAGGCATGGAGAGATGGAGGAAAGGACAAGCAGAGTCGGGGGAGGTGGAAGTCCCACCTAAGGGGATTATGAAAGACTTACAAAGACTACAGAGTAATTGTCGTCATCTCTCTTTGGCCAGAGCAGACTGAGCCAAAGATGCCACGGTGGCTATTTCTGCAGAGTTTCAGAAAAGAGAACCTTCTGAGTTAGTGAAGGAGCTTTCAGTTGCCATGGTGATGCAAGGCTTAGTGGGAGGGCTCTGACTTACCTTCACAAAGGCGGGGATTTATTCTTCAGAACCAAGTCAAAAAACTGTATCTGTTAAGGTTCGGGAGCAGGGTCTCTGTGAGCAGATTTGAAAGGCTGAGAAGGGCTGGCTGGAACCTAAGCCGCAGCGCCAGCACTGCAGTCCCCCAGCACTTGTCGGTCTGCGGTTGCCTCCTGAGCCCGCCCAGAGAAGTCTGCCCCAGAGGAAGGGCCGTGTATGGTGTGTGCTGGATCTAAAACAGTGGTCCTTGGGGAGTAATTACAAGCACAGGGGAGGAAACTTACTTTTCTGACTGAGGAAGGCATTAGGGCAGCTTGCGTGTTCCTGGAGGGGCAAGGAGGTGTGTGTACCTCCCAAGAGGGGCTCACCCACCACCACTGATGGTCTAGGAAAGCACCTAGGCCTGTGAGGGATGGAGCCCTAAAAGAGATGGAAATGGATGCTCTGAGGAGGGGTCCCCAGAGGAGCCTCCTGTGCTCTGGCAGACCAGTCAGACTGTGGCCAGACTTCGGCTGTCTTTGAATAAGCATCTCCGTTTTCATGGTATTGTACTTTCCGTTGTGTTGCTATTGTCGCTGTTGTTTGTTTGTACTTACTTTCTTCATCATGTCCCTTTTAAAAATCTCTGATTTTTCTCTTGGCCAAAGAAACTTGAAGGAAAAAAAAAGTTTCAGACGATTGTAGGTTGAATTGTGCCTCACAAAAATAGTATATTGAAGTCCTAGGCCTGGTACCTATGAACACGACCTTATTTGGGAATAGAGTCTTTGGAATAGGGTGGGTCCTAAATCTAGTGGGTGGAGAGAGAGATTTGGAGACAAGAGAGTCACTCCCAGGGAAGATGCCCATGTGAGGATGCAGGCAGAGGCTGGAGTGGAGCATCTGTAAGTCAAGGAACGCCAAGGATTGCTGGCAACCAGCAACCGTCAGGAGCTAGGAAGAGGCAAGGAGAAATTCTCCCCTAGAGGTTTAGGGAGAAGCATGGTCCTGCCAACACCTTGATTTCAAACTTCTGGCCTCTAGACTGTGAGAGAATAAATCTCCATTATTTTAATTTGTTACGGCAGCTCCGGGACCTCATGCACAGGCTGAGGCTTAGAGCACCCTTGCTGTGTTGAGTGACTGAGGAGATCTGAGCAAATACATAGGGGAAGCAAATCCAGAACTGCATTTAGTTACAGTATGGTTCTAGCCTATAGCAGTTCCTTACAGCCTGGCTTACCCCAGTCACCTATGGGGATTCAGAGGCGCTGAGACCTTACAAGCATATTCTATAGATCTAACTGGACTTTAACTTTTTCAAAATTCTGGTTTAAAAGCACATAATATATATTTACAATCTTGACCATTTTTAAGTATGTGGTTTAGGGATAAGGATATAGTGGTCTCCCCCTTATCCTCGGTTTTGCTCTCTTCCGTTACAGTTACCCACGGTCAACTGCAGTCTGGAAATACTAAATGGAAAATTCCAGAAATAAGCAATCCATAAATTTTTAACTGAGTGCCGTCCTGCATAGTATGATGAAATCTAGTCCCGTCCTGAACCATCCCTCCCGTGACAATGAGCAGCTCGACAGTCAAGGTAACATTTATTCTACTTAATAACGGCCCAAAGTGCAAGAGCAGTGACGCTGGCAAGCCAGATATTCTACTGTGCCTAATTTGTAAACTGAATATTACCTTAGGGATGTCTGTATAGGAAAAAGCAGGGTATACGTAGGGTTCAGCACTGTCTGCGGTTCAGGCATCCACTGGGGATCTTGGGCCGTGTTTCCCTCAGATAAGGGGGGCGAGGCTACTGTATTCACAGCATTGTGGGACCTAAACTTGTTTAGAATCAGAAGATATATACTTTTAAAAAGTGATTAACATACAATTATTCTTATTCATCACTTGCTAATTATTGATTACAAGCTTGAGTCTTGGTACTGATTCTCTCTCTTAAGGGTACAAAGTTTACACTGAGCCAAGCAGGTTAATATGAGGTTTTGGATTTTGAAATTATAAAGAGGTCATCTCTTAGCAACTAAGCTTAAAGCTAATGTCATGCTTCATTTGGAATTCTTTGTTAAATTGGCTTTGGTCACTCAGTGCTAGGTTTAAACAGTAAGAGAGAGTGTGGGGGATGTTCTTGCTCTATTGTGATAAATGTGACTACTCAAGGGTACTGCTGTGGACACTGGGATGTAGAATTCAGTCAGTCTGGCACAGTGCCCACCACTTTACAGAATGAGGAGAAAGCTGACATTCGGAAGAAGAGAGGCTTTGTGGAGGAAGTGTCATCAGAAGTGACCTTCAGGAACAAGTCCAGTGTCGTCACAGGCAGCCCTGAGTTAGTTATTACAGAAAGTGCAGAGGAGATCTGGGTCAGAGGTGAGGAGCACGGTGGGCATCCTGAGGAAGCCAGCACATAAGCCAGGAGGAGTCTTCCAGTCTATCTTGAGCTTCACCCCAGTCTGTGTGCCCTCATCAACCAAGACAGGTGTGTGTGGGGTTCCTCTTGGTCCCCTGGCTTTCATCTTGCTCAGTATTCTGTGCCTGACCTCTCTGGGATGTACTGGCTCAGGTTGAAGAAGGGATACATACCAACTTCTTCCCACCTGTGAGCCCCCTGAGCCAGCTGCTTTGAGTTCTTGACCCTGAGGCTTCTCAAGCAGAAGCCTCTTAGAAGCAGGGAGCACAGACGCAGCACTTTCTTCCACCCTCCCCTCTGTTAGTACATTTTCATAGATGGTGGTCATCTCCCGGTTGTGGCACTGGTGAGTGGGCTAGTGGTTACTGGTCTACATTGTGGTCTGGGTAGCCTGAGGTCGTATCTAGGCACTTGCCCCAGGGAGGGGCATCTTTTCATTACACAGAACACACCCACCCTGTTGGCTCGGTTCTAATGCTTCTGATGTCAGGGATGCAGGCTAGGGTTAACTGGTTCCATTCAAAGAAGATTGGAAAAAAAGCCCTCTTTCTTTAGTCGAGATAGTGCCTCAACAACAAAACCCTGGAAAGCTCTGCAGCTTATAAGCCAAAGTTTTATTTCTTGCTTTTGCTGAATGTCCATTGTGGGTTGAGTGTGGCTCAGTCCCAGCTTATCTTTACTCCGGGGCGCAGGCGGATGCAGCAGGCTCTAACTAGAACATTGCTATTTCCTGCTGGGGAGGAGTTACGTGAACCACCCATTAGCTCTTAAAACTGCCGCTTGGAAGTTATCCAGAGTTCTTCTGCTCCATTTCTAGCCACCAAAGTCAGTCATATGGCCACGTCTGCTGTCAGCGGTATCGGGAAATGATAATCCTCCCCTGGGGAGTAGTATGGAATATTTGTGGAAAATAATACAATGTACCCGACGTGCTCATCAAAGGAGTTACTTCTCAATTTTATTGTAAAATTATCACCTTAACTTACACACTGATGGGACCTGTATTTGCCATCTCTTGAAACAGTGGGAGAATCTGAGTGGTAGGCACTGCTGCTCAGGTGGTTGAAGGTCTTTCAGGTTGGGTAAGGAGTTGAGCAATAACAGATGCAAAGTGCAGTGTGTGATTTAGGTTGGAGGAACAGAGTGGGAGGCAAGCTTAAGGAGGAAGGTGGAGCCTGGGTGTGGAGTAGGAGGTCTTCAGAACTAGGGGGTTTAGAATTATTCTTTAGGCAGTGAAATCCCATGGAGGATTTTAGAGTGTTGGAATGCATACTCTTCCTAGGAAGACTCCCAAAGGCATTACTGAGGATTAATTCAAGGCCAGGTACCAGTTAGAAACTATCACTAGGAGAGTAATGATGATTTTAGAGCTCCTTTGAGGAAAAGGAGATATGGGTGTTTAAATCCAGAATTTGATTTCAGTTTCAGATAAATTTAAGATCTACCTTTGAAATACAGCTGGGTGATTCTGGAGAAGTTTCCCTATCTCTCTAAACCTCAGTTTCCTCTCTGTAATATGGGGATGATAGTAATAGAATTGCCTTTCATAGTTTGTTGGGGGAACTAAATAAAGTAACATGTAAAATGCTTAGCAAAAAGCAGTACACCTAGCAAGTCCTTAGACGTGGAGAAGCAGAGACACTGGAGATTTAGAATCACTAGGATTTGGTAACTGCATGTGAACAGTGAGGATGAGGGAGGATTTGAAGAACGTATCAAAGTTTCTAAGCTGGGGAATGGTAATGCCATTCATGTATACAGGAGCTGACAATGGTTGAGGGAGAAGAAACACTGAGTCTGAGGTTCCAGGCAGATATCTGTGGAGAAGGTTCCCAGCAGGTGCTTAGAAATCTGAGCTTGGCTCAAAAGATAGGACATCTACAATGAGTCATTTAACGCTTGTGTGGACAGATGACTTCTGGGGGCTTTGCTGCAGAAAATAAGTTTATACCTTTGAGCACATCTTTGTACCCTGAAGAGCTGGGGGAAGAGACTATTCCCAGGCTGAAGGTCCCTTAGGCTAGTGGTTCTCAGGCTTGAGTGCATCAGTATTACCTGGGGCTTCCTAAAGTTTCTGATTCAGTTGGGTCAGGGGTGTGTCCTGAGAAGATGCATTTTTAAGACGTTCCCAGGTGGTGCTGCTGCTGCTGACCAGGAGACCACACTTTGAGAGCCACTGCCTTTGGCTGTTAGAGGGCTCCAAAAGGAAGCACCTCGTTTGTGCACTGGGGCATAACAGCTCCCACGTGGGAGAGGCCTTCATGATCTGTTTTCCTTGCTCACATGCTTCCCTCATCGGTGAGCACTATTTTAGCTGAGGGCTTCTTCTTTCCAAAGGAGTCGTGCTTTCCAAAGATGCCGAGAAAAGAAATCTCTGGTGTTTTATTTACAAGCATGGAATGCCCTGGAGGGGGTCCAGAACCTAGCAATGGGGATATCACAATTAAAAATGCTACAGGCAGGAGCCCAGGTGTGTGGAGAAGACAAGGGCTCAGGGCTGCTCCTCCCAAAATGGAGCCGAGGTTCATAGGCTTGGTGTGTGTGTGAGAAACAGAAAGCAAGTGGTTTCTTGATGGTTGGCACGTGGAATATAAGGAAGGGGAGGGGCTGGGGGAAGCAATTCAGAGACTGGTGGCCCCATCATGATACAAATTGAATGTAAACAGATTTTAATTTTTTGTATACCACATGTGCTTCAGGAAAAATGAAGGGGAATCAGGCACAGACAGAAAGGCCAGGGGAAGGGAACTGAGTGCCCAGATAGTCACCCAATATGTATGGAAACTTGAAATACCATAGAAGTAGCTATGATGTCGGTGTGGAAAGGATGGCCTATTCAATAAATGGTACTGGGATATTTATCTATCTGCTAGAAAAAAGATTAGATCCTATAAATTTCTTACTTATACTTTCTACAAGTAAGAACAATAACCTGTATAATCATGGTACAACTACCAAAATCAGAAAATTAGTATTGATACATTGCTATCAACTAATTCTCAGACCCCGGTTCAAGTTTCATTAATTGTCCCCAAAATGTCCTCTATAGCAAAAGTATACAGTTCCGAATCTCACATTGCATTTAGTTATGTCTCTTTAGTCTTCATCAGTCTAGAACAATTTCTTAGTCGTTTCTTGGCTTTCATAATCTTGACCTTTTGGAAAATTATGGGCAAGTTATTTTGTAGAATATTCCTCAATTTGGGTCTCCTTGATGTTTCCTTATGATTGTATTCAGGTGGTTCTTTTTTGGTAAGAATATTGCAGAAGTGATGCTGTATTTTTCCAGATGCATAAAATGTTAGGCCAAAAAAAAAATGATCCTGTAAGAATACCTACCAAATGATTATTCCATTTACATA
Source organism: Camelus dromedarius (assembly GCF_036321535.1). Lineage (NCBI taxonomy): Eukaryota > Metazoa > Chordata > Mammalia > Artiodactyla > Camelidae > Camelus > Camelus dromedarius. The sequence continues at coordinate 53,082,520 of NC_087438.1, forward strand.
ATGTTTAAAAAACCTACAAAACTAAATAATATATTTTTAGAGACACATACATATCTAGTAATTCTATAAAGAAAAGCAAGGGAATGATAAACACAGATTCAAGATAATGATAAACAAATTCAGGATAATGATAAAATCTAGCAAAGAGGGAGAGGACTGTGATTGGGAAGGAATTTACGGTGACTTCATCTGTTATTTTATTCTTTATACTTTATACGTAAATTGCAAATTTTCCTTGGTGTACATGAAATATTTCACAATTGAAAAAAAAACTCTTTTATTTCTGACCCTCGTTTTTCTGACTTTGCAGTGGGCTAATGGAAATGTTTCTTCTGGACTTTGAGCTAGCATTTGAAGTCCATGCCCTAGCTCACAATGATGGTGCAGAATGATAGGTCTATGTATACCTGTTGTCCAGCCTAATTATTAATAGTGCTTTCAAAAGTGCTCCTGTTTGGAGGATAAATTACATTAAGTTCTACCTGCATGTATATGGCACATTCCTTCTCAAGAGTTCAAAGCACTTAAAGAACTATTTCCTCCTCTCAGACCGCACCCATTTTATAGATGATGGGGCAGCATCGCTGAAAAAAAATCAGTGATTGAACTTGTTCCTGCAATTGGTCAGTCCCAAAGCTGGAACAGGGCAAGCGTCCGGAGCGGTTGTGTTACAGGAGCAATGCTTTTATTTCTATAAACAAGCCCATGTGGGAAGGTTGCTTGGTAAGTATACTATTAGATCAACTGGAGTTAGTTGGAGTTAGTGCTATCAGAGTTTTACAAACTTTAACCAAACTCCATTTAGCCTTTCTCTCTAAACCCAGAAGTCTTGGTTTTTCTGTTTTTCTCCCCTATCCAGAAACTTCAAATAATTGGTGTTTTTTAATCCCATTGTTTCAGTTCCTAGTGTGCTTTCTTTGGCATCTATCTGTGCTTGGCACATGAGGAGGCATATAAAGAGCAGCTTGTCTCCCCCTTACTGGTATTGTCATTATTGTGCGCACACTTCGGCTTCCAACATCCTCATTGAATATACAAAACCATTCACTCTAGCTTTGGCCCCAGCAATTGAAGCAGGTTAATTTCTTTAATAAACTTACGATGACTCCTAGGTTCCACTTTGACTAGGGTAGTGCATGTACTGAGTTATCTCATTGTGGCTTTAATTTGCATTTCCTTACGATGTTGTATACTTAGTGGGATGTAGTAGAAAATTCAGATATTATTATTTTATAAGTATAATTTTAATTCTTCCTCCCTAAATATGTAACGGAATACTTTTCCACACTGCACTTTTCTCCAGGTTCTTGCCCATTCGCCTATCATTGAGACACCATTCTGTGGTTTGCCCTGATCAGATTACCATTTAGTAACCTGAAAAGACTTCCAAAAACTGGAGGTTTCATGAGTGTTTCTTACTCTACATTTAATTTTTAAAATTTAAATAAGAATTCTCTTGCAATTATTCCTAGAAACTCCACCGTGGTTCCTTTTCCATTGAGAGATCAATTTACTTATCCCTATCCTTTGTTTCCTGTCTTAAACCAGTGTTCCATTCATGGCAGAATTTTCCAATCTCCAGCCAAATCCCTAAACATACAGTTTTTAGGAATGCGTGTATGTGTGCATGTACGTGTGTGTATATTGATTTCATCAGAAGTTGGGAAAAATGCAGATCATGAACTCACTTAGCAACATCAGGCTTATATCGCTGCCTCCTTGCTTGATGAAACCAATCAAATTTTGGTTCAAGTTTCAGCAAAATTCCACTCTAAGTGATGTTATGACTTTAAGCGGGGAGGACTCCTTTCTGCGCTCCTACAGCATTTTGGAGGAAAAGGATGGGAGGCTGACAGGCAAAGTGGTTAAAGGTTAAATCAAAAGCTGAAAAGTCACTGAATGCAAAATAATTCAAACTCAAAATGAGGACTTCTCAGAATAAAAGAAAAAAACTGTCAAACCAGCAGTAATTGAGGGAAAAGTCAAATGGAGGGTGGAAGTCTCCCTTCCCAGAAGAAAGGGCTACTCTGTCTTTATTGCCTCCCTCACTCTTCCTTTTTAAAATTAAGGATGAGGAAGGTGACAAACTAGAAAAGATGGATGGAGGGAGAACAGAAGAAACTCTGGCTGAGCGAGCGCTGCAGGGGCGGAGGGTGAGAGGCCCCACCTCATGCTTAAAGGGATCTGAGAACTGGGTGAAGAGCTGCCAACAGCCGGAATATGAATTAAAGAAGGTGACCTTACAGAAATAGGGAAAATGACCTCTCTCTGAGATCTAGAGGGAAAAGATGAGGATGTCAACTAGTTAGGAAAAAAAAAATCATTGCACATTGGAGTGTGAAAAGACTTTAGAGGTCACGGAAACCAAACCGTGCATTTTACAGATGGGCTAACAGCCGAGAAGAAAGAGCCGTCAGAGTCCAGACTGGCCCGTGACAGTAGAATATGTTTGCATTTGAACTAATACAAAACAGTGCCCCCTGATCTTCAAAGAAGCTGTATACTACTAGAAGATACACTCTTTTTATCGTGGGGCTTTTTGTAACACTTAGCACCATCATGTCCTGGTTTAAGAAGCACCAGATTAATTGACTTGCCCAAGAACCACAGCTTGTTTCATGAGATGATTTAAAATTTTATTTTTAAGTATTTGGAGAGATGTGTCACCATCATATTTGATGCTTAAGCAATAGTTCCATACTTCTTGATCATTTCAATAAAGACGGTAGGATATCTGAACAGTGTTGTGGTTCAAGTTTAGTGCTATATACCTGGCGGCTGAGTGGATCAGGGCCAAGGAAGACAAGGGACTTCATTTCCGCCACCCTCATACCAGCCGGGGCCCAGCTTGGGCTGCGAGGACAGCCTCTGGTGGGTCCTCCACCTCCTGTCTTGCTCCTTCCAACCCACCTTCTGCGGCAGCTCTCAGAGCGACCTTTCTAAAACGCAAATCTGATCATGCTGCTCTCGGTACAACTCATGGACCACAGGTTGGATTCTAGACTTCTTAACCTCTAGGTCCTCCCTCCCCTTGTCCCCTGATTTGTGGTTCCCCTCCTAACATGGTGTGCTCAAGCTCTTATTACTCGTAGCTCATCAGGCCAACTTCCGGTGGCTGTATCTTTGCTAGCAGTTCTCCTCTGCCTAAGATGTCCTTCTCCCCTTCCTCCTCTTCCTGGACAACCTCTACTCATTTTCCAAAACTGAAAGCAGCATTTTCCTTACACGCAATTAAAATGCACCATCCTGCTGAGATTGTCTCATTCCTTCCTGGACATACTTTTATCGTAACACCTATGATATCTTAATGCACTTGTTTGTATACATATCTATGTTAGAGAAAGCAGTGGTTTTCAAACTTTAACGTGCACAGAAGAATCATCTAAGGAGTTTCTTTAAAATGTAGACGTTTCTTGGCCTCACCTTCAGAGATTCTGACTCTAATTAAGGAGATGATCACAGGTTATCCAGTTCAGGAAGTCATCAGAGGGGTTCACAGACATCTCTGAGCCTGCTCTGAGTCAGGAAGTCTTCACCTGCCTGAAGCACCATTTTTTCAAGGGCAGAAGACACTGCTGATTTGTTCCACCTGCTTCTTCCCAATCATTGACTCACAAGAGTATCATCTTGAGAGATCCCAGCACCCTCTTCCTCCCCTCCCACTCTCTTGGGGGTAAAATATGCAAAACTCATTTATATTCCTGCAAGTAGGTGAGAATAACATTCTGGGCCATCACCATTCAATAATGGAAGCTTTGTGCAAAGTAGTGACAGGTGAGAGGAATGATTTCATTTTTCATTTTGACAATTGGATGAAGCAGATTCCTGGCAGTTCTGCAAAGGTTTTATGCCCACATAGTTACCCAAGGGATCTGCTTAGCAACCAAGAGATGCTGCAAGCAGAGGAGAAGCAGATTCTTCTCTCAGTGGCATCTTGTAACTGAGATGCTGAAGCACAAAGAGGAGAGAGAAGACAGCTCTGACCTAGGGTTCCCACTGGCTCTCTGGTCTCCATAGAGGCCCGTCCTGAATGCCCTGGTCCCTGTCCCCTCCCCAGACCCTACACAGAGCTCACTGTGTGGGAAGCATCATTCCCCAGGGGGCTTGGCTATGCTTAACTAGGTTTTTTCTCTGTGCAGTGATTCTTTTCTGACTATGATATTTAACCTATTTGTTAGAGGCTTTGAGAGGGTTCAGTAGAGCACCCCTCTTCCATGCCTGTGTTTTGAACTGAGAAATAAGACAAAAAAGTAGGCACTTGGGAAACCAATTATGACCAGTTCACTGATAAAGTTGATATTAGAAAATTGGACTATATCAGCAGGCAAGTGGGCTTCCTAATACTGAATCCCAGAGCTGAACTAAACCCCCCAAATGATAGCCCCTCCAACCTTCCTCCCATGAGCTGGGCAATCTAGAGGATGTGCTCTGGGCTGGTAGGTGGGCTTCCTGAAGAACAGGGAGTGGCACGAGCTGGGAAAGTCCAGCGTCACCTCTAAATCCACCAATCTGGTGATTCCGTCAGCCTCCCTGAGCGGAGGGTATCAGGGGCAGGGAGAAACCGCAGTGGTACTTGCCTTCATTCAGCAGGAAACAGACACAGATCCCAGCAATCCTACAAGCCAATTATGTTCACTGTTAAAGATTTGGAAAATACAAAAAAGTATAAAGAAGAAAATAAAAGTCACTAGTAATGCCAAAGAGGTACTACATTTCTTCTATTCTAAGGCACATATTGCTCGCTTTCTAATGTTCCTTAAAAGACTTTTGTTAAGCCTCTGTTACCTTGTTCAGTTGTTAGTATCTTAGAAATGAGGAAATTTGGCAAATTTTGATCATTTTTTCAAAGATAGGGATTATACTAGAGCATCTCGCTGTGTCAATAGGTAGTGAAAATCTGATGTATAATGATTGAAAAATGGTCCACCATCTGAATGTAATGCCCCTTGGCATTTAAGTTGTGGGGTTTTTTGTGGGTTTTTTTTGTTTTTTGTTTTTTGTTTTTTTGGTTTGTTTTTGCTTTGTTGTTGGTGGTGGTTTTGGATTGTAGATAATGCTGTGATAAACTTCCTTGTATCTAAGTCTTTGCTTCAAATATGATTTTTCACCCCTCGAAGGGTTGGTCCTCAAATTCAGGATATTAACTTTTTTTAAAGTGCTGGTTTCATGTGACTATATTGTCCTTCAAAATGAGCAACCCTCTTTCAGCACAGTCAGTAGCATTGAATATTACAGGTCACTGTTATCAGGTGGGTAGTCTTTTTCTGAATTTGAAGATTGTCTGTCTTCAATACCTATCTTGAAACTCCTTGTCCTCCCTCTCTTCCTCCCTCCCTCTCAGTCCAGCCCAGAGTCTCCTGGGAGGAGGAGAACAATACTTTGCCTCTTAGGCTGATGATGGGGAAGAGAAGCACCCTGAGTGGCCTTGGGCATCCCCAGCTCCTTTCCCCTCTGTCCACACTCAAGGCTGTGGTGGCAAGGTGGCACCATGGCCAAGCACTGCCCAGGGAGCTGACAAATTGAATGCTGTCTCGAAGCTGTAGCATGCCGCTGGTTGAGGCTCCTCCCTGTACCTCTCTCTACCCCAGGACTCAGACTGGAGGAACCTTGAACTTCCTCCGTGAGGAAGCACGACTGATGGGGTGGTCTCCATCTAGCCATCCCTGAGGCAGCAAGGGAAGCCTGTGGCCTGGGTTCGATGCCATGCAACACATTTTCATGAGCATCAGCCCCGGGGAGGGCAGTATTAAGTGCTGCAGAAAGGACAAGGTGTTATTTCTGTTGAGAGCTTTTTATGGCAACAGTTCCACGGATCCCCACCCCACCCCGACCCATCTGCTCATTCCTTGGGTACAGGCAGGAGACTTTTCTGGGTACAGAACTACAGGAAGAAGCAGATTGGACTGTGGTGAATGCAAACCTGGCATGTTTCCTGGGAAAAAAACCTTTTTCAGCTCTTGGTTCCCCAGAGAAGAATGTACCCAAACAAAGTGGATCCTATGAACATTCCTCAACGGGAAGATTTTTACCCAGGTTACGTAGATAATTCCAAGGCCTAAATTTGTGCCTAAATATGCCCAAATCTCACCTGCTTCTTTACCTGCTTCTCCTCGGGGGTGTCTCTTATTTGACACTCAGGTAACACTGGGCTTTAGGTCAAGCTTTTCAGAGTGGAATTTGGTTGGGCTTTTCCTGGTAGGCTGGCTCACAAGATCTGGCAGGCCAAGCTCCTCTGAGCTACAACAATTTTTGTTTAGACACTTTCTAGAATTAAGGGGCTCACAGGCTTTCTGAACCATGTTGTCTGCACCAGGGTAACGGAGCCAGTGGAACATTCCCAAGGGGATAGTGGATGTGGACCAGCGAGAAAGGCAGTTGGAACAGCCAGTCTCTGTGTCAGGAAAGGTGTACGGAAGATACCCTTCTCTAAATAGGCAGGAGTGCAGATCGCTGGAGTATGTGGCAGTGAGGCAGATGCCATCTTCAAGAAGACAGCCCCCTTGGGGGTTTCTCCAAAGGGACTCAAAGGAGATCCGGAGGCACACTGCATAGAATCGGCTCTCATCACTCCAGAGGGGCTCTGAGAGTTGAGCCGGGCATCCTGGGCCCACAAATCTTCATTAATCTCCCCTCAGTGGCATCCTGTTCCCCGTGGCAGAGCAGAGAAGAATGGGGAAGCTTAGACTCAGACGCACAGATCTTAGCCAGGCCCCAAAGATCCTCAGAGCACAGGAGAGACAGAAAGGGAGTCCACGGGGTTATTTTTCCTAAGGCTCCATCTGTACCATGAGGTTTCCTGCCTGGGGGCAGGGTGGGCTTTAACTCTTAGATCTCTCCAGCCAGATGAGGAGATGGTTTTTGTCAAACAGCACTTAACTGGGGTGGTGTCTCTGCTAAGAGAAGATAGGGGAGCCTACAGGGGCAGCAGGAGGGAAAGTGACCTCCAACCTGTCTATGGGGTGTTTCCTACTCTGAACACTCCGGGGGCTACACTTCTGCTCACCATTTGGTAAACAAATCATGGAAAATAATATATATATGAAGAACAGAAAGGTTATCACTTCCTGAAGACTTAATTTCCAAAGTAAAAGAAGACTAAAATATTAAGATGGGCTTAAAATCAAATATTTTAAACACAAAAAGTTATCTCAAAATAATTTTTAAAATAAGCACTTTGAAATTTCAAACTAAATAAAGGAAGAAAAAATAACTAAAGTAAACTGAGTTTTAAAATGAGAGGAATAAAAATCTTCAAATTCAAAAAATAATATTTAAGAAAGTTTGTATCTAGGAAGTTGGAAGAAAAGTTACCATTCTAATAAAAGAATATTAAGAGTTTTTTTCAAAAGAGAAGCTAGATGAGGTTTAAAATAGGATAAATGGCTGAACCCCAATAGGAGATTAAAAACATGAAAAAAGAAGTGATATGTTATTAAAATAAAACCCAAAAACAATGAGGTGAGAACTTAAAAACATGTTAGTAAGTGAAGCTAACGATAACATGGGATTTGTAAACACTATAGAAAAAATTTTTAATATGTAGGATAAAGTGAAAATGAAGAGTTTTAAAATTTTGAGTTGGGTGAAAGAAAAAGAGGGTGAGGAGGAAACAGATCAGGCAATGGGTTCCGGACGCTATTCCTGCTTCTCTGCTTCTCCCCTTCTCCCCGGCAGTGGCCTCCACTTCAAGGGGTGCCATTTATTGGGGGGTGAAGAGCCAGATGGTGGAAAGTCGAGCTCCTCTTCCCCTCCTTGTCCTACACAGTCCCCAGCAGGCTTGGCTTGGTCTGACCCTGACAGTATTTCTCCTTACTCCTTAGTTCACCCTCCCTATACGAGAGGCGTGATGGAAAGGAATTTTTCAAAGCTACTTCAGCTGTGGTCAGGACTCACAGCCCTAGATCTTGCTGAGCTGTGCCCCCTCGTCCCCGGCCATACTCTCACAGGAAGAGGAGACATGGAAATGGGTGAAAAGAAAATCAAATACAGATTGACGTTAAAACGTCTAGAACTGTGAGCTGTTCACTAACACCTCCTTTTGATGTCTTCTGCATCAGAACATAAATACCAGTGGCAGGAAGTTCATCTCCTGCAAAGTTGCTAAAACTACCCCGTATGTAATGATATATTCTCACTGTATTGGCTCAAAATTGTGCAGGATAAAGTGTAACCTAAAGCGAAACCAAAAATAGTTACTTGGTTTCCCTTGCCAAATTTCCTTGAAAAATGTACATGCATGAGACTTTAAAATTAGGTAATCAGCTAGCACATATTTGCTGAGGCGCCTGTGTTCGGAGGCCTGCAAGGCTCCCCGGAAGCAGGAGGCCAGACTTCCCGGCCTTGCTGTGCACCCGAAGGGCATGAGGCAGAGCCCAGGCTAGTTTTCATAGCTGTGCCCTACTTTTCATCAGTCCGATAGCCATACTTGCTCCTTCAGGATCTCTTTTTGGCCCACTACTAAGACAACCAAGTGTTTTTTTTTTTTTTTTTTTATTCCCTTCTCTTTGAAGATATTATTTCTGCAAACAAGTGAGCATTTGCTAAAAGTGCTGGGCTCTGTTTTACTTCCTACACTGCCTTCCTTCTGCCTCAGCTTCTACTGCAGCTCTGACCGCACTGCCTGAGCAGGTAGGATCCTCTGCTGTCGGATCACATTTTGAAATTAACTTAGACTTTCATGTTTCTGTTTATTATTGTATAACTTGGTTTCTCCAAGCCTCTGTAGCCTGCTGGAAACAGAGAAGTCCTAGAACCCAATAATAGCCTAATCAATGCACCTCCAAGTTATTCATATTTTGGAGGGGAGGAGAGGGTATGCCCACAGCAGCTCATACCATCCCACCTAGGAATGCCCAGGTCCCCCTCAGTCTCAGTCTGGGGTCCCTGCTTCCAGCAGAAAATTACCCCGTGACTATCAGCCAGGCATTTGTCCACCCTGGACCTCTTGTTTCTTCATCTGTAGCGTGGGACCTGCCCTTTTCATGTTGGTTATGGGAATTAGGTGACATCATCGATGACCCAGGACTGTAAAAGAGCCCTATACAATCCTGAGTCGGAGAAAACCAGGAGTCAATGGCTTTGGGTTTTTTTTTTTTTTTTAATTTTTTTGTTGAGAGGGAAGTAATTAGGTGTACTTACTTATTTATTTATTGATGGAGATGCTGGGATCTAGTCCAGGACCTTGTGTATGCTAGGCATGCACTCTACCACTGAACTATACTCTCCCCACCGGCTTTTTCTTTTAGCCCAGAATGGCAGACTTGTGGGAAGGGTTGGTTTCCTTCCCTTAATTCAACCTGGCTCGCCTAGTTGTGTCTTTTTAAAGAACAGATTAACTTTATATGAATTATTTATGTATTTTAGTAGTGTCTTGCCAAGAGACTTTAAAGTGTCACAGGTATTGGGGTTGGAGGTACAATGGTGGGTTGGAAAGGTAGGCAAGCATTAGCGGGGAAAGAGAGAGAGAGAAAGAAAACAAGAGGCTGTCGGTTGTAAAAGAAATCAAATTGCATCGGCCTGACAGCACCTTTACAGAATGTACTGGATGTGTGCAAGTTGATTGGTTCACTAGTTTATGAAGCAAAGCAACAACAAGGCTTGACTGTGAGGCTGGCAGACACGAGAAGCAGTTCCACCATCTCCCCAGTGCCTGCAGCCACGGCAGACATTTCTAATGGCTTCTGCTGTGCTCTCTGGGCTGAACAGGCTTGACCTCACATTCCTTCTCACAAAAGTACTTAAGGGTGTGGATTGGAGTTAGCCTCCTAGATGAAACTAATTTTTATGCTAGAAATCTTAAAGAGTAGAGTTATATCAGGAGAGCCCACATAATGACAACAGTAGCTGGAAACTACAATCATTGAAGAAAAGAAAAAAAAAAGTTATGTGGCCCTACGCTGGAGGACCCTGATTCATGAGATGTTTGGGCCATTAGTGGTGGTGCATGGAGGGATCCATAGACCAAGAAAAGACCAAGGGAGGAGGCAGGCGGGGTCAAAGCCTGCTGCTGCAGGATCCTAGCTATGCTTACCTTCCCTAAAGTCTCCCCTAACACACACACACACACACACAACAAATCCCCTAAACTGTGTCATATATCTAAATACTAACTACTATATATAAAACAGATGAACGAGGTTCTACTGTATAGCACAGGGAACTATATTCAATACCTTGTAATAGACTATGAGGAAAAAGAATATGAAAAGGAATATATATACATGTATAACTAAATCACTATGCTGTACAGCAGAAATTAACATAACGTTGTAAACCAACTATACGTCAATAAAAATACTTAACTTTAGATTTAAATTAATTTAAGTGAAATAAATGTAAAAATTTAGTTCCTTACTTGCATGAGCCACATTTTAAGAGCTCACAAGCCAGGTGTGGCTAGTGGCTACTCTACTGAGCAAGGCAGATATAGAACGTTTCCATTATCATGCAAAGGTCTGTAGGCAACCTGAACAAATCCTACTGTGTGTCTACTTGTAACACTGCTTACTAGCCTGGCATCACAGGGCTCGTCCTTTCCTGGTGGGAGTTAGTCACACACGGTGTTAATAGAAACTCAGTTCTGACTCCCTCTCTCACCTTCACCTATGCTGAAAGAGGGAACCAGACTGAGGGAAAGAAAGAAAATACATAATTTCAAGAATTGAAATTATTTCTCTCCAACATGAAAGTTATAGGAAGAACAGATGGCACTTTAAAAAAAAATGAAAATCTGGGATCAAAGAGAAGGAAAGAGCCAAGCATGAGTCTCAGGGCTGCTGTGGATTTTTCCTGACCGCCCCAGCCAACTCAACAGGATCGTTGTTGTTTCTGTAAAATACACAAATGTTCTTAGTTTCAGGATTTTGGGTGGCAGAGAGAACTCTTACTTTTACACTCAATTGAAAAGAAGATGCTTGCTTTTACCCATACTTTTTTCTGATCCTGTGATTTCCCATCCTGCCTGCCCGCTGGCTGTTTTGTGTATGAGGCAGAACAGATAAGCTTTGACCTTGGAGTTGCTAAGTGGGATTTTCTGCAGATGGTTCTCAATAATAAGGTGTTTGCTCATTTGTTTCTAGATTCTTTTATTTCAAAATAAAAGTGCAGCCAAATTGACCCATGGGGAGAAAACAGATTAGGCAGAAAATAGCATCTCTTTAGATTTCTTACTCTAATGCGTTCTGATTTCATCCGTGAAATTGTCCCACCAGGATACTGGCAATAACAGAACACAGCAGGCCAGGGGGAGATCAGGCAGAGACCTTGGTTCTGGGCAGGCACTTGTGAGAGCCAGGAAAGTCAGCTGAGGCAGAGAGGATGGGCAAGGGCCATGGATTTAGACTGAGAGGCCAGAGTCCGGGAGGTCAGTGAGAGGGCGAGCCCCAGCTGCGCCCACAGGCGTGTCAGAGCCTGGCACCGGCCGCATCCCCACCAGCATGGTAGGGGTGACCTGGAGCCCACAGGGTTATCTGGATGGGGGTCCTGGCCCTGATCGAAGCAGAGAAAGAGTTGGTATCCTGGCATACTAGAGCTGAAGGGACTGTCGAGATCCTCTCCTGGTGTCGCCCCAGAGAGCTTGAAGATAAGAAGTACCTTGTGTACCTGCGAAGCACAATGCCGTGGGACTCTCACCACAGCTGGAGTTCGGTGACAACCAGACACCTGGGTGTCTGGTAAACTCCTCAGGAGATTATGATCTCAGAAAGTCTGGCAAACACTCATCTATCTATCCAGGGGTTTTCAGGCTGGGCTCCATAGAGCCCTGAGTTCTCTCACCGCTTCTTTACAGCTGCAGAAGGATGCGGTTGAATGAGGGGGAAGGATTGAATGTATGAAACTCCGCACTGGCTACAATCTGTTAGTGGTGAATAACAGATAGCAGTCACAGGTGCTTATCCAGCCCTAGTATACCGAGTGCTCGCCATGCATTATCCCCTCAGTTCTTACAATCACTCAATGCAGTGGGTATTATTATAATTCCCATTTTATGGATGAGAACACTAAGGCTTGACAGATAGATAACTCGTTCAAGGGTATAAATACTAAGTGACAGCACTGGAATGTGAATGATGAAACTCCTTTCCATCACATTACACCAACCTTGAAGAAGCTCCACATGAATTTGTTTGATGTGTTCTGGGGTATCTTGTAGTATTTAGTCTATAAAATGGGTGTCACTGCTAATAAAGGCGTGAGGATACATATCTGGTCTGATCCCTACCTTATGTACAAGAAGCAGCAAAGGCCCAGAGAGGTGACCTTATTGTGACAAGGTCACAAGATGGGGACCTAAAGTTTGGCGATCTGGCCTGAACAAGGCTGGTGGCTTCCCCAAAAGGCCGGCTCTGAACTTAGCTCTTCCCGGAGCCAGAAGCCTGCCCTGGGCCAACGCGCCCGGTGACCTTTCCACCTGCAGGCTGGAGGGCAGCCGCCTGATTTCCTAAGGCTGGCCAACAGCATCTGCTGTGAAAGAGTTATGGCCCCCGCGGGGGTCTGGATCAGATACTAGGGACATTTAGCCAAAGGGGAAGACAAAGGTCAGGTTTACTGGGAGTAAATTTCTCATCTCCTTATGGAGACCACGGCTCCTCTGTTAGCCCGCCTGGGGTCCCTACAACCGCAGCAGAATCTGATCCTCTTTCATTCCTGTTCTAATTAATGTCCATGTGGCTTGGGGCTTCCTGAAAGGGTGAAATATTTCCTCCTAGAGGTGGCTATATTTCAGGTGCTGGTGACTTACTTCTTCCCTGAGGCTGGTTCATCAATCACTTGGAGAAGTTTTGCAACTGAACAGCAAATGCATTTCTCAGAGCAGCGGTCTCCACCCTGGTCCCCAAGCCAAAGTCAGGCAATCAGGAAAGGGCTTGGAGAGTAGCCAGCCTCTGTCTTCCAAAACCCACCATCTGGGAAGTGGATGAGCTGCCCGCTGCTCCCCCTGGGGAATGGATACACCGCAAGATGCCTGTGAGGCCGCTCCTGGAATGTTCTGTGTCTGTATGCGTACCGTCCCTCTGACGAGGAGAAGTGTTTAGAAGCTGCACGCTCTTTGCTTGGGGAATCCAGCTAGGCCTCCAAGTTAATTTATTTGATTGAGTATCCAAGACCCAGTGTTTTTTCCAGGACTGCTGTCAAAACTATCTTTCCATGTTGAGAAGTCAGTTTTCCTCACTTGACTGAAATGGTTTTACAAAATGTACGTTCAGGAGAGGCCTTCATTCTGCAGGAGAGTCTCGAACGATGTGCCTCTGGGTGCATGCTCTCTCTCGGGGGACTTGGAGTGGGTGGTAACTTGATTCCACGTGTGGCCTCCTGGGCCTCCCAGGTTTCTAAAGAAGGCGATTCTTCCAGAAAGCCTTTAAGCATCTCTTTTCATTACCTAGGACATGGATCGCACACATTCTGCTTGGATTTTTCACGGTGGTGATATCCGTGACATAGCTCAGCAGAAAGTCCCACACCAGGCAGACCTGCCCGAGGACATCTGATCTTTACAGACAGGCTGCCCAGCAACCCACCCCCACCCCCACCCCCCCCACCCCCGGCTGTAGGAAAGGCTGGGAAGATAGAAGAAAAGATAAAGCGCGGGCAGGAGAACTGAGCTTGGAAGGGAACAGTTCTAAGGGAGCCAGACCCTGACCTCCGCGCTCTTAGGGTTCTCTTGGGCTAGGCCTGTGAATTAAATGGACAGAAAACAGAACAATGGGAGAGCAACATACATATTTGTTTCACACAGGTTTTCTGTGACACAGGAGTCCTCATAGGGAAATGAAGACCCAAGAAATGGCGAAACCTACTTGCTTTTACGTTAGGTTGAACAAAGAGAGGCAGTTGTGGAAAAGTGACTAAAAACTATGTGGGGAAGCGAAAGGAAGATAAGAATTCTTTTATCGAGGTCTGATTGTAGAAAAATCTCTCCATCTCAAATTCTCCTGATGATAGGAATGTGACTTTCCTGCTGGTGGGGGGAAGACATCTTTCATGTGGGAATTTCATCTCCTACTTTTAAGAAAAAGAGGGAAGGTCAGAGTGTTTTTCTTGTACCTGCTGTTTTTCAAGTGCCTTTACCTCAAAACAGTCAGTATGCCCGAGTGGTATATTTGGGGGTGACATGTTCTGAACTCCTTCCCAACACAGCATGAAGGGAGGCAAGGGAGGGGGCAGTTTAGAGCCTTAGGCTTCTGACCAACCTGGGTTTGAATCCTGGCTCTGCCACCAACCAGCTGTGTCTCTGTGAGCTAGTTCTTTCTTCTCTTCTTGGCAGCTTCATCTGAATGTAGAACTTACTTCATGGAATTGTTAGAACAAAATGAGTTTGTGGATATAAAATGTCTAGCAAGATTTACCATGTAATACAGCAATCCCACTCCTGAGCGTATATCCAGAGGGAACTCTAATTCAGAAAGATATATGTACCCCAATGTTCATAGCAGCATAATAGCCAAGACATAGAAACAACCTAAATGTTCATTGACAGATGACTGGATAAAGAAGTTGTGGTATATTTATACAATGGAATAATACTCAGCCATAAAGAAGAATAAAATAATGCCATTTGCAGTGACACAGATGGAACTAGAGATAGTCATTCTAAGTGAAGTAAGCCAGAAAGAGAAAGAAAAATACCATATGATATCATTTACATGTGGAATCTTAAAAAAAAGGCATGAATTAACTTATTTACAAAACAAACAAACTCACAGACATAGAAGACAAACTTATGGTTACTGGAGGGGGACGGGGGTGGGAAGGGAAAAACTGGGAGTTCAAGATTTGCAAATGCTAACTACTATATATAAAATAGATAGACAAGTTTATTCTGTGTAGCACAGGGAACTATATTCAATATCTTATAGCAACCTATGATGAAAAAGAATATGAAAAGGAATTTATAGATGTATATGTATGACTGAAACGCCAGAAATTAACCCAACATTGTAAACTGACTATACGTCGATTAAAAAAAAAAGTCTAGCTCTGTGCCTGGCACATAGTATGTGCTCAGTAAATGTCAACTGTTATTATTCACCCCTCCTGGGGAAATAATAGCGGGCCCTTGGCTTAGCATGGGGACTTGGCCAGTGAGGTTTTGATCCATCCCTGACTGTGGTCTCCTAACCCCTTGGGCTACCATGTTTTCCCTGGGAAGCTGGCAGGTGGATTGGACTCCTCCAACGTGCCATGAGATGTTGGCGTCAGCTTCCTGAAAGCAAGGGGCTGGAAGGCAGGTGATTTACTCAGAGGCGGAAAGCTCTTCACTCTGCGATTTCAGAAGGGATATTTCAGGTAATTAAAGGGAGGAGAGAGCAATTCCATTCAGCGCGGCTGTATGGAGGGAACACTTGCTGAGGTCTTTACAAGCCCTGTTCTTCCCTGCATCCTCCTCCCTCCCCTCCCCAGTGCCCCAGGGCAGAACATGTGTGTCTCTTTTTCAGTCTTCTCAGAAGAAGGATGAATGACTCTCAGATAAATACACAAATGGCAAGAATAATTGAATCTGGCAGCGTCTGAAGCAAAGCCCTGGCCTATTGCTGTCCTTCCACCCCCATGGGTCTCTCATTCCTGGCCCATGCAGAGTCCTTGAGCAGAAGGAAATAAACATTCGTGGCGCCATGGGGAGGTGCAGTCAACCATGCTTATGAACTGCACAGAAGCTCCCCAGCCAGCGCCTCAAGGGCTGTCCTCTGGTTGATGCAGCTATCTAATAAAAGACCATTTTCGTAATCAGTGTTCAGTGAAAACGTACCGTTTTCATTTATAGAAACAGTGAAGCCACCTGCTATTTAAAGACCCCCTCCTCCTCTTCTTCCTCACCCCAGGGCGGAATCTTCCAGCTCCCTCCCTCAGCCAGCTGTGTCCTGTCAGACTTCCAGTCTCCTCCCTCAGAAACAAATCTCTCTGACCATCTACCCCGTGAGTGTGGCTTTTTCTGCTCGGTCTGGAGTCTGGGATTGTGGCCTCACCCACCAAAATAGATGTTCCAAGAGTGGTCGGCTAAGGAGGCTCGAGGCGGACCCTAGCAAGGGGACAGTAAATGGACGGTGAACCTCCCTGTGAGTCCCACCTCACTGATTCACTCCCACCGATCCCACACAGCTCCGGCTGAGTCAGGCACTGACAAGTGAGAGGGCGGAGAGGAGAGGTGGGGGAAGGAGATGCGGCTGCAGAGACACGGGCACAGGAACCCAGCGTGAAAGGAAGGGCCCTGGAGCCAACAGGAGGAAGACAGCAAAACAAGGAGACAGATGCCACAAGACTTCCATTAGCCAGCCGGCCTGGGGAACGGGGCATTTTGGTTCATGGAAGTTTCTAGTTAAGTGTGAACAGAGCCAGAATCTTTCTGTCTTAACCATTAATTTAGAAAAGCTTTCTACAGAGTGTTAGCTCACTTTCTTATCTCCATTACAGATAGGGAACATGGGATCTCACAGCATCTGAAGGGGCAGCAGTCTGGACATGAACATCCATTACACACCAGGGACTCTGGGGAAGGAAGTGGCCCATCCTTAGTGAAATTTATGCAGAACCCCTGTGTTTATCCTGAAAGTGGAATCTCTGATATAAATGCGCTTTTTGTGTGTTTTTGACTTATCTTAATCATGGATTGCTAAGAATTTGTGTTCAAGTTTAACTGCATAGTACGCTCCTACACATCCTTCAAATCTCAACTTGAACATCACCTCCTCTGTGAAGCCTTTCTGATTACTCCTTCCTCTCTCCCCTCAGGCCCTCCCAGTAACTCCCCTCTTTGTTTAGCGTACTGTGTTTTGTTAGCATGGGATGCAATGGGCAGGAGATTGAGGGCTTCATTAGGACCCTGCTTGTTAAGGAGCTGAACTCCCAGTCTTTGCCTTGTGATGGTAATAAACTCCAATTACTGGTGAATTCCCAGAAGGCAGAAAACAAGTCTAGTTTTCCTGTTACACACCCCAGCTTGTGGCCAGAAACAAGGGACGGGAGGGAAGGAAGAAAGAAAACTTCTATAAACAGGTAAGAGGAAAAGGACAGAAATCATTTATAAGCTTGGTGACTTTCTCTTAATTCTGAGACTCATTTAATGTCTGTTTCCCTCTGGTCTGCAAAACAAAGTGCCTCCTACAAAGTTTCTAGTTCTGAAACAACTCAGAGAGGTATTCCTCTTTCCGCAAACCAGTCCGAGTTCTCTGAAAACACGGTAGGGGATCAGAGCAGGGTGGGAGTTTAGGGAAGAAAATCAGCCGGCAATTGTTAAGAGCCAAAGAGACACAGCGCCAGATCTGTGGAGGTTGAATCTCCACCAAGAGGTAGATGGTCCCCTCCACTCAACATTTGCCAAGTGTCCATTCTGTGTGTCATGAAAGAAAGTCACCAAAACAGTCCTGTTGGGCCACAACCTGTGGCTGAGAATGGAAAATTAGGAGTAAAGCAAAAGAGGGCAGGACACTGGTCATGTGTCTGGTTGCACAGGCTTGGTTGTGCCACGTCTCTGGGCTAGGAGACAGCTGCCTGGCCTCTGGCCCTGGCACTGCTGGTTGGAGGGCTGTGGAAGGAGCAGGCAGGGCTGATATTTGGGGGATTAGCTCCGACTGCCCTGAGCTCAGCGGAAATCCCGCATCCTTTTCTTTCCCGGGCCTCATCCCGGTGCCTAGCCCCTAGCAGGCCCTGACAGCTCATGTCTGCCTGGCTGTACATCAAGTCTGATTTAAGCTAGAAGCATGGTGATCCTCTTAACAGCCCTCAGAGAAGGCCTATATGTTGCTTAAAAATCAACCGGGCAACAGCCCTCTTACACTATGGGTTTTACAGACCAGGGACTGTGTGGTGAAGGCCTGTTCTAGAGGTGGGACTCCGTCCGCTGGGATTCCCAAGGTAGACCTGGCAGACACACCGCCCACTGACTGTGGGCATCAACTCTATGCAGAGAGCTCCACCCATGGGCTGAACAGGAAGCCCAGGGCGGCTCCCTCAGCACATCCTGCTTCCTCTGGCTCCCAGAGGGCGGGGCCTGTCCTCACAGCTTCCATATTCTCAGCATCTAGCCCACAACCCGACAAAGGGTAGGTGCTCAACCGATGCTCCCTAAAGGAATATAATAAGTCTGTTTTCAGAATTCAGTTATGACTGGATCACATCTGGCCCACTGTCTCTACTCCTCTATAGGGATGAGCTCCATGAATGTCCCCACAGTCTCCAACAGCTCACCTGTTACTCAGCTGCCACCACCTTGGCGGGAAGGCGGGCTGCTTGCATGCCAGCAAGTCAGAGCACACAGGGTTCTGCCCCAGGCCCACTGGATCTAACTTAATTCACTCCTTCCCTCCTCTTTCTTGGCTTGCTTCCTTCTCTCTCTCTTTTGCCTCTGGCATGGTGACCAGTTGTCCAGTTTTCCCAGGTCTGAGGGGTTTCTCGGGGCACAGGACTTCCGATGCTAACATCAGGCAAGTCCCAGCAGACCTGGGTAATTTGGTCATTGGATTCCCCTCTTTCCTTACAGAAACATCGAATGGACCATCATATGATCCTGCGGATTTTTCACAAATAAGATAAAGCTTTTGCCCTTGGGGATCTCACAGTCCAATGAGATGGAGACACAGTGGGCTAGAGTACCAACGGGAGGCATATCAGCTGAGGGGGCGAGAGGGAGGATGTGGTGAAGTTAGGGAAGACTTCCTTCCAGACAGAGCATCCAAGAGCATCAGAATCAGAAAATCTGATGAGTCAAATGCACCCAGTCCTGGTCAGGGAGACTGAGACAAGCATTTCCTTAGAAGGTAGGAGTGTGTACCTACCTGGGTGCTGTGGTGCTACTGAGCAATCAGAGGCATTACAGATGATGATGTCAGATGCGGTGTAACACATTCCTGGGAGGTACAGGCCCGGGCTGTGGCAGGATGTGCTGACTGGTTTTACTTGGGCTAATTTACAAGAGCTAGTTACAGAGCCAAACTCCCTTTGGTCTGGAATGAGGAAATGTTTATTGCACTTCCACTCCCTTCTTCTCAGCTTCATCCCTCCCTTCTGTCTCCTACATCCCTCTGCCCCACATCCAAAACAGAAATAGTAAGGATCTTGACCCGGTCACAAGATAGGTGTTTATTTCAACATTTTTCTTATCACACCTCCAGCCTTCATTTCCACCATGTCTAGAATACAGAGCCCAGTGAAGCTGGAGTCAGGGGGTCCTTGTGCCTTTCGGCCTAGGATTTCAGAGTCTGAGGTCCACACCCCCACTGGGCAGTTCATGAGCAGGCTCAGGGCTTCCAACCCCTCCTTCACATCCATCTTTCAGATTGTAGGGGCAGAACCTAAGATATTCAGTAAGAGTCTATTCACTGACCTGCTTCTTGGTCAGTCTTGAAATTCAGTACCTTCTGGTCTCTCTGATTTTTCTTGCCTTAGTGACTCACTGCCCTGGGAATCTTTGCTGGCCACAGGGGTTGCTGAGACCAGGTGATGACAGGTGCATCTGAATCACAGCCTTGTAATGTTCCCTCAGGTTTGTGTTGGACCACGCTGCCCGCCATGTGCACACCCATCCACAGCACATGCAGTCGGCACTCCTGACGCTTCAGCTCCACATTGGCTTGGCTGTCCAGTGGGGAGTTCACTCATTTCCATAGAGGAGTCTGTGTTTACCAATGGATCAAGGCTTCTTGGGTTTCTCTCATTTGACTGGGTCCATTATCTCTCTCCAGCTCTGAATTCAGGGATAATTAGAAGTGGTGACTTTGGGTTTTTATTCTATTCATCAACTTAGGGTTTTTATTCTATTTATTTAAAACTAATTTTTTTTTTTTGAGCTTCATCTTGTCCCACTTCCATGCTCCACCTACACCTTAACAACTTCCTATCTTCCAGCTCGCACTGGAATGAGCCTGGGGTAGAGGTCTTCATCTGGCTGAGATGGAGAGAGAGTCCCGTGAATCTCGGGAGGGAGTCCCATGTCTCTGGCCCACTAGCTTTGACAGCTGCTTTATCAGGGCCTGCTAAGCTGCCTTAGGGGGGTCCACACTGCAGGAGGTGGGGGCTGGGTCGCCTGTTTGTTTGCAGGTCAGAAACTCTGCAGGCCTCTCAGAGTCTGTTCTCACCTAACTGCTGACTTTCTGGAGCAGCACAGCTTCCCAGGACTGAGGTCACCAAACCAAAAGGAGGAGGGTGCTTGGACCTGGGTAAGCACTCCTTTTCAAGCGACTGTGCAAAGGTGCCAAGGAGAAATCAAAAGGTAATGAACTTTCTATATTGAATATGTTCCTCCTTCAGCAGAGGATGTTTCTCTCCCTTTTAACTTTTCTCTTTGTCCGAGCTCCTTTGCAATTTATTGTAGAGTGTCTTCCCTTCTTCCCAGATTTTTCTCCTAGAGTCCACCTCACTGTCAGCAGTCTGCTCTCTTGGATTCAATAATTCATTAATATTCTGATGTGGGTTCATGGAACCATCCTACTACCATAAGGGAGAGAAAACCCTAGACCAAAAAGAACAACACATACAGCTTCTTTTCTCTTTTTGAAATATAGTCAGCAATGATTGGAAATGGAGGGACAATAAACGGAAAGTGTATGCGGAGATCACCAGGAAACAGGCTTAGCCACCAAGACTAAAGCATGACAGGGTAGACTGGAGGCCCCCACAACCCTGAAAGAATGCCACTTCAAGACTCATGTGCTTTTCAATGAAAATCGCTCAAAGTAGCTTTATGATGACAAGTACAATGATGCCACTGATGATGAAGATGAGAACGAGGAGGAGGCCAAATGTGCCCATGTGATCTGAGTGTTTCACCAAGTGCCATGGATGAACTGATTTGGTTACTGAAACCTTTTAAACTGGGAATGTCCAACGGTTTCACAGCAATTGGCATCCCGGACTGAGTGGTAGTGGCTGTTAAAACTGAGTGGAGAGGTTGCATCCAGGATCACCTGCAGACCGTGTGATGACCAATTAGTGACGTCAGGTGTAGCCAAAAAAGAAAGCGGGAAGCGAGAATTTCATATACTTATCCGTGCAGCTTAAAATTTGGTGTGTTTGTGTCTCTCCCCATTCACAGGAGTTGTCACCTTAGCTGTGTCATGTTGTGTTAGGTTACTTACGAGCCTGCTATAACTGGTGGGTCGCCCTTGACTGCTCTCCTACTGTACGCTGGGTGATCTGTGTTTGTTGACCGTCTTACCTCTGATCCTTCAGGAGGGTTAGGAAGGGCATCTTTCTTAGCGAGACGTGTGTCCCAGTGCCCACCCTTCTCCCTGCTTCCTGTCGGGGCACAGTAGTCAGATTTTCAGTGATGGGGCTGATGTCATGAGGATTTCAAGTGATTGGCCCAAAGACAACACCTACTCCCTGAACAATATCCATGAAAACTTAGCACAGTAACTGCAGTGAGTCACATTTTCCCTGTGGATGTGATTTGCAGATGTAGGGATGGAACCTCACCAGAGCTGCCTTCTGAAATGAAACTTACAGAAAGCAGCAGAAGGACCACAGAACAGCCTTCCCCCCACTGACCCCCCCAAGAAAAGTCTCCTCTAGACCAGCAAGAGCTCTGATCACACAAAGAGTGCAAGGTTTTCAAAGAAATCGAAATGCGAGCTTAGAGAATGAGCACGGAAATTTTCTTCTGTGGAAAGATTGAAGCTGACGTATGCCCAATGAAAAGGAATCATATTTCCCCCTTAAGCTATATTCACAAACACTGGATTAGTTGATTCTCATAAGAACCTGTGGACGTGGGCTGTGGATCTGGGCGGTGAAGATGTTATCCTCCATTTTCTAGTTGAGAGAAGAGAGGGAGGTGTTGGTGGCTCGCATCCCTGGGCACATGGCTAGTGAAGGATGGAGGCAGGACTCTGGTTACCCCTGGACAGTGCTCTCCCCACCCCATCCTGTCTTGACAAACTGAAGGGAGGCCCCTAAGTAGCCATCCATTCATTTTTCTTTCAGAGAGAACTGTATCTTTAAAAAAGTAAAAAATGAAGATCAAAAATTATTTGCAAAAAACATGGACAAAAATTAAGTAGTTTAGTTATATTTTATAATACACCCAAAGATATTTTAAAGGTGAAAAAACTGAGGGGCAGAGGAAAGCAGAGACAAAAAGAAATGGAAAAAGACACACCCAGAGGGCCACACACGGCCATGACATATGGAGTAACAGCCTCCTGGTGTGGCTTTTTGGATATAATGGTGTGGTTAGGTTTTCACAAATATAAGCAGAAATAGGGCAATACTTCTGAAATCTGGTAACACCGAGGGTGACATTTGGACCCAGAACCAGAGGTCTCTGAACCCTGGCTGAAAACAAGAAAGATACATCACTTTGGGGGGAGGGGAGGGCTAGGTGAACTTTCAGAACTAAGCTATTGTCCTGGCTTCAGCTCTTTTTTTCTATAATGAGAGCACATAGAAAACAGAGTGTAAAAGAAAGCCTGCCCAGAGAAAAGCTAAGTCGCAGCCCTTCAACAGCACATGAGGATCACCTGGGAAGCTCGAAACCGAAACCGAAACCGAAACTCGTGATGGTTGGGCCCCGCCCCAAACCACCTGAATCAGAACCCTCGGGCGGAACCCAGGTGTCAGTGCTTAAAGCCCGGCGCCGAGGTTAAGGGCTCCCGCTTCAGAAATGTGTCGCGAAAGGGCTGACTCAGGAAAGAAAGATTCACCGAAATAACTGAAGTGAGATGGGGGATGGCCCTCCAAAAACTTCTCCCAGAAAAGAGAGTTGAGAACGAAAGCTGAAGGTGACTCCAGAGGACAGAACGCAGGGCAGGGCGTGTGGGGGTTGAAGACGCCGCGCTCTCTCGGGTTGCACTTCCTTGGGCCTCGCTGGAAAGTTTAAGGTAAGAACACTTTCCCTGCTTTTGCCTAAATTAGTCTTTATTCCAAATGAACCCTTTTGAGGGCTGAGAGAAGGGTGCTTGATCCCCCAATTCATGAGGTTCGTGGCCCCGCTCTGCCTTCGGCAGCAGCAGTGGGGGGGGGGGGAGTTCTCAACTGAGGGAACACAGACACTCTCTTTTTGTTTCTTTCGTTTAAATTTTTAAAATTATTTTTTTATTGAGATATAATTGACACATAAAATTGTGTTAGTTTTAGGTATACAATATGATTTGAGGCATGTATCTGTTGTGAACGTGCAGGATTTGTCTCTCTCTGGCTTACTTCACTTAGCGTAATGCCCTCAGGGTAAGTCCGTGTTGTTGCAAATGGTCGCCATTTTTAAAAATTGGTTTTTAGTTTGTTTGTTTTTTAATTGGAGTGTAGTTGATTTATAATATTATATAAGTTACAGGTATACAGTATAGTGATATACAATTTTTAAAGATTATACTCCATTTATGGTTCTCTTAAATATTTGCTTTGTTCCCTGTGTTATACAATGTATCTTGTAGCTTATTTTATACCTAATAGTTTGTACCTCTTAATTCCCCACCCAATCCTGCCCCTCCCCTGTTCCCTCTCCCCACTGATAACCACTAGTTCTCCATATGTATGAGCCTGCTTCTTTTTTTGGTATGTTCACTAGTTTGTTGTATTTTTAGATTCCACACTTAAGTGACATCATAACAGTATTTGTCTTCCTCTGACATATTTCACTTAACATAATGCCCTCCAAATCCATCCATGTTGCTGCAAATGGCAACATTTCCTTCTTTTTTATGGCTAAGTAGTATTTCACTGTATATCTATACCACATCTTCTTTATCTAGTTATCTGTTGATGGACACTTAAGTTGCTTCCATATTTTGGCAATTGTAAGTATGCTGCTGTGAACATTGGGGTCCATGTATCTTTTCAAATTAGTGTTGTTTTTTTTTTGGATGTATACCCAGTAGTGGAATTGCTTGGTCACATGGTAGTTCAATTTATGTTTTTTGACAAAACTCCGTACTGTTTTCCATGTGGGTGCACCAATTTACATTCCCACCAACAGTGTACAAGGGGTTTCTCCACATTTCTCCACGTCCTCGCCAACTCTTGTTATTTGTGTTCTTTTTGGTGATAGCCATTCTGACAGGTATGGGGTAATAGCTCATTGTGGATTTGATTTGCATGTCCCTAATTAGTGATGTTGAGCATCTTTTCATGTGCCTATTGGCCATTTGCATTTCTTATTTGGAAAATTGTCTATTGAGTTATTCTGCCCATTTTTTTAAACTTCTTATTTTTATCTATATTTATTTTATTGAAATATAATCAGTTTTGTCAATTTCTGGTGTACAGCATAATAATTCAGTCATATATATACATATATATTTGTTTTCATATTCTTATAGGTTATTACAAGATAATGAATACAGTTCCCTGTCTTCTGCCCATTTTTTAATCTTGAATTGTTTCTTGATGTTGAGTTGTTTATATATGTTGGGTATTAACCCCTTATCTGTGATATCATTTGCAAATATTTTCTCCCATTCAGAAGGTTGTCTTTTTCTTTTGTTGATGGTTTCCTTTGCTGTGCAAAAGCTTTTGAGTTTAATTTGGCCCCATTTGTTTGTTTTTGCTTTTATTTCCCTTGTTTTAGGAGATGAATTTAAAAAAAAATTGCTGTAATTTATGTCAAAGAGTGTTCTACCTATGTTTTCCTCTAAGAGTTTTATGGTATCTGGTCTTACATTTAGGTCTTTAATCCATTTTGATTTTATTTTTTATATGGTAATAATGTTCTAATTTCATTCTTTTACATGTAG
This sequence comes from Camelus dromedarius, assembly GCF_036321535.1. Lineage (NCBI taxonomy): Eukaryota > Metazoa > Chordata > Mammalia > Artiodactyla > Camelidae > Camelus > Camelus dromedarius. The sequence continues at coordinate 53,107,176 of NC_087438.1, forward strand.
TTGTCCCATTTTCCCAACAATACTTATTGAAATCACTGTCTTTTCTCCATTGTTTATTCTTGCCTCTTTTGTTGTAGCTTGATTGACCATAAGCGCATGGGTTTATTTCTGGGCTCTCCTGTTCTGTTGATCTGTGTGTCTGTTTTTATGCCAATACCATACTGTTTTTGATTGCTGCCAGCTTTGTAGTATAGTCTGAAGTCAGAGAGTGTGATTCCCCCAGCTCCGTTCTTCTTTCTCAAGATTGTTTTGGCTATTCAGGGTCTTTTGTGTTTCCACACAAATTTTGAAATTATTTGTTCTAGTTCTGTGAAAAATGCCATTGGCATTTTAATAGGGATTGCATTGAATCTGTAGATTGCCTCGGGTAGTATGATCATTTTAACAATATTAATTCTTGCAATTCAAGGCCATGGTATATCTTTCCATCAGTTTGTGTCATCTTCAATGTCTTTAATCAGTGTCTTACAGTTTTCCAAGTACAAGTCTTTTACCTCCTTAGGTAGGTTTATTCTTAGGTTTTTTTTTTTTTTTTTTTAAGCAATGGTAAATGGGATTGTTTTCTTAATTCCTCTTTCTGATAGTTTGTTGTTAGTGTATAGAAATGCAACAGACTTCTGTGTGTTAATTTTGTATCCTATAACTTGACTACATTCATTGATGAACTCTAGTAGTTTTCTGGTGGCATCTTTAGGATCTTCTATGTATAGTATGTCATCTGCCAACAGTGACAGTTTTACTTCCTCCTTTCCAGTTTGGATTCCTTTTATTTCTTTTTCTAATCTGACTGCTGTGGCTAGAATTCCCAAAACTATGTTGAAAGCAGTGGCAAGAGTGGGCATCATTGTCTCCATCCTGATGTTGGAGAAAAACCTTTCTGCTTCTCACCATTGAGTATGATGTTAGCTGTGGGCTTGTCATATATGGCCTTTATTATGCTGAGGTATGTTTCCTCTAAGCCCACTTTCTAGAGAGTTTTTATCATAAAAAGAATGTATTTTGTCAAAGCTTTTTTTTGCATCTATTGAGATGTTCATATGGTTTTCATTCTTCAGTTTGATAATGGGGTGTAATATACTGATTGATTTGTTGACATTGAAATATCCTTGCATCCCTGGGATAAATCCAACTTGATCATGGTGTATGTTCTTTTTAATGTATTATTGGATTTGGTTTAATAACTAATATTAATTAATAATTACTATTTTGTTGAGATTTTTCATCTATGTTCATCAGTGATATTGCCTTACAGTCTTCTTTTTTTGTGATATCTTTGTCTGGTTTTGATATCAGGGTGATGCTGGCCTCATAGAATGAGTTTGGAAGGGAACACACATACTTTTATGTAGGACCCCTAAGGCTGCTCTTGTCTTAAGGAGGAGAACGCCCAGTGATGGATAGGATAGCCACACAGGAAGCCATACCAATCACCAGTGGAGGTGCCCCGCCAAGACAGCAGAAAATTGGCAATGGTGGCTCAGTGAGGGGCTCTGGGACAACATGGGGTAAGTTTACAAATTCCTTCTGGGACAGAGTCAGGATGGGGAATTTCCCATTTTGCAAATGGCCTGAACGAAGCTATGAGATACCATTTTAGATCAATATCAGTAACACAGCACTTGAAATTGCTCCCCCTCCCCAGGAATCCTGGGCATCACTGCCCTCCCTACTCTCTGTTCTGAAGGGCTGCTCCTTACTCAGTTTTGTATCCTGTATAGTGTGCAGCCTGGCCCTCACCTGGCATGTAGTAGAAACAGAGTGCATGTTGGTGGGATGAACTGTTAGAATGCAGCTGGCGCCGTGTGGAGACTTCGTGGGCTAAATTCCCTGCTCCCCCAGACAAGCAGGTTCCACCTCCTCGGGCAAGCGGAAATGTCTTCTGTGAACACAGGCTCGAGGCAGGCATTCTCACTCCTTCCAAGCTCATTCAAAATGAGGGCTGGGAAGAAGAGAATTGACTAAAGATGGTCTAGAGATGACATTTAAGATTGTGACACTTTGAGACTCGGGGGACAGGAGGGCTAGGGACAAAAGGGGGTCAGATGGCCTGATCTCACCCTTCAGGGCAGGGCCAACATTTAGGGGAGGCAATTGAGGGACCACAGCCCTAGGTGTCACTGATTCCCAAAAAACACAGCTTGTGAGCAAGTGAGATTTTATGATGCCAAAGCCCTTCTGGAAGGCCCAGACCACGCTGACACTGGGTAAAGTGGGCTTTCAGGCCTGGATTTTTCTATTGGTGAAAAAACTCTTGTTCCCTCCTCAGCAGTAGGCCTGAGTAAGCTCTCAAAGCCCCTCTGGAGCCTTGGAAAACGTACTACCTTCTGGACAAAGCAGCCTGCCCTCACCCTTAGGAGACAGTGAATTGGAAGCTTGTTTCTCCATTGCTCAGTCTCACTTTTTTTTTTTTTTTTTTTGCCTGTAACATATAAGAAGTTTCCAGTCTGCGTCTCCCATGCTCTGGTGTTCTCGATGAATCATATTCTGAGGTAGAGCTTGGAGCCTGGCCAGTGTGAACTGTCAGTGAGAGGACACAGATATGTCGGTCAGGGCAGTTACAGAGGTAGGTCAGGGTGGTAGAGGTTTTGGCTGCCAGTGCTGGCAGTTAGGTTAGAATCAGCTGAACGGATGGATTCACGTTGGCTGAAAGGGCTCACTCAGACAAAGGGAAATGAAAGACTCCTTTAATCAAGGCTAGGCTGCATCTCCCCACCAGGCAGCTGCAGTCAGGGCCTCGGAATGTCTGTCCGGGGACACTTGGGGCCGGCTTGCCTCTGTTAGACCGGTCTCTGCACCTGTACTGGCCAGGAATGTGGTCAGAGATGGAGGCCTGGGAGGAGAAAATCTAGGTCAGCCTCCATTGCCTCTGAAGATTCCAGGGCTGTGATTTGAAATGTATTTCTCATTCAGTCCAGACCCCAAGTCCATGAATGTAGGCACCTTCCAGCAAGTCCAGTGACTGTGGAGAAATAAGTGGTCAGCCTAAGAGCTGGGGTGTATGGGGATTGACTCCACCATCTCCCGGGCTGGCCGGCTGGCCCTGCCTTTTGTCAATCCTGAGTCAAGACACCTTCCAGGTGAGGGCAGGGGCTACAGTGAGACACCCCTCCTGCCACCTCCTCCACCTTGTGCTCTCTGGGAAAGAGGACTTGGTCTGAAGTTTCCTAGGTGTTTCTTTGATGGAAACATTTGGACCTTCTAGAGTCAATAATACTTATTCCTTCAGGGTAAGGAAACCAGGGAGAGCAAGCTGGTCTCCGTGTTCAAGGAAAGTCAGCATTTAGGCCAAAGTGTCTCAAATCTGACTGCACCTTAGACTCGCCTGGAGGTGGGGAAGGCGGGGCGACAAGGTGAGGGTTAAAAATATTCATACCTAAGCTCTCCCTAGATATTTCTCATTTAATTGTTTGGCATGAGGCTCAAGCATCAGCAGTGTCCTACAGCTTCTCAGGTGACAGCAATGTGAGGCCAGGGCTGAGAACTGGCTTCTGGCTCTCTGCTGAAGGGAAATCTGGAGCTGTGGGTGTAGCCTCTCTCTCTAATTAGCTTATAAATGCTTAGAGAGCGAGGACAGTGCCCGCATGTTTTGGCATCTCCTCCCTCAGAGTTTAATAGAGTGCAGTACCCAGTGAGTTCTCAACACGTATTTTAAATATGAATTGCTGGATGCACAGACAAACAGTATCACTCCCTTAGAAACCTCGTCCGCTGGAGGCAGTGACTACTATTTTAAACACGCCGCAATGCAGAGGCCCTTGTAAGGAGTCCAGGCCAGCTGGACCCGCCACCACAATTACACTCAGCACCATTCTAACCACTTAAGAAACATCTAGATGGAAAAACTTACCAGATGATGTCTAGGGTCTGTCTTTCTTCCTTCCTTTTCTTTCTTTCTTTCCTTTCTCATAATGAAGACAGAGAAGGCATATCTTAGATTATTTGTTTCTGTAACTTGCCAGGGAGGATTGTCTCCTTATCGAGTTTTTCTTAGAGAACTTAGACAATGGTGTCACTTGTCTAAACACGCCTGGAAGGATCCTCTGCAGTTACGCCCTGATACACCTTTATGATTCGACGTATCAGCTGTGTGTCTGAGCACTCCGTTCTAATAAAGAAGGAAACTAAGAAAATCGCGGGAAAGTGGAGGGGTGAGCAAGAAGACGAGGTCAAGAGAGGGTGACCCCAGAATGGAAGCCTCCACTATAGGCATGTTTGTTGCACAGCACTGTCGTCTATGGATTATTCTTAAAATAGAGCTAAAAGCACAGAGGAGCATTTCAGGTTTTAAAAAGTAGCCAATACAAGTAGGGGCTTTTGAATTGATAATTAAGAGTCAAGATGGAGCTTCACAATTAAGTTCTTAAAATACCATGAATGGTAGATTTCTTGCCTTCCTTTCCCTTCCCTTTGTTCCTTTCTCTCTCTCTTCCCTCCCTCCCTTCCTTCTCATAAACACTGACTGAGCTAAGAAGACAAGCTCCCAGCCTCCATGTCCCCTCCGAGAGGCCCCGTGTTGACAGGGAAGATAGGAAAGGGGAGCGGCTCCCACCAGGGCAGTGGTGAGATGTGCCCACAGGAAGAAGTTGGGAAAGGGAGGAGGCGGTTCGTCGATAAACCCAGCCCTGTTCTCAGAGTCTGAAAGGACATCTCAGGCCATCCCATCCAGACTCCTCAGGGGACCTGTGGCCAGTCGGTGGTTGTGTGACCTTTCTTAAGTATCCGCAATCAGATCTGGAATCCTTGTGCCAAGCAACAGACAAAGTCTGTGTCAGTATTATAAGAGGATTATAAAAGAAAACAGCCTGGCTGAAACAAAAATGGCAATTTAACTGAAATGTCCAGGGCTTAGGTCTGGCTTCAGCACGGCTGGGTGTAGGGGTGCAGACGGCACCCTCGGGAGTCTTCCACCCTCTCTCCCTCAGCTCTGCTTCCCTCAGGCTTGGCTTCACTCTCAGGCAGGCAGATGACCACCGCAGGTCACGGCTCCTCCCAGCCCCGCCACCCAGGAAGAAGAGCACACCCCTTTCCTACTAGGCTCTGGCACTCCCTGTAGCCCAGCTTGAATCAGGGCTGATTCCCAAACCAAGAGGGAAGGACTCATTATATCTTTAATTAGGGATAACTCCAGGGTTTCCGATCAGGGAACTTACAAAATGCTAATACCTTGGCCAAAATGAAGATAATCAGAAAGAGAACTGTTTTGAAAAAAGAGAAATCGAAAGGAAGAACTGAGTTTCAGACAAGTCAGAGGTGTTGGTGGGATTCGAAAGAATGGCAGGTGGTTAGAAAAGTGAGGGTGGGGGTTTTGTGGAGAAGACGCAATGGATGTGAGAGCTTGGGTCACTCTATAGATGGGAGAATTGGAGCGACAGAATTGGTTGTGCTCAGTAGGGAGAGTGTTGTGAGCTGGAGAGGGCTCTCGCCAGGTGGCTTCTGAGCTGTAAAACATTCTGCAAATGAACGTTTCTGTTAGCATCAGGATTACATGTGTGAGATGGGAGGAAAACGAGAAACCAGGGAAGGAGAAAGAGAATGGAGGGGGATACCCAATATACTGCAGATCATAATAACCATAATTAGTCAGGATCTTTGTTTACAAGTGATAGGGAACTCAATTCAAATCAGTTTAATGATAAAAGAGGATCTTGACTCACATAACAGGTGAGTCTGGGATAGTCCAGGCTCAGATGCATTCAGGGGCTCAGTGATCTGGGGACTTGTTTTCACTCCTTTCGCCTTATCCTGCCTCACTGTGTTGGCCCAGGAACCTTCTCCTTATGATGACAAAACAGTTTTCAGGAGCTCCATTCCACCTTCTCCACCAGGAAGAGCAGTTCTCCTCCAGGCAGTTTCAGTCTAGGGCTCTGAATGAGCCTGACTCTGGGGTAGCCCACTGTATATCCATTTCTAAGCCAATGGGTTGTCATGCTCTGATGCTTAGAATTAAGTCAACACCCATCTCGAGTTACAGAGGGAGGCATCCAAACCACATGGACTGAGAGTGAGGGAGGGATAGGTCCTAGAGGCAGACTGGGGTGCTGTCCCCAGGAGAACGGGGAATGGGCACGGCAAAAACAGTGCCTCTCCACTACAGAGGCCAAGAGAAGAGGGAAGAGCATCAAGGCAGGTGGTAGTCACCAGTGTCCAGTGACCCAGAGGTTGAAGATGGGAAGCGAATGGGCACAGCATACTTTAGACATGTGGCTGACTCATCTGCTTCTTTAAAAGATCAGAAACACAGGCGGAGAACAGATTTTAGGGGGTGAAGGGGAGAGTGGGAGTGGGAACAAAGTAAAGGCAGGGATTTGGTATTTTAAAGACCTTTAAAGACCGTGAAAGGAAGCAGAGAGTCAGGCTCTGACCCATTCCCACAATTGCTGAGCGAGGCACCAGGAGGGCTGAAATGAGTGAGTCCTGGTCTGCACCCTCAAGAAGCTCACAGCTTGGAAAGGAAGAGAGAACTGTGAATGAAAGAAGTGTGCAGAGCAGCAATGCTTAATGACTCGAAGGTTGATGAGTGGGAAGGTGCATCAGGAAGAGCCTGATTTTAGAGCAGAGTTATCTTGCAAGAGAGAAGGACAGAATCTCCAAGGGAGTCAGGGAAGGCTCTTCACGTGAGGTGGTGCCCAAGCTGGGTTTTGTGGGATGAACGGAAGTTTGCTTTAGGAAGCAAACTGGGGAAAGGAGTGCCAGGCACAGGTAATGATTGTTTAGGAGGCTCGTGGGTGCAAAATGCTGGAGTGAGAAGTGCAGGGGCAGGGAAGGAAAGGCAAGTGGAGGAGGGCTGGATACTATGCTTGAGGGCTGGGGCTTTGCCCAGCGGTTTTGGGTGAGGAGGCCATGAAAGTTTTCACTCAGGGCACGACGCGTCAGATGAGCATGTCAGCAGAGCCTCTCTGGAGTCAGTCTGAGGAGTGAGCTTCGTGGAGATGAGCCAGCTCAGAGGATGTGCTGGGAGCCATGGGGAGGAGTGAAAAAGGAAGGACAGAGGACAAGGAAAAGGGGGCGGAGTGGAAGGGTCATCAGGGGCAGGGAGAACTCATAGAACTGGTGACAGCTGGAGGAGGGAGTGGGTAAGAGGGAAGCTTTGAGGACAGGCGATGGGGCTGTGGAGAGAGGACACGAGTCCTGGAGAGGGAGACCCCAGAGGTGCAAGTGGGAAACAGATAATGGGAGGAGGGGGTCCCCAGAGAGCCAGGGAGGGAGGCAGGCTCCAGACACAGATGGAGGCAGAGGCAGGCTGCACACTGAGTGGGGAGGAAAGATGGAGAAAGAATGTGGATAAAAACCCAGAGTGTAACTGAGGAGGACAGAATGGTTGGAGGGCTGTAATTTTGTCAGTTAAGAGAGGTGACTCACCTGTTGGGAGTGAGTGGGTTTCAGATTTCCCTTGGTGGAAAATGGGGATAGGAAGGGAACCGATCCATTACTGAGTCATGCCAGCTCCACCCCCACCTGGGCTGTCCTCTCCGTCTCCTGCCATTTACCTCATCTGGGTCTTCATTAACTACACCAGCGGTGCACAGGGTGGCGGTGGGAGTGCCTGTCAGACCTTGATCACCCCGGGAGCTGCTTCATACTCTGGCCCACCCCAGCATCCGATTCAGGAGCTATGGAGTGGGAGCCGGCACAGTGTCTTCGGAACACTTCATGTAGGAGATTCTGAAATGCATCATACCCCGCACACAGTTGAGAATCACTGACGTAGTAGGACTGAACCCCGGAATCTGCGATGGATGGGTGGGAGAAGATGGGGTGGCGTCGCTGGCAGAAACTGGGTGGGTGTCCAGTGACTCAGGGAAGGAGGATAGGAGCGCAGGTAGCGAGACCAGCAGATCCGGTAGAGCGAGGGGCCTCCTTACATTCTGCGGATATGCTTCGTCCAACCACACGAGTGCCAGTAGCCACACAAGAGACTAAAATCTGTGAAAACTGAGTACAACCGAGGATAAGCAGACTTTTCTGAAATATCACAGTCATTCCTCTAAAGGCAAGGAATGAAAATGGGGAGGGGAAAAAAGAACTATTGATGATGGAAAGACTCTGGGCATCTTCTTAAGTTACAACAGTCTGTGTGCAGCACTGCCCTCTGCTGGTTGTAGTCGGACCTGCAGCTGTATGGCAGTAGCATCCTTGACCGCACCCTGGAGAGGGGAGGTGAGTGGGGCTTCTAAATAATAGTTGGTCAAGTCATGAACTATCATTAAATCCATATACATAACTCTTCAGGTATCAGCTTAGCCTTAAACTTTAGGCTTGGAGACTTGCTAGTTAACTATGTTCAATAAGGATACAAACTGTCCAGAGGAAACGCTAAGGCCCTAGAGATGTTTCTTTGGAAGACATTTGATACGCATATAATGGCTACAGTCACCTGGAGACAAGCTGCATGGGTAGTCGTTTTTCCTGGGAATGAATGAATGAACTTTCAAAAAAGGTTTGGTAATCCTACACTGTTAATAATAGTAGTGGCCAACATTTATTGAGCGTTTATCATTACTGGCACCTTGTATGCATTCCATCAATTAACTTTCACAACCCAATGAGGCAAGAATTATTATCATCCACATTTTTACTGGTGAGGTAACTGAGGTATAAAAGTATAGGTACCAGGAGCAAGGTCACAAAATCTTCACAGAGCAAGGAATTAAACCTAGAACCACTATGTACCCTCCTTGTTAAGGTGATGCCAACTGCTTTATCAAAGATACCAGAAATGTATAATTGCTCAGACATCATAGGTGTTTATTTCATGCTCGTGTAACAGCTCCATGCAGACATTTCTTGTGATGGGTGCCTCTCTTATGGGCTGATCAGGGACTCAGACCCTTGCTGGCTTGTGGTTCCCTATGAACTGGGTCTGGTCATTTTCATACATGTTGAGCGAGCTAGAAGAGGAGAAAAGAACAAGAAGAAAGCATTTCTTCTTGAAAGTTGTAACTCAAATTCCAGTGGCAAGAACTTGACCCTTGGCCACACAAGGATGTCAGGGGGGCTTGGAATGTAGTTTCTTTCTGGTCAGCTACTATTCCAGCACCAACTCTAAACCATGTGAGGGGGAGCTGGGATTTGGATGGTCAGCTGGTCATCTCTGCCCCGCTTCTAATAAGTATGATAGAATGATTCACTGGCTCAGGTCACACCGTTTCAAGGAAGATGAAAGAAACTGATCACTACCCTCAGTAAGCACAAGCTCGAGATCCTGAGACTGGTGTCCTTAACAAGAAATCATTTGTGAGGTGCTTTTCCTGCAAAGCACTTTCACACCTATTATCTTATTTCATCCTCACAACTCCTGGGAAGTGGGTTAATTACCTTTATTTCCAAGGTAAGGAAACCAAGGTTGAGCAGTCAGGTGGCATGCCCAAGTTCCCATAGCTGGGACTGAGTATCTTCTTACAGTTGCATCCTGGACACTGTGGTGGCTTTAAAGTTTAGGTGAAGCTTGACCACAGTGTTTTATGCTGAGGGGAGAGGAGCGGGCAGAGCTGTGAGCAGAAACAGGTGATGCTCTCCATGGTCTGAATCGACATTGCTCGTGAAACGGGGACCCTGGTGACTGTCCAGTCTCCCTGAGAAGGGAGGCCACAAGGGGAGAAGGGGCAAGTAGAGGCTGTTGGAGGGACAGCAAGTTCTCAGAATTTTCCCTTATTTTCTCTATTTACCAAGTGTCACAGAACAAAACAGCACCAAGGCTTACATTTCACAATTTAACAATTTACATTGCAATTTTCATTTGCTGTTGACAGATTTGCTGTGTTCTTGATTGTTGTAGATTTTTTTCTCCTGGAAGTTTGAGGGGGTCTTCACTTCCCTCCCAACCACCCACTCTCTCCTTTGAGTTTTACTAGAGACTGAGAACAATCTAGTAATAAGAAGGCGCCATGATTATTTTAATTCTCAGCAAGCTTTCATTCTGGACTAGTTTAAACGTTTAAAGTTATAGTTTATATTTTCACTGACTTTTTAAGTATACAAAACAGAAAAGTGACATATAAACATACAGATTACTATTGAGGGCTATTAGCATTTTCCAAATATCTTTCTGTTACTGATTGCTGGATTAATTCTGTTCGGTTCAGAGAGTAGAGCTCACTTCCAATTGTTTTACGTTTGCTAAGGTTGGTTTTCCGCACAGAATGTGATCAATTGTGGTGAATGTTCCACGTGCACTTGAAAGGAATGCGTATTCTGCTGTTGGGTGAAGTTCCACGTAAATAGCGTTCAGGTCAAGTTTGTTGATAGTACTGTTTGCGTCTTCAGTCTGCTTGTTCCATCAGTTACTGAGAGAAGAATATTGAAATCTCCAACTACATTGTGGATTTGTCTACTTTTCCTTTCAGTCCTTTGAGTTTTTCCTTCACATATTTTGAAACCCTGTTGTGAGGGGCATACACAGTTAAGACTGTTTTATCTTCGTGGTGAATTGAGCTCTTTATTCTGAAATGTCCCCCTTTATCTCTGAAATAGTCCTTGCTCTGAAATTGACTTCGTCTGATAAGAGTATAGTCACACCAACACGGTGTATGTTTCTCCATCCTTGTACTTGTAACCTAGCTCTAGTTTTATGTTTAAAGTGGATTTCTTGAATTCTGTTTTCCACTCAATTTTTGTCTTCTGTTTTCTATTTCATACCTCCTTTTAGATTATTTGAACATTTAATTACTACTGATTAATTTATATTTGAATTATTAGTATTCCATTTCAATTTATCTATTGGCTTTTTGACTTAAACTTTTTTCTTTTTAGTTTTAGTGGTGCTTTAGAGGTTACTATATATATGTGTGTGTATACACATAGATACTTTCAATCTACTTAGAGGTGATATTTTACTGTAAGATGTTTATTTTCAAATAAAATGTAGAAGTCTTGCTACCCCGTTGATTTTTCCTTTCCCTTCTTTATGTTATAGCTGTCAAATGTAGTACATCTATGTACACGAGAATGTGACCAATCTTAGGATTTTTGCTTTTAATAGCCGTACATATTGAGTAAATGAAAGGGAAAAAATTGTTGTTATTAATGCAGATATTTACCATATCTCTTGGTCTTCCTCATTCCCGAAGTTCCAAGTTTTCCTTTGATACCATCTTCCTTCTGCCTGAAGAACTTCCTTTAGCATTTCTTTTCGAGCAGGTCGTCTGCAATAAACTCTTCTGATTTTCCTTCATGACTGGAGACTCCCTGGGGACCATGACCAGAGCCCACCCTTGGGTGAAAGGCACAAGCAAAATAGGGTGGGGGCACCCTGGAAACGTCCCCCTATGCTGGTTGCTTATTCGAATTTGGACTCCTCTTCTCAACCTGCTGCTTTTCTTTTCAGAGCACTCAAGCAGTTGCCTTTGTATTTTGTCCACTATTTTAGCTCTAATCAGTGTAATTATTCCATCTAGCCCCAGCCTGTTTTCTCCTGTCTATGGTTGAATTTTCTCTTCTTTTTTAGCTTCTTTAGATGAAAGCTTAGATAATTGATTTGGGACTTTTTTCTTTTCTAATGTGACCATATAGAGCTATAGATTTCCCTCTGAGCACTGCTTTAGTTGCATCCCATGAATTTTAATATGTTGTATCTTCATAGTCCTTTGGTTCAAAGTATTTTCTAATTTTCCTTGTGATTCCTGTTTGACCCATAGGCCAATTAGAAGCACACTATTTAATTTATAAATATTTAGAGGTTCTCCGTATCTTTTTTGTTATTGATTTCTAATTTAGTTCCGATATCATCATGGAACATATTAAGTATAATTTTAATCCTGTTAAAAAGCCTTGAGTCTTGTTTTACTGCCTAGTGCCATTGACTATAAATTGAATTTTTCTGTGTATTTGAAAAGATGTTACTTTGCTGTTTTGGGGCATGATGGTCTAGACAGTTGACCCTTGAACAGCACAAAGGTTAGGGACGCCAACCCTCCAAGCAGTCAAAAATCTGTGGATAACTTTAAAGTTGGCCCTCCTTATCCCCAGTTGCACATCTGAGGCTTCTGTAGATCGTATGATGCTGTAGTAGGTATTTACTGGGAAAAAAAATTCACGCATTAAGTGGACCCATGCATTCAAACCCATGTTGTTAAAGGATCAACTGTAAATGTTAATTAGGCCAAGTGTGGTTCTGATTTTCTATTTGCATGTCCTATCAATTACTAAAAATGAAGTGTTCAAATTTTGTTTCTTTCCGTTTTGTTAACTTTTGCTTTTTGTATTTTTTTAAGCTCTATTTTTGGATGTATGCACGTGTAGGATTATGTCTTCTTGAGCATTTGACCACTTTATTATTGCCAGATGTCTGTTATCTTTGTTGGTAATCACTATTTTGAAATCCATTTCATCTGCTATAAATATAGCCATTCCAGTTTCTTAGGATTATTTCCCCAGTGTATCTTTTCCCATCCCAGCCTAACTTTTCTGAGTTTTTGTATTTACAATGGGTTTTCTTGAAGATAATACTTGTTGGCTCTATCTAGTTTGTTGATTTCTGACTTTTATTTTGTGCACTTGACAATTTATATTTAATGTAATTATTGATGTACTTGGGTTTAAATACAATAGTTTGCTGTTGTTTTCTACTTGTCCCAATTGATCCCTGTTCTTTCTTTTCATCTTTGTCCTTTCCTCTTCTGGATTTATTATTTTTTTTATTCCATTTTATCTCCTCCAATGGCTTGACTATAGCTCTTTCTTTAATTAACTTATTTTCCAAGTGGTTATCCTAGAATTTGCAATACCCACCTTCACCTTATCACAACCTGTCTTCAAATTTTATATCATATGACACCTGTATATTTCTACTTCTCTCTTCCAAACTTTATATTATCCTTGCCATATATTTTGCCTCTACATATGTTGTAAATCCCACAATACATTGATGTTATTTTGCTTTAAACAATCAAACATCTTTTTAAAGAAATTTTAAAAATTAGGAATAAGTATTTTATATTTAATTACTTTATATTAAGTATTTACCATTTTAGTTTCCATTATTCCTTTGCGCACAGATCCAAATTTCTATCTGGTATTTCTTTCAGCTTGAAAAATAGCCTCTTTGATTTCTTTTAGTGCAAGTCTGCTGGCAGTAAATTCACATAGCTTTTGTTTGCCAGAAAATGTTTTTATTTTTGTCTTTACTTTTAAAGAATATTTTTGCTGGATATAGATTCTAGATTAATAGTTTTTCTTTCAGCATTTTAAAGATGTCATTTTATTTGCTTTTGGCGTCCATTGTTTCTAATGACCAGTCAGTAGAATTCAAAATTTTTGTTTCCCAATATGTAATATGTTTTGTTTTATTTTGTTCTAACTGCCTGTAAGATTTTATCTTTGTTTTTGTTTCCAGAAATTTGATTATAATGCATTTTTGTGTGATTTGCCTTTAACTTGCTTGGGTTTTGCTGAACTTCTTGGATCTGTGGGTGAATAGTTTTCATGAAGTTTGGAAAAAATTTGGCCATTATTCCTTCAAGTTGTATTTCTGAAAAATAAATAAGCAAGAATAGATTAACTTAGGGGTAATTCACATTTTTTGATATCACATCTTCTATGCATGAATAGGGTTTGTCGTTACATTTTATCATCATCTTTTGCATATCTCAGTAGTTCTAAAATTTTCTTCATATAGATCTTAAATATTTCATATTTATTTCTAGGTATTTTATATTTTGATGTTGTGGTTATTACAGATGAGGTCTTTTTGTTATCCTGTTCTCAGAGGTTATTGCTTTTATATGGGAAGACCATTGATTTCTCTATTGATCTTGTCCTAACCACCTTCCTATATTCCCTTACTGTCTCCCATTTACTTGCTTATATTTTTCAGGTGTATATAGTAATATCAGAAAATGCTGCTTTCTTGACTGCATGTTCCTTTTTTACAATGCTCTGATATTGCTTTATGTCTTTTGCCTTTCCTCTTTTTGAATATTTTAAACATACTTATTTTAAAACTTTTTAATATTATTCCATTATCTATAGTTTATAGGGTACAAATTTTCACAACTGTTTCATCCGTTGACTACATTTCAAGATAGTTCCTTTTGTCATGAAGTTAGACCTATTTACCATGCGCTCATCTTCAGCAGGTGGAGTCTGCTGTGGACTCTTTGAACTTGTATTCTGCAGGCATCTGTGTCACTTGGTTCACATTTGCCTTGTGGGGCTCATCCCTGGAGACTTTTCATGTTTATTTTTTGACTATAACTTCCTTTAGTTATACTTTGGAGAAATTCTGACTAACACCTACACATGGTACAGTTTTGGAAGTTTGATTTCTAGAGGTCTCCTCTCTCACCACCCACGACATTGGGCAGATGGTCAGCTTCCTGCTGTTCCTTAGACCAGTGGGCAGAGTTTTCGAGTCCTCATTTCATGGAAGGAACAGCTCTTTCTGGCTTTTAGCTTTATTCAAAGAGGTCAGTTTCTTCTTCCACCACCTGCTGGCATGAAGCCTCATTCTGTTCCCATGGATCTTAAAATGCATCTTCTCTGCCAGCACCTGGTTCTGATGTCCCCATGGACAATTTGCTTTTAGCACCTGCTCGACTTTATGGATTTGAATTTCGACTTCTTTCCTGGGACCTGGGAATTTTCCTTGCTTAGTTGTGAGTTTGGCTATGAAATGATGGCAATAATGATGACAACAACAATAACATTTTGTTGTTGCTTCATTTTATCCAGAATTAATATGAGCTTGGAGCATAATGAGAAACTTCCCACCTTGGTTCAATCTGTGCCGTTGACCAAGATTTCCTGATGGTCCTCTGTGTAATTCTGACGCATGTCCTTTTCTGTCACAGAGAGAAATACTTATTCTCAAGGTATCTTGGGCCTCTGGAAGTAAAAGATTCTAATTATTCCTATTAACTTCCATACTAAGCAATTTCCCCCACATCCTCCTTTCTACTCCTTAGTATAAAAGCATTTATTGAACATCTATTTTGTACTGGGAACTGAGCTTATTATCTGGATATATAAAACTTTAAAAAGTGAAGTCACTTCCTTGTCAAACATCACTCTCTATGGCCCAGGGTCAGGGAATACTTTTAACACACTAAGTACCAAAATAGAGGTAGGGGCCATGCATGTAATGGGAAACGTCGTTTACAGGTTTTGTGTGTGTGTATGAAACAGAGATGACTGCCTGTCTGTCTTTTTCTTTTACACATCCTGGGAATAACAAAGAAGAGTGGGCAAGTAGACAACAGCGGGTAGGGGAGAGAGTGTCATGTGGGGTCAGGACACTTGTCTACTCTTTCTTGTCGCTAGTCAGCCTGTACAGCTGCCCTTTGACGCCACCTGCCTGAGGTCCTGACTAAGCAGGTCTGGAGTGGTTCCCAAGTAGCTATGTACTTAGAAGCTTCTTAGATGATTTTGACGTATGGTTAGGATTAAAAACTACTGATATATCTGACCTTGAGTAACTCATTTAAACCCGTGTTCCTTCTGTGCCTCAGTGATCTCAACTGTAAAATGAAACAGGTAATTTCCAGATCTAGCCTGCTATTCTGATGCATAAAAGTTGCCCAAGAGAGGACTATTTTTGTGATGGTTGTCATTGTTTTGGGTAATAATACTGTTACATAATCTCACTGCCTTTAGAGGCTTAGCTTGTGTTTTTCTTGAGAGGAAAGTGTCAGTAAACTCAAAAGACAGGCAGACTTGTTTTTGTATCATCCAGTGTTGTTATTTGGCTTCCAAAAAATTAAGTAATGGTCCTTGATGGAACAGCTTTGCCGGCCTGGTGACCTGCTTTTACACACCGTATTACAAGGTGATGAGACCGAGTTTTACAATTGTGGTATCTGCCTGTTGCTTTCCAGTCACAGCTCAGGAGTGGTGGGGGAGGCGGGTAGGCACGAGAGTGTGGACAGTCATTGTTAGTGACCCCAGCTGGCGGACTACAGAGGGGTGCTCAGAGGCCATGGTTCCAAATGTTTCTCATTAATTATCTTCAAAATAACCTCTCATCCTAAAAAAAACTCCAAGTAGGGAGCAACACATGGCTTTGAAAGCCATGGTGGTAGGGCTCCTTGTGGTTTTCATTTTGAGAATCAGTGTAGCTCCATGGGAAAAGTGTGGACTCTGGAGCCGGCCAGACTGGGTTCAAATCCTGGCTCTACCACTTACCAGCTGGATGACATTGTGTGGGTTGCTCCACCACTTTGTGCCTCAGTCTCCTCATCTGAAATGTGGAGATGATGACGACCATAATGGTACTTAACTCAGGAAGCTATTATACAGATTAAATCAGCTAATACACAAACAACACTTAGAACAGTGCCTAGAACATGTAGACATTCGAGAAGTCTTAGCTTTGAGGGCAGGGTATAGCTCAGCAGTAGAGCATATCCTTAGCATGAATTAGGTCCCAGGTTCAATCCCCAGTAGTTCCATTAAAAAAATTAATAAACCTAATTCCGCCCCCCCACCAAAAGAAGTCTTAGCTTTAATTATTTGCTCCAAGACAGAGATTTCATCCAAAGGGACAAATGGCAAAGGCAGTTGAGGCAAACATCACATTTATGGGGAAGACATTTGGGAGGTAGGTTGGTTTTTACAGAAGCCTTTACTGCCTGGGTCTCCTACATTGAAAGCCAGCCTTGCGTGGGGCACAAGCCCACCTCTGGGTGGCCAAGCTGACAAGGACTGGACTGAAGCTCCTACAAGGCCTGGTCACAGGACACAGGCTCTTCCTCCGTCATCTCTGGTGCCATTTTCTTTCGTCTCTCCCTCCCTCCTTTTAATCCTTCCCTCCCCTTTCTTTTTCTCCTTTCTCCCTTTCCTCCTTCTTTTCCCCAAGCCTGACTTCCACCTCCTTACCCTCGCCTATGGACACTTCTCCACCTAGAGATGATCCTCAGGGCTTGGGCCCCAGGAGCAGATCTGACACGAGTCCCCAACCCACTTCCTGGCCCCTTGTTGCAGCCTTGCCCCCTGAGAGTAGGGCCTCGGTGCCCATTTGGTCTCATTCCTGCCCAGGGATGGTGGAGCCTACCTGAGAATGAGTCTCCAGGGTCCCACACAGAAGCCAGTTAACCTGCCAGGAAGGGATGGTGGCTGCTTGTGTTGACCCATTCCCACCCCCACCACCCACACGATCTTTTCTCACGTGTACATCCTGCTTGGGGAAGTTTCCGGAGCCCAGACTCACCAAGTTGGCTTTGCCTCTTATTAACTGGGACTGAAGAGTCACGTCCATTTTGGTTTTAATTAAGAGAACACGAGGATTGGGGGAAGCCATGTGGAAGTAAGAAATGGGGGCAAAGGAAAGAGATTAAAGCTCTGCTTTGATCTCACTGGAACGTTTGATGTTTTAAGAATACTGAGTTGCTCTTGAGTCCTCATTATCTCTAAGGAAGAGAACAAAACCAATCCACTGAAGGCCAGCTGACTAACGCTCTCTAATGAGTTCTTCTTAGCCACTGGTTTCCACGAGGCTGAGAAGCAGTGAGAGAGTAAAGGACAGGGACCTCTCGGTTTTCACTGCAATGAACTTCATGGACCTTTGAAAATGTGAGCTTCTCCCCTCTCAGAGCCCTGCTGTGTGTACACATTTCCACGCAGAGAACCCTGAGCACTGGTGGCTGAGAAAACGGTGGGGCCCTGTGTTAGCTTCCTAGGGCGATTATGATAAAATGTCACCACCTGAGTGGCTTCGAACAACAGAAGTTCATTGCCTCGTAATTCTAGAGGTTAGAATTCCCAGTCAAGGTGTCATCCGGGCCACACTTCCCTTGATGGTGCCATGGAAGAGTCTGCTCCAGATCTGTGTCCTAGCTGCTCGTGGTTCCTTGGCTCCTGGCCATGTACCTCCAGTCTTCACATGGCGGGCTCCCTCTGAGTGTGCTCACAGCCAATTTCCCTTTTATATAAGAATACCAGTCATGTTGAAACAGGGGCCCACCCTTCCCCAGTATGACCTCATCTTAACTAATTACAGCTGCAAAAACCCTATTTCCAACTAAAATCACATTCTGAGGTACTGGAAGCTGGGACTTCAAGATATGAATCTGGGGAAGACGCAATTCAAACCATAACAGCCACAGCTATGTCCTACAGGCTTGACTGCACAAAACTATGGCTCTGTCTGTTCCATAGCTTGACACTCAGTGCTCTGTGACTACATATTTGATAGAGCCACCCTGGTGCTAGTTCAACATGTGCTGGAAATCAGGCCAGAAACGGGCAGGGGCTGATCATGTGCTTGGAGACCATGTGCTTTATCCTGAGAGCAATGGGGAGCCATTGACTGTTCAGAAACAGGAGGATGATCAGACTCTAGAAAGATCCCTCCATCACAGTGCTGAGAAATGGAATGGGGGGTCCGGGGCTGTTACAGTTTTTCAAGCAAGTGATAGAGCTGGCCTCAGACTCACTCACAGCAGTTGAAATGGAGGATGACTTGGAGAGATATCTGTGATCTATGATCCAGGCGCCTGGAGAAGAGGAACTTAAAGTATGTATTATTTTAGAAAGGGACTTATCATCTGGGGATTGTTGTCAAAGAGAACTGCCATTTGGGTATCTGGAGATGGACACTTTAAACTTTGGAATAGTCTCTCTTGTTTTCAAGGGAACCACCAGGATAAACTGTCTACACCAAAGTAAAGCACGTTGTTCTTGAAACAAATGGTAAAGGCTTCATAAATCCGGATGTGACATCTGCAGGTTTTGATGCTAAGTGGTGAAGAGTTAGAAAATTTTTTCTTGAAGTTAGAATTTAGATGGCATTCTTGGTATCCTCTATGTGTTGGTTTCCTGTTTGTTGCTATAATGAACTACCACAAGCTTAGTGACTCTCAATGACACAAATTTATGATTCTACAGCACTTTAAGTCAGAACTCTTCACGGTTCTCACGTGGCTGAAATCAAGTTGCTGGCAGGGCTGTGTTCCTTCCTGGAGGCCGTACAGCTCTTTTCTCTGCTTCTAAGGCCACCCACATTCCTTGGCTGGTGGCCCTTCCTCCATTGTCAGTGCCAGATAATCTCCCTATCTCAAGGTCAGCTGATTGGCAAACAATTCCAACTGAAATCTTAATTCCCCTTTGCCATGTAACCAAATTCTCGGGATTAAAATGTGTATGTCTTTGTGGGGAGTACAGCACTCTTCTGCCTACCACACCCTGGGGGTGCTTGAATTAGTGTAACACAGGCAGTGCAGGGTTGAGTAGTGCAGTTGCCTTATCTGGGCCCTGGGGAATCAGAGATTGGGTTTATCTTGAAGGAAATGGAGGTTCCCAGGGCCAGTTGGTCCGGGGCTGCATAAGCCAGGAGAAGGGGACAGCACTCCCGCTTTCTGGAAAGGGGTGCTGGGGGATCTAGATGCAATGTTGATCTAAAGATTCTTGTTGAGATCGGGGAGCCTGTTGGAAGTTATCCATGGCCTTGAGGTTGGGGTTTTGGGGACTTCGAGCCCCAGGAGGAACACAGTGATCTGCTTTTCTTAGTCCCCAAACATTCTGGAAGCACTGCCCCCTTGTCCTAGCCTGGGGAGTTAAATTGTGTGGGATCAAGGATGGGGTGGGGGAAGTGTCACCGGCCTCCTTGCAGTGAGTCTGTTCGTTTATACAAGCACATCCCGGAGAAATGAGTTACAGGAGCGTGAGGTGAGCCCGGGGCTCGGACTGCAGCGATGGAACCACATGGGGCAGATGGAGTGACCAGCGCCCACCGGGCTGTATCATTTGGGGATTCCCAGAAATGTAGGGAGACCCCACGTGGCAGACTGGCTGTTCTGCTCATACCAGGCTGATGCGGTTTGAACATCAAAAGAGATGAGACTTTATTTTGGGCTCCCAAAGCAGACATCCGGGCTTCAGGATTTAGAGACGAAGGGGCTGTGGGAGGTGATAGCGGAGGAGGAATCTGGCTGATTCCGGATCAGCTGCAGAGCCGAGTGGGGCGGATTCTTGTTCCCTGGGGGTGCATTTCTGGGAGGCCGGAGGCAGGAAGGATGAAGCCATTTGCCTTTCATGCTGGTAGTTCCTCAGAGCCACGGCTGACGGGGAAGAACCTCAGCAGGGCCAGCAGGCCTGGGCCTTTGGGACTGGGGCTCCCTGAAAGCACAGCAGCCGAAGGTCATCGCTCTTCCTGCCACGCAGAGGAGGGGCCTGAGCGCTGGGAGAGCCTCTTGGCCTTTGGGTGATGGGACCTGCCCTCCCACCCCAGCCCCTGCTGGAGAGGTCGGGCCAGCTGTGGGAGGGAAGCGTGCTTCTGTTTGGGTTCCATTTTCAAAAGCGAGGAGTACGGTAGCCCCCCTGATTCAAGATTTCAGCTACTCACGGTCAGCTGGTCCAAAAATATTAAATGGAAAATTGCAGAAATAATCCATAAGTTTTCAATTGTGGGCCATTCTGAGGAATGATTTGAAATGGAAAATTTTGAAATTGAGAATGAAATTTTGCGCCAACCCACCCCACCCAGCCCGGGAAGGGAATCATCCCTTTGTCAGGGTATCCAGCCCGTTAGTCACTTAGCAGCCCACCTGGGTTACGAGAGCCACTGTCACGGTATCACAGTGCTCGTGTTCAAGTCACCCTTATTTTACTTACCAGTGACCTCTAAGGACAAGAGGAGTCATGCTGACAATTCAGAAATTCTCTTACTGTGCCTAATTTCTAAATTAAACTTTACCATAGGTATGTACATAAAAATAGTAAAAACATAATATATGTAGGCATACCTCATTTTATGACACTTATGGTTCTTCACAGATACTATGTTGTTTTACAAATTGAATGTTTGTGGTAACACTGTGTCAAGTATATCAGCACCATTTTTCCAACAGTATTTTGCTCACTCTGTGTCTCTGCATCACATTTTTGATAATTCTCACAATATTTCAAACTTTTATAATTTGTTATGATGATCTGTGATCTTTGATGTTATTGTAAATCGTTTTGGAGTACCACAAACTCCACCCAGATAAGATAGCAAACTTAATCAATAAATGTGTGTGTTCTGACTGCTCCACAGATCGGCTCTTCCCCCATCTCTCTCCCTCTCATCAGGCCTCCCTCTTCCCCAAGACAAAACACTATTGAAATTAGGCCAATTAATAACCCTGTAGCAGCCTCTAGGTGTTCAAGTGAAAGGAAGAGCCTCACATCTCTCATTTTAAATCAAAAGCTAGGAATAATTAAGCTTGGTGAGAAAAGCATGTCAAAAGCTGAGATGGGCTGAAATCTAGGCTTCCTGCACCAAACAGGTAGCCATGCTATGAATGCAAAGGAAAAGCTCTTGAAGGAAATGAAGCGTGCCACTCCAGGAAACACATGAAAGATAAGAAAGCGAAATAGACTTCTTGCTGTTGTGGAAAAAGTTTTAGTGGTTTGGATTGAAGATCAAACCAGCCACAACAGTCCCCAAAGCCAAAGCCTGATCCAGAGCAAAGCCCTAGCTCTTCAGTTCTTTGAAGATGGAGAGAGGTGAAGACAAGAGAGATGAAGAAGCTGCAGAAGAAAAATCTGAAGCTGGCAGAGGTTGGTTCATGAGATTGAAGAAAAGAAGCTGTCTCCGTAACATCGAAGTGCAAAGGGAAGCAGCAAGTGCTGAGGTAGCAGCGCAGCAGGTTGTGCAGAAGACCCAGCCGAGATCACTGATGAAGGGGCTACACTGCACAGCAGATTTTCAGTGTAGAAAAAACAACCTTTTATTGGAAGTAGATGCCATCTAGGACTTTCACAGCTTAGGAGGAGAAGTCAATGCCTGGCTTCAAAACTTCAAAGGATGGGCTCACTCTCTTGTTAGGGGCTAATGTAGCTAGCTGGTAACCTGAAGTTGAAGCCAGTGCTCATTTGCCATTCTGAAAATCCTAAGCCCCTTAAGAATTAGGCTAAATCTACTCTGCCTATACTGCCCATAATCTAAAAATGGAACAACAAAGCCTGAATGACAGCACATCTGTTGACAACATGGTTTACTGACTATTTTAAGCCTGCTGTTGAGACCTATTGTTCAGAAAAAAAGATTCCATTCAAAATAGCACTGATCACTGAGAAGGCACCTGGTCACCTAAGAGCTCTGATGGAGATGTGCAATGAGATTCATGTTGTTTTCATGCCTGTTAACACAGCATCCATTCTGCAGCCCAGTGATCAAGGAGTCATCTTGACTTTCAAGTCTTATTATTTAAGAAATACATTTTGTAAAGCTAAAGCTGCCATGGATAGTGATTTTTCTGATGGATCTGGGAAAAGTCAATTGAAGACTTTCTGGAAAGGACTCACCATTCTAGATGCCATTAAGAATATTCATGATTCATGAGTAGATGTCAAAATATCAACGTTAACAAGGGTTTTGAAGAAGTTGATTCCAACCCTCATGGATGACTTTGAGGGGCTCAAGTCTTCAGTGGAGGAAGTCACTGCAGATGTGTTGGAAACAGCAAGAGAACTAGAATTAGAAATGGAGCCTGAAGATGTGACTGAATGACTGAAATCTCATGATAAAAATTGAACAGGCCAGGAGTTGCTGTCTATGGATGAGCAAAAAAAGTGGTTTCTTGAGATGGAATCTACTCCTGGTGAAGGTTATTGAAATGACAACAAAGGATTTAGAGTATTACATAAACTTTGTCGGTACAACTGTGGCAGAGTTTGAGAGGACTGACTCCATTTTGAAAGAAGTTCAACTCTGGGTAAAATGCTGTCAAACAACATTGCGTTCTACAGAGAAATCATTCTTGGAAGAAAGGAGTCAATATTGTTGCCTTATTTTAAGAAATTGCCACATCTGCCCTAGACTTCAGCAACCACCCCCCTGATCAGTTAGCAGCTGTCAACATCAAGGCAAGACCCTCCACCAGCAAAGAGATTACAACTTGCTGAAGTATATGTTGCATGGGGATATATGTTCCTACATCAGGATATTCGTCTAAAACACATCCCCTGGAGAAGACCCAGCTATTCTCATTGCAACAGAAGAGAGGTAATAGGTCCAATGAGAGCAACTTGTCTCTTCCATCATTCCAGCTGGTTCTGGGAGCAGCAGGAGCTCCTACCAGGTACTTGATAGAGGTTCTAAAGGGCATTTTGTTTTAGCCATGCCCTTTTCCTTCAGAATTGTCTAGTTTGGCCTTTGTCTCTCATTTATTCATTCAGCTTTGTGCTGTCAGAAATCCAGAGAAACGGAGCTATGGTCAGTCTCTGTGCTCAAGGACCTGAGTAGGGACAAGGGTGGCTCTCTGGAAACAGACACAGTGTTACACTCTGGTACACTGTGAGATGGTTTGTGGGTAGGTCCCACAAACCTTAGCAAGACTGATTGGAAATCCTGTCGGCGTTCAGAGAGGGTAAAAGGGACTGCTGAGGACTTGAGTAGTTGGGAAAAAGAAGCCTTTTTGAAATCAGCTCTTGAAGGATTGGCTCTGCAGAGAGAAGGGGCTGGAGCATTTTAGATGGTGAGGGGAGAGAGCACGAGGGGTGTGTGTGTGTGTGTGTGTATACGTATATATGTATATATATATATACACACATGGTATGGTGTGTATGTGTGTGCACATATAGGCACATAATAGTTATACATATAAATGATGCAAAATTCAGAAAGTTAAAAAGATGTGCAGAGTCTCCTGCCTCCTTGTTCCTCAGTCAGATTTCCCTCCTGGGAGGCACAGTTTATATAAAAAATACTTAGTAAATGCAGATACGCCCCCTTACCCACCCCCTCACCCAACATCCGTGGCTGGATGGCTGAACCGCCTTCTGAGAACAGGTCTCAAATGTGCACATCTTTATTGTTTTCTCTGTAGCCCATTCCATGACCACTCTACAAACACCAGATGTGACAAAGACTACTTCACACACCATCTGGGTGGCCACAATCCTGCCACAAGGTGCAGAGAATTTGTGAGACCACAGATAACTGTGCAACGTTAGCCACCCCTACTCCCCCCATCCGGGAATCCACACAAATCCCGGGAGGACTCTGAGCTGCCATGTGGCCTGGGGTGCCTGATCTAAGAGACTGGGGAGCCCAGCTAACAGGAGGGCTACACTGAGTGGAAAAGAGTTGGCCCTTTTGGAGCCCAGGGCAGAGGCAGGACTCCCCTCTTCCCAAGCCAGTGCGTAAAGAGGGTGGCACGTAGAGGCCCCAGAGAAGCAGCCCTCGGGTGGGTGCTGCCAGGGCTTGCAGGCTGCAGGGAGGAAAGCTGAGATCACCCAGAGCAACTCCAGCTCCTTCCAGGTGGGCTTCCTGACCAGAGGCGGACTCCCTCCCGCGTTGAAAGGTTAGGTAGGAACGATTCCGATTTTTCTTCCCCTACTGTGAAATCAATTAAAAACAGAACAGATAGAAAATGGTTTTGTAATGTCCTCCACTTCCTGGCTTCCTTCCTTCTTGGGGATGGGCCAGCCCAGCTTGGGGAGAGACGGGAGTCTCATGGTCTGAAAATTCTGTGGCGGTAGAAATAATGGTGACCTATTGCTCCAGCTCTCCTCAGGGGACCTGAGCCTGGAGGCGAAAATGTCTCCTGGAAAATGGACAGCTGAAGGAGGCCCCCTTAGGAGGGGGCGGGGGGGCAGGGTCTGACCCTTCCAGGCCCTGGGCCAGTCCCCAGCCTCTGCCTCGGCTCCCCCAGGTTCAGAACTGGTCTAACCTGGGGAAATAAAGCAGCCTGTTGTAGAAGACAATTTGTTTCCCGCAGACCAATTCCAAGTGGCTTGTTATCCTTACATATACTTGCTCGGTACAAACCAAATCAAGAATTTTCATTCCTTCTTTGATCTACAGATAATCTTAGCAGATAACTTCCACTGAGTACCACTACATGCCAGGCCTCTAACTAGGCACCTCTCCTAAATAAACTCTAGTTCTTATAATACCACTGAAGGTTACATAGTATTTCCTCAGTTTACAAATAAGGAAAATAATGAGGTTCAGAGAGGCTAAGTAACCTGCCCAAGATCACACAGCTAATTAGTGGCAAAACCAGGGTCCAAATCGAGGTCTGTTTTCCACTCTCAACTAAGTTAAACAATAATAATTCTCATTCATTGAACATTTACTGTGTGCCAGAAACCTGACATGCATTATCTGAAATTCTTACACCAAATCTATGAGAAAGGCTGCTGCTTTTGCTCCATTTTATAGACGGAAAAGTCCTAGTTAAGGAAATAGCCCAAGGTCACAGAGCTGACTTGGTGAAACCAAGGCTTGAACCCAGATCTCTCTGGGTTCTCTGATGCCAGGATTGATTCCAAGCACACCATGAACCTTCAGAAACCGGGAGGGGGCTCTCATCCATGGGTGCTCCCTGTGGGAGCTCAGGGAGCAGAGAGGGGCCCTAGCAGGTCGTTCCCAGTGCGCTGAGGTTGAACTGGTCTGTGCACAGAGCAGCAGAGCAGCCTCCGCCAAGCCACATGGTTCTCAGTAGCACGTAATGTTTCCTAGGGCCTTGGCCAACTTGGCTGAGGCATTTCAGACATCTTGAGGGACACTGTTCTGAACATCTTAAACAGATCGGCAGACTTCTTTGTCAGGAAGTGCTGCTTCATACCGCAGACCTGCCCACGTTTTTCCCGGTGAAGAGTATTAGTTGGAACTAAGGGATCGTTTCAGACTCTGGCAACCCCAAGGTCCATTTTTACACCCAATACAAATCAGTGAATGAGTGGGTCTCCATGGCTTATCTGTCCCTCCTTACTTTTCAAAAAGGTCTGATGTCCTTCTAGGCAACCCCATCTTCTCTGAACCCCTATGCTGTTCTCCAAGGCACAACTTTCTCCCAGAACATCTTGGGGAGTCTTGCTATCCCAGCCGACAGCTTCCCTTCCCTTCATTCACTTGCCCTGCATCCCCTCACCCTGACCTGTCATCCGTCAACAATGGCAGTGGTAACACAGTCAGGTTCGGGCCAGCACCAGCATTAGTCAACACATTCTCACATCTGTTACATCTTTTAGGGTTCTTAGTAACCCAAGGAGGGAAAGACATATGAACACAGGTTTTTGGAGAAGAAATTTAAGATCCTGTTAGTGACCAAAGCTGGACTAGGAACTAGGCTTCTGCTGCATCCTGTTATCTCCCTCTCCTTTGCTCCAGACTCTGCTCCAAGGTGGAATTGGGAAATAGCCACCGTGACTCAGGAGCCTTGCTCTAACTCGAAATGTTTCCCTCAAGGGGTTTCTTAAATTGTTCTGAAAGCTCAGCTTGAAAGTTGAAAATATCCCATAAAGGTGAAGCTTCCGTCTAGAACGATCCATTTCAGAAGAAGCCTGTTTCCTGAAACCAAGATTGTCACACAGTTTGAGCGATCACTCCTTCATCAGTCATCCATTCATTCAACAAATACCTGCTGTCTTCCAGAGGCCAGGTGCTACCAGCTAGGGTTGGTTCAGTGAGGAACAGCATAGAGACAGTTCTAGCCCTCCTGAGTTCAGAGCGCGTCGGGAGAGTCAGATAATTGAGTGGGAACTGAAAGCGACATGTTGTGGGAGCAGAGAGCAGGGAAGTCTGGTCAGTCCTAAGGTTTGCGATGGCTTCCCTGAGGAAGCAATGTTCACACTAAGACCTGAACGATAGAAGCTGATGGATGGGGACGATGGGGGAGGATGCCAGGTATGGCAGCCACAAGCATGGGACCCCACGGACCTCCAAGTTCAGTTGCTCCTTCCTACTGCCTGCCTCTGTGAGTGAGTGGCCTTGCACAGAGAGAATAAAGGCTGAGGTGAGGTGAACCAAGAAGCAAGGAGAAGCTGCGGGAAAGAGCCCAGGGCAGAGCCATACAAGTTCAGTGCCCTCAGGAAAGGGGAGGAGGAAAAGTCACGCATGACGAGGGAACAGTTTACTCCAGGGATGTTTCCAGACTAGAAATCTGTCCCTTCCTTTAAAAATTCCAGAATGACTCTTGCTTCCTGTTTCAGAACAGCATCCCAAAGGGTGCTGGGGTTTGAGGGACATTGTTCACAAAGCCAGCTCTTATTCTACTTACAGGGACTTTTCCTTTTTGGGAACATTTTTATCCTTATGGTATCAGAAGCAGGTGACTGTCTGGAGTCTCACCTTGCGAAGGCCCATCCCTCTTAGGCTTGGCCACTCCGGCCCAGGTGCCAGGTGAGTCCTTCTTGTGGAGATGGACACCACCAGCTCTCAGCGCCTGGTGCCATTCAACACCTGGATCCTTTTAACCAGCAGCCCAGGTTCAGGTTCCTTCCAGCTGCACAAGAAGGACACCTGGCTCTGGCTACCGTGACTCACTGAGCAGATCTAGTTCTCATTGCCATTAATAAATTGGTTTTCTGCTTTTATTCTAAAAACAAATAAGAACATTAACATCAAGGGAGGTCATCAAAGAGGGAAAGAGTTACAAAAAAGCCACATGCAGCCTGTAGGTGTGAGGTGGAAGGGGAGGGACGTGGATTTTGGCTCTTAGGTGGGCATTGTTACCCTGGTCAGGATTTCAACGGCGCCTTTCAAATTCATTCTTTATCTATGTGACCCCTGGGGATTAGGTAGGAGTACCAAAACACTGTAATTATAAAAAGAAGGGGAAAAAATGACCCTGCTGGTGATCATTTAGGGAAGTATGTTAGGACAAATAAAAGGAAGTGCATCTTTCTACAGCCTGTGGCCTATGAATGGAACTTGTTACCCCCAAACGTGTTCAAGATGAAAATTAAACATAGGTCCAAGAAGAGGCCACATAAGTTCATCGATATTAGATACAATAGTTGTGAAAATCAAGCTATGAAGACCAAGTCACCATGTTCCCACAGCAATGTTCCCGGTGGCTCTCTAGAGGGACCTGTGCTCTAGGCACACCAAATTCCTAATGTCTTGAGAACACAGAAGGCTCCTTCCCAGCGCCGTGCCTTTGCCACACTTACGTCCTTGAGGTTCCCTTGCCACTTTCTTCTAAGACCAGTTACTACCACTTATTTTCCAGACCCAATTCAAATGGAGCCTCTTCTAGGAAGTCCCCCCAGTTCCTCCAAGGCAAGGGTGGTCACTTTTCCACCAGTGGGACACCTCCACGGGGCACTGTAATTGTTTGCCCAACTGGACAGATATTGTTTCTAATTCATGTGGGCTTAGCACAGAGCCTGGCCCATTGCACCTGTGCAGGAAGTGCATGTCAAATGAATGGATGAATGAATGAATGAATGAATGTTGAGCTATGTCAACCAGTAGTCTGACCATGTACAGCATTTATGATGTTCTTAATGGGCATTCTCAGAAGCTTTGTTCTGATATCAGTTGGGCAGTACTACTCTTCTTTCAGGACATGTGGCTGTTTGTCTCAGCTAATATATATGCTAGTCTCCAAATCAGCCATCTGTGTAGTTGCAGTGGAGTCGCCAAGAGGCTTGTTGAGATTTCAGTGTCTTTAACTTAACTGTGTCTCTTAGACAAATGAGCCAGTTCCCCAGAAATCTGGTCTAGAAGTATTGCCAATGCACATTCCAGTGACTTGGAGATGTTAGAAAAACAGACATATCACCTTTCAGGCTGAAATCACTGGGAACTGCATTTTAAAGTTGGGTTTCCTTCCAGATATTTAGCTTATGAATGACACACAGTCTCTGGAAACTTTATGAGATCACCAAGAAGCTGAGGTCTGAAACTTTCAAGAAGGGTTTAACCACAAATCAACCAAATGTAACATTTGCATGTCAAAAAAAAAAAAAAAACCCAAACCAAAACAAAATCCAGCAAGCAAATGTCTAGTGGTCAAAATGCTGTCCAAGTCAAACAACACGAGGGGCCTGGCCAAGCTCAAATACAGAGGTCATCAGGGTGGTGAGTTGTGGGGAGAGGAAGGAGAGCAGGTACCCTGGACTACAAAGGAAAATCTAAAAATAACAAGTGGTCTTGCTCAGTCAATTAAACAGCCAGCCCTAGACAAAGACTCCTGGCAGTCAGAAACCTTGGGTTCCACCCAATTTTAACCACCTTAGAAAATAATTTGAATTTAACTTTCTGCAAAATTTCAGTGGTCAATTTAAAAACAAATATCCCTATGATCTATTAACTTAAAGGTAAGTGCAAACTGCTTTGAGGGACCACAGACAGATGTTCATTCATTCAGCAAATGGCTGCCAAGCAGGTATTCTATTTAGGCCACCTGCTAGACCCTGGAATGCAGCAGGACTGAGGCTGCCCCGCCCTCACTGGGCTGATAGTCTGGCAAGAAGGATGAGCCGGGATAAGGGGTCACAGTAACGGCTGATGAGGTTTCACTGAGGGAATTCTAGAAGGTTCTGCTAATGTATAGTCAGGGTACTCCAGAGAACAGGGAAGAGCTCCGAGAGGAAGTGATTCTTAAGCTGTTGCTCAGAATTGAGGTCATAGGGAG
Organism: Camelus dromedarius; assembly: GCF_036321535.1. Lineage (NCBI taxonomy): Eukaryota > Metazoa > Chordata > Mammalia > Artiodactyla > Camelidae > Camelus > Camelus dromedarius. The sequence goes on from NC_087438.1 coordinate 53,136,461, forward strand.
AAGAATGTTCCAGGAAGAAGAGAGGACTCCCAGGAGCTGAAACTTCCAGAACTGCTGGAACACAGAGTGAGAGGAAGAGTTAGTTGTGAAAGAAAGCTTGGGAGACAGGCAGGGGCTAGACTGTGCAGGCCTTGCAAGAGTGAAATAAAAGAGTTTAACAACTGAGACATGAATATAAATTACTAATTACATAAACTCCAATTTTTAAAATGTATCCCATTTTATCCTCTAAATAGAATAAATTATAGATATTATTCAACTTCTTGCTTACTAAGAGATTAGACTAATAGTACAAATTGTTCAAAGATGTAATTTCTGTGTTTGATGTACCTACCACTAGATAAACAATGCCCTTGAGTCAGGATAAAACTTTTCCAAAGATTTTCCCATTAAATTGCAGGACATTAAGTAATGCGTAGACTCAGTGAGAAGAGAATTCACTTAATTTTGGTGATATTTTTCAAGATGCTGAATTTTCTTTCGGCATTTGTAGAACTAACAGCAATTAGGTTAACAAAATTTCTTAGCTCATACAATACTGTCTTAGATTTTTATCTATTCAATATTTTCTATATTGACTAAATTATTAAAAGTGTATACTGGAGTGGCATACCTTGGTCTAACCTAATCCTTCAGACTAGATAAGAGGCTCCAGTTGGCAGATAAGTACTGAACCACAAGTTGAGAATCCTGGCTCAGCCACTTAAGTTTCAGATAACTTCTCTGTACTTTAGTTTTCTCATCCAGAAAGTGGACATTGTGACATCCATAGTCCTCCACTGAATTAATGTACATTTAGAGTGAACAGAGCCAGCACTCTATACTCATTAGTTCTTATATCTAGTAATAAAATTAACATTGTAAATGCCCAAGACAGGAGGGTATTGGGTGGGTTTTAACCAAGCCCTTCCAATAAATAAAGGAGGAATTCAACAGAGTTGAATTTCACACTAGTCTCCAAACCATCCCTGTGGGTGCCCATCTTTCTCAGGAGCATCCATCATTCTTGAGAAACCCTGCCTGGTAACTAACTAGGACCTGTAGGGACCTTAAACCATCCACTCATCTGCTCTCCCATCTTTTCTTCCTACACTCTGGAAGCTCAAGTCCAACAGCAGCTGAAGTTCCCGCATGTGGCCAGGTGAGTGTGACTCTGAGTGAGCACTGGCCTGTGGTAGTTGATCATAGTCTCAGAGTGCCCTGGGGTGCCAGCCTGTCCGCCAGGGTCCATATCATCCCCCCAACCATGGAGTGTTCTTGGGAACACTCTGGGTAGAGGACTTCACTGAGACAAGGAATGGAGCTTGGGAAGCATATCGGCTTGGTGTGCTGAAGAAAACCAGAATGATCTCTAAGCAACACCTACCTGGGGTTAAGGGGAGGGGAGTACCAATGTGTCAACCTTCTCATGGTGGAAGCCAATGGTAGCCCCCAGTAGTCTATACTTTGGGAGTACTGACTGGCATAAGCATCAACCAATCAGAACAGATTCAGCATTAACTCTTTAGTTAATGGCTAGTGAGGTGGAAGTTCTAAAGTATGGGAGAATTTCAATATTTGAACAGCCAGGATAACTAGCTCTACAGATGAACACAAGTTGGATATTAGCCTTGGGACCTGGGAAGCCATATGAATGGCTCTGGACTCCATCCTAAGGGTATGGAGAGCTACAAGGATTTTAGGAGATCAGATGTATGATTTTGACAAAGCTTCCTGTATACAATATGGAGGACAGGTTGAAGGAAGGCAAGACTCGAGACAAGGAAACCATCTGAGATGCCCTTGCAGGAGTTCACACTGGAGATGATAGTGGAAATGGGTGTCTGTGAGAGATGTTTAATATGTACAATTCCCTAACACTTGGGGATTAATTAGACATGGAAGGTAAAGAGGAGGAGTCAAGGATGACTCCTAGGTGTCTTGTTTGGGAAATGAGATGGTTTATCTCACCATTTACTGAGATGGGAACATCAGGAGAGAGAGCAGGTCTGAGGGGAGGGGACATGATCAGTTTAATTTTTGGATATGTTCAGCTTGGGGTGCCTATGACATGTCTAGGCAGAGATCCAGTAGGCAGCTGGAGATGTGGGTACCATGTGTGAAAGAAACCTGGCTGGAGATGATGATTTTGGAATATTTGTGTATTGAGTACATAAAATTGCCCAGAAAGAGTCTACAGAGTGAGAAAAAGATAGATCTGAATCCTGAGTAACAGCAATATGTACGAAACATGTAGAAGAAGAGGTGCCACAGGGTTATGGTACCAGAATATTGTGTCATAACAGAAGGCAAGAGAAAAAATGTGTTGGGTATGGCCGATAGGCACTTTTGGTGCCCATTCCTACCTTCTGTTCTATTTGTCTTCCTGGATGGCTAGAGACTACTTTTCCAAGATTCCCTTGCAACCAGAGGTCTGGATGCAAAGCAGGTCCCAGCAATTGCATATACGACTCAAGATTTAGAGGGTTCAGAGCTGAGACAGAGGCTATGTAGTCCTGATGGCCTTGGCTGATTTCTGCTGAAGCTGTGGAGCTGTCCTGCGGCAGTGTTCCAGTGTCTAGTTGGTGGTTCATAGTTGGTCAGTGTCATGGTGGTGGCAGCAGCTTGCTAACACCGAAGTTCTAGCCATAGAAGTGTGTCCTAATTCCCTACCTTCTTAATTTTGGCAAAGGTACCATCTCCCCTGGCAGGCCAGTTGTGATGGCATTCTTGGAGATCCAGCTACATCCCAAGCTCTCCCAAAACTTTAATGAACACCTAGTTTCTGTACTAATCCTCTTCTTAAAATGTCTAGAGTGATTTCTTTGATTCTTTTTGAATCCTGACTGAATGAAAGGAAAATTTCAGGGAGGAGTCCTGTGTGTGTGTGTTTTTTCACACCACCAAGCAGTGAACTCAATTCAATTCTGATACTGTCTACATGAAGACAGCATCAAATCTCACAGTTTAAGGGCTCAGTCCTAGGAGACTGTCTCCCCTACCCCACACTTCAGACGTCAGTCACAAATTCAGGTTGTTACTGGGCCTCTGACCGACTCTTATAGATCACAGGTTCCCAAGACCCCTGCCTCAGGTTCAATTAATTTGCTAGATCAGCTCACAGAACCCCAACACTTTACTTAGGTTTACCAGTTTGTTGTAGGAGAATATGACTCAGGAATAGCCAGCTGGCAGCGATGCACAGGGCAAGTATGTAAGAAGGAGCACAGAGCTTCCTTCCATGCCCTCTCTGAGCGTGCCTCTCTCCCCAAGGCCCCAAATGTGAAACCCCCAAGTGTTCAGCAATCCAGAAGCTCTCTGAATCCAACCTTTTGGGTTTTCATGGAGGCTTCATTACCTAGGCATGACGGATCAAATCATTGGCCATTGGCGATTGATTCAGCCTCCACCCTCTTTCCCCTCCTTTCAGAGGTTGGGGGTGGGACTGAAGGTTCCAACCTTCCAGTCAGAGGGTTGGTTCCCCTGGCAACCATCCCCTATCCTTGCTTTCCAAAAGTCACGTCATTACCATAAACTCAGCTGTGGTTGAAAGGAGTTTGTTATGAACATCAAGACACTTTTATTGCTATTATCACTTAGGAAATTACAAACGTTTTAGGAACTCTATGCCAGAAACAGGGACAAAGACCAAATACATATTTCTTATTATAAATCACAATATCACAGATCTTTACTCATTTTCTACACAGGGCCTATTATGCCACTCTAAAGAGTTTCTGTTTAATCTATGAGCAAAGGGAAGCCCATAAATGCTTTAAAGCAGACAAATTGCAAGAACATATCTGCACATATTGCAAGCGTCATTCAGTCTTGGGAATGGTTGGGAAGATATCGAGCCTGGAAAGAGAGCGCATGTAAAAGACTGTCGGTCAGTTCTCCAGGCAAATTGTGATGGAGCCTAAACTTGGGCTATGACAGTAGAGATGATGAAAAAGAAGATAGATACAAGAGAATTTTAGGAATATGAAATGAAAATTGTTATCTCAACACTAATTAACCTCAGTTAAAATTGAAGACTTAGGTCACCATGATATTTTATGAGAAGCTCTATAAAGAGAAGTGTTTTAGGCTAATTGTGTCTCCTCTGATGTTCATATGTTGAAACCTAACCCTCAATGTGATGGTATTTGGAAGTGGGGTCATTGGGAAGTGATCAGGTCATGAGGGTGGAGCCCTCATGAATGGAATTGATGCCCTTATAAGAGACCCCAGAGAGCTTCCTCCCCACTTCCACTATGTAAGGAAACAGTGAAAAGGTGGCCGTCTATGAACCAGGAGGTAGACCCTCACCAGACATAGAATCTGCCAGTGCCTTGAGCTTGGACTTCTCAGAACTGTGAGGAACAAATGTTGTTTAAGCCACCAAGTCTATGGGATTCTGTTATAGCAGCCCATCGGACTAAGACACAAATAAATCATATTATTGACATAAGTACTTCAAAAATTAAGTGCTGTGTCATTTACTGCCCTTCTCTGCAAAATAAGGAAGGAAAAATCCACATTTACATTCTAATGACGACAGGAGTATAATTTAACAATAATCCACATGAGGCAGAGATCTCAAATGGGATTAAAATGTACATGTTCAGTCTGTAAGGTGTGCTCTTAGCAGCCCACTGTCAGGACATGTTTGAGAAAAAAAAATGTACACGTTCTGCATCTTGAATCACGATGCTGATTCCTTTCTATGGTTAAGATTTTCAGTGAGAAAGGGTTTTGCCAAGATTCACAACTTTTACAAAGCACTTATGGATTCTCTCAGAATAACCATTAAAGTTTTGTGATAACCTCAGAGGATAGAAAATGCATTCTTTTAAGAAATTGTTTATTTAAATCATAAATGTGTTTGTTGTGGGAAAGTGAATTTCCTTGCTTAAGTTGTAAGTGAACTCAATAATTGTATTAATTAATCCATCACTCAATGGATTAGATTAGACAGAAAGCACCTGACTGCTTAGTTTTCTCCTGGCAAAGTGTTTGAAATTAAAGCATGCCTTTGGCCAATTCTGACCTAAAGACATGACAAAATTTGTTCTTCTGTAAGTAGTAGGATAGTCAGGACTTGGTGACTGGTTTGAAAGATTGGGCAAGAAGGAGTCTTCAAGAGTGATGCCCATGGGGGCTGCCTGCTTGGCTAACTAATAGGGGAAGAATTGCTGCTCTTGGGGCTGGGTACAGACACCGTTCAGTGATACACAGCACACAGGAGGAGGAGAGTAGGTCTCACAGGAAGGTAGTGTGTTTGACTCTGGACACGTGGAAGTTGAGGTGCCTGCAGGAGAAATGGACAGAGCTGATTAACAGACAAATAAATGGAGGTTTGTGTATGGAACTGAAGAGAGAGACCTAGACACTTAAACTTGGAGCCAACCACACATGACTCATGTAGAGCCAATCTCTGCTAAGTTTGGGACTCTTGTAATATAACTTGACCCAGGAAAGGTCAAATGTTCCTTAGTACCTTAATGCTTTCCTTGTTGAGAATAGAACATGTTGACTTTGAAAGAAAATCACCAATCATGGTGGTGAGTATTGCCCTTGGGTAATTTAGGAGGAAACCGGCCATAGCAATTGATGTGGAAAGACCAAAGGACATGAAGAGCCTTCCATCTTGCCCCCACCAGGGTCCAGAATGTACCAAGGACTCGATGATTATTTGTGGAATGAACAAATGGTTAAATATCCCCGTTCCCCCTAGCCTACCTTCAAATATGTCCTCGTCACCCATTGAAAGTAAAAATGCAGAGTATTTTTTTTAACTTAAAGGATCATCCCCACGTGCTTCTGGAAGGGTAATCAGCAGCCACTGTGAGTCACACAAGTCCCCAGTGGACTAATTTTTGCTAAGAAGGAGAAGGAACAAGTATGGGGAAAGTGGGAGGGATGGAGAGGAGCGAGGGAGCCACGGAGGTCAGGCTGCTTCCGTCACATCTTTTCCTGGGGCTGATCTGGTCTTGGAGGCCTGAGGCCCTCCACCTAGGGCACCCTTAAAGATACCAAAATGTCCTTCCCATCCTTCCCATGACTTGCTTTCAAATGTGTTTCTGCCATGCCACCCCCTCCCACCAGCCCACCCTACCCCAGGGGATAGCAACAGAGTCTGAAGGCCACCCACCCCCTCCACTTATTTTTTTGTGGTTTCTTCACAGCATTGATCTTTGTGACTAAGCAGCAGCTTGGAAAGGAACAGTGTGCCTCCCCCAACAGTAATTCTGAAACCTCTCAGGGGACTCAAGTAGGATCCCAGGGTTTACAAGAGGTGTCCCATTTTTGCAGGGAGAGGAATGTAGAGATGGGGGCATGGTGGGGAAAGGTGAGCTTTTGTTGTGGCAACAAAGATATTAACAAAGGCAGGGTCCTTGCCCAGCTGGAGCCTGGGTGGGAAGCCTGCCCGAAACCCTACACTCTGATTTTGGCCACTGTTTATTATTACAGTTCAGCTTCTTCTCTCCTTAAGTCACCATTGGCGTCTGTCTTGATGAGCAGCAACTCAGAAAGCGTAAACCTGTCCCTGGAACGTCATCCTTAGAGACTGAAATGGAGTATTTCTGGAATAAGCTTTCCCCTCATGTCTGTACACAGCCCCAGGAGCAGCAATTCTGCAGGAGGGGAGTGGAGAGTGAGGACACTACCCGAGGCTTCCAAAATGCCCTTCCCTGATACAAGTGGAGAATTAACACAAACATCCTGGGAAGGAAGGGGAGGTCTGACCGATCAGATTAGTAGCCTCGTGTAGAGACCCCTCCTCCACCAGCTGCCCTCCTCACTTAGCAAAAGCTCAGTAGATTTTTGCACTGCGTACTGGGGGTTAAGTTAGGTTAACATATATACACCAGCCAACTCATCTCCTGATTCTCCTTTGTTCCAAGAGCTGCCCTTAACAATAGCAAGAAAAAAAGGCTCTACCAGATTTCCTCTCTCCATCCTCCAAAATCCTAGTGAATTCATCACCTGAGTTAAAATATCCTCTTGCAAAACAGACCCCAGAGACTTGGGCTGCACTAACTCCACAGGTTCTTTATAGCCAAAGCCATCTGACTTAATTTAAACAGATGAGTGAGTGTTGGTGGTGCAAATCGATCACACTAACAATGACCGAAGAGGCAGGCTCTAAAATTGCCTGAGTAGTGGTCTTCTTTCAGAAGATGTAGAGGTGTGGGGGGATGATAGGTGCACCTCCTCTGAGCAACACCTGTTGTTTTGGGAGCTGAGACTTTATTTGCTAACATGTATCTGGGAGTGTGTTTTGGTTTTCCTGTTTCCATTTTGGGCTCTGGTGCTTGATTTTGCTTTGTGAGGCTCTCTAGGGACAGGTGCATCCCATCTGCTGACATCTGTTGGCTCTGAGGTGACACAGTCTCATTAAAACAGCTCCTATTTAAATGTTGTGTCTTCTGCTGTCTCAGTCTCTGCATATTTCTCCTTTTCAGTTTTCTTTCCCTCCGCTGGTCCCAATGGACCCAAATGGACTACTTGACATTCTCCTGCTTTCGGTCCTCCACCTGCATTCTATCAGTATGGAACATGGTGATTACTTGATTCAGCTTTCAATTCACTGGACTATAAACAGGAGCCAGGGAAAGCCAGCAATTCCATTTTCTGCTGGAAAATGCCCAGGGGCTGGTTAACAAGGGAGTGTTCACAGGAAAGGAAATTAACAGTTTGATGAGATTTCAGAGTGTGTGCCAGGGAGGATCAACCAACAGAAACCCTCTTACCTGAAGCTGAGGCCAAGGATCTCTTCCACACCAAAGCAGAATTGAAATGCAGGTCCACAGCTGTTTCTCAGATTTCCCCATGAGACTGACTTCTTCAGCACTCTCTGAAAAGATAGGAGTTTCACTGAGTTAGGGCATTTTGCTTCTGAAGTGGAAGAGGTGGGAGACACTAGAAATTATATCATTGTCATAATCACTAATTAATAATAATAATAATAATAATAATAATAATAATAATAATAATAATAATAATAATAATAGTGGCTGGCCTTTCTCTCTCATTCCTGGAAGGTAACCTCTAAATCTTTGGAATTTCCCAAGGGATAGAAATGTCTTTGATTTTCATGGTGGGCCCCTCAGACCATAACTAAATTTTCACTAACGAGATGACTCAGGAAGGAGTCTGGCTATGCCAAAAAGACTCATCATGTGATTAGCAGGTAGGACTTTGAGCACAGGTGAGGAATAGAATTTTTTTTTCCAGATAGTTATAAAACTGGAAGATGTTCTCTTTTCACCAAAAAGTCGAAATCCTTCTCATCACTGAGGAGTCCCTCAGGATGTAAGGAAACTTAAAGATACAGACAGAACACAGTGCTATACACAGAAAGAAATATGCCCAGGGTAACAAGCAATAGGCCTTTTACAGAGCTTGCACAGAATGTTCCAGGATTACTGAATTATTATGCTGTACACCAGGAACTGACGCAGCATTGTAAACTGACTATACTTCAATAAAAAAAAAAAAAAAAAACCTTGGGGGAAAAAAAAAGATGGAACAAATCCAGGATTGAACAAATCTAGTGGGAAGAGAAAAAATAAAATTGGAAACCAGCTTCATGAAAACCATATTTAAACGATCATTGTGCGTTATTCAGGACAAAGAATCAATATTCCCAATACGAAGAGTTCTAATAAATCAATGAGAAAAGACTAACATCCCTATAGAAAAAATGGATGAGCACATAGGTAAGCAAACTTTAAAAGAGGTAACACAAATGGCCAATATACACATGGAAATATGTGCAACATTTCTGGACACCAAAAAATGCCAATTAAAAATAATGAGATATCATTTCTTTGCCTAAAATTGGCAAAGAGAAAAAAGATTTCCAACACCTAGCATTGGAAAAGCGAACTCTTATTAGCAGCGATGGCTGCATAAATTGGTACCACCTTTCTGGTGTGAAATTTGGCATTATGTATCAAAATGGTAAATGAGCATTCTCTTTCAGTCATTCATTCCGTTCCTAGAAATTTATAATATGGTGATAACCAGACAAGTATACCTATGTGCATATACACATAGTCACACAGATACACATACATAGATGAAATATATTCTATTAGGTAGTTAAAACAGATGGTGGTATATTCCCCACATATGGTATAATATGCAACCATTAAAAATTAAGGTCAATCCCATATTATTTGTGGCTACAACACACTGTAGAGTAAGAAAGCAAGTAGCAAAAATGTATGTGTAGCATATTCCTGTTTTAATTGTGTGTGTACAAATACTAGCAATTATTCTATGTGTGAGGTGGAATTATAGGTGATTTTTCACTTTTTGTTGTTTGAACTTTTTAGACTATTTTTTTACAGCAGTTTTAGGTTCACAGCAAGATTAAGAGGAAGGTGTAAAATTTCCCATATACCCCAGCCTCCACACATGCATAGCCTCTTCCATTACCAACATCCCCCACCAAAGTAGAACATTCATTACAAGTGTTAAACCTATGTTGACTTACCTTAATCACTCGAAGTTTGTAGTTTACCTTAGGGTTCACTCTTGGTGTTGTACATTCTATGCACAAATGTATAATGACATGCATCTACCATTATAGTACACAGAGTATTTTCACTGCCCTAAAATTCCTCTGTGGTCTGCATAGAGACAAATAAAATCCTCTGTTTATCCCTCTCCACCACCCCTCACCAGCCTCTGGCAACCACTGATCTTTTACTATTTCCATGGTTTTGCCTTTTCCAGGATGTCATATAGTTGAAATCATAGAGTATGTAGCCTTTTCAGATTGACTTCTTTCCCTTATTAATATGCTTTTGAGTTTCCTCCATATCTTATCATGACTTGAGAGCTCATTTCTTTTTAATGCTGAATAATATTCCACTGCCTGGATATATTACAGTTTATTTATCCATTCACCTGATGAAGGACATCTTGGCTGCTTTCGAGTTTTGGCAGTTATGAATAAATGCAGGTTTTTGTGTGAACATAAAGTTCACTTCCTTTGAATAAATACCAAAGAGTGTGATTACTGGATCATACAATAAGAGTATGTTTAGCTTTGTAATAAACTGTCAAACTGTCCTCCAAAGTGACTGTACCATCTTGCATCTCCACTGCAATGAGTTGTTGCTTACACTTGGTTGTCATGGTTCCAGATTTGGGCTATTCTAATAGGTGTGTGGTGGTATCTCATTGTTGTTTTAATGACACATGATGTAGAGCATCTTTTCTACATGCAATTTGCCATCTGTAGAAGATTCATTGGTGAGGTGTCTGTTCAAATCTTTGGCCCATTTTTTAACTGGATTGTTCACTTTCTTATTGTTGAGCTTTAGGAGTTCTTAATATATTTTGAATGACAGTCCTTTATCAGACATGTCTTTTGCAAACGTTTTTCCCAGTCAGTGGCTTGTCTTCTCATTCTTTTGACATTATCTCTTCCAGAGCATAAGTTTTCTATTTTAATGAAGTCCAGTTTATCAATTATTTCTTTCATAGATCACACCTTTTTTATATTTAAAAAGTCATCACCATATTCAAAGCTGTATAGGTCTTTTCCCATTTTACCTTCCAGGAGTTTTATAGCTTTGTTTTATATTTAAGTCTATGATCATTTTGAGTTAATGGGCTGTGATTCTTTTTTTTTTTTGCATGTGGATGTCCAGTTGTTTCAACACCATTTGTTGAAGAGACTGTCTTTGCTCCATTGTGTTACCTCTGCTCCTTTGTCGAAGATCAGTTGGCCATGTTTATGTAGTTCTGTTTGGGGACTCTCTTTTCTGTTCTGTTAATCTTTTTGTCTGTTTTTTCACCAATACCACACTGTCTTGATTACTGTAGCTTTATAGTAAGTCTTGAAGTCTAGTGGTATCAGTCTTCCAACTTTGTTCTTCTTAAATGTTTTATGGATTTTTCTGGGTCTTTTGCCTCTACAAATAAACTTTAAAACTGGTATGTCAGTACCCACAAAATAACTTGCTGGCATTTTCGTTGAAATTGTATTGACTATAGATTAAGTTGGGAAGAACTAACATCTTGACAATATTCTTCCTATCCATCAGTATGAAATATCTCTCTGTTTATTTAGTTCTTCTTTGAATTCATTCATCAGAGATTTGTGCTTTTCCCGATATAAATCTGTATGTACACATTTTGTTAGATTTGTATGTAAGTATTTCATTTTTGGAGCTCTAATATAAATGGTATTGTGTTTTTAATTTCAAATTCCCTTGTCCATTGGTAGTATATAGGAAAACCATTAACTTTTATGTATTAACTTTGTATCCTACAACCTTGCTGTACTCAGCGATTAGTTCTAGGAGGTTTTTGTTGATTCTTTCAGATTTTCTGCATAAAAAGTTGTGTCATCTACAAACAAAAACAGTTTTATTTCTTCCTTCCCTATTTGTATAACTTTCTTATTTTTGTCTTAGTGCTTTGCTAGTACTTCCAGTACAATGTTGAAAAGTGATAAAAGGATATATCCTTGCCTTGTCCCAGATATTAGTGAGAAAGCTTTGAGTTTCTCATCACTAAGTCTAATGTTAGCTGTGGGTTTTTTGTGTTCTATCAAATTGAGTAAGTTCCCCTCTATTCCTAGTTTACTGAAGAGTTTTTGTCATGAGTAGGTGTTGGATTTTGTTAAATGTCTTTTTGCATCTATTAATGTGATCATATAATTTTTCTTCTTTAGCCTATTGATGTGATAAATTACATTAGCTGATTTTTGAATGTTGAACCAGCCTGGCATACCTGGGATAAATCCAACTTGGTTGTTGTGTATAATTTATTTTACATGTTTTGGGATTTGATTTGCTAATATTTTGTTGAGGACTTTGGCTTCTGTGTTCATGAGAGGTACTGGTCCTGTAGTTTCCTTTTCTTATGATGTATTCATCTGGTTTTGGTATGAAGGTAATGCTGTCCTTTTTGACTGAATTAGGAGGTATTCCCTCTGCTTCTACACCCTGAAAGAGATTATAGAGAATTGGTATAACTTCTTTCTTAAATTTTTGGTAGAATTCACCAGTGAACCCTCTGGGCCTGGTACTCTCTGGTTTGTAGGTCATTAATTGTTATTCAGTTTCTTTAGTAGATATAGGCTTATTCAGACTGCTTTTTAATTGGTGCATTTAGACCACTGACATTCAAAGTGATTATTGATATATTTGGATTAAAATCTACCATATGTGTTCTGTTTTCTACTTATTGCTCTTGTTCTTTGTTCCTATTTTTTCTTCTATTCTTTTTCTGCCTTTTGTAGTTTAGGAGCATTTTATACAACTCCATTTTCTCTCCTTTCTTAATATATCCACTATAATTCTTTTTTTTTTTTTTTTTTTTACTATTTTTAGTGGTGGTCTTAGTGTTTACAATACATATTTACAACTAATCCAAGTCCACTTTTAAAAAACACTATACCACCTCATAGGTAGTGTAAATACCTTTTAATAACAAAATAGTTCTAATTTCTCCCTCCTGTCCCGTGAATTGCTGTTATTCATTTCAATTATATATATAAGTGTACATAATTGAACAGATTTTTGCTTTATTATTTTGAACAAACTGTTTCCTGTTAGATCAATTAAGAATAAGAAAATAAAAGTTTTTATTTTTACCTATACTTTTTCCTTCTTCAATACTCTTCTTTATGTAAATCTGAGTTTCTGATTTTCTGTCTCTGTAAAGAATTTCTTTTAAAATTTCTTGCAAGGCAGGCCTCCTGGCAACATATTCCTTCAATTTTTGTTTGTCTGAGAAAGTCTCTATTTCTCCCTCAGTTTTGAAGGCTAATTTTGCTGGGTACAGAATTCTAGGTTGATGGGGTTTTTTCCTCTCAATACTGTAAAGGTTTCACTTCACTCTCTTCTTGCTTGCATGGTTTTTGAGGAGAAGTCAGATGTAATTCTTATCTTTGTTCATCTATAGATAAAAAAAAAATTTCCCTCTAGCTTCTTTCAGGGTTTTTCCTTTATCTTTGATTTTCTGTAGTTTGCAAATGATATGTTTCAGTTTTTGTTTTTTTTCATTTATGCTTCTTGGTGTTTTCTGAGCTTCTTCAATCTGTGGTTTGATGTCTGACATTAATATGAAATTCTTAATCATTGTCATTTCAAATATTTCTTCTGTTCTTCTACCTTCCTTCTCCTTCTGGTATTTCTGTTATGTGTATGTTACACTCTTCTGTAGTTGTCCCAAACTACAAAATATTATTCTCTTTGCTTTTCGGTTTGGGAAGTTTCTGTTGAGATATCCTCAGGCTCAGAGATTCTTTCCTCAGCCATGTTCATCTGCTAAGCTACTAGTAAGCCTGTCAAAAGCATTCTTTATTTCTGTTATAGCATTTTTTACCTCTAGCATTTCTTTTTGATTCTTTTTTAGGATTTGCTTATCTGCTTTTATTGCCCTCTGCTCTTGCATGCCATCTACTTTCTGTTGGAGACCTTAGCAATTAATCACAGTTGTTTTAAATTCCTGATCTGATCATTCCAACATCCTTGCCATGTTTGATTCTGATGCTTTCTCTGTCCCTTCAAGTTGTGTGTTTTGCCTTCTGATATGCTTTGTAATTTTTTTCTTAATAGCTAGATGTGGTGTACAAGGTAAAAGCGACTGTTGTAAACAGGACTTTAGTAATGTGATGAGTGTGAGGGAGGGGAAGCATTCTGTAGTCCCTGGACTCGGTCTCAGTCTCTTAGTGAATGGATGGGAACTTTAAAGGTTTGCTCAGGTTTTTTTCCTTCCCCCTTCGGTGAGAAAGAATGGCTACAGTGGGCTGGAGTTGGGTATTTCCCTTCATCTAGGTCAGTTAGGCTCTGATAATATCGCAGCCGGTTAGGCTCTGGTTAGTCTTTCCTGAGGGCAGACCTTGGTAAATAGAACTGAGTGCTCTGGTGTATTTCAGAATGGCTCTTTTGTCTCTGACCCTGCTGGAAGCACAAAGGGATTTGTCTCTAATATTTACTGTGAGAACCTGGTCAAGCTCCTGGAGGTAATTTCACAAAATTGTGGAGGCCACTCTATAACTGGGTCCACCTGGAGTTTTTAACATTCATGCTTGTCCCCACAGAGCTTCCAGCAAAGCGTCCATTATAGTGCAGATTTTCCTATCCTGGCATCAATTCCCACCATGGTTTCCACTCAGGAAACTCTGCTCCAGTGAGCCATGGCTCCCTGTGTTCACCTGTCTCACTAGTCTTCACTTCGGGAATTTTTTTTCAGTCATTTCATCAGTAATTTCTTCCTTCTATTTTCTCTGTTTTCTCTTTCTGGAATTCCTGTTATTTGGCTTTTGGACCTCTTAGATGAAGCCTACTTGTCTCCCATTTCTTTATATTTCTGCTTTACTTTCTAAAGTTAAGGATTCAACTTTATCTTCCATCCCTTCTTCCTTTGCTATCATATTTTTAATTTCAGGAGCATTTTTTACCCCTGAATGTTCCTTTGTGTATGATGGAGGGAGGGATATATAATGTCCTGTTCTCATTTCATGGCTACAGTATCTTTTCTTAGCTCTCCAACATATTACTCATAATTGGTTTCTTTCTTAAAAAGCATGCTTCTCACTATTTTCTGCAAGTTGCTTTTTCTTTGCATCTCTTTCTTCCAAATTGACTTCCCTCAGCTGTCTGGTATTCTTTGGCTGACTGCTTATGATTAAGAGCTGGGGACTAATATGCTGCTTGGAAGCTCTGAATATATAGGTCAGGCTTGACAATCCTAAGGCTTTACTGTAGGGGGATCTGGGTAGCTCATTTATGGGGGAAGACTTGTGTTTAAGTCTTTTCTTTGGACTGGCCAAATAAACAAGAAATTTCTTCCTCTCTCCTTCCAAGAGGGTCGAGGCCTGGATGTCACTGTTCTGGAACTGAGGGAGGTATTCACTGTGCCTGTCAGTCCATCAACAGCCCCAGTTCCAGAAGAAGCTGACACTGAGACTTTGGGTTTGGATCTTTGCTAACCCCACACTGGTTTAGGATTGTTCTCTCCTAGGTCTAGAAAGGAAGGGTCATATGGCAGGAAAGTTGAGAACAAGAAGCATTTCTTAGCTTTGACATTTCCAAACTCTAAACTCCAAAGGACCCAGGACATAAAGTTTTTGTCATTGTGCAAGAAAAACTATCTAAAACTTGAAATTAAGGCAAAAATGATGGCTGCATGACCTTCTAAAAAGTCTGTGAAGGATCATCTGACCCACCCAGGAATTGTCCCTTTGGTTGTGACCCAGACATTTTACAACCCTGGTAAATAAGAGATGAACTTTAAGAAAAATGATAAGGTGTGATGATATATTGGGGTGGAGGGCTGGTAAAGAAGTTAACCCCAGAACATGCCTAAAGCACATTAACTTATTTGTATCTATGCAGTAATATTATGTCAGTCTTCCTTTCCCCACTAACTATGTAATCCCCATGTCTCAAATTTCCTTCACACCAGCTCTCGTCTTGCTGCTGGTTCCTTCATTAATGAGTTAATAAAACTTTGGCATGAGTTTGCCATCTGTATGTATGGAAATTATGTTTTTTTTAACAGTTAGAGAAGTGTGCCATCAGCGAAAGAGCTGGAAGAATAGTGCTCAGTGATGATAAATTATTTCTCTTGACTTCCTCCCCCAGATTAGCTTGAAGAGGAGGAGAGAGTCAGAGGGAAGCCAAAGACCTTGGAAGCTGGACGGCACTAAGAAGAGGTCTGAGCTACAGAATGTAAGTAATTTACTTTTTACAAAAACTGGATCATACTGTGCTTACTATTGCATATTGCACTCAGTAATATGGCGTGAACATCTCTATAGGCCAACAGATAGCTGTTCTAAAATATGATTCTTCATTGCTACGTAGCATTCTACTGCATGAGCTACTTTAATGAATTTAGAAAAACTCTGCACATTTTTCCTTTCAACTGGTAGGCATAGTCTCAATTATTTTAGGTATTAAGTCTTCAGTTAAAAGAATATCTCCTTATTGGAAAGAATCCTAGACTGGGTGGATCTCAACAAACAACTGTAGTCAAGATCTAATGACCAGAGTCAACAAAACCAATTTAGCTTCTCTTTCTGAAACCCTCTAATGAAGTCAGTCATGTTTAATTCTGGGTGGCCATTCTATGGCCACAGTGATTCAACTCCTTGCAAGGAGAGCTCTGGGAATGGAGGGCAGTGGGCTCAGGGATTCTCCCTAATGTATGTCTTAAGTAACAGCAAAACCCAGCTGTTTGCCCACCCCGACCTCTGTGCTCATGCAGCCCGTGGCTGTGAGGTAGGGGTGTGCCTTCTGGCTGCGGGCTGGTGCTGAGCTTCCCTTAGCCTATAAACAGAAAGGAATAAATGAGCCTGCTGGAAGGATGTGGGGAGACTGCCCTGGACTTCTGAAAGAAGGACTCCCTATGTGGACAGAGATACCAGTGTCCAAAGAGCCCTGATCCCACGGTGGTATCTGCAGTGCCCTCAGCAGCCCCTGAAATTGCACTTGGGAGCGGGGGTCTCAGAGCTGATCAGTTACCTTTGTCTGGCATGCTGGTTTTATCCTCTCCTGTTCCTTTTGGGAGCTTCCATTTACCAGAAATCAAATCTCCTCCAACTGAGAACTATGTTGGGATTGGGCTTTTGTTATTAGTGTGTGTGTGTGTGTTTCCTGTAGCTTTGAAATGCACAGTGTGTTTGGATCAAATAGCAGCATTGGGATCAACGTAAATTTGGTTGAAACCAATCTGTTTGTTTTTTGCTGTTTTGTACATTTTACTCTAAAAATCAAAGATACTTAGAATCTATTCAACAAGGCCACAAGAAGCTTTTTTAAAGCTTCTTCCTGTGATAGAAACAAAATATAAATTCCTAGTTTCTTTTTATAAGAGAAAAAAATATCATTTCCTCCCAAGTGTTGAGGAAAAAAAAATTTACAATATGAATCCAGAGACTAAATCAGTTACAGGCAAAAACGTGACTGTTTGTTTCCCTGTTATTTTACTGTTTTAGTGATGTTGTGGTGTATGCAGGGCATATTACCTTCATTAGCTGAAAGGACAAAATTAGAGTCATATGCAGTCTTTCTTGGTAATTCAGTTAATTTCCTGTTTTCTGTCTTTTTGGTGACTTCCGTAGAAAGACTATTTAAAAAGTCTCCCCTTTGAAAATGGCCCAAGGAGCAAAGGAAACTCTATTTGAACACTCTGTGAGTTGGTGAGAGGAATGCATTTCACGAGGCCTAACCTCTGTTCCCAGCAGTGACAGGACAGGGGGAGCTGAGTGAGAGAGTGGAGGGAGACAGGGTCGTGGGTTTGGGGGACGGAGGTTAGCGCTCATCTGCTTCATAAAAGATGGTGATGATGTGTTTTCCATGTCTCAAAAGCTAGAGTGAGTGATGTGAAATCCAGTTGTCTTAACTGCATCAGAAAACTAACACTGACTTCAGAAACTAATATGTGATGACGTACATCATTTGCGCACATCAGAAAATTAAAATGATCACACCATGAAGGGTGCTCAAAAATAAGATAGCCCCTTCCCCTGCTTGAAAAAGAACACCTGGGCCAGCCAGAGAAACAGACTTCAACCCCCTGACCCTCTCTTTGCAGCCCCTAACCTTCCCCACACAGATCCTGTAGACTGGGAGCAGTTGGCACTGGTCACAGAGGCAGCGGTAATGAATAAGGCAGCTTCATCCTGAATTCCTGGATACCTGTGCAAGGGATTCCCAGAAGACTCTGGGCTTTCCAGGCTGTAGGACCCACCCATCCACCCTTACTTTCCTCTAAGAAAAAAGGAGGAATCCAGGAGCTGCCTGGATTTCACAAAGCAAAAACCCTTGGAGAGGTGAAACTTCCATGATCGTATTGTTAAATGGACTGTATCTTGTGAGGGACAGTGGTCTTGTCAAGGTCCGAAGTACTAAAGTTGTTGATTCCAAGGGGACTGTCACCTTTGCTAAGACTAGAACTAGGAAATATATTAACCCTCATCCCTAACCCTCCCCTCACCTCCCCCTTAAAAAAGAACTGGAATACAATTAAAGGGCACGCGTCAGAAAATCTGAGTTGGAGAATATGTGATGAAGTTTTACCTTTCATGAAAGAAAATGTTCTGTTTTTTCCCATTATAAATGCCTCGGTTCCTGCCAAGCCTCTTCTTATCCCAAATGTCTTAGAAGATCTTGGTATAGCTCAGCAGAGAGAGGATGGCACCGACACTGAGTTACAGTGTAATACAACGTAGACTCACTGAGTCCAGTGATACTAAGAATACTTCCTGAAACCCCTTCCCCTGACACCAACAGAGTAGCTTTTTATACTGAGTCTTTTTTTTTAAAATTCTCTCATTAAATAAGACAATAGTGTTTCCATTTGGACTTGGCCACAGATGCCCTGGGCTGAAAGTGGGAAGTGTGGTCAGCCTTTCTCACGATGGGGCAGATGCTCGTGGGCCAGACCTGGCAGCACCAGTTTGGGCATCTGGCTGGTGTTAGGGACTCACAGAGAGGCCTGACCACGTTACTTCCCAAGGCCAGAAGGTCATGAAAGATTTCGAGGGCAGGGACCACCAGTGTTTGCCATGAGGCAGGTGGTCAGTAAATGTTAGATGTTGAGATAAGCACCTTAGGATCTGAAATCTCAAGATCTGAATGTTCAAAATGCACTTCATTGGCTATAAAAACTGACCCATCACTTCACGCACTGGCTCAGAGAAGTGTGAGAGCTTGAGTATTCATGGAGAGAGGAGGTCATTTAAGGTAAGTGAAGCTCTGTTCTTTTTCAAACATGCTTGTTTCAAACATAGTGGGGTTTTTTTCTTTTCTTTTTTTAATGGCTTCTATTTCTCCTTGTATTGCACTAATCATTTGAACAGAAGAGCTCCTCTCTGAGGCTTGCCTAGAAGGCTCCATATCACCCCTGCTCTGCACAGACCCCAGACCTTGTCTCCCACCCCTAAATCCATGTCTGGGTCCAGAGCTCCCTTGGGCCACCTCCACACCAGCTCATGCACTGTTTTTTTTTGTTTTGACTTTTTACTGAAGTATAGTTGATTTACAAAGTGTGTTAGTTTCTGGTGTACAGCATAGTGATTCAGTTATACATATATTTGTATATACATTCTTTTTCCTATACTCATACACTGGTTTTTATTTCTCTATCTCTGGCACCCCCAGAGGGAATTATACTTTTTTTTCCTCCAAAATCATTTTTCTTAATGTTTAGACTTTAGTGTACCTACAGATGTGTTGTGGGAGGGGGCACATCTGCATCTGCTCAGGGCCTCCTTGTTGCAGAAAGTTTCTTCCCTCTCCTTTGCATTGTGGAACTATACTCTATGACAGTCAGAGATCTTGTAAGAGTAATGTCCGATCTTTGAGGAAAGAAGTGTGACAAAATTAATGGAGCTTGGAGTATAACAGAATGAGGTTATACAATCAGCATGTGAACTGTCCCTTCATTCTAGAATTCAAAGGCTATTGCTTCCCTTCCCCACCTTCACCCATTGAGTACCACTACTTACAGGAAGAATTGTATTTCTTAGAATCATTAGATTTTTATCACTGGAAGGAAAACTCAGCTACTTCAAGGCCAGGCATGTAACACAGATGAGTGACTCTGGTGAAAGACAACAGGGAGTGGTGCAGACTGTGGTAAAATGGAACCCTCGAGCGCCACCTAGAGGTAGTCAGTTTCCATTCTGAAAAACTACTGATGTCCAGGCTACATGTAAATCAGTGAAACCAGAACCATATACAAAAATAAACTCAAAATAGTTTAAAGAGCTAATATAAAAGACATGATGCCGTGAAACTCCTAGAAGAGAACATAGACAAAACATTCTCTGACATAAATCGTAGCAATGTTTTCTTAGATCAGTCTCCCAAGACAAAAGAAATAAAAGCAAAAATAACAAATGGAACCTAATCAAACTTAAAAGCTTTTGCGCAGCAAAAATCATTGTGTAGCAGGCAATGAAATTTAGACAGAATAAGTAATTTGCTCAAGATCACGTAACTACTCAGTGAAAAGTCAAGGTTAGTCTGGTCTCGGGTTTCTAATTCCAAGATTGGAGCCCTTTCCCCTGCCCCATACAGGCTCTAGTTCTTAAAACACGCTTTTAAAAATGAAGAAGGGCCCACTTACATGTGGCTCAGATTAAATTAATGTGGCCAAACCCCTTGTCTCCAGACTTCCTGTAACAACAAATTCTGAATGACATCAGAATATGGACAGTTGTCAACAGCCTGAGCGGACAGGCAGGCCCGGGCTACTTTAATGAAAAGGCTGGAGGACTGTGTCAACACACAGCTCAGGTTTCCGCATCCCAGCCATGAACCTGAACAACCATAGGAAACCTCACCAGTCACTGGGCAGGTCAGAATCTGCCCTGTCTTACTCAGAGAGGGCTCCAGAAGCCTGGACACCAAGGCATGCCAGTCACTAGAGGGCTGGGGGCCAGATTTTCACCTATGAAGCACCCTGAGAAATTCTTTTGGCCCAGCAAATGAAGCCCAGCTGGAATCCCTTCTGACATGTGGACCTCAGCCAGCTCCACTGTGAGACCTTGGGCAAGGCCAGGATTTGCTTCAGGCCCTTCAGTGGCATTATGTCTGTCTTGAAGGAGTTTGTGTAGGAAACGTGCAGAGGGTGGTGTGTGGGCAAGAACATGCATTTGAAACCAGACAGACCCATTTGAATACCCTCTCCACTGCTTCATGCAGTCAGTCAACAAACACTTCCTGAATGCCCACTATGTGCCAGGTCCCATTCCAGGTCCCCAGATTATGGTGAACAAAGCAGGAAAGTCTCTGCCTTCATGAAGCTTACATTTACGTGGTTGCCAGGGGATGGGAGATTGGCAATAAATAAAAATAAATAATTAAGTTATCTTAGGAGGTAATGGATGCTTGGGGGAAAAATTAAGTTGAGACAGAGAGTGGAGAGTGTGATTTAAATCATGTGTTCAGAGAAGCTTCCCTGAGCAGGTGACATCTGAACAAAGACTTAAAGGGGGTGAAGGAGTGAGCTATAAAGATGTATGGGAGTGGGGGTCGATGCAAAGGCCCTGAGGTTGGAGCATGCATGGATTGTTCCAGGAACAAGCCTGTCTGGATGAAATGGGGTGGGATGGGAGGCTAGGAAATAAGTTGATGGAGATGGTGAGGGATGACGAGGCCATTACAAGCAGTTACCTTGAGTGAAATGGGGAGATGCTGTGGGGTATGTTCTGAAGAGTTTCCTAATGGATTGAATGAGGACTCAGCGGAAAAAAACAGTCAAGTGTGATCCAAGGTTGTTAGCCTGAGCAGCTGGAAGAGAGGAGGGGTGCTTCACTGGGATGGGAAGGGTGGGAGGAACTGATTGCAAGGAGGGTAAGAATCAGGAGTTACTTTTGGAAATGTTAAGTGAAGATGACAAAAAACAGTGACATATGAGTCTGAAGGGCATGAGTGAGGCCTAAACTAGGGATATAAATGTGGGATCATATAAATGGCATTTAAAATTGTGAAAACTAATGATATCACCAAAGAGTGATGGTAGACAGGGAAGAGACGGGACCAAAGCTGTCAACGTGGCATCGTATTTAAAGCATCTCCTCAACATTATGCATCAACATTACAAGTGCCAGCTACCCATGCAGGAGCTGGGTGGCTGCTGGGGCACCTGGGTTAGGACCAAGGCTCTCGTTCTCCCAAAGGCTGACAGTTAACAATTTACCCGCCACCTTCCAGGAACTGCCATCAGATGAAGGGGGCTACCACACCCGGGGCTACACCCTCATCCCAGACACAACCTGGGTTCAATGACTGCTCAGTTCGGGGGGGTTCAAAGCCTGCCCCCTTGCCTCAGTTCAGAGTAGCCTTCCAGCTCCTGAGAGCCTGTGGTATCATCTGAGGCCACTGTGGCCCCTGCTTCTCCCTCTGCCTAACCCCATCGCCTGCACGCCTTCGAGGTGGTGTTTCTAAGAGCTCTCCTTTGTGCAAATCTCCATCTCAGTCAATTTCCCAGCGACTCTATCCTAAAGCAGTGGCTTTGGGCACAGCTCTTACTTTTACAGTATCCGCATTTGTAATACGGTGATCATTACTACCTGGCAGGATGGTTGTAGGGAGATGCGACGTTACGTGTGAAGCACCTAGAACAGTGAGCCACCTGAGCCAACATAGTGCTCAGGAAGGCGGTCTGTCTTCTCCCTCAACTCCCCACACAACATTCAGATGCTTCTTTTGTGTACTCTGACAGTTCACCCCCCTTCTCATATTATAATTACAGATTGCACAAGTCTGTATCATAATTGCATATTTAATTTTCTCCCACCCCTCTTTCCTATAAGCTCCGTGTCTGTCTTGTTCATGATCACATCTCCAAGACTAGCACGTTGTAGGCACTCCATAAATATTTTCTGAATTGAATTGACACCTGTCTGGACTCATGGACTGAGGCCTGGCTCAGTTTGGCTCAGCTCTGGGAATTATAGACCCGAGTGACCTTCAGGAGGAATTTGGTCTGGTCCTTTGCAGCCCCAAGATTATCCATCTACCAATCCATCAACTCAAAAATTATTTATCAAGTGCCTGAAAAAATGAGCAGAAGCTAGTTGTGGAAAGGTAGGACTACTTCAGACCAAGAAGGATCCTCAAAGGGGGAAGGAGGTGGATGTGCCGAGGAAAGGAGAGAAACTAGTGTGAAGGGAGCGGAGTGCAGCGGGTAGGGTTCCTGCAGAGCCCAGTTTGAGAGAATCATTCTTGGTTCCAAGAGAATGAATCATTCGGGATTGAGTGTGTGGTAGGAGAAACAGGGTAGAGGCTGTTGCAAGAAATGGAAAGTGGAGATGGAGAAAAGTAAATCTCTTCCAAACATGTTTTGAAGGGAGCGGTGATAGGACTGACTGAAGTGGGAGGTAAGGGGAAGGAGTCCCACGTAGCTCTTAGGTTTGGGGCTTGATCCGCACAGTGGATGGTGATGCCAGTTACAGAAATGAGGAAGACCAAGGCAAGAGGGCAGGATTTTAGGAGACAGCCGATGCTCAGTTTGGAAACTCAGGAGCCTGCCTCCTCCAGACGGCCAGCTGTGGCCATCCCCCTCCCTGGGTGTGCCCCCAACAAGAACAGAGCCCAGACTCTGTCGGGACTGCCTGAAGTTCCCGGGGCCCCTGGAGAGCCTGCAGGAGACGGGGCCTGCAGGGCTGGGGGTGCGTAACCGTGGAGAGAACAAAGCATAAAGCCGCATCTGTCTCCAGCAAAGATCAACACTCCATGTTCTTGGAAACGGAAGTGCACGAGGTTGAGCTCTGCAGCTCATGACCGGGAGAGGTGTTCCCCAATCCAGAAAGCAGCTCGGGCGAGCACCTGGCACGCTGCCCTCGGTTTCATGAAGAAGGGTCCCCTTGTCCCACACACCACGCGAATGGACACCAGATCTGAAAGGGAGCGTGGACCTGCCAGCTGGGTGCCGTCCAGACATCTGCGGGCAATCAGGGCCTCCTGGCGTGTTGGGTCCTGCTGACAACTGGCTTCTCACTAAAAAAGCCAATTTCTTCTGTGACCACTGGTCTGTCAAATTCACAAAGTGTGCTTTAGGACTCATTGGGCTTGTGGGGGTCTAGGATGGAGGAGGAGGGTGGCCTGGAGCCTTGTCCTCCAGCCCAAGTCCAAGAGGGATGTGACAACATGGAGCTGCAGGCCACTTTTTTCTTCTAGGCAAGTGTCAGGAGCAATTCAAGTCCCAATGCCCTTTGGCTGTGAGCACCACAGAAATCCCTTTGCTGGGTCACAGAGCTCCCGTTCCTCAGCCCCGGGGGCCTCCCTTTTTTGCCACTAACTGGACCAGTTCTCAGTGCAACCCAACAATGCCCTCTCTATCCATGAGGAATAAAGGAAATCTTCTCTTTTCTTGCATTGTTCTGTGTCAGCAAGATGATTTTAAAACACTCCCCCAACACCACCACAACCTGCAGCAACCTGCCCAGGAAACCAACCCACTCATCTACCAGCAACAGCCCAGGAAGCCAGCCTGCTGTAAGTCAGACTCGTAGGAAGCCAGATTGCTGTCTCTGGTGACAATCCAGGAAGCTCAACAAGACTTCTCTAATGATCAGCCCCAAATGGCCAGGACTTGATTAACAACTTCCAGCTTCCCTAATTTTTGTTCCTGCTTCCAACTCAAAACCAACCAGAAAAAAAATCAAATATGTGCCCCCGCCACCCCCGCCAACCATCACCTAAGATGCCTGCTTCTGGTTAGCCTGCCTCCGGCTTCCCCAGGCCACCAGCCTCCAATCAGGGCACATCTGAAGCCTTCCCTTTCTTTCCACTATCACGCTTCCCCTCTCTTCTGCCTGCCTTTAAGTCTAGCCAAATGCAAGTGACCGTGGCTGACTCCCCACCTATATAGTAAGCTCTCAATACATAGCTTTTGCTTGTCTCATTTGGTTGGTATTTATTTATTTCCAAAGCCATTTATTGACTTTTCCTTTATGAATTTCTAAAAATGATTTAATAGTGCATTTGGCCCCAGTGTAATAGGAAGGGTACAAATTACCTGTTATAACAGACCCCAAAATACTAGGGCCCAAATATAACAGAAGTTTATTTCTCTCCCACATATCTGCCTGGAGTAGGGGGTGGTTGAGGGTGGGTAGGCAACTTGAGGCCACTCAGGACCCCGATTCCCTTTTCCTTGTTGCTCTACTATCCCCTGGGGTGCACAGGAAACAAGCTGGCTCAGCCCTGCCCTGTCTGTATTTTTGTGACCACAGGAAGGAGGAGAAGCTTCCCTTCCAAGGGTGTGGTCTGGAAGTTGTACGTGTCACTTTATCTTACACCTGGCCGGAACTTGGCCACATGGCCACAGCTAGCTGTGAAGGATGCTGGGAGATGGAGTCCCTACATGTGTCTAGCACTTGCAGAATGGGAGGAAGTGGGTGTCAGAGGACAACTGACAGCCTCACCCACAGTATGCTGGGTGTTAAGGGATACAAAGTCTGCACAGATTTTGTCCTCCAAGTTTAACCAATAATGATTCATGTATAGGGTGAAGACTTCTAGGCAGACACTTAAGACTTACCACAACTCTGGCTGTCACCTCTTTTGCCAGAAATTCCCCTTCCTTCCCATGTGCTCCTGCCAAATGGAGCTTTGCCACACTCTGCCATTAAGAACCATGTCCAAATTCAAATTAATTCCTTTAAACGTTTATTCCATCAGATTGTGTACAGAGTTGTGAACTCATGACCCTGGATGCTGGTGAGGGTGAGGGACAGGGTGGCACAGTGTCTTCTGTTGTCAGAGTGTCTTCCCTGCCATGACATTTCCTGGGCTGCATTGTCCTTCTCTTTGTCTGCCCTGTTGCCCAGTTGGGAATTCAGCCAGGGCCCAAGTCTGTCTTCTCCGTCATCATGTTCCCAGCCCCTAGCCAGGCCCCGGCACCCAGACTTTGTGCTGGACAGGTAGAACAATTTCCTAGGGCTTATTTCCTAGGGCTCGTCATTGCAGGGAATGTAGACTATCTTTACGTGGCTCCCCATTCTCAGCATCGCCCCTGAGAGTCCCGACAAGCACACAGGAGAAATAACAGTTTTAAGTTCACTTCATCATTGTGATGGTTAATTTTATGTGGCAACTTGACCGAGCTCAGCAAAGTCCAGAGAGCTGGTAAAACATCAGCTGTGGGTATGTCTGTAAGGATATTTCTGGAGAAGATGAGCATTTGAAAAATCAGTAGACCGAGCAAACAAAGATCACCTTTACTGATGCACGTGGGAGTTATCCAATTCACCGAGGACCTGAATAGAACAAAAACACAGAAGAAGGGCAAATGTGCTCTCTCAGCTTGAGCTGAGACATCCTTCTCCTCTTGCCCTTGGACATCAGTGCCCCTGGTCCCCAGGCTTTGGACTCGGATGGAATTATACCACCAGCTTTCCTGGTTCTGCAACGTGCAGTCAGCAGGTCATGGGACTCCCCCTCCAGAGCTGCATGAGCCGATTCCTGTACTGATCTCCTCAGCATAGCCATACGTCTGCAGCTGTAGCGATCTGTGTCTAATCTCCTGTTGGTTTTGTTTCTCGGGAGAGCCCTGACTAATGCAGCCATCGTTTGCCTGAGCTGACGTGAGTATCACGCTCTCAGAGAGGCTGCTGAGCTGCCCAGTGGTGGGATGCTTCTCCCCTCTAGAAAGAGGGCAGTTCTCAGGCCCATGCGGTCTGGCCAGGGGCATGTGACTTTGCTCTGTCCCCTAGAGCTCATTTGGACCTGGCACGGTCAAATCCCCTCCCCACAGACCCAGGCCTCTGTTCTCCCTCCACCAGCGCAGAGCCTCAGGCCCAGCCCTCTCAGGCCTGTGGGGTGTCCTGAGCAGCTGGAAGTCCATTCTGAACAGTGGGAGGTTAAATGATAGGCTCCATGTGGCTGAAGGATTAATACGGAGGCTTCCTGGTCGCAGCATTCCACTCTCCTCTGTTGGTTTAGGCAGTTCAGCTCTGGCCCCAGCTTGCATCCTCTGCTCGGGCAAGAACAGGTCCCATAGCAGTCTCAGTGCCTCCTCTTTACCCTTAACAGCTTCTCAAATGATTCTTTACAATTATCTTCCTGAAAACAGTTCCGGTAAACACAATTTTTCCATCTTGCTCCATTCCCAGGAATGTTTTAGTATTCCTTATAAATTGCTGCCATGACCCATAACCCAGATCTCATCTCAAACAGCTCAGCATCCACTGCTGCTGACCCTCCCTGGCCGTGCAGCCCCCTCCCACCAGCCCCAGCCCCAGCCCCAGCGCCTACACTTGCCCTTGTCTGCCTCACGTCATTGTCTACCTAGAGACACAGCTGGGAAAACTGAGCATCAACAAGTCATTGCATTTCATGCCCCCTGGCCTCCAAAGAAGCAAACTAGGCTTTTAAAATAAGACACACTAGGCTTGAACAGGAGTGGGAAGGCTACCAGGGTCGATCTCTTAATTCAAGGTTGCTAGTAAAAAGACTTTTCCATTTTTAAACAAAGTGAATCTTTAATGTTAAATTTCACCTAAAAAAAAAAAAAAAAGACAAAGAAAAGAGATGGCTTCCTATTATGATTTCAATCCCAAGCATTGTGTTAAATCCAGCCCTCTTAGGGGCCGGGTGGGTGTTTTCTGGTTCACAGTGGACTCCAAACTGCTCCCTGGCTGCCAAGCTCAGTGCGCCAACCACAGGCTTCCTCCTGCTCCACCTTTCCTTCCAGCAGCCCTCCCCAGCGTCAGCCTCTTTGTCTCTCTAATTTGGGGTGGAAGTTATTTAGCAGTTTCTTTACATTTAAGTGATTACGTTGCTCACGTTCCAACACCTGCAAACACCCGAGACAGCCCCCATCTATTCCAATTATCTCGCCACCAGCATTTTCATCTTCTCCCATCTGCTAACAGCAGAGCTGAGGGTTGAGGTAATCCCTTCGGAAGCTAAACTGTTTTGTGCGTGCAGTTGCCATTCCGGGATTATGGCCCCACACCACGGCCACAACAGAAGCATAAAGATGATGACTAGACGTTGCCTGCTTTGCAACCACAGAAAATAATTTGGGCTTATCCTTCTCTCCAAAGAGGTTATACATTTTTTTAAGATCTGAATGTTAAAAGCAGAGACCAAGATGGTGGAGCATTTTGTAAAGACTTAACATACTTAGTATAAGTATCACTCTATGAACCACGGTGCAAGTAGGAGCAGGAAGAAGAGGGAAGATGGATAAGAGAAAACTGGGAAGTAGGTGGGAGAAAAAGAGGAATGTGTGGGCTGGTTCAGGCAAGCACCTGGGATGGAGGGCCTCTCCTTCCACCCTGGTCCTTCAGCACAGGGAGGAGAGTTTAGAGCATCTCCGTCTTCCCCGTGCCCCCCACCACCTCGCCCCCCACCACATAGAGTTCAGACTTCCTTTGGGGTGGGGGATACTCTGTCTTCTGGGTCTTCCAGGAGGCATGAAATAGCATGCCTTCCAACACTAGTCCTGCAGGAATGTGCACCCAGCAAAGAGGGAGGCCAGGAGCACTGACTCATTCATGATGACATTTTCATTACTAAGTGAAATAAGAAAAGTGAAATAGGAAAAATAAGGATAATTATATACAAATTTGTAATATTATATCTATAATCATAATCATATATAATTATAAATATAAAAAATTTTATATATGAGAAGGTGTAAGATTACTAAGTTGTTTTGGGGGAGGGGGAAGGCCACTCTTCATACTGCGATTATGCTTTTATCACTTATTTGGGGTCCAAAAGTCCTGCTCTAAAAAAGTATAATGGAAGATGACTTGGGGTTTTGTTTTTGGGTAATCTGTCATTTGGCAGAATTACAAGTTGACTGACCTATGTAGGTCTCCCCAGCGCCTTCAAGCTCAAACTCCCTTGAGTTCAAGGCCAAGACCAGACTAGTGTGGGATGGAGTCTAGTGCCCCTTCCCCTCTTTGCTTTTCTCGCTTCACATGAACCTCTTCTTTCGTTTGTTTTCTCATTTGTTTTTATTGAAGTATATTTCGTTATAATGTGTCAGTCTCTGGTGTACAGCATAATGTTCCAGTCATGCATATACATACATATATTTGTTTTCAGACTCTTTTTCATTAAAGGTTATTACAAGATATTGAATATAGTTCCCTGTGCTATACAGTAGAAACATGTTGTTTATCTTTTTTTATAGATAGTGGTTAACATTTGCAAATCTCAGACTCCCAAATATATCCCTTCCCACCCTGTTACCCAGGTAACTATAAGATTGTTTACTATGTCTGCAAGTGTGTTTCTGTTTTGTAGACAGGTTCATTGGTGTCCTCTCTTTTTCTTTCTTTCTTTCTTTTTTTTTTTTTTTTTAAGATTCCACATATGAATGATATCACATGGTATTTTTCTTTCTTTCTGGCTTACTTCACTTAGAATGATGATCTCCAGGTCCATCCATGTTGCTGCAAATGGCATTATTTTATTCTTCTTTAACACTGAGTAGTATTTCATTGAGTAAATATACCACAGCTTCTTTATTCAGTCATCCATCGATGGACGTTTAGATTGCTTCCATGTCTTCACTATTGTAAATAGTGCTGCTGTGAACATTGGGGTGCATGTATCTTTGTGAATTAAAGTTCCCTCTGGATATATGCCCAGGAGTGGGATTGCTGGATCATGTGGTAAGTCTATTTTTAGACTTTTGAGGAATCTCCATACTGTTTTCCATGACTGCACCAAATTGCATTCCCACCAACAGTGTAGGAGGGTTCCCTTTTCTCCACAGCCTCTCCAGCATTTATCGTTTGTGGACTTTTGAATGATGGTCATTCAGACAGGTGTGAGGTGATACCTCTTTGTAGTTTTGATTTGCATTTCTCTGTGCAAATTGAGCACTTTTTCATGTGCCTATTGGTTATTTGTATGTCTTCATTGGAGAATTGCTTGTTTAGGTCTTCTACCCATTTTTGGATTGGTTGTTGTTTTATTGTTATTAAGTTGTATAAGCTGTTTATATATTCTGGAAATTAAACCTTTGTCAGTCACATTATTTGCAAATATTTTCTGCCATTCCATAGTTTTGTCATTTTGTTTCATTTATGGTTTCATCCTCTTCTTTTGGGTCCTAACTCTTGCAGGGTCTCCTCCCAATTTGGAGGCAGCATTACAGAGTCAAGGAGATCCTTTCTGGGCAGGAGATGCTTCCATGCTCCAGCTTCCCCCTTAGGCTGACACTGTATAGTCTGGGTTAGGAACCCCTGCCCTGGGGACATGGCAGTGTGCATATTGGGAGAGTTGTCCCCCACCTTCCCCTTTCTCTCAATAGCTGCCCCTCTAGGAGGCTACACGGTTCACTCTGTTTACAACCAGGCCTGGTGGGATTGGCCTGGCCTCTGCCAGGTCGCTGTGGGATGACGGACAGGACTGTTCACAATGATCATGCCCTCAAGAGAGCTCTATATCAACCCCAAATGTGTACTTCAGTTTTCACCACATAATTGTAAGCTCATTTATCCGAAGGCCGTGTGATCTTTATCTTTCTTTTGTGAGAGGGTAGCCATTTGACCTTCTTTGAAACTGGAGTTTATGAAAAGATTAACTGAGCTCTAGAGAAGTGAACAGAACTCAACCACAAAGCCACAGCTGAAGGCTTCTGCTGCACACACAGTATCAGAGAAAAGTGAGGATTTAGCAATTTCTCTTTCTTAAGCAATGATGGTGGGGACAGGTTTATAGGGGGATTGCTTTGGGTCACCTAAAAAGTTCTAAAAGTTAACCAGATAATTGTCCAAGGAATGTACCACAGTGACCTATGCAGATACACCTCCTGTAATATGAATCAGTTATCAATTGCCCCAGTAATACCGCATAAAAAGCAAGCACAAAACCTCAGCAAACGTGTAATAGTAAGCATTTCTTTAGCTCAGAGTCTGCAGGTCGGTGATGTAAGCTGGGCTCAGGTGGACAGTTCTGGTCTCAGCTGAGCTGACTCATGTGTCTGGGGCTGAGCTGGACGTTGTTCCAGGATGGCTTGGACTGAGGTCACTCAGCCCTGCTGCCCCTCACTGTCTTCCTGTAGGCTAGTGTAGGCATGTTCTCACAGTGACTGCAGAGAAGCAAGAGAGTGGAAAGGCTCAGACGCTTTTTCAAGCCTCAGCTGATCTCACATCTGCCAACATTCCATTCGCTAAAGCAAACCACGTAACCCAGCCCAGAACCGGAGTTGGGGGAAGGTTGTGGACACAGGGAGGAGTGAAGGATTGTGACTATTAAAGCAGCTGGCCTCCCACACTGTACTTTTTAGGTTTCTGTTAAGGGTGAACATGGAGAAAGCAGAGAAAAACGGCATCTTTTCTTCCTTTCTTTCCCTACCTGTGCCCCCGCATAGGCACACCCACGAAACTTACATAAGGCACCGGGTGTACTTGAGGATAATTATCAATAAATAATGACAATTGCCTGTCTGGGATTCCCCCAGATATGGAGCAGGGATGCAGCCTGGAGTTACTATTTGTGTGAAACGAAGGTGTACATCCCCTACTCACACACCCAAATTTGCGGAGTGTTTACAGCCAAAGAAATCTGATTCATGCAGCACATCTGTCATGTCTCCCACAGCTGTGTTATTGTAGCAAAACAGTTTTCCTCCCCTAATTCCACGCCGCCTTCAATAGAAGTGTTGCAGCTCAGTGACAGTGTTTGTGAATGGAGATATGACTGCAATGGTGGAGGTGACAGCGCAGAGGGGACAGGGCCCGCTCGGGAGGGGTTGCCTGCCCACAAGGCAGACAACTCCTGGGTTTACACCTTATAGGTCCTGCCAGTGTGGATCGTGACTCTCAGTCCCAAGTTCAGGTTCCTGGGGCATCTGATTGGCTGAGCCCAGGTCAGGTTTCTGCTCCTGCTCCCCAAGGCAGCGACATGGGACACACAGGGCTGCTGTTTCCAAGGAAGAGTGCTTCACCATCAGCAGGGCAGAGACCCCAAGTCCACTACAACACTGGGCAAGTCATCCCGCCTCTCAGAGCCTGTTTTCTTATCTGCAAAAAGGAGATGTAAGACCTCACCTCTTTGAACTATTGTGAAAATTGAATATCAATATATTACTAGAAGAGAAATACCTTTTTGTGAACTATACAACACTACAAAATATTAATTTAATCTCATAGTAGAAGCCTTTCATTCATATCCTGTGAAATGACAGAAAGTGTGAGAATGGACAGGTCTGAGATCGGGCAGAAGTACCCAAGGGGCCAAGTGTTTCTAGATCCCGGGCATCACCAAAAAAAGTGACTGTCCAAAGCTACAGAAAATATTTTTAGTTATCTTTATTTTTTACAATTATAGAATAGCATGTTCTCATAATAAAGCATTCGAATATTATGGAAATGTTTTCAACAATAGGTAAGATATCCCCCATGACCCGCTCCTCCCCAAACCCTGAAAACCGTAACAGTAACTTTGCTACAGTTTGGCATTTATCCTTGGAGGTGGTTCTTAGGTACCTGTGCCCACGTGCACGCACACACACTGACTCAGGGGTGTTTCTTTTTCCTACCAAATGGAGTTACACCATCCCTCTTCTTTTGAATGTGTTTTTCGTGAGTTCTTCCTGGGTCAGTATATAGAGCTTATGTCTGTATATATATGTATCTTATATCTGTAACCACTGCTCAGTATTGCTGTGCAAGGCTGTACCCCAAAGTATCTACTATTAGATACGGCCAGTGTCTGTCTAGATACTGCTAGAGAAAACTGAAGTCAAAACAAAACTTGTTCTTTTCTTTAAATCATTTTCTCTCTTTTCTCAGAATATTCCAAAAGCCTTTGGAAAAGAAAGAAGTGGTAGGAAACCAAAATAGAGGCAAAGGTGAAAATCAGTGTGGTCCCTTACTGATTGGTGGCTGAACCACAACAAGATGCCAGGCCCACTGCAGTTCTGGTGACCCCAGTAGAACCCTGGGCTCAATGCATTTGTGTTGAAAATAGAAGTGGCTTCAACTTTGTCTGTAGGTGTAAGAGCTCAGAATGATATAGAGACATGTTTAAAGACAGTTCAAGTGACTAGCCTGGAGGTTTCTGTACTTTGCGATACCTTTATTCTGATATCCACAAATCTGCCCCAAGTTCAGACTCTGAATCACACAGGGTTTAAAGAAACACAGTTATGGCACAATGAGATTTCTCTCCAACTGCCATCACGTGAGCAGAGGAGGGTCCCAAATGTCTCTTCAAGGGGGGTTTGATACCCATTCATTGTGACAAGTTAGAGAAACGTGTAGCTAGAATGTCAGCTCCACAAGAGCAGGGATATTTTGTTGGGTTCCAAATTCAGAGCCAAGTACCTGACACATCACAGGCATTTAATAAATATGTGTTGACTGACTGACTGACTGAATAAATGAATGAATAGATGCATGAATGAATGAATGAATGAACGAAACAGAAAGAGCTTTTCTTTTCTTTCTATTTTTTCTCTCTCTCCTGGACTCCATGTGTGCTTGATTGTCTAATAATAAGATTTATTTTTCTGGAGTGGGAATTAAAGATAACTAAGACCTTACAAAGACAAATGTCTACAGCCATAAATGATTCCACAACCCCAGCCAAAGGCCTACTTTCCAACGAGTTGATTTTTCATAATTCCCTAGGAAGGGAGGAATTGGTTGCAGTCACTGGAGTTGGTGTCAGTACAGATAAGGAATGTGCAGTAGGACAGCAATGGGCTCAAATAGTCCTTCCAAGTCTTCACTGCACACACACGCCAAGCTTTGTGAGATGGAGCAGGCACGAGGAAGTTGAGAAAAGAAAGATAAAATATATAATGCAAAGCCACAGGTATTATTGAGCCAGTAGAAAGTAAAACATAGAGAAATGATGGATAAATTTGACTCTTAAAAAAACAAACCTTCTGTACAAAAGACAATCATTCATAAAGTTAAAAAAAAAAAAAGGCAAAGTCTGAGGGAAAATATTTGCAACACATGTGAATCACAAGGGATTATTATCTAGAACACATCAACAGCCCATACAAACTCCCTCTCCCAAAAAGATTTTCCCTCTCTCCAAAAACAAGAAAATTTTTTTAAATGAACAAGCAATTTATATACAAGAAAGTACAAATAAACTTAAGAAAATCTGCTCAATCTCACTGATAATCAGGGAAAATTTTGAACAATAATGTATCATACTCACCAGATTGACAATAATTGAAATATTTGATGCTACTCGGATTTGGCAAGGGTGTGGGGAAGCAGGTATGTTCACACAATCCCACTGGAAATACAATTAGCGCAACCACTTTGGAGAGCAATCTGGTAGAATCTACTGAAAAAAAATTTTTTTAATTCACATATTCTCTGACTCAGCAATTTCACTTCTCAGTAACTCTCGCCAAGATACACCATCCTTATGCACAGCGGCATCCCCAGGATGGTCATTGCTTGTAATGATGAAAAGCTGGAAACAATCTAAATATCCAAGACTGAGGAATTACTAGCTATACTTTAGAATACTCTGTAGCACTTAGAGAGTTATTGAATAGATAGAGCTTCAAGATACATTATTGAGCAAAAAATAAAATTGCAGTGCCTTAAAATACACTATTTATGAAAATAGAAAGGAAAACAAACAAAAATACATGTCTATATAGTATCTATGTTTGCATTTAAGTATGTACATAACAGAAAAATTGGGGAGGAAACACACCAATTGATAATAGCAATTTAACCCTGGGGATGGAGGGAGAAGACCAGGGGTGATTTTATCTTTACAAGGAGAATGAATTCATACATTGATTGAGTATTTCAAAATCAGTTATACAAATATACTGAAATCAATTATAAAAATTGTGAAGAGAGCGATACTGGAATATGAGGAAGTTTTAGCTCCAGGGCATTACAGAGCTTCATAAAGGGGTGGGGACATCGCTGGGGCCTTGTCGGGGGGATAGTCTGTGGAGGGGTGGGCCTTGAGATGTAGGGCTGGGGCGGTCACTTGGAATAAGTGTACATGGGAGCACTCCCAGCAAGGCAAGAAGGAACAGGATGCGGAGTGGGCTGCCTTAAGCAGGCTGTGTTTGGAGAACACACAAGAGCCCTGATTCACTGGACCATTCTAAAAATGGCTGTATTATATTAATTTTTCTGATTATAAAATAGCCCATGCTAATTGCCCCCAAATCCAATTAATTCAGAAAAATACAAGAAAGAACTAAATATCACCCGCTATTCCACCTTCTGGAGATAACCACCGTGACTGTTTGGGCGTACACACTTCGCTTGACTGCACTCCCTCAGCAGCCAAGCACAACAGTGCCCATCAGCTAATGCCTCTCACCCTGCACAGCCCTAGGAACTCGCCCAGGTTGAGGTGCAGGTGTTTTCATTCACATCCTTAAATTAGGCCCCATGGAGAAAGGAGCAGCCTGAGAATTCACAGGGCTGGTGATGAAAGTGGAATGGGTATGAGCATCTTCTGGACAAGGATAAACACTGTTTCTTTCTTTAAAAAAAGAAGAAATACCTATTTCTCAAAACTACATTTTACCCCCCATTAACATGTCCAGCACATATTGCCAGTCAGCAAAAGACCACCTGAAAAATCCCTGTAGACATTGTTTCCCAGAAGGTTAAAAGCCCAGGGCTCCCTGTCCTCAAAGCCATCCCCAAGGTGATGACCAATAATAGAACAAAGGCAGCTGTGTTGGAAATGCTTGGATAAGAAAGTGTTTTGCTTTATTCCCATTGGTAACTCGTAAGCCTTTCTTGGTTTGATGCTTGTCAACAGGAGATAAATATGTGCAGTAGCTTAGGAGGATGATGGGCAGTTGCTGGGATGTTCAGGATCGCAGCAGGCACTGAAGCGGCCTGGCTAGCCTATCCTTAGGGCAGGCACCTCTCCCTCCTCCTCAGAAGGACAGCAAACCTCCCAGAGGGTCACAGATCCGAGTGAGTGCGTTCAGGAAGAGCCACACTTCTGAGGACCTGATGACTGGGGAACTGGGTAAGGAGCTGGCTGTAATTAGCATGAGGAGACTTTTGCAAGTATCCCCATCCATGCTGCTTTACATTCAACACAACCACAACGACTGAGGTCTGATGACATATGAAGGATTGTGCCAGATTCTGGGATGCCAAGATGAATGAGACGCCATCCTTAACCTCAAGGAGCATACAATGTCGTGACCCAGATAGATGCGAAACAGATTGACTCTAATACGGGTGGAATGACACAGTTAATGTTAACTACACACATACCAGCAGAAAAAAGAAAGGAAAAAAAAAAAAGGCTTCCAATCAGCCTACCACTTGGCAAAATGCTTTCCCAGGAATATACTTACTTGGCAGAGTTCTTGTAGGAGTACCACTAACAGTATGGGGTGCTTGCTCTCTGCTGGCCAAGCTCTTCCACATGCAAGGTGTATTCACTCTTTCCACATTAACCCAACCTTCTGGCTTCCTTCTGCTTCTCTCCTCTGAATCAAATATCAAGCCCTACCTGTTTTATTCTCTCTCTTCATCCTGACTGATCTTAGGCAGCCAAAGTCCATTTGTAGGTATTAGGTCAAATTGTCATATCTATAGACCAAGTTGGATTGCTTGCTAGACAAAGATGTGGATTAAGGGTTATCAGCTAAGAGCAGAGATCTACCTCTTTCCTGATGAGAATTGGCAAATGGAGCCTTTTCTGCTCTGATAATGTCACATGGCAGCTTCACATTTAGCTCCTCTGGTGAGTAGGGGTGGCCAAGGGTGGACACACTGGAACTCCTCCATCCAATCCTTGCCCCCCTCCTTTTTAGCTGCACTTGAAGTCACCACCAACCATGTGCCCTCTTGCCCATATTTCCCAACTCATGCCTTCTCTTAAGTCTGTGTTTAGGTTTGAGCCATGCTGCACCATCTGTAGCCCTCAGAGGCTCCATCAGAAACAGAGTCTGGTGGGACTCAGGTTATGATGCTGCCCTGCCTCCTGACCTGGGAACTGTAGCCCTGGATTGAGTGACGTGTCATGATTAGAATGGCCTTCCCCATGTCCCCAGCCATGCCTGGCACCAGAACCTGCCTTTCAGTCCTGGGCTTGAAGCTTCTGTGGAAACCTACAATGGTTCTTGCCTTTACTCTGAATAATTTCTGATTTTATGGTTGTCCTCACAAGAACTCAGCTTCCATTTGCCGATATGTCATAGGCTCCAATTTTAGTCATTAAAAAAAAAACAAAAACAAAAACGTTCATTGTCCAGAATTTGAAAACATTTTCCGGGGGATCCTCCCCAGAGTCCTCTGAAAATTTTAGCTCCTTGGCTGCCTTTCCCCATTAAGCCTAGTCTGAGCTGTCAGATGCATGGACTCCAAGGAAACTTTGTGGGAATTACTTCTAATCCTCTGATCTCGGAAGAAGGATCCAGCAGCAGTTTCACAATGCCTCTGGGAAAGCTGCAGCCCTTGATTAAAGAAAGGTGTCCTCAAGAAAGGCAAGGAAGAGCTCCCAGAACCACCCCTCCAGCATGGCCATTCCTCCTGAGGCCCCTCTACCCACCCCTACCTCCCCCTCACCACCCATCACCCCTCTTCCCTCTGGAGAGAGGGAATGGTCTATGGTCCCACATTTCTAAGGTTCCACCCATGACCCATGCCCTACCGCATGCTAGGGTTGTTGAATTTTAGAGCTCCATGGAAATCCTGAACTTGCAAAGTACCTGTGGCCAGTCGCCATCCATTTTCCTTTCTTGGGGTCATAACCACCACATTTTCTTTAAGGAGCTGCCTTTCCCCTGTAACGTGTGGCTTGGAAGAAATGTCAGTCAGCGAGCCCAGGGCGGGGGTCGGGGTAGGGATGGGCTTGTGATCTGGGCAGGCCCGTTGGTCATGAATATTATTTCCGGAGCGTCCTTCCTGAAGGCTAAAATCTTTCCTCGTGAAAGGAGACTTAGACAACAGAAACACAGAGCAGAGGCCAAGAGATTTCCAGAGCCCTCTCTGCTCGGTCAGCTGGAATTTGCTTCCTCCCAACATTGCTGATAGTGTACATTTTCAGTGATTCAAGCTTAAAGAGAGTTTACCGTCAGAAAAGCGCCCCACTACCCCGAAGTATGATTAGCAGGGAAGCTAATAGCTGCAGAGTTTGTAAAACACTCCGTCTTCCCTGCAGTAAGTTTGCAACCTGGGAAAACACTGAGAACAGATGGTTCGCCATCGGGGTTCCACAAGCAGACCTGGGAGGAACGGAACTTCTGCCTGTGAAAAACTGAAGGAGGAAGCCAGGGCACGCCCCCTGGGCAGCTGGGAGGCCCTGATCACCTTGGTGCTTAAGTCAGGGAAGGACCCCGAGGAGCAGCGGGTTAAACTGCAGGCCTGTCTCCCAGTTACGGCAATGCTAGTTCTGCTCTGACCCATCCAGGGTGCTCTGAAGCCATCATTGTCTCAGAGGGCAAACAGCTCGGAGCTGGGTGACATGGCAGATGCTGCGGGCCACACCCGACTCAGGCCCACAAGGTCTAAACATAGGTCACCCCCCATCACCCAAGGAGCCCCAAACCATATTCCATTCCAGAAGTCACCACTGTCAGATGATCCGTTCATCTTCACCCCATCCCCTGGCTGCAAACCAAGTGAGGAAGCAGACTGCCTACAAAGCACAAATCTGCAGACACCACAACAGAGGCCCTGGGGAGACTGTGACAGGCCCAGGGCTCCAGTTCTCTGTGTCAGGTTGGATTCTGTAATTAGCTGCTCTCATCAACATGTCCCCAGTGCAGAACATCTTCTGTTTGACAGCATTCTGTTCTCAGAACAACAGTGGAAGGATACGTTTTAGCCCTGCAACTATTTCTCATCAACTGTCTTTCTCAGGAACTGTGTTCCCAAAGCCTGTATGACCCGCGACAACCTCAGAGCTCATCAGAACAGAAGGATAAAAGTTTTAAAGTAACAGGACTAACTGGGGTTCCACAGGCTCTGTCCGCTCCTGACTCGCTCAGAGTGAGTGTCCCGCAAACAGCACCGGTGTTCCCTGGAGGCGGCTCCCTCGTGCTCCCAAACAAGACCTCTTCTACCACTGGTGCAGCCACTACGTCAGCCAGGAATCGAGCCCCCTCTGCTGTGGGCACACCCACTCACACACATTCTCCTGGGGCCACTGGGCATCAGTGGTCCCCTGCTGAGTCTGCTGGGGATGCATATTTCTATACACCCAGCCCAGGCCCTGCCCGGGACCCAGCAGTGCTGGTTCTTCCCAGGACCAGGTGGTGAGCCTGCTCCCCGACTGTGTGTCTCACTCTGCTCCCTGCACCAAAGTACCTCCACGTGTACCCCTGTGTCTCACTGAGCCTTTAATAAAACCAACTTTCAGCTTCTATCTGGCGCCTTTTTCTCGGTAAAGACTCAGATACAGCGGATACCATAGGTTCAAGGCCTCACACACAGTAAGGACACAATTGAAAGTTTCCGAAAAGGGTAGTGATAAGATTAGAAAACTATTTCTACTACCGAGATGGACAGGACCTGGTAGTGACTAGAGCCAGGAAGCCCCATCAGGAAATGAAATTGGTAGACTGGGCCAGTGGTTTTCAATTAATATCTATTGCATGAATGAATGATGGAGTGATCAGACCCTCTTTTGGGGCATTTAACTTGTGAGGAGCCATATGGTCCCATGCACCAATAGAAAAGGATGAGGGACCCCTCCTATTCCATATCTCCCTCACTTCACCTTGGCTCACCCCTCCCAGAGCCCCGAGGGATGGACACAACAGCCAAAACCTTCCCCAACAGACCCGAGTAATGGGAGGTAGTGAGCAGTGCTTCTCAGAACTGGAGTTCGCCAAATTTTGGAATGCAGTTCTGGCGACCAACAACATAGGATTGCCCCTGTTATTTTTCCAAGAAAGGATATTAAGAAAACAAGTACCATTGACTCCAATCATTTCTAAAAAGATAATTCAACACCCTAAATTGAGAAAAGTCATCTCAAGAATAGAGTGGTTCTTTAAGGTGAATACACTTTGCTTTGTGAGAAACTTTTTGCCCTAGAACTTCAACATTATATTTCACCTTAGACCAGTGAGACGTTTGCTGGTTACCAGCACCCTCCAAGGGTCAGGTTTAAGAGCCAGCAGAGGAAGAGCAAGTCCCCAGAGCCTGGGGAAGAGTTCCTGCCTCTTTCCTTGACCCCAAGAGCCTGGAGTCTCAGGCAACTGCAAGGGAAACCACTCCCACTAGAGGAAAACGGGAGCTCTGTTGCTGCCTTCCAAGCTGGAGCCTGGATTTTGTTTTTCTGTTAATGAAACAGACACAAATAGTGGCTCATTACAGTTGGAGTATCAGGAATAGTCAGGTGCTCCAGGTAAAGTTATATATTAAATAAGCTTCTCTAGATGGACCTGTGAATGTAACCATTTATACCATTGTTTCTATCTGGAAGTATATTGTGGTGTCCAAACAGATGGCTTGAAAATGAACTTGGCGCACAATCCGATCAGAAGTTAGAGGCAGGCTGTGTTCTTGCTGGCCTCCTGGTTCCTTCAGATTCATCATGCAGAGTTATTCTTGTCCCTGATCCCCAGCTGCAAGTATGAGTTAGTGTTGAAGAGGCACCTCTTCATTACTGAGCTTGGAGTACTTTCCAAAAATGTGTGCCCTTGCCATCTCTGGGACAGCTGCCTGGCTGGTGGAAAGGGCCCTGGCTGAGAGTGAGAAGCCCTGGGGTCTAGCTCTGAAGCTGCCTCACAGTAGGTTTAAGCCCCTGGGCACAGGCGAGCGACTGTACTCTACCTCTGAAGTCCTTCCTACACCAGCATTCTGTGATTTATGACTTCATGGCAAGGAGATCACTGATGGTGACAGAATGTTTCCATAGCTCCCTTTCCTGGTCAAAATGCAGTGAGACTAGTCCAACTACTTTATTAGGATGTCTTTATTTTTATGACTTTTCCACCAAATGCATTGCTTTCTTTCGCTGGCTTGGGTTTTGGGGACATAGACTTGGCTACGTAGTCCACAAATGCTCTTGACAACAGGCGACAGAGGATGTGGGAGCCAGAAGCCTTGGAAGTTCTCTATCTTTTAGTTCCTGCTGGGATTTTGATTTAATGAACCTGCTTCCCCTTAATAAATTACTGAGGCTTCTCTTTCCCTCTGAATCTCTTCTTGTGTCGTGGTACCAAAACAGGCCAACAACTGTACTCTAGAAATTGGCCATTTCTCTTTTTCTTAAGGTGAAAGATTGCTGGGTGTCACCCTGAAAAAGAGACACCTCTCCTATTAGCTGCTTCTGTGGCTCTGTGAGCTGTGCCTTTGACTTGGCAAAGAAAGTCAGCGTTTGGGAAACTATTTCTAGCCCAGCACAGCTGTTCACGGCTTAGGTTCAGCAAATGCCATCATTTTTGTAGACTCAGCCCCAGTACACCCAGAGAATTGTGATGACCCAAGTGTGTGACTTTAATGAGGACAGAGTGATTCTGGGGTCTCCCAGACATCAACCACTAGACATTTGATTATAGGCTCTCTTCACTTAGCTAGCCAACTGCAGCCTCTTAAAGGGAAGAACTCAAAGAGAGGCTAAAACCCTGGAGGTTCCTGCTCTGGTTTTTCACTAGTGAAATCAAGGGATCAGATGACAGTGACAGTAATCATAACAACAACAATCACAGTAGCAACTCTCATTTATTTGGTCCTCACTATATGGTAGGTAATTTGCTGGGTGTACTTTATAAAACTATTATGCCATTTGCATAAAATGAAAAGAGATCATGCAATTTGCCCAAGAACTTGACAGCTAAAAACTAACAGGCCTGCATTTGCAGCAACATGGATGGACCTAGAGATTATCATACTAAGAGAAGTAAGTCAGAGAAAGACAAATATCATATGGTATCACTCATATGTGGAATATAAAAAAAAGGATACAAATGAACTTATCTACAAAACAGAAGGAGACTCAGACACATAGAAAATAAACTTTCAGTTACCAAAGGAGAAAGCAGGGGAGGGATAAATTAGGAGTTTGGGAGTAACATATACACACTCCTACATATAAAATAGATAAACAATAAGGACCTACTGTATAGCACAGGGAAATACATTCAGTATCTTGTAATAACCTCTAATGAAAAAAGAATCTGAAAAAGAATATATATATGTAAAATTGAATCACTTTGCTGCACACCAGAAACTAACACAACATTGTAAATCAACTCTACTTCAATAAAAAAGAAAAAAATTTTAATATCATTAGAAATAATGGGCCTGGAATTTATACCCAGGTTCCCCCGGGGGAAAGGTTCATCTTATTCCACTATGGTGCATGGATTAAAATACTGATGTATGTAGAGAAACGTGGGTGTGGATATCTGTAACTCCTGGCTCCTTCTAGCTGACAGATCCTTGTAAAGGTTCTCTAGCAGCTTGTCCACAGATCCGCTAAAATAACAACCACCTCCCCAGCAGGTTCCCACCTGCATAATGACAGAACTTCCTCCCGTCGCAGGTTCCTCTGTGCCTCTGGGAAGATGCTGGTGGTGGCACCAGAACTCAGGCCATTGCTTGCCCCTCCCTCTTTTCTCTCCGCTGGCCTCATGATCAGCCACCTGGTGCGGTCTCCAACTCCCAACCACCTGCCAGAACTCCTGGGGGGCGAAACCCTCTTGTACCTCTCAGAGACCTTGGGCCGTCCAGGCTCCTTCTCCAGCTTCTTCCAGGGCCCTCCATTTCTCTCCTCACCCCCAAGGCCTCTCTCTGGCTGGAGGGGAAAGGACTCTGCCTTCTGTGTTCTGCTCTCCTGTGTTTCATTTCGCGTGCATAGACAGGGTGGGAAGGTGCAGACCAGAAGCAGCCGTGCCTGGACCCACTCTGGGGTTATGGTGCTTTCTGTTTCTCCATACCATCTTCCCATCCAGGGCGTAGAAGCATCCCGGCGCTGGGTCAGAATGGTTCACAGAGCAGGTGCTGTGCTCAGTGGACTGGGTCAGGGCTTCTTGCTCAGCTGAAGGACTGTCTTTCTCCCGGGCACCCCCTTCCCTGCCATGTGGTGCGCCTGTCCGTGTGTGAACCCAGAGGGCCCCGGGCCCATGGACATCAGGAAATGCAGCTGGAGGGAGTGAGGCAGTATTTTCTAACAAACACTGGTGTCCCAGTGTCAGGAGAGGAAGTCAGGGGAGGTGTGTGTTCAGCCAGGATGCTCTTCTGAGCTGTCTCTCATGATTGTATCCCTGTTTGTTCTCTTTTCCTTCTTTCCCATTTAAGCAGATAATAGCTGACTCTGTGCTCACAGGAGGTTCACGGCAGGGCACAAGTCAAAGACTCTCCTTCCAAGCACTGCAAACAAAAGCCTAAGTAAGCCCTTAGCAGAAGAGGATTCAGCTGGGGGTGGGGGCAGATTGTCCTGAAGAAATAGAGAAAGAAAGAAGCGATTTCCCCAAAATAGATATTCTGTTCAGCTAAGAGGAAGGGAGATGGAGGGGACACAGAGGAAGATTTGCAAGCCCTGTTTCCTGGAAAAGTACCGTCAGCGGGGTATAAAGGCAGCCTGGCAGAGATGCTTGGGGGCAGTGTGGAAGGTGGAGAGGGTGTCACCGGTCGCCAGCAGCACAGACAGTGGCTTGGTCTGCCACCCACGCAGGCCGGGAAAGGGCAGAGCTGGCTCAGAGATGAACTGTGTAGACGAGGACCAGGTGGGCCCCACCCCAGGGGTCCTAGCACTACATGAGCTCCAGAGACACTGGCGTAAATAGCTGTAGGGAGGGGACCCCAGGAAGGACTGAGGTTATGCGTTTTTTGTTTCTTTCTTTTTTTCTGTTGGCCAGGAGAAATAAGAGCCTGGCATTAGAAACTAAGTTGTTATAAAAAAATGAAGAAAGTTTTTGTTAAACCTTGAGTGTGTGGACTGGGATTGGAGCCCTCTCGCCCGTCTTCGCACCTCTTGTATTAACCCAGGAGAGAAAAGGCTGTGCTTGTGGTCTGGCCCCGGCGCTTGGCCAGACCGTCTGTCCTGGACCCGAGAGTGGCACCACAACTGCCTTCCTATCATGCTTTCTTTTCCATTTCATTAATCATTCACTGAAACAGTTTTAAGCAGAAAGCATTCAGTAAACAGGATTGAGTTTTTCCAGGACCTGAAGCTTCAGAGGAATGTCACCAAATCATCTTCAGACAAGCTGAGTGCCTGTAAGGCCAAGAAAACAAGTGTCTTTAAGGAAAGGTTCTTATAAAACATTGCAGAGTGCTGTATTCCCTGCCTTATAATTGTGATGAATGGTATGGCTTTGTTTTTAAACAACACCTCATCTTTAAAATGACTCTGCCGAGAAGCCTAGCGGTTTTGTTCCCCCCTCCCCCCAGAATACATCCGCCATGTGTATTAAATTGACTAAACATTCAGAAGAAGGCACACAAATCAGACCCAGGAGCATCTATTGCTCAGTGTAAGCTGGAGGGAGGGAGATGTTACCGATACTGAAAATATACTAAAATTCTGATGAAAATACCAGATCCAACCCCATGCAAGCCTCTGAGGAACACGCACACTGAAAGTAAAATGGAAAAAAGCGATTACCGACTGGCATCAGCAGCTCATTGTTTAACGAACATTACATGGCCTGGATCCTATTACTAGTGCTTCTCTCCTTCGACAAATGTCCACTGATGAAGGAAAGTTCTTTTTTGGTTTCAGAGTGGCCTTCAGAAGTTGGACGCTCTGAGAGATGACAAACAGGCAACATCTTTTCCTTCTTGCTCCCAAGTTCTGGCAGTGTTTGACAGGTCATAAACACAAACGAAATGCTTAATTTAGTGGGTTGTTAGATGCTTAACATTGAAAAACATTTTTAAAATAAGCGTTCCTTATGTCTAGTTTCTTCCACATTCTCAACTCTGGCATTCAAGTGTGCTTCACGAACTGACATGTAATAACATTTGAAAACCAAATTCAGACAACCCTCTTGAATCCAGGCACCACCCTTAGAGAATCTGCAAGGTGTTAGGGCAAAGGGACTGTCAGGAAGCTTTTTAGCATCCTTAGGAACAAACAGATGAATGCTGTTGTAAGAAGGTTAAGAGTGATGCTGACTTAATTAAGAGCAATGGTCATGTATGTAAGATGTCCCTGAGCAGTTAGTTCCCGTGAAGTTTTCCTTGTTGAGGTCTTTTTGTTAGAGCACAGACATTCGGGAGGCTCTTCTGGAGAGGGTCTCATCCACTGGTTTCCTTGACATCACTCTTCCTTGTGTTTCCAACCAGCTCTCGGGACA
Source organism: Camelus dromedarius (assembly GCF_036321535.1). Lineage (NCBI taxonomy): Eukaryota > Metazoa > Chordata > Mammalia > Artiodactyla > Camelidae > Camelus > Camelus dromedarius. The sequence continues at coordinate 53,181,116 of NC_087438.1, forward strand.
CACTTTCTCAAATTCTTTTGTATTCACTCCCTCCTTGCTCACCTTTTTTTTTTTTTTGAAGCATAGTTAGTTACAGTGTGTCAATTTCTGATGTACAACATAATGTTTCAATCATACATATACATACGTATATTCGTTTTCATATTCTTTTTCATTCTGGGTTACTTCGCTTACCTTTTTAAATGGTGGAGTTCCTCAGGACTCCACCCGTGGACCTCTTCTTTTCCCCATCTCCACAAACTCACTGGATAAAGTCAGCCCTAAAGGCTTTATTTAATTTGGGGGAGACTATGCTCCCATTTATGTCTCCAGCCCTGATCTCTTCCTTGAGGTCTCTCATGTGTCTCCTGTCTCAGGGCCTTACGATCTCCTTTGAGCCTAAGCCATCAGCCTGGACATCGTCCTTAATTCCTCTTGCCTTCACCCATCACCATCCTAAATACACGTTAGCCATTCACTCTGTCTCTTCCATGGTCACCAACTTTGTCCTGCCGACATCATTTCGTGCCTGAATTTCTACAACAATCTAACTGATCCATTTGCTTCCAATACATTCCTCTGCACAGAGACTGCAGGGATCTTTCTAGAGTACAAATCTGAGCTTGTCACTCCTCTGCTAAAATCCCTTGTTCAGGCCTCTCATGGCCCTCAGGATAAAGTCCTCTATGAAGGCTGACAAGGGCTTCGTGATGGAGACCATGTTCCCCTCTCAGTCTCATCTCCCTATCACCGCACGCCAGACTGAGTGTGCTGTTTTGGCATTTTCTGTTGCCTCTGCTTGGAATGAATACCCTTTCCTCTCGTGCCTGCTCTCCCCTGGACCTATTGAACTTTCTTTTGGCTAAGACATCACCCTTGCTGGGAAGCTTTCTGTGCCTTCATAAGACTGTATTAAATATCTCTCTTAGGTGTCCCCGTGTACTCCTTGGTAATTCCCATGTCACAGCACTTAACATGCTGAATTCCAATAGCAGGTTTTCTCCTCTGAGCTGTAACTGCCTTCAAGGAGAGACCTGCCTTGTTTGTTACTTCCCCAATAATAAGTACATTCTAGATGCTCAATATTTGAAATATTCAAAGGATGAATGGATGCAGTTGCCTTAGAGATCTGTTTCTCAGTTTCCTGACTCTAAATTCTGACGGGGGGAGATCTAATTAGCCCAGCTTGAAGCAGTTTCTATCCCTGGTCCAAAGAGCTGAGTTCGGGGAGCGATGGTCGTGATGGAAGTTCTTAGAAAGGAATGTTGGGTGAAAGCAGTGGGTGGCATGCTTACTAGAATTATACAACGTCCTTCACTGGAGCTGTAAAACTGCACTTTGTTTTAAAAATCATACATTGTGTATTTTTCACTGCTTCATACAGCTGCCTCCCATTAGACCATCATAAAGAAGTGAGACTGTACTTTCATTATAACACATTAAATAAAAATTATATAGTCGCTTCTTGCTCAATGTTAGTCACTCATTCAGCCATCCATTCACAAACATTACTAAGTGCTTACTATGGGCTAAGCTCTGGGCTAGGCACTGGGAAGATAGTGGGAAATAAAACCCTTCTCATGGAGCTTTAGAAAATAAACACACAAATGAGTAATTATCAGTTATGAAGTTTACTACGAAAGAAAATAATAGGGTGATAGGAGAAAGAATCACTAGGGGACTGTGATTCATTTTGGAGGGTTAAGGAAGACTTCTCAGAAAAAAAAAAAAATTACCTTCAAGCTAAGACCTGGCTTCTTTGGGAAGAATGACTGGGGATGCTGAGTTGAGGAAGGTGGGAAGGACAAGTGTAGAACTGGAGATCTCCAAGGAAGTATGACAGTCTCAGCAAAAGGCTAGGGTGGTAGCAACTGTGATGGACAGAGGCAGGTGGGTTCAGGGCATTTTTGGAGGTGGTACTGTTTGCACTTCTGATAAGCTGGATGTGAACTCGTCAGGGGTGAATCATAAAGAGAGTCCTAGAATAATAGTTGGTGTCGAGGTTAAGCACATGGACTCTGAAGCCACATCATCTAAGTTTAAATCCCAGTTGCACCATTAGTAAGCTGTGTGACCTTGGGCAAATTACTTAACCTCTCTGTGCCTTAGTTTCCTTACTATAAAGTGAGTGATAAAAATAGTAGCTACTTTACAGATTTGTTAAAAGGATTAGACAAGTTGTTAATAGATAAAACATTTCAGACATTGCCTGGCATGTGAGTAGGTTTTCTTACAAACTAAGAAAGAGATAAATTTTGAGGTCTCTGACTTTAGCAGTGGAGTAATGCCAATGACATTTATTGAGATAGGAAACACTAGCAGAGGAAGAGACTTTGGCAGAGTGAAGATCAGAGTTCAGCTTTGTGTTGAACGGGGTGGGGCATGGTTAAACTCGCACCAGATCTTGAAACATCTTAATGTGTTAAGGAGCTTAGACTTTATAACAAGGAGCCATTCAAAGGTATTAAGCAGAGGGGAAGCATAATCTTCTTCCATTTTAGAAGTTTGAGGTTGCTTCAGACCATTTACGTATCTCCTTTGAATAGGAGTCTGACCTCACACAAGATGCCTGGGCTGGAGATGTCAGTCTGTGAGATGTCAAGTTACAGGCAGCATTTAAAGACCGGGGAATGGAGAAGACAAACAAGAGAAAGTGTCTATAGTGGGTGTGTGAAGTGAGTGAGTAAAATGTAAAAACAGGGCCAAGCGCTAAGCCATGAGAGTTCTCAAAGCCGAGCAGAGAAGAAGCCAAACATGATTTATGTGCATGCTGTTACACACACGCATGAGCCAGGCGGAAACAAAAACCTTCATCAAGTGTGATTTGAATATAAGGAACACGAAAACAAAGAACCTCTGTTGGGCTGCACCCCACAGGCCTGCAAGCCTTATAGTTGCCCAGCCTCCAGACCAAAGAAAGAGCCTGGAGACAGAGACAGAGACATGAATGGTTTATTGGATAGGGGATCTTACATGTCTGAAACCTGAGGTCCTGGAGGGACACCCCACGACCCCGGCAGGAAGACAGGACAGCGATCACTACTACTCAGGGGGGAGGGAGGCTACCATTTATGGGGAAGTTGACATCAGGTTGGCTCATCAGTTACCAGGGAGACCAGCAGCTGGGGCACATCCCTTAGAGTCCCTCAGGTTAACGACCATCACAAGAGCAGATGTTTCCCTTTAGTAAACTAGCAGGCAGAGCCCTTCTGGCCTCAGGGTTAGTACAGGCACTAGCTAGGGCTGGCGGGGAGCATGTTCATGTGAGTGGGGTGCAGGCGTAGCAGGGACTGGGTCCAGCAGGGGATGGACAAAGAGCAAGAGGGCTGCCATCTTGAGTGGCTTGACCATACAAACTCCCTTCCATTTCTGTTTTAATGGAGCCTAAAAATCTAATTCTCTGTTTAGTCTTGTTAAGCTGATTTTGTGGCTTCTCTCCTACTCATTGGAACCTCTTCATCCAAAGATTTAAAAGAAAGTATAGGGTTATACTTAGGTGGTTTGGTGGCTGGATAGTCAATGGTGAGGACAGAAGGTGAGACATAGTTAAACTTGAACCAGCTGATGAAATGTCTTACAAGCTGTTTTAAGGAGTTTCAACTTGATCATAAGAAGAAGCCATTGAGAGGTATTAAGCAGGGTTACTCTCCCTGGGCAGTGCTGCACTGATAAACTCGTGTTTTGGTTCGCTATGGCCCATGCAAAGCAGACTGCCCTCAAGTCGACCAGTGGCTTGACTCAATAGGCAGGGATGGACGTAAGATGACACCAAGGCTTCTGGTTTGTTTTCAGAACAAAGTCGGTGTCTTTAAGACATTACTTTTTCCCTAAAACGTACTTAACGCCTGACACTCCATTCCCAATGCTTTCTATAGTGGTAACTCTTTAATTTTAAATTGTGTTCTCATTCCGTCCCCTAATGAATGCACACAGTCATTAAGTAGCTCAAATGGAAAATAAAGATGCAGATTTACTTCATTTGGGCTCAGTTCTCTTGGCCCCAGTCCTGGGTAGAGGAAACAAATTCTATTACCTAAACCACAGAAGCTGAAATCCTCTAGACAAAGAAGACAAGACTCCAGTGATTGACTTGGTCTCTGCATCGTCTGGCTTAACTGAGTATAAAAGTATTAATATGCCAGAACTTATTCACAAAAGGAAATAATTTAGCTCATCATTACAAGAAAGAACCCATGTTTCAAACAGCAATAATTTTGTAATAAATCAGAAGTCCCCTAACAGACTCTATTAAACCCTACTTGAATCTCTGTTAATGGGGAAGATTTCCTAGTGACCTAGCTCAACACTGATGGCTGCATGCTGACTTGCTTTACAGCTATACATATATATACATAAATAAGTAGGTGGCTGCCTCCTTGGTGGGAGCCCAAAGACCCAGGGGAAGGCATTTTTACCTCCGGATATCTTTCCCAGCTCTGTCACGCTGTTTACAATGATCATAGTCATCATTTTTTTTCTTCTCATTCTTCCCAATTCCTCTCCTCCTAGTCTCTCTTGAACTTATTCCTATCCACTACTCCATGGAAACTGCTCATCAAAGTCACCAATGACCTCCGTTTTGCTAAATCCAATAGTCAAGTCTCAGTCCCCATCTTACATGACCCTCAGCTCTATTGACTGCACTTAATCACTCCCTCTTCCTTAACACACATTCTTCATTTAGCTTCAAGGACATCACCTTCTTTTGGTTTTTCCTCCAACCTCCTTGGTCTCAGGCTTCCTTGCTGCCTCTCTCCATGATCTTCATGTTCATAGTGTCCATGGTCTCAGTTCTTAGTCCTCTTCTCGTCTCTATAACTTAAACCCTTGATGATCATTCAATCTCATGGTTTTAAATAACATCCTTATCCTCATGGCTGTTCAGTTTTATCTGCTGAACTCCAAACTTAAATCTACCCAAGTTCTTTCTCAACATCTCCACTTGGATGTGAAACAGACATCACAAACTCAGCATATCAAAAGTGGAACTCCCTATCTTCCCTGAAAAGCTGCAACTCGATCCATCCAGTGCTCATATCAAAAATCTTGAAGTCACCCTTGACTTTTCTCTTTCTTTCACAATTCACATCTAATCAGTCAAGAAATTTTATTGATGGTACCCACAAAGTATATCCAGAAAGCAATCTCTTCTTGCCATTTCCACTGCTCCCATCCTAATCCATCTGAGCCACCACCATCTCTTGGCTAGATTACTATAATATGCTCCCAGTTGGTCTTCCCGCTTGCAGCCTTGTCAGGCCTCAGCACCACAGCTCAAGTAAGTCCTTTTAAAAAGTGATCAGTGAATATACAATAGCCAAGACATGGAAGCAACCTAAATGTCCATCAACAGAGGACTAGATAAAGAGGCTGTGGTATATTCATATAATAGACTACTCCTCAGTCAATAAAAAAGGATAAAATAATGCCATTTGCAGCAGCTGAATGGATCTGGGGATCGTCATTCCAAGTGAAGTGAGCCAGAAAGAGAAAGAAAAATACCCTTATAACTGAAAAAATGAGAAGTGGTGGCTGCATTAAAAAAAAAAAATGTTGGAGACTGCTCAAGTAGGCCAATATTACCAATAAATCTGATTTAGTTTGATATCTAGAGGAAATACAAATGATCACTAGACTTTTATAGGAAGAGAGAAGGATAAGGGGTAGTAGGAAACACAGGCAAGGGGCTGGGATGGAAGCTCTGTGTTACTAGAGGTTAACATCAGGGCCCCGGAAGAGAGCGAGGGGCATGGCTGGAAGGAACAGACCGCCTCATGGAGCAGCCATTCTGAGACATGTCTGATTTTTGCTTCCGCTGGACTCCAGTACTAATTTACCAAAGGTTTTATTTATTTCCCTCATGCTGCTGGCAACTAGAATAGCCTGGAGGAAGCCGCCCTAAGAATTCTTGGAACACTCTCTCAACAAGAAATGCCCAGGTAGAAATGTGGCAAATGATCTTCCTACTTTTTCCCTGCCTTCCTGAAGATTCCAGGCCACTTCCACAATGCTCCCTATACCATTAACAACCATTAGGATCAAGCAGAAGGAGGCTGAGCTTTTGTTTCGTTAAGTACTGAGCTCTCATGCATAATTAATCCTCACAGCCTCTATTTCTTACTAGCACTGAGTTGCTTAACCTTGATCAAAAAGAAATCAACATGGAAAGTGCCAAATCAAAGTACTGGGCACAAAGTAGGCATTCAGCACCATAGCTCCTGCGTCCTACCTCTCTTGTTTTCCTCCAGTTCCCCCCACACCCCCGCTCCCCGCCCCCTGCCCCCCACAACCTCCTTTGAGATGACTATTTTCCATATTTGTCTCTTTCATGGCATATCGGTATTTCTTCTTATTTGGCCCCAGATGTCACATGGCTTGGATTACTCCAGGCTGAATCATTTTATTTCCTGTCCATGTTCCTAACCTTTCCAGCTCCTTTTGTATCATTTCTCAGTCATTCCTGCTGTTTACAATACCTCTCAATTTAAAACCATCTGCAAATCTCATTAACAAACCACTGACTCCCTCCTCCATGATTGCAGGGCATGTTGGATAATATAAGACCTGACACCAATTCTCTTCCTTCCTTTTGAGGCCCCACAGCTCTGGGGTACTTTAGCTTATCGCCGATTTTAAATATTATATAGTTATTACGTGTTTACTCCTAGTCTAGGCAAATCTAATATGTGAAAATTAGGATTAATCATTTTAAAATTAAGTTATTATTCACTTTACAAAAACTTTAATTATTAATTCCTTTAACTATTCACCTTAGTGTACTTTAGTGTGCTTAAAATATGTACGCCTTAGCTTACCAAAAAAAATATCACTCAACTTGTCAAGGCTAATTACAGCCTAAATATGGGTATTTAATGTCCTTTAGCCATTTAATCTATAAGAAATTGTTTCTTGTAGAGCTTTGAGAAGAGAACTTAAATTCTTTCATTTTAATAGTAAGCTTCTGAGGAACCCACCAGTTTTCTCACTGCTGATTCACTGGGTCTTGGCTTCAGCTTTTCTCATTCCTTTTCCTGATATACTCAAAATGTTTTCAAACCCCATCTACTCGTCCCATCTCAAAACCTTTCTGAGTTCCTCCTATGTTCCAAGCCTTGTGCTAGGTGCTGGGATACAATAAAGAAAGATGTCTCTACCGTCTGAGAGCTCTTAATCCAGGAAATAATACTCTTACACACCTGCCATGTTCTGGATCCACAATGTGTTATTGAATTTAGACCACATGGAAACCCCAATTTACAGCTGAGAAAACAGGGTTTCAGAGAAGTTAAGTAATTTTCCTTTTATGCAGAATATGAATAGACAACTTACAGAAGAAATATAGATGATTGTAGACAGACGGAAAATATTCAACCTTACTAGTTATCAAAGAAATACATATTAAAGAAATAAATATACTATTTTTTACCTCCCAGATTAGTAACAAGATAAAGAATACTCGAAGTTGGTGGGGTTGCAATAAAACAGGCTCCCCTCCACGGGGCCTCAGAGAACACAAAGTGGAGCAATCTTCCTGAGAAACAACTTAATAATGCGCAACAAGGACCATCACGAGAGGAACCTAATGTCCATCACAAGGGAATGAAATGAACAGTGTTACACCCATACAGTGAAATTCCACACAACCTTTAAAAATCATGTAGAATATGTAATGACCTACAAGATTTTCTGAATATTAAGTGAAAAAGCGTATTACAGAACAGTATATACTATGGGATTATAGCCCATACAGAATTGTGTATGTGTGTGTATAGAAAATAAAAGACCAAAAGATTAGATACCAACAGGTTAACAGAAGTTATTCATGAGGTGGGATGGGGCTCTTTCTGTTGATAGCTTCTAAATTTTAATAATTTTTTTCCAAAAATCAAATACATAAAAAAGATTTGCCTAGACTAGGAGTAAACACGTAATAACAATGTAATCATATTTAAAATTGGTAATAAGCTAAAGTACCCCAGAGCTGTGGGGCCTCAAAAGGAAGGAAGAGAATTGGTGTCAGGTTCACTTACTCCACTGCATTGCAATAAATAGTAACGCAGACTAAGCCTCAAGCAGCTTGCTTAAAATCATCAGTTTGGTGTGCTGTCTTCAGACAGGCTTTCTAACTCTAAAATCCATTCTCTTTCTCTATTCATCCCCACAGCCCCAATCCCATCATATTTAGAGTTCCTTTCTCTTTGGTCCTTTCTCCTCTTAATTTCTTCATCTACTCCATCCCTTCCCACCTTCTTCTAAACCATTTTAGCAGCAGTCACCCTGTGAATTGGATGTTACATGTAATACAAAATGTAAACTATGTCCATTAGATGAAAAAGGCAATCTCCCCCTTTATGGGGAAACCTGGGACAACACATATCAGGAGAGGCATGATCTGACAGCCTTCAGATAAGTCCGTTTGCTTTGTGCGTTTAAAATAAAACTGAAATCTGTTTGGTCTTAACTGTGATATCTGGGAAGCATCATGCTTCCTACTACACTAAAAGATTTCTTAACTTTTTCAAAATGTGAATTCTTGAAAAGACCACCTGCCCCAAACTAGGATCTGAGAAACCAATCCCTAATTTTACTTATAAACGTCAAAATGTCCTTATTTTCACTCGCTTACTCAAAAAGTAGGATAAATATAAGAGCCTCCCTCTTTTGGAAAAATACAACTTTTGGAGCCTCCAGTTGGCTGTGTTAGAAATTAGAACCGCCTTTGATGATGCACAGCCATCTTCATTTCTTAACCACAGATGCCTCGAGCATTCCAGGAGGCTGATGAAGGTACCTGGAGAAATGCACCATGGCTTCTCATCCTTTCTCCTGTCAGATCGAGAAGGGATGAGCATCCCTTTGCGTTACAACTAGGAACTTAATTACAAGATGACCTTGAGTAAGACAAATCCTTACACTGTCCGCCACCGTTTCCCTCTTGTTCTCATATACACTCATCTCAAACATACGGGCAGCACTCAGTGATCTTAGTGGTTCTCCTACATCTCAGTCTTTCTCCTATGGAGATTCACTTCAGAAAAGATCCCCAAACGGTAGAACTTAAATGTCTTCCTAACAGTAGCTGCTATTTGTGGCAAAGGGGAAACAGAGCACTGTTCATGCTGTAGCCTACTGTGCACTGAGGATCTCCTACTCAGCAGTCATCCAGGAGCGCCCCCAACAGCCCCAGACCCAAGTCAAGCCTCGGAGCTGAGCAATTAAGAACCAAAATTTCCAGAGATCTTTGTTGAAAGGTTCTCAGCTTTGTGACTCCAACAGTTGTCTTCCCTCAAAAAAATTCTATTATCCCACCTCTACCAATTCACCTTTCCTGCTCTCTTGCAGAAAGCAGGTGATCAATCCACCCAGAGAAACTTTATCTGAATCCAAAGTTCGTATGCAGTTAAGGTTTGTGTTCTTTGGGGATAGAAGTATCAATGAAGATGTAGCTGGCTCCTCATGTGAGAGAAATACATGTGGAAGGTTGAGGCATTTTACCATATGTAAATTATACCTCAGTGTAAAAAATAAACTCTACTAACAAAGATTCATCCCCTCAGGGAACCTGCCCTTACTTGACTAACAGCTCTAACAGGAGTCTATATACCCCTAAATCCTACTCCATTAAAAAAAAGAAAGGAAGCAAAAAAATATGAATATCTCCCCTCCAACTGGAATTGCATTATTTTTCTCAGTGTATGACGTCACGCAATTACATGGAACGTCACTGGACTGTCTAGGTGAGCAAAAGCGAAAATTTTAAAGAAACTTGTAGGGCCAGAGGGATGAGATAACTGTAGCTCTGAGAAGTTGTGTGAGCTGTCTGAGGTCATACGCATACCATGGCCTAGGGAGCAGGTCTGTAACCTCCTTGAGTACAGAGTGGAAAGAGTACACATGATCTCCATGCATCACAGAAAGGACATTTTATTTTTTTTATTGAGGTGTAATCAGTTTATACTGTTGTGTCAATTTCTGGTGTACAGCACAATGCTTCAGCCATACTTGAATATACGTATATTCATTTTCATATTCTTTTTCAATGTAAGCTACTACAAGATACTGAATATATTTCCCTGTGCTATACAGTATAAACTTGTTTATCTATTTTATATATACCAGTCCGCATCTGCAAATCTGGAACTCCCAGTTTATCCCTTCCCACTCCATTCCCCCCTGGTAACCACAAGTCTATATTCTGTCTGTGAGTCTTTTTCTGTTTTATATATAAGTTCATTTGGCTTTTTTTTAAGATTCCACATATGAGTGATATCATATGGTATTTTTCTTTCTCTCTCTGGCTTACTTCACTTAGAATGACATTCTCCAGGGCCATCTATGTTGCTGCAAATGGCATTATTTTATCATTTTTTATAGCTGAGTAGTATTCCATTGTATAAATATACCACCTCTTCTTTATCCAGTCATCTGTTGATGGGCATTTAGGTTGTTTCCATGTCTTGGCTATTGTAAATAGTGCTGCTATGAATATTAGGGTACAGGTGTCTTTTTGAATTAAGGTTCCCTTTGGATATATGCCCAGGAGTGGGATTGCTGGATCATATGGTAAGTCTATTTTTAGTCTTTTGAGGTATCTCCATACTGTTTTCCACAATGGCTGCACCAAACTGCATTCCCACCAGCGGTGTAGGAGGGTTCCCTTTTCTCCACAACCTTTCCAGCATTTTATCATTTGTGGACTTTTGAATGATGGCCATTCTGACGGGTGTGAGGTGATACCTCATTGTAGTTTTGATTTGCATTTCTCTGATAATTAGTGATATTGAGCATTTTTTCATTTGCCTATTGGTCATTCATATGTCTTCATTGGAGAATTGCTTGTTTAGGTCTTCTGCCCACTTTTGGATTGGGTTGTTTGTTTTATTAAGTCATTATGAGCTGTTTATATATTATGGAAATCAAACCCTTGTCAGTCTCATCTTTTGCAAATATTCTTTCCCATTCTGTAAGTTGTCGTTTTGCTTATGGTTTGCTTTGCTCTGCAAAGCTTTTAAGTTTAATTAGGTCCCATTTGTTTATTTTTGCTTTTATTTCTATTGCTTCGGTAGACTGCTCTAGGAGAACATTGCTAAGATGTACGTGAGATAATGTTTTGCCTATGTTTTCTTTTTTTGTTTGTTTGTTTGTTCAATTTAACTGGTTGTCCAACTTTTTTTAAACTTTTTTTTATTGAGTTATAGTCATTTTACAATGTTGTGTCAAATTCCAGTGCAGAGCACAATTTTTCAGTTATACATGAACATACATATATTGTCACTTTTTTTTTTTCACTGTGAGCTACCACAAGATCTTGTATATATTTCCCTGTGCTATACCATATAATCTTGTTTATCTATTCTACATATGCCAGTCAGTATCTACTAATTTTGAAACTCCCGGTCTATCCCTTCCCACCCCCCGCCCCTTGGCAACCACGAGTTTGTATTCTATGTTTATGAGTCTATTTCTGTTTTGTATTTATGTTTTTTGTTTTTTGGTTTTTTTTCGATTCCACATATGAGCAATCTCATAGGGTATTTTTCTTTCTCTTTCTGGTTTACTTCACTTAGAATGACATTCTCCAGGAACATCCATGTTGCTGCAAATGACGTTATGTTGATGGTTTTTATGGCTGAATAGTATTCCATTGTATAAATATACCACCTCTTCTTTATCCAGTCATCTCTTGATGGACATTAAGGCTGCTTCCATGTCTTGGCTATTGTAAATAATGCTGCTATGAACATTGGGGTGCAAGTGTCTTTTTGAAGTTGGGTTCCTTCTGGATATATGCCCAGGAGCGGGATTACTGGGTCAATGGTAAGTCTATTCCTAGTTTTTTGAGGAATCTCCATACTGTTTTCCACAGTGGCTGCACTAACCAGCATTCCCACCAGCAGTGTGGGAGGGTACCCTTTTCTCCACAGCCTTTCCAGCATTTGTCATTTGTGGACTTTTTTATGATGGCCATTCTGACAGGTGTGAGGTGATACCTCATTGTAGTTTTGATTTGCATTTCTCTGATAATTAGTGATATTGAGCATTTTTTCATGTGCCTATTGATCATTTGTATTTTTTCCTTGGAGAATTGCTTGTTTAGGTCTTCTGCCCATTTTTGGATTGGGTTGTGTTTTTTTCTTAAGTCATATGAGCTGCTTATATATCCTGGAGATAATCCTTTGTCAGTTTTGTTTGCAAAAATTTTCTCCCATTCCGTAGGTTGTCATTTTGTTTTACTTATGGTTTCCTTTGCTGTGCAGAAGCTTGCAAGTTTAATTAGGTCCCATTTGTTTATTTTTGCTTTTATTTCTATTGCTTCGGTAGACTGCTCTAGGAGAACATTGCTAAGATGTATGTGAGACAATGTTTTGCCTATGTTTTCTTCTAGGAGATTTATTGTGTCTTGTCTTATGTTTAAGTCTTTAAGCCATTTTGAGTTTATTTTTGTGTATGGTTTGAGGGAATATTCTAACTTCATTGATTTACATGCAGCTGTCCAGTTTTCCTAATACCATTTGCTGAAGAGACTGTCTTTATTCCACTGTATGTTTTTGCTTCCTTTGGCAAGGATTAATTGACCAAAAGTTTGTGGGTTCATTTCTGGGCTCTCTGTTCTGTTCCATTGATCCATACATCTGTTTTTGTACCAATACCATGCTGTTTGGATTACTGTAGCGTTGTAGTATTGTCTGAAGTCTAGGAGGGTTATTCCTCCAGCCTCATTCTTTTTCTTCAGTGATGCTTTGGCAATTCTTGGTCTTTTGTGATTCCATATAAATTTTAATGTGATTTGTTCTAGTTCTGTGAAAAATGTCCTGGGTAATCTGATAGGGATGGCATTAAATCTGAAGATTGCCTTGGGCAGTATGGACATTTTAACAATATTGGCCCTTCCAATCCAGGAGCATGTGGTATCTTTCCAAAGAATGGATATTTTAAAAAGAACAACCCTCTACCTAGCCTAGTCCTAGTACAGAACTATTTTCAACCACCCAAAAATTCTCCCCAATGGAATATTCACCTCCGGAAATAAATAACATTAAACCAGGAGTTAATAAACATTCAAGCAATTTGAGATTTTATTGTGAAAAATAGCAATTTCAACATTGTATCCAGTTTCTCATTTATGAGAATAAATTCTTTACAACAATGATCATCATCACCACTTCTGGGTATTTATACATAGTCTCTCAGTAAAATATATTCGCACTAGGCAAGGCTAGAATATTGAAATTGTGATCAACATTGCTTATTTTAAGACTGTTTACTTTATAACAGAACTATAGTATTTGTACACTAGAACAGATGTTTGAAATGTTTATCATTCAAAGATGAGCTTGATGGAACAAAACCAGTATGAGTATACATATATTTCCTATTGTCCTCTTTGCTATCAGTCTTCCAGAAAGCTAAAGTTACATTACAGACACCTCAGATTTCCACTTCAGGAATGAACAGAAAAAATGGAAAGGCATTATTTCTCAGTTTACAAAATAAAACATCAAGTCAGAAGAAGAATAAAGCTCATCTTTATGCAATTAACATAAAAGCTTGAGTACACCCGTCCTTCTCCAAGAAATAAAGATGCCAGCACTGCAGGAGAGGCAGCCAACAGTCTCAAGAACAAATGGACGGCATAGCCTTCTCTATACTGCATGACTCGCTCAGGACTGATGCAAACTCCAGCAAGTCTTTTTTTCCTGCCTTCAAGGATCTGCAATATGTAAACTCAATGATTAAAAGGCATTTCTCCGAATTTGCATGAGGAAATCTAAAGGATCAGAACAAAGATCCAACTGCTTTTCACATGGCGAGATGTTCACCATTACACCACAACTCAAACCCAAAGGCAAGCTTTCTATCAAATACACATTCAAAGCATGCATTTCCAAATATGCAACAGTATACATTGCAGAAAACAAAGAGCATCCTTACACTTGATTTGTGAACTGGTTTCATACTTTGAAATGAAATCAGACATATTTAGTCTTCTAAAATTTGGAGGTCTAGTGAGGTTTAAGTTTTTTAGGATATAAAAACAGCTGAGAGTTTAATAAAAAAAACTCTAAACCCTCATCTTAGAAAATGCACACATAAACATACAATCCTCATTTAGGCCATATCTTCAGTAACAGATCTTGAAAATATTAAATTTCCTTTGCTTTTGTCACCAAAGCAACTGTAACTTTCTATGACACTGTGTGTATATAATGACCAGCTTGTATGTGACGTTAGTGCTACAAATACCATTGCCTTTTGTCACTTTTATTTTTTTAAATATTTTCCCATTTTATTCATATATAATTGATATGTAACATTGTAATAGTTTAAGTTATACAACATAATTATTCAATATATGTGTCTATAGCAAAATGATTGCCATAATGCTTACTTAATATCCATCACTTCACATAATTACAAGTTTCAAAAAATACAACAGTTTTCTATATAAAAACACAGAACTGTTTTTTAAAAACTCTCCTTTGTTGGCTACAATATTTGATTCTTAATTTGAACTGGAGACACCTTCCTACTGTGCTCTTCTTATGATTTTCTTATTTTAAAAAAGGAAAAAGCACAGGTAATGGAAGAAAAACTCTTTTGCCATTTTTGGTTCTGTGGACATTACCCTATTACCAATAACAGCATGAGAGCCAATAAAATGTCACAAAGAATACAAAGTGAATGCAGCTATGAACTATATATTTAACACAGTGTTATCTACGACCTTGTGCAGTGAAGGTTGCAAAACCATATGTATCCCTAGAGTTTTGTCGGATATAATATTTATAGGGAACTGTGATTAGTTTGATGAGTGAATTTTCTTTTTTTTAACTTTTTTTTAATTGAGTTATAGTCATTTCACAATGTTGTATCAAATTCCATTGTGAAGCACAATTTTTCAGTTATACATGAAATCTTTTTGTCACTTTTAAAGTATAACCAAAAACAGTTTGGAAAATTGTTCTAGAATTCCAAGTTGGTTCCCTCTGTTTGATAGATGCCTAAGAAGTGGTTAGTTCTCTGAAACCAGCGGTCCACACCTCTGTACAGCTCTTCCAAGCCACCTGGGATTCTAGGGAAAGAGGCTGGACTGACCAACATGTGACCTCATGTGCCTAAACAAGCAACTTAATTAAACCTCAGTGACTCCTCCATCAACTCCATGGTCTAAGGGATTCCTAACCTGTCTCTTCCCATTTTATCACCACTCACTAGAGGGGCAGCCAACAACAGGAAACCTTTGCAATGAGCACAAACAAGCAAAAACACTCTAGGGCAGCATTTCCCTAAGTGTATTTCCCAGGACAAAAATCTCACATGACACCTACTTAAAAAAAAAATCCACATAAAAATAAATTAGGGAAATGGCATATAAAATACAGGCCCTTCTTAGAGTTTGAAACCACACCACAGCATATCCAAGGTCCTGAAAAGCCCACAGTAACTTAACTTTGTCCAACCCAGCATTTCCCAAACTTACCTGACCACATAACCCTCTACATAATAATACAAAATATATTTTGCCAAGATATATCTTGAACTGCTTCTCCAAGAAACGAAAAGATAATTTTAAAAAATCTTACAATATAATTTCAAATTAATAATGAGCATACAAAAAGACTTACTTTCCTGTATTTTTTTTTCTATAGAAGCTACTTTGTTTTGCTCTGAATAGTCTTCTATTGTAACACTCACCCTCTATTTACAAACATCCAACTCAAAGTTACCCTTTCTTACATCATTGCTCAAAAATGTTAATTCTCATCAGTAATCACTGGACTCCTCATCTGCAACAAACAATTTTTGTATGCTTTTTTATTCTGAGAGTACCTCTCCACCTCAATCACAAGAATTTTAAGCCTAGGGCAGGTAACTCAGGTTTCTAACAAATATTATTTCCCAAGAAGAGTTTGGGGCTAAATTATTTTGCAAATCCTTTAAAAACAAAAAACTCCATCTTTATATCTCTGTGAAAATCAACATTTTGAAGATCTCATGAAATTTCAATAAAACCTTTGAGGCTAGGATTACTGATCTTTGATTCATGTAACTAGCAAATTTCCTAACAATCTGTTTAAGAAATACAAAAACAGTGAAAAGTAGATGTAAATTCCACAGAGCTGAATAAGAAAAAAGGCAAAAGATAATTACTAATGCGAACAACATACACAAAAGACCACCATCACAACCCAAAATACACTATGTGGCTCTGCTCAGGACTTTAATTATATAAACAACCAAGACAAAGTCAATCACTGAATCCCTATGAGCTTAAAATAAAAAGCATGCAGACATGCCTAGCCTTCTTCATTAAAGCGTGGTCCTAGAGTGCATTTCGTGCGCTATGTAGTTGGAGAACACGTGCACAGCAAAGAGGGACTGCCACACAGAGACACAGAAGGGCTCTTCTCAAAACATTTATCCTCAAAAGTAAACCCAGGTACCGCAGGAAGAAAAAGACGTAATTACAAATATAAAATCATAGAATTTTTTTATATCCTAGGGTAAAGGGGTTCTTGGTTCTAGCTTGTTTTTTCTTTGCTGACAAGGCAAAATAGATCTTTACATAATCATTTGTTACAAACCTGAGTTTCTTTTTCCTTTAAACTCAAAAATGAAATAAATTATATTTAAGTTATATTATGTATTTATTCATCTGGAACTGAATACTATATTTGAAGCATTAAATTTTAAATCATAACTTATGTAGATAGTGATAAATTTACTCTAATGAATTTATTTTTAAAACCCTTTTATTTTGAAATAATTACAGACTCACAAGAAGTTCCAAAAATAGTACAGAGTGGTCCTATGTAACCATCATTCAGCTTCTTATCTTTACATTTAAGCATTTATATTCTGGTTTGAGAGAGAGAAAATTTTTGACAGTTTATGAAAAACTGTCAAAAAATCTGATAGACCTCGTAAATGTCTATTCCTGGAAGAGGCTCTAAGAAAACATACTACCAACTTTACCACTTTTTTCACAAGATGCTGCCTCTAAAACTTGGTTTTCTCAGATACTATCACTGTTAACCAATTTCTGCCTCTTTCGATGTCTAGTTTTCCATCTTGCAGGCTTCTGAAAATTGTAACTTAGCACTCTGAAATAAGCTTCCCTGTTCTTTCATGTTAATATATCAAGCAATATTAAATGAACAGAAGTTACAAATGGAAATCAAAATGCTTTGGATTTAATGTGGAATCACCAATCCTCTAGCACTCAAAAAATAATACAAATATACCTAGGTTGAAATTTGATTCATTTGTTAATGCCAACCTTTTAGAGGAAAAAAAAAACAGTGTGTAGGAATGACTATCCTCAATATTCTTTATAGTTTCTTTGGTATTACGAGAATGGTCAGGCTTATGGATGACCGATGAGTTTGTGGATGGAAGATCTTTACTTTATCTGACCTATTTTCTAATCCTATAATGCCAAGAAATACAAACACAAACATAGTCCCTTTTATCATATTATTCTCCACCATCACGTCCAAAAGAAAGTTGCTCACAGTCTTTAAAGACTGTGGACCATTTATCTCAGCAAATTATCCATAGCAGATCCTGACAGGTTGATCACAAGCTCTCTGCCCTATCTAGAAAGCTGTTTCTTTCCAAGAGCTTCCTATATGTGTGGCTGGTCCCTGGAGTGGTGTGTGCGATGATAGCTTCTGGGCATCTCGTTGGCTTATACCAAGGTCAACTAAGTAACCCAACATATCAGGTCTTACTTATCTAAATCATATTTTGCATCTTAGGAAAGGTAGTCTGGAAGCATCATGGCCCATACAGTATACATCTAAAGGCAGTTCAAAGCAGGAATGACCAAAAGGAAATAAATCATACTTACAGTTGTCTTCTCTACTAAAAAAATGACAAATACTTGTTATCCTAAAATGGCATCTTTTGATTAAACTTCCAACACAGCAAACATGACAGTATGCTTAACTGGCTGCATCTTTGTGTCACAAGAACACAATCTCCCACATTCTTATAAAAATGTAAAAACAGTTTTCTTACTCATGGGTATTAGTAGTTTTGCGGACAGAAAAATTTACATAACCCAGTATAATCTTTTGACTTTGCCCATGGAGAAACTCGGAGTTAAATTTACCACTTGATTTTAGAACCTGCTAGGTCTATTATAGTTCTCTCTCCAACACATTTTTTATTTTTTCAAAAAATAATTTTAGTCATCCTGTTTTACACGTGTTTGACAATCATAAGCCACTTCAAATGCTTTTTGGAAGTTTTAATAGAAATCATAATTGAAAACAACTAACCCTGACTAAAGCATAAACAGATGTCTGATTAACGTGCTAACCACCCTTCTCCAAGATACATCAATTCCAAGAGGACAATAAAGTCCTGCGGTCATAATTTCCAACATAGAATATTCATACAGATTTCCAATTGCTGGGATCCAATAGAAGTCTAACACGTAACACACACCCTTTCCCACCTGTTGCAGAAGTAATGTGAAACTCATGAGTTACTTTCCCTCAATGCATCCAAACAGATGAACAAGATTTTGAACACTACCACGTTTCACATTTAATTAAAACCTTCAAGAAAAAATATTTACAGTGACTTAAAGACTCTTGTATAAATAGCTACCTAGATACGGAACAAATTGAGAGATACAGGTCAAAGCTGAGCTCAACTTAGCTCAAATTAGACAAATCTCTTGACTACAAAGCTGTTTTCTTAACCTGGGGGTTTCTGCAGGATGTGATAAGATTTGCTGAGCACCATAGTTGTCTTTTAAGACACTAATCAAAAACATGGTCCTGTATTTAAAAAAACCCAGAAGTGGTTTTAGGACAACAGCAGCACCTCAGCCACTAAAATAAGTAAGATTCTATTATAAGTAAAAATTACCTGCACAGCAAATCCTTTAACCATTCAGCAACCAATACATAGAAAATGTTCTTAAAAATCAACTGCTATTTCCAATTATTCCATTGGATCCTTCCACTGTAGTTAAATTATATGGAAAATAATTAGTTGTCATAAAGCTTTTGACCACATGATATGTTTCTTATGAAAGAACACTGGTCTGACCCAAGCACGGTGAACTCGGACCAGGCGCACAGTAGGTACATCTATTACTCTGTCGGTGGGCCCCTCCTGCGAGGTATCTAACACCTGGGCAAGTTTCAGTGAGACTTTACAGCCTGGCATAGTGACAATGACCAACACATTCAGCTCTCCTGAAATCAGTCCAAGAAAGAGATGACTAGAGTTAAAGATGTACTACGAATACACAGGTGTAAAGCTCCAATAAATTAAAAGAGCCCTTGCTCACCTATATTGAACTCATCAGCAAATACTGCTATATTGAAGTGCATATAGTCAGACAAATAGTGTATGTAACCACCTTTAATATTTATATATTTCCCCAAAAGATTAGACTTATGAGAGCGTAATTTAAAAACACATTCCTTGTTGCTTTTTAAAGTTAAATACAGGCTTTTCTATTGAAGTAAATAGAATATTAGAATAATATACTTTTCCTAATGTCTAAAATAGGCATCAGATTTCTAACCAGAAGAAAAAGGCCTCAGCCCAAGAGCCACAGATTAGATATTCAAACTGGGCTAAGGAAACTAAATTAATAAATTAACTTGAATAAATTAAGAGTGCACATTCAGAACAGAAGTGGAGCTTTTGGCCAGCAAATGTGAACCAAAGACAAAAATCTGCCGAGGTTAAGGCAGATTTTTTATATACAGTACAATGTGTTTTCTTTTTTCCCCAAGTTCATTTAACATTCACGTTGATGTTAGTTAAAGTGCATTGCCAAGCTAAAACACAAGCTTCCTAGCTAAAAAGAAATTGCTGTCATAGAAAGTTCCTTTTGTTTTAGAGTCTTCCTTATACCCATTTATGACATTTTCTTGTTTGCCCTCGCACACTTAGTGAGATTACTGCAACAATTATACAACTTTGGATACAAAGCATGATGACTGTCAGGGTGACAGTCGTAAGGAATTACTTTCTTCATCTGCTGGAGTCAGTTTAAGTGTTGGCAGTTTCCGAGGAGGAAGCTGAGGGCTTTGGCGAAGATTGTCATCCATCTGTGGAAAATACAAAAGGTACATCTGACTAATGGCTGTGGCTCCACTTACATGGACTGTGGCCTCCCCATCCAGACTACAGTCTTGACGAGTGCAGAACCTTACATTCCCAGGACTGCTAGAGAGACCTTTTTCTTGCAAATAATCTCTTAAAAATTCTAAACGTCATATCTAAATACTAGCTGACTCACTATATGTATAAAGGCAGTATGGCTCATTCTTGATGCCTTCACAAAATTATAGTAATTCCACAAAGTGAACAGTCTACTGAACTCAGCCATAGCACAACCTGGTTTAAGAGATCTTCTAATAGAAATATAAAAGCAAAATTTCTGTTACACTAAGCTCCACGGTTTACATAGTATGTTCATGTACAATACCTCACTTGATCTTCCCAACACAATTATAAAGGAAAAAAAGGCACAATCATTCTCCATTTTACAGATTAGAAAAATGAAGCTCAGAAAGGTTACCAAATTTGCATTAGGTTGCAAAGCTACTATCAGAGCTGAAATCTGAACCTGGGTCTTCTAACAGTATTGTTCTTTCCTCATTGCCTCAATAAAAATGACCTAACTCCACTCCAAAAGATCACCTCTTTTAGGCTTCCAAGGGAAGCTAGAAAAAGACAGAAAGGAAGACAAATTATTAGACCTAGGCACTGCAAACATTGGGTCAGTTCTAAGTCTGCTCCAGAGAAACAAAGTAATAAGGAGCATACTGAGAAAGTACCCAAGAGTTTCAGACTTACCCTAAGGAGGGCACTAGCATCCCTGGACATGCTAGAAGAGGGGTTATTTAGAACTGAGTCAGACCTTAGAAAACTACCTTTAACCAGCGTACCGCACATCTTGAGTGCAAGATTCAGGTCCTGGGGTTCAGCTGCCTCATAAAAGACTTGAAAGCAGCTGCCATCAATGACCACAAACCAGCAAGATATACACAGGTGCTTTAAAAAAAAAAAAAAAAACAAACCAGCAAGATAGAGAATCTTATCAGCCACTTGATAGGCAGGCTTTTTGAGAGTTCTGAATACATGCAGAGCAAAACTCTCCCTTATCTTCTCAAGATGCTTTCATAAAGCAGAGAGGAAATATTTCAGCAGAGGTACAGGGGATTTATAGGAAAGGAAAGAGAATAAAAAATTAACTCTTAATTTTCCAATAGGAAAAAAGTATTCCCAGTGAACTATTTGAATCAATTGTGTTAGATGGCTTTTTTCCTTGCAAAAACTAAGTTCCTCAAACATAACTCTTTCTTTCTTTAAAGTTTAGTTTTTCTGTCCAAATGGTGAACAGTGGTAGCCAATAGAATTTGTTGTTCTAATATGCTGTAGCAAACAGTGAAGTGTACTGAAGATCAGAAAGGAGGTGGGATGGGAGGGGGCAGTGGCAGACAGAGGTCAGGAAACTTCCGGTAATTGTTGATGGCAAGATGGAAGAGTGCAAAGTGCTAATGGGGACTCTTGGTTTCACTTTCTGCATATGTAGGGATTTCATGGTTCCCTTCACTTGTCTGTAATGAATCTGCCACAGATAGAAATAGAAACTACACTGGATAGCCTTCAACTAGCAGAGAAGTGTCTAAAACAGTCTGAGAAATCTTTCCATTCTCCACACTTAACTTTCAATGTATTTCCTCTCATGAGATTTCCTGAGTTAGGCTAAGAATTAAGACAAGCTTGGCTTTCATTCAATTTACTCAAACTTTAATAAGAGATATGTGAAATACCATACAAAGAAACAGAATGGTCATTCCAGAGAGTGGCAGTTATAAACCAGGCTATTAGTAGTAAATACGTAATTTTATTCATGAGTTAAATGGCTAACTGCAAAACCCATGCTGGAATCCAATTTCCAGGGTCCAAATTCCCCCTCCAGCTCTTGCCAGCGGAATGACCTCAGGCAGGAGATACTGTAAGCTACTCTTGAAGCTTCAGGCTCTCATCTGTAAAATGGGGATAACAGTACCTGCACAACACCTCACCTGTTGCGAGGATTAAATGAGATAACTCACATAAATCAGTCCTCAAGAACTGCTAATCAGTGTTATCAGGCCGCATCGTATAAAGAAAAAAAAGTAAGTTTATTAGACACTTGGGGAAAAAATGCATAACTGTCGTATTTTTCCAATTAGAATCACCCTTGAAATTTCATCGTTGGCTCTCTCTCTTACCCAGTTCCTCAAAATCTCTCACACCAAATGCATACTCCCAAGGTGGAAAAATATCCACACTGGGGGAAAAAACTGTAGACATCATTTAGAACAGAGAGGATAGGAAGGAGACAAATAAAACCATTTATGTAGAAAAAGAAAAAAACCTCACAGTGCTATTAGCAAGAAAGGAGAAGCACAGGCACTTACAATCTCAAGAAATTTTAACCCTCAGAGGCAGAGAGGCAGACAAGCAAGCAAGAAGTGTTTTCTGTTTGTCTCTCTCTCTCTCTTTTTTTTTTTTTTTTTTTTTAAGCCAGGCTTTTGGATCTCCTACCTTGAAAAGTGTGGTAGAAGTAAACACAATACCATTTATCATCAGATTTTCCCCTGAAGCAATCAAGCCATTACTGGCTTCAAAACAGTTACTTTGTACAACTTTAGTAAATATATATTAAATAGCTTCCTGGAAAAAAAAACTTAAAAAAAAACTAAAAGGGTAAAGTTAATGCATAACCCAAATTACAACATTAAATGCAGAAAGGAAGATACTCAACTAATACAAAATAATGATTGAAGTAAACTTGACCTTTTCAATCAAGTTGGACTCCTTATTTACAAGCTGTGTGAGTTTCTGCAGATTTGCATCTACCGTTTCTTGTCCAGCAGGAGAGATGCCTAAGAAGCCAGGACAGAAATCAGAAAGAGGAAATTTTGAAAGCCTTACAAGCTGTTTAGATTGAAAGAATTTTGAGTCTATCCACCCTGCTAAGTGCCCCATCCCCCACCCCACCCCCTAAAAAAGTGACAAACCATTCTAGGTTCAAAGGGAAAGTTAAGAGGGATAGTAATGCTCCAAAATCAAACCTTACGCAAAAGGACTACATGTGTCCTTAGGGAGACCCTGCCAGCCAAGTGTTATGCAGACAGCCAAAGTAATTAGTAAGAGCCCAGCAGTCCTCATTTCCTTCTCAATTCTGAGTTGTACCTTTCCCCACCCATTCAAATGGGTCTTTAGTTACAACTATTTGAACAGCTTTCTAAGGTCCAAACAGCCATCCACCAGGCATCCGAAGCATTTGGAAGAACTTAAAAAAAAGAAAAAAAAATACAGATTCCTGGGATGTATCCCTAAGAGATCCAAATTCAGTATATCTGGTATAGGATCCAAGATTTTCTATTTGTTCTCTAGTCAGGTTTGCTAACCACTGCTCCAAAGTAACGGGGTTGAAAGTTACTCAGTTTCATGACTTCCAAACAACTAACCCTTCCCTTGTTATACACTTCCCAAGTGTATCATATACAAAACACATCACCCACTATAAACAACAAACTGTCCCTAAGCCAACTATCCTTATAACTTCCATTTCTTAAAAGGACAATTTTTGCCAGATCTCCCAATACAAATTCAGTATTACAATCACTAAGCGCAAAGCCCCACACTCCCAGAGTCAGATGCTAAGTGACAGGTGCCCTCTATTTACTATACCTCCAGTCTGATGCAATCAGTTTTCAAGTAGTGGAATCATGGGAGTGTACCTCACCAAAAGCAATCTGCTGCTGATTTCTGTTCACCCAGGAAAATGCTAGAAGCAACATTTAAAGTAATTGCCCATTTGCATTAGGATAAATGCCATCTTTCAGCAGGGACTCAATAAATATGTGTAGCTAACTTTTAGAAGAAAATGACCCACTTCAAAGGGGCAATAGTTAAAGAACAAGAAGCAAGAAATGTATAAAATCCCTAAGAACAGACAAGGCAAATATTTATTTCTCTATTTAAATAAGAACTAACACATGAGAATAAAACTAAAGTTGGAACTTTTTAATGTTCTATAAACCAGCATTTAAAGACAATACACAAACTTCTTTAACAAGTAATGAATTTGGCTTATACATCCTGAGGAGAATATGCAAATATTCTATGCAAACAAAAATTAGCTGAAGAGAAACCAGCCTACCTTCAAGACTAAGCCTAAAATAACTGTTTAGGATGTCATCACAAAAGCGACACAGGTTGGAGAGCTGTTTCAAGTGTTCTTGTAACTGAACTTTAGGAAAGGGTACTTTATAAAGAGGTGCCAGGAAACCAAACACGTAGGCATCCAAGGTTGAAGGCCTAAAAATAAATTAAGGATTTTTTTAAAGCATGTAAGAAAATACTAATTTGGGATTATGTTTAAAATTTTTTTTTCTCAAATACATTTGTCAGTTCTGAAGTATACAATATAGTCTTTTTTTTTAAATTGAAATAGAGTCAGTTACAATGTGTCAATTTCTGGTGTACAGCATAATGTCCCAGTCATGCATATACATACATATATTCGTTTTCATATTCTTTTTCATTAAAGGTTATTGCAAGGTATTGAATATAGTTAAAGGTTTACTACCCATTCCGGCTTATAAAAGTGATACAACTAGGGTTTTACTCGTTAGTAGTTTTTTTTTTTTTTTAATACTCTACCATGTATTTTATTTAGAAGAAAATTAAGTTGTAAATTTAAGGTTCATTTTTATTCACAAGTGTTATACAGAAACTGGAGACAGGGTGGGAATAGCCTTAGATGTTTTAAATTCACATACGCAGCACATTAAATCAATGTTAGATTACCACCAACAGAAAAAGTTTCCTATAGTAAAAGTTCATTAAATATTTTTTTTAAGTGAAAAATTCATTGAGGGGGAGGAAGGAGGGAGGACAAGGGAACTTGCTTTAAATAACTGCTCACTGAATATATGCACACAAAACATCAAATGGTTTTTAAGGGGATGCACTCACGTATCTCCAAAGAAAAACTGAGATGTTCCCAATCTGTTTGACAGAAGATTTAGGCACTCCTTGGCATCTCTGTATATCTAAATAAGGATAAAATTACATCTCAAAACTTGGAAAGATGCTCAAAACTCCTTTTCAGGCAGGCATCTATAGGTACGTTCATCTCCACTCTCTCTCTTGTCCCTCCTCAGGAGGGCCCTTGCTCTGAAGGTGATCTCAACCATACCTGAGCTTCTACTTCTCGGAGGTGGTAGAGCGGGGGCTCTCCTCTGGTCAGGAGAATCCTGTTCAGTGCTCCCTTAGACATTCTTCCAGGTAGGATCAAACTCAAGGGAAAAGGAATTTGTGATGCAAACCATGGCTTTGTCACAGAAAAGTAATTGTCACTCTCAACCCAGAATGTGTGAAGCTGCAAAAAGGAGGAAGAAAAACACTACAAAAATATTCCTTTAAAAGCAAGATTACTCAATCAATGTGAAAGTTTTTCATAAATATCTCTGAATAAAATGACTTCATACAAATTGTCCAGTTAGAATGACTCAAGAATAAATCATGATTTTTTTTTAAATCAAGATTTTTAAACGTGTGAGTTTTGCTGACTGCTCTGAGTGCTCCAAGCAGCCAGAATAAGGAACACAGTAGATTATTCGTGTTGTTTCACTAGTTGGATGTCTAAAAGAATCCAATTACATGAAAGAATCAGGATTAATATGTAAATGAAATTTTCTCTTAAGCCTTTTTCATTATTTTTCTTCTAAACAGACTAAGTATATTTTCAATAGCTCACTAAAATACTATAATATTCACCAATGCTCACCATTGCAGGAAGAAGCTTCTCTTCAAGGAGAGCAATGTAAGCCAGTGTATCTGCCCCTTGTTTTGCTGAGAGCTCATAATCAGCATTATATTTCTATTAAAAAATAGAAAACCCAAAAATCTCCTAAGTCAACAGCATCCCAAAATGGTGAAGCTAAATAAATTAGGATTCCTATTCTTCCTCAAAACTGGCTACCATATTAAAAGGGGAAGAAACACAAATTCAGTGACAAATGCTGCTTAATACAAATAAAATTCTTGGCATTGCATCATGCACACAGTAAGGAGAATACGCGTTAGTTTTAGAGGTTTTTTAAATTAACTATTATTTCAATGACTGTCAATGACCTGGTTTAGTTTAGTGCATGACATGTAATACAAACTTAATACATAGAAGCTATTATTATTTTTGTTAACAATAAGGAGAAAGTTCTAATTAGTTGCATTTCACCATGAAAAGAGAAAGCCTTCAAATTTAGGAAAGTTCTAAATTGTGTTGATACAAGATTTTTTTTAAGTATTGGCAAAACCAGTAATTTTTGCATTTACATAAATCTTTACATGTTTAAACATTTTGGATACATTATATAAATCTTTGAATGTTTAGACATTTTGGATACATTATTTCATGAAACATTTAACTGCAACTATTAGCTTATGCTTTTAAAAAACAAATAGTTGCTAGTAGATGGGAACTCAGATCTCAGACCCAGCACAAAATGTGTAGCAATTATGTGACTAAATTCACAATCATATCAATAAGTGTAATAGTGAAGATGGCTAAATTGAATCTGCTTATATCTAAACTTCAATAAAAGCCAATATTATAAAATATAATAATATAATATATAAATATATAAAATAATATATAATATAAAATATAAACTGACTGTAACTATATGGCTTTCAAATCACAGTACAACTAATGATTTAGAGCACTGACTCTGAAGTCTATTTTTATATCAAACCCCATGTATCTCCAAAAAATAATTCTAAATTTAAAAAAAATTTTTATTAAAAAAAATTCTTTTAGAAAGTAACATGCAGAGATCAAGAAGCTAACTCTTCAAACAGAACCACCCACCTGTTTTCTTAAAAAGTTTAGTATTTTTGCTGGCTGAGAAACAATATTGTCTTCACTTGTCAAAACTGGTACATCTCCTATAATCAAAAAACAGTTTACATACAAGGAAGCATTTCGATTTCCTCTGATGATATTCCAGTATCCTAAAAACTATACCAATCACATTTGGAGGAGGAAAAAATGAGTAAGTCATTTTAGGTTTTTGCCATTTCACAAAAAAACAGTTCTGGAGAGCATTTTCATTTCTCATAATTTCCACTCATTTGGTTGTCCTTTGAAGTATTACTCAGAATGATCAAAACATAAGCAACACACAGCCAAGGTCATATGGTGAGAACTAAAACCCCAAGGCACTCCATGACTACATGCCTCAAAGCTTTAAACGGGGGTGGGGGGTAGGGGTGCATAGAGAGGGCAGAAAGGAGTGTTTAAAAGTTTACACTGTACCTCTTGAACCTCTCCAGGTGTTATCTATGACATTGACTTTCAGGGGTGCACCAGAAAATTTGGCGTAAGCCTGAAAGAGAATTTGCAATAAAACATTTTAGACTGTGAGTACGTATTGCAATTTTCCGAGCAGCTTTACTTCAAAGCCCGGTCCCCCGAAGGCAGAAACGCCTGATTCAGTGACTGCGTCCCTCCCCAACCTCTAGCCGGGGATTGCGCGCCAGCTACGAGGCTTTCGGGGACTTTGCTCCCCCAAAAGGTTCGGGAGATGCAGAGAGGGGAGCGCGCGCCTCCTGCTTCGGGCTTTCACTCCACCGCCCAGACAGCTTTGCAAGGCTGAGAAAACTCTGAGCAAAGCGGAGAAGCCACGATTAACCCGCCAGGCTTTGGCGGGGTCACAGGCTAGGCTGTAACTCGTTGGATGGGAGGGAGCCCAGGGCCGTGCAGCAAGCAGCGCCCCGGCTGGCCTGGGCCCGGGAGCGCCGCGGGGAACCACAGCTAGCCGCCGGGGGCCCGGCCCGCCTCGCGCCTCTGGCCCCTCCCCTTCTTTCCCGCGCCCGGGCCCGCGACGCGGCCTCACCATCACCACCAGGGACTCGCTGTGCACCGACGGGAGCCCCCAGCCGCCTCCCCAGCAACTGAGCTCCAAGGGGGCCGCCATCTTGCCGGCGCCGGCCTTTCCTATCCCGGAAGTACTTTTGCCGCCTAATTTCCGGCACGTGGAATCACGGGGGCGGGGCGAGGGGGAGGGAAGGGTACTTTGGGGATTGGGAGAGAGATGTCAAGGACCCCTGAAGGGGTGAACAACAGCACCCTTACCATCAGCTTGGCCAGGGGTTAAGGTTTCTGGGCCATAAGTCAGACAAACTCATTCCTTAAATATTTACTGGATGCCTAATATGTCCCAAGCCCTTTGAACATTACTACCCTGGGCCTAAACTAATCCATTTGTAAACCAGGCATGACAGTTTATTCACAAGATTGTTGTGTTTAAAATTATGATGCGGAGGTGAAGAACTTGGCATACAGTAGGTTCTTTGTAATTGACTCCTTTCCCTCAAATATTTGGCTTTTTCCTCTTTCCACTCTCAATCGTGTCATCTTTGTGTTCACTTGCTCGACGCTCCTTAAAAGGAACCCTATTCCTGAAGTTTGTCAAGTGAGCTCTACTTTCCTTCAGTCTGGAATAGCTGTTTCCCCTGCCACTGTTCCTTCAAAAAATGAGCTTAACTGTCACCTCCCTGGGACGAGTTTCCAAAGTTAAGAATTTCCGGGTTCCTGCAGCTTCTGTACATACTTGAACTGTAACTTGTATTGAATATAGGCCTTTTGTCTTTCGACGTACTGGAAGTTCTTTGAAGAATGAACAGGACTGGCTTCACAGCTGTGAGACCTCTATAGTCACACAGGGCCCTGTACTTCAAAGAGCCCACACTTGCCTTCATGTTATGGTGCCATTGTCTTGAAATTCTTAATAATGTTTGAACAACAGGCCCTGCACTTTTAATTTAGACTGCACCCTGCAATTCACATCACCAGTCGTGTCTGTGGGCCAAATCGGCATGAACTAAATGTTTCTTGACCATCAAACTGACAATTTCCCAGAAAAACTGAGGAAAAAGAGGAATGCCATGATCCTAACATGCTTACTGGGTCTTGGAATTAGGATTTGGGTGCCAGGTTTTTTTCTAGAGTTATGGTAGTCTTTCTGGGATACCCTCCCAGTTATTAACTTTGTATTCTTTCCTTTCTTCCACCCCACTGAGATGGTTGGGTCCCTTTAAACAACTGAGAACTGGAAAGAAACCTGTACATATTTTCATAAAATTACAATTCAACAAATAATTGCTAAGCACTCCCTTACTGTTTACGTAGCCATCCAATCTGCTCAAATCCTGGTCTCAATCTGCTAAAATCCTTTTTCATGTTTCAAAGGCAAGAGTTCTCAGAAGTGGGAAGGAAAGGTATGTCGAAGGTGAGATTCCATTCACAGTGCTTTAAACTGTGAAATATGTAATATACATACCATTAAAATTAAATGTCAAAATATTTATTGAGTAGCTACTATGTCCAAAACACTGGAAGGCTCTGGGAGAATACAGAGATAAATAAGACATGATTTCTGTCCTCAGGAGTTTGTAGCTTATGAAGGAGACAAAGAATTAAGTATAAGAAATCAGATTACCATGAGTAAAGTTAGAGATAAAAATAAAATAATATGGAAGCACAAAGCAGGAATGATGCATCCTCTGTGGGATTAGTGGAGGCTGTCTGTTCAGTCTTCAGTATAAAGAAGGTAATTCAACTTTCAGACTCAAGTAATTGGACTTCCCTGTTTAGAGGATTAAAGTCTCAAGCCGTAAAGCTCAGAGCCCATACACTACAATCAAACATTTGTAAGAATCATACACAGAGAATGTAGATTACTTGAGTTATGTTTATAAGATGAAGGTGAGGGTGAAAGTGGATGTACATTCTTCGTGGACACACAGTAGAATTACTCAGTTCACCCTCCTCCCTTACTGCTGCTGTTACTTACGACAGTTTCATTTGCATTAAAGAGAAATGAAATCTGTTAGCACTGAATTGAGACAGAGCAAGCTGTTGCTTCTGATGAGAGAATCCTTACACACAGGTTTACTTGTGCCTTACTTTATAGCAAACTTTTATTGCTGCAATTCCTCTTGAGAGTCGGTATTTGCTAGATTCAATTTTAAAACCCTAGTGCAGTTGATTGCACAACCAGGCTGAATATTGTTCCAGAGAACCACACAGAAAGCTGAAACCTCAAGGAATTATGCCTGGTATGGGTAGTTGGCCCCTGTGCCTTTTTCTGGCTGCTGAAGAGTATTGTTCAGCATTCATCAGAATCATAATTTCAGTTTCCTACCAGGAAGCATACTGTCTGCAAAACATTCACGTATGTGTGGGATGACCTGAATCACAGCTTTGTGATGAGTATTCCAGACAATGTTTTGCCAGAAAAAGAAACCTTATTTTTCAAAATATAGACATTAAAAATGGCTTCATCTAATGATAGTCATCTGAACTCAGAGGACCTGATCTTGGCATTCATTCCTATCCCTCATGTGTTTCTTAACTTAGGAGCTACGGTGCAGGTTCTATTAGGATCTTTTGTCTGGGTGGTTAAGAACCTGTGAAGTGGTGCTGTTAGCAAAGATGAAAGGTTTGTGACAAGTGATCATGCGTTATGAACGAGAGAGCCTTGAATGTCACTTTCAACTCTAAAGTTCTATAATTCAGCTCCGTGTTCAAATATGAAAACCCAAGGGAGGAAAATAACAAACACCAATTAGAAATCAGAGAGCTGGTTTCCTGACTTTGTTTCTAATTAGCCATGTGACCTTGAGCCAATCATCTTACCTTTACTCCTCAACTCATTCACTTATAAAATGAAGGTTCTTTTACCTCTGAGACACTATCATTTTACCTCTGAGATATAACATTGATAGTTGACATTCATGGAGCAATTTCTACACAACCAGAAATTGTTTAAAGTATCCTATATAACTCATTTGATATTCATAGTGAATCCATGAAGTAGGTGCTGTAATGTTCCCCAATTTTCAGAGAGGAAAATAAAGGCACAAAGATGTTAACTAACTTTCCCATGGCCTCCTAGCCAATAGGTGATAGAAGCAGGATTTGACCCAGACATTCTGGGCTCATACTTTTTTTATTTTTTTGAGGTATAGTCAGTTTAAAATGTTGTGTCAATTTCTGGTGTACAGCCTAACAGTTCAAGCATACGTATACATACATGTATTTGGTTTCAAATTATTTTTCATTATAGGTTACTACAAGGTATTGAATATCATTCTCTGTGCTATACAGAAGAAACTTACTGTTGATCTATTTTGTATATAGTAGTTAGTATCTGCAAATCTCAAACTCCCAATTTATCCCTTCCCACCCCTTTCCCCACTGGTAACCATAAGTTTGTTTTCTATGTCTGTGGGTGTTTATGTTTTGTAAATAAGTTCATTTGTGTCTTTTTGTTTTGTTTTGTTTTGGATTCCACATACAAGTGATATCATGTGATATTTTTCTTTTTCTCTTTCTGGCTTACTTCACTTCGAATGACAATCTCTAGGTCCATCCATGTTGCAGCAAATGACATTATTTTATTCTTTTTTATGGCTGAGTAGTATTCCATTGTATAAATATATCACCGCTTCTTTATCCAGTAACTTGTCAATGGATATTTAGGTTGTTTCCATGTCTTGGCTACATTATTGTAGACAGTCCTGCTATGAACATTAGGGTGCATGTATCTTTTTGAATTAGAGTTCCTTCTGGATATATGCCCAGGAGTGGGATTGCTGGATCATATGGTAAGTCTATTTTTAGTTTTTTAAGGAATCTCCATACTGTTTTCCATAATGGCTGCAGCAGACTACGTTCCCACCAGGAGTGTAGGAGGGTTCCCTTTTCGCCACACCCTCTCCAGCATTTTATCATTTGTGGACTTTTTAAAGATGGCCATTCTGACTGGTGTGAGGTGATACCTCATCGTAGTTAGGATTTGCATTTCTCTGATAATTTGGGCTCATACTCTTAACCACTATGTCATTCTGCCTGTAGCCCTATAAGAGGTCCATTAAAAATCCTAGTTTCACTCAGTAGAATTATCAGTGCCATATTACTATCATTACTTGTTTAATAATTTTTTTTAGGATTAAGCCATTAAACAAGCTCATTAGGCAACTTCTATATGCTCAGCACCCTGCTGGGCTGTCAGGGGGATTCATGCTTAATAAAACAAGGCCTACGTATCTGAGGTAGCTAGAGATGATTAGCAGGCACCATTCTGTCAGGCAGACCACAAGTCTAACGTGGATTTAGACGAAGGCTTTAGTGTGCTGCAATGCTTGGCAAAGGCCTGTTGGGAGAAGTAGGACCTTAGCTAACCTTGAAGGATGGCTACAGTGAGTTTAGATCGGCACAGCGGAGGGCACTCCACTGGGCTGTGCTACACAAGTCAAGGCATATGAAGGTGGCAAAGAATCTGAAGATAAGTAACTGGATGCTGGATTTGATAATGAGCTGGAGACTGATCAGAAAGAGTGGTGATATTAGTGGTGATATTAGAAGGCATAAGGATACGTAGTTTTGAGGAAGTAGAAAAGAAGAGTAAAAGTCTTAGTACAACATGAATGGATTCACATAGTCATGGATGGGAGTTGGAATGCTGTTGTTTCGTGGACATCAGAGAAGGAAGGGTTTTATGAATACATAAATTGTATGATATGAATTAAAATGCGGGAAATGAAGAGAGGAAATGCTTCTGAATATTATTAGAAGAAAAGCACCTGACACCCTTGCACTGAGCATTTTTTCATTGAATAATTTGTTAGAAATCAAATTGCATATGATTCCTGAAGAAAAATGGTATTAGGAATAGGGCAGATATAATATCATGAGAAATATGACAGATAAAGGAAGGAAAGGACTGGGACAGGAGTAGAGGACTCAAGATAAAGTTCTTAAAGGAGATGACAGGGTGGCTGTACATACACATGAAGACAAAATTGGCTACCAGTGGGCAAAAGCCCGAGGATGGCAGAGAGCTGGGGTCCTATGAATTACGCTAAGAGTTGAGAGGCTGAGATCAGGAGCTTGAGCGGTGGAGCTGGCATTGAAACTGAGAGACATGCTTTCTTTCTGACACTGGAGGAAGTTTCAAGGGGAGCATGGGATGCTGAGTTAGCTCAAATCAGTCACCTTCAAATTTCCTTGTTACATTAGAAAACAAATCAAAAGAGCCTGAGAGAAAGAGGCTGGAGTTTAAATAGAGAACAACTTAGAAAATGTAAACAGGGAATTAGTAATAAGTGAATGGAAGCATTGCTGACAGTTGGCAAAGGTCAAATTTTAATTACTATGAAGGAGACAAATCAAGTGAGAGCCATGGGTAGGCTAATAACTAGATGCCCTTTTGAAGAGATATTCTTTAAATAGTTATTCAACTCCTTTTTTCATGGAAATGAAGTTAGCTAGAGAATGTAGCAGGATCAATTTACATTTTACCAATTCCATCTGTTAGAAGTCCTATGTGGAGACCTGGGCTTTAGTACCCTTTAAAGCTCGGTCCTGAGGATGATGACAGAATAGGGAAGGGATCCTAGGAATTACCCTGCGAAGTGAAGGAAGGTGGAATCTAAAGCTTCAGCAGCGGGGCTCAGCCATCTTGAAGCCTAGCCAAGTTAGCACAGTTGTGGTGAATTCCTCCAATGGTACCTTATTGCCTAGAAATTTAAATGGGGAGCAGGTTTATTTATTCATTTGGTATCAAGGCTATTAGTGATACACATTGAAAGGGATACATTTTGCTCCTCCAGCATAGTGACCTGTTCTCTATACTTTGTACAGATATTGTAGGTTCGGTTCCAGACCACCACAGTAGAGCAAATAACACAGTAAAGCAAGCTGAACAAATATTTTGGTTTCCCAGTGCATACAAAAGTTAACATTCACACTATACTGTAGGCCGTTTGGTGTGTACAATGGCACTATATCTTTAAAAAACCAATGTACATCCCTTAATTAGAAATACTTTATTGTCAAAAAATGTTAACCATTATCTGAGCCTATGAGTCAAAATCTTTTTGTGATAGTAATATCAAAGATCACTGGCCACAGATCACCATAACAAAATAATAATGAAAAAGTTTCAGATACTTTGAGAAATGTGACACAGAGATGCACAGTGAGCATATGCTCTTGGAAAAATAATTCCAATAGACTTTCTCAATTGCGAAGCAAGTCTTGCCACAGGATTGCCACAAACCTTCAATTTGTTAAAAAAAAAAAACAAACCTGTGAAGCACAATAAAGTGAAGTGCAATAAAACAATGTATGCTTGTATTAAAAAGAATTAAATGAAATAGTCATTTGACATAGTGATCAGTTATGTAGAAATAGGAGAATTATATTTTAAAAGTGAAGGTGTTGAAGGATCCTAAAAGGAAATAAGGTTTCTATACTTTACTCAGTGATAAAACATCACATACCAGTAGACTGTGATAAATTATATGTGTATATTGTAATACCTAGAACAACCAATGAGAAAATTATACAAAGTGATGTACTCAAAAACATTAAATAAATTGAAATAGAATTTTAAGGAATGTTCAAGTAACTCACAAGAAGGAGAGAGAGAAACAGAGGAATGATTAGCAAGGAACAAATAGAGAACAAGGAATAAAATGATAGACTTAAACCCTATAAAATCAATTATTACTCTAAATGTAAAGGTCTAAATACACCAATTGAAAGACAGAGTTTGGCAGGATGAATAAAAAAACACAACCCAGGTAAATGCTGTCTACAAGGAACTTTAAACATAATGATGTAGGTAGGTTGAACATATAGGGATGAAGAAAGCTATACCAGGCAAAGATTGATCAGACAAAAACATAAGAGTTGTGGGGGAGGGTATAGCTCAGCTGTAGAGCACATGCTTAGCATGCATGAGGTCCTGGGTTCAATCCCCAGTACCTCCATTAAAATAAATAAATACATAAACCTAATCACCCTCCCCCCAAAAATTAAAAGTAAAAAAAATACTTGGACAAAAAAAGTAAGAGTTGATACATTAATATCAGATAAATTAGGCTTCAGAGCAAAGAAAACTGCTAAGGACAAGAGGGATACTACGTAACAACAAATGGGCCAAGCCACCAAGAAGACATACCAATCTTAAATAAGTGCACCAAACAACAGTGTTTCAAAATACATGAAGCAAAAGCTGATAGATGTGAAGGAAAAATAGACAAATCCATAATTATAGTTACCCCCCACCCATTCTCAGCAATTGATAGAACTACTGGACAGAAAATAAGCAAACACCTAGATGAACTAAACAGGATCTAATTGACATTTACAGGATGCTCTAGTTAACAACAACAGAATGCACATGCTTCCAAAAGCGCATGGAATATTGACCAGGGTAGACCATATCCTGATTCATAAAGCAAACTGCAACAAAAAAATTTTAATGAAATCATACAGAATATATTTTTTGACCATACTAGAATCAAGCTGGAAATCAGTAACAGACAGACAATAGTAAAATCTCCAAACTCTTTGAAATTAAACAACACACTCCTAAATAATCATTGAGTCAAAGAGGAGGTGTCAGAGGAAAAAAATACATTCAACTGAATAATGAAATACAAAATATCCTGTTAGGAGAATAACAAGATAAGCCACAGACTGAAGAGAAAATATTTTCAGAACACATACCTGTTAAAGGACATGTTATCCAAAATATACAAAGAACTCTTAAAATTCAACAAGAAAACAAACAACCCAATTTAAAAACAGAAAAGATATGAACAGACACCTCATCAGAGAGGATATACAGTTGGAAATAATCATCTAGAAAGATGCTCAACATCATTTGTCAATAGGGAATTGCAATTAAAGCAACAATGAGATGTCATGGCACACCTGTTAGAATAGATAAACTTCAAAAGCCTGACAATCCCAGCTGCTGTGCAAGGTGGTAGAGCAACAGGAACTCTCACTCATTGCTGATGGGAATGCAAAAACTTTGCAAGACAGTTTGGCAGTTTCTCCCAAAGCTAAACATTATCTTATCATATATTGTGGGTTGAATTGTTTCTGCTCTCCCCCACACCCCTGCAAAAAAAAGAAAAGAAAAGAAAAGAAAAGAAAAAGTGTGTTGAAGTCTTAACACCTAGTACCTGTGACAAGACCTTATTTGGAAACAGGGGCTTTGCAGATGTAATCAAGTTAAGATGAGATCATACTGAATTAGGATGGACTCTGAATAGAATGACTGGTGTCCCTATTAGAAGGAGACATAGACTTGGATTAAAACACATCTCTAACAAAGGACGTATATCTAAAATATGTAAAGAACTCTCAAAACTCAACAGTAAAATAAATACACAAACCAATTAGAAATGGCAAAAAGACACGAACAGACATTTCACTGAAAGGCATTGCATTATTGTGCTGGCATACAACCACCAATTGCAATGCTGGGCATTTATCCAGAGAAATGAAAGCCTATGTTAATACAAAAAAACTGTACACAAATGTTCATAGCAGTTTATTCATGATTATCAAAAACTAGAAAAATACCAAGTGTCCTTTAATAGGTGAATGGTTAAACAAACATTGGTTCATCCTTAACCATGGAGTACTCTTCAGCAACAAAAAGAGATTAATTAACTATTAATTAACTAAGTAATTATTAATATACACAGTAATTGGGATGAATCTTAAAGGAATTATGCTGAGCTGGAAAAAAAAAACTATCTCAGAGGGTTTCATACTGTATGATTTCATTTAGATGATATTCTTGAAATAACAGGAGACAGAAAACAGATCAGTGGCTGCCAAAGGTCATGGAGTGGGTGTGGCTACCAGGGATAGCTTGAGCCTTGCAGTGAAGAAATGATTTTGTATCTTGATTGTGGTGGTAGTTACACGAATCTACATGTGATAAAGTTACATAGAACTGTATACACACACACATGCAAACAAGTGCATGTGAAACCAGTGAAATCTGAAAAAACTCTGTGAATTGTACCAATGTCAATTTCCTGGCTTTGATAGTGTATTGTAGTTATGCAAGATGTTAACTCTGGGGGAAATAGTACAAACGGTATATAGAGCCTCCCGGTACATCTGTTTTGAAACTTCCTATGAGTCTTATTTATTTGAAAATAAATAGCTAAATAAAGAGTTTTTTAAAAGAATTAAATGTGATATAATGGTGTGTGATACAAAAAATAAGTACACAAAATATTCAGGACCCTTTAATTGTCGGATGGCAATTAAAAATGTGGACCTTTGTATTCAGGATATCTTTTCATCAGCAGGGCCATGCCATTAAATATTTTCCCACAAATGGTGCTGAGCTACATTCAGATGACCATGTGGCTTTCCATAATTGATAACAATGAATAAGGATAGATAGCTGGGATTAAGAAGCTCTTGGAGATACCATCTCATCACTGGATAAAGTTCCCAATACCACTCAGATTGAGTCAACCTTGGAAATCATTGGAATCTTCTGTGTGACTTACAGATAACCCAGCATACTCTATTTTGGCTAAAGATATACTTCAGAGTTTTCTCTAAGGAAAAAAAGCAATGTATAAAAATCTTTAGCTTTAGGGAAAACTCTAATTCGAAAAGATACATGCACCCCAATGTTCACAGCAGCACTATATAAATATATACATATACATATGTGTGTGTGTGTGTGTATATATGATGGAATGATATATGATGGAATACTACTCGGCCATAAAAAAGAATGAAATAATGTTATTTGCAGCAACATGGGTGGACCTAGAGATTATCATATTAAGTGAAGTAAGTCAGACAGAGAAAGTCAAATATCATATGATATCACTTATATGTGGAATATTAAAAAAGGATACAAATTTTATTTACAAACCAAAAATAGAATCTTGGACATAGAAAACAAACTATGGTTACCAAAGAGGAAAGGGCAGGGGATGGATAAATTAGGAGTTTTGGATTAACAGATACACATTACTATATATACAATAGACAAGCAACAAAGATATACTGTGTAGCACAGGAAACTATATTCAGTTTCTTGTAATAACATATAATGAAAAAGAATCTGAAAAAATATATATATAAATATATAACTGAATCGCTTTGCTGTACACCTGAAACAAACATCATAAATCAACTACACTTCAATAAAAAATAAAATTTAAAAAAAGAAATAAAGAGATATCTGCCAAATAAAAAATATATGTCAATTATTACTCATATCAAGGTTTTAAATGTTATCTTAGCAGACTAAATGGAATTAGTATATATTTTAAGTAATGGATGTGAGTTAGGAAGATGAAAAGACAGGGTCTAATGAGTTTGAAATGGTGTCACAGGACAGTTTTACACTTGTGTATTATTCACAGCTTTTGACATCTTGCTTCCCATATTCATGGATGTGCTAGGGCAACAACACTAAAATCAAGCTAAAAGGTTTATTGAGTAGGTATATGGGAGACTGGAATATGTGTTGATTACTTGAAAAAATGTCTTTGTATGTAAATACTTGTTAATATTATTAATTTTGTATTACAGTATCTAGTCACACCATCTGGTTGCCCACACATGAAGCTGCATCCTGGTTTTCTACTCCAAATGCAGGGGCTAAGTCGTATATCCCCCACAGCAGCCAACAAGGACATAATAGATGCTCCTAATAGGTGAGGGTTCCCTCAACGCAGAGGGATGGACAAAGCATATGTTCAACTATTAAAAGAGCAGAATTTTTATTTCCCCTCAATTTCCAGTGTCTCAGACTTACCCTTTGCTTCTCATCACAATGTCTACTCCTCTTTATAGTGATTTCCTCTGTTGTCTATGTTCTATCTCTCCATTACATCTTCTCCCTGCTTCTGGAAAGTTCCTCCTTTTGCTGACCCCTGCCTCTATAAGGCATATCCATCCTTTGGC
Organism: Camelus dromedarius; assembly: GCF_036321535.1. Lineage (NCBI taxonomy): Eukaryota > Metazoa > Chordata > Mammalia > Artiodactyla > Camelidae > Camelus > Camelus dromedarius. The sequence goes on from NC_087438.1 coordinate 53,219,958, forward strand.
TCCCAAATACTTCATATCTTCTGTTACTGCCACCATAGCCTTCCATTTGTACCTCTGATTCCCATCAAAAGGATGGATGATAAGACTATTGTGTGTAAACACAATTTATGTGCCCTTGCCCCTCTTTGTTGGAGGAGGTAATTCAGTGACCTCGAACTCTCATCCAAGACTAACTCAATACTGAAAACCAACAGGATAAAGAGAGTGAGCAAGGCGAGTTCAGAAGGAGTTCTCTCGGGTGTATTTTTCCAGTGTTGAACAGTGATTCAGTATGAATACCCAGGGGTCATGCTCCAAGAACTTGTGTGTGTGTGCAGTGGGGGTGGAAGAAGGGTTACAAGGCTGGAATTGTTGAAGAAACTTCCTCAGGCAAAAGAAATATACCCCAGGGTCTCCATTCTGAAGGAAAAAAAAATCTCTTCTCTCTGATCTTTTTAGGTGTAGCTATATTCATTTTGTATGTTGACCTATTTGAAAACCAGTGTATTTTTACATTTATTCTTCTTCAAGATAATTTCTACTTGCAGATATGGCCAACAGTTTATAAAAACTAAGAGAGACCAGTTGACTCTCAAACTGCTCTTCTGGTCCATAAATCTATTCCTGTTATTTGGATTTCATAAGCCAAGTGGTATCTTAAAATTGGCAAATACAGTTGCATTTCAGATGAACATATTTTTCTATGGAAAATGTTATGAGTACAAAAACAACATCTAGAGGTGACTGTCAATATATATTTTCTTTGCACGTGCAATATATCTGTTTCTGTGTTTTAGGAATACATTAGAAGTTTGGGTGGCAGAATGAGCAGCAGCATTTTAGAATTCCTCTTCACACCAATCCTAGGATAGTATTATACTCATTTCACAGATATATCCCTCTCAGTCCAGCAAACATTTATTGCGTTTACTAAATGCTGACACCAGGACGAATAAGATGTGGTTCTTGTTTCTGAATGTCTTGCACTGGAGGAGATAAACATATAATATCCATTCTGTGTGGTTCGTGCTAATGGGGATAAGTTTAAGGGATCATGAAATTACACGGGAGGGATAATTCACCCATCTGCAGAGGGCTTGGAGATGAGGCAGTGTCAGGCAAGCACCCCTTAGGCAGTTGACCAAGGAGGAGTTCCCAGCAGAGACAACAACTCCGGTAAAGACAAGGAGTAGAAAAATAATATTCTGTGGTCTGGCAACTACGTGTAATTCCACATTTCATGAGGATAAAGTGAGCAGTAGATAATGATGAGAAATAAGACTACAGGTACCCTCAGAAGCCTATGAAGTCCCGCTATGGAATTTGGACTTGGAGACACCATGGGTAAATAATCTTGTCCCGATAAGTGATTACATGAAGATTTTTACCCAGTTCTGCTGATCTCCAAAGCCCGAGCTTTTTACACTAAGTCATATTTACTTCATAGACATTCTTGCCATTAACTATTTACCAAAGATGGAAATAAATCATATTGCAAGAATGGGAAAAACAATTTTGAAAACATTTAAATAGCATTATTTGGAAAAAGTCAGTATTATATGACCTTTCTTCCAGTATCCTTTGTACTTTGGGTATATTGATTAGACATCTATTACTTTCATATTTTATACCATACCGTGCACTCTGTTTTTGTTAACTGTCATCAATACTAAAAGAGCAAACTGACCAGCATCTAATTCTGGGCTTGCACTTGGTGGGTACTCCTCAGCAAGCCCTCTGCTCTTTGGGTATCCAGCCCCTGCCTTCGACAGCTGCCTGTCATAGATGTGGATCTGACACCAGACCTTCACATCAAGGGCACCTCTACCAAGGCATACCTGCTGGGCCTAATGGGAGCAGAAGTCCCTCATAGTCCTGGCATCGGGGACTGACATCCTCTCAATGGATGTCAGGAAGGCCTGGTTGCTAAGGGTGACTCTGCTGCTCCCAAACCATTAGCATTTCCCAAAGGGGAACAGAGGCCCAAAGACCATGCCCTCTGCCATGTGTAACAGTCACCCAGCCTCAGAAGGGCTGCAAGCATCCCTCTCAGTGACCTCATGCTCCATACTAATGTGAATGGTCTTCATCCTTTTTCACCAAATCATTTAAATAGAAAAGGTGCAGAGAAAGTCAACTATATTCACTTGGTGCAGAGCAGAGAGAGAACATTTTATGTTCAAGAATAAATTGTCCAAGCAGTAAATGTCATCGGAGTGAATCCTGTCACAAGACAGGAGAGAAACATTGGAAGTTGAGGAAACTCCAGAGGGATAAAAAAAAAAAAAAAAAGGAAAGACTGAGAACTAAAGGAACAAGCATTAGAATTACACAGATTCAGAAAAAAGACTTCTGAACACAATTGCATTGATGGTGCTGGGACACTTTAACTAGTGCAGGCCTGTGCAGCAGGAGGCAGCTGGAGGAACCTTTATTCCAGTGAAAGTTCATCTGAAAAACCTTGTTTTATCTTTCTTTTTTTAAATTTAATTAATACCCTGATTTTCATCATAAGAAATAATGCATTTTTTTTCAGTTAGAACAAGATTTTTTTTTGAGCTCCATATTACACCTGTTACAGGTGATTGAGTAGCAAGTTAAGCCTTGTGTTTAACTCCTGGGATGGAGAATGGAGGGTGGATACATCAGGCAAGGGGTATAGAATGGGTTTCAATAATTTGCAACAGCAAACTTAGCTGAGTAGCAGGAATGAATGAATGTCTGTTGTAGGATTCCTTATTCCTTTATAGATACCTGAAGTATTTCATACACTTTTAAAAAGCAAATTGGAGATGCAGGAAACATTTAGAGAAAGAAGTGAGGGGGCAAAAAAGAGATCAGAGGGGAAGGGGATGAGACAAAGAGAAGAAATGAGTAGAGAGAGAGCGAAAAGAAGAGTGTTCACACCATGCTGTTTACTAGCGAGCTGTCCTGTGGACTGTTGCCCTGGGTGAGTAAGCTCTCTAACCACTTCTCACCACACACAAGGCTCAAGCAACTGCCTGCAGCGTTCTGACCTCTGCAACCCAGACATAAAAGCAGTTCTTCCAAAGGAAAAAGGCAGGGGGCGGGGGGGGGGGGGTAGGGCAAATGCAATTCCCTCAAGAAGAAAAGAAAAAACGATGAACATGTATGTATGAATGAACCTACAGCAACTGAAAATTACTCCTCTTTGGGGGCAGAAGCAGATGCCTTAGCCAAGTTCAAAATGAAATCCCATATTCCCATAGCCCCCCTTCTTGCCATTACTGTATAATTTACATTCAAGTTGTCTGCATAGTTAATCTTCCTCTATAGCATCTGGTATTTATCATCAGAAACAGATTGGTGAGAGATTCTGGAGAAGCTCTTCATATATTGTGGGGTTTAAACATTCCTCTACTCCTCTACAAGTCTGTGTCTTTCAAAGTTAAAAAGTACAGCTGAGCACAAGGCAGATAGAAAGTAGGGGGACGAGTCATTCATACTTGGGACTCTCCTAATGTGGAGTAAATGAATCAGGGCCAGAGAGGTGAACATAAAGGGGACTAAATTTTTACAGCTGAAAGGACTTTAAAACCCTCCCAGTTCAGCATCCTGATACTCTACACACGGCAGGTAGCTGTCACAGGAAGCCTAGCCACAGTGGCTGAGCTGAAATTAGAAGCTAGGTTTTTTGAAGTGTCATTCAGGGTTGCCTTAAGGTTTTACTTTTTGCCCCAAATGGAGAAAACGGAAAGGTTTTAGATTATCCATTTTAGCGTGATGACTAAGATGTGTAAATGATTCTGTTCAAATTCTGCAAGTGAGATCAGCATGGCATTCGACAGGCCTGGGGAAGTCAGGACTATGCCTTCTGGGCAGGTGCTTTCAGGTACTGGTGACGGACATCTCTCGGTATTCTTTTTTTTTTTTTTAATTGAAGTATAGTCAGTTTACAATGTTGTATCAATTTCTGGTGTACAGCATAATAGTTCAGGGATACATATACATACATATATTTGTTTTCATATTATTTTTCATGATAGGATACTACAAGATATTGGATATAGTTCCCTGTGCTACACGGAAGAAACTTGTTGTTTATCTATTGTATATATAGTAGTTTGTATCTGCAAATCTTGAACTCCCAATTTATTCCTTCCCACCCCCTTTTCCCTCTGGTAACCATAAGTTTGTTCTCTATGTCTGTAAGTCTGTTTCTATTTTATAAATAAGTTCATTTGTGTCATTTTTTTAGATTCCACATGTAAGTGGTATCAATTGGTATTTTTCTTTCTCCTTCTGGCTTACTTCACTTAGAATGACGATCTCTAGGTCCATCCATGTTGCAGCAAATTCCACTTTACTGCTGAGTAGTATTCCATTGTACAAATATACCATTGTAGTCAACTTATTTGTCCAGTCATCTGAAAATGGCCATTTAGTTGTTTCCATGTCTTGGCTATTGTATTTAGTGTTTCTGTGAACATTGGGGTTCATGTATCTTTTCGAATTAGAGTTCCCTCTGGATACATGCTCAGGAGTAGGATTGCTAGATCATTGGGTAAGTCTATTTTTCATTTTCTAAGGAATCTCCATACTGTTTTCCATACTAGCAGTACCAAACTACATTCCACCAACAGTGTAGGAGGGGTCCCTTTTCTCCACACTCTCTCCAGAGACCCAACTTGTCTGTGAATGAAACTGAAGCCCAGAGAATGTGGGAGAGGCCTAAAGTGAGCCAGCAGCAGAACCTCAACCAGCATTTTAGTCTTCTGACCCCAGCGTTGGGCTCACACACATACTGCACATTTTTATGAAAGAGAAATATTACTGGTTTGGATCTTATAGTCACTTTTTTTCTGGTGATGTGGATGGCATGTTGGATTTTGTCTGAGATTATCAATATTAATTATTCATATTCTTCTTAAATTGTAATCACTTAGTTTTATTTTGAGGGTGAAGAAAGCAATAGATGCTCCTGTGAGAAAAGAAAATGAAAGACCCTGATTTGTATATTTGGGGTAAGATCTTAGGAAAAACAAGGTCCAGGTCCAGAATAAACGTGGACATTCCTAGCAGAGCATACAAACATTAGAAAGTTTATTATCACATCTCGGCAGTTTAACAGAAATCAGATTGATATAATTTTCAGAGAAGAAACTAAAGATACTTTCAAGCTGTGTTCATAGTAATGTGGTCTTTCTGAAAAATAATTAGTTTGTTTATGTACCACATTAACATAAAAAAAATTTTTTTAAACAGTGAGCATCTTCTAGCTAAAATCAGTAGTTTAAATTAAGATATGAAAGTGGTCCTACCAGTGAAAACTAAGACAAATATCTCCATCGAAGGTAAAGTTGCCAGATAAAATACCAGATGCCCAGTTAAATTTGAATTTCATATGAATAATGGATAGATTTTTCATATAAGTAAAAACATCAAATTTAACTCAGCTTCCTGTATTTTTTATTTGCTAAATATGGTAACTATAATCTACGGGGCAAATTTTGTTTCCAAGTACTGCTCCTGAAAAAAATCCAGAGTATGTGATTGCTGATTAATTCGGAAAATGATGAAATAAAATTTCAAACCGTACCAAGGCAAGGTCTCTCCACATCGGCATTACCGACACCTTGGACTGGACAGTTCTTTGTTGTGGGACTGTCCTGTGCGTTGTGAGAGGCTGGCAGCAGTCCTGGCCTCTACTCAGTAGATTCAAGTAACATCTCCTAATTGTAACAACCAGAAATGTTTCTAGACATTGCCAAATGTCCCCTGGGGTGTGGGCAAAATTGTCCCTGGTTGAGGACCACTCTTATGAGGAAAGAAGCTTATTTATAAGCAAGTAGGGTATGTGGTATCTTGGGAGAAAACTGGCCTGTCTGGGTCTTGAAGAAAGAAGGAGAAGCCATATTTTATGCAGTTTTCATTTTATAGCATCTTGGGAGAGATACGAATGGAGAACTGATGGGAAATGGTTGAGGAGTTGAAGAGCTGGTGGACGTGGGGTTGTTTTGCACTCTGAGGGTCTCGTAGAGAAGCTTCTGTTTCCTCTTCGAGAGAAAAGGATGGTAGAATGTACTTGTGAGGAGGCTCAGGTTCCCAGCATAGCCTTCCTCTGGGCTCTGAGGGAACAGTTAGTCCAGAGGCTGCTGATTTCTGGAAAAGGAGTGTTTTATTTGGATAGCAATAACTGAAATTCCAACCTAGACCACCTAGATGAATAATCATGTGTGTGTGTGTCCAAAACAAACAAATTGCCAAGAGTTGTGTTACAAACCAGAGTGGGGAAACTGTTTACTATTTGATTTTCAGAAAACAATTTGACAGGGAATTTTGCTACCATTGTTGTTGCTTCTGTTTTCCCCAGGAAAACATATGACTTTAGTTTGCTGTCTTAACCCAAGAAAGTAATGTGGTTACACATATTATGGAGACGTTTTTAAAGACTTGACCTTTCAAGTCTTGGTGGCTCTAATTACTGTTCTTTAGTCGTATAGAGTCACTAATCATTCCTTCCTCCAAGGAATTTTCAGCATAATCCTATTTTCCACTCAAGTTCTACAGGGCTGCCAGACCAGGGAGTGAAAAAATCAAATCTACTTCCAGTAAAAAGAGACTCAAAAGAACAGTGGTTCAAACAAAATGCCAAAAAGAACACATGAACTTCTTCTTCTGCCTTTATTAATTTGAAATCTACAAATTTGTATTTTGTGAGGATAATGCAAAACAGTCCTAATAACTGTGTCATTCTAACTAAATTTAGGCAAATACTCCACTAAAGTTACTTTTCAAAAAACGTATGTCAAGCCAATTCTGCTGTAAGGGCAAAGCAACTCAGTTCTGGTCCACAGTTTTGTCTTAGACAAACAATATACGCAATGCCTAAGGATGCAGCAAAGACCTGATGCCCTTAAGATTAAGTCCGGAGTCCTCACTGAGGTCTATAAGGTCTTAAATTATGTGACTAGAATTGATCACACTTTCTCCAACTCCTAGGATACAGGCTAAGCTGCTCTAACATAGAGACTCCACAATAGAGTGGATCAAATAAGATTAAAGTTGATCATTTTCTCACATAACAGACTAGAGTCATGTAGGTGGTCAGTGGTCCGATGTTCACTGGGAATTTGACCCATGACGTCATCAGGGGCCCATGTACTTTCTATCTTGTTGCTTCTCCACCCTGTAAGGCATTTTCCTCATTCATACGGTCAAAACTTGCTCACCACCACCCCTCTGTGTTCCAACCTGTAGAAAGGTAGGCAGAGATGCAGGCAAATAGCTTTCTTTTAAAGATGTGGGTTTCCTGGGAAATCTGAGATGGGGATTAGCATGTAGGAGGTTCGTTAGGGAGTGCTCCTGGGATCAGCCTCTGTGTGGGGGATGGAAGGAAGCAGAATTGGGCAGAGGGAGAAGTAGGCTGCAGGACAGTCACAATCAGGCCTCAAATGACCCTGTAGTTAGCCCTTCAGAGTTGAAACGGGAAGTTGGCCTCTGTATCCCTTGACCAATTAGTGGCTGTGAGTTAGCTGCTCCAGGAAAGGGGGCATGACCTTGGATGAGATGGCTTTTTCCAGCTCAGGCAATTCTCAGAGGGCCATCCGCCAACAACCCCCAGATGGCTAGATGGCAGCTCAACACAGCACCCATGACAATATGTGACCCAGAAATTGCACGAGCCCCTTGTCCTTGTATCTCCTTATCAAGAATGTCTACAATGGCCACCATGGCTGCAAAAGAGGCCGGAAAATACAGTCTTTGGCTAAGAGGCCATATCCATATCCTTGCCTAAAGGGAAGAAAGGTGGATGGAAATTGGGGAACAATTACAAGAGGGAAGGAAAATCATTGCTTGCATTTGTGAAGCTTGTTGACTATTTGAGATCAAAAACTATTACATCAAGGAAGCTACCCACAAAGCACAGAGCTAAGAAGAGAGGTAAAAGTGGGGCAAGAACAGCAGAGTTTGCTCACATCCAGTGATGTCCCTTGAGTAGTGATGACGACACCAAATTTAGTTAGATTTCAGAATGAGCCCAGGACTGGCTTCCCAGAGCTCTGCAGGAAGAAGTTCCCAGGAGCACACTTCCAATCTGCTGCCCAAAACCCCAAGCCACTAGAGGAACCGAATAAAGCAGCATCTCCATGAAGGGCCCTACTTTGAGCTCTGTCTGTGTCCACCTCTGGGATTAGATGCTTGTCTAAGACCTGTTACATTTCAGAACAAGTCGCTTAATGTAGAGGATAAAAATACTGAAATATGATTGTTCCTACAAAAAAAAAAAACAGTAATTATATTCACCCAAATCAGGCACAAAGCAGATAGCACTTATACAAATGTATCACTTTCTATGAGAGGTAATTGGACTTCTTACATAATAACAGTGTGTGGAGAGGAAAGAGACTAAGAAAACTCCGCCTGCTCCCCCTCAACCTGAACAAAGTAGCCTGACCAGTTCCTGCTACTGACTGGCCCAGGGGTTGGAACCTAACATAAAAGCCACCATCTCTTGTCATTGTGGCAGGGAGGCTGAAGACTGCCTGTATTGTCATTAAATGGCAAGGTGTCTTTTATAAGGTTGACGTTAGCTTCAGCCTGGCAAGTACGTTCTTAGACAAACTGCGAGGCAGCCAATTTAACAAAAAAGTTGCTTGGCAAGCAATGAGGATGAGGTTGAATGGGATCAGCCTATGATTACCTGACGCATCCCTTTCCACCATGTGGCCTGTCTGCCCCTTGGACCAGAAGCGTTGTGTCTGGGGCCAGGACAACGTATGAGTCCACTGCCAACTTTTGCCTCACTGACTCTTCCCATGCCACCCATCCCCAAACTTCAGTGCTGACCAGTTTCCTTTCTGACTGTCCCAGTCTTTCCTTAAATGTGTTAAAATCTTTCATGAGGACAGGTTAAAGTCAAGTCTCTATTCTACAAGTTGGGGCTGCATACTGGATTTACCCATTATGCGTGCTCAGCTGACAAAAGGCTATTTCTTTGCATAGCCTAATTCTTGAGGTGACCCCACGGTTGCCCTCCTCCCATATAACACCTACACTGCAGTCTTAAAATGTCGTTTTGTTTTATTTCATTTCATTTTTATTTTCTGTGTTCTTTTGAATGTCTCCACTGATTTTCTGAGTGGGATTGCTCAGAGAAAGGATATTTTTAGCATAAATTGAATCAAGTGAGAAGAAACCTTCTAACAAACTCAACTGCCATAATCAGCTTCATTATATCAAAGGAGGGCAGGTTCTTTCTCCATCACCTTTCTACTTGAGAGTCAAAACTGTTCATCTATGATGAAACATGTATACGTATATTATCATGTTTAGAACAACTACTGGTTCTAAAAGTTGGCCAGTAGTAAGTTTTCATTTCTCTTTCTCATAGTAGATTTTGCTCATCTTGGTGGTGGTTTGCACCACTAGCAGCTGCTAAAGACCCCAAGCATAGGCAGACTGCTTGGAATTCCAACGTTGGATGCGCTCATTCAAACAGGGTAGATTAATCCATCTCACTCTGCCTGTGCTGTCACTAGTGAAGAAGACTAAAGAGCAATAGTTACCACTTTCCAGATTTCAATCTTTCATTTGCTTTAATAATTTTATTTTTACTTATTGATCCACTCAACTGTATATTTATTTATTCCTACCTAATTTGTTCTACAGAGCATTTCGGACAAGAACGTGAGATGAAAATCGGGATCAGAAAAAGAATACATGTTAGATAATCAACACGGGAGGGAGAATTAAAAGATAGATAAGATAGTAGTTTCTATGTAATTATTAAAGTGAAGGTCAGCGTTAGGGCTGGGCTTCCAGGTGACAAAAGCAAAAATGAAAACATGATAGTTACAAAATTACCTATTACCCATAAAGAAACCTCCTAAAATAAACAAGCTTTTTTTGATACTTGGAGCAGAAAGAAATTTCTTATTTATATCTTTATATAAGAAAAACTCAGTGATGTGGATGACAGAATCCCATGATATAGTTTAGCATCATGAAAATCAAAAGAATTTTGTGTTTGGGGGTATTTTCTTTCCTTGTTCAGTTTCTTCCTTCTACTAGTTTCTGAGCAATACATCTCCTATTCTTCTAGAGGTTAGCATAGATATTTAATATTTAATAAAATATAAGCTTAGTCTTTTTACCTGCTCCTGAAAAATACAGGGACATTTCTAAGAACAAATCGAATTGTTTCCTTCCCAACTTTATAGTTTATGGTACTTTAGTTATATCTTGCCTTTTAATTCTATAAATTAAACATTATTTTTATTATTTTATATAGTATTTAAATTTCTTTATTTATGAAAGCTTTGCTCACCATTTCTTCTTACATTTCAGACTTCTAATTTGAGTTCATTTTCTCTGAGTCTAAAGTATATTCCTTAGCATTTCATTTTGTGAGGATCTATACTCAGTTTTATTTGTATTTAAATGTCTTTATTTTACTATTATTCTTTTCATTAATTGTAGACTCCAGGATTGATAGTTATTTTTTCTCAGCACATTAAAAATAATATTCCATATCTTCTGGCTTCCATTAATTATTATTTATCCTGTTTGGGTGTTGAGAGGGATTCTGTCTTTCTACAATTCTGGAAAATTCTCAGCCATTATCTCTTTAAATACTGTCTCTTTTCCATTCTTTCTATTATCTCCTTCTGGAACTCCAGTTTGACATATGGCCTTTCTCACTCTCTCCTCCCTTACTTTTTACTCCTCATATCTCTTTTTAACCTTGTTTCTCAGCCATGTTATGTGTAAGTTCTTTAGATGCATCATCCACTTCACCAATTCTCTCTTAATTTCATCCAATCTGCTGTTTAATTCATACATTGTTTTTAACTTCAATTCAATTTTCCATTTCTAGAGGTTCTATTTCAAATATAATTGCTTTTTAATAATTTTTTTGTTTGTTTCTTGTCCTTTTTTTTCAGACTTCTCTTTTATTTCTTGAAGCGTATTAAGTATATTTACCGTAAAGTTTGAAAGTCTGTGAAAGTGTGATTCTGCATCTGTTGTTTGTATTGGCTCTCACCTCTGGTGCCTTCTTTCCTTGACTGTTTTGTCATTTTTTGTGGGCTTATATTTTTTGGAACATTATCTGTAGGAACTATTTGAGAATTGAGTTCAAGGTGCTGTCCTCCAAGGGGATTTTCTTCAGCTTCAGTTGCCAGGAGGCACTACCACTATCTGGTATTTTTTCACACAGTCCAGTAGCATGAATTTGGGATTAGAAAACCACAAGAAGTAAAACCAACTATGAAGCATTCTTGACAAAAATATTTAACTTGAATCTAAACATGAGAAACAATTGGTCAAATCCACGTGATAGGACATTCTACATGACAGTTGGCCTGAATTCTTCAGAACAATCATTGCCATATTCACGAAAAGCAGGATAGTCTTCTTAATGAAAAGAAACAGAATGATCAAATGCAATGCACTTGAGCAGCTTCTGTTTTTCTTTTTAAGTCATAAAATATATTTGCAGGGCCATCAAGAATAATTGAATCCAGAACATATATTAAACGATACTATGGAATTACCATTACTTTTCTGAGGTGAGGTAATCATACTGCGATTACATGGAATGATGTCATTTTCTATGAGATGCCTGCTGAAGTATTTAAGGGTAAAGTGTCCAGGGAATATAAGTTAATTTCCACTGGTTCAAACAAAAAACCCCAGATATTTATCTATATGAACAGACAGACACATGTAAAATATATGCACAGAGAAATTAGTGACCCTAGAACTGTTCATCGTACTTTTCTCTTGATTTCTTTGTAGGTTCTAAAACATTCAAAGTTTTTAATTTTGAGGGAAAAGGCAAAAACAAACAAACAAAACAAAAACACATGAGGGATAGCTATAATTATAAATTCATAGGGGGTAGATTTTTCTCCCCTGTACCAGAGCCAAGATCCAGACAGTCGAGTTTCCTTCTTAGCCCACCTGAACAGGAGGTTTATTTCTAATCTACTCTTACACTGAGGATGTGACTCCTTCTCTCAGCTTTATATGGGGAAGGGGGTCCTCCCATCAGTCCCTTCACTCTAGGAGGCCCTTGGGCTTTTTTTTGTCCCTTCAACCTATGAAGCTGCTAAAACAGAAGTTGAGTGTCCCAGGGTTTGGCAGATGCTGTCAGTGTAAAAGCTGACTTTGGTGCCCATCTGCCTCCCAAGATTCATGCTTTAACTTTATATTTGGCCTCTGTGAACTTCTTGCTTTCATACAGCTCAGTAATTCATCTAACTTTTAAAATATTTTCTACCCCCAAATTTTAATTTCATTCAGGGCATCTTGTTCTATTACATTCCTGAAAACAGAAGTCTTCATGCAACGACATTTCAAATACAAGTTCAGTTACAATTATTTTTCTCCCAATTCCCATAGAGATTTAAATAACAGTTATAACCACAAGCAGGTTTCAAAAAAAAAATATTCCTTATCATATCATTATTAAAAAGCCCCTGGCCTTAATGCATAAATCCAGTATATTTACATTTCGGCTACCCAGGTGAAAATATAGTTGTCTCAACACGAAAAAAGTACTCTATCAAGCCAACTTTTCTCCTGATTTATGAAGCTCATTTACTCAAATCATTGTAAAGTCATAATTCTACATTATGTACCAAAAACATACATAAAGAGAGGCTAGATCATGAAAGAACACCTTCTCAGTAAGTCATGAATACATTTCACAGCCACAAGTAAGATACATCCTTTTTTCATGCTTTATTTATTCACTTATATAAGGATCAAACTACAAAGCCCACATCTCTCACATTTTCTTTTTTATCATAACGGATTTGGGATACTCTGGACCAAACCACTCTGTGAGGATGTCACAATTCTCTTAACACAAGCCTCCATTTAAGAACAGGGCAAACCTTTCCCTTACATAGCTGAGTAGGTTACCATCAGTTTCCTCAGCTGGATGAACATCAGCCTCAACTGATGAACAGGAGTATGTATCAAAGGAAAAAAGGAGGACGGGGTAATCGCTCAGTGGTACGTCATGTACTTAACATGCACAGTCCTGGGTTCAAGCCCCAGTATCTCCATCAAAAAAAAAAAAAAAAAAAAGAATTCTCTTAAAATCTCTTAAATCTTTTTCATCTTAAAAAAGAAATAAAAGAAAAATAAACAAACATTATCTATTCTGCAACAAGCAAATCTCAGAATCATAAAATTCCATGATGTCCCACAGTCCCTGATTATAGGTAATTACTCCCCAGTGTCAATTACGGTGGTACATGGAGGATATTTCTATCCTGGGACTTTCCTTAGCCTTTACCAGTGCCCCAAACTCTCTGTTTTCTGATCTATAAGTTGGCCCGTATATCTAGCTATACCTGCACACACACAGTTATCCAGGAGTGAGATTACAGTGCTTCTATATGTAATAGCACAGCCTCCCCCTTGATTTGGGAGCTCAGTTTTTGCCCTAGGTTACCAAGGGAGCAAAAGCATTAATTCTGCTTGTAGTCCGGGTAATTAAAATTTCCTCTAAGTCCTGCTGTCCCTCCCTTGTTTTACCAGAGGGTTGGGTGCCCTTTTTCGAAGAGAATATATTCTACTTGTTTAAAGATGGTCAAGGCAACCTACTGCCTCCCCATTTCCTCGCATTAGGCACTGGACAATAACAGATTAACAAACTCAGTTAAAATGGAAATACCTGAACCCCATGAAAAAATGATACTAACAATGAAGCACCTTCGTCCAGGCACCGGGTTAAATGTTCATACTTATTCTCTCACCTAAAAAGTGCTGTCGGCATCTCCACTCAGCTTACAGTGAGTACCATTAGCATCTCCACCTTATGAATGACACTCCAGTGTAAGGAACAGAGCCATTAAATGCCTCCCCGAGGGCACACAGTACGGAGCCGGGATCAAAGCCAGTATGGCTGCATTCCTAACCAGGCTTCCATCCCTGCTTGTTTTCACTGGCCCTTCTCAGAAATGTTTCACACATCCTGGGAGTTGGCTCCAGGTTTCTGAACTCAGAGCCTCAACACACGAATAAGCAACCCCTGTTCATTGAAAGCCATAATATATCAGGCACCATCCTGGAGCTAGTTCCCATTCAATTCTCAAGGTAGGCGTCATGCCCATATCCCATTGAGGCAACAGAGGCACCCCCTCAGCCAGCCAGGGTTGAAGGGACTTCCCCAAGGCCGTACACCCAGGTGCGGCTCCACTTGCCACATGTCCTGCTCATTCGTTCACAGACAGGGCTAGGTCATGACACACTGTGTCAGTGGCCACCACCATTTTGGCAATGGTCTTTAAAAAGTGTAGAGAAAGAAAAAGCAAATACTGGAAAACTGAGTTCTGGATTTCACATAATATATTAGAAAGAAATAAATTAACAACAAGAAATTCCTTCTAAAGCCTTCACTTCACTTAGCCTTCCCAGGAAGCAGAGTTTTCTGCATTGATCAGACATTGATTTTTTCCCCAAGGCAGTGCAGCAGAGTAGAAAAGGCGCTGGGCCCAGGGTCAGAGACCTGAGTTTGAGTCCAGGCTCCAGCATTCCCTTGGGAAGGCCGTTCCACCTCCCTAGTTTTCTAGTCTGTACAATGGGAATTATAACCATCCCATCTATCTTACCTCAGTGTGGTGGAGGTTAAATGAGATCAAATATCTCATATCTAAATGAGATAAAGTTGATTGATTATGTGGGTTACTAAGACTCTGCCACAGAAAAGAGGAAAAGATGGGGGGGGTGTGTGTGTACTTATACATACACATGCATATATATGCATGCATGAATATGCATGCAAGTACATACATAAGTTGTATAGGCAAATGAAGATTAAAAAAACAAGTCATAATGTCACAGGAAAAGTCCTGTTAAAGTGTGCTGGGGCAAGCCCGCAGGCCTTGATTTTAGCTGCTTAACTATCTGGTGTGCAGATAATGTTGAAAGATTGCTGTCATGACCAAGATAAGAGGGACAGTAGTCCTCAAAGGACTGGCACCAAAGTCCATGTCCCCACTGGTGACTTCAAGATGCTGCATTGGAACATCCTGGCCCCACCCAGAGGGCACTGAGAAAGGGGCTTACATTCTGGGGAGAGTGTGTGCATGCGTGCGTGTGCGTGCATGCAATAAAGAAAAATGAAGGTATCAGATGGGGCATGGAACTCTGATGGATACTTTAAAAGGAATCAGCACTCAACACCCCTGGACATAAGAAGCTCGTCCCAGAGGGACCCGTGGCTGCCTTCTCACCTTTCCTTCCACCTTCTCTCTCCTTGTTCCCAATTCCTCTGCCACCTTTGCTCACCTCTGGTTTCTCTGCTGAAACTTTTACTTTATTGGATTTGTCATGTCTGTGTTCCTTTCCTCTGGTCAATTTTCAAACACAGCAGCCAAGATCATCAACATCCCGAGCAATCACGCCCATCCTCAGCATTGTTTCTGTGAAAGGACATGCCAGAACACCATACGGAAATCTCTTTCTGAGAGTTTTGTAAGGCGGAATCCCATTTTTAACTGGCATGCATGATGAAACACATGCTATATACCAACGAAATGCAATGCTCAAATGGCCTAATAAAATACCTTGCAGTCCACATTTCCCTAGAAGAGGAAGCACATTTTCATTAGACAGATTTTTCAAGTCAATGACCAACTCTCTCCCGTTTCTCCTGAGACTGATAAAAAGCTGGACCATTTTAATACCACTGGCAGGAAACTGTACCTAGAGAGAGGAAGGAGAGGAACAGTAGATTTAATATTTATTAGCTGGTGCTACTAGGAAACACGAGGTGACTGTCATGCCCTGAGCCCCTCAACTCACAGGTCTCAATAGAAAGTAGGAGAGTAAGGGATGGAACCAGCCACAGGAATCCACTCACACTTGCTTTCTCTGCCTTCCCATCCTTTCTTCTGCTTAGTAATTAAGTCTAACATAATGGATAGGATTTCAGAAAATGTATGGCCTAGAACAGCGGACAGTAACTTCCCATAAAGGGCCAGAGAGTAAAGGCAATACAGACTTGGTTGCAACTCCTCTACTTTGTGACTGTGCCACAGAAGCAGCTGTGGACAAGTGAACATGGATATGTTCCAGTAAAGTTTTATTTATAGACCTTGAAATTTGAATTTTACATAATTTTTCCATGTCATAAATAATACTCTTCTTTTTTTAAAATTTTTTTCCTCAACCACTTAAAAACATCAAAATTTCCCTCAGCTTGTTGACCCTATAAAAACAGGTGGTGGGCCAGATTTGGCCTGTGGGTCACAGTTTGCTAAATCCCTGGTCAAGAACTTTTTTTATATGAAAAATATTCTTCATATTAAACCCACTGAAATGGAATTTATTTCATCTCTTTTTGCCCATCTACTTTTTTCCTTAAGTCTATTCTTTTTCCCCCATACTCTGCCTCCTATTCTGATTTACCAGTTTATCACTTCGCTTCTCACTTCACCTACTTGTCTTTTTCGCGCCATGATCCTCAAAGGAGACTAAGGACTATTTGCCAAAGACTCCCTTGTAAACACCCAGCCCTGCAGGGGGCGCTCTCAGAGTGGCAGGCACAGAGCCTGTGGTGACCACAGTGGAGGGGTCAGTTAGCCACCTTCCTTTTCCAAGTCCTTCCTGGTCCAGCCCACTCCCACAGTAGAAGCTGGAAACATCACTTTCCCACCTGTGCTGGCAGACGAGACATGGGTATGTCTATGACCCCCTCCTGGACAATAAGACCTGAGGAGAAAGATGTCTGTGTGACTGCTTCTGGGAAAGGTTTTCCTCACTGGAAAAAAGGGGGAAGAGGGCTTTGGCGGTTGAGAGATACAAAAGCAGAAACCTCACCCTCTCCTTGCTTCCTACCATTGTACGATGTCATGTAAAGATAGGATGTTTGGAGCTGCAGCAACCATGAGAGAGGTCCAAGAGCTGATCCAGAGGCACCACAGTGTTACTTCACGGAACCACCACTACCCCTGCAACTCTCTTCCTCTGGACTTCACATTATAGGAGATAATGAACCCCGGGGATGGGAAATTTGTTACTGTCTTAACACAGACAGTCTTCATTTTTTTTAATTGAAGTGTAGTTAATTTACAATGTGTGTTAGTTTCTGGTGTGCAGCATAGTGATTCAGTTATACATACATATTCTTTATCATTAGGTGTTACTATAAGATATTTATTATAGTTACCTGTGCTGGACAATAGGACCTTTTTGTTAATCTATTTTATATATAGTAGTATCTGCAAATCCCAGACTCCCACTTTCTCTCTCCCCTCTTCCCCTATAGTAACCATAGTTTGTTTTCTATGTCTGTGAGTCTCTTTCTGTTTTGTAAATAAGTTCATTTGTGTCATTCTTTTTAGATTCTACATATAAGTGATATCATAAAATATTTGTCTTTCTCTGTCTGACTTACTTCACTTAATATGATAATCTTTAGGTCCATCCATGTTGCTGCAAATGGCATTATTTCGTTCTTTTTATGGCTGAGTAGTATTCCATTATATATATATATATATATATATATATATATATATATATATATATATATATATATATATATATATATATACACACACACACACACACACAAACACACACACACACACACACACCAAACTTCTTTATCCAGTCATCTCTTGATGGACACTTAGGCTGCTTTCATGGCTTGGCTGTTGTAAATAGTGCTACTGTGAACATTGAAGTGCTTGTATTGTTTCAAATCAGTGTTTCCTCCAGATATATGCCCAGGAGTGGGATTGCCGTGTCATACAGTATATCTATTTTTAGTTTTTTTAAGGAATTTCCTTAGTGTTATCCATAGTAAGACAGCCTTCATTCTTGTGAAGGTCATGCTGTTAGAGGATTGATGTGACGCAGAAAACAAAAACTATTATAAGAAAACAAAATATCAAATTTAATAGACCACTACATGATGCTAGTTAAACTTTCAATGCCCCTAGATTAAGAAAACTCACGCATCAGCAACTCCCTCCCTGGCAGCTCTATTCTGTCTACATCAAAATATGTCCCTATCTCCCCCAATAGTTACTGCCCTATCTCCACTTTTCAGACCACAGGCAAGCTTCCTGAAAGTTATCTTACTTTTATTATTACCCTTATTATCTCCACTTCGTAGTGTGTCATTCCCACGCTTCAAATGGCAGTACTCTGGTTTTCTTTCACCCACACTACTCCATCCAGCTGCTTTCAACAGAGTCACCAATGACTTCCGTGTTGATAAGCCCAAGCACAGTTTTTAGTTCTTATCTTGCTTGACTTTTCCACAGTATTGCTACTGTTCACCATGCCTCCCAGATACCACGCTTTGCCAATTTTCGTTTACATCTTTCTGCTGCCTCCTCCTTCTCTACCAGCTCTGAACATTAGTGTCCCTCAGTGTTCTTTCCTCATCTTACACATGCTTCTTAGGCGGCCTCATCTACACCTGCAGCTTTAGTTGCTACCTGTAAATGAATGATACCCACACCGCTAAGCCTCTCTCCTGAGTTACAGACCCACGTAACTACACACCTCATGGACAGCTCCACTTGAATGTCCTGAAGGTGCCTCACCTTCAACATAGCTGAGCCAAATCATCAAGTCTCAGTGAATGGCACTATGATCTGCCAGGCAGCCCAGGTCAGGACCCCAGACATAATCTTAACATCTCCCTCCACAGTCTTGCACATAGCAAGCATCCCCTCTGCTTAACAGTGTTCTTCCCTTTGCTGCGTGGAGAATGCCTCCTCATCCTTCATAACCCCAATGAAAAGCCAGCTCTTCTAGCAAGTAACTCCTAATTCTCTTTAACTACAAGTTGCTCTCTCCTCAGCATTTCCTTATTTCTTAGGACATATGTCTGTTAGAGCCTTTATCATATTATTTATCTCTCTGTTTTTTGGAGCAGACTCTGAGCTGGAGAACAAGAACTGTGTTTCATTCCTTGTTGTAGGGCCACTGTTTAACACAGTGCGCGGCGCATTCTAGAAAACTGTCCAGAAATGTTTGTTGAGTGAATTAATGAACAGACACATGATAATTATTTGTTGGATAACTGATTATATTAATGAGAAGAAACTCTAAGATTTTATGATTGGTCAGCAAATACTCTTTCTAACTCAACACTTCTGTCAATGACTTGATGGCAGTACGCACATAATTTTAGAATTAAAGTTGGAAAAAATATATATATATATACTCTCCAGCTCCTCTACGAACTTGTTAGGGCCCATTTATAATTAACTGAGGACAGTTAACTACTAAAATCCTTCATGTGTTAGTTCTTTTAGTAAAGTTAAATATGCCCTCAGGAATTTAAGTAATACTATTCATTTGCCTACAACTGTTTGTTTCCCATAGATGAATTTCAATCCAATTCCCATCAAATTATCTCCAATTCTAAACTCCTCATACACAAATGAATAGAACTTTAGCATAGTTTGCAAGTTTGCATCATGCCCTATTATTTCATTGCACTTTGCTTCATACTCTCTTGGCGAATACATTTAGACATCCGACACTAAGTTTGGGTTTCTCCTGGCACAGTAGTCACTGTTACCACTAGACATTGCAGAAACCACCATTTGGATGGATTAATGTATTTTTTAATGAAGCAGAGCAGTTACTTTAAGAAATGCCAGTTGTCAAAACTCTCTCTGGCCTTCAAGTTGGGTAGACACAGTTATCTGTAATTAATGTCCTCACCGTTGCATTTTTGGCTATTTTCCTAAGGAATTTTTACACAGTATTTAGTAAAGTGTATTAAAGAGGCTTAATGAGAATTTTTTAATAGTCTACTTAGACCCTTAGTGAGATTGAAAATGAGTGATTTTACATACTTCTTTTCTTGCTTCACTGATCTTCAGTGCCTAATTGCTAAAGTATCTTTTTTTGAGTTCTGAACAAAAGTTTTTAATTTTAATTGCACACTAATCAAAAACCCCCTGCTTCATTTACTAGGCCCTTCTGTGTGTTAACTAGTTTCTAGAGAAGCTATTTTCCTGTCACTTAGTCAAGAACCTTCCTTTGTTATCAACACTAAACTAAATAGTAGCCCGAAGTCCACATTCTCCAGTGCTGTGGGGTAAATGTCCTCACACACTAGAGTGTAAACCATATTCCCTTTAAACCATCTTTAAATGGTAAGAATTATCCTCCATGTCGATTCCCTTCAAGAATTCAACTGGAAAACTTGACATAACTAATGATAACTAACTTTATTCAAATATCAATTAACAAATATGTATAAAGCTTCTACTCAGCTGTGCCAAATAGCAGTCTGTAATAGGAGGACCTACTCCCACTCCTGAAGAACAGGAGCACGAGGAGATAGCCCTACTCCCAGCAGCAAAATGGTTTCAAAAGGTATATTACTCCCACAGAGAGGCTTTCTGGTGAGAGCAGGATGGATTCCCCAGCTGGTCTGAGGATGGCTTGAGAGAGCAGGGAAAGGAGACTGGCTTTGGGGTTTTCAGGATGGCAGGGGGGTGGGGCTGGGGAGGGAGTTCCCGTGCAGGGTCTAGGGCTTGCACAGTTTGAACTCCCTACCAGCACCAAAGGAAGGAGCCCCCAGGCTTTCTTATCAACTTGCTCAGACATGGACCAAGAGGAAGGGGAATGGTGAAGCTTGAGAGCTGTCAGCAATCATCAAAAATGGGGTAATACTCTGTGTTACAACAGTTAAAAATGAATGAAACCTAGTCTATCATTTGCTACAGTAACATCATACTGCTATAATTATGTTACATAACAAACAACCCCCAAATCTTAATGGCATACAGAAATAAACATTTGTTGCTCTCATGTCTGGAGTCAACAACAGGGCTCTGCTGATCTTGCCTGAATCTACCCACCTGTGTGAGTCAGCAGCTGTCGCCTGCTCTCAGGTGGCTTTGCCTACGATGACTGTGGCGAATTAGCTCTGCACCGTGTCTCATCCTCCAGCGGGCTAGCACGGCCACGCTATCACAGCAAAGCCAAGTGTGAAAGAGTAAGCAAGTCCCATCACACAAGTACGTTTAAAGCTTCTGCTTGTAGGACTTTTGCTAAATTCCTGTTGACCAAGAAAGCTACATGGCTAAGCCTAGGCTTACAACAGGAAAGCAAAGGATCTGTATAGAAGCGCTGTGACTGCTTTTGCAATCCACGGCACAAATGGATGGCAACATATCACAGCCTCTTATCCTGCTTTACAGTACTCAGAGAAGGAAAGCCAGTTCAATGAGCTACTCATTATCAGGTGCCAGCATTGTACTCAGAATTAGGACTACAAAAATAAATGAGAGCGTGCCAAAGAGCTCACAGTCTGATACTGGGGAGAAGTTAAGTAAATTAATACATTCTTAAATTAAAATTCAGTCTGTTAAGTGTTAACATCAGATATTTTAATGAGGTGGCACAGAAAATAAACTGATTAACCCTTTCTCTTCCTTTACCACATATTTCACAGCCAATTTAATGCATTTTATTGTATTCAAAATTCCTCCTGATTCTGAGGATAGGAAGAAAAAGCTGATTGAGAATCCCCAAAGAATGGCTTCATTAAAAATGCAGTCTCTTTTAGAAGCAAAACTAAATTGTAAGTTCCCTTAGGCTAGCAGAAAGTCATCTGATCCTTCTGTTGCTCAATTACACTTAGTAGTCATCCAGTTTCAACCAAAATTCGTTATGTGCCTACTTGTTTAAGCCATTTTGATGGGAATTTTCTAGATTAGGGGATGCCTGGCAAAGATGACTAAACAAAGATGACTTAAAAAATGGCATCTGCCTTCCAATAACTTACTCTAAAATCCATTGTATAAAACTTATACAAGGAAAGCTATTGTGCTTAAAGTAGAAGTTGGGAGCCTGGAGCCCCCTCCAACCCAGGCCACTCCGGAGGACACTGTTTGGAGATGTGAAGAGTCTCTAGTCTAATCCATCTCATTAGTGTAGTCACATTGCTGGAAACATGCACCCTTTGTCTCTTCGGGGCTCTCTCACAACATAGGCATATGGCAGTCCACACCATACAGTGACTTTAGTGTAATGTGGCATTAAATGAAGCCTGGATTAGAACTATGTTAGACCTTAAATAGAAATGAGCTCTGAATTTAGCTTAGACCTCAAATAGAAATGAGCTCTGAATTTAGCTCACAAATTTCCAGGTCATTAGCTGTAAATGGAATCATAATTAGCGAAGGGTCATTCCAGCAGAGTTTGGGAGTAAAATGAGTTAATCTTCCAGCTTGTGGCAGACAGCTTCTTAAACTTTGAAGTGGGATTCTCTGAGACATAAAAATAGGGATATAAATACTTTGCTGGATTTTCTCCATTAGTCAAGATTGTTTAAGAGGGAAAAGTTTGCCATTGTTCTGAAATATTTTTTCCTCTCGTTAATCCACATTATTTTTAGGGAGCTTTGCCTAGGAGGAAGACTAATTCCTTATGCTTCTTCTGTCTCTTTTAGGTCCTACTACCATAGCTTTAAACTGTCACATGGAACCTTTTGGGAAGGCGAAACAGAAGTGGGCAGAGTGTTCGGAAACTGGACTGAAAATAAATTCTCCATAAAACGCTACCATCCTGTAAATGGTTCTGTCTGGATGGATTCTTTAAAGATGTGTTTTACTTCTGCTAAAAACTCAAAAACTTTGAAACATTCACTGTTCATGTCTCAAAACTTGATGGGAAAAAGTCAACATCTGAAGTATTCAAGACAAGCTTGAAGAAATAAAAGAATCCAATTGTTCTCTGGACCATCTTAGGGGGCGACGTTCCTGGAGATCCTTCAGGGTTCCTTGGGGAAAAGAACCCAAGATGGGCCTTAAAAGCCTGTCCAAAGGACGTTCTTCTGTTTGGAAAACAAAAGGAGTACCAGAGGTAGGAGACTGATGGTGCCTAGCGCTAGCGGGTCAGTGTTACTTCCTTCCTCCTTTGCCCCTTTCTTCTTCATCTCTACCCTGTCCTGCGCGTCCTCACTTTCCCACCAGCCCCCTGCTGCCCACCCTCGCTCTTCCCATCCTCCTAAACCCCCCCGCCGGTCCCGGGCCGGCGACTACGCCCACCCACCCCGAGACCGGCTTGCCGGGGTATCTTTCGGGTCCCCAGTCCCAACGCTCACGCCTTTCTGTCCGCCGCCCGCGCTCCCAGCTCTGGCCGCCCCCACGCTTCCCGGTGGGAGGAGATCACAGCCAAGGGGGCCGCCCCCGCCTGGGCCCTCCCCCTCCCCGGGCCGGCCAGACCATAAAGCGCCCAGCCCAGCCGCCGGCGCACCCATCCCTGCGGCGCCAGGACGCGAGAGCCGCCCCCGACGGCAGCTCGCACGCCGCGCTCCGCTCACCTGCGCCGCGCGCGGGAGCCCGACCCAGAGGCCGAGCGCCGCCCGCACACCCAGGCGGGACCCCCGCTGCTGTGTGACTCGCGGGCGCCCGCGGGGAGCAGGAAAAGCCAACATGCTGGCTCCGCGAGGAGCCGCCTTGCTCCTGCTGCACCTGGCCCTGCAGCCGTGGCTGGGGGCCGGCGCTCAGGCCACCCCGCAGGGTAAGTGGGCGCGAGCCGGGGCGGGGGCCACGAGCTCTGGTCCCTCGGTCACGGTCGCGGAGCCCGCCGTCCCCTTGGGCGAACGGAGAGACCAGCTCCGCGCCCTGCTCGGCCTTTGGCTCTTGGGGCCTCGCTGTGCACCATTCTGTCCGTCTGGGGCCCGAGTCAAAGCATATTGTGATTGGAGTAATTAGAGATTAGAGTTTTCGGAGATAAATAATTTGGGGGATGAAAACCTTATTTTCAGTTTATGCAAAGGCTTGGGGTTTTCTTCCAAGCCTAGGGGAGGCCCTAGACCTCGAACGCGTCCTGTCCGGAGAAGGGTGAAATGCGGATTCTGTCCTCTGAGGCTCTCTCTGGCAGGCCCTCTCCTCAGCCCTTGCAACCTTAATCCTTCGATGAGGCGGGAGAGATGTTCGCTCAGTCTGAGGCTCACATCCCCAAGAAAGGTGCGATATTACTCTACCGCCCCTGCCGCTCGCCTTTTTCTGCTCCAACTTTGCTCGGACCCCAAAGCCTCCTTTGGGAGTTGGCTTGATTTCTTGATTCTTGAGGTAAATTGAACCGGAAAGACTAAGATATGAGTCTTTGTCTATAAAGAGGTAAAAATTCAATAAATAACCCTGGATAATCAATTTTCAACCCCCCTTTGTGAAATGGGGTGAAAATAACCGTTGGACAGAAAGCACTTAAGCTTAAACAGAACTTTGGAAAGACAAAAGGGAAGCTTTTCTTAGCAAGAAAAGATTTTAAGGCTCTAACTGGCTATCCAGTGACGACCTTTATCTGTTTGAAATTGATGCCCGAGGTTGATTAATTACTGACTAAGGAAAGCTGGACGAGACGCACCACTTAAGGTGAAAACTGTTATTTCTAGGAGGCCAGAATGAAGAATGCCTGTGCGGGGTATTCTCAGGTCCCTTCCCCACCCGTTGCAGTAATTGCCCTTAAACTTTGCATTTTACCAAATAACTGATTTTGATGCCAGACCAGGCAACCAGAATTGTGATTTCAGAGCATACTGTACTGCTTTTAGTTTGGGTTGAAATGTTTTAAATGTTGTACCTTACAGTATTTATTCATTGTGACTTTGCTTCTAGAGAGATAAGAAAGTATGCAATGACTTTTTAAAGAACTGAAGCATAATTGACAGATAATGTTATATCAGTTTCAGGTGTACAACGTAATTGTTTGATAATTGTATTCGTTGCAGATTATCACCATATTAAATCTAGTTAACATCCACCACTGTGCAGAGCCACAAGTTTTTTCCCTGTGATGAGAACTTTTAAGATTTACTCTCTTAGCAACTTTCAAATATGCAGTACAGTATTATTAACTATAGTCACCATCCTGTACCTGACATCCTGATTACCTGTTTATTTTATAACTGGAAGTTTGTATCTTTTGACCTTGTTCACCCATTTCACACCCCCTCACTCCCCCACGCCCCGCATCCGGCAACCACCAATCCATTTTCTGTGTCTATGAGATTGTTCTTTTTTGTTTGTTTTTGCTTCTGTTTTTAAGATGCCACATATAAGTGAGATTTTACAGTATTTGTCTTTCTGTCTGATTTAATTACACCTGGCATAATGCCTCAAAGTCCAGCCATATTGTCGTAAATGACAAAGTTTCATTATTTTTTATGACTGAATAATACTGTGTGTGTGTATATCACACACATATATACATATACATACACCACATTTTCTTTATGCATTCATCTATTGATGGACAGTTAGGTTGTTTCCATGTCTTGGCTACTGTAAATAGTGCTTAGAGGAATATGGGGGTACATAGATTGTTTCAGGTTAATGGTTTTGTTTTCTTCAGGTAAATACCCAGAAGGGGAATTGCTGGATTATATGGTAGTTCTAGTTTTAATTTTTTGAGGAACCTTCATAGTATTTTCCATACATCAACTTACATTCCCACTAAAAATGTACAAAGCTTCCCTTTTCTCCACATCCTCACCAACACTTGCTGTTTCTTGTCCTTTTGGTAATAGCCATTCTAACAGGTGTGAGGTGATATCTTGTGGTTTTGATGTGCATTTTCCCTCATGATTAGTGGTATTGGCATATTTTCATATACTTGTTGGTCATCTGTATATCTTTGGGCAAATGTTGATTCAGATTTCCTGTCACTTTTAAGTCTAATTGTTTGGGTTTTTTGCTATTGAGTTGTATGAATTCTTTATGTATTCTGGATATTGGCCTATTATCAGATATTTGATTTGCAAGCATCTTCTTCCATTCCGTATGTTGCCTTTTCATTTTGTTGACGGCTTCCTTTGCTGTGCAGAAGTGCTTTCATTTGATATTAGTCCCACTTGTTGGTTTTAGCCTTTGTTGCCTTTGCTTTTGGTGTCAGAAGGGAAGCTTTTTAAACACAATTGATAAGTTTTCTTATTGCAGACATTATTAGACAGGTTTGACCTCATGGGTATAGTATTTTTGTGTTATATAAGTTCCTGACATTTGAACGCAGTTTCATGGTGTGTTGCAGGTGTGGATTTTGCTTCTTAGAGATGCCTGTTTTATGGAAATATGAAATAAGGCTATACCATCCAAATTACTCAGCTAATTTAGTTGCCATAGGTAATCTGATTAAGTCAAGTTTCTGATAGATTCTTTTATTGAGTTAATTAGTCTTGTGTTTATCAACTCAGCTGAGTAATTTGCTTATCTCCTTTTTCCTCTGAGCTGTGTTGCTGCTCTTAGTACCATGAGTTTGACTTCCATACAGTAGTACGGTATTGGCAGCAGTGATTCACCTCTCACACTAGAACGTTGTGCTTCGATCCTGGCACTATTACTCAAGTGTAATAACATTAATAGAAAACTGTGGTGTCTCATTTCCTTCTCAAAATACTCTCCCAACTCATTACTAACTAATCCCAACTCTGCCTCTTGAGAGAGAAGCCAGTGAATTAGACAAGCCATCCAGATTGAATGTGGTAAATTTAGTCTGAGCTGAATTATGAAGTAATCGTGGTCAGAGCAAGAATCAGGAATACCAAGAGTTTAGCTCTGCGTGCAGCTCCCATTCCTTAAACACATATTTCTCTTCTGAAGATGCCTTGTCATGAATAGAACTTTTAAACATACTGCTTTATTTCTCTTTGCCCTCACTAGTGGGAATGTCAAGTTTCCAGTTCTTTGGAAACTTAAAAATTCTGTGCGCCTTTTGAAGTACAGTAGGCAGCAGTCTTCATGTTTAGAGAATGTGGGATGCTAGAAAGATCATAATTCTGCTTTATAACACTCCTAGTATTAAATTTGTTATTGTATAAGGTCCTTGGTACACATGAAAGGAACAGCACAGACCCCATCTGAAGATAGATTTTCTTTAGAAAGAGTAGACACTCTTTAGTAACTAGGTTTTTCCCTGTTTATTTTATAACTTTTATTTATTTTTTTCTTGCAAAAGCTGTACCCATTTATTGTTTTTAAAAAATAGAAAATTGAATAAGCAAAAGAAAAGGAAATTAAAAATGTATAATTATACAACCCAGAGATAACTACTATTCATGTTAGCCTTTTATTGTATTATCTTTCATCTCTATTTCTATGCAAATCTGTATTTCAAATGGAATCATGTTATATATATATATGTATATATATACAGTGTTATAATCTTTTTCCATTTAATAGCTCATGAACATCTTTCCATATCTCAGTTTTATTCAGCTGCCTTACCCTTTTTAATGGATAGTATTCCTCTTTTCGGGTGGACCAAAATTCATTTATCCTGCTCTAATATAGGACACTCAGTTTCCAGGGTTTTGATATTCTGAAGAACTTTTTGAACATTTGCAGTGCCCCAGGATGGTTGGGATGGCTGAAATCCCCATAATTGCTCCCAAGTCCTCCTGTCTCTGCCAAGGACAGTTTATGTTTTTGCAACAAAGTGCGAAGCCGGCGCAGCTTCAGGTCTCCCACCTCTCCCAATTAGGTTTTTGCCTAATTCCTTCCTAAATAGAAATTCTAGAATTACCAC
Organism: Camelus dromedarius; assembly: GCF_036321535.1. Classification (NCBI taxonomy): domain Eukaryota; kingdom Metazoa; phylum Chordata; class Mammalia; order Artiodactyla; family Camelidae; genus Camelus; species Camelus dromedarius. The sequence continues at coordinate 53,247,429 of NC_087438.1, forward strand.
TGGTGCTGACTCTCCTTGTACCTAAATAAATCATCATGTAATCCATTATTCCTTAAAGATGAATTCCTGTAGTAGAATCAGTAAATGAAAGAGCATGAATGTCTTAGGCCTTTGATACTGTTGTTTAAACTGGCTTCAAAATGTTTATACTAGTCTATATCTTACCCACCAGTATATAGGTATCCGTTTCCCTGAATCCTCACCAACAGTGGGGTATCATTGTATTTATTGTTTTTCCAATTTGATGGTAAAAATAATATCTTATTGTTTAAGTTAGCAATTCCTTCATCATTAGTTCAGCATATGAACACTTATATATATGCTTGTTTATCTTTGTCCTTTTCTGCAAATTGTTTTCTCATGTTCTTTGCCCATTTTTCTATTGGGATGCTTATTTTATTGATTTGTAAGAGCTCTTTATTAATTATGGATACTATGACCCTTTTCAGTAACCAGATTATTGTATCCAGGAGACAGCTCTGGAGGCTGAGGTTCCCACAGACTGTGGAGTTGTTTAAACAATATTTGCATAAATCAAGAGAAATACTAAGTAACTTCTAGTGAGTACTACCCAAATTTGGCCTTTGCCTTTTAAATTAACTGGACATACTCTCATAGCTTTCATAAAGTTTGAGAGAAAGTGCTGCTGGCATGATCAAAAGTAACTTAGACAAACACAAATGCAACATCTAGTTTTTGTAGACCAACTCTGTCAGTCAGGGTACAGTCAGGAAATTGAAGCCACTTTTTTTGTTTTGTTTTGTTTTTGTTTCTACATCGGGATTCCTTAACAGAGAAATATTGGGGAACTGTAAATGCACAGAGGGAACACTTCAGTCTCACAAAGGTGGCAGATTGTTTTGCTGACACTGTATCCCACCACATCGATGCTTTCTGCTGTGTTCCCCATGTCATTTATCCCTGACGAGGAAAAGACAGTTGGCTCTGGTCCAGGAGGCACATGAGGGACCCCAAGGCGGAAATTCACTACCAGGGGACAGAAGGGATAAACTGGGAGTTCGAGATTTGCAAATATTAACTACTATATGTAAAATGGATTAAAAGAACAAATTTCTTCTGTATAGCGTAGGAAACTAAATTCAATGTCTTGTAGAACCCTATAATGAAAACGAATATATGTATATATATGTATACCAGAAATTGACATACTGTAACTGACTGTACTTCAATTTAAAAAAAAAAGGGAGAGAGAGAAACAATGACTTGGATGCTCTCATCTGCTTGTCCTAGTGGGCATTTTCAGAGCCACTTCTTCAGCCAAATGCAATTCTGGGTTTACAGATTTCCTCTTCTCTTGGGGGCTGTAACCTAGTGATGAATATTGTGCTGTTTCTCTGGTTCAAATGTCCAGCCACTGTAAGAGTGATAAAGAAGACCTGGCAAGTTTGGCAATGTGGAAAAACGATGACAATATTCATTTACTTCATAGCTTACTGTCAAATTGTCCCCCTCCAAAAAATATGTTTGCCCCAAAGTTAAATCTTCCACTAATGATCCCTTTCTCCTCCTTCTCCCCAGTCTTTGACCTTCTCCCATCCGCCAGCCAGAGACTGAACCCAAGTGTTCTGCAGCCGATCCTGGCAGACCCCACCTTGAACGAGCTCTATGTGATCTCCACCTTCAAGCTGCAAACTAAAAGCACAGCCACCATCTTTGGCCTTTACTCTTCAACTGACAACAGCAAATATTTTGAATTTACTGTGATGGGACGCTTAAACAAAGGTGAGCAAATTTACAGAAATCATTTTCTTAAAAATCCTCTCCTCCTATTCCAAGATTTGGGGTCTCCTCTCCTTAAGATGGTTCCATCCACCATTCATTTCTGTTTTCAACACCAAATTCTTCTGATTGTTCTTTTACTTATATAGTGAGGGTGAGTTGATACTGGGGGAAAAAATAAAGAATTGCTTGTACCCAAAATAACCTTTGACATCCTCCCTTCCTCGTGTCCTTCCGGACCTAGGAACATTAGGCCACTGTCATAGTCAGCTTGATCTGCTGTAATAAATACCATAGGCTAGGTGACTAAAGCAGCAGACGTTTACTTCTCATAGTCCTGGGGATGGGTAAGTCCAGGATGAAGGTGCCAGCATATTTGGTTCTTGGTAAGAGCCCAGGTCCTGGCTTGTAGACAGCCACCTTCTCACTGTGTCCTCACATAGCCTTTGTTCAGTGTGTGCCTGTGGAGAGAAAGAGGGAGCTCCGTCTTCCTATTCTTATAAGGACACTAATGCCATCATGGGGGTCCCACCCTCATGACCCCATCTAAACCTAATTCCCTCCCAAAGTCCCACTCCTAATACCATCATGTTGGATGCTAGGGCTTTGATACATGAATTTAGGAGGTGCACAAACATTCAGCCCAGAACAGCCACCCACACCATTCCTGTGCTCCCTTGGAAGCATGTGGCTTAGCAGACCTAACTTCTGGCTCTGTAAGCACCTTCCTGGATTGGTGGAGACAGTACATCTCAGCAGTAGAACTATATTGAGCTGCTCACTTTTCTGCCCGTTTTGTGCCAGTAGACACAGGACTGTCACCTGTTTGGACCTTCTGCTGTCAGATGTTTGACTGTCAAAGTGAGTTCCTACATGTGCTAAGAAATGCCTTCCAAAGAGAAAGGTCGCTGTTTTTTCATCTCCTCTTCCACCCGTGCCCTGGGGACAACACCTGTTCCTGCTTACTGAGGAATGTGACAGATACACATTCGTGCTGCCTCATGCTTTTAATAAAAAAGAAAAAAAGGACTGGCTAGATATTCCATTTTCTTCAGTTTGCTTTACTTGTTTAAAGTAGACACTTCGAGTGCTTCCGACTCTGAGTCTAATTGTGATTGAACACTCAAATCTGCAAGTGTTAGAAGCTCAAAGAAGTTCCTACTTCTTAGCTGTCATAGGACTACAGAGTTAAAAGCAAAAAGGAAAGGGGCGCTTTGATGTCAAGTTCCAGTATCCTCCTTCCCTCCTCCCATCTCACGCGTGAGTCTGCTTTCTCCGTCTGTTCCTCACGGGCTCTCCGGGGCTGTGGTGAGGTTTCAAATTATAGAAGGAGTCAGGGACCTGCTTTGTGATTCAGCAGGTGGTCCAGCCACTCCTGCTCCCTGCGCCCCACTTTCAGCCCTGATGGGGCATAACCTCGCCCGTCTCTTGGCCTTGGTTCAGACAGCCCCATCTTTCCTCCCATCTACTGAAGGAATGGCTTATCCTCCAACAAGCCAGCTACTCAGCTTGTGATCTATAAAAGCCATCCTGCTTTATCTCAAGAGCAGTAGCTTCTCATTCAGCTGTCTATTTTAGATGCACTGAAAGCCTTTCCTTTTAGCTCACTCAGCTTAGTAGCCGAAAGGCCCTCTGTAGAGTGAAAAACTCTGCTTCTAGCCATTCACTCTCACCAGATCTCACCCTCTATTTCTAAGTTGGCCATTGTGGAAAATCTGTTGCCTGGAAAAAAAAAAAGCAACTTCCCCTGAGCTGATTCTTGTGGGGTTTGGGGTTTTTTTGGGTTTTTTTGTTGTTGGTCTTTGAGTCTAGCCTAGTTCCTTTTTTTGGGGGGGGGGGGTGAGGGGAGATAATTAGGTTTATTTTTTTTAATGGAGGTGATGGGGATTGAACCCGGGACCTTGTGCATGCTAAGCATGTGCTCTACCACTCCGCTCTCCCCTACCCCTTGAGCTGATTCTTTGTGCTCACTCTGGATAGGCTGGGGTAGTGCCGGCCATGTGGGCAGGTAGATGGGTGGGTAAGGGGGTTGTTGGTGCATTTCTTTTGAAGACTCACCAGTCATTGGAGTCAGCTGTGAATACCAGCTGATCTCCACGTCAAAGGGGAAGGACGGGGAAAGGATTGTGAACACCTCTCCACCCGCCAACCTACTAGGAAACATAAGTAGCCTTAGGAAAAATATTTCTTAAAGGGAGTCTTAGAGAATCCAGAAATAACAATTCTCAGACAACAAAGAGGAATTTATACTTGTATTAGAGTTCGGAGAGTTGAAGAATTTGACACAGAAATTTCACTGGAGCAATAGGAAAAAGTACAGATTTGCCATCACTGGTGAGTCTGAAAGTTCTAAAAAAAAAAAGGAGCAGCAGCCCATTCTGACTGGAACAAGAAAGGGTGGTCGCTGGGTCCGCCAGGTCCAAGGAAAAGGCGTGGCATGTGGTTGTGCCTCCCCATTGACGTGTTCAGTGGTGGTCTGGAGCTGCACCCCACAGGCCTACATGCCTTGTGGTTGCCCAGCCTTGAATCTGAAGAAGGAGCCCAGAAACAGCAACAGAGACATCAGCGGTTTATTGGGTAGGGGATCTTACATGTCTGAAACAAAAAGTCCTGGAGGGACACCCCACCCCGGCAGGCAGGACAAGGCAGTGGTCTTTCCTATGCTAGGGAGGAGGAGGCTATCTTTTATGGGGAAATTGATGTCAGGTTGGCTCATCAGTTACCAGGGAAACCAGCAGCTGGGGCACAGCCTTCACAGTCCCTCAGGTGAATGACCATCATGAGAGCAGATGTCTCCTTTTAATAAACTAGCAGGCGGAGCCGTTCTGGCCTAAGGGTTAGGACACACACTGGCTGCGGCAGGGAGCGAGCACGTTTGTGTGAGTAGGGTGCAGGTGAAGCAGGGACTGGTCTAGCAGGGGATGGACAAAGAGCAAGAGAGCAGCCCTCTTGAGTGGCCTGCCCATACATGTGGCCGTGCACCCCTGCCGTGATTGTGGACGGTGGTGGGAGAATCATCTGCCTGGAATTTGAGCCCCCATCATTCAACTGGCAAGGCTCAGCTGACCTCCTCTGCTGTTGCTTTGCATAGAAAAGACTGAAACAGAGAAAATCAAGATGTATCTCTAGCGACTTAAAATCCCAGAGTAGGAAATAGGACGGAACTTTCCGTCTATTAAAGGCCATAATTTGGGAGACGATGACTGTACAGTTTCAAAGAGCAGGATTTGGTTGTCTGGGCCCTAGATGAGCTCCTACAAGAAACTAAAGTGTGTCTCATAACGACCACAAGGAATGAGTTTGCCACTGATCTCTTTCTACTCTCACGCTCTGCCAAGTCAGCCTACCATGGCCACCTCGTCACTCGGTCAAGGTAGGCCTGACCCCAGAGACATGTAGTGGCTTCCCATCCCAAACAGAATAAAGTGCATACGACCCTGCTGGGCATTCAGGGCTTTCCGCTGCCTGACTCCCAGCCAGCCTTGACAACTTGTCCATCCTTCCAGCCACTGTGCCGCCTGTGCTTCAGCTGGGTGGACTAACTGCCGTTCCCCGGGCCCACTCATGCTGTCTCTCCTTGTCTGTTCTTTTCCTCTTGCCCTTTGCTCCCCCCAGGACATGCCCTGCACCATCTCCAGATACTGAAATCACACTCCTTGTGACACCTTCCCTTCTATGACTTTGTACCTCTAGAGGAGGCGCTGCTCTTAGTTTGCCTTGTGTGAATGACTTACAGATCTTTACTCCAGGAGGTATAAGCTCCCTTAAGGCAGGAACTGAGCATCTCTTAACTCATCTGTGTGTTTACTGCAGCCTGTAGCTCCTTTGTGCCCTGTACAAAGAAGTGATTCGTGAACAGATAGGATAGGATAGATGAAGGCTGAGAAGAGTAGCTTTGTTTAAAACGAACAAAAAAAAAGACATACATTATTGTGGCAACTCTAGAGGTGCACGATATCTGTCACATAGTAGTTCTGGCTCAGAATCATTTTTTGAATGGATGCGTGGTGAAGATCATTTAAATGAGGTTGTAAAAGAAATACAGGTAGTATTTCTGATAGACATGCTCTATCAGACTACTAGTAAAGCAGGTGGTGCGATCTTGGTAGAAATAAGCTTTCTACAGAAACCACCTGGCTTGGTAGAAGATATAGTTGATGATTTTCTTGAATCTGGCATAGAGGCAACTTTCCAGTTAGTATCCCGAGTTTGTTACAGTTAAAAATCTTAACAACTATGTCACCATGAATACAGCTCTGAATCACTCTTAGCCTCGATTTACTATCATTAAAGTGGGAATGATAATAGCTACTTCCCACGTTGATTGCAAGAACTGACTTATATGAAGTATAACATTGCTTAGATTGTGAAGCTCAGTAAAATCTCAGGTTCTTGTACTAGATGGATAGATGGATAGATGGATAGATGGATGGATGGCTGGATGAGAGACAGACACCTCTACTATTTAGGCAACTGTCTTCCAAAAGTGATGATTTGGTGAATTCTTGGCTTACCTTAACGAAGCTTCATCTTTCAGAAAAAGCATAAGAAGACTGCTTCTTTAGTCTTTTAAAAAAAAAAACTCTGGGGGGTGGGATTAGGTTTATTTATTTATTTTTAATGGAGGTACCTCGGATTGAACACAGGACCTCATGCATGTGTGGCATGCACTTTACCACTGAGCTATACCCACCTACCTTGCATCTTTAGTCTTGATTTGATAGCCACGTGGAAGGAACTTGGTGCTGTGGAAATGAAGGGAACCCCAAGAATTAGCTGGAATTCTGGAGAATAGAATAGAACCAGTCAAGCCTATGATAGGAGATGTCAAATAGTTCAGAGTAGTTGTTCTGAAGCCTGCAGGTTAAAGAGAGATACAGCTTGAGAGGGATGAAGGAGCTTAAAGACTAGAATTCTGAACCAAATAATGAAGGGGAAAAAATGAGATGCCTCAAACACTAATAATAATATATGTGTTTATGGAGCCCTTACAAGGAACCAGGGCTGTGCTAAAGGCTTAACACTCATTTTCCTTTCAAACTTTCACAGTATTCTTAAGAGGTACCCTTGAACGAGCTCAGTTATAAAGTGGTCATATGCAGAAAGTGGAAAGAATTTTAGTAAACTTTCGGACAAGCCCCCAGAGGGTTGTATTATTATTCACACATTTTGGAATTGCCTGGAAAAGAAAGCTAGGATTATTTGAAGACAAATGGGTTTACTAAAAATAAATCATGACGCACTTTTTAATGACTTTAATGAAGTCACCCATTATACCTTTCTGAGTATTTTTTTTAAAAAGTGAGCTAGATAAATAGTACTGTTAGGGGTTGGTAAATTGCCTTAGAGCAAAATATCTGGTGGTTTCCTACAAGGCTCTACCCCAGGCATTGAACTTTTCAATACATACGTGACTTAGGTGAAAACATAGACAATATTTTATTATATTTGCAATTGGCACAAAGCTGGAAAAGACAGTTGAATATGTCAGATGCCATCATCAAGATTTACAAGATCCTACCAGGCTGACACAGTATGTCACAATCAGATGAAATTTAACAACAATAAATGTCAACCCATCCTCTAGGAGTGGAAAGTAAATTGCAGACATAGAGGACGTGGGAGACCCTATCCTAAGTGCTCTAGTCAACAACATGAAGAACCAGCCAGTGTTGAGCTCAGTGCCTGACACTTAGTTGCTCAAAAATGTTTGTTGAATGAATGAATGAACAGATATACGGATGCAACTTTTTAAAAAAGCTTCATAAACTTTAAGCTTCATACATTTTAGGCTTCATTAACATGTGCATGTGGGCAGATTAAGGGAGCTAACAGTCCCAATGTACTCTTAATTGTCCCGCCACATCTTAGAGTACTGTGTCTGGTTGTGGACATGTTTCACAGGGACCCTGTCAAGTCAGAGATTACCTTGGGAGTCACCAAACCAGCACGCCTCTGGTTCCCTTTTTTTTTTTTTTTTTAACCACCTCAAAAGTCGAAAAGTTAAAAGGAACTGGAGAAATAAAGGAGTCAGAAGACATAGAGAGATGAAAGTTGCCTTAAAATATTTGAAGAATATCATTTTGATTGAGGATAAGATTATTTCTGTCTATAGTTCTGAAGAGTAAAATTAGGACACACTGGTAGAAGTCAGAGGAAATAGATACTGGCCCTGAATTAGGAAAATCTTGGGGAGCAATCCAAAAGTGAAATGGGTTTTTCTGCAAAGTAATGAGTTCTTTGTTACTGGAAATGGGCTGGTAGAGGCTGTACTTTTATTGAAGGGATTTGTGAGGGGAGATATTAAGCTGGATGACTTATATAATGCTGGTATTCTGTGGCTCTACTAAGGCTAGAGAGCGTTCCATGGACGTTTAAATTTCTTTGCAACTCTCTCCTGTGCCATGACCTTGGGATTCTGTGTGTACTTACAGCTCTGTCGCCTACCAGATAGTTGTGTACAGTGATGTCTCATAACTTATCAAAACATGAAGCCCTTTGCAGGTGTTCAGTGTAATTGCTGCGCTTCCTTTCACTGGGTGTTTTCTTTGCTCCATGTATGCATGTGTTTGTGCGTGTGTGTTTTCTGTAAATTTTACATTGGTTTAAACGACTGTAAGAAAATTTCAAAACACACAGACTGCATTTGCCACACCTGGGAGTCACCTAGAGTACTTACAGGAAAAGCAGTTTGATGATTTACCTTTTATGTGTATTTCCAAAGCACTAAAGTTACAAAGACCGAGTGTATAGAGCATGAAGATGAGTGAAGACAAAGAAGAATGTCCCTCACAGGGGACATTACTGGCAAGAAGGCTTTTTTTTTTAATGTACAGTTATTTACGAAGGGGAGGAAAGGTTGACAGCAGTGGCTTTCATCATATAGTTAAAAGTGCCAAAGAGCAAAGCCATTTGCCAAGCAAAGCAGAAAGCCCCGGATGATGTTTCCGAGTTTGCTGCTTGCAGGCTGGGTTACTCTGAACTCCTTTGCCCAAGCAGACAAAATATTATCATTTCCAGTTCTTTAAAGCTGGCACCCTGCTTCATTGCTTTGACATTCAACACATCATCATATTTCTGACTACCCAGTCCACTTTTCAAAAAGCACCTTTTGAAAATTCTTTCCCAAGATAGCAATATTTCATATCTTCACTGCTTGGGTTTGCTGCCTCATCTCCTACCAGTCATGGAGATGGCATTTAGTCAGGCAAGGCTACGTGCTTCCTGTCAGGCTGGTCCCCAGGCATGGAAATGTAGCCATAAAAACAGGCTCCAAATTCTCAAGTACACAAAGATGGTAATTTGGAAGGAAAGGATTTATATAAAGAAACCAAGTGAAACTGCTCCCCACATTTTTAAAAGATTGTGGATTTTAAAAAATCAGAATGTTGAGGGGCAGAATATAGCTCAGTGGTAGAGTGCCTGCTTAGCATGCACAAGGTCCTGGGTTCAATCCCTAGTACCTCTATTAAATAAATAAATAAACAAACCTAATTACCCCCACCAAAAAGTTTTTAAATACATTTTTTTTAAATAACAAGAGTTTAAAAATATTTTAAAAAGTAAAAAATCAGAGTGGACACATGAATATTTTATCCATTTTTTTCATTCAATAAATAGTTGTATTTGCTGTTCTCAGAGGCTCTGGCATATGGGAAAACTAGGAAGAAATAGATTCCTGGTCCCAAAGATTTATGTTCTAGTAGAGAAGATAAGAAATAAATGCAAATAAACATACCAATTCCCACATTTGTACAGCAGTTCATAGTTTTGCATGTTTTTATTTGACAACCACTGAAAACAAAATGAAGTAAGAAGGGCAGCTTTTATTAACTCCTTTTGATAATTTCAGAAATGGACATGTCGGGCCCAGAGTCACATGGGTAGTAAGTATCCGAGCCATGCCTGGAATCAAGTCCCGCAGAAGTACACCTAGAAAAGCCCCGAGAAAGGGAGTGAGGCAGGTGACTTCCAGCCGTGCAGAAGAAGAAGGAAGGCTAGAGGGAGTTCGGTGCGTTTGAGCTAGATTTGGCTTCAGGTTTCTAACAGTGGTGGAGCAGGAGGGAGAGCAATGGAGAAGAGAACATTCTGCACAGAAAGAAAAGGATGAGGGAGGCTGGGAAATGCTAGAGAGGAGTGACAGCGGGCTGTTAGAACAGGTTGTTCAGCTTGGCTGGTTATCAGCAGCGTGGAAGGTGGCGGGAAGGCTGAGCCAGCCCTGAGATAGACATTAATGAGGAAGCACTTGGGAGCTAGTGAAGGATTTCATTGGTTCGTTGTGTGTTGCATTGAGAAGGCAATAACTTGGTCAGAGCAGTCCTATAAGAAGCTCAAGCTGTCAATCTGGAAAGATTGCACAGAAAGAGACCCCCAGCAGGAAGGTGAGTCAGGAATCTGGCAGAGGAACCCAGAGATGCAACAGAGTAGAGGCAGAAATGCCATTTGAAGACCTGCAACCTTCAGATCTCATCAGATGCGTTCTTGGTACTCACACTGCGAGAGAACCAGGTGGAAATCACCAAGCCAGCTTGTTTCAGTGAGATGTGAGCAAGAGAACTGAATGCGCCTCAGCTGAAGACGCAGAGCTGTATGCAGCCTTGTTGTCCTGTGTGCAGTGCTCCCTGGGCAGTGAGGGGCAGAGGTGGGGTGGACCAGAAGACCGCTCCTTCCAGCTTCCAGCCGGGCTTTTCACTCTTCCTGGAGGGGGAAGTGACAGTCCTACTGGCTAGTATTTTCCCCTCTGTCTTGCTCCCCTCTGCTATGTGTGTGTGTTGGGCTAAGACTGGGTGAGGTGAGTTGGGAAAGGGGGATCGGAGAAAGCAAGGGAACCATGTCTGTTCTTTTCCCTCTGATGATGCTGCTTCTGGAGAAAGTCAGCGAAACTCCCTGGCTGCAGGCTCCTGGGATCAGAGCTTTAGGCTGTTTTCCTAGACTCAGTGTGACTGATGTGAAGGTGTTGAGTTTTCTGAGCAGGTGCCTGTCTACCCTCTGGGATAGTCTTACTGCTCTGAAGAGAAAATAAATACAGAAGCACTGAAGTAAGGAATTCACAATACAGATGAAAAATGGAAGCCATAAGAGAAATGAGAATTACTGGATCAGGTGTGAAGAATAGTAAATGTCAAAGCACCTGATAATTGTTCTGTAACAGACGTTGGGAAGATGGAAGTTTCCATAATTCTTTTCCTTTTTTTCCTCCTGCTATTGTCACAAGATCTAAGAGCGTGAGGACTCTGTCATTTCAGTGTTGCACTGAACACAAAGCAAGGCAGAAGTATAGAATGCCCTTAAATAACAGCTGAACACAAGAGTAGGTTTTGCTGCCTGCGGTAGATGTTGAATTGCTCTAAACACTCTCTAAACTTTCTAATTTATATGTGAAAAGGTTTCACTGCAATCGTTTAATTATTCGTTGGAAGTTCATGTTCGCAGCCTTTAAGGTGCACCTGTTGGGTGTAAAGCACTCCACTAGGTACTATTTATAAAATTAAACTTAGCGATTCACTTATGAAAATAAATCATGGCCCACAGGCCCTGGAAGGCCTGCTAAAAGAGGCAAGAAGCCCATGAAAATAGGTTTCCTTTGAATTCCGCAGAAATCTCAGTCTGGGGAGAAAAACCAAGGGTATTTGTTTGAAGCTACTGTGTGTATCCTCTTAAACTGTTACTGAGGAACAGAGGTTATGGCCGTAGTGAAAGTAAGGTCCTGCGTATGTGTGTCTGTGACCTGATTGAAGTCTGGTGGACCAGGCGCTGTTTTCATTGGCCTCTAAAAACTCCAGAGACTTGCAAAACTCTTTTTAAAAAGGAAAGAAATAGACGTTTTAAAAACTTGAATTAGCACATATGTTTGGGCTCAACTTTCCCCCCCTGTTGGTTACCCCATGCCTCCAATTTCCAGCCGTGCAATTACTATTATAAATTCTCAACAATATTCAATAAAGGGGTAAAACTCCTGTTGTATCCCATACTTAAAATACCTCAAGAATTTCTACTCACATCTGCTTTCTTTCTCTTCATACCACATTTATTTAAGTCTTACCAATCCTTTCCTCCCGGAAGCGTCGTGTTGTACTACAGTCATAGAAGGGCCGTCTAGCCAGTCTGTCTTCCAGGTCTTACAAATTCTTTTTTTCAGAATGGAACTATACTGATTCATAACCTTTTTTCCATTCAACAAAATACTGGGAGCTCTTTTTTGTTTTAGACAGTGGATCTCCCACCGAGTCCCTCCTTTGCAACCATGCGTACCTCTGGTTTTCTGACTGAGCTTTGTTATAACAAAGTCTGACAGTGAGTTGCTGAGGGCCGATATGACAGATGACACTCGACTCACCATATGCTTACAAAGGCCTCGGCGTGCCTACCATGCTTTTAATTGTAGAATAAACCGCACTGTTTCAGTCTAGTCTTGTCACTTGCTACATCCTTGAGCAAGTTCCTTCGCTTCCCTGAGCTTCACGTTCCTCACCTGTCGTCGTTGCAGTGAGTGAGGGCAGCGCTCAGTAGGAGTGCTCGGTAGATGTTCGGTGAACTAATGAATTTGTGTCATCGGGAGCTTGCTTGGATGTTAGTTGACTTTTGACGGGTTCTGCTCGGTCATTGTACTTATCACTGTCTGGAATTATATCATTTTATTTTCACATTTAGTACTTACTGTCTGTCTTTTCATGAGGACAAAACATCCTCAGTGACCGAGTGGGTTGGCAGTGCCCAGAGCAATGCCTGGCACACAAGACGTTTCTGATCCAGACTTGCTTGCATTTTCTTTCCCACTGACCCAGCCTTGTCATTGTCACCTGGAGGCTGTTCAGCACAGCATCACCCCCGTTTCCCTTAGCCCATCATTCACTGGTCTATGTGCTTGGTTCCAGCCATCCTCCGTTACCTGAAGAATGATGGGAAGATCCATTTGGTGGTTTTCAACAACCTGCAGCTGGCTGACGGCAGGCGGCACAGGGTCCTCCTGAGACTGACCAACCTGCACCGAGGGGCTGGCTCTGTAGAGCTCTACGTGGACTGCTCGCAGGTGGACGCCATTCAGAACCTCCCCAGGGCCTTTTCTGGCCTCTCCCAGAGTCCGGGGTCTGTTGAACTGAGGACTTTCCAGAGGAGGGCACAGGTAGGAACCCACAAACCATCCTCCGCAGTGGAAAGCTGGCTTGCTGAGGCCCAGGGAAGGCAGAGGATGGGCTGAGGTCGAGAGTGGGTCTAATTCTGGCTGCATATTAGAATCAATCACTATGGGACTTGAAAAACTGATAGTAGAGGGCCCACCCTCAAGACGGATTAAACCAGAATCTACAGGGATGATGCCTAGGCATTAGTGTTCTTCAAAATACTGATTCTAACGTGAAGTCAAAATCGAGCACTGCTGCTTTAGACGATAAGTGGATCGTTTGGGGATATAATGGTAAAGCTGGAAAGGAATAGCAAAGATTTTTCAACTATCTTAGGGCAATAGGATGATCTATTTTTAATCTTTCTCTAATGTTGCTATTTATTATTTTTTAATGAAAGTGAAAAAGAATGACTGGAAATTGGCCAGCACCAGGAACCATATTTTTCACAGGTCCCTCTAGAACATCCCTGCTGACAAAAAGGACCTTACGGCCAGCTGAGTTCCATGAGGCCTTAAAAGTCTCATCACCTCTGTTTTCTGTTTATGCCATGTTGATGGTATTTTTTTCATTACATCATTGCCCCTACTGTAGAAATTGCCACACATATTTCTTTTAGAATTTTGTGATAGGAAATACTTTGTTTCTAAGAAATAAATAGCATTCTTTCTTCTCTATTAATCATTACTCTAACTGGTTATAGTTCCTGAATTTCATCTGATGTGGAAGTGAGTGCCAAAATCAGTCACTATATTCATCTTTTCTGCCTCATACTGTTGTCTTCTGTATCTCAGTCAGCATTTTCCATTTCTGTTTCATTATTGTATGTGTTTTAACTAAATTATATGTGCTTTTACCAAGTTGTTCTGACCCCTTTGTACAAAGAAGCAGAGTGTAAATGGTAATTTCCATGACAACCAGGAATGCTGAGAAGTTTTAGATACTAATATAAAAACTATGAATCTGATACTAGACTTTGTGCCTGAAAAATAGGGAGCATTTTCAAGCAGAAATTTCAAGATAGGTAAAATCCAAGTTTGGAGAGAGGGAGAAAGAGATGTATATGTATTTAGTGTGGACTTACATATAGAGAAAAAATAATGGAGAGAATGCTGAACTTCATTTCTGAATCCCCAAAGTAGCCCAAGTAATCAGAATGACAGAAATCGTGTCACTGGCCATTTTAGAAATTAGTATCCACCATCCAGTAAGTCAGAGCCAGGAGTCAGCCGTGACAAGATTATCGGAAATGGATGGAACTTTTTGCAATTTTCTTCAAAATTTCTACCTCCTTTGACTATCAACAAGACCACAGTGCCCTATCTTCTGTTCACCTTCTCAGTCAGTCAGTCAGTCAGTCAATTAACAGGCCATTCTAGGCATTAGGGTCACCACAGTGGGCAAAACCGCTATGGCCCAGCCTCCAAAGAGTTTACGGTCTGCTTCCAACACGGTCTCTGTGATGTAGCAGGGGCTGCGTGCATCTTAATTTAGCGAAATTGAAAATCAGAAAAAAAGTTCCTCTGAAATTCCTTAGCATGCTCATTTCTAAACTAAGGATGATAACTTTATGTCAACAGTTAACATAAACTTTTTCCATCATATATGTATAAAATAATGGGTACAAGTAAAAACTACAAAATAAAGGTGAGGAAATTGACCTCCTGGCTAACAATGAACGATTGATATCAATCAGTAATGTGAAAATACATGAAATTTATATCCTAGAGTCCACTGTTTATGCATTCTCATAATCCAAGGAAACCAGGGGCTTTCTGAAAACTTGGAGCCAAGACGCCCTAAAAACAATAAGTGTTTAAAATTGAGATCAGTATCTTATTCATTACAGTCAGAACTCCATAAACAGACAATTCTTAAGAGGCCCCGGCCACAAAATAACTTATTTACCATGAAGGAAAACAGCCTTTTCTCTTAGTCACCTTGAACTCTCAGGCCTCGTTCGATGCCAGCATTTTTCTAGGCTCCTGGCTACTTCTGTATTTGCTTCAGTCAAAAGGATAGGGCTGGCAGTCTTCGGGAAAAATGCAAACCCACAAAATTATGTAAGACGTCAGAGTCCAAGTATACAGGCCTCCTTGGTTATGAAGATTGTGTGCGTCTGCACGCTCATTGGCTTTTGAATGGCATCAGCAATGTGTGGTATGAATCTCATTTCTTCCAGGACTCCCTGGAAGAGCTGAAGCTGGTGGTGAGAGGCTCGCTGTTCCAGGTGGCCAGCCTGCAGGACTGCTTCCTGCAGCAGAGTGAGCCACTGGCCACCACAGGCACAGGTGTGGGCTCTCGGGCTGTTTGCGCCCCTCCGTCAACACAGACAAACCCCCAGGCCCCTGGATGAGCTGGGTCCCCTCATCGCAAGGGGGGCTGTTAGCAGAGCAGTCCCACAGGACTTACCTACAGAAACCAGGCTCTTGTGCCAAAGTCGAGGGCAAGAAATATTTTCCCTGCACTTTTATTTTTATAACTCATAGGAATTTGGACTAACTCGTCAAGGGCATGATCATCATTATTTTTGGGGTTGAATTAGATGAATGACCTCAAGGTAAATTCCTATACCCGAGGTTTTTGTCATGCTGATTCTCTGGGAAATCATTTGTTTTTGAGTCGCCATAGAAGTGGTTGTGACTGGCTGAACGCTCCTTACCTTCTGCTATTCCTACAGGAGACTTTAATCGGCAGTTCTTGGGGCAAATGTCACAACTAAACCAGCTACTGGGAGAAGTGAAGGATCTTCTGAGACAGCAGGTAACAAGCAAGACACACAGTCCAGAAAGCCCCAGTCTTAGAGAAGCTCTCTGTTGGAGCTAGTGGACTGCAGGCCCGCAGAGGCAGGGAGGCGGACCTGGGGCCAGACCTCAGGTGGCCCCACGCAGCCCGCTGCCCCAGGGCTCTGCCAGAAGGGCTCTGCAAAGGGGGGACTGACATGTAATACACGCACCAGGGCTCCAAGTGGAGTGGGAGCCACCGAGGGCTACTTCAGCACTCCTTTGAGAAATGTTTAATAGCTTGCTACACATGGATTCTTCCATCCCTGGATTATACATCAGATACTCCTTCTCCAGCTTTTTTTTCCCCCTTCCCATTTCTAAAGGTCAAGGAAACATCATTTTTGCGAAACACCATAGCTGAATGCCAGGCTTGTGGTAAGTACTTTTCTAGTAACTGGAGCATTCTGAGTTGGACCAGCACATGCCGACTGATGAAGGGCCTGGGTGGGTGAGGCTCCGTTGGCTGTGGTTTCTGGAGGTTTGGCACAGAGATGGAGGGAAGGGAAAAGAAGTTCATTGGGAAACTAAACTTCATTCTGTATCAGCTCTTTTTCTGACGGTGAATAAACCTGTGGGTGGTTGTTTTTCTCTAGGTCCTCTCAGCTTTCAGTCTCCAACGCCAAACACCTTGGTGCCCCCCGCACCCCCGGCATCCCCGACACCCCCGGTGCGCCGGTGTGATTCCAACCCGTGTTTCCGCGGCGTCCGCTGTACTGACACCAGAGATGGCTTTCAGTGTGGGCCCTGCCCCGAGGGCTACACAGGGAATGGAGTCACCTGTTCTGATGTTGATGAGGTACAGTTGAGCTAGGTGGGGTGGGCTCCCTCGGTGCCTTGCACACCCTACCGCTTACGGAAAAAGGAGCTAGGTCTGTGACCAAAGGATGATCTGGGCTGTCCTCCAGGCTACATAAGAACTGCTCCCTCAGGAAGCCTAAGAGATACGGTGCATAGTGCGAAGGAGGGGGCAGGACACTTGGTCGTGGCCATGTTCATGATACCTCCTCTCTGCGTTTCCCACTCTTTTGGTTCCTGTTGCTACGGTGCTGATATTTCAGCCTTCAACGCTAACGATTATTTCTCTTAAGCAGGCTCTGTTACCATTGTGATTTTGCCACACAGTTGCAAATAATGGGAGGGGAAAGATCCGTGTAAGGGTGTATTTCAGGGCTTGCAACTGATTTCTCCAGGCTTCCTTAAATAGGGGAGCAGAGAGGAATTTCAAACCATCAGGACCTTTTGAGGTGGCCCTGTGGCCTATGGTAACCAAAGGTGCCCAGAGATGGAGCCAGAAAGACACACACAGCAAATACAGGCTGTTTGGCCGGCTGGCCAAGCCTCGGAAGGAGACTGTTTCAGGACCACGGTTAGCCAGTCACTGCTCCAGCCCCAAAGCAGTGTTCACAGTAGGTGGCAAGGTTGCCCCCAGAATGTGCCTTTCTCCTCCCATCAGGCCAGAGGAGGGCTGGAGGAGCTTAGCTCATCACATGCATTGAACCTGCAGGCTTGAGGTGGCTCATTAGCTCGGCAGGTAGTGAGCAGTCCCAGGGGCCTCCAGTACGCCCTCGATTGGAGAAACATCTGCACATGTTTCTCAGAACTGCATCTGGTTTTTATCTGTGAGCTGGAATTTTCCTCTATTTGAAAGGGCAGGAAGTGGTCATGTTTTTTACATTAGTTGAAGTGGTAAGGAAAAAAAAAATCAGAATGAATCTCTGGGACTCTGAGAGCCTTGGAATGGCCGTGGACTTGATAGGGTGTGAAGGCGGACACAGACCCTGGCCAAGCCCATCCTACTGAAGAAACAGTTGCCCTGGCTTTGTCTTGTCAAGGTCTTTTTGTTTGAGTAGTTGGTTTGATGATGCCCTTGGACTCAGGTAAGAGCCAGCTGACAAGTGGTCAAGGAGCACCGTCCTCTTACAGAGATTTTTTACTCCCAAGGAATTTACACTGGGAGTAGACTGGTTGACATGACGGACCCTTTGCACTTGGCTGTGCATTACTCTGTAATACAGCAAAGCTCACGACAAGGCAACCCCCGGACAGTGAGGGTCAGGGAGTCCACAGGGAACTATGAAATTGGAAGCCTTTATTTCCTTTTATCACTTCGACCACCAAAAAGTGGATAGTTAAAAGAGTAAACAAGCATGTGCAAAGAGATGAATGAAAGTTTGAGAGTATTTCTCCATGTGGCCAAAGACAAGATTTTTGTTTCTCTCTAGTGCAAATACCATCCCTGCTACCCAGGCGTGCGCTGCGTGAACCTGGCTCCCGGCTTCAGATGTGACTCCTGCCCGGTGGGCTTCACAGGACCCACGGTGCAGGGGGTGGGGATCAGTTTTGCCAAGACAAACAAGCAGGTGAGCTGAAGTTAGAGTCTTTTAATCTTTAATTCTCAACTGAAAACCTTTGGTTGGTTCCTACCTCTTTCCATATGACCCTTTGCTCCTTGAGCCACCAATGCCATCTGGAGTGTCATGTGCATGTGGGCACATTAGGAAGTTTTCTAGCTCATTTCTGAATATTTATGTTCATCGTGGCTGGTGGGAGGAAGCTAGTAAGTTGGGATAATTCAGTATCCTTAGAATAACAGTGAATGGGGTGCAGATACTGAACACATGGTGTGATTTCAGGCTTATTTCCTTGGTAGCCATTTGAACATTTTGTCCCACAGAACGACTTGAGAACAGGCGAAACAAATACAAGCTTTGAAAAATTAGGTCATTTTTATAGAGTCAGTGTTGCTGATCAGAAGCTGTTTCAGAGATGAGAGGATTTCAAGAGTAGAAATAATCCCCCGTGGAAAACCCCCTTTCTTCTTACATAAGTTGTAAATTGCCATAAAGCACTTACGCACTTCATGACAGTCTCCATTTATTTCCAAATGTTCTACTAGATCTTGGTCCTTATTTAACTGCCTGACTGAAATTCTTTTTGATGTTTTCAGCCCTCAAAAATGGTTGGTCTATAAATATATTTTACTACCTTAGGGAAATTACTAGCTTTGAAGAAGGGCAGGGTTCATTATCTCCTAGCTGCCTATCACAAGATTCTAGGGGGCACCCTTTTTTAGACTAGATAAAGGAAGCAAGCTAGACACATGGGAGTGGCAAGAAGCCATTAGAGTAATGACCTCAAGTTTTTCTTCCCCTTCTCTAAAGACAAAATCTCCAAGACTAAACCAAGGAAACTAGACAGAACGAAATAGAAGGTGCTTTAGTGGGTTTCTAGCGATGTGGTAGACAGAACTCAAGTAGAAGGGAGCCAACTTGCAGAAATTTAACAAGTGTTAGTGCATCACCAGTATCAAAAGAAATAAAAGGAAATGTGCAGGTTCTGGAAACCAAGAGGGAGCTCAGAGTCAGAGCTGTGGATGGAAGCTGATGCCACGGCAGCTCATGGGAGGTGGGAGCTGGTTGTAAATCCTCCAAGTTGGGGAACTGGGGTTCCAGCACTAGTGGGAATAGCAGGTGTAGTCTTGAACCTTTAGAAAGACCTAACACCCCTGAAGAAAAGCCAGGAGCCTCAAAGAGCTACCACTCATTACAAGGAGATGAGAAAACTTTTCTAGCCCCCAAATCAACAGGAAGCTTGATACCAGCTTTGGGCATGGTTTGATGAAAAAGAAAATTGCCCACAACAAAGCAAAGCTCCAAGCTTGTACAAAATACAGTCAGGAGCTCCAAATCTATCTTCCATATAGAATGCACAGTGTATTCCATGCACAAGCCAAAAAATTGATGTAAAAACCAGCCCTGGAGCAGTAAAATCCCCAGATCCCCAGGGCCCCAGCTAATGTCAAAGCCAAATCACTTTGTAAAGAGACTCCGCAGTTCAGGCCAGTGGGATGCCCAAAGCAAAAGTGGGGCCACCAAGGATGTGCTCATTAAAAAAAAAAAAAAAGCAACTTCTATGAAGAAGCTACCATGAGGAAACATGACAATATAAAGTAATAGGGCAATGTGGGGAAAAAAAAAACAGGCAGGTTTGAAAAACAGCCAAGTAAAGTTTATTCAATGAAAAATATAACCATTGACATTAAAAATTTAATAGATGGGCAAGACAGCTAGCAGAGAATTTATAAATTGGAAGGTGGATCTAAGAAATCATCCAGAATGCAGCACAGAGAAATAAAGATATGGAAAATAGGGACAAGAGGTTGAGTCAAAAGAAAAGATTGAGAAAATAAAATATTTTAAAGTTATAGTTACAAAGAAAGAATGGGGGGGGAGGGTACAGCTCAGTGGTAGAGCGTGTGCTTAGCATGCACAAGGTCCTGCATTCAATCCCCAGGACCTTCATTAAAAAAAAAAAAATAGCAGAGGGAAGCTAAGGATTTTTCAGAATTGAAGAAAGATGGGAACCGTCAGACAGAAGTGCGTCAAGTCCCAAGCAAGATAAAGAAGAACCTTCCTCACTAAAAGGTTGTGGAAAAGATTAATCATGTAAGTTGTCTTTTCTGAACAACTTTAAACACCAGGTCATCAACTATCACTTGAAAGTAGGTTGCGTACAGACTGGTACAAACACAGGGAGATGGTGAAAGTGATGCTCTGGTCCCCACCCTACCTGAAATTCCGTGTCATCACTTCGCACCAAGATAGCAAAACAAAGCAAAACTTCTTTGCGTTTCTACTTAAACAGGGTGTCTTTTTAAATGTTTCTGCACTAGGTCTGCACTGATATTGATGAGTGTCGAAATGGAGCGTGTGTTCTCAATTCTATCTGTATCAACACTTTGGTAAGTATTTTTCATGGCTCTTGTTTTCAAAGACCAGTTGCTAAAAGAAGTGCATGTTTGTAAATCATAACCCCCAAATACACAGAGAACACATGGACATAATATATTTGATTAGCAAATGAGGATAAAAGTTTGTGCTGAAAACAATTTTTAACATGAGTAATTTCTTAAGTAATTTTTAATATAAGAATAATTTTATAAATGCCAAATTTGTTCTTTATCTTCCACCAAAGTGGCAGTATTGGGCTTTTAGATGAATATTTAGTGAATAAAATATTATCATTCTTGTATTTTTTAATTTGAAGAGCTTCTTGGGGGAGGATATAGCTCAAGTGGTAGAGCGTATGTTAGTGTGTTAGCATGCACAAGGTCCCGGGTCCAATCCCCCGTACCTCCACTAAAAATAAATAAATAAACCTAACTACTTCCAACCCTGAAAAAAAATATTGAAGAGCTTCTTAGTATGTATTAATAGTTCAGTATTCCAGAATATGCATTTTATTGGTAACAACATAATTCCCAAATGGTATTTATCATTTTCATAGAAGTTTTCAAAGTCATTCGTATTAAATTAAAATGCTTAGCACTTGGGTGGGATGAGGTCTAAAATTTAACCATTCAGATATGGGTTTTATTTCTGCACATTCCTGTTGACTGTTTCCCAGATGGTAGGTGTAGCCCAGTCGACTGTCTGTGGAAGATGCTCTGATTCTCTATAGGACTGCTTCTCACTTGCTATATGTTCCTGGGAAAGGTTTTTAATTTTCATCCTCACAACCTTGTCAATAGGCACGATTATTATCCCCATTTTACAGCTGAAGAAACTGAGGCACAGGAGAGTTCAGTAATTAGGCTAAAGCCACACATCTCATAAGATGTCCAGTCTGGCTGCAGATCCCTTTTTTGTGTCCGCAACGCTGTACTGCCAAGGAATACACCAGGACTTACTGCTTTTTAGATTTTTACCGGGACAAAGCTAGTCTGCAGAAATAGATTTGCAAGACACTGATATGAAGGGAATAACTAAAGCCCCCATAGGGAGGAGAAATGTCGACAGTGAAACTGTCTAGAAAGTAGAACTCCAGACAACCTCAAAAGTGAAGAAGCAGGCAAAGGAAAAAGATCACAGGAACAAAGGAAAGGAGAGGACTGACCAGAGTGGGTGGCCCAGTGAGGCTGACAGATCCAGAAAGATCACTGAGGGGGCATCCTTTGGACTTGGGGATAAAGGGGTAGTTAGTAACTGAAATCATTGGATTGTATGCTTTACGTGGGTTTCTTTCATGATATGTAAATTCTCAGTAAAACTAACTTAAAAAAAAGTCAGGCTTGTGCTGAAAGTGCCATCGCAATGAAGCTGATAGCTCATTTGCCAGGTTTCTGCCTCAGCAGAATTTCAGGGCAAGGCCACTGACATTTCTCTGTACCTTTGTCACTTTAAAAAAAACCCAAAACTTTCTAACTTGCTCTTTAATCAAACCACTGTCCCTTGTGCCCAAAGTGAATTCTCTCACGCCACCTCCCAGGACTTCATTGGAGCCTTCAGCCCTCCACAGTGCAGCGGGCAAGTCAAAGTGATGCTGGCTCGCCCAGCAGCCTTCTTCTGCCTTCGGTTCTATTCCTGCATGCCTCTGTGGACTGCTGCAGCTTCCAGCCTGGTGGTGTCTTCCCCAGTATTCACACGATCTCATAAGATGTAGGGAAGCACAGGCAGGCAGGGGGCTCACTTCATCCTGGCCTCATCAACTACATATAAAAATACATACAGTCACAGTACCTTTGCTCACAGGTCTGAGCTCCTGGCTCACTGTCTCGCTTTGCTCCCTGCAGGGATCTTATCGCTGTGGGCCTTGTAAACCAGGGTACATCGGGGATCAGATGAGGGGATGCAAAATGGAAAGAAACTGCAGAAACCCAGAACTGAACCCTTGCAGTGTGAACGCACAGTGCATCGAGGAGAGGCAGGGGGATGTGACCTGCGTGGTGAGTCACTTGTTACTTGCTTTGTCATTTTCTCTCTCCGTTTGAAACACCAACCCTCTCCAGTTTCTGCTTGCATCAGAGTAAAAATACCCAA
This sequence comes from Camelus dromedarius, assembly GCF_036321535.1. Taxonomy (NCBI): domain Eukaryota; kingdom Metazoa; phylum Chordata; class Mammalia; order Artiodactyla; family Camelidae; genus Camelus; species Camelus dromedarius. The sequence continues at coordinate 53,269,893 of NC_087438.1, forward strand.
CAATGAAAACATTTCCATCAAAATAAACAAAGGATGTAGTGGAAGTCAACTGAGTTTGTAGGGAGCAATCTGAAGGCCCCCTAACCATCGGCTGCCTTTTCTCTCCCTCTTGGCTGAGGGTTGACACCATCCCCTTGGGGGCCTCAGGGTAGAGTCCCCCATGGAGCCCCAGCTCCCAAGCACCCTCTGTGAGCGGTCGGAGGGGAAAGAGCCTCCTCCCCTCCCTTCCTGCCGCTGCCCTAGCTCATTGTTGGTATCAGCACACTGCTGCCGTTTCTAACTGTCCTCACCCTGAAGATGTCCAGTTTCACAGTCTGGCTTAATACTCCCAGAGGTGAGCCACAGTGATGGGTGGTGGGCTGCTGTCATAAACCCTGGCAGAAAAACCTCCTGTTTCTTGCAGTGCTCGTCCACCTGCGCCAGGTTCAGGACTAGCTCCGTGGGTGCCCACGCTCCTTCCTGTTTGGTTCCCAGGTTCTCAGCCAGGATCCAGCCTGGGGAGGAGGAGGCCGGGAAGAGGGCGGGTCAGTTGCAGCCTCTCATGGGTCTCTTGCCAGGCAGGTGTGTAGTGGGCCCTTGGTAAGGAAGGAGGCTCGGTCTTGCCATCCATCCACAAATCCCAGGCTCCAGAGTCCTCGGGGATTCTAGATACACTGCTAAATCAGCCATCTTCACTGCCTCACTGCCTCACCGCCTCCTTCCTCCCCAGGGAGCCAGGCCCTTTGGGGTCTGGTATTCACGGGTTCACAGTGATCACCCTGAGCGGCTGGATGGATGCTGGGAGACTTTCTCCCTCTTCTTTAGTCCTCAAATTCAGACTTCTTTACCTTTCTGTTCGCAAAATTTCCTACAGTGAGCATATCACTTTGAAATAGGAAAATGAGAAGAATCAAAACTCAGCTAAAGAATTAACTGTAATGATGTCAGCTCTCTCCAACAATACGGATAATCTGTAACCGAGGTGCTGATGAAGGAACAATCTGGGTCAAAGGGGGAGAAAAAAATCAACCAATTCTCTTAATTCCTATTGACTGGACATGTTGATTACCCTCGAGAGGCAGGTGTATATCTACGTTTAAATCCTCATTTTCTGTGAACAAATTAACAGCGCCCCTGGGATGGTGGGTGATGGGGCTCTTGATATGTTTTTGAATTTGTAATAAGGTACAAGGACAGATGGTAAAGGATGAATACACTTGGTGTGAGTACTAAAATAATTTAATCTGCCAGAAAATGGCTCATTAAAAACGTATTTGTTCCTAAAGGAAATTTTTTCTTCATTCAAATGAGTCAAGGACTGTACCCCATGGCTGCGCTTTCCAGGCCTTCTCAAGGCCCTGCTGAAGCAATTGAGCGGAAATGGGGGTAGTTATGGGAAGGATCGCTTTGGAATCCTGCCTTCTAAATCTCTGGTTGCAGGAGAGTGCAGACGATTGGAAACAGACTTACAAAGTCACTGGTCTTAAATCACTGTATTTTGATCGTCGAGGGCAGGAAATCTAACATTTACTCGTGTCAAGTTTCTCTTCCCTTGGCCTTGACCCTGTTCCCCAGACTCTTCCCTCCCCTGCCCCTTGCTGGTTCCCTATCATTTTCCAGGGCCCCCTCCCTGTGTTCCCCCTGCTGTTCTGCTTGCCCCTCCTGCAGGCACCCATCCTGCTCCTGGGCTGAGCTCCCAGGTACGAGCTCCCACCCAGGATGCCACTTATGGAAGGATTTCCTTTCTCTTGGGTTTGTCATTCATCCTAGGCCAGCTAGGATATGGAATATCAGAGGGAGAACTCTAAGTGTGCGTTAACCAAATATTAATGGCAAAAAATACTGAACTGGGACAGTCTTTAGTTCAAGTCCCAGCTCTAAGACCTTGAGCCAAGAGACTTGGCACTCTGAGCTGAGCTGACACTTTTGTAAAAGGAGATAATAAGGACCTTGCAGCAGCACCGTAAAGACTGGAGAAAATGGCTACAGAGTCTGGGATAGAATAACTGTTGTCTTAACGCCTAGTCTGCCGACAGCGAAGGCTTGCTGTCGGCAGCTGGTGGTAGCAGGGAGCTTGGGTAGACTTTTCTAAGAAATTAGAGAACACGCAGACCCAGCAGTGCACTTGCAGGAACCTTAAGCTATGAATAGAGGTGAAGCACCTTGGAAGGTTCTCCCTGTGGTGGAAGCTGACCTAGAAGACCATTAGATTCAGGAATGGTAAGGAGAGTGCCACAGCGGCCACCCCACCCACCACCCACGTGTGCGTTAATTCCCACTGGGAGAAGCAGCTGGATAATCACATGGGGAACATTTTGACAATAACTCAAAATTACAAATACCCTCTGAACCAGGAATTTCACACTAAGAAACCAGTACATGTGCAGAATGACAAATGTATAGAATTATTTGTGGCAGCACTATCTGCAGGAGAAAAGGGTTTTAATGACTCGACACCCACCAGTAGAGGATGGGTTGAATTAGCTGAGGTGCATGCACACCACCTTCTGTTTGATGCATCTGTGCGCCTTAAAAGGAATGACACGATCTACAGGCAGTGAGGTGGAAGGAGCTCCAAGATACAATGTTAATTTTTTTAAATCAAGTTGCCTAGCAGTGGATATATGTGTACTACCAATGGTGCTGAAGGACAGAGAGAGAAAAAGAACGTATGTGTGTGTGCTGGTCTCTGCCCAGCATGTCTCTGACAGCTGACTGCCTGGACTGCTGAGCCAACAACCAGGACAGGGAAAGTTTTCACTCTATCTTCCTTTGTACCTTTTGAGTTTTGAACCATTGGCCTATTCAGAGTACAACTTAATAGTTTTAAAATCCTACCCAACAAAGCTTTCTGGCTCTGGGCCCTCCCTCTGGGCATGCGCACACAGGCCCAGGGCCCCTTGTCAGCCACCAGCGCCAGCTCCTGGGCCTCTGATGGGCTTTACCTTCACAGTGTGGAGTCGGCTGGGCTGGTGACGGCTTCATCTGCGGAAAGGACGTGGACATTGACAGTTACCCTGACGAAGAACTGCCGTGCTCTGCCAGGAACTGCAAAAAGGTACGGGGAACAAGAAGGGGAAGACACGCACGCACACACGCACACAGGCACACATAGACTCACAGATACGTATACACACATACACTCACAGATATACATACATACACATACATATAAACACAACACACACACATAGAGATACAGACAACACATAACTCACAGATACAGACACACATACACACATACCCATATAAACACACATACACACACACGTACTCTGTAGCTTTGCTCAAATGTAGCAAAACAGCCATCACAATAACGCCAGGCGGCCACAGTCAGTCTCAAGTTCAGAAATAGTTTTTGACTTAAGACAGATGGGGTGGGGGGAAATGGGGAGAAGTTGGTAAAAGGGTACAAACCTTCAGTTATAAGATGAGTAAGATCTGAGTATCTAATGTAGAACGTGGTGACTAGCTGATAACACTGTACTGTATAATGGAAATTTGCTGAGAGTAGAACTTAAATGTTCTCAGCAAAAAAAAAGGGGGGGGGAGAATAAATACGTGAGGTGATGGGTGTGTCAATTAATTCGATGGTTGAGTCCTTTCACATTATATATGTATATCAAATCATCACATTATGCACTTTAAATATCTTACAATTTTATTTGTCAGTTATACCTCAGTAAGCTGAAAGACAAGACAGATGTAGGTGTCTCTCTGAGCTGTGTTCCTCCGACTTAGGACAACTGCAAGTACGTGCCAAATTCTGGCCAAGAGGATGCCGATGGAGATGGCATTGGAGACGCCTGTGATGACGATGCTGATGGAGATGGGATCCTGAACGAGCAGGTAGGTTCCTGCTTTGCTGGGAGCGCCTGTGAACTGCCACATACCAGGGCTGGCGGAAGAGAGCCTGTGAAGTCAACCATTTCTATGAGTCAGCCCGAATGTTCGTTTCCATGCCTGCGCTCCCAGAGCACTACAACACTTTATTCTAAGATTCTCATATGTTTAAAATGTAAAGTTGATAAACTTGGGCCTCCTGAGTTCTGTCATCTCATGACAGTTGGGGGTGGAGGGTGGCTGGCATCCACGGCAGGACCAGGCACACAGCAGGGATTCAGTAAAAGACAGGGTTAATGTTGATTTCCTGGTCCCTTAGGATAACTGTGTCCTGACCCACAATGTGGACCAGAGGAACAGTGACAAGGACATTTTTGGGGATGCCTGTGATAACTGCCGGAATGTCCTAAATAATGACCAGAAGGACACTGATGGGGATGGAAAAGGAGATGCCTGCGATGATGACATGGATGGAGATGGTGGGTTTGTCTTGCTTTGTCTTTTACTTGGGACCCATTTGTCCTTTTCCCCTTGTTCTCTCTTAGGGGCAGGAATAGAATTACTGACTCAGGGCCTTCCCGCTCTGGATGGCTCCACTTGTTCCTGTGGAAGGAGACTCCACGGCCCCCTCTCCTATTTAATAACCCTGGTGTTTCTGGAACACCATTGCCAGAAACTGGAGGAATCCTGTCAAGCAGTGCCTTGTCAGGGGTGTGTCTTTGTAGGGCAGCTCTCTTCCCAGACTGCACCTGCCCCTCTCCTTACCATCCTTCTCAAGTGTGAGAGTCCTGGAAGGGGAGGACTGAGCGACAGGGACTGAGCAGGGTCACAGTCTGCAGCCCCCGGTTAGGCTCCTCCTGCAGAGAATCGGGCATTTCCCAGGAGACCGGACAGCCCCTCCCATTCTGGGAAGAGCTGTTGGGCGGGGCAGCTGTATTGCCCAGCTTGAGGGTCCACTGCAGGGCCTCGTCTTGTGATCTGTGTGAGTGGCACCCCTGGAGCACAACTCTGGAGCCTCCCAGGACTTGAGGAAAGACACGTGTTCCTGTATAGCTTCCATGATACATACACGACTGTCATCAAAGTACAGGTTGCATCCCATGATTTCTGCAAAACATATCACATCACAGGGCCTTAGAGGAAGATCCTTTTAGAAAAACACTCCCCCCGCCGCCGCCCCACCAACCAGCACACACACACACCACTCTAGAATATCCACACTTCTCTAAAACACAGCCTCACCTTCTACAAGCCTGACTGATGACCCCGATCCAGCGGTGTGCTGGTAAATCAGCTCAACAAAACAAAAAATGCCCCAAGTTGTAGCATTTGACAATTTCCAGGCTATAAATGCTCCGCCAGCCACCACTGATTTTAGGCTACCAGTACCAGATGACACGATTGAACAGAAAGCTGGGAAGAGATGGGCACGCTGGGCCTGGCTCCAGCACAGCGCCCCCTTGCCCCGAGGCCCCGGTTACAGTTCACACACCCACAAGGTCCTCCTTCTGCAGGGTCAGCCACCTGGCCCTCATGACCCCCTTCATCTGGTTGCAGTGATAGCCCTGGTTACCTTGGACAAATTCTAACTCGGGGGTTAAGTGCCTGAGGTCACTGTGCATTTTTAATTCTCCCAGAGTCCAACCTTTGACATTACCTCCAGGTAACTGCTGACAAAGGTGGTAGCCCTGATGTCTGCAGCATCTAGAAGTCTGTGTTCCACACCAGTCTGTGATGTTCGCCTGACTCAGGGAAGCGTTCCTTTTCTCCTAGGAATAAAGAATATCCTAGACAACTGCCCAAAAGTTTCCAATCGTGACCAGCGGGACAGAGATGGAGATGGTGTGGGGGACGCCTGTGACAGCTGTCCTGATGTCAGCAACCCTAACCAGGTTAGTAGGATCCAAGGGGATTCAAACTCGAGGCTGAACTCCCCTCTGCAAAGACTGGTTGAGACCAGTGTCTAGAAGAACCCGCAGAGCCCACCGGCTCAGTTGTTTGCTATTCCTTACCCCTGACAGCAGAGGAGGGGAGGTTGCAGGCTTGGGCTTGGAGGTGATGGGAAGCACCTTGCAGGAGATCTGAGGGCCTCTGGATTAATCTCACATGCTGCGAAGTCCCTCTGAGGTTAGTAATAGGAGTTTAACGATGCCCAAAACAAGTTTTTTTTGCTGAAAGGAAAATGTAACATGGAAATTCACCACTGGGCACTGTGTGTCCCTTTTGTCCCCGAAACCCCAGCACAGCCTGTGTATGGACATTTCAGATTAGGTTCAGTCAGTGATGAGTGGTTGCCCTTCTCTCTCCTCCTTCCTGTGGATAACTGGGTATGATGTGTCACGTATTTTTAAAGCCCTGGGAGCGGGGAGTCATTGTTGCCCTCTGACTCACTGCCATTCGGGCTCGATTCCCAAAAGCAGAGGCAAAGCAGAATCTGCTTGCCTCGTCCCCTGCCCGTGGCTGGCTCCCTTCCGACCCGTGCCCGAGCTCCCCATCTCCCCCTGCCGCGTGCTGCCCCGGCGCCCTTCTCCAGTCGGCTCATCTGGTGTGTAGGCAGCCCAGCCACGGAGCGTGGCATTTTGGAAGGCTTTTTTGAAAATGCAGCCTCGTGCCTACACCAATATGGTGTTGTCCTTTTACAGTCTACACCACCCCAATTCCAGAGAAGTGATTCCTGAGATCCCGTGATGATGGGCCAGGTCTGCCTTCTCTGGAACATTCTGTTGTGCACACAGGCCCAGGGATGGATAACACATTCTGTTCTCTTTGCAGTCTGACGTGGATAACGATCTGGTTGGGGACTCCTGTGACACCAATCAGGACAGGTACGGCACCGCTCGCAGCTACGCAGGGCCAGGTGAAAACCCCAAAGGAAGGTTTCTCTTTCGGAGCTTTTTGCTGCTTTGACATCTCTCTGGGTAGATGGAGGTGCTAGCGGGACTACAGCCCTGCCCTCTGGTCAGGGTCACTGCACCTCTGTGCATGGGGGAGGTGACAGTATCAGGAGGGGTCACTAGGCACTTGAGCCACTGAGATTCTATTACAGGAGAGGCCGTGTAGCATAACGCTTTAGAGATGGGCTCTGGAGTGACGCAGCTTCCCTTACAAATCAGCTAACCTGAGGCAAGTGACCGAATCTCTGTGCCTCCATTTTCTCATCTGTAAAATGGGGGTGACAGTGGAATGGAGCTCTTAGAACTAGTTTCTGTACCATAGAGAGCACTCAGTAGATATTAACTCCTTTGCTGTTAGATTCTTTCAGCTCAGGAAAGCTTCACCATTGTCCCAAAATGGAAAGCTGACAGTTTGTGGAAGGATCACTGTTATTTCATTGTCCTTGGAATGTTTTTTTCATTCATTTCCCCTTATTTGAGTGAAATTGTTCTATGTTGATGAATTGTGTCAACCCTTCTAGCCTCATATGGATGGAGTCCCACGTTAAGACACAGGGCTGGACCACATGCTATAGGAACATCACCAAGAACAGAGGCACGGACAGTTCTCCCTAGAGGCACCTGCTGTCCAAGCCTCTAAACCCTTTCATCTCCGTAGGGAATCATAGGGGCAGCGGGACAGGGATGAGACAGGGAAAGGACCCTACAAGGCAAAGCAGGGGGCAATGTAGCTTCCCTTCTCAACCTCTTCTCAGAGGTTGCCCTCCAGACAGCAGCTTTCCAGCCCAACTTTGCTCAAGGACAGCTCCTGTAAAGTCCCACCTCTGTCCTTGTGCTGTGTCCTTGCTGCAAAGTACATGTTAGCTACGTGAACTTAAACATACTTCAGTCTCTGAGTGCCAATTTCTTCATCTGCGAAGTAGAGATAATTAGAGATAATTCACATCTCACGAGTGATGGTAAAAATGAAAGATAATATAGGTAATCCCAGCATAGTGCTCGCCCTCAGGTGACCTGCAGAAAATGGCAGCTGTGGTATTACTGTTACCACAGCAAGGCGGGGAGGCAGGTCAGTGCCAGTGTGACATAGGATGTCTGTTTTTGAGTGGAAGGTGGGAATAGCACGCTGACAACTTCCCTCAATGGTGTATGTCAAGAATGTTCCCTGGTGCAGGTCATCTTGCACTGATTGCCCTCCAAGTGATTTCTAAAATATCCTGTCCCACCGGCCTCTAGATATTTGCCTAAAATGAGTCATTCCGCTACATTTTAATTCCCACAAACTTGAGGACAGAAACTGCTTGTTTTTGCATAAAAGTATACAGGGCTATATGGAATGGCTGCTCATGGAAATAGCTCCATCTTATGACTTAGAAAGCAGCCCTGCCACATGCCCAGGAATCCCACTGTTGGAGCCCTGTCGTCATCTGCTGGTCCAGGGAGACCTCACTTTCTCTGGGCTCTGGGACCCCTGGGAAGCGTGGCCTGAAGGGCATGGACTGGCCCCTGGCTTCCCTCCTGCATCTCGTGTGTGGGGGCAGGTGCTGAGCCAGGAAGGGCCGGGGGTGGAGCCGGTGAAAGGAGTATCTGCTCTAGTCCTGAGTAGCCAGGGGAGGTCTCCATCAACTCAGGGAAACCTGGGGCAGGGCAGACTCACCCTCAGGGGACTGCATGGCCTGGAAAGAAACACCAGATGGGTGGAGAACGAGGGTTCTGAGAAGTGTTGTAGGGAAGGAAGGCCCTGCTGTCCCTGACCCCCTCCCTGTGGCATCCACATCTGATCCTCCTGGTCTACGGCCAGAAATGGTGACAAGTCACAGAAAAGGAAACACCGGAGGGCTTCCTAAGAGCCAGGTAATCAGGAGGGTATTTGCATGTATTAAAATGTAATACACAACATTCTAATCATTTAATCTTCCTAACCACCCTGTGAGATAGGCTGTTACTCCCATTGAACAGATGAGGATGCTGAGCCCGAAGGGCCACCTGCTGATGAGCGGCTGAGCTGGGACTCCCTGGGAGCACCTTGGCCCCCGCCCCTCACACATTCTCTCTGTCAGGGGTCAGAGTTGTGCCCAGGGACTTATAGGAGCATCTGATCACGTAATCACAGAAATTAGTTTGAGGAAGTGGGAAATAGTCTCTGAGGCCCATAAGACAGCCTCATCTAAGATAAAAGACTAAGCCTGGTTAAGACCTCAAACCCTCTCTCCAGAAACCTGGACTCTCCGTGTCCTCTGCTGAACTGTGACGCAAACACCTCTCCTTCCTCCCACAGTGATGGAGATGGGCACCAGGACAGCACAGACAACTGCCCCACGGTCATTAACAGTGCCCAGCTGGACACTGATAAGGATGGAATTGGTGATGAGTGTGATGATGACGATGACAATGACGGCATCCCAGACCTGGTGCCCCCTGGACCAGACAACTGCCGGCTGGTCCCCAACCCCGCCCAGGAGGACAGCAACAGTGAGTGGGCTCAGCCCGGGGCGCCACCTCTGAGCAGCCACAGCTTGTGGGGACAGTAGATGACTAGGAGACGCCAGGTCAGGGAAGAGCTGCTTCTGAGCAGCCCTAGGATGAGATCACAGCGGGGCAGGGAAGCAGCCACATGCTCCCGCCAGGGGCTTGGAGAGCTGCTCTGCCACCTTGCTCGTGCCTTTCACCAGGAGTCCCAGGGCAGGAGCCAGATAGACACGGGCACAGCAGCCCCAGCACAGGTGGATTCGCAAATTCTGAGGTCCACAGGGGCCAAGCTGATAACCTTGTGCACAGAGCCAGGGCTGCACCAGCAGCGTGGTGAGGACGGTGGTGATCCGGCGAGGGCACGCCCAGCCCCAGCTATGCAAATTCAAGTTTTAATACCATCAGGTCTGCTGGATAAAACACTCTGAGCTAGGTTCAGCCTAAGGAGCACCGTAAATTATTATTAGAATCTGGTGACCGTAATTTCCCGGCTTTTTATATGTTACAGTCTAGAAAGTACAATAGTCATTTGCTTACATAAGGTCAGGTTTAAGATCCACCAGCTGGTGAAACCCGCATCCTCAGAGGACACCTAGGGTTTCTTGTCAGGTCGATTTGGAACAGTTGGCCTCCCCTCTGTCCCCAGAAAGTCCTTTTGCTCACATACAGTGGGCTTCAGCCGCCCACCTCTCAGGCTCCAGGGTGGGGCCTGGACACAGCCAACTCCAAGATGCCTCTCCTGACACGGGTTGAAAGCCTCGCTTGGAGCAGGGCTTGGGCGCTCTCTGCCCCTTACCCGGCCTCCTCCCCGTCGTGGAGCCGGGGCAGGGGGTTGGGGCTAGTACGGTTATCGGTTATCGAGCCCCCCTCTTCCTCCTCCACCCCCTCAGGCGATGGCGTAGGAGACATCTGTGAGGCGGACTTTGACCAGGACCAGGTCATCGATCGGATCGACGTGTGCCCGGAGAACGCGGAGGTCACCCTGACCGACTTCAGGGCCTATCAGACCGTGGTCCTGGACCCTGAAGGGGATGCCCAGATCGATCCCAACTGGGTGGTCCTGAACCAGGTGAGTGTCCCAGGGCTGGTGGCGGTTCAGCTTTGTCTCTCAGCCCAGGCCCTCCTGAGGGGAGTAGGCAACATTTAGACGGTGCTGACTGCAAGTCAGGCACTGTTCCACATCACATTTATTCCTCACAGTCGCCCTGTGACAGAGCACTTTCATGAGCCTTGTTTTACCGATGGTGGGATCTCATCTCATAGAGCTGCAATGATTACTCATGGTAGCATCACAGGTAAGCGGCTAAGATTGCTGGATTTGGGACCAAAGCAGTCTGACCCAAGAGCCATGCTCTTAATCTCTGCAGCAGCCTGCCTCCCATGTGTCTTCTTCATCATGTAACTAAAAGTAAATTTTCCAGTGTCACCCAGCAGGTCACATTCATTTGAAGTGTTTATTCTCCAATTAAGGGCTTATTGAATCAGCTTAAGTGACAGTTTTAGCAAAATTATTTCTATTGAGCTTTTTTTTTTTTTTTTTTTTTGGCAAGTGTGTGCTGTCTTTGAGTACATGACAAGCTAGAGCAGTTCCTCAGAGAATGAAATCTTTACACAGAGCTCAGATGTCACTGTCCACTTACTGGTGATGCCTGAGGTTCCAGGCCTCCTTGAGCTTATTCCATCCCTCTAACTCCTTCCACTCTCTCCACAGGGCATGGAGATCGTGCAGACCATGAACAGCGATCCCGGCCTGGCAGTGGGTATGTCCAGGGCCTCTGTCACCACTTGTGTAGAATCCGCTTTTTCCAGCTACTCATGTGGCTTGTCTGGCTTTCAAATCTTACTCTCATCTCTGCAGGGTACACGGCTTTTAATGGAGTTGACTTCGAAGGGACCTTCCACGTCAACACGCAGACGGATGATGACTACGCCGGCTTTATCTTTGGTTACCAAGACAGCTCCAGTTTCTATGTGGTCATGTGGAAACAGACAGAGCAGACGTACTGGCAGGCCACCCCGTTCCGAGCTGTTGCAGAACCTGGCATTCAGCTCAAGGTATTTGTCTCCTTTGCTTCCGGGCCCTTTATTCTCCTGTTAAATTCTGTGATTCACCTAAGAAATTGATGCCTCTGTGCCAGCATTCAAGTCGAGGAACACTGGAGCCCGTCTGGGGCCCGGCCTTCTTTCCTGCACACGAGCTACATGCTCACCTCTGGGCAGCTGACGGTGAGGACAGCAGCAGGAATAGCGCCCAAGAGGTGGGGGAGACTTGGGGGGACACCTTCAGGCCACTCTTTTGGAAACTGGCTAATCAGTTTCCTCAATGGGGCCGACATCGTACAGGAGGACTGAGAGGCTACCTCTGTCACTTCTGCTGGGAGGAAAGGCAGCAATTCAGAGTCCTCATTGGACAAATGTGGGAGCAATGGATTTATGGCCGGAAAAACATGGGAGGGGTTTGTGGATTACTAGCCAGTGCTGATTACTACAAGGTTGGGGGTCACCTCAGTAGAAATGGCACTGAAGTATTTATGCTTTATGTCTGGATCCAAGGCAGCCAGGTGGTAACCATGACCTCCCACCCCTTCATCATCCCAGGGATGAGGGGTGCAGGAAGAGGGTCTGTGTGTTCTGTGCTAAGACCTCGCTTGTGTTGTTGTCCAGGCTGTTAAGTCTAAGACAGGTCCTGGGGAGCATCTCCGCAACTCCCTGTGGCACACTGGGGACACCAGCGACCAGGTCAGGCTGCTGTGGAAGGATTCCAGGAACGTGGGCTGGAAAGACAAGGTGTCCTACCGCTGGTTCCTGCAGCACAGGCCCCAGGTGGGCTACATCAGGTAGGCGGCGCACCCCCCGCACTTGAAGCAAAGCCCACCCTCCTTCTGCATCCCAGAGCAGATGGTCCCCGAAGGCGCACCGGGACCCCAGGTTCCCAGAAAAGAGGTGGGAGGATGACACCCCAGCTCAGACTGACCGCCTGGACATGAGGGCCAGACTGGGGCTCTTGAACCACGCTGACCTGTGTGAGGTGAGACGTGCACTGAGCCTCCCATCAGCGCTCCCGTGTGGGCCCCCAGGCCCTGTGTGATCAGTTATCTGAGAATATTTCAGCTGCACTGAGCCCCTTACAGTCTGATAATCTCCACGAGGGCAGCGCTCCCCAGTGCCTGACAGCGTGCCACCTTCGGCATGAACCCATCCTCCTGTGAGCCAGTGTCACCTGCCTTATTTCCCTGCAGGACGACTTTAAAAGGCTGTTCTCAGAAGCTAGGATTCCTTAGGGCTACATCTGTGACATTTCGTCAGTATACTTTCTCACTTCTCAGAATTGCAGATCAGTACCCACTCCAGCTTTATGTAGTGCTTTTAGGAATGGGTACTGAGTGCATTCTCTTGACCAGGGCAGGAAAACTGCCTAGTAGGAAAAAAGGAAACCCTGAGGATTAATTTATATTTTGTTCCTCTTTGAGACATTATATCAAATGTAATCTGTCTCACAGTAAGATGATCATGTTCTCAGCCCTATTAATTTTACTGCCCCTTTTAAATAACAAATATTTTGAAATGAAACCATAGAAAATATAACCTACTCACACATAAATTATTCTTACTTCTTAATGAGGGATCAGATTGATTGTCTAAAATTACACCAAAATCATGGCTGGGACACAACCACACCAAAACACGAAATGAAATAGACATTTGCACCCCCTAGAACCACTGTGAAGGTGATGTTCTACCACAGAGCACTGTGCTGGGGACTTAACCTACAGCAGTGGGGTTGCCAGCAGTGATGTGAATTCCTAACATGGTGAACAGCTCTTCATTTTCAAACAAAACGAAGTACAGTTGCCCTTTGAACAACACAGGGGCTTGGTCCCAGGACCCGCCCTGATCTGCAGATGCACAAGTCCCATATTCGGCCTCCTTATCTGTGGACTCACCCACAAATCTTGTAGTAGGGTAGTATTTATGGGAAAAAGTCTGCATATAGGTGGACCCATGCGGTTCAAACCTGTGTTGTTTTGGGGTCAACTGTACCCAACAGTTTCTCAGTTTACCCTGGAAAATCACTTTATATTAGTGCAAAAAAAATGCCTGATGTTCACAAGTAAGAAAGTTAGGTTCTAGGCCCAGATAATTATAAGCAGGCTTGTCACCTGCCCAAGGGCGTAGAGGTGCACCTCAAAAGTGGGTGCAGGACAAGTTTTGATTGTTCACTCCAGGGCCTTGTGAGCCACCCAGCATCCCTGGCTTCTGTCATTACTAAATGCCACGGTGACAGTCAAAAATGCCCCCACACATTTTTAAAACCCCGCTTAGGGAGTGCTGTCACTCCTGATGAGAATCATTGCTCTGGGATTCTACCAAATGATACCAATCAGACCTAAGGAAAAGCCACAATTTTAAAGCAAGATAACTAGATAAAATGTCTAGACAAGATAACTCACCGGACAGTGAAGTCACAAAGCCTCCTGGTCCTGGGTCGTACTTGATTTCTCTCTAACTCAGTGAGTACCCATCAAGTTGGACTCAGTGCCCAACATCGTGCAAGGTCTTTGGAGAGACAGAAAATGGGAGGACATGGACACATGGTCCCTGACCTCATGGAGTTTCCAGTCTAGTAGGGAAGGGGGAACAGGAGAGCACAGTCCAGGAGTACACAGGTGTGTAAGAAGTGGGGCCCCGGGGTCTCACAATGGGCACTTCACCCTGACCTTGGTTTGAGTTTCACGGAGACCCCCTCCGGCTGTGTTGTTTGCAGGGTGCGATTCTATGAAGGCTCCGAGCTGGTGGCTGACTCCGGGGTCACCATAGACACCACCATGCGTGGAGGCAGGCTTGGCGTGTTCTGCTTCTCCCAGGAAAACATCATTTGGTCTAACCTCAAGTATCGCTGCAATGGTAACATACATTCTTGTCACTGCACAATATTACTGCTAGGAAAACTCAAATAATGCCAGCTTATTTTATAGCACTTTTCCCTCCCAGAAGCCCAAAGCTCATGCCACTTACTCACTGAGACCTGATAGTCCCAGTGTAATCCAGTAAACGTTAGATCTCATTTTTCCTATTTGGTAGATGAGGAAATTGAGACTTGTGGAATTAAACTGCTTGGCTTTTGATTGGGGTTTCACTGACAGATCGAGTCAGGCTTAATTTACAGGCAGCCTTTATTTTCATACAGTTCCAACATCATCACAAGCTCAAAATCCACTCTGCCGGCTAATTTGCTTTAGGCCTGTGAATGAGTTCTCCTGGGCTTTAAGCCAGCAATTCACAAAGCAGTCTGAGGTAGAAAATGGCTGCAGGGTCTTTTGGAGGCTGCTGCGCAGGCTGACGGCGCCCCCTGCAGGCGGCCTCGCAGAACGAGTTGCACCAGGATGCAGGAAGGAGGGAGCCTTCCTAATCGCACCCCCACCCCTGTTCTTGTTTACAGACACCATCCCAGAGGACTTCCAAGAGTTTCAAACCCAGAATTTCGATCGCCTGGATAGTTAAACCGAGGAAACGATCCGTCACTGCTCTTCAAACAGTAAAGCCATATATTTTTTAACCTCCTCCAACTTTCTTTGTATACACTGTGGCTTTCTTTTGCCCACCCAGATATATCAGACTTTTTGTATGAATGTGGCAATAAAGAGGAGATAAATTTCTAAATACCGTGTTACTCAGACATCACTTCCACGGGGCTCAGACTTTGATGGTGTGTTTGCTGTTCCCTGCAATGTCCATGTTCCACTTGCTCAGGGATCTTTTATCCTCAGACCGGGTCATTGAGGCTGAGTGTGTGCATCAGTCACAAGGTCTCATCTTCCATCTCTCCAGCTCGCTTCACACAGAAGCCCAACAGCCCCACGCTCGCTTCAGCAGCTTCCTTGTTCTGGGTAAGGAGCCTCAGAAACGCTGCCCTGAGGACTCCTTCCCTGTGAAGACATTTCCTAATCAATCCTGTGGCAGATTTGTCCAATTCCTTCTGATCTCCTCCCCACAGACAACTATCCCAGCACCTTCAGTACAATTATTAAGCTTATTTATATATTTGGCTCCCCCTAGTGGAATGTCTGCTTATTGCGAGCAAAAGACCATGTCTCACTAGTCAGTATCCCTAATGGCCTAATAACATAGCACCTGGCATGTAGTAGGTTTCCAGTAAATATTTGCTGGCTGGCTGAGTGCCTCTTAAGTGAGGGGGACAATAGTGTAGATGGATCATAAAGCCCTCCTACAACTCAAGAAGCTGCTTACAACCTAGACTCAACCTACAGTGGTATCAGTAGCATCACTGTCCGTACAGGACAGAAATTTGCCTGATTTTTGCACTAGCCTGTCTCCCATTCTATTGGTCAGGCAAAGATTCTAGGCAAATATTTATAAATTCCCTAAGGATTTTGTTTCAAGGAATACTGCTGGGTAGTAATACATTTTCCTGTTCCAGAATTCCTGGAAATATCTTAAATCATAAAGAATAAACACTGTCACCAGTGTTTTACTATGATTTCAGTAGTCAGAAAATACAATGGCATACGCATGACCAGCATGAGAGGTGTAGGATTTCAGGCCACATGTAAAGCCTGCAGGTGTATGTTGCCTCTAATTCAGGACATTAGCTCTTCAATGAAGGTCTTTAGTGAGCAGCCAGAACTCGAGCTTGTCTACCAGTTGTTCCCTCTACTGCTACTATCTAGTCTCCCAGGAGAATCCTGCTACAGGAGCTGCCCTCCTAGGAGTTATGGGTCATATTGGTGTCATGGGACCTGCGGTTCCACAACTGCAAATCTCCAATTCTAGAAAGCCCAGGGAGGAGAAGTAAACCCATTTGGTTGGAGGCTGTCATCTCTCCTCTCCCACCTCCCTTGCTTTTTATATCCCCCGAAAGGTCATTTCCTGAGCCCTTAGGGCCTCCAGGAACTCCGGCCCTCCTGGGCCCCCTCCCGTTCTACGGCACAGTGAGGTTTTACCTTTATAGCTATTTTGGTGTCCTTTCTCTGGAGTCCTTGGCACTTTACGAGGCAGTCCGTCCTGAAGGCTACAGATCCTCTTCTTGAGGAAGTTCATTCTAATCACTGAAGTATGCAGCAAATCCATACATGAAGTACACTAAGCTATAAAGGGAAAGTGTGTTAGATTCACATCCAGATCTGATCAACTAAAGTCTTACAGTATCTTGATCTGACTTTCAGTGAGTCTGGTATACTTAACAAAACTATTCTATGCTCCTAGATTCTCCCCGACACTGCCTCCCTGAGGCTGGTGGAAAGAGGAGGCAACCTCCCTGCGCCACCCCCAACCCACACAATTCCCTCTGCTATGATCTGCTATTAGCTGTGCAGTTGCTCCCCCCAAAGCAGGAGATAATCAATACTTTCATGTCCATGACCATGCTAGTACCATGGGCCCACGGGAGCTCTAGGACATAATTCCACACCTTAGAGAGCTTGTTACATTATATATAATAAACTCATCTTCCTGGCAATAAGAGGGTAGATAGAACCAGTGATGTACTTAAACCAGCGCATGCCAGTTCATGCCAGCCAACCATTAAATGTTTAGGAAAGTTGTGAGCCAGTTGTTACACTGTTGAAAATATGAAATTGGCCATGGTGGGAGTATTTATACCACAGAGATTGACAAATACTATACATCAGAGCTCTAGAGAACTGATTGTCAAACATCTACCAACACACAACTGGGTGTACTTATCTTATTCCTAGTCATCCCTCATCAGTATCTTGGAAGCGAGTGTAGAAAGCTTGCAACTTTCAGAAAACTTTTAAAAAGTAGAGAAGTACCCCTAGAAGAAAGCTTAGGAAAGATGCTCTTTGATATTGATCTGGGCAATGATTTTTTGGATATACCAAAAGCACAAACAACAGAAGCAAAAAAATCAACAAATGGGGGGACTATATCAAGCTCAAAAACTTCTTCACAGCAAAAGAAACAATTAACAAAGTGGAAAAGACAACCTGCGGAATGAAAGAAAATTTTTGCAAACCATACATTAGATAAAGGATCAATATCCAAAATATATTTTTAAAACTCCATACAACTCAATAACCAAAAACAATCCAATTTTTAGATGGGCAGAGAACTAAACAGACATTTTTCCAAAGAGGACACATCACAGTGGCCAACAGGCATGTGAAAAGATGCTCAACGTTACTAAGCATCAGGGAAACACAAATCAAAACCACAATGAGATTCACCTTGCTGATTAGAATGACTATAATCAAGAAGACAAGAGACAAGAGGTGCTGACAAGGATGTGATGAAAAGGGAACCATTATACACTGTAGGAATGTAAATTTATGCAGCCACTATGGAAAACATGGCATTTCCTCAAAAAATTAAAAATAGAACTACCACAAGACCCAGCAATTCACCTCAAAGTATATATTCAAAGGAAATGAAAAGAGGATTTCAAAGCAATATATGCACTCCTATGTTTATTGCAGCATTATATTCACAATAGCTAAGATACACAAACAACCTAAATGCCCAACAGATGAATGGATAAAAAAGATGTGGCATAGACTATAATTCAATAAAAAAAGAAAAAAAAGATGTGGCATATATACACAATAGAATATTATTGCAGCATGAGAAAGGACATCCTGCCTTTTGCAATAACATGAGTGGACCTTGAGCATATTATGCTGAGATAAAGTCAGACAGAGAAAGACAAATACTGTACAGTATCACTTATATGTGGAATCTAAAAAGTTAAACTTTTGAAAAAAGTTACCAGAGGATGGGGAGTGAGGAGATAAGATTATTATGGTTTAAGGGTACAAACTTTCAATGAGTAGTAAATAAATCATAGAGATCTAATGCACAGTACAGTGAATATACACAATATTGCACTACCATCATCAAACTTGCCAAGAGACTAAAAATTATCCCAACCACTAAAAAGAAATAATTATGTAATGTGACAGAAGTACCAAGTATCTCTGCAACAGCAATCACAACATGCAAGTGTGTCAAATTAACACACTGCACACCTTAAATTCACACATTATATGTCAAATAGATTCAATTTTTTAAAAGTGGAGAAGTAGGGAAAGTTGTGAAAATCAGGAAGCCCTTGAGAGAGGCTGGCCAAGTGCTAGATGTACACTGTGGGAATGGTACCCTCTTCCCCAAGTTGCAACGTGGGATTTTTGAATGTTTATACTCAACTTTAGCACAGTGACTTGAATTCCTATTAGAGTTTCATTCAGGTTAGTAGAGTCCTTACTTGAATTTTATTAACACCTTTAGGAGTCTGAGCAAACATCACTCACTCACCAACTAGGATAAATTGATCCCACTGCCTACTCACCTCCTTACTTCGCACTGAGATCAAGGGTCTTGAGGGCATCAGAGGTGTGAGCGGGAAAGAGAAGAGGCATGTCACTGTGGGAAAAAGACCGTGCCTGAGTAGAATCCCACCGGATGAGCGGAGAACTCTTGGCGCAGGAGGAGGGCTCTGAGAGCATCAGGAGACAGCCCTGGGGCACAGGAGCAGGTGCAGAAAGGGAGGTCAGACTCATTTCACCTCCCCAAAAAGGGAACATGAAGCTCTTCCCTCTCCCCTCCCAGGTTATTACTCCTGTAACTCAGAATGAATTAAAGATACAAACTGCAAAATCTTAAGTTTATAAATTCAACTTAAAAATCTTATTACCCTACTATACTCTAGAAATATCTACTCATTACTCTACAGCACAATTTATAACCACGTCTAAGTTTTTGATTATCTAATCTCATTGGCAAACTTAACTAAATTTACTTAAGCATTTAAAATTGAATTTATAAATTTAATACATTAATCTGTAACATAATAAAATACTACATTAATTTGTAATGTATTATAAATTGAGTATGTTTAAGTTTTACATATAAATTTTTCTCTCATCTCACTGAAAAACCTACCTACATACTTCAGTAACTCTTATAAATGTAACAAACTTACAAATACTGTGAATTATAAGTTATCTTAACCACTTCACTGTTATTTATATATTCAACCAAAGATTCCCATACCTTTTAACTTAAAATTACAGGTCTAAAATCAAACACTCAACTTTACATTTGTCATTCAAATCACAAGTTAATTCCATTCTCTAAAATGCCAAATTCTCTTAAATATATCAAGTACTTTAAATATCACATAGTCAAAGATAATTCCGAAACACCACACAGAAATATTAGGACAATGGGTTCAGCATCTCTATACTTAATTTGAAGTTTTCTCAGGAATAAAAGACCCTTACCCACTAAGGAAACTACACTGTTTCAAGAAATTTGGGGTGAACTGAGGTTGTTTATTAGCCAAAGATTTGGGCGAGGATGTAAGATCTGGAGCTGCGGACATGGAAAGGGATTTTTCTCCTGACTCAGGAGGGAGGGTTGAGCCCATCTACAGTCCCAGTGTTATTAGGGACCCCAAGTGTACACCCTCCAAACAGGGTGCCTCATATCCCACTCCCCTAGTTCATGTATGACCCAGTTCTCAAGTTTCTTCACCTCTAGACCAGATTTTTTGGTGCAAGAATCCAAGGTAGCCATAAATTGTGTTTTCTGTGTACAAAAGCTGCCCTCATAGGTAAAAAACAAAACCAACAAAAAACAGCCCAGTGACAACACTAACAGGATTTTTTTTTATTTTGGAGGAGTCTGGGGAAATGCATCCTCAATTACAAATAAGTGGCTGACAATTGTTCTAGAGCACAGCCCACTTCTACAATGGGGACTGTCACCATATGGAGGGGACTGTCACCAGACAGAAAGGACTGTCACGGGATGGGACTGTCAGTGTATGGAGAGGACTGTCAATGTACAGAGGGGACTGTCATCGGATGGGGGTACTGTCACGCTACAGAGGAGACTGTCATCGGACGGAGGGGACTGTCACTGGATGGAGGGGGATGCACTAGCCCCAACTTGGGACCCCGTGTGGGGATGTGGCCTGGAGCACCCCTCTCTCCTTACCATCCCTCAACATTAAACCTTATAAGGATGACTAAGCATGTCTGCTTCAGGGACGCTGGGGATGCACGAATGAGAGCTCCCCTCTCTGAGGGGAGACACCGGACTGAGAAGTAACTGCGGCCTCTTCCTTAGCTTATCAAGAAAGAACGAAAAGCCCTTTCCTCACGTCGCCCACCTCCTCAGCTACAGAGTAGTCATGACTCACACGCTGAACTCAGGTTTGTGAGGAAAACAACTTTAATTCCCACATTTCAGTGCGCTTGTACTCTGAGAGCTCTTTCTGCCAAACTCGGAAGAAACATAGCTTCAGTCTTTCCTGCGGTTCCCACTCATCTCTCAGGACCGACTCAGGCCCAAAGTGCGGGGGGTGGGGCATCTGTCCGCACAAACCCCTCCTGACCTGACCGTGCTCAGCACCCACCCCCACTCCCCGAGGCTACAAGACCACGAAGGGGACCCCAGGTCTGTTTGAACTGGGCAGCCGCCTCCTCCCAGGCGCCCACCTGTGGGGCCGCAGGAAGCCCTACCGCCCCTCCCCTCTTCCCGCTCCCTCATCCTCCCCCCAGCCCCCTTCTTCTGACCAAGAAATCTTGTCTGTTTCCTGTCTTCCTTTACTTGCTCCCCCAAACCCCAAACTTCCTCTAAGAGCTCAGGTGCAGGCCAGCCCTGACAACCCCTCTGAGGTGAGAAGCCGGAGTCCACGCTCTGCCTGAATGAAGGGCCGTGGGGAGGGGCGCACGAGCAGGGGGCGGCCAGCGTCTCGGGGAGCTCCCCCGCCCCGTTCTGCATGACCTCGTCTGCTGGTGACCCCTAGTGTAGGTTCATCTTTGGGTTTCTGGGGCTACCTGAAATAAACAAATAGCCACCAGGGACACTGGAAAAGTCTGACTTAGTCAAGGAATGAAGCTTGAGTTGCTGGCGGCAGGCGGGGGATAGAGAGGAAGCTGGAGGAGGGGTGCAGAGGAAGAGAGAAGGGGATTCCCGAGGATTGGTGGGTCCAGAGTGGCTGCGTCTGCCCCACGCCCACACAGCACGAGAAGGTGGAGGGGCACCCGTTGGTGACTGTGTTCAGAGGGGCAGAGGGGCGGGCTCTGGGTAGCCGAGCCTACGCTGGCGCAGAGACCCATAAGGAGCATCACTGCAGCCACCCTGAAAATAGCGCCCCCACGTGGTGAAGGACCAGATCGCCACCAGTGGCTGAAGAGAAACAGAGAGGATGACCACCAAAGATAAGGCTACCGACCTGCTGTTCTGAAGCCATATAACCCCCGGGGCCCTGAATGGAGGGGATGGAGGTGAGGAAGGAGCCCCAATCAGAACTGACAGTGGAGGTCGGCCGAGTGAGAGGGCAGGGGGACAGAGTGAGAGCAGGGGCATCTGCTAAGCCCCAACAAAGGGGAGCAGACAGAAGAAAAGTCAAGGAAGGAAGGAAGGAAGGAAGGAAGGAAGGACATGAGGGGCAGGGCCAGAGGGATCTACACTCAGAGAGAACTGGGTCACAGGGAGAGCAGGACCACCTCCAGGACCTGCAGTCCCAACTCCAGAAGGTATTTCTGGTGACACTGTCCATCCCACTCCATTCACCAGAGGCAGAAGCAGGCAGCCCCAGACCCATGTGCAGAAATGGGGAGTCCGCAAAGCGCAGATACCATTCTAACCTAAAACTCCTGCATGTTTGTTGTTTCTACAAGAAGAAAAAGAATAGAAGTTACGGAAGCGTCAAGCAAGCCAATGAGCAATTTAAATGCATTCTGCAGAATATTGGCTAAGAGAAGTATGGATGATTAAACAATATAAATAGGAGCAACTGAAATAGAAACAAAACAAACAGCCTTGATTTTAACTCCCAACTCACACCACCAAGTCTGGGCCTCAACTCAGTTTTTTGAGCCACTACAGATTGGACTTGGATTAGTCAGCTCCTACGGTTTCAACTGGTTCTTAAAATTAAAAGATGCCTGTGTTCAGACCAGGCCACATCCTTCATGCTAGAAATTCCACTAATAGCCCGCTGAGCAGAGGGCTCCAGATGGGTGGCTGGGTGGTGGAGCCTGGTGCCAACCCTGCCCTGGAGGGTAGCCCTTGGAAGTCACAGCGCCAGCTCAAAGTACTCTGAAAAAGGGATTCATTTCAATCTTTTATCCAAGCTGTGAACTAGCACACATGGTTTCCCCTCCACAAAGTTTAACTTGCTGAGTACTATCAGATTTATACACTATAAAGCACAACAGGAATCACTGCTGGGACCACATGTGCCCACAAAAAAAGACATGTCCAACTGAGTGTGCACATCTGTTGCCACGTTTCGTGTTTCTGTCTAAATAGTTTTTCATTAATTGCTTGTTTTATATAGCAGCTGCTAGAATAAACAGTAGCAGACATCTAATGTCTAAGGAAAACTTACAGAAGGAAAGTTTTCGTGGAAAATGTTCATTAGTTTATTTTTAATGATTTATCTTCCCAAGTCCATCATGTTCCCACCCCTCTCCCACCAGAATTCTGAGGATCAGGGTTTAAGAACGAACGTCTCGTAAGTCCCTTCCAGCCCTGTGGGTTCTATGATGAGCTCCTAGAATATGAGGACTGTGCACTATTCATCTCCACACCCTACTAGGGGGCCCTCCAAGAAGGGCTGAATTGGAAAAACTCACCACATCAAGCCTAATAGCAGTTAGCTTCAAATTTCTGTCTTTCTCCATAGAATCCATTAGGCGGCAGCAATCCTCTAAAAATACCCCTATTCTGAACAAGCTGCTCTTTGATTAAGACTCCCAAAGTTCATTAAAAGGAAAATTACAACTACTACAACTTATTGAAAATTTATTATACTCCTAGAACTATGCTACTAATAGTTCAGTGCTTAAGAATTCTTATTTACCAAAACATACAACTAAACAAAAAACAAGCACCATATTTCAAACAACCGAAATTTGAATTATTGCAAATTAGGCTCTGAATGAATACTGATGCCTCATTTTCTTTGGGTTTTTTTTTTTTCAGGAAATGCGTAGAAAAGACTTTTTTCTACATCCCTCAACCTAAATTCACATGATAGTCTTCTCCGTGAGCCAAGCAAAGAGCCATTCATCCGTCTGTTCATTATTCATTCATCATTCACTCGCTCATTCATTCATCAAACACCCAATGAGCAATTACCATGTATCAGGCACTGTGCTAAGCACTGTCAGGGATACAAAAAAGTATACAAATCCAGCTGGCTTCAATCCAGGCCTCTGTATGAGTGAAAGCCATTTTCATTTGAATACTGATCATAATTGCAAAAGTGAAATTTAGTTTAGAATTGGATGAACCTTAAAGCTAATCTCCAGATTCCCTTGCCCTTGGACTCTATTTATAAAGCATTGGTCTATTGGAAGAACCCCCTACTCACTTAACCCTGAGACTTCCTAGCTGGGTCCAAAAGAGCCTTGTCCTAAAGATCCCACCAGGAAGAATGATTTTCCAGGGAGCAGAGGGCAGTATGTCCCAGGCCACAACAAGGGCTTGACAGAAGTTGACTGAGTCAAAACTGGGCTTGCACGTTATTGTCATTGTTGGATTTTTTGCTTGGTGTTTTGTTAACTTGAAAAAACATTTAAAACTTGGAAAAGCTCACATAAAAATCTGGATTTACAGTGTTGCTTAAAAAAAGAAAGTCAAAAGCTCTGGACGCACCATCTGCATTCCTGCACAGGAACCTCAGAGATGGCCACGTCCTCCATGCGCCCCAGGTGCTGCTCAGCCCTCTCTTATTCAGTAGGCTCCTGCCCGGCCCTACAGGTGACAGCCTGAGACCCTGGACTTGCCACGTCCGAGGCACTCTGCGAGGCCTGCGGGAGTAGGGAAGGGTCAGACTCCACCCCTCAGGCTGACAACCTGTTAGGGAACTTGTCAACAGTCCCACAGCCAGTGAACAACACAGCCTGGACTCTAATCCAGGTGTCCTAGCAACTTGCCCAACCAGGGCCCCGCAAGAAACAGAAGGCGCCCAAATTCACAATTGAGAAGAGTTTAACAAAGGGGCTATTTAAGAAGGTGGGGGCAGGTTTGGGGAAATCAAGAGATACAGTATCCCTTCCTATGTTCCCTGCCCCATCTCCAAAAGAGGGGAGCTGTTCTTCCCTGCCACCACCGTTGGCTGAACAAGAGGAAAGAACAGTCACCATTCCCAAGGAGGGCAGGGGTGCAGTGAGGGCCGGTGGCCCACAGGAGCTGCGGCCTGGGGTAGAGGGGCACAGCCCTGCAAAACCCCACAGGAGGGCCAAGGAAACAATCTCCCTGACTGATTACTCAAACTCAGCCAGAGCTGCTGTGCCAGGGGGTCCGCTGATGCAGAACAGAATGCTCATGCCAGTCCCTCCAGATACACACTGCTGTTGGCAGGTGGGGAATAGGGCCCACTTTTGCCCCAGGACAAAGAGAAGACCCCAGTACACTCCTACCCGACTTTAAGCTCCACCACACAGCCTTCTGCCTCAGGCATCGGACCAAAACAACATACCACCAACAAAGACAGGGAGGAAAAAGACTAACAATAACAGTAATAGGTTGATTTGAGAGCATCCCAGACTCCTCGTACACATTAACTCTGATCCTGACAACAACCCTGCAAGGGGGGTGGGGAGAGAGGGAGGAGGGGGACGCGAGGGAGGATTCTTTCTGTAACTGAGGAAACCGAGGCACAGAATGGCACAAGGACTTGCCAAAGGACACCTACTTTATAAATGGCAGAGGCAAGAACCAAATCCGGTGTCATTGGGTCCATAACCTGAAATGATTATATAGTTATAGAAAATAATCCTCAATTGTGCAGAAAAGAGTTAACATAGCAGGCCTGAGATTACTGTCCTAAAAGCCTGCTTGTAGTTTTGATGACTATCTATGCTAAATGATAAAATTGTTTTGTCTGCATCTCCTACAAGGACTATTTGTTTATTGTTTTATTCTGTTTATATGGTGAATTATATTTTTAGGTATCTCTTAATATTAAATTATACCTTAAAAAAAAAGCCTGTTTACCAAGTTGGCCAGTGGCTGGCACCTGAGAGCCTGGGTTTGGGGAAGGCTGCCTCCATTCTCGGAACTGATAAATGTGGCACATATTGTACAATGTGGCTTATACTGAACAGCTGCTTTTCTTCTGGGCGTCTGGAACTTTGGTACATGCTAGGCAGAGTGCTTACAGGCCCAGCCCCCAGTAAAAACCTGGGTGCTGAACCTCTAATGAGCTTCCCTGGTGGACATTCCACGTGTGTTGTGGCAAGTTCTTGCGGAGGGAATTAAACACAGCCTGGGTGACAATTCATGGGGAGGAATCTTGGAAGCTTATGCCGGTTTCCCCAAGATTTTGCCCCGTGCACATTTTTCCTTTGCTGATTCTGCTTTGTATCTGTGGCTATAATAAATCACCACTGTAGCTCAACTGTATGCTGAGTCCTGTGAGTCCCCCAGCAGGTCACTAAATGGGGTGTGGTCTTGGGCACCTCTGCAACATCAGGCACCTCTCACCAGCAGCTGAGTGAGGCCATGGAGCTTGTAAAATACAAATACTAAAGGAAGCGCTATTTTTGCACCATTAGTGAGGAAATAACAGGAAAGAGGGCCCCAACAGTAAAAGCTGAGGCTAATAACCACAAATTGCCTGTAGAGCCAGAGAAGCCAACTCAAAGTGGAGCCCACTGAGATTGGACACATAGGGGCGAGGGGCAGAGACTAAATGGGTGGTTTATTTGGCTAGTCCTGTACCTGGAGAAACTAAAGGTCGAGGCTAAGACTCCCAATGTCTGCTCTATCCTACTTTCACAGGCATAGAGCCCACAATTTTATCTGGAACATAGATGCCCAGGATAAAACTACATCTCCCAGATTTCTTTATAGTTGGGTGTGGTCATATGACTAAGTTCTGGCAAATGGCATGTAAGCAAAAACAAAAAAATCATGGTAGCCCTGGGAACCTTCTTTTAAAGACAGCTGATATTTCCTCTTTATTCTCTCTCCTAGTCTGGAATGTGGATGTAACAGCCAGAGCTCCAGAAGCCATCCTCAACTGAGGAGAAAACTCTGGGAATGGAAGTGTCACAGCAGAGAACAGGATGGGACCGACAGCACACTGGCCCTAAAACTTCTACTCCGGACTTTTTGAAAATAAGAGACAATTTTATCAGTTTATTTGGGGCTTTTCTGTTACTTCCAGTTGAATTTAATTCTCCCTAATACAGAAGATATTCAGGATTAGCAAGTGTTTATGAAGTTATGTATCCAAAACCATAGGATCACCAGATTTTATACCTGAATGATCATTAGAGACCACCTTTTTCAACCTCCTCATTTTACAGTTGGAGAAGCTGAGGTCCAGTCACCCCTGGGATTTGTCTGTTAGGGGCAGAGCTTGGACGAGATCTCAGGTTTGGGGACCTGCAGGATCAGGCTTCTCCTTCTCCTGCTGAGAACCACCCCAGTTAGGCCAGGCCAGGCCAGATGCGAAGTCTGAAAGCACTCAAACAGGAAGTGCTCGTAGAAAGTATGTGACAAAATTCCTGCGGTCTCCTGGATGCCATCCCCACTTCCTGTTTTGATGGAGAAGACCCAGCAATCTATACCAGAGGATATAGCTCAAGTGGTAGAGCACATGCTTAGCATGCACAGGGTCCTGGGTTCAATCTCCAGTACCTCCATTAAAAGAAATAAATAAACCTAATTGCCCTCCCCCCTGCCAAAAAAATAAAATAATACAATAAAAATATAAATAAATAAAATATTTTTAAAAGAAAAAAACAGGATTAAACTGTGCAGGTCCACTTGTATGCGGATGTTTTCAATAAATATGTCCCACAGGACTACATGATCTGCGGTTGGTTGAATCCACAGATGAAGAACCACACGATATGCAGGGACAACTATAATGTTACGCTGGATTTTCCACTGTGAGAGAGGGTGAGCACCCCTAATTCCTGTGCTGTTCAAGGGTCAAAGGTACAGAGGCCCTGGTCAACCTCAGGCTTGACAAAAAGCTCACTGGGATCCATCTTGCTTCCCAAAGCACACTTGGCCTTGCTGACATCAAGGGAACTTTTTACTCCTACTGAAAAAAACTGTGGCTGATGCTTTTGGCGTCCATCTGCCTTAACACTCCTCACTCACTGAAGTCAGGCTGCCAGCACCTGCAGCTCTTTGTTTCAGAGCGTCCTCTGGGGCTGAGACCACTTTGTCTATTTATGTAGCAGGCTAGATGTGCAGGCGGATTAAGAGCCCCCAGGAACAGACTCCAACCAGCCCCTCACCTTGGGGGGGCATGCCCTGGAGGCATGTGTTCTGTGTCACCCCTAACAAGATGAAGCTCCAGTTGCCTCAGTGGTAATCACCTTTCCATCCCTGCCTGGGGTTTCTTCACCTCCCAAGTCAACAAGTTTTACTAAATCCTTAACTCAGTGTCTGCTTCTGGATAAACCAACCAGAAGCAGACCTCCCTCCAAACCAGCCCACTCAGATTTCACTTGATCCAGAGCTAGGGAATCTGAAGCTTGAATGGATACCCTGTGCTCATGAAAACCCACATACATACTTATGCAGAAATGTCCAACTTCTCTCTGCATCACTCATCCCAAAGACATCCATACGCCTCAGCCTCTTAGCTGGGCTTCACGGCCCCTCCATGAATAGCCCAGAGGTCCAATAATTAAAATGCAAACTAGAATGATGAAGGAATAGTAGTACTGGATCTCATTCATCTTCTTTTTTTCTTATGGAATAAATATTCTCTTATTAAATTTGAATACAAGTCCAGAGTTACGGAGTCTGTGCTATGAATACAGCAAGGGCTCAATAAATGTTTTTGTACCCTGAGCTCCAGAAGTTTGTACCATAGCACCTTATTTTTTCATTATTATTATTCATCTTTTTAACCCCACCCATATTCCACCATCACACCCAGCCCACAGACCTTGGTGAATGCTCATTAAGTATCTGTTCATCAGAGAAGTAATTAGAAGCAGGCAGCCCCTGCTCCACAGCACCCGCCCCCAGTTGCTACTACATCATCTTCCTGGGCACCAGGGCTGAGTCTCTCTTCTCTAATGGTGGAGAAATGGCACTTGTTTTTTTCCAACTATTCTTCTACATCCTCAGGAGCCTGTGCCAGGAACACACTCTCGAAACAGCCTGCTTGTTCATAAGTACATTTCCATTTTAGCAAGCGCAGCTGTCGCTCCTGCTGGAGGGCTGCTGGTCTCACCCTTGCCACCTGCCCAGAGGGAAAATTTAATTCACAGAAACTTAGAGTTCCTCCCAATTCAGGAATCCTCTCAACAGTCTCCCTGACAGTCGCCATCTATGTCATGAATCCATCAAGCGACAGGGAACTCACTAGCTCCTCCAAGCTTTTGACCTGTTAGGCACATGAGGCAGTCTTTACCCTATTGTTGGAAGGTTCTAATTATAACAGTTTTGAACAATCGACATTTGTTAAACACTCACTATTTTCCAGGCACTATTAAAAGTGCTTTACCTACATGAACTCATGTAATCACCACCACGACCCCATGAAATAGCTGCTGTTGTTATCATCCCCACTTCATAGCACAGAGAAGTTAATCATTTGCCCAAAGTCACAGAGCTGGCAATTTAGCAGAAGGAGATTTTAAACCAAGGGAAGCCTCACCGCAGTGTCTTCCTGTATTGCCTTTTTCTTATTTGGGGTAGAAATCTCCCACCAATTAACCTAGCCTTTTAGGTCTAGACCCTTGTGAAATTGTGATGAAAGCCAAGGGCCCTCCCCACCTGCTAACATGCGTAAAGACACAAAATTCTGCATACAATTTCAGAGACGCAACCCACCCCAGCCCGTGGCCTGCAGGTTAAGAACCACTGCCAACACTTCAACACAGAATATTTTGCTTTTGCAACTATTTGAAAGTCCTCTGAGGAGCTTTTCTATATCCATTGGTATTCCTCATGTTTCTCCTAAATTAGCCCAGTTCCCTAGGAAAGAATGTTCAACCTCCCTAGTAACCAAAGACAAAATTAAACAATAATGACGTTTAAACAATAATGAGTCCTATTACGTACTTTTAAGACAAACAGCAGTCAAGAAAGACTTGAAAATCATGCACTTGAGGGTTTTACTCATTTGCTGCTGCTAACATCGGACCTGTATCCACTACCTTTAGAAAGAAATTTGGCAACACACAGGAAAGAGTGATGAAAATGCCCACAAGCTTTTGACCTGACAATTCCAATCCCAGGATCTATTCGAAGACAATGATTTAGGTGGCAATAAAAGCCCTATGTGGAAAGATATTTAGAGCAAACTCATCTCTAAGAGAAAAAAGGAAAAACGTAATGCCCAACAAAACAACGGGGAAATTAGAAGTACAGTCATGAACATAACGGTGCATATCGAACAATGGGAAGTGTTATAATAATATTCAGAGAAAAAAGTGCAACAAAGATCATCATGATTGTTGTTAATTATGGAGTGATGGGGCAGGAACGCCCAGGGAGGTCTCCATTAGCTTTTTAGCGCCCCACTCTAAAAGGTGAGATACCAAACTGGGAGAATAAAAGCAGTTCAGAGAGGTGAGAGAGGCCATAAAGGGATCAGAGGAACACTTAAAAGGAAAATAAAATAAAATAAAATAAATATTTCTTTCCCTGCCTCTAAATGCATATGTTGAAATTCTCACCCCCAAAGGTGATAGTATCAGGAGGCAGGGCTTGGAAAGTGTGTCCTGAGAGTGGGCTCTCATCAACACGATTAGTGCCTAAGAAAGGGCTCCAGGGAGAGCCCAGCCTCTATCACTACATGAGGACCCAGCGAGAAGGTGCCGGCTGTGAGCCAGGAAGAGGGTCCTCGCCAGAAGGCAACCAGAATGGCACCTTGATCTTGGGCTTGGCAGCCTCCAGGGAATACAGTCAACAACTGTGTAATATCTCTGTACAACAACACAGCATAACTAAACTTAGCATGGTGATCAGTTTGAAATGTATAGAAATATCAAATCACTGTGTTGTGTAACAGGAACTAACAGTGTTGCAGGTCAATTATACTTCAAAACAAACAAATGAACTCACAGGAAAAAGAAATCAGATTCGTGGGGTGGGGTGGAGGTAGGGAGAATTGGATGAAGGCAGTCAAATGTACAAACTCCCAGTTTTAAAGTTTTAGAGCAGGCAGATAGCTAGATATGAGCAGAGAAAGGGGGACACAGACCAAATGGCAGGAATTGGGCAGAAAGGAGGGGCACAAGCCAAATGCAGGAAACCATACATCACGTAAGCACCACGGATCCCTGGGCAGAGAAAGAAAAGCAGGAACCTTTGGGCTGATAAGGGACCACAACTTTTGGGGTGATGAGTGGCCTGGAGACAGACAAAGAAAGGTGAGAAAAGGCAGGAATTTCCAGTGTCCGAATGTAACCTTTTGCTCATTCTGCCCTCATTTCAATAACATTAGCCTTGCAGATTACAAGTACCCATCATGCAAGGACGCCATGACACTCCTGATCCAGACTAAATAAGGACAAAAATCCCTCCTCCCTTTGGGAAGGTGGAGTTGGAATAATAATCAGGGAATATGAACCCAACCCTTCCTTTCCCAGTGAATATTCCGCCCATTCATTTTTACACCCTACGTAACTAACTTGCCAAAGAAACACAGGGCAGCTGCTCACCTGAGTCTGACCGTTCTCCCCTTGAGAGTGTACTAACCATCCTTTAATAAATTCTCACTTTACTTTTTTTAACCACCACCTCTTATCTCTGAATTCTTTCTGGGGTGGGACAAGAACCTGGAACACCAGTTGCATCCACCGGCAACAGTACTAGGGATGTAATGTACAGCATGATAAATATAATTAACACTGCTGTATATTATATACGAAAGTTGTTAAGAGTCAATCCCTAAGCGTTTTCAATCACAGTAACAAAAAATTTTTTTTCTATTTCTTTAGTTTTGCATCTGTGTGAGATGACAGATGGTTCCCTAAACTTACTGTGATAATCACTTCATGGTGTACGTAAATCAAATCATTACACTGTACACCTTAAACTTACACAGTGCTGTATGTCAACTACATCTCCATAAAACAGGAAGAAAAAGAACTCTAGTCACGATGCTGTACTTCACATCCCCTTAAATTATTTATTTTCTAACTGGAAGTTTGTGCCTTTTGACCCCCTTCACCAATTCGCCCACCCCTCCTCCACCCTGGAAACCACCAAATCCACCCCCCTTCTCTTCTCACAGCTCGCTCAGGGGCTGCCCTCAGGTTTGCTCCCGCATGTTACAGGAGCGCCAGCTCCTTCCCAGCTGGGAAGCCAGACAAAGCAGAAGCTTGGGCGGTTTTGAGAGCCCCCAAGCAGCTGACACTTCCTCCCCAGCAGCAACGCGCAAGGCCCCAGTGCTTCCGGAGCTGGAGAGCAGGGTGAGAGAAGAGAACAATGCCGTTCCTGCCCGAGTCCTAGCCCGAGCCCTAGCCCGGGAAGGTCCCATGGGCACAGGCTGGGGGCCGGGTAGAGACCCGCCTTGGGACACTTGCCTCTATCTCTTCCTTGCCTTTAAAGTGCTGACCTGGACAGAGAAACTCTTAGCATTTAGGAAACATTAATTCTAACTCCATCAAATGTGAGATCTCTATAAAAGTTCCAGAACTGGGTCCCGAGCTCAGGCCACAAACTCAGGTGTGCCGAATACACACACGTTTTCTATCACTGAATTTGTTTTGAATCCTCATCCCACCAGCACAGCAGAAACGTGATCTCCGTTTGAAAGTTACCCACCCCCTGAACCCAGGATCTTGTCAAAGCTCCCCCCAAGCTTCAAAGGTGGAGATCTTCAATGTCTTCTGGTTGTCTGTGTGTCTGTATGTTGTCACATGTTGTCACTTTGTGCTCTGCACAACTACAGGTGCACCATCCAAACATTTGCTATAGCTGCTACAACTTATCAAACTTAGTGCCTTAAAACAACACAAAAACAGCCACTCACAGTTTCTGTAGGTCGGAAGTCCAACACCGGCTTCACATGGCTAAAATCAGGTCTTGGCCAAGCGGGGTTTCTATCAGAGACCTTAGGGATGAATTGTCTTCTGAGTGCATCCAGGTTTTGGCCCAGTTCAGCTCTTTGTAGTCAAGAGACTGAGGTCCCCATTCCCTCGCTGGCTGTCAGCCGGAGTCACCCCTAGCTCCTAGAAGTCTCTCTATCTGGGCCTTGCACAAGGGCCCCTCAGCACCAGCAAGGAGGCAGCAAATCCTCCTCACGCTTGGAAGATGTCTGACTCACCTTCTGCCTTCCTCTTCTGCTTGATTCCATTGGGCCCACCTGGGTGATCCAGGCTGACGTCACTATTTTAGGTCCGCTGATTGGTTACCTTAATTCTAGCTGCAAAGTCCCTTCCCAGCTGTGCTAAATTGGTGTTTGATTGAATAACGAGAGGATGGAAGGATGGCTCAGGGAGGTGGGGGGGGAAACTTTGAAATTCCAACTACCACATAGACCAAGGTGAGAAGGCACCCCCAGGAGGGGTGCAGCCCGGGTGCCCTGCGTGCCCACTGAGACATCATCGCTCCCTCAGCCCACAGTCACTGAAACACGAGACCTCCTTTCAAGGTGTGAGTGAAAAATATTGCCTGCCACGTCAGTACACAAAGGATGCTGTGATGTCAAGTCATCAGCCGCTACCACCCACCCCCTAACCCCAGACAGTGAGCAAAGGAAACTCAGGATGCAGACAAGCAGGAGCCTGGCCTCTGCTGCTGCCCACAGCAGTGCCCCCTGAGGGGACTCAGGATGGGAAAGAACAGGACGCTGGCCCTAGGTAGCTAGGTGCGCATCAAGGGAATGATTTCAATGAGCCCAGATTTTTCACCTTCCCATACACAGAAAAGAGCTAAATTCCTTAACTTGAGGGGTTTTTTGTTTGTTTGTTTGTTTGTTTTTTCCACAGTAATCCTTTAATGTTCTGACTGCCTGGTATTTGTTGCAAAAACTCCTTTATATCCTGGCTCCTCCCCTGCCTCTTTGGAGCAGTCTCTTAGATCTGAGAGGCCGCCTCCTGGGTTCAAGTCCTCAGAAAGTCCACTGAATAAAACATCTCAACTTTTTTATGTTGTGCAATTTTTTTAGTCGACCAAGGTCACGGTCCTCAAAGCTGAAGCTTTGCCACTGCAGCTACGGCTATCTTGCGAAGGAACTCGCTCTGCTGTGAACCACACTGGGATAGGACCCTCTGGGGACCAAGATGTCACCTCTGCCTGAACACACCACACAAGCCACTTCCTCTCTGGGGTCTCCCGGGGAGCTTTCTAGTCCCCAGGGCACAGGACATCCCCTCACTGTAGGAACCTCCATTTCCTCTGTTCCGTCCTTGCTTTCCTTCTTCCACCCGGGAGGACTCTTTTTTCATGTCCAGGTGAAATCACCCTCTCATCAAACCCCGCCAAGTCCCAAGCACTTGGGCTAGCTCCAGGGTCCTGCCCATTCTGGAGTGTCTTTAGGCTTTTAGAACCTGAGGTCTGCTTTCCTCTCTGTCACGTTCCTCACCTGAGGCAAAGGACCGGGAAGACAGCTGCTAGAAAGTTCAAGACAGGTGCAGGGGGAGTGGGGGCGGCAAGGTGGGGAAATACTTGAGTTAATATTTCAAACATATTTTCCTGACACTCTCCTGACCTGGTCTGCTCTTTAAAATGCCCTCAGCAGTCAGCCCATCCCAGGAGTCCAGCCTTGGTGATTAAGTTGGAAACACCCTGGCCCCAAGGGTCGCCTTCAAGGGTCGGGCAAGGAGGGGCTGTGGGCAGCCCTGAGGCCTGCACCTCCTTGTCAGTCTTTTTTGTTCCCTCTTCAGAGCCCGATTCAGAGGTCACCTCTCTTGTGCGGCCTCTCCTGCCCTTCAGGTAACTGAAATCACTCCCTCTGGGCTCCCAGAGCTCTTCCTCTCCTTATTGCACTGATCACAAGCCAGAGGGCTGGGCCCGGATTAAATCAAAACTAACCACCACCTCGGAGCTGACTCCCTAGGCTGGGATTACAGCGCTCAGCCCCTCCCTGCCTCAGAAGCACCACCACCGCTTCCTCTTCGAGCTTCTCATCCTCGCTCTGGTCCCCTGTCCTCCCCAGGCTCCTGGCTGTCCCACTCAGCTCCCACCAACACACGCACAGCGGCAAGGGCTGCCTGCTAGGATCGAGCAGAGGCTGGCACTCCAGACTTCGACAATGCCACCATCAAAGTTCAAATCAGACATACTCTGAGAAGGGCCTGCAGGGAGGCCAAGGGTGCCCACGGACCCTGGAGAACAGGTGGGCTTCTGTGACAGCTCAGGCTCGAAGACCCAGAGAAGGTTTCCAGGAGGGAACAGGCAGAAGACCCTTGAATCCAACAAGGCCACCCTTTTCCCCTACCACACCCAACACCAACAGAGCCCTCCTCCAGAGCCCAGGGCTTCTTGAATGTCCTTTCAAGGTCATGGTGACAACTTCACCACTTGAGAGGGCTCATTCTCAGGATCAGACTGGAAAGGGAGACACCAAGTCACGAGAACCTGTGGCCTGGATGAACGCACTGCTGTGTACAGGCCCACCCAGAAGGACCACATTAGACTCAGCCTCCCATCCTAACCACTCCAGAAAGTCTCTGGGCAGAAGTGCAACAGGAAGGGAGGAAAATCCTTCAGATCAACATGATTTCATTGACCTCCTGGTAGGCACTGGACAAGGGCCAGTGGAATTTTTTAAAGAAATGTAATCCTGGTCCTTGCCCTCAGGAGGCTTATGATCATTGAAGAGAGCCAAGCAAGCCTTGCACAAGTCAAGTCTGTGTGTAATGGAAAGTGAGCCAGGCAAACAAGGAGAGAGGGGGGATGGGGGGTAGGAGTTACCACAGGTGATGCGTCAGTTTGCTGGGACTCCTGTAACAAAGTACTGTAAACTGCGTGGCTTAAACAACAGCAATATAATGCCTCCCAGTTCTGGAGAATCAGTCTGGGAAATCACAAGGGCTGTGAGGGAAGGACCTATTCCAGACCTCTCTCCTTGGCTTGTTGATGGCCACCTTCTT
The DNA here is from genome assembly GCF_036321535.1 of Camelus dromedarius. Taxonomy (NCBI): domain Eukaryota; kingdom Metazoa; phylum Chordata; class Mammalia; order Artiodactyla; family Camelidae; genus Camelus; species Camelus dromedarius. The sequence continues at coordinate 53,305,102 of NC_087438.1, forward strand.
CCTGTGTCTCCTCACATCATCTTCCCTTTATGCATATCTATATCCAAATTTCCACTTCTTATAAGGATGCCAGTCATATTGGATTAGGACCCACTGTAATAACTTCATTTTGAGACCAGAGGGAAGGGGGCGGGGCAAGACCAGTGAAGGACTGACACAGCAGTTGAGGACGGGATAAACCGGTTACAGCCAAGATGGGGGAAGATTCGACTTCCGGTAGACCTTGAGCCTCATGCACACCCACAGGCGCCATGACAGGTCCTAGGCTGACCATGAAAGGCCCAAAAGTAGGCAGGGCCCAATTCCTGGAAATCCTTGCCCTTTCCCCAACATAGCTGGATTAATCCCCCTACTTGTTAACACAGGAAATTACTGGGCCCACAAAAACTAACCACCCCGCACCTCGTGGTCATCTCTCTCTTGCCTTCTGAGACCACTCGCACTCTATGGAGCGTGTACTTACTTTTAACACCCACACCTCGCGGCCTCTCTCCCTGTCACCTTTTGAGGCCCACATTCTGCCTATGGCGTGTGTATCTCCTAAGCCGCTCTCCCTTCTGAGTGAGCCAGACCGCACGCACTCTTGTCTATGGAGTGTGTATCTCTAAATAAACGTGCTTTCACTTTACTATGCCTCACTCTTGAATTCTTTCCTGCGGGAGGCAAGAACCTCCAGCAACAATTTTAACATGATTACCTCTGTAAAGACTCCATCCCTAAGAGGATCCCATTCTGATGTAGCGGAGGTTAGGTCTCCAATGTATTTTTTTAGAGGACACAATTCAACACCTAACAGGTGGCTTCAGGGAGAAAGGAAGACTTGAAAGATTGAAATTCGCCCATTTGAAGGGGCAGGTCCTCAGGCACAGAGAGGCATTTTAGGATTACTGAATAATTCCCCAGGAAAGTACTTTCAGGATTTGGAACTGTAGGATCATCTTCAGGGCCAGAAGACACCAATGTTGGGCAGACTTTCTTCATGCATGCCCCAAGCATGGGGGTAACAGAGTCCTGGCCCCTGGGGAGGCTGTGACCAACCGCAGGCACTGACTGAAGCCAAGCCTTTAGATTTTCCCCCTAAAGGAGAAATCTGGCCTCCACATGAGGACCACAGTGGAGACTGGTTTAGTGGACAGCAAGAGGCCAGAGCAGGCTGGGGGGAGGGAGATTTTCTTCTCCCTGTTTCCACCCCCATGTACAAACACAGGAAAACTCAGACACCTCCTGCTGCCCACTTGGATGGCTTGTGGGTCCAGGACACAGACAGGGTGAAGGAAGATGGCCACTGGGCCTGGGTCTCACATTCATGAGGAGGTTTTATTTTAGGCTTTTGATGTTCTCTCCAAATGATGCTTGTAATGGGCTGAGTTGTGTCCTCCAAATATTCCTAACCCCCAGGACTTCAGAATGCAACTGTATTTGGAGACAGGTGTTGGGGGCTGGTGTCGTGGGCAGTAAAAGAATTTATCAAAGACAAAGGGTGAAAATAGGATAGGAGGTTACCAGGCACTCTGTCATAGACAATGGCAGGCCACACTGACGAGAGGTGCCTGTGTGAGCCCCGAGGGTGAACGTGCAGGGTCTTTTATTGGGGAAGGGTTTGTGCACCCAAGGGACAGGGGGCTGTGTGATCAGCTCGTGAACAGGTACCTGAGTGGTTACCAGTGAGGTGAGACTTGTCAGGTTATTCTGAGTAAAAGGATTTCTGACTCTGATAAGGGCAGGATGTGTAGTGAGGCCTGTACGCCTCGAGTATTCTGAGATTAGCCATTTCTTAGGGCAGTTATTTCTCCCAGGGCAGGCACAAGTCAAGGAAAAGGGTGTACTCTGTTCTTCTTGAGGGGCTGGAGGCAGACATTTGAGAGCCCAGGAGTGGGGCTGGCTGGGCCCTAGCCAGCAGGCACTGCACTAGGTCTTTAAAGTGGTAGCTGCGTTAAAATGAGGCCATTAGGCTGGGACCTAATCCAATATGACTGGTGTTCTTATAAGAGCACGACTGGACACAGACACAGAGAGAGAGGACCACGTAACAACCTGGGGAGCAGACAGCCACTGTCGAGCCAGAGAGAGAGGCCTCAGAGGCGGCAACCGTGCAGACACCTTGAACTCAGACTTCCGGCCTCTAAAGCTAGGAAACCATTTCTGATGTCAGCCACCAAGTCTGTGGGACTTTGTTAGGGCAGCCCTAAAAAACTAATACAATTTAAAATCTGTATTTCACATTGTATGTGTTTTTAAACATTAATTTTTTTAATTAAAAAATGTTTAAATGCTGTAACATTTAACCTGTTTTGGCATTTCTGCATTTTTAATGTATCAGAAACCACTGCCACTGCCACCGCCACCCCCACCTCAAAAAATGAAAGTGGCCCAGGAGTCTGTACCTCCGAGGAGCCCCCATGCAGGGCCTCAGCTGAGTGAGAGAATCCAACAGCCCAAATGGCAACTCTCCGGAGATCTGGAATGATGGTGTGTCTGGACACAGCCTTCCTATCTGGCCTGAGAGCCAGCTGGCATCATTAGGCTGAGGAGGGAGCTCTGAGCTTTCTCACTAGGCTGGCAACATCCCAGCCTCCCTCCTCCCAGCCCCTCTAAAACCATCTGGAAAATGAAGATAATGCCTCTGCTTCCCATCAGGCTCCAGGGACCCTGTGACGAACAAGGAGAGATTAGCCACTAAGCACCCCCACGTTCCTAGAGAAGGTTGCCCTGGAATGGGCTACTGTCCAGCTTCCATTGCCCTCAATAGCAGAAGTAAGATGCTGATCACTGTGCTCTCCAGCTGCCCTGGCCTGGCCTCCCCAGCCCACCAGATTGAAGGCTCAGCTTCCCATGGGCTCCTGCTCCTCCAGGCCGTCCTCCTCCTGCCCGCCCCGCTTCCCCTGCAGCCTGTCTGAGGTTCAGCCCCCTGAGGTGGCAGTTTGGCAGAGCTATGCAAAGTCAGCTGTGCTCTTGAGTCATCTGGGGATTTGTCAGAATGCAGATTCAGCAAATCTGCCTGGAGGCCCTGAGCTTCTGCCTTTCCCCCTGGTGATGCAGATGTCACCGGTCACAGTGGAGCAGTGCTAGATGGTACAGTAGGAGGGAACCATAGGCTCAGACGCCTTGTGGCAGAAGCCTGGACTCCCAGTAAAGCAGCGTGAAGACTGGAGGGAAGTGTGATGCTCTCCCTGGAGCTCAGTGGAGGATGCAGTTCCACCTGAGCTTCTGCCCAGACACGTTTTCCTTGCACTTCAAGGCAGGCACCAGTCCCTGAGTCAAGGCAGCATTTAGCTGGCTGCCAGTCCGGCACCAGCAATTCATTTTTAAGTGAGGGCCCAGGGAATCCATAGGCGGGCACAGCTCAGTTTGGGGGTGTCCCTGAGAAACAACACAGCCCCTCTCCAGATGGGCTTCTCCACAACATCCCCCGCTCCAGCGGGGGCTGGCCGGGCCCCAGGGTGGATTCGTTCTGGGTAATTGCACTTTTCCTGGCCAGGCTTCCAGGCTCATGAAATTCATCTCTTGCCAAAGGCAGAGGATCAGCTGGCAACAGACAGCGTGGCTGCAGCTAATCAGGTGCAACCATTTTTTAATGATATCTTTTTCCCTCTAATTATCAAAATCGTGCAACTCACTTTAGAAAACTCAGAAATGTTGCAAAATATAAAGGAAATAATCCTACAATTTTACGACTCTGAAATAATCCATTTTCACATTTTGAAAAATGTCCTTCCAATCTTGTATGTGCTTAAGTGTCATCAGCCCAGTTCCATGGAGGGCTTCCTGAATTCTTTTCAATACATGCTTATGTTATGAAATTCTGGGGCTTCTCCAGAGCCCCAGAAAACATGATTTTCAATAGCTGCAGAATGGTTTCCCCAAATAGACTTTCAGCAAGTTGAAGGCAGACTTGTTCCTTTTCATTTCCCTAGAATTTGGTAAACAGTAGGTGTGCAACACAATTTTGTTGAATAAATAAAACTTTCCTGAGTTTACCATTTATTGCATAAAAGTCTGTACACTTTTTGCTGTATTACACTTACTTCTTTTAAGGTATCAGTCTGCAGAAATTTGGTAAACGTAACTTCCACCCCTTTTGAAATCTGAAGGCTAGGTACAAGTATTACGAAAACAACAGAGGTCAAGGCACTTACCCTCTGCAAGCAGGGCCAGCTAGAAATCTTCCCCGGCTCTTTTAACAAATCTTCGGTAGGATTCCTACCTGTGCTAATTAAACGGGGAAAATTCTAGAAAGGAGGGAAATCCTTGATTGGGGTACCTAACAGATTGGTCATAAAGTTAGAAGGGATAGAAGGTATTAATTCCACACAAGCGTAAAAAAAATCAACAATCTGGCCTCATGGAAACATGCTGGGGAAGGCCGTGGGGGAAGTGGGGAGCAATGGGTGAGGATGTGGTTCAGAGTGGAATGCCTCCTCTTGGCTGCAGCAAAATGCAAAACCAGGCCCCTTACCTTCGGCCCCTCCAGCACGCCAGCACTCCGTCTTGTTTCTCCCCTACTTAGAGAAAAGCAAACTGTATTCAATCACCTTTTCAAATTCTAAAACCAGGCTTTCCTGTCAGAATCAGGGCCAGAGACTTTCCATTCTTCTTGCACTGAGGATATCTGGCCTGGGTCTTAGTTCCACAATATTGATAATTTCTGGGAAGGGAACAGAAATGAAAATCCAGCCTTGTGTCCTGCTCCTCCAGCCACACAGAGGGTGGCACAGGCCCATCCGTCCAGATAACTACGAACCTCACAGGGAACTTCAGTCCATATTCCCCCTTTCCTTCGCTGGGATTTGCGTGCCATGTCTCCATGCCCTGTGGCTGAGGCAGGGAGAGGCAGTGCTCACCTGCTTTTTCCCCTACTGGAGACAGCAGCCCAGGAACAGAATTTCAGAAACTGGTGGCTTACCTCCAGGACAATGTCACACAGTCTTCCAATGGCCCTGAAACAGTCAGAGCTCAGCTGGCATCCCGTCCCATCAGTCACTCACTCAGTGACACCCATCTGTGGAGCCAGGCCTGGTCTGGCCTGGGAGGCGTGCTGTTGACCAGAGGACTCGGGTTCATGGAGACCATCGCTTGCTCCCCTGCTCTGGCCATGGCCACCCTAAACGGTGGTGCCCTTAACTACAGTGACTAAGCATGTGTGTAAGAATTTACTAGCAAGGAAGATGGTGTCAGGATCTGCTTAAGCCAAGACTCAGGAGTAAGACAGACCTGAGTTCCAGTCCTCCCACTGTCACATACTCACTGTACAACCAGAGGTAGGAAATCACCTCTCTGAGCCTCAGTTTTCTCATTTGTAAAACAGGCTAATACTAGTACCTACCTCATAGAACCGGTGGGAGTTTTAGCTGAGGGGATGCAGGTAAAGCACTTAGTCTGGTACCTAGCAGATTCAAGCACTCACCACTATTAGAATAAACAACAAGTTAATACCGTGTAGCACAGGGAACTATATTCAGTATCTTGTAGTAACTTAAGGTGAAAAAAAATATGAAAATATATGTTCATGTATGACTGAAGCATTATGCTGTACACCAGAAATTGACACATTGTAAACTGACTATACTTCAATAAAAATATATATATACACACAAAAAACCCCACTATTAGAAATGATGAAGGTGATGGTGATGATGATGTAAGTCTGACACAGAGGAAGGGACAGGCACTAACAGATAATTACATGGGGCCAACTGATCCCCAGTTTCAGTGATCTCTGATTTTCAAGGTTTTTTTCAACCTGTCAATACACAACATGATTTAGCCTTGAATTATATGCTCCCTGATGCTTTTACTAAAAGCAAATAGTCCGTATTATTTTCCTGTGACTGCTGTTTAAAAATACAAAAACAAAAAACCACAGACTGGTGACTTTCAACACAGAAACATATTTTCCTGCGGTTCTGAAAGCCAGAAGTCTGAAATCAAGATACGGTCAGGGCCCTCCAGACTCTCAGGAATAACCCATTCCTTGCATCTTCCAGCTTCTGGTGACTATCAGCAGTCCTTGGCTTGCAGCTGCATCACTCCAATCTCTGCCTAGTCATCCCATCTCCTCCTCTGTGTCTGTTTTCTCCTCTGTGTGTCTAAGGACACTTGTTACTCACCTGGATAGTCCAGGATGGTCTCCTCATCTCAGGATCTATACCTTCATTACTTTTGCCAAAGTGATATTCACAGGTTTTGGGGGATTAGCATGTGGACATATCCTTTCAGCCCACTGCTCAGGGCAGAGAAGAATATAAGTTTTAGAATCAGACTGACCTGGCTTCAAAAACCAGCTCCACCACTGCTAGTTAGTTGGGTCATCTTGATTAAATTACTTAACATCTTTGAGCCTCCATTTGGGGGAACTGCCGACAATGCCAATCCCTCAGGGTTGTTTCCGAGAAATAAATAAGCGAATACGTACACTCCCTGTGTAAATGGTAGCTCTCACAAACGGCAGGTCTACCCTTCTAGGCTGCAAGCTCTCAAGAGCAGGCAGCATCTTACTGTGCTTCCTTCAAGGGTCCTTCTACCATAAGTCTGCAAGCAGTCCATCCTCAGTGAAGACAGGGTGAGTGGCTGGACAGGCGACCCAGGCAGCTTGAAAAACCATAAATACATGATAAAGGTAGTGGGCTCCCTACACAGGAGTGACCTAGGTGACTAGATTTACATTCTTGAAAGGTCACCATGCTGGTAAAGGATTGAGGGTATCTGAAAATGGAGGGACCCAGTCAGGTAAGTTGTTACAGTAACCCTGGGGTTCTCAAGTGAACTAAGATGGCAGGCTTGGGTATGTCAAGAGATGTCATCACATGGGTCAAGAAAAGGCCATGCAGTGGATGGGATGGTGGAAGGAAGATACATAAATAAAGTTAGTACTTGAAATAAAGGAAGAAAGATTGAGAGTGAGATTGATTCTATCACCGTTTATTCAGTAGGATCACAGGCTAAATCATGAACCTTTCTGCAAGCCTAATCTCGTTTGTTCAGTTCAGAGATTCTATCTGAACAAGGAGGAGCTTAGGAGTCACCTGTCAGTGTGATCTTGTGGGCTTTCTTGTCTCCAAGAGACAAAGAGGACGAGAAGCACATATTGGGGTTATCATTATGAAAATTCAATGAAATAGATGGAAAAGCCAAAATGGTGGGTGTGGAGGGAGAACTGAAAATCTGATTGAGTCTCTCAACCAAGCAGAATTGGGACAGAAACAACCAATTAGGCAGAGATCCAATTTGGATTCCAAAAAACCAGTTCATCAGTAGGCTCGGTACTGACTGTAAAAGCAGAAGCAAATGAAGAGTCAATTAAGCACGGAAGTTTCACTGTGATCATATGCAATGAGATCCAAACTGTACTAAGTATAAGTTTCCTGCCAAGGAGAAATATCATCTTCCCTGGTGGCAAAGTCAGAATTTCATGACATCAGGCAGATAACCACAAAAGAATGTGTCTTGTAATACAAAATGCCTCTGAGCCCTCATGAGACTATGTTCCCCCCACCCAACTAACCAACATTCATTATTTACTGATGTATTTAACAAACACATTCCATTTCATAGCCACACTCTTTCTAAGCAGACAGGGTGGATAGAGAGATACCTACATACCTCTCCAAAATACATTTTTTCCTTCTATGTTGTGAGGTATTAAAACCCTGCTTTAAACACATCATCCTTTTTGTGATAAAGACAAATTAGTTACCCACTGTCATTTTTGTCCAAATAAAATTTATAAATTTTAATCTGTCTACAAAAGAAATTTTTAATTGAAATGTTTAAATTAAAATTTGAATTCTGTCTCAAAAGAAATATACGTTCATTACAGAAATTTTCAGAGAAGAAAATTAAAATCATAATTCCAATACCCAATCACTTCTGTGAGTCAGGACACATTGTAACAATCACTTCTGTAAGTCAGGACACATTGACTACATGTGTGACAGGGGAAAAAGTAAATTGTAAGAATTTTTAAAAATCTTATGTCTCATTATAGAAGACAGTATTATTGCTCAAAATATTAGCAGCCCCACCCTGGGGGAGGGTGACACTTCCCTGCCTCATTGCCCATTGCCTTGGGCATGCGACGTGAGGTAGCCCTCCTTGTGGGAAGATTCTCTATCTGCACAGCTCTGTTGACCTCAAGAGTGGCCACAGGGCTTGCTCTGATCAATGCAGTGATAACAGAAGTGATATGCATCACCGTCAGGCAGAAGTTTTTGGAGTTATCATGTGATTCTACCATGTTTTTCCTTTCTTCCATGAGACTAGTGTAGGGGAGGAAAAATAATTTTCCTTCCCCTCTTCTAAGTTCTTAGCTGTAATAAAAGACAGATTAACAAAAGAAAAACAAAGAAATTTATTAACATGTGTAACTCATGTATACATGAGAGATACCCAGGGGAAAAATCATTAAGTCTCCAAAATGGCTTAGAATTCACTTAAATACCATCTTAATAGGGAAAGGAGAAGGGGGATGTAGGCCTCTTAAGGGAGAGTAAGTGATTTTTAAGAAAGATGAATGGACACTTAGAGGAACAGATAGAGTTTATGCTGAAGTTTGTCTGGGTGTGGTGTCAACTTCTAATCTCCTCTCCTGTGATGAGTCACTCTTCCTTGGTTGATAAAATTCCCAGGGAGGGGGATCTATGACAATTGAGTTCCTTCTAGAGGCCCTAATTGCAGACAGATAAAGGGTGTTCAGAGAAAGCCTCTCTCTTGCATTGCTCCCTCCTTGCTGTAGCTCAAAATAATCAATATGCCAAAATGGCATATTTTGCTATCCTTCATTCTATACCTCATGTATACATGGAGATATACAGGGGAAAATGAGTAACTCTCAGAAGTGGCTTAGAACTCAGGCTTAAATACAATCTTTAGCTAAAGACAAAAGAAAGGTGTGGAGGAGGCTAAGTATGAAGAGGTGACCAGGAAAGGCATGATGAACCAGAGTAAGGTTCATTATGCAGATTTAAGTCAATGCCTTTTCCATTGATAAGGGTCCAAAGTTGTCTCCAGGGATTAATGTTTGTCTTTCCTGGTAGACAGGGGAGAAGAAACACTTTTCTAAATTTACGTTCTGCTTTTAGGCAAACAGGGAGAGGGCAAAAAACTTTTCTTGTATCTTCTTCTCAATTGCTTTCAGCTCAAAAGAATCCTTTTTCCAAAGTGGCATATTTTGGAGTGGCATATTTGGTCACCCTTTATCAGCAATGTCCCAAAATAGAGGCTGCTCTATCAGTCTGGCTCTCAGAATGACAAGAACTTGGAGCAGAGCTGCTGACAGCCTGTAATTGACATGTCATTTGAGCAAGAACTGAATTTAGTCACAGTAAACCAATGAGACTTTCAGAGTTGCTTGTTACCACAGCATACCTTAGCCTATACTGACTGATACACCCAAAGTGTCAATTGAGTTTTCCTTGTCTGAAGAGTGTTTTTATGCACTGAAATAAATTAGCTGAGTTTCAACTTACATTTTATATATTTAAATTATATATATTTAAAACAATGTTTAAGCTTTTAACTTCATATCATTTTTATAAATTGATTAATTTTGTTAATATTAGCCAATTTTGTTTTTGATTAATGTCTCATTGACTTGTAAATTTAATAACTATACCCAAATGTTTATCACATTAAAAAAATTAAGTTTTAGAAATTTCAAAGTACAATCTAATTTTGATACATTTCACTTTCTCAAGCCCTTCAAAAACCCAACAAAGATGACTCACATTAGTATAGATGAAGCTTTCTCAACTTTTAAAACTCACTAAATCTAAAAAGATTAACCTTATAAACCTAATATATTATAATAATTAAACATTTAAACATTGGCTTCAAACTTAACTATCTGTATCTTCTTGTGAATTTTATTAATACTGTAAGTCCAATTCATCAATCTCTTCACTCAACTTCTCACACTAAAAGGCAGAAAAACATACACAACATACTATAACAAAACTTATTTCTAGATAATATTCCTTGCTAGACATAACTTAGCTTGTCATCAGAGGGTCTTTGAAAGCATTCTTGTTTTCTAGCAATAACAAGATATCCCAGACCTTCATGTTTCCTGCCGTAAAACACAACGTGCTCCTCTTCAGGAAGCCCGGTGCCCTTTAGTCTTCTGCCTGGAATACAGATAAAACGAACCTGCAAAGCAGCCCCTAGAGTCCACAAACGAATTTCTGAATTCACAGTAACATTTGACCTGACATCCTTGAGAGGCTAAACCAAAATCCCAGATGTTTAAGCCACTGAGGTTCAGTCTCTGTTACTCAAATGCAATTCCTTACTGATACAATTCTTATACCAACAGAGAAACTAAGAGAAAGCTCTAAATATGAAAAGGAAGAATTGACCTAAAGGGGAAAATCTTGGGGGTGGGGGGTGGTAAGGAAAAGGAGATGGGAAAGAGGGGTGGGGAGAGGTGAGATTTGGCAACCTCTGTAAAAACAACTGCATTTAGTAAGGATTTTAAGACAAATTCACCTTTTCCCCCCATGCGTAAAATGAAGATTGAAACAGTCACCTCCTCAGGATCATTGTGAGAATTGTGCCAGGGGATGTGCCAATATATCAAGTGCTCAGTGAACGTCAGCCATCATTGTTATTTCCAGCTGGAGATCCAGAATGGAATGGAAGTGGGGAACATTAGGGACACCCTAAGAAACCCAGGAGTCCATTCTTTCTCTCTCTGGCACCCCCCCCCCCCTTGTTCACAACTGCTCCTCTGCACATCCGCTTTAATCCTAGATCTTCCTGCAAATTGGCTTCTCCCTGTGTCCATAACATCTCAACCAGTCACCAACAACATCTTTTAAGTTTCCCAACTCCTCGGTTCAGGACAGCACCCAGTCTAAAGCTGAACTTTCAGTTCCCAGTCCAAATTTCCAGAGAGGCTGATTGCCCAGCTTAGATGGAAAGTCCACTCCTGGGTCAATTAACTGTAGGTATGACAAGTGCATGGAAAGAAAATGGCTGTTCCTGCTACAAGCATGAGAACAGTTCCCAAAATATGGAGAGGGAAAAGCAGGGGGTGTGGCTGCGAAGACAGAACAGTTGGTGAACATGTTGGGTGCATTTTCTCCGAGTGCGCAAGCATGCTTGCGTGTCCTGACCACGCCTCTTCTTGACTGAAAGAGCAGAGAACTAACAAGATGGCTTCTGAGTTGTTCAGGCCTGTGCTTCTTGCTAAGCTGACCTTATGACTAACACGCTCCCCTCCCTGTGCACACTTTTCTTACAATAACTTACCCTTTTACCCTAGAGGTCTTCAAAGGTCATGGACTGAAGCTCAAGAAAATGGGCAGACTCTCCTAAATTCCCCCATAACAGCAGCAAGTTCTTATCAAGATGAAAGGTAAGTATCCCCTGCTCACACCCTGACTGTCATCACTCTTCTGTTCCCATTTTCCTATAAAACCCCAGGACCCTTACCCCAAGGGAGGCTCTCAGTCTTTAAGGCATTAGCCTGCTGTGACTCCCTTTGCCTGGCAAAGCAATAAAGCTGGTTTGTTTTTTTTTTTCCTAATTCTCCCCAAAACTGCCTCCTACTCTCAGTTCAGCAATCGGGGTACAGCAGCCATGACCAAACATTTGTCAGGCGCCTCCTGAGCACTCTTCTTGACTAGGTCTCAACCTTAGCCTTCCACATCCATCCTGTCCCTGCCAGGGCTGCACAACCCAGTCTTAGCAAAACTCTCCCCACCCTTGATATCTGATCCAAGTTCTTCACCTCCTACCTTCAACATATAAGGCATCATGTTACCCAACACTGAGTTCATCTCTTGGTGGGTGTCAAGCCAAAAGACACAACCAAGCCAAATCAGGAGAAGGCAGGCTCTGAATTCTGCAAAACAACTCAAGATTGTGCTTCAGGCTAATCTTTACCTTTAAAACAGAACTGGGAGTCTTTACAACTGATATATTATCTCTGACAGGGGTATCTCCTTGTCCCATTAATAACTGTTTTCGTCTTCTTTTGTTCCCTTAATATCATTAACTCCTGAGACCTATTCTGCTGTGCTTAGATCACAGAATGGCTAGGGCAAAAATGGCTTCTCTCATGTTAAGAAAGTTCTGTCTGGTTCTCTTCCTCCGAGGACCTCCTACCCTATCTGCTTATACTCGGCCCACCTTTAGCAAGAATCGCTCTTCCCTCGATGTCTCCTCTAGTCATTTTCCACCCACGGGACCCCCTTGCTATGCTCGTCGGCTATCAGTCCCCATTTGTCCTTACATGGAGTCGAAACTGATCTCTCTGCTCTATTGCAAAACCCCTACTGAATTGTCTTGAATAAAATCTCTCTTTTTTAACAAGTCTCAGAATAATTTTTAAGAGTTCACACACACAGGATTTGGATCATACTGTTTATGTGGTTTTCTAAATTATTTCTCATTTAACCATGCATCAACATAAATTCAATGAAATACTTATCAACACTATTTTATTAGCTACTTACCATGTCTAAGATGCAAGTAAAATGTGGCCTCAGGGTTAAGATAAAGCCCCTTGTTAAGATCTCAGAAATATTTAAGGAAGTACTTAAATCCTCTGACCTAGACAACAGGTTTCTATGCCTAAGTGTGTCCTAATCTCAGTGGGATAAAAGGGCTTCTGCAAGAATCAGGGTACTGTCACATAGCACTCTGATCTGTAGCCCAAAGAAGACCGGGATGTTTCTGGAAAGGATTGGTGGGGATGGTTTTTATCTAATGCAGTGAATCCCAGTAACAGTCACACAATGTTTTTAAGAGAATTGAACTAACAAAAGCACTACCAGCTTGTACTAAAAGGGACTGGAACAGAGACAGCTCAAACCGAAGCCACTGGCCTCCGGACCACTTCCAGGCAGGCCGCAGGCTGAGTAAACTATTCAGCTGCAAATCAGGCCTTTTCTCAAGGAAAACAAAAGATGACCCAGAAGGTGGAGCTAAGAACTAAGTCAGGTCCTGTAGCGATGATTCTTCCGGGGGTGGTTCCTTGGAGGTCATCCTGTGCACAGACTCGAGAATCATAAAGACAAGTTATTTGCCTCCCATGATCTTAAGGGCAATGTTAACAGGGACAGGATAATTACAATACATAATCCCTTTCAAAAGGTAGGAATGAGTGTATATAAAGACCAATGAAATCTAAACAAGGTTTGTAATTTAGTTGACAGTTAAGAGCGTAAAGTGCTGGTAGGTCAAGTAAGATGAGGACAATGGATTCAACAACAGGAAGGTTACCAACAACTTTGAAAAGCAGGTTCCCAGGAAAGGTGTGTGTGGAAAGCTTTATTGCAGAGGGTTCAATTTTAGACCGAATAGAAGAAATGATAGCAATGGTCAAAGCATAGTTTTTGGATCTTCCTGAATTTCCACACAAAAACAGAGCAATAAGACAGCATAGCTACGGGCAACATTTACAACAGGAGTGGTGAATGTCAAAGCACAGAAGTCAGAAGACCTGAACGGTATCAGCATTTATGTGGGAAAGAGCAGAGGGAGGGGAAATGGCACAAATGACAAATTCATAGAGATGGAAAGTAGAATGGTGGTTGCCAGGGTCTGGTGGAGGAGCTGCTGTTCAAGGTAGAGAGTGACACCTTTCCAAGCCGAAAACAATTCTGGAGACTGGCTGCACAACAGCATAGATGTACTCAACACAGCTGACTGTACACTTAAAAACAAATACAATGGTAAATTTTATATTATGTGACACATAAAAAATTCAGGATACTAATCTCACATACAAATGAGAATCAGAAGTATCAAGATTAAATCCCACACAAAGATATTTTATTAAAAACAAAAGTATTATTCAATACTACTAAAGACATTTGAAAGACCTATATAAATGAAAGATACAATCATAGGTCAGATGACAATGTCATTATGATGTCAGTTCTTCCTAAACTGATCTAATGGACTCCATACCATCCAAATCGAGGGAAATGGCAAGTTAATTCTAAACTTCAAAGGGAAACACACAAGACCCAGGATAGCCAAATCTTGAAAAATAAGAACCATGCTGGAGAACTTACACTACCTTCTTTAAAGACCTACTCTAATTTTCATATTTAAGACAGTGTGTCATTATCATAAGAATAAGAAAAAGGAAGCAGGCTGCAGGGGCGTTCAGCAAAGAAGGCAAAAAGCTTAGGTTTTCCTGTTTGTATCTTCATTCTCTAGACTCAGAACAGACTCTACGAAGCTTGAGAGAGACCTGATTAACATTTGAAGGCAACATCTTTAGAAAACATTACCTGGAGAACTTTATTCAAAGGAAGGGAGAAAAAAACACCAACATGATTTTCAGTTTTCAATTTTATTAAAGTACAGCGTTAACAAGTTTTGAGTTTTCTACATAGGAAAAGACTGGTCAACTTCAGACTCTTCATAGAAAAATTAGCATTCAAAAAAACAAATATAAATCCATAGTTGCCTTTGTGACTAAAAGGAAAAAATAACTATTTTAAAAGTTACAAAAACTCCAACCATATCTGAGACCATTATAAATTTCAGACAGTAGATTTACCATACATATTACATTTTCAAATTCTAATACTGCAAAACATCCATGTAACTTGGCTACAGTTAACTGTTTCAGAAAAATTTTAAAAATTAACCAAGTTATGACTATAAAACTTCCGTAGTTTTTTTTCACCAAGTAAAAAAAAAAAAAAAACACACAAAAAACTTAGCTCTTTAATAAAGGAAAACAAAACAATCCTTAAATTTCTTATAAATAGCTCTCAAGACATATATTACCCATCTACTGCAAGCTTTCTTTACCTGAATTTCCCAGGATCCTTCACCACAAAGGATTCTTTCAACATTTTACTCACATAAATACGATTAATCACCTATAGAAGTGGATTTGGACATAGGCATTCTTAATTTACCCTTCCCCAATTAAGTTTCTGTTGAAAGGATTTTGCCTTAAAAAAAAAAAAAACAAAAAACCTCTTTGGTAAAAGCCAAATATTTCCCCCTTTCAAAATGAATGCATCTGCTAATGATTTACTGAGGAAGAAAGAAAGAGAGAAAGATCTTTAGAACTTTAGACTGGCTAGCATTAGTTCAAAAGATTAGTGTAAACGTCTCTTCACTCCTGTGAAATGGGTCCAACATTAGAGTCCATCTCTGCCTGAAATGCAGCACTAGATTAAAATGTCTGAGGCTCTACAAATATATTAAAGACGGCAGGAAACATGGCTAAGAACAAAGCCATAGGGATTTAGCAAATTAAGGAGAATACCACACAGAATTCCATGAACCCAGGGGCTATGGCACCGTTCTTAGTTAAGGAGGGTCCAGCCTTCTGTCTGGACATGCGGGGCCTCGGTCCAAGGTCACACGCTTCTTAGTTATAGCTCAAACCCTCTTTCATTGACAAGAGGGGTTGGGGACACGAGTATATATCAAAATGACATGCTCTTTAGAAAGGCAGTCAAGGGAGAAAAAGGCCTGGGCAGCTTAAATGCACACAGGCCCTGAAACTCCCCCTGCAGGGGAGCAGGAAGCACCAATGGTAAGTAAACTTCTGGCCGAAATTAAATAAGCACATATTTTTAAAAAGGCAGAAGGTGACAGTTGGGGGGTGGGGGGGTGGGGAATTAGCACTGCATGTAGGTCATCCATAATGAAGGCGCCTTTGAGCACTTGGAAATGAACAACAGGGCACGGGAACCCCCCTGCAGGCCACTCCTGATGAACATCAGAACCTCAAGTCCCCAGTAACCCCACAGGCACACAGCCCATTGACTCTACAAGGGGCTCCAAACACCTCTGGTGAACAATTCTTTCAAGCTATTTCCCAGGAAACTGTGAGGACAAAGGCAAAACCAACTAACCAGTATTAAAAAATTCAAACCAGGAAGGACAAAGTAGGGTTTCCAAAAGCATTTGGTCATCAGTCAGGTGACATGTCTAGATACACAAAGCCACACTCCCAGAAGAGCCCCTGCCCTACTCAAGTGTTCTTACTCACAAAATCAGGAGGGGGGAATTCCCACATGGAGAACAGCACAGAGAAATCACACGCAGTTTTAAAAAATCTTCGGTTCTCATCGCTTGAAGGAGTCTGACCAGCAGCTTCTGGGAACGCACTTTTAAAATCACGTACAAAAAGTTCTAGGAAGCAAAAGTCTATCATTTTAAAAAGATTATCAGTGAGTTTATCAAATGAACATCATTCTTACAGCAACTCAGAGAGACTGGCATAATTTTTCCAGTTTCTTAAAATACAACAGCACAAAAATGTAGGTTCTTTAAACCCATGAATGTTGACTTATCACCTGAGTACTGTTTATCACAATTAAGAATCATTGAAGTCAACTTTTTACATGCCCTCAGTCCTCAGAGTACATCCACGTCTCTCTCAATCATTCAGATAAACTTGCTTAAATTTTTAGTGGAGAATAAAAATCAGTGACTGTAACTCTTCCTCTTATGTCAGACCAACCTTCAGAAAGAAACATTATTCAGCCACAAACCAAGTCTTAAGCACCTGTAAAATGTGGGTTGGTTGTCGGGGGGGAAGGGGGCTAAAGAAGGAAGCTCCGAGGGCCGGGCTACTGACAATGTCCCTTCCTTTGTGTGTCCCTGAGCTTCCTTCTCCAGGCCAGACAAGGAACTCAGGGCCTGGTCAGCCTGACCTTGACCTGCCACAGGGGCCAGTTCTGCAGTCACACAGCTGGCCACCAGACCCCACTAGACCCAAGCAGGAAGGAAACACAAGGAAACCAGTTACTGGGAGCACGCTGGCTCTTGATCTGCCTCTCCTCTCGGTCTTTGCTAAAGCTGATCCTGGCTCACCCGGAGCCCGTGTCACTGCTGCAGCTGTGACACACACCACTCCCTCCACCTGTCCGACCCACACAGCTCCCACTCCCGCTGGCTTAACCATGGGCTGCACGTGGCAGCCACTCACCGGGCGCCTCCAGAAGACTTTTGGACCACCGGGCTCAAAGAACACCTGGTCTGAACAAAATTTCATCAAGTTTACAAATCAAGGCTCTCTCTCTCACACACACACGTGAGTGGCTTTAAAAACTGAACCTCCAGGACTGTGAAAAAGGCAAGTTCCTGGAGGAGTTCATCTGTTGTATGTCTCCCACACTCCCAACCCTGGTTTTCCTGGGTGGAGGGCAAAGGAGTGAGTGGAAATAAAGAACTGGACTCACATCCCAGGCCAGCATTTGGCCCACAGGAGCCCAGCCAAGGCGGGACCCAATTCTGCCCAATGCACACCGCGGGGCACAAAAAGAACGTCAAGTCTTCTCATTCTCAGCCCCTGTCTGCCAAGGTGCTGAGAGGATTCCTTCCATCCTGCATGAAAATACTAAGAGGAGGATCCCCACCGCCTCTCCAGTGGAGTTTCTAATGGACTTTCTGCTGAGTAAATTCTTCCCTGGCTGAGTGCATCAACACTGAAAATGGACGTCTTCTTGGGCCACTGCCTAGAGTCAAATTTCCCTTCAGTATCACCTTAGATGTATGTATTGCGGAAATTTCTGTGGCTTTTGCTTATGGCTTAATACTGCCCCCACCCACCCAGCATTTCTTCTAAGTATATTTGGTCACTTCTGCACCCCGTATAATAGGAGGCCTTACCTGGTCAGCTCTGTTTGAGGTGTTGCGTGTGATTCTTACCTTAGCAAATCTACCCCCCAAAATAATAAGAGACATTAAATGGCATAGTCACATTACAGATCTGGGGGGGAGAAAAGTCCTTTTGCTTTTACAGTTTCAAAGGCCTCAAGTGGAAGAGAAACTGGCTGACTTTAGTCACCGGAAGAGGGGTGCAGTGGGCTTCGGTCAAGAAGCAGCTTCCCAGGTGAGGTCCTAGAGTGCTGTTACTGACACAAACAAGAAGAAGCACAGCCCTCCACCGTTCAGGTGAAGAAAACAACACGGTATTTTTCTATAGTTATGTGAATAACACCACGAGCACGAGTCATGTTATTGCAGTAACTCGGATCAGGTAGTGAGAATCTGGTGGGGGGATGACATGGGGGGTGGTGGCAAATTGTGCTTTTTCACATTATAACAAAAAATGCTGAACCCAGAAGGGATGAGGGGACCTCTGGGGAGGACAAGGGCAGAGCGAAGTCTGTGATTCCCAGCATCACAACTTCAAAGGGAAACAGCACAAGGGTGGAGTTAAAAGCAGGGGCTTCCTTCTTGTACCTGATAAAGACCAGGGAATAGCGAGCAGGGGTCCTGCAGGCCGAGGTGTGGAGAGGAGTCTGCACTCTGGCGGGGGCTAAGGGCTCAAGATTTTGGCATATTTTTTTTTCTATTTCAAGGATGGGAATAACAGGCCACACAAGGTAAGCTTTTATCCCTGTGATAAGATGTTGCGCCCCAAACTCTGTTTTGGTTAAAAAAAAAAAAAAAACATGCAGAAGGAAAACAGTAGCCTAACTACTATCCCAGATTTTAGGGGTAAGACACATACAAAATAGATCATCACTCAGCATCAGCTTGGGTGAAAATTTCAATTCTTTTGGGACAAAATGGTAGTTTCTTTTTGAATTTTAGAATGAAAAAGCTAATCAGATGATTTTTTTTTCCCCTCAAAGTTTTTGTTAGACCCACTCAAGACAGCTAGGGGCTACCAGCTTTTCACAAAGTACCAGTCACTGCTCAGACTCCTGGGACATTTGTTCAAAGGACGTCACTTCCAGCCTGCAGGACCAAGGGGACTGCTCAGCTCCTCACACGGAGAAGTGCGGAGAGGGACGACAGAGGGGCGCGACCAGCGTACCCAGATACAACAGCACACAGATCCAGCAGGAAGCCATCTTGACCCAGAAGATGGACCAGCTCCCGCTGAATAAGGTTTCAATGTTGGCACTTTCATAGCTGGGGAAACAAGAGACCAGGCTGTGGTCAGAGCAGGAAGGGCGGGTGGGGAGGGGGGAGGCAGTGAACATCTCTCCCTGCTTCCACCCCCTCCAGCCTTTCTACTTTCCCTTGTAACTCAATTCAGATCTAATCACACCCATTTAAAGTATACAATTCAATGGCTTTTATTATGTTCAGAGAGTTGTGTAACCACAGCCACAATCAATTTTAGAACATTCTCTTCACCCCATATAGAAACCCTGCACCTTTTAGCAGCCCTCCCATTTCCCCCCTCCTCCCAGCCCCTGGCATTCACTTACCTACTTTCTGTCCATACGGCTTTGCCTATTCTGAGCACATCACCATGCATAGAATCATGGGGCCGCTTGTGACTGTTTTTTTTCACTCAGCATATTGTTTCTAAGGGAGTACCCATGCTGCAGCATGTAACAGTATTTCCTTTGGTGCTGAGTAATATTTCATTGTGTGGATACCACACTTTTGTTTATCCATTTGTCAGTTGATGGACATTTGGTTCTTTCCACTTTTTGGCTATTAAGAATGATGCTGCTATGAACATCTGTGTACAAGTTTTTGCGTGGACATATGTCTTTTATTTTTTTTCTTGGGTATATAATTAGGAGTGGAACTGCGGGATGGTATAATAACTCTATGTTTAACATTCTGAGGAACTGCCAAACCGTTTTCCAAAGTGGCTGTACCATTTTACCTACTAGGAGTGTGAGAGAGTTCCAATTTCTCCACATCCTTGACAATATGTTATTTTCTGCATTGATTTATAGCTGCCTCCATCCGTTCTTAAGCTTCCCAAGGCAGAATTTTCCAGGAATTCTCAAAGCATCACTGGGAAGCATTAGAAGCTCCCACCCCTCTTCTCCCTCAGGATGTTTGAGAAGAATCTCCTCGGAGCAGCCTTCCCGATAACCCCATTTGAAACTGCTGCCCCCACCATTCCCAGCCCTGCCAAGTACTTCTCATTCCTCTTCCTCCTTGTTATTTTCATCCCCAAAAGTCATCTCTATCTGACACACTGTATTTGACTTGGATCATGGTCTGTCTCCTCCAGTAGAATACAGGCCATCTACAGCAGTGTGGCAGGAGTCACCCTCCACATGTCTGTTGCACAATGAGCCTAAATGTCTATCCTAGGTTATTCTAATGCCTAAATGTCTATCGTAGGTATATCCTATGTTATAACAAATTATGATCCAATAGAAACTTTGGATCAGTCAAAGGACATCCAAAAAGAATCTCCATGCAGTAACAGGGAAAGTCAGGCCCATCACTTATTGCCAAGTTTTAAAAAAAAACAAACCAAAAACCAAAAAACCTCAAGGAGAAAAATATGTATAATCACATTCATGTTTTAAAAAATTATATAGCCTTAGAAATGCATAGAAAAGGAATGAAAGGATACACACCATATCGTCAACAGTGGTTACCGGACAGGGTGGTGTTGGGGGCGGGGGGGGGAGTCACTATTACTTTTCATACTTCCACATTAGTTTTTTTTTTTTAAATGTTTCAGAGGCGGGGTTGGGGGTGCAGTATAGCTCAAGTGGTAGAGTGCATGCTTAGCATACACAAGGTCCTGGGTTCAATCCCCAGTACCTCCTCTAAAAATAAATAAGTAAGCCTAATTACCTCCCCCCACAAAAAAAATATATATACATATATAAAAACAAAATAAAAAGATGTTTCAAACTTTTGCAGTGAAAGTGTTAAAAAAAAATAAAAAAGGACAAAGTAGAAAAAGAGGTATTTTCTCTTCCTTAAAAGCAGATGATTGCTTAAGTTCTTCCCCTATTACTATTACAACGTTCTCAAGATTGCCCATATGCTGTTAACCTCCCATTTTCTTAAAGCTGCAGTAACCATACCAGTTTCCAATGTTAAAAGCATGCCGACAGACTGCCAAGAACTCAGAATGTTTCTCTGAAGATGAGTAAAGCAGGACTTGGAGAAGAGTTACGTTGACTCCAAGAGATTTGATCTCCAGGATGTAAAGAATAGGACTTTTTTTTTAAACAACTTATAAAACATCTAAGTCAACGGACCACTCACTTGAACCAGTCGGTGAGGGTCATCATCACATAGAGGGAGGCCAAGAAGAACACGAAATGGAAGTAGGCGTAGTTATAGACGGTGCTTTTCTTCTCATCATAAATGACCCGTGAGCCCTCTTTGACGTTCTGCTGCCCTTCAGCGTCTGTGAACCACAAGATGAGCAAAAGCTCAGTGAGTGAACACATGCACACTTACCGTTTTCACAAAGCCACCCTTGCTTGTTTTAATCCCAGGCACTGGTGTGTGGAAAAGATGTCACAACCATTTGTATCTTCAGGCAATGTCATCTATGCCATAAGCCCCAAACCCCCAACTCACCCCAGAACCTTCTGCAACAGGATGAGTTACCCAACATCACATTTCTTTTTTAAACAGGAGAGAGCCCTTAAAAACATAATATTTCTTTTAAGCTCAGAAGGAAGTGAGAGAGCAGACCAAGAGTTCTCAAGCCCCAGGACCTCCAATCCAAGAAGAAAAGTAAACTGAACAAAAGAAATTTTCTGAATTTTCATTCCTTTAAAAAAATGTACTTCCTGCTCCTGTGTATCTCACTGTGTAACTTAATTTGTATAAACATGAGCCAAGATACAGACTGGCCCTCACCTGCCAGAATACCAGTACAAACAAACAAAACCCAGCAACCCTCCGAGAAGAATGTATAAAGTATATAAACAATAAACAAGCTTTGGAGTCAAAATTTCCCCTCACCATTCAAGTTCCTTGTGTCTGTATCCCAAATGCCTACAGATGCAGACCAGAGCTGCACGTCTACAGGGCAGCATGGAGGCACAGGAGGAAAGCTGCCTACTTACTTACCCTCTCCACCAGGGCCGAAGCAGAAGCAACACCGAGCTACCTGGGAGGGCAAAACCAACAAAGTCAGGAGGCGGGCTTCCTGCTTTTCCATCTCCACATCAATGAAGCACTAAAGGCCACCTACATGCCAGCCCCTCCCCATCCGAACTACATCCCAAGCCCCAGACTGCACATTTTGTCCTTCGAAAGGTTCTGACAAAGTATCTGTCCTTCCCAGATGCTCGGGGCACTGGTGACAGGAAATACAAAGACTTGGGGGTAAGACACCCAGACCTCCTTCAAAGGCGCTCCCTTAGTGCTCGCTCAGCTCCTGCGAGTGCCCTGAGTGGACAGTCTCTGGATGGCAGCTCCCAGGCTTTGCCCCAGCTGCAGAGTTGCCCTGCCCTACAGCGAGCCCTTCCTGGGCAACCCACACAGGCAAGCTCACGGCACAAGTGTAAAGGTGCAGCCGCTGACCCTGGGGGACAGCTCTGATCAGCCATATCTGCTCCAAGCACCCATGAGATGAGCAGCAGCTTTGTCCAGCCTGCAGTGCCCTGGACTTCACCCTCTGCCCAATTCTGCCCCCTTCCCCTCCTTCCACATGTGTTGATCCCTAATAAATATCCTGCACATCAGCTCTGCCTCAGTAGCTGCTTCTGGGAAACTCGACCTGAAACACAGTGAACCAGACAAGGTCCCTGGCGCTCATGGAGCTCACTCCTGGTGCTTCATTCTCCTTGCTATTCATTAACTCCTCTTCCAACTCTGTGGCTGGGGTCATTATCCTGTTTATAGTTGAGGAAATAGGGGTCAGGCAGGTTAAGTAACCAGCCTGAAGCCACAAAACTAGCTTAGTAACAGAGCTGGGACAGGTACGCAGGATGGGGACTCCAAAGTCCGTGATTCACAAGAGGCAGTAAGTAGCATGCGGCATCTAAGAGATGATGGAGCCAACAGAATTAGCAAGGGTAAAACTAAGGGATTTGGGGCCAGGAGGCCTACCCACACTTCCTCTTAAAATCAGGCTCTGAACTGGCTGCCTATGGAGGCAGCGGTGCTGGGGACAGTGATGAATGGGATGCTTTTCTCTGAAGACCCTTTGGTACCTTCCAAATTTTGTACCCTTTCTTACCTACTCAAAACAATCAACTTAATTTAAAAAAATCAGGTTATGAAAAATTACCACAGAAGGACTCTGGTAAACAGAATAAGAAACATTACAGTCTGGGAAGCGCTGGGTCCTTGGCACCTTCCGGCAGACGGTATTTTTACTCCAGAGAGCCATGGGGAGGGGCTGGGGAGCTGGAGGCTTCGTCCCACTTACACTCCTCAAAGCCCAGCCCTTGCTTCCTTTCTGTATCAAGAAAACCTGTCCTAGAGGGACTGGCCTTGACAGAATCTTGGATCAAGTGACATAGTCTAAGATTCACTAATTCATTCAGTGGGCCCAAGACACAGTGTGCTGGGGTCCCAGTTCTTCTGAAGCTTAAGTTACCACAAGGCATGACTAGCTCTCTTTCAAAGGTGCATCCTGTGAAACATGGTGCAAGGAGTTAGCAAACCAACTTCCAGCCTGCGTGTTCTCCAGTTCAGAGGGAAACACTGGGGCTCTTTCGTTGGAATGAGAAGAAAAACATCTCTCTTAAACCTAACTTGGAGACTTGCTGTTCTCTGCACTTTAACTCTGTACACAATAGGGATATTGAAACCACGGCAGTACAACCTCAGCAGGGGGTCACCCAGTCAGTGGGGAGAACAAACGCCTGCCTTCTAGAGACCATTCTCTTCTGTGTAGCAGGCAGTAATCTATTCAAACTCGGCACAGTTTTCTCCTTCTTTAAGTGACAGAAAGAGCTGGCGATTGATACTGGCAGATTGACAGCCCCTCATAATGGCCCACTATCTCCAGGTCAGGTGCAGGAAGGACCATCCCCTGAGACACAGCTGCAGAACAAAGTGCCCGTAACTGGACAGACACCAGGGCTCTCCCTCCACTAAGGGCCAGACAGGAGAATGAGCTCTTGGGCAGCGGTGGTTAGGAACACAGATTCTCACATGCTGGCAAATCAAAAGTTTAAATGACTTAACTTTTCTGTTTTTCTACCTCTGTAAAATGGAGATTAAAACCCTCCCTTGGGTTTTTTGGGGTTTTTTTTTTTTTTTGAGGATTAAATGAAATCACAGCTGTAGCACTCAGAACCGTGCCTGGCACACATCAAGGGCTCAAAGTCTCGGCCACCCCCGGGACCTCTTGTTCTTTCCATTCTTGGGGTCAGGGCTGGGTCTCCTGGTTGCTTCCATGTGATTAGACCTTTTTTTTTAACTGAAGTATAGTTGATTTACCATGTTGTGTTAGTTTCCGGTGTACAGTAAAGTGATTCAGTTATACATACATTATATATATATATAAACTTTTTCAGATTCTTTTCCATTATAGGTCATTAAAAGACATTGACCATAGTTCCCTGTGCTATACAGTAGGTCCTTGTTGTTTGTGTGTATGTTAATCCCAAACTCCCAATTTATCTTCCCCCACTCTTTCCCCTTTGGTAACCATAGCTTATTTCTATGTCTCTGAGTCTATTTTTTGACCTTGGTGGACTTTCATTGAGGGCCCCCCGAGAAACTTTTGCACAAGAAAGAAAATAACGGATGTTTTGCTGACTGAAAGGCATCTGTTGCCGCCCTGGCTCTTTGGATGCCTACTGTTCACAGTTCTTCACCCAGTGAAATGCCCACCGGCTGGAGCTGATGCAGTTAGCAAGCTCCCGCACAGACCCAGTGCGGCCCAGAACAGAGGCTCGCTCCTCCCCTTCTCCACCTTTCTCTCCTCCTTCGAAAGCTACCATGTAACCTCGTGGTCGTGCAGTGGATGGAGAGCAAAGACAGGTATAGACTAGGGGAATGGACTGGAAATTAAGAAACCACCCTCCTCCCTTCTGTTCCGACAGGAAAAGAGCAGAGAGAAGCCTGACAAAGCCTGACAAGCCGCCCAGGCCGCTGGTGGAAGCTGGGCAGCCAGATGCCACACCAGAGGCCAAATGTGTGGGAGGAAAATCGAGGATTTCTTTTCAATCCCATAGTATATTCAGGACATTTCTTCTGTAAAAAAACTGAGTTCCTTCCTCAGGAGAAAAATGGGATCATGGACTGCAGACCAATAAAGATGCAAGTGAACACAGAAAAAACGTTGCTGAAAGAAGGGTCTTCTGAGACAAAGCAGGGCAAGAAAAGGAAACGAACTTACTTCCAGTTCAGGAGCCCCGTATCGCCCCTGCAGAGCATCGGAACTCCACCTTGTCGTCGAGGTCAGACTAAGAGACAAGCAAAAGGTCAGCAGAGCATGTTAACGTGTTACATCACAGTGAAGGAGGGCAGAGACGCCTGGCAGAGCCAGGCGCCAACAAGGCTCACTCTAACCCACCATTCTGCTTAAATGGAAGCTGTCTATTTTAACATCCCACTTCGTTCCCAAACTGGCTGACCGATTCGAGAGCTGGTGTCTTTTCACATGGATTGCATTAGATTATTTTATGCAAAGACAAGCTTATAGGTGAAAAAAAAAAACTTTTTTGGTCCTATTATCTTGGTTTTCACTGTTGGCTCTGGCCTCTTCTTCCCTCAAATGCCAACATAATTTTCAGATTGCACTTTTATCTTTCTTCTCCCTTTGATTAGTCCCACTTAGAAAAGATCAAAACCAATGAAAGAAGCCAGAAATGGCAATGAAACGCAAGGGCATGAAAAGCAAAGGTCATCACTATTTTCTGTGATAATCACACCTTTTGCCACACAAGGTTTTCTTATTTAGAAATTCAGCATAGAGTAACTATCAATGTGATTAGAAAAAAAATTCCTCCTGCCACTTTCCACATAGAGGTAAAATACTACAAAATCTGGCTTACAGGGGTTAAAAAGGTATTTAATTTTCCTGGGGGGGAGAAAGGACCATTTTAAGCAAATAGAAAAATATACAATACTTAGAGTTCCAGCTAACTGTATAGAGTTATTCAGCAAATATTTACTGAAGGTGTGCCACATGCCAGGCCCCGTTCTACGCACTGGGGTCTCAGCGAAACACACAGCAATCCCTGCCGTCCTGCAGCCCCTGCACTAGCAGGGTGGGGGCAAGGGGGTGGGGGTGGGGGGCTGGGAGGGGTTGGTGAAAAGGCAGGACCCAGCAGGCTCATTTCAGCCAAACAGACCTCAAGAGGCAATGCTGCCTTCTCTGCTCATTCTCATCCTCTTTTGCAAGGAGAGAAAGATCAATGAGATGCAAATAAATAATAAAAAGCTTTCCTCATAGAAAAGTCCTCTGGGATCCAAGACTATTGCTTCTTTTGTGGTCCACGCAAGTCCAGCAGCATCACTTTCATTTCTGCTTCGAACAGATGGATACTAATGGAGGCCCACTCCACCCCCACTTTCTGACCCTGAGCCTGGCCAAGGGAATGACAGAAACATTTCCCAACGGCTGTGCACCCAAGAAAACATAGACCTTGCTCCTGCATTCAAGGGCGTGTCACATTTTGTGCATATGGATTATGCTTTAATACAGTGTATTGTTTCCATGGAGGAAAATGAGACTAAACTTTAGGAAGAGATCAATATCTGGAATTTTCATCTGAAAGATGATGGTTCTTCTTTAAAAGAGTTCGAATAAAAATTCTGGGGCACAAAATGTGTTTCAGAAAAGCAAAGCTTTTGATCCTAGCATCTTTGCCACTTCACTTCCATCAGCAGACAGCACTAAATGGGGAAGCTGTGGTTCTCACTTCTAGAAATACCTGTAATCAGCTCATCGTTAGTGACGTGCGACTTCTACAAGTAGATAATGCTGTGAAATAAGGCCCTTATTCAGTCATGGCCTTCAAGCACAAAACACTCTTTTTGGAATTATCAAGAAAATGCTGTTTTTACAAACTCTTTAAGAGCCTAGGAAATTCTTATTGTCTATACTCTGGCTATTACTAAGACCCATCTGGTCTGCACAAAACAATTCCCGGATTATCCATAACCTCTTCCCTTCCAGGGCTAAGGCCTGAGTGATTTTAACTCAGGCCTTCCTGTGGGGGTGGGAGGAGACCAACAGCACTTGGTTGGGACAATGCTTCACTGGACAGAGAATGTCTAATCACCTTACTTGTCTCGAACCTTCGCTCACAAAAAGCCAGCAATACCTTGCAGTCATTGTGACAACCAAAAAAATGCCTCCTTTTACCCTCAATCACTGCGGTGCCCAGAACCTCTTTCATACTAGAAGAATGATTTGCTATGCAGATGCCCCTACACACCTGCTTCAGTGTGATTTTGGAACTGGCCAAACTTCCCAGGGTCACAGAGAATCTCCAAAGAACTTGTCCAGACTTTCCTATTGGAGACCACAGATTCTGCCCCCAACAAACTTACAGGGCCCTTGAGAGATCCCATGACTTTCCCCAGCCTTAGTATAATCAAGGTTCAATGATGTTCCCACTGTACCATACAACTGGTGACTCACAGTTCTCAAAGGAGACTGGAGCTGGTGGGAAGGGGCCCTCAACGTGCCCCTTGATGCAGAGACATGAAGATTTCTAGCTGGCAGATTAGGAAGTGGCAGGATTCCCAAAATAAAGATACTCTCCTTCTTAAATAAAAGTAGCAGGTCCAGAACACACCAAAAGAATAGATACCCCTCGTCGATTTGCCGTCTCACATGGTCTGCCGTACTGCTGTGAATGTCCCATTTTGAACTAGCAAGTTGTTTGACCCTAATAAAGAGTCTTAGTTTTTCCTATTTTGTATTCAAATTCGTGGACAGCTGAAAAAATACACACACTTGTTTCTTACGCATAGCTAAAACTGAAACAGCCAGGGAACATTTTACAGCACAAATGCCTCTTAATAATGCAGTTATGTAAGCCATCCAGCGGCTCATTCTACCTCCGTGAAGACTTCACTCCACGCCACCCAGGGGGCTGAAAAATGACTATGAACTCGTCTCTCTCAACACTCCCGGCAAAGGAGACTCAAGTAAGTTTCCTGAAACTGGGGGGAGAATTTGCTGGAGCAGGATTCATGCTTCCGTTGCCTTTTATGTACAACAAGGGAATTGAACTTGACTGACTTCATGATCCTGTCCAATCTGACAGTTTGTTAACTTAAGCCAACAGAATAACAATTTCAGTCAAAATGAAGAGACAAAGGAGGGACTTAAGGAATAGCTGGGGGAGGCCAGGGTCTATCACAGCAAGGATCCAGACCTGAGAGGCAGTAGGGGCATTGACCTATAGAAAGAGTCACCAGGGAACTCCTGACGGGGTGCAAGCTGTGACACTTCGTCACAGCAACAATGCCTAGGTACAAGAAAAGGGGCTTCAGGAGTAAGGATGGCCTCAGTTGGAAAGCCAGGGAGTGGGTTTTGACTGAGCCCTTCTTCCAAGCTAAGACAGCCAAGAGTAAAACATGCTCACAGTGAGTGCCCCTGCTTCTGCAGGGCTTGAGATTGAAGGTCATTGTGAGAGTCCCCTAAAGATGTGTGTGAGTATGTGAGTATTTGTGTATTTGTGCGTGTGTGGTGTTGGTGTGTGCTGGGGGTGAGGAGAGTCCAGATGAGTGAGACCATAGCACAGTGAGCCTCTAAGAACTTACCAAAAAAGTTAACCCCAATCCCAGGCAACCCTGGCCTTTCACTGAAAATGGGTGATTTCTTCTCCCTTTCATTATACATCACTCTGTCTTCTGGCTTCCTACAATTTCTATCGAGAATTCTAGATATTCCTGCAATCAACTTCAAAGGACGGTTTTCACCCAGGCAATGCAGTCTCCATTTGTAACATCTTCCAAGCTTTCATTCCTGAGTCTAGGAAGTCAAGATTTGAAACCCTCCTAATCGGGTGCCTCCCACACCTCGCAGCATTCCCTTTTTCAAGGCTTTCCCAGGCCTGAACTCACTCCCTCATGAGCTCCAAGACACTTGGTTATCAAGTTCTCGAAGCTGACTCTGCCTAGAGCTGCAGTAGGTAATTAGAGCAAATACCAGTCACCCTGACCCAGGGTGCTCAGCTTCACTGGCTCCTGGGAGGAATCAGCTGCCGTCACCAGGAAGCCTGTCCATTACGCCCCCAGCCCGGAGCTGCCTGGTTACTCCTCATCTCCACTCGATGCAGCTGTGTTTTCTGCATCCTTGTTCCACTGGGCACTGCAGTTTTGCAGTCCAATCACTAGCATCCAATAACGTCTATTACTGGCATGTAGACAGACTTGAAGTAGCAGCTGACAGCTTTGAAAGTTGTCATCTTTTGGGAATATCAGACCAGAACTTATAACCTCCACTAAGGTGCCTCTAAATTTCAACGGGGACAACGTTTTAATGATCATCTCTCACTCAAGGGCGGCAGTAGAAATGTGATAGGGTGGATGTTGCATCCTACAAACTAACACCGTTGGTGGCAGTTACATCAGCACACTAAATAGCATTTTTGCCATCTTTTCCATTGATGGGGTGACAGCAAATCTAAACTCTATTTTATCTAAGGGGCAAACCTTTTTCTTTCCATGTGGGATTAGGCATTCTGCCACTCAAAAAAACTTACAATTTTACTCTGTTAAATATCTTCATAGTTTTTTTTTACTGATAATACAAACAGAAGAAACACTAGCTCACTGTAAAACTTTTTTTTAGAAAAAACAGGAAAGCAAGAGAAAAAAAATGTTATCCCTAATACCACCACTATTACAAGCTTGGCAAATCTCCTTCCAGGGCTTTTTCTGCCTATGTAAACACAACTATATTTTATTTTAAAAATGGTGAGGGAGGGTATAGCCCAGTGGCAGAGCACATGCTTAGCATGCACCAGGTCTCGGGTTCAATCTCTGGTACCTCCATTAAAAAATAAATAAATAACCTAATTATCCACCCCCCCAATTTTTTAAAAAGTAAAAAATGGAATATTCTATTGTTTACAGCCTAGTAACTTACTTTCTCCTCGCTCTCCTACCAGTATTTTTTACACGCCAATACAGAAAAAAAGTGAGTGACAAAGCATAAAATTAGTTGTGTCGCTGCCATTTCTCCTCAAAGCCCAACAATAAAATAACGGGCTCAGGAAGGAAAAACTTACTTAAGAGGAAGGGCTGAGAATCAGGAGTAAAATGTGGGTGCTTCACGGTCCTCCTGAAAACATTCATTGAAGTGGGTCTGAGTCAGTGAACAGTTATGGAATTAATAAAAACAAAAGGCCAGAAAGTGGTCACCGTGGTCCCTTCTGCTGTAAGGAGAGGCTGTCGCTACGTCAGGGACAGGCTGAGAGTCGCTGTGACACAGCCTTCACTGGTGGGACCACCTGCAGCACAGGCACGCACGTGATGACTTCATGCACGACTGTGAGCGTGTGCTTTATAAAACTCAGCTCTCCCGTCTATGTCTGTTGTCCCTTTCAAGCATTACAGTTAGAAGCTGTAAGAGAAAAAGCCAACCTGCTCAGAAAGATGTTCTATTTATACAAGCTATCACCACCGTGGGCTGTTCAGTTTCAGCCAGAGGAAGACTATCATGTGCCTGTGATTAGTTGAAATTTTTATCCACTAAAACATAACAAACATAACGTAAAACACGGAGGTA
The DNA here is from genome assembly GCF_036321535.1 of Camelus dromedarius. Taxonomy (NCBI): domain Eukaryota; kingdom Metazoa; phylum Chordata; class Mammalia; order Artiodactyla; family Camelidae; genus Camelus; species Camelus dromedarius. Next base: position 53,335,421 of record NC_087438.1, read on the forward strand.
AAACCTAAACATGAAAGGGTTACTGTCAAAGGGAAGCTTAATCATCAGTGAAATATGTACCCAGAGTAAGAAAATTATCATATCTGTCCCTTGCTTTTTTCCCTCTGGCATCTTTTACACATTTTAAAGGTGGGCTAAACCCCACCCCCGCCATCTAAAACACAGCCTTCTTACTTATCACACTTGTGAGGAGCGACTTCACCTCCTTAACAGCACCCTGGGTTTTAGCATGAAAGAAAAGGGACGTTACTTGTCTTTCCTGGACCAGGCACAAAATGACTGTGTATGTAGTGCTTTGTACTCTTTCCATCAACAGGAGAACAAATGGTATTTCCCTTGGATTAGAAAGTTGCCAAAACATTCTGGCACATACCATCTCTTCCTCACTTTGTGCTCCCGTGTCCGCCAAAAATGCTTCAGCAAGTAATATTCAACTGTCTTTTAAAGGGTTGCAACACACCATAGAGTCATTTTATTTACCGCATATAAATACAAGTCAGGCAAACGAAGTCCACCTAGATTTCGTGCTGTAATACTTCCTTTTTCCTTTGGGCTCTATTTTCCCTTGTCCTCAGATGGTACTTGTTTGGCTGCCCCACACTGCTAAAACTTATTTAAATTCTCCTCTTGTACTTTTAAAGTCTGCCTTTTAAAGATGGCCTCAAATAGCTCCTAAAACTTACCACGAATATAAGATGCACCCACACGAGAGAGCAGTACCCAGTCTGGCCACCAAGTTTTTGTCTCTGTACAGGTCCTGACCGAAGTCAGGCACACAGATGGTGACATTCTTCCCGTGTTCGTCTAGAACTTGTGAAGAGAGAAGAGAGAAAAGAAACAGCCAAATTAGAAAAGCCTGCTGTACCTCACGGAAGCACTCACTCTGGGAAAATTCAGGTAGCTCAGAATAATGAAGCCTCATCACCGGGAACTTCTACTCCACCGTCCGACTCAGACTAGACGGCTGCTACTGCAAAGCGCCCCCTGCCACCTAGGCAGCTTCTCAGAGCACAACCCTTGGGTTCCAGCTCAGTGCTAAAGGGTTCCTCAGTTCCAGGAGCCTCTAAGAGTCTTGCTCTTTTCAGTACTATTGAAGCAATAGTAAAAAGTACGCTTAGACCCATTTTTCAGTTGACTGGGCAGCCTCTGAACAGAGGCAGCGTGCAAGTAACTGAGCGGGTCCCCTGTGTCCATCCTCTTTGGAGAAGTGTCCAGACTATTCAACAACCAAATAGGAACCACTTTACTATTGGTAACAGGATGGTTGTGACATCTTTCAGGCTGTAACCTGGGAACCTCTTCAAGTGGTCTAGAGTTCTAAAAAATTTTGAGAGGCTACATACCAAAGATTTCTATCACAATGCCATCAGTAGTAAGTAGTTTACTTTTTAATCTAACACAGAGTCTTCAATTTTGAACACCCAAGCTGGGTCTGTTTGCCAACTCTGCCCAAAAATAAGGAACATAAACATAAAATAACAGGCTAGAAACCACTTTACAAACATACACATTCTAAGAGTTTGAAGTTGGACTAAAATTATTACTGGTATTCACACTTGAAACAGTAAACTTAACTGTTTATGCTGTGGTTTGAGGAATCTTTATTCTTAGGCCAATGAACAAAAATTTTTAATTGACCAAAATATGAACTTTGCTATTTAAGTAGTACCACCCGAAATTAAAAATAAAAGTTTTTTTTTCTGTATTTAAGTGATACCTACCATTAAAATGAAAAATGTTGTAACCAAAAACCCCATTAAGTTAAAATCAGAGATTAATACATAAAAAGTCAAAACAGCCATAAAAGAAAGTCTTAAAGAGACCAGATTTAAATAACTTAGAGTCAAGATAGAGTTTAAAAAAAAAAAAAAAAAACTATATCCAGGATAGACTATACTTAACGTAAGACCTACAATTATATCCACATTGTACTATAAATAGCTGTAAAGGCAAGACCCATACATAGTACACGTATATGCTAAAACTTTCCAATCATCTTTGCATTTGCTTTTTAAATTTGAAAACGGAAAACAACTTCAATTTTCTATTCTAGAGAAAGGGAGTATATGTATTTAACCTGATTTATATGAGATCAAATGTACCCAAACATACACACGTCTATATACACTTAGGTGTAGATGTATACCTTTACGTACACATTTATATATCACAAAAGTGATAAAGGTGATGAAATATAACAAGTTTGGAAATCAAAATAAGAAAATCTAGTCCTTTACTGACAAAGTTCAGAGGCTCATATATAACAACTTACAATAGTGGTTTTATAGTTCTCAAACAATCATTGCAACTACTCTACAAGAATAACAGCTACCCTTTCTAAGCACCTACTATGTGCCAGGAACTGTTCGTATACCTACATATACACACATACTCACTGAATTCTTAAAAACCACTCTGGAAGAGAGGAATCTTATTTAATTATCTTGTTAAAATAAGAATTAAAATTAAAGAATTAAAATTCTTATTTTAAAGGCACGGTGTCTAGGCAGAGAAAAGTCAGTAACTTTAACATGAGTTACTTAAGTGGCAGAACCAGGGAGTCCAGCTCCAAAGCTCAGGCAGGTTCTGTTGTCTCTATAAATAAATGCTATTTAAGATGAACGATTCAGTCACACAGCCAGGAAAGGGCTGAGCTGGGCTCCAATCCTGTCTCCTGCTGCCTACTCTTTCCACACTCTGTTACAGAGAAATGACCACCCAGAGAAAAGTAAATTAATAACCATCTAAAAATCATAGTAATAAAAAAATAAATGGAGCAAAACAAAAATATTTCTTGAATATTTAAAAATATTTCTTAAATATTTGAGTATTTCTGAGTAGGAAAATGCAGATTTGGCATAAAAGCAAACTCAACAGCCATCCTCAGTCCAGGTCTTTCCTGCACAGCAGGAAAACTTGAGAGAAGGAATTTCCATGTTCCTATCTCATGTTAAGGACTTTGTTTAATAAGAAAGTCTGGACCTTCTCCCTGTTTTAATATATCACATCCCTGATATTTAAACAATAGCTCATGGAGACAACAGTCCTGACTCCACAAATGAAAATATTCATCCTGCAAGCGCAAGCCGGCTTACCTACTTCTACAGGTTTGCTGGACAGAGCTGAGAACGTGAGGTATGTGACGTAGCAGCTTATGAGGCCCGACTGCAGTAACCCGGAGTGCGGCTGTCCTGGAGAACGAGGGGCAGATTTGAAGACGTTGTTTTAAATGTCAATGATAAGAATGCATACGTGCCCCCCAAAAAAGGTCTCCCTCAAATGATATTCCTCCAACTTGGAGCCCTACTCTTACAGGAAAGAAGAGGTACAGGATGTGTTTCTCAGATTTCTTGGAAAAGATCTGGGGGGAAGGGAGTGACCTACTGAGCCTAACTGCCACTGTAGAGATACCATGTTCTGCCGAGCTCTCTCCAACACCTTATTTTGATAATAACTACAACTGTACTTAAACATACTGCCTGGGCTCCCTAAGGTTCATAACGTTAGTTCTTAAATCACAAGCTTTCCAAAGAAAACTTACCATCATTATTTGTGAGATCACATAGCTTAGTGGGTAAGTAATGGATTCTGTAGGGTCTGGATTCCACATTCTACAAGGCCATCAGACACCCACAGTCCATGACAGTGGGAAAAAGCTCTTATCTGTCAATGGACAAAAACTTTTGGGAATACTAGAGCTGGTCCAAGCCAAAGAGGAAAGCTATGGGGGACTCATCATTCATGGGGAGAAGGGCTTTAATGTTACAATATTTAAATTAAACTGCTTGGATGGTTGAGAGTAACCAAGATGTGATAAAAGGGATCTATCCTTTTTTTTGGTGAAATTTTCAATCACCTGCTGACATGAAAAAATTTAATTTTACCTGGTCTCCACTCTGATTAAATTTTAAAACATTTTTAAGTGGGTTTTTTTTTTTTTTTGGAGTGGGAGGTAATTAGATTTATTTATTTTCTTATAGTGGAGGTAATAGGGATTGAACCCAGGACCTTGAGCATGCTAGGCACTAGCTCTACCACTGGGCTATATCCTCCTCAACCCACGATTAAATTTATTTCCAGAATTATAATTATTAAATTCTAATGACCAATATAGGTACAGAAATAGACCCTTTTATAATGTTGCTCTTTGGCATGGGAGTAAGACTGAACCTTAACAACTAATGGCATTAAACCAAATATTTCAAAATATTGTAACTATTTCAAAAGGTAGGATTTAATCCAAAGGCAATTTTAATCTGAATACTAATAATGTTTTAGGAAATTCTTAACTGAGCAGTTAAAGGAACTGGGGGAATAAAAATATCATTTTCAGTAATGAACTTGAAATTTTTAGTACAGAAAACCTTTATCCTATACTAGCTGCCTTTTTAAATCACCACTTTAGAAAGGATTCAAGAGCTATTCATTTGTTGCCCTTATTGTGCTTTTCCTGTCTAGAGACCTGAATGTCCAGTGCACTTTCATCACTGGTATGTAAGAAACATACAAGAGACATTAGACCAGGGACACTTCTTTCTATAATCAAAGACAGCATACTGTCTTAAGATATCAGAAATTGTATATAAAAGACAAATCACACCTATATTTTCTAAAGCACTTTCAAATCCCATCGTCTCTTCCTCTTGGCTTTGAAACAACCGTGAGCACGGTTGGGCTCGCACGTTTCTGTTGGCTTTGCTGAGGAAGGACTTGGGGTGAGGAAGGTTAGCTCCCGGGGCCAGCTGCTGGCCAAGCAGGGATCGGATTTCCTGCTTCCTGACTCTGGGACCATGCTGTCCCCGATTTCTGGTCCACAGGGATCTCGAGTGAAAGATGAGCCCACAAACAGCTCCTTCCAGAGCCTTCTCATTCATTCAAGTTTTACACAGAGATTTTAGGGAAGAGCTAAATATCCACTAAGGAGCATTTTCCACTTAAAGGATCCTTTATTTAATTTAGTACATTATTTAATAATGGCAGCATCTATCTCCTTATTTACTGACTCTATCACATTCAAATTTTTCTTGACATAAGGCATGTGATATGAAGAGGACACTGGAGTCCCACCTTTCCTGTTGCTGACCCACCCGTGATAAATTAAGGAATGACCACAATTAAAATGAGGAAAAAAAGTGGGTTTGCTCAAAGACACTTATAAATAAGCATAGGAGAAAAAACAAAACAAAACAAAACAAAACAACACTGTGCTTACGATCTTGGACAGGGGGTGAGATGGCTACCACTGAAATAAGCAGACACAGGCCTCCGTTTACCCCCAGGAGAATTTTGTTATCCGTGCAGCCATCTTTCTGTGTATAAAACACTGCCATCAAAATCAAGCCTCCCGTGGCGATGGAGTACGTGATGAGGGTCACCAGGGACAGAGAGGCGTACCACAGCTTGTTGCTAGCTGTGCCTGCAGTCCTGTTTCTCCAGGAAGTGGACGAGAGGAAGGGGAGAGAAGACAGGTCAGTTGATTCTCCGGCGACATTTATCATCCCTCAGCCATTACTAGCTAATGCTATCAGGCCCCGCGCCATCATGACTGAGTTATCTAGAAGAGCCACTATTTTACCAACTAGGAGATACAGACAAATATGCCAAAACCAAACAAAAAAAAAACACAAAAAAACAAAAACAAAAACTTCTTGGCTCAAGCTTGGAATTGTCTCTAAACACTGAAAGAATTCCATTTTTGACTTAAGTGTACTCATCAACTAAAACGAATATCCATGGACTATTCCAGCTTCCCCTTTCTGAATGTCAGTTACCCCGGGACAGGCTTTGGCAGGATCAGAAAGTGGCTCTTTGCTGGAGTTCTCTATATAAGGAGTGTCCCCATAAACACAAGGCCTGGAGGTGCCAGTCTCTTTCTCCAAGTACCACCAGCAGCTTCTGCTGATGCCCATCTTCTCTTTAGGGAGAGAGAAGCCAATGAACTTCACTGAGAGAAAGGCTGGCTGACCTCAGCTCTTTTATCCCTGCACTGAAAAGGAGAATCTGTCTCCCAAACAATGCTGAGTATGATTAAGGAGAATGTGACATTAAAAAGAAGTGGAGAATAAAATCAGCCAGGAAAAGAGTAAAAATTTTAATGGGATTTACAATAAAGAATCTAAAAGATGAGGTTAATGTGCTTTACATAAATATTAATAAAGGGATGGCAGAAGCAAGTGGTGGTTTAACAATCTATAGAAACTGTTCAGAACAAAGAAAAAGTTCTTGTCGACGCTAAATGAAGAGGACAGAACAACAACAGGGTGAGTGGACTGAATCACCACCATCTGCCTTAGGATTAAATTGTCCTTTATAACCACATTCTCACAAACTTTCACAGAGACAGCAACTTGCTTAATGTCTTCACAAAGCTGGAAAGTGTTCAAGCAACCCAGCTAAAATGTTTCAATGATGAAAAAGCTACTGTAGCCAGAGACAAACAAAACAGGGAGGAAAGGCCAAAATGATAATGACCATCATATTCCTGAAACCAAGCCAGACGCTCCAATGACCAGAGTTATTCTAACAAAGAAGGTACAGAAAACAAACAAAGAGAAAATGAGAACAGAGAAAGGAAAGAGCCAGACAGTAATCGATGACAGGGAGAGAGGATGAATTAAGTAGAAAGAGGTGAACACTGCTGAGCGGTGTGTAGGTCCAGCTGTTTCTTCACTCGTCTTTTGGGTCAAATTGTTAGTATGAGAAGGTCTTTCTTCCATTCAATTTATGCTTAGATTGCCAAAGTTAAATCTTCAACCCTAATCTCTCCCCTCAACTCCAGGCTCATATTATCCAGCTGTTAACATCCCCACTTGGAGGTCTAATTGGCATGTCAAACTGTGCAGGTCCAGATGAGCTTCCCAAGTCAATCCTCCACTCCCCAAACCTGCTCTTCCATGATCTTCCCAACCTCAGAAAATGGCAGTTCTACTCTTCTCACTGGGAGTGGGTTTGGGGAGAGGGGGGAAATAAGAAAAGAACTGCAGAGATTGCCACGTTTCTGTCCCTGCTCACATCCCTCACCGCCATGCTATCACCAGCAGAGGATTCCACTGGTTCCAACTTCAGATTATATCAGAATCTTACCGCTGTGACCATCTGGCTCCAAGCTACCTCGTCCCTCAACTGGATCATCTCCCGCTGGTCTCCCTACTTGCACCTCTGACCCCTTCTAATCTCTTGCGCAACTTAAAATACACATCAGGTTCTGTCCCTTTAGCACCCCTCCATCCCACACAATGGCCCCAGGGCCATCTCTGATTTTGTCTCTGTGCCCTTCTCTCACCACTGGGGTCAAGCCGTAGTGGATGTCCCTCTGCTCCTTAAACAAGCCCAGCACAGTCCTGCCTCGGGCTCTGCCCAGCTTCCTTCGTTTCCCTCACACCTTACCATGAAAGCCTTTTCCTGCCCTGCTCTCCCCAGCTCCCACACCCCACTTCCTTTTTCTCCAGAGCATTTTCCACCACTGAACCTATAACTTACTTGCCTGATTATAAGTTGATCCCCCACCCCACTCCCGCTTCCCCAGGAGAATGTAAGCTCCACAGGGCAGGACATTGCTGCATTCACTGCTACTCTCCTACTGCTGAGTGCCTGGCAAAAAACAGGTGCTTAATGAACACTAGAGAAGAACTGTCAACTGTGTAAGAAAGTAACCTGATGCAGCAGTGTTAGCAGAGTGGCTGCTATTCCTGCTGCTCCAGACTCAGCTGGTCCTCCTGATGACATCTTTCTTGTACAGACATCCCAAATAAGTGCTGTGAACTATTCACCCTTCTACTCTCCGTGCCTGGCACACAGTTAATAGTCCAAAAATTCTGAATCGATGCTCAATGAGAATCACTCGGATGGAGATTAGAACGATTAGAAAACGACCAGGCAGCAGGGTGGAGTGTATGGACACAGGAGCAACCAGGTTATCAGGTTAGGAGAGGTGGCTGGGCTCAGGTTTGGGGTGAGGGTTAGGAGTAAACAAAGCCCAACGACAATGTGAATGTAAAATCCAGAAAATCTAGAAAATGGGTCTTCATTAGAAACACCTGAATATACTATCTACTTTTTGTTATTTCAGTTTTGATATAGAATTGACACTTCAAATCACAAAATTTGACCTAGAAAGTGTTAAAAAACAGACAACAGGTTCAAAACGGAGTCACTTATGCCCCATGTCACTAAACCAACACAACTCAGAGCTTCACCTCTCCCAGAAATTGAATCTTAAACCAGTCATTCAGGAATCTCCTGATCAGCACTAGTCAGGTAATCTGACTGATGGACCTCTGCCACCCACTAAAGAAAAAGAAAGTAATCTTACAATATCCAGCCCACCTTTTTGCGTGGTGTAACTTCCTTGCTCCCACTCCCTTCTGCCTGTAAGTCTTTTTATTTTGCACAGCTCCCTGGAGCTCCTTTCTATCTGCTAGATTGGAAGGTACCCAATTTGAATCAATTTTTGCTCCAACTGGCCAAATCATATGCCTAAAGTAAAACAGCAGCCAGCCAGTGAGAGGCATTAAAACTTTCAGCCTCCTGGTGTCCAGGCTCACGGCCTTTCTATCCTACTGCCTTTGAGATCTCCTCCTTTTCAAGATCTTTACAAAAAGAGAAAAAAGAAAGGAAAAGAGAAGGAAGACTTTGGTTGCTTCGTGCAGAGTGAGATGAATATTGCGTTTTCAAACTAACCTTGTAAGTAATAATCTCTGTCACAAAGCACACCAAAAAAAACTAAATCAGATGAACTTACATGAAAATAACAATATTAGTACATTTCCTAGCTTAGTCCTAATTTTAGGCAGACCAACCAACTGTGAGTATGTGGACAAAAGGGATTTTGTTGGGATACTGGCCTCAAAGCCAAGACAGCAGCAAAATCAACTGTTGCAAAGCTCTTGAGTCATTCCTAGTGGGTGGTTTCTGAAAGTCTTTAAAGCAACCAAACTCTTCCAAAATGCCCGTTAAAAGTTGGCATCAATAATTAGTCCCAGAAAATGGCTTCAGAATCAATCAAAACATTAGGGTCAGAATAAAGAAGCACAAGAATTCTCAAGAGAACACAGTATTTGATGGGAAATCAGGCACGCAGTATCAAAGATATTAATATTTTACCATGAAGTTCCTTATGCGAAGTTGATTTGTGAAAATTTTAGAAAAAGATTTAGGGTGACGTATTTCTTTTGTCTAGTAAAAATTTCAGAGTGCAAGAACATTAAGAATTGCCAATGGAAAGTGATATCTAATTAAAATGCACCTCCAACTTACTGTGCATATTTCTTCTGCACGACTGAGAAAACATGGTCACATAAAACTACAGTCACCCATCTTGCTTATCTTTAGGAAAACTTTGCTGCCTCAAAACAAGATCTAGTAGAAACTCCAAACAAATCACTAGGTTTCAAGGATGACTCAAAAAGCAGGACAGTATGCCATAGCTTATACATGAGCACAACTCAGATTTAAAAATCTGTATTATTGTAGAGATTAAGACTTGAAAAAAAAAACATCAAAACACTCCTGTAGTGCTATCTGTATGACTATTCAATGTACTGTAAATATTTTAAAAACTGGCTGTAAGCATTGGGGTGCTTACTCCAATATTTACCAAATAATAAAATGGGTGATGCTATCTTTTCACTCATGTATCTTATACTTTGATCTTTAAAAAAACCAAACCAAGACAACTACTACTACCAAGCTGAGGAATGTAGTCAGAATGAGAAGTGTTTTGAGAGAATGCGGACAATATATTTTGTTTTGTCCAAAATAAATGAGTCATATTCATATAGAACTTTCTGATTTTTCCCCCCAGACAGTATAAAAAAACATGATGTCTACAAGATCTACAAAATAACAAAAGCCTTACTGGGTACAGCAGGCAGTTATTTTCATTCCTATTTTATAAGTATAGTAAGACAGAGCAGCTAAGTGCTTTGCCCAGAATTACAAAGAGAGTCAATTTGGCCTTAGCACTGAAGTGACTGGACCCTTGTCTAGTCGTCATTTCTTTAAGGTGGCTCAGCAAGAAATAAGACAAGCCACTAATAGTTTGGCATTTCCCACTTATCCTGGGATATGAATTCTATTTTCAAAGACTCAGAACGAGTCTACATTTTTTCTAAAAGTCTGGATGGCTTTCTAAGGTAATACAACAGGTCTTCCTAATGAAGGGGTCCTTCCCCTCTTAGGCAGTTGAAAAAGAATAAAAAATTTTTTGAAAAGAGGAGAGAACTATTCCATCACACATTCTCTGCAGAAAGTGAACCTTCAGCTTCAAAGCACTTTTTTCAGTCTCCTAAGGATGGGCGCTTAGGAGAAAGTCTAACCAAGTTTTCAGCCACTAACACAAGCACAGAGCCGGGGCTGCAAGGTGCCAGCGAGGGGGCTGAGTGTGGTTAAGTCACACCCCCGGTTGACAAAGAGCCCTAGTGAGAGAGTGTGGGGGAAAAAGAGCCAAAAAGTGAAAAGAAATCAAGTGGAAGAAGCAAAGGCAGAAAGGAGAGAAAAACAGTATGAGAGAGGAGTCAACACAGAGGCCCAAAGAGCAGGCATTACGGGAGAGAGCCATCAAAATTGTTTTTGGTGTAAGCAGGCTGCTAACCCCTGTCAGTACAACTCGGAGCAGAGCCTCTGTCTGCGAGGCAGGCACTTTCTCTGAGTCAGAGAGCGAGTTCACAGGGAAGCTTTCCATAAAGGCACATACCAGTTCTTGTTCCATTTATGCGCAAACTCCACAAGCAAGAGGAGCTGGATGCCTAGAAAGAGGAAGCCTCCGACGGCTCCCACATAGCGCCAGGCTGCAAAAGAAGACCATTCAAAAGGAGATGAGGTGATCATTCCCAGTGTTTAATTCAAAAAAGAGCAATGACTACAGGTAATTATTACCGCATGCTCACGGTACTGGTAACACATTTCATCCCCACACAACCAGACAAAGTGGCGCTACTATCATACCCACTTTACAGATGAGAAAAACAGAGTCTACAAAAGTTGACAAGGTCCCAGAGACAGTAAAGGGGTGTGGCTAGGATGTGAACACAAGCAGTCTGATGCCACAGCATCCAAGCTTCACCTCCATGCTGTAAATAAATGCCAGATATCTTAATAGATGCAGTAATTCATAAAATCAACAGCAACCTACAATTTTAAAGCAAAAACACACACTGCCAGAAAAACCAAGGATTCAAATTTTATTGGGTAGAGACCCACCAGTGAGGAAACGAGGTTCAAACTGGGGGCCAATGACTCAGGTTCTACTTCTGGCTCAGCCACAAAGATGCTCTAACCTTGGATGAGCACGTTGCTTCTCTGGATTACAGCCTGTCTATAAAATGCCTGGGCTGTGCTGGCGGGCTGACTGCTAGGTCCTGCCCCATTCTAAATATATGATTCTAATGCATAAAAGGACCTCTGAGGGGAATAGAAGGCTAGTTAACAGTATTTTAGGTAAAAAGACAACTTGCATACAACTTTCTTAAGGAGTATATAAAACCAGTATGACCCTAAGAGACTAGCTGGACCCTGATATGTGAATGTTTGAGGACTAGGGCTGCTCCTTACTCACAATGTGAATATTTTCACTATCTTAATTAGGAAAGTGAATCCATTTGGGTTTGAACAGGGTTTTAAACCTGTGAAACTCAGGCTTTTTCTTCCTCTCTAGCTCATATGAAGAAGGGCCCCTTGTTTCAGCTATGATGGAATGCTTCATATCCAATAATTCTGGTAGGTTCTATCAATAAGGCATATAATTCAGTGTTACAAAATGTGATGTGAGGTAAGTTTAGAAATAGCCTGAAGCATGCCTTTCTGATCCCATTGGAGCTGCAGCAGATTTAAAGCTGCTAAGAAGCCCTGCGTTCCGTGTCGCTGGGTTTGTATGTGGAGCTCGGAATAAAGTCTCCCTGGGTGATGCTGACGTGCTAAACTGGTTTTCAAACAAGTTTTAAGTGCCTCATTTCCCCTTTAAACCAATAACCTTAACTTTATCATTTCAACTGTTCAGCCAGCAGAGTAACTAAAGGTCTTCTCACCCCTTGCCAGGGAGGGAAGGAGTTAGAGGCGGGAGAGGGGGACAGGGAGGAGAGGGGGTGGGTGAAGTGAGGGCAGGTGAGGCATATTTTTTTTAAGCCACAAGAAGATCAGCAATTCTAAATATCAAAAGTACCTTGGACTACACTTTTGAACAATTTTACAAAGTGGGTAAAAACCAAATAGATATACCCCCAAATACCCAATTTGTACCATTCAGAAAGGTCTCCTGATCTGGAATGAAGAAGGCTCCTGAGCACATGGCCCCCAACAGCAGAAGTTTAAAGAACCAAAAGCTGGAGAAAGACAAAAAAAAAAAAAAAAAAAAAAGAGGAAATGTATTTAAATGATATTCAAAGAAGGACAAAAGACCTCTTAGAAGGTAAGCGTGCCAATCTGCGATTCTGTTCTCTCCAAATGGAGGGGAAGTAATTAACTGACTGGAGGCTGCCTTTTCCCATAATTAGACAGACTCAGCCTGGCCTCTGATTGTGCAAAACTATTTCATTTCATTGCAGGGGTGGAAGTGACCTGGTAAAAGGTCTTGGTACACGAAAGCTCTTATCTCCCCTGCATTTCTCACGATGGCACCAGGTGCTAAAATAGGAGTCCAGTTCTCAGGCCACTGTGCAGTGACAAGTGTAAGTTCCACCTTCCCTAAAATCAGGGTCAACACTTTCAAAGAGAGGAAGCAGTCAGAGGGTCTGACGAGTAGGAAGGGTCCTTGAATGCTGCTCTGAACATAAGGAAAGGAGCAACAGTCCCCACGAAGACTTACCCGTTGTGAATGTAGGCCCTACAACTTTTACTGTTGTTGACTTTTAAGGTCAGGAGGCAGAAGAGAAAGAAGAAACAGGCCATCCCAAAACAGACTCTATACACTGCCGAATACCCCACCAGCTTCTCACAGGTGTCGCCAGCTTTAATGCCTTTACAAATGTCTTCGAAGAAAGGGATCTGAGGAAAAAGAGACAAAGTCATCTGTTAAAACTGGATAAAGAGCGGCTGCCATGGAGTGTTCTTTCAGCCCACAAGTCAAAACCCAATGCGAAATACACCACTTGCAGAGGCCAACAAAGACTGAGAAAAAAGTCTCCCTTCCAAAGACCTTTCTCTTAATTTTTTCTGAATCTTTTTAAAAGATGCAGCGCTCATAATATACCACACTCCACTTTCACTTACCCCTAATGAATTCTGAAATCCAGCATCAGAATTTTTTAAAAGTATACTTATAATACACAAGTATATTTTTCTTGAAATGCATAAATATATAGAATAGTTGCACATATGCTATTATTTAAATACGAAAAACTCCTGACCTTAGAAATGAAATCAATGGGTCAAAGTAGTATCTACATTTTAAAATTTCAAGAGATAAAGTTAAATTATACTCTTAAAGGCTGTGTTTATATCCCACCAGTAACATCTGAGACAGCTCACATTTCCAACCTGAACCACCCAAGATTTAAAGATAAAAAAACCTATCTTGTTTCAATGCCCATCTTCCTAACTACTAGTAAGGTCCATATCTTTTCTTAAAGTTACAGCCATTTTATTTTTCTCTGTAAACTAGTTGTTAATTGGATTTTTTCTTGATCCACTGGAGCTCTTTATTTATGCATCTTAATTTTCTGATAAATGTTGATAACGGTTTATTCTAGTCCAATTAGAAGGTTTCAATGCAAAACCTATTTACATCATCAGAATAATTAAAATCTTACAGAATGAGAATAAACAGCACATTTCTATTAATGTCAGAAAAATAAAGATTTAGTCAGTGGTTAAAAAAATAAAACTTGCTGCTTATCAATAGCAAAGTTGAACACTCTTCAGAACAGAAAATAAGTTTAAAATCGTATTATAGCCATTATTTACAAGACAAAAACAAAAAACACTTAGAGAAAAATGACACAAAGCTAGAGTTAAAATTGAAGCATTTAGTTTCTTCTCCAGAAAAGATTCTAAAGAAACAATAATAACTGAGGTTAAGATTTCCATACATAGAAGACTAAATTTAATTGGAGTCCATCTTCCTCGATGAGGATTTCCTTCCCTCAGAAAAGATCCGCAATGATTACTGCACCTGAATCTCAAACACGTTTTTCCAAATTAGCGTCTCAGGCAAAAATGCATTAATACTGAGACTGTATTACAACGCCTCCATTTTCAAGAACAGGTATAAAAGATTTCATAAAGAAACACCATACATTTTGCATTCAGCAAGTTTGTGCAACTGCCATTTTTTCACATTAGATCAAGATGTAGTTGCATAAAGAGACATACTGCTATCTTTTTGACCAAGTAGATAAAATACCAAGCCAGATAAAGCACAGAGTGTCTTCTTAAAATTTAATTTTGTATAAATAATAACTAATTTTTTAATATAACTATGTCCCATACAATGTTTGGGACATACTTGCACTAATATTGCATGGGACATACTTATGCTAAAAAAGTATTCCTTGGCAAGAGATGAAGCTTAAAAGGCAGGGTCTTGTTGGGAAGGGCCAGGTATATGGCATGCTAAAGTCTGGCTCCCATCCTGTAAGCAAGGGGAAACCACTCTTTAAGTTGGAATGCCTCTGGCTGCGAAGTGGAGGCCATACCAGAAAGGGGACAGGTTTGAGGCAGGAGGATAAATTAGAAGGCTACTGGATTATTAGTCCAGATTATAGATGAAGAAGGTAAAGCAGTGGCAGAGAAAAACAGAAATTCTGTGGGTAGAGATCATAATTGGTAGGACTGCAGGGACGATGAGAAAGTGAAGGACTGGGGAGGCGGGGGTTGTTCTCTTCTGCACTTAACTGCTTTTTAAAAAGCTGTTTGGGGTGGAGGGGGAGTAGAGCTAGCAGAGGACAAAGGGTGGAAGTGAAAGAACAGATCAGGAGCTTGTTTTTAACATATAGGACTGGAAGCACCGGAGCATCCCAGTGAGAATGTCTGGTCTGGAAATTGCTTCAGAACAGCAATTAGGATACAGGATACAGGAAGCGCCCTTCCCCCACCCCCGCGCCACAGGTAATGAGAGAAGCCAGCAAGGGCTTTCTTTCTGAAGGAGTCTGAATTTTTCGCTGTGTTTCACAGTGAGTGAGCAAACTCACATGGTTAAAATCTTCATATACTGAAGTAACGAGGGACCCCACACAAAGTGAACATTTCAGAGCCTCTAGTGGGAAACAAAAGCTGCACCTGAATGAGTGGTATCAGTAACAAGGAGGTAATATTGCTTTACTGTCCAAGCCATATTCATGGAGGCACCAGGCCACCTCACTTACTCTGTTCTGTTCACCTGGGGTTTATTGCTCTATAAAACTCATTCAACTCTTTTCTTCCCTCTCTTCTCTCTTCCATTCTATCAGCAAAGCTAATTCACGACGCACACTGCCCCCAACGTCCCCAACACCCTACTATAACACATGCACATCAGCACCTTTTCATCTACACTGGCCCATCTTTCAAGGTCAGGCTCTTTTCTGCCTCCCTACCCCACACCCACTTCTCTCCCCGCCTTCTTCTCAAATCCAGCTCAGGGAGAATGCTGATGCCAGCAGGCCTGCACCCCTCCCCCGACACCCCCACAAATCCCCTCCAAGCTGTCTACTGCCAGAGGCCCTTAGGCTCATGGAAAGGTGAGTAGGTGGCATTGCATCTTTAATTCAAAATAAAAGTAGGCAAACAACTCCTGCTTCAAATACTAAGACCTGCTTTATGCTCTGTGGGTGACTTATTTAAAACCTTCAGTAAGTGGTGAATATTTTTAGGCAAAGAGCCTCTGAGTTGAACAAGCTGGCAGGATTTAGCAAGTGGAATTTGCTCTGATTAAATATTTGCTGTTCCAAGCTCCATCCCAGCTTTGGAAAAAGAAAACAGACATCACACACAGATTCCACACTGTGGGGTGAAGGGGACGGGCTTGCTAAGGGTGTTGCCTCTAAGTCTGGCTCTGGGCATCCAAGGACACAGCATCTGTGTTGGTTCTGCACAGACCTGAGGGCAAAGGGTTTCCTCCCATTCCTCAAGCAACCAAACTCAAAGCCACAAGTTATCAGGAAGAAGAAACAGCTCATTGGACTTCCAATCTTAACTCCACTAACAACTTGGGCAAATTATACACCCTTCCTGAGCCTTGATTTCCCTATCTGTACAACGAAATAATACTGCCTTCCACCTCATGAAGTTGTCCTGAGAATTACATCAGTTACTCCTTGTACAAAGTGCTCATCAGAGCTCCTAAATCCAAAGTAGCCATTAAGCTTCCTTAGTTCTAAGGTACTACCTAGTTTATAAAAAGAACTCTTGGGGGAGAAGCCAGGCACATTTCATGAACCCTTGACTGGCTGATACATTCTGGTTTAAACATGAGGAGAGATGAACATCTTAGAATTCAGTAGATGCTCTATTCACTTTACCAAAGGATTCATATTGAAAGATACAGTCAGACCTCCATATCTGCCAGTTTCACATTCCCAGATTTAACCAACCACAGATGGAAAATATTTTAAAAATTTTTTTCATTTAGTTCCAAAAAGTGAAACCTGAACTTGCCACGCACCAGCAAGTATTTACATAGCATTTATACTGTATTAGGTATAAGTAATCTAGAGATGATTTAAAGCATGTAAGAGTAGGTGTGTAAATTATACACAACACCATTTTATATATGGGAATTGAGTGCTGGTGGATTTTGGTATCTGAGAGGGTCCTGGAACCAATCTCCCATGGATACCAAGGGACAACTGTACCAGGTAACTTTCAATAAGGTGAATCCTTACCTGGCACATCATATAGGCAGACTTCAGAGATATCGCAGGTTTGGTTCCAGACCACCACAATAAAGCAAGTATAACAATATAGCAAGTCACACCAATTTTTTGGTTTCCCGGTGCACATAAAACTCATGTTCACACTATACTGCAGTCTATTAAGGGTGCATCAGCATTATGTGTAGGAAACACTGTAAATACCTTAATTTAAAAATACTGTATTGCTCAAAAAGTCTAACCATCATCTGAGCCTTCAGTGAGTCACGTTAATAACATCAAAGATCACTGATCACAAATGACATAACAACTATAGTATGAATGAAAAAGGGTGAATATTGCAAGAATTACCAAAATGTGACAGAGACGTGAAGTAAGCAAATACTGTTCAGAAAATGGTACGGATAGACTTGGTCAGTGCAGGGCTATCACAAACCTTCAATTTGTAAAAAATGTAGTATCTGCAAAGTGCAATAAAACCAGGTATGCCTGTTTAAGAACTGAGTTCTAAAAAAACAGTACCCACTACCTGTCTTTCAGAGACCTAGTCACCACCTGAGAGAAAATACATCTGAACTTCCAAACCAGGGAAGACATTTCAAACTATCAACACCAGTATTAAGCTCAAAGAGGTGGAAGCTAGAAAATCCATACAATTTTCCCTATAAAAGAGAGATGCTAGCTATACCACCCACCAAAATAATTTCATTCCCAGGCAAATAAATGTAAAGAAACAACAGAAGAGTTAATGAAAAGTCAACAGGTCTAGATGGCCTGGGGCCCAGATGCTGTAAACTTAGAAATAAAGTGCAGACTTTCGGGTGTGGTTCTTACAGAAATAAATGCAGAAGAGGAAAAGAAGAGTCGTGCCCCTATAATATTAAAGTATTATTTGGGAGAAATGAGAAAATGGCATATTAGCAAAGATAATGAATCTTACATTTCATTGCATCAAATTTTGAGGGCACTGAATGAAACCCAGCAGCCAAGAAAGCTTTGGGCAGCTCAGCATGAGTAATATCAAACTAGAAGAACCAGATCTGCAGGTTCTGTTTAATACCTCTTACTTGAAACAAATTCCAGTTTCAGAATTGAGAGCCTCTCCCTTTTCTAATATTCCAATTATTTTCAAGCTTTCTAAGACAATTATTTTCCTCTGTGGAATAATTCCAGTGTCCACGGCAGGGATGTCTATGTTACCCACCAATGGACAGGAGCTGAGAAATGGAGAAGGAAAGCTAAAATCAGTTCCATCCTCCCCTAGAATCAGTCTCCAGGCAACCAAGGCTCATTTTCAGTCAATTGTAACCTTTGAGGCCCTTTTTGGGATGTGGGGGCTATTTTAAAAAACAGTATCAATCAGTACTCACTTTCTTTTTGTCCAAGTTTCTAAGGATTTTTAAGAGAAAAGTCTGTATTGTGTCATTATTAAAAGCCTTAAGGGGGACAAAAATTCCACCGAGCCTGGTTTCATTTGACCCCACCACCTCTGCAATCAGAACTAAACGTCCCCAAATAGTAACTCCTCAGAATCTTGGACACTAGTGCTCACAGCTCCTCCTCCACCACGAGCATTTCATCAGGATCAAACCGCCACAAATATGATTAGACAGTTAGAAAAGAACTCCAGTCAAACTTTAAGTAATAACCTTTCAATCTGAGAACAAGATACTGTCAGAGAACTGACTAATGATGGTTTGAAGGGCTGTTCCACAGAAGGGAACAGGGACGGAAGGAGCAGGAATGGAACTACCTTCCCTGAGGCTAGAACTGCTGATTCTTTCTAAGAAATCCTGCAGTTTGTTTTCTCTCTCTTACTGCTTTTGTGCTAAACACCCCCCCCCCCCCCGCCAAACTTTCCCCTTACATCCAACAGCTTTAACCAGGAAGGAGGTAATGGGCCAATAATCTCAGAAGAGCAGACAGACCCTCCATGGACAGTTTCTCCATGAGTCATCGAGGTTCAGAGGAATGTAGCAGCGCCCTGTAGAAGGCCCTGATTGTGGTCACCTTTTCTGTTCCTTCCAGTCTTTCTATAAACCTCAAGACCTCAACCCCAAGACAGACTCACAGTCTTTAAGGCACGAGTCTGCTGTGACTCCCCTTCGTCTGGCATAGCAATGAAGCTGTTCTTTTCTACTCTTCCCCAAACTCTGCCTCCGAGCCTCAATCTGTTTTCTGGGTACAGAGGATGGTTTTGAGGCAACAGGACCAGCTAACGTCAATCTGCTTAGAGAATTAGGTAATAACAGAGGCAGAATGTACAAACAAGAACCACAAGAGTTACTGATCTTGAAGGAGAAATAAGAATTCCAGCAAAAACTCATAGAACTCTTCAAAGAGGCAAAAGCAGTGGGGCTTGGGGGCCAGGGAGCAGGCAGGACCTGTGTGCTGATGTGGCCTATGAGTAAAGGCAGAGGAACCCAGGACTAAGATTCCCAGTTTCCAGCTTGGCAGCTGGTCAGATGGCGGCCCAGCAGTGGGTAGGGATCACAGGAGAGCAGTTTCAGGGTGGGGAGTAATTCACTTAATGCTAGGTTGCCATTATCACAGGGAAGTGTGGGCAGATGGCCAGGCAACGGTGCGGTGCTCCAGAAAGACAGCAGGTCTAGAGATAAGGTAAGTGACCAGCAGAGATGGAAGGAGGCTTTCAGTAGAGTAAATAAACTCATGTGGAGAGGAATGTGGGTGAAGGAGGGAGAAGGAGACAGAGGTGCCCAGGACGCTTCCCAGGGGCTGGGAAGAAGGGGGAAGGGGAGGAAGACACTGAAAAGGTACAGAACCAGAGAAGAGCTGAGGGGGGCTTTCAAGAAGCAGAGTGTGGTCAGCAGTGTCAAATACCACCAAAGTGATGAGGATTCAGAAATAACATTGGATTTGGCAATAAAGAGTCATTGGAGGCAGAGATCAGAATATTCTCTAGAGCAGGGTTAGGGGCAGAAGCCAAACAGATGGCTGTAGGCAGGCGAGGAGAGGAGACAGTCAGGGGGGCTGGGTATGGGGCAGGAAGTGAACCCAGCAGGCCTTTTGCCTCCATTTGCAAGAAATCTAACTGCAAACAGAAGAGTCCAAGGATCATTCCAAAATGTATTTACTTACAGTTATACAAGCAATATATAATTATATTCTTCTTACCCAAGAAAATGTAAATTACAACAAAGAAACAAACACACAGATGTTGAAAACAAACTTAGTTATTACCAAAGGAGAAATGGGGATTGGGAGGGATAAATTAGAGGAGTTTGGGATTAGTAGATACTAACTACTATATATAAAATAGATAAACAACAAGGTCCTACTGTATAGCACAGTGAACTATATTCAATATCTTGAATTTTGTAATAAACTATAACAGAAAAGAATATGAAAAAGTATTATGTATATGTGTATATACATATACAGACACACACACTTTGCTGTACACCAGAAACTAACATGACATTGTAAATCAACTACACTTCACTTAAGAAAAAAAAAGATGCAGATAACTGAATCCCCTTGACCATCATTACTTCAGCCCTAACCTGGCTGCTTCCCAGAGGGAACCACCATTGCAGTTTCTTGTGTAACCTTCCTGACCCTTTGCTGTGTTACTCCCCACTCATTATGTTGTACAGATTATTGTATGTTCAACACATAAATCTGTTTGCATCCTTTTTAACTACTAGACAGAAATCCACAACCCAGACCAATCATAACTTAGTTTCTGTGACACTAGTGACAATTACATTGTTTCTGAGTTTTCACTATTATAAACAATGTGCAATGGATGGCGTCCAAATTGTGCATCTATCCACATGCAGAGCATTAAGGAGAATAGATACCCAGAAGGTGCAGTATTGGGTCATAAAAATTGATACGTTTTCAATTTTAATAGACATATCATGCCTGACTCTCCCCAGGGAGAGCTTCTGAAAACTCTAGGGTTGGGGTTAACAGGGAGAGAAAAGAGGAAGAGCGGTACCGACAGAGCTGCCACACACCCACCCAGGCCAGGAAGTCTCTGCTGCCCCGCCTCCAGGGTGAGCATCCCCGCTTCTGAGGGTCTTAAACGGTAAATACTGGCCCCCATAATCGAGGGGGGTGGAGTGGGGAGGGGGCCCTCTGAGTCCAGAAAACAAATCCATGTCTAACCCCAGAGAGAAAAACCGCAGCTCTGGAGATCTGGACTTTGTTTCAAATGGGAAATATGGTTGTTGCCCCACAACCCCCCAACACACCCCACTTCCCCAGAACACAGGTCCGATGGAGGAGTCCATGCTGCCCTGAGAGGAACAGGGGCCACTGAAAGTTCTCTCTGGAACACAGAGATGCTGGAGATTCTATAAAGTGGACTAAATGTCTAAACAGGCAGAGCTTTCTAGTCAGACCACTTAACAGTGGGAAAATGTGTTTATGGCCTAAGTGAGCCCTCAATCAGCCAACTTCTTGAGTGTGTGAACCTGGAATATAGAGGTGACATATTATATGCAAATGCAAATTATTTTTACCTGTGATGATTTATGACGCATTTCAAAAGGCCAGAAAGAGTAAGACATAATACTGCTAAAGGTGTCACACTAAATTTACTGCTCCATTGTTCTTGCTTGGTCAATCCAGTATGTGGCTCCCACAGTCCAGCTATCTGCAGCTCCATCAGGAGCTCCGACACCCTCAGCACAAAGTTTAGGCCACTGAAGTTTCCCCTGTAGAGATAAGGGGACAGTAACTGCCTACGACATGCATTGGGCCACCAAGGTCTAACAAGTGCCAGCAGAGCAAACGACAGCCTGTGGGTCAAATCCAGCTAGCTCCTGTTTGTGTAAATAAAGTTTTATTGTGACATAGCCATACTCTTTTGTCGGCATATTGTTTTGGCCGCAGAGATGAGTAGCTGCTACAGACCAACACGGCCCTCAAAGTGCAAAGTGTTTACTAGCTGGCACTTCACAGGGACAGTTCGCCTGCTCCAGGACTACCAGGAAGGAGAGCCGAGGGGGCTGTGCAGAACCGCCTCAGCTGGTGATGACCTACTCTACAGATCAAAAGCCAAAGGACAATGGAGACCCAACCAGCTCATTTGGACTCTTCTGAGTTTCCTGCCTTCTCCAGTGCACTGTCCCAAAATGGAACTTGTGCTTTAAGTGAATTAAATCGCCCATCTCCCATATGTCAGTGTTAGAGCTGCAGATTAAGTATTTTAATTTATCTGCCTGCAAGGAAAAAAAAAAGCTTTGCGGAGGAGGTGGCAGAGGGCTGGAGAAAGACGTGTCTGTGAGTTCAATGCTTTTCTCTGTAGGTCAGAAGCCCTCATCATAGAAAAGTCTTCACATCTGTTATGCAAACACAGTCCCCAGAGCCAAAAATAAAGCCCACACAGATGAAAGTCAGCATGTCAAGGGATAATTTTAGACTTAATTTTAAGGCTGTAGAAACAGTCACACTGAAAATTAAAAACCACACCCCTAAAATACCCAAGCCCCTTTGTGATTAAGCTCAACGCTGCTGTAGAGGGCAAGGCACTCATTCCCTCTTACAAACCTCCTACCTCACCTCAGCTCCCAGGCCTCTGATAAGGGAGGGGAGAAGGCATTCCTGAGCTCCAGTGTGACCCCAAAGGTTAACAGAAGGCAAAGCTATGCGGACACCACTGTCTGAGAGTTGCTAATGGACTTCACATATTTTTAACTTTCAAACACAACCACAAGCACAGCAGCCTAATGCTGGCGGCTCCTTCTGTATCCACTCACTGCCTGGGGCCCGGGTCTCTAAGGACAACCACATGTTACTCACATCCACATCCCCTGCACCTCGCACAGTGCTGGGCCCTTGCACAGGCAGGAAAGGAGGGAGGGGTAAGTTACATGACTACAGTCTAACCAAGTATCACGATCACCCTTTTAAACTCTATTATCAAGTATCAAGACTCAACTATTCACGGTATTTATGTTTCCTGCTCCCAGCGACTGGAGGCTACTGTTGTTGTGCCACTTGTCTGTGCCCTCCTGCCCCGTTTTTACAGCGACAGAACTGTTTCCAACTGTCCCATTTATCTGCGGAGTGCTCCAAGGCCCCGTCTACGGATAGTTGCTTAACAGACGCTTTCGATGATGACAGAAAAAAGGGTTAGGAGAACTTCAGTTCTCGCATCTTATCACTGTCCCCCTCCTACAGTCGGAGGGATTCTGAAAGGGAGATCCCATTAACATCTGACGCCCCACAAAAGCTTCTGGGTCGCAGATCCTCCAGACCCAGGACAATAACTATTGTTTCTTGTTTTCTGGCTCCTGGCAAGCTCATTACTACTGGACGAGGATCAAACCTCTTTGTCTCTGGTTCAGACTCAAAAAGGCTCTCAGCAGGGTTTACATTAGTTCAAATCACTGCCTGCAGAACAAAAGTATTTCCCACCGTCATTTTCCCCCGCATTCCCTGTGTGTAGGAAGCGGAGGCCTGAGCGAGAAGAGAAGCCATGGGACAAGGGACAGCTGCAGGGACTGTGTTTTTCCCACATGGTATTACGTCTGGAGTATAGGATGAAATTTAGATCTAAGATAGAACTGTTTGGAAACCTGTGTCCCCAGAGTCATCCCAACTTGGAGAGAGAAGGGGACCCAGAAGATTTAAGAGGTAAAATCTCACTGCTGGCTCCCCCCAGGGAAACTCTGATTAGGCCACAGTGAGACTTTTCCCTCTGTGTTCTACAGAGAACTTGAAGTTCAATGGCCCAGACCCACCTTTAACCTCAGAGAGGTGCTCACTGATACACTGACACATAAAACGTACAACAACAATACAAACCATCTGCTGCTCAGAAAGAGAACTTTTGAAAAGCATTCTGTCTCAGCTGGATTAAAAACAACACTCCAGAATCAAAGAACTGGGTCAGGAATTTTTATAATTCGACACTTGTTCTAACACAAAAACATACAACGCCAGCTAAGGATGGGGAGTTCTACTCTACAGAACTTCAGTGCCCTGTAGCAACACCTGAGGCAGGTCTCAGGTCCACAGTTCTCCTAACATTCAAGCAGCAAAAACCAAAATCCAAACCAGAGCCAGACTTTCCAGCTTCAGCAGGAATACCTGCCGTCTATGCTGGGACGAACTACATGGTGTTTGGGATCAAAGTGGAATATTTTTCGTTGCTGCTATTTGTTTACTTTGAAAAGATGGTCACACCAAACACAACTTGAAGGGTGGGTTCTATTCCACATGCAAAACCACCAAATAAATAAAGACGAAATTTGCGGTTGCCCCTATTTTCTACCTCAGACTAACCGCCATCCCTGGGGCCCAGCTTCTGGCTTTCACAGCAGGAAGGAGGCAGGTGAGGAAGATAAGCTAAGACAGCCTCTGAGGGCCTGAGGCGGTACTGTTTCCAGAAGGACTACTTCTCTCTCACCACCTAGTCCAGGCAAAGAGCAGGAATCAAGAGGGAGGGTTTTGCTAAGGCTTCTCCTGTTACTTCCATAAACATCTGAGCAACAACCAAACCCAGCGGACAGGCAGGAGAGGCACCCACTGGCCAGGGCGCCAGCAGTCCTAGGTCCTAGTCCCAGCTCCACCTGGTGTCACGGCCTTGGACAAGACACCTCACTGCCCAATCCTCTCATCTGTCAAATGAGTGGGTTGGTTAGAATTAGACTTAAGATTCTTCCCCTTAAAATCATTTTATTCAAATTATACTCTAAAAAGAGCAATATTTTCTCTGCCTAACACTTCACACCTCACGGTATCTACCGTCTCTTCACTGGGCAGAACACTTATCATCAACGGGGTCTGCATCCTTTTTTCCGTTTCTTATCTGTTTAACCAGATCCTTTAACTAGTAACCGTTTCTTTTTTTTTTTTTTTTAATCCCCCATGACTAGCACAGGAATGGGACAGCTTTCCCCAAAACAAAACTTACTCTAATGCTTTCAAATTCCTAACACTGAAGGTTAAAAACAAAAAGTAAAGTAGTTCATCTACCAAATTTCAGCACCTCTTAACATAACTGGATCAAAGCTCTGGCAACTCCAGGAACTACTGAAGCACAGTTAAACATCACTGTGAACTGACTGCAGGGTGTACTCAGGAGAGCGTTTTGAAATCTAAGTTGTTTCTAAGGAAAGTTATCTTCTGTGTTTATCTATAGTGCTGCACTTTGGTGACTCCAGAATTTGAAAATGGAGTATCGTCTGGGAGAAATACAAGTAGCAAACAGCATCCTCAAGTCACCTGTGGGATTAGTTACCTGGAGAAAGAAGTCCGAGGGAAGTGAACATATGAAGCTGGGGACACTGGGACCATCTAAGTCCAAACATGACAACTGGAACATGACATCAGGGAGCCTGGTGGGGTTGAATCAGGACTGCCTGGAATGCAGAGTGGAAACCCAATCCTTTTATGACCTGCCTGCGGAAATTATGTGGTCAGCACTGGGTCTAGAAAAAAGTGGGAGAATGGATCTGTCTGGGTCCCTGGTGCTGTCCTGAGAAAAGTGTCCCCCAACCAGCAGACACACATTTAGGAACAACCAAGGCCAGAAATGAATGCTCTGCCGGGGGAAAGCTGGCGAAGGAGGGCTCAGGTCAAGAGACGACCACCTCATTCCTGGGAAGGATAACGAGATGTGGATGTGGTCTCCCAGTGAGCCGGCTATAAATAGTCCTTCCTTTATTTCATGTTCATCCATCTACTTCCATGTAATCTTATGTTAATACCACTAATATACATGAATTTCCCTTTACCACATCTCCTTCTCCTTCTAATGAACAGTGAAAATGGCTGAGAAGTACAGACCAAAGACAATATGTATCACCTCTAGGGAATGTGTTGAGAGAGACTGGATTTTCTGAATCAATAGAGAAAATCCTTTAAGTCTATCCTGCTACTTCTGTTCCAAGGGCTTAAATCCAGTTGGCAGCCTCAGCATCCAACCCCACTCCCCTTCCCTGGCAAATTCCAGACTTCACCATAACTGTAGAAATCATGATTTGAATACATACTTATGATTTTTTTAAAATGGGGAGGTGATGACTGTAACTTGGGACTGTAACTGGAGGGGCCAGACGAAGGTCCCATTCAGTGTCCCACCTCCACCCCACATTAGTCCTGAAACTGAGAGGTCAAGCACTGAGCTCAGCGGATCAACCTCATCAGGACAATTTCTAAACAGTTACTTGGATAAAGATGCCAGATTCCAGCATGCAAAGGGTAGACTAGTTATGGCAGGGAAGGGCTTCTTGGGTCCCTGCCTGGCGCTGTGCATGTAGATTTGCATGGAGATCAATCTAGCACACAGGGTCACCTCCACACTGCCCACCGTAATGGCTGCAGGCAGAGAAGCCTGGCGTCCATTTCAACATTTACAGCCTTTTCAGAAACTCGTGAACTCAAAGAGTTTAGGCTACTTCAGGAGTTGCAAATCCAAATGCCTTTCCTGGGGACAAGAAGCGTGCATATATGAGACGTGATGTAAGTAAATGTCCAGTGATGGGGCCTGTGGAGAGGTGCAGCATGCTAGCCCCTTCTAAAGGCAGCCAGATCCACACTAAACAAACAAACAAAAATCTGCTGGCCAAACAAGAGCCTATAAGCCAACATAACAATTCCTGGGCTAGATTTCCAGGCACACCTGAAATCTCTGGGTGTGGCACTGGCTAATGGGTGGGGTGGGAGGCACGGTCAGGGGTTCTAACCATCAAGCACTGGCTTTCATCACATCCAGGCAGAGAATGAAGTGAAATCAGGAGCTGCTTTTAAGACACTGAGAAAACTACAGTCCTGAGCCCTGCTGATGTCTGGGTCATGTCAGATCTCAGCCAACGTTCCTTTGAAGCCTGCTCTGCCCTGCGATAGTATCACCCTGTGCTGAAAAGAACCGAAAAGCTCTTTTCATCCAATCATAGGAGCAGTGCCATTTCCGCATTACTACTAACTCAAAGGAAAAATGACCCAAACCCATCAGCAGAAAATAACGTATAAAGTAAAACAAACGAAGGAATAAAAACCGTAGTAGATTCTCATCTCCATACAAGACATAATTCTTCAAAATTTAAATTTCAAACAAATAAACACACTACAAAACCACCACAAACATTAGTCTTCTACAATGTGGAAGATATATTTTAATTCGGAAAGAAAGTAAAATGCAAAGATCCAGTCATCTCCGGCACTACCTACCTCTCGTGTCAATGAATCAGAGCAGCCTGGGGACCAAGTGGAACACGGGGTGAGGAAAATGGATCTAAGATGCTCCAGCTTAGGAACCTTTAGGGCTCATCCTCCCTTGGTTTGGCACACGGCTGGCAGGGAAGGCCTGAGGGTCACGTAGGTCACGGGTCCTCCCTTTTCCAATGAACGATTAGTCTAAGGGGACTCCCCTATTCCACAGGGACAAGAACCTTCCTTTCTCCTCTCTCCCAAAATGCCCATGCAGCTTCCCAAGATGCACAAACCCCAAGTGTCGTCATCAGCCTCCAAACAGACGTTACATCTTGATTCAGAGGTGCCAGCAGGAGCTTAACTCTCTCCCCCAATTTTTTAGTTGTTGTTATACATTCTAAAATGGATTTTTAATCTCCGCAGGCATTAAACATCTCAAGACTGTTCCTGCCTGAATTACACAGTGACTGACAGAGAATGACCTGTAACAAAATGGCTGGAACGGGAAAATGCTCCGGGGGAGAAGACAGAAAGCACACCCCATTCAGCCAGCACAGCAGAGCCCAAGTCCCCCCGGGAGAGCGGTCTCCCCAGTGAGAGAGGCAGGACGAAGCCTGGCCCGGCAGCTCTTTGCGGTTCCCTCTCGCTCAAACTTAAACACAGGCCACACTCTGAAGCCAAGGCCAAAACCGAAAATAACTGAAAGGGGCTGCCCTCGTGTTCTCGGCCACACACCAAAGCCCGCGTGCTCTGCACAGAGCCCAGCCCGCTGCGCCGAAGGCGAGAATGCGGCGGGCAGGCAATCACACACTCCCTTCCCGGTCATTACAACGAGGCCTGCTTCCTCCTCTCCCCGTCACAGCCTCAGACATTTCCACAGGCCAAGAAAGAGGAGGGGACCACAGCAGAAGCCCAGTGTGCTCCCCACAAGGGGACCTTTCAGCGCCCACCCTCCAGCATGGCCTGAGGGTGATGTCAGCCTCTATTCTATAGGCTGTGAAACAAGCTGACTTTGTGACCAGCTGGCTGGCCCCCTCAGAGGTCCCAGAGATGGAAAAGGATTGGTTTCACCCACAGGGGCCTCGTTCCCTAGGCAGGAAGTCCAGCCAAACCATTTTCAAATAAGTACGTTCAGGAGACAGGCATAGAAACACTCAGAAGAGCCTCTGTGAGGCATCAAGGTTGCCCCTCCCCGCTCCTCCCTCCCTCTGCTCTGACCCCAAATCACACTGCACACACACCACTGCTGGGCTCAGCTCCCTACACATCTCTGCCTGTTTCTGTGACAACAGCCTCCTCCTCCTACTCAAGACTCTATCAAGGCTCCCCGTTTGCCATCAACCATGGCGATACACTTCATCTTAGCACTGCAACTCCTGCAAGATACAAGCACTTTAGTTACCCGCGTGTCCTCTCTGTCCTACACCTGCGTTGTCCTGGTTCTTCTCCCTTTTCTCTACCTACAGAGCCTAGCCACAAAGAACACAATCAGCCTGGATTCAAATCCCAGCTCCACCACTTACAGCTGGAGACCTGGGCAAGGGTCTGAATGACTTAAATGACAGTGTCTTGGTTTCCTCATCTGTAGAGCAGAGATAATGGCAGTACCTTTTGCTCAGGTGAGCACAGCAGTGATGAACTGAGATGATACAGGTAAAATGCTCAGCATAAAACCTGGCACAGGGTATCATTCAACAGATCTTAGCAACTGTAATACTCATTATTATCACACAAGTCACTTCTTCCATGAAGCCTTCTCTACCAATACCAGTCAACACCTTCTGTTTTTCTTTCTTTGTATTTTTAAACATATTTTGTTTCTTAAATATTCTATGAACAATCAGAAATCACAGACACTGGCTGGAGTTGTAAGGGACTATTTCATGAGGCAGGTTACTTGGATGGTACTCAAATGTTAAAATTATTATTATTACTAATAGTTACAAAAATTATTACTTTTCCCAAAAGTCATATCCTAAAATATGTCCTGCAATTCCCAAATTATCTTTACTCCAGTAATGTTTCTAATATATTCACCTCTAAAAGATACTATCTTTTTGTAGTTTAGACTGCGTTTCTGGGATCCAAGGCCTAATTCTACGGAGACTGACAGCTTCTCAAGAGCACCACAGACACCTGGACACACTGGCAGTTCCTATCACAAGGACACACTGGGTCCTTATGCCAATGCCTCCTGAATTTAAAAAGAGAACATAAAGTTGCCTGAAAAGCTAAGATAGTAAATGGGAGATTAAGCAGACCTTCAGAATAAGAGTTAAAATCTACCCTTTCAGTATCTCTCCTCTCAAACTTCTTGTGACAAACATACAACACTGTACGTCCCAAGATTGTATGGCACTTGTATGTCACAAACACTCGAGATTAAACCATTGCAAGAGGAAGAGAACGGGTGGGAAACGCCACAGAGAGGGACTAGAGCCTGGTGCAGATGAATGAGGCAGCCTCCACTCTTGCTCTCCCTGACTCTGTTTCCACAGCACTTCATGTGTCCTCTCACGTGGCACTGAATTTCCACCTGGTTTTATGCCTTGGAAGATTTTACAACTGACTCCTGAGGTTATAAGCTCCTTTTCTCACAAGTTTGAAAGCCCCAAAGCTCCCACTGCAGGGCCTTACTGAGCAGAGACCCACTATTTAAAGCAATCAGAGGAGAATCTAATTTTCACAACTTTTGACAGTAGTTCCAGTACATTCCAGACGATACAACTGCAGTTATAAAAGCATTATCCAGCAGAAAGCGTCAAAGGACCTACTTTAACTAGGGATAAGAATATAACAAATGCTTCTAAGAAAAGGGTTGTTCTGAAGCCCTTGAATGTAATTAAAATTATCTGCAGTTTTGGCATAAGGTTGGGGAGAATAAACACTTCCTCGGGAGCTGCTCCCTGTGATGCCACCTCCATGGTTCCAGACAGGCACTGGCCCAGCCTCTCCCGTCCTCGCTCTGCTGGACCCCGGGAAGATTCAGCGCCGAGCAGTAGGTCTGCAGGGTAAGTGGGGCTTGGCTGGTGAGCCTTTCTTCTCCCCAGCTCCCTCCAAGCAGGCGCGGCCCCCAGAGAACACACCTGCAGCTCTTCCCTGTAAACTGTGCCCCCTCAGAGGCAGTTGTTCCCTGGCCCAGATGGGCTCCCCAGGTGGGTTAAGTTTGACTCATTTTGGGGTTCACCAGCAGGAAGCCCACCTCCTTACAGATACAAGTCACACTGTCTTACATGAGCTTTATGGGGGATATCTGGCATCTACTAGCTGACACTGGAGTCTTTTCTGCCCTTTTGTTCAGAACCTGGGAGGGGAAGTATGGTGTTATGTATTTGGCTCCCTTAGAACCCCCAACACATCCTCTCGTAATCAGGCCTACTGTGGGGAAATTCCAGAAAAAGGTCCCATATGTGTCTCTTAGCATCACATATACCTGGCCTACCTTTGCCCCAGAAATGGATGGAAATCCACCCCCATCCCTGGAGACAACCACCCTACAAGTGACATGTCCTGAAAAGTACAAGTCGCCCTAGAGCCCACTCCTCGTTATTGGTGGGACTATCTAGGCTTTACCACACTTCCCATACAGGCCACGTTAAGTACGTGACAGCTACTGCTTGAGATACTGGCAGCCATCCTTAGGACAAGGGAAAAGTACCGAAGTCTGTAAGAAAAGACCACACATCTCATCAGGAACAGCTGTCAACAAGGCTAAGCCAACACGCACAATCCTCTCCACCAAAAGCATCAGACGGCATCGGTCCTACTATCAAAGACCAAGACGGCGAGGGCTTGCCCGCTTGGCAGGGAAGCACTGGAGGCTTCAGGAAGGTGCGGGAGAGCAGGTACAACCCCAAACCACACTGGGGTGGGCGGGCACCACCCTCTAAACTGAGTGTTTCCCAAGCACCCTCCTCAGCTGTCAGAAATGGGGAGAGCTGAGGCGGCTGACTCACGTGCTCTCTCATCTCGTTGGCCACGGTGTTGGACATCATGACGTAGCAGAGGACAACGACCAGGATGAAGTAGAGCGCGTACATGAAGCGGGTGCTCCGGGACTGGCGAATCTTGGGGCAGCAGCCACAGCAGAAGGAGCAGCCAGCACTCCCACAGCAGCAGGCCAACTAGGAAAAGAACACAAAAAAGTCTCAGAGCCACGACTTTACAAACCTATTGCCCTAGACAGCTGTGGGTGGGGAGACCACCCTTCTGAGGCACCTGGCCCACAGAGGGTGAGCGAACAGTTGAGTGTGTGAACAGGGCCTTCACCAGAAGGTCTAACATCGTCTTCAACAAACGTGAGGGCCTGGGAGACGTCCAACCATTACACAGAAAAGGCAACCTTCACCCGAAGCACTGCAATCACTCTCAAAGAAGCCAGCCAAGAGCAAGAGAAGAAGCCAAGAACTAGCAAAAGGACTAAGTGAAGCGAGAAGGATGTGAAAACCAAGAAGCTGGGCCTAAGAAATGGACCTGCAAAACTCATGAGCCAAAGAATGAACTGCATGAACACCTGGGGACATGTTGGGAGGGAAAGGTTAGGTGCCCTTGCATCCATCCTCCTTTGCAGGAAGTAATGGGAGGGTGGGGAGAGGAGGGGCAGTAACTTGAAGCACAAAAAACATAGGTGCCTCTTCCGAGCATCCTTAAACTGGGCTTCAAGCTCCTCAGGGTAGGCTTTAGGCTCAGGAGTGGAGCATGACTGGGCTTTACCAGTCAACACAACTGGACATAATTTGGGAATATTAAATAAAATAGGAATTGAGTTTTCAGGTTTGGGTCTGGTGTTAACCTATTTTTTCTTCTTTAAGAGTTGGGGTTTTTTTATGAATATATGTATGTATATGCATGACTGGGACTCTGTGCTGAACATCAGAAACTGACACATTGTAATTGACTGTACTTCAGTTAAAAAAAAAGTTTGTTTTTTGTTTTTAGAAGTTTTAGGTTTTACAACAAAAATGAGAAGAAGGCATGGAGATTCCCCTTATGCCCCCGACTCCCACACACGTATAGCCTTCCCATTATCAACATCAGTCATCAGAATGGTACATTTTTTCCCAAGGATGAACCTGCACTGGCACATCATAATCACCCCAAGTCCACGGTTCACCTAAGGGTTTGGTCTTGATGTAGCATATTCAATGGGTTTAAGTAAATGTACGGTGACATATACTCATCAACAGAGTATCAGATGTTTCCACAGCCCTAAAAAGAAACTGGATCTTTAATAAAGCACAGGGCAACAGAACACAGTGCTGTTAAAAGCTCAGTGTGTTCAGCCTGCCTGGGTTTAGGGCCTGGCTCTGCCCACCTACTTGCTGTGAACCAGGAGCAAATTATTTTTGAAGACTCAGAACCCCTTGTTTATTACAGTGATGGTGGCAACAGTACTTGGCATACGCAGTGGTCTCTTGCACAACCTAATCAGACACACCTGGGGTTAGGGAGGGATTTTTTTTGTTGTTGTTGTTGTTGTTGTTGTTGTTGTTTAGCAAACAGGGAATTCTACAAGAGATTCCCATGAACTACAAAGACAACCAAGCCTACATGTATTAACACAATATATATATAAAACCTAAAACCTAACAATTTAGTCTCTCAGTAATGACTTAGCAGGAAGCCCAGAGCTTTGCACGGCTTCAAAACAAACATCAATTAGGAGGCTAGACTATAAACATCACTTACGAAGAGAAGAGATCAGAGGTGTAAGACCACAGGCTGTGATCATAATGACGTTACAACGGATCTTGGAAACCTACACATTTCCCAAGTTATTTCATTTACTTCATGAAGCTACCGTTGTTCGAGCCCTTTGTCATTGTGTACCATCTCATAACCTAAAAATTCTGCTGATGTAATCTCTCCATCTTAAGTTCAGTCTTCTAAGCCATTTTCCTCATGACTTTTCTTACCTCTTAAGGCTTGGCCACTGCTCTGTAAGATAAGCTATTCTATTGGGCTGAGCTAACAGATCACACGAGTGGGATCCTGACACTGCTGCCTGTGTGGTGCTGTCACAGGCACCTTCCTTTCCGTGCACACATTCATATTCTCTGTCCCTGATTCTGCTGATCCCTTTCACTCCTATGCCCCGAATCTTCTTCTCTCTCCCTCCCCTGCTCCCCCTTCTCCCCACCCACTGGCTTAGCTGGCTTCTCCCCAGCCCTGCCTCCCTCCTCCTCTGCCTCCCAAATTCTTTACAACTGCCTCATTCACTGGTTGCTAACTCCTTAAGCTCTAGGATCGTAGATAAAGAGTTTTACTGTATTTCAAATTCAAGTGTGATAAACAAAACATTTATCCGACTTGGAAAAAGAAAAATTCAGAAGCAGTTGATGGTATCATCCCATGATAGGATTTACCCACAGCAGAAGCAACCTTTACACTTACTATTTCTGCAGAGGGGAACAATGAACAGATATATACATAATGTGAGCCTAATCAGTCATTAAAAGACAAACAGTGACACAGTAATGTGATTACGGAAAATGTGAAGAGAAAAATCAAACTGATTTAATCCTATTCTGTCATTAAAGTCATGTATCACTGTGTGGATCTAATTTTTTAAACTCTCCTTATTTTTCACTTTCATTCTACATAGTACTACGGTATTCATGTGTGTTTATGTATATACAGACGTGTGCACATATATACACACATGCCTAATGTTAGCATCAAACAGCAGTTCTCTACTAGCCTAAGAGTTATTTATCAAAGCAAATGATGCCAGTAACCAAGGGTACAAGTGTGTTTCTTAAGGTAAACATTGATATGAGAAGTGGAAATTCAAAGCAGCATCCATAAAAGAAATGTTATGTTCGCAGCGAGAACATCTCAGGCCTGCTGACCTACCACTTCTTTCTGGAGGAGCATAATTTAGAATAAAATGGGTTTACATTCGATTCCCTGCCACTTACAGCTTTATTACTCTGAGCATGTTACTCCCCTAATCTTCCTTCAAAACTGGAAAAATCAACTCCTGGCCAGCCTAACCTCTGGGGCTGTCCCAAGCTTGGAGAGAAGTGCCTGTGTCCTGTTACCTCTGGCTCCAGACAACCCTAAACCTTTTACTGAACAAGTCAAGGTATAAAAAAACAAATGTAGAATATACAACACCAAGAGTAAACTATGGACTTGGGATGATAATGATGTGTCAGTGCAGGTTCATTGGTTGTAATTGTCAACTGAAAAAAAAAGTACAACCTAAAAGTTGAGAATTATGTTTTACTTGACGGACATTCTGAGGACTTCAAGCCCGGGACTGCTCCAAAGAGGTAAGGGAGGAACCCAGGATACATAGGGGTTTTGCAACAAAGACCAGGTAGTCCAAACATCAAAAGATGAGTATTAAAGAAAACCAGGTATCTCAAGTTAAGGAATTTAGTGCTTTTCTATGTATGGGAAGATGCAAGAATCTGGGCTCACTGAAATCATCCCTTTGATACACACCTTAGCTATCCTCAGCCAGTGTCCTGTTCTTTCTCATCCTTAGCCCCTCAGGGTGCACCACTGCGGGGGGTGGGGGGGGCGGCTACAGTGGCTGCAACATCCTTTGTTTACTGATATGACAGGCAATATTTTTCATTCACACTATGACCACTGTTACGAATACAATTTTAACATTTGAATTGTATTTATGAGTTGAGGTGAAATTTGGTGAAGTTGAATGTACCAGTCTGGCGGGGGGTGTGGATAACAGGGGAAGCTGTGCATGTGTGCGGGCAGAGGGTCTAAGGGAAATCCCTGTACCTTCCTCTCAGTTTTGCTGCAAATTGAAAGTATCTCTTCACTTGATCCTAGCCAAAAGACCAAGAAGCAATTAAAACATCTCTTAAAAATAAAGTCTACCGAAAAATAAACAGTAACATGAACAAAACAGTGCCCATCAATGGCTGAAAGGAATAAATGGATGCTGTGTGAATGATATACGGGAAAGTCATAAGAGCAACACTCCTCAAGCCAAAGGGCTGGCCAGCCCACTCCACAGGGCCAAGGGCACAAGTCATGTGCTGCACTCTGACTTTCTGCCACCAGCATTGTATCACAGAGAGCTCATTATTAGGGACTTTAACTGGTAGATACCGCACACGCTCTTTTTCCATAAGAAATTATCACACATTCAAGAGGAACCCAAGACAATCTCTTTGGAGGATGATGTTTGCAATTCTACAAGTTCCTTCTGCAGATACACTTGCCCAAGGGCACAGAGATTTAGATATAAGGTTGTTTGTTAAAAGCATAAAAACAATCTTATTCTCCAGCTACAAAGGGGCTGGATAAATGAATTATGGATGATCTATACAATAGGATATAGTTTAAAAGAAGTCAGCGTTAGGGGCTAAATTACATCCCTACCCACCCCCACCCCAACCCCCACCTCCGTCATTCATATGTTGAAGTCCTAACCCCTCTGTACCTCAGAATGTGATTAAATTTGAACAGGAGGCCATTAAAGGGGTAGTTAAGGTTAAATAAGGTCATTGGGGTGGGCCCTAATCCAACATGACTGGTGCCCTTGTAAGAAGAGCCAGGACACAGACACACACAGAAAGAAGACCACATGAAGACACAGGGAGAAGACAGCCAGCTACAAGCTCAGGAGAGAAGCTTCAAAAGAGACCAACCCTTCCAACTGCTTGATCTCAGATTTCTAGCCGCCCTGATCTATGACAATTAAATTTCTGTGGTCTAAACCACTCGGTCTGTGGTACTCTGTTATGAGAGCTCAGCAAACTGACACAGTCAGTAAGCCCTGATGTTTCATATGCATGCGTATCTGTGCACTAATTAAAAACTGGCCCTTCCCACCTGCCTGTACATGGATTGAACCATGAGCCGCTGCAGCCGCTGCAGCCGCTGCAGCCGCTGACCTTCAACACACCCTGAAAGGCGTTCAGGGTGGCCATCAGGAACGAGGTGCTCTGGGCTCTGGGAAAACTGGCAGAATAGGCCTTTAGATAGTTAATTTTAGGAGATTTTACAAGCCCAGAATCTTGCAGCTGCTCATATCTAGACACAAGATCATTAATGGTGACATCTGCTCCTCATGACTAGCAGCAGCCTCTGCCAATACGTGTGCCTGACTGTACGTATTTCCCTTTCACTAAAATCATCTGTAATACTGACCTTCTGCCTACCTCTTCAGAGTAGTTCCTCAGAGCT
This sequence comes from Camelus dromedarius, assembly GCF_036321535.1. NCBI lineage: Eukaryota > Metazoa > Chordata > Mammalia > Artiodactyla > Camelidae > Camelus > Camelus dromedarius. Next base: position 53,371,498 of record NC_087438.1, read on the forward strand.
ATCTGAGACGCTGTCGCCTGGGCTATTGCCTTCAGTTTGCCCCAACTAAAACTTAACTCACAACTCTTGTGTCGTGTGCTTTCATTTCAGTTGCCATGTCTGGGGTGGGGGGGGGGAGGTGTAGATGCAAAGATTACCTGTAGAGTGGGGAGGAGAATGAGACAGCTACATCTCGCTGCTCTGCTCTCCTGCCTAGGTTCTCACCGTGTGCGTGTATTACTCTCATGACTAAAAAAAAGAAAGTTTAAGGGAAGTTTGAAGATATGGATGTAAAAAGTATTTGCAACTGTGGCACTGACTTTTGCGATTTTTTTTCTTTCTGAAGAACCCTCCTCTCCCCCAAACATACTGAAAAAGAAAAATTTCAAAGAGCCATCCACACCCTCTCCAACTTCCTTGGAAATAGCAGCAGCATGAATAGCAAAGGCTTTGCTAAACAGAAGGTGCTTTGTGTTTCCCAGGGCAGAATCCAGATGAAAGAAAGGATCAGCAGGCTGCTTGCGGCTACCTGGAGTTGGGCCTCCCCTCAGTGTTAGTTTTCTTCTCCAATCTTAGCTGTACACACATACCCCCAACACAACACAATAAATAAATACCAGTCTCCCTCTCCGTCCTCCCCCGCTGGCCTTGGGCTGGCCCCCTGGGCCAGCTCTTCTAAGGACAGTTCTTCTAAGGACTGATGCCAGGCACTTGAGAAAGTGACCACAGAAGCAGAACATGAGCTAGGACTGGCAGTAACTTCCAGATTCTTTTTTTGTTAAATTAAAAAGCACAATTCCTTTATTACCTAGAATTCACAGCTGACAACAGCACCAATTGGAAATAGCAAAGAATCAGGAAGAAAGCAAAAGAGATGTCATAGAATTGGTGTAAAAACACATACAACATGGATCTTATACAGTTCCTCTCTCCCTCCCTCAAGTCCTATTTTCACAGTTCCAACAGGCTCGCTTAAGCGCACAGGAAGGACAACTGGTGTAACAGCACACGTCGGAGAAGCAGGGGGCCAGGATCTAACTCTGAGCCTCCGGGTCTTCGTCTTCCTCACTTGTACATTGAAGGGGCTTAGGTAGGCTGTGGATGGGAGGTAAACAGGTTTCATCTCCCGTTCAGCTCATCGGTGGCGGTCTAGAACACCGTGTGGAGGGTGGCTCCAAGGCTGAATGTTTCAGCAGTGAAAACGCAAGGACCAGAGGCGTGGTGGCATCCATGCTACGGTCTGGTCATCCCCACAAGCAGTGACCTGGTCCCTACCATCCATAAACTCTTAGTGTTGAAAAATGACCTGCAAGAGACAAGTGCTGGGCCAACTGATGTCCTTCAATGTCCAACGACCCCCATTTCTGCCTGTGATCCCTCAACAGATAAAGTATATTCTTTACTGGGTGTGTTTCCCCTAACAAACTAACAGCCCTAGGTAATGCTCAGGCTGGCTTGTTTCAGCCCACCTTATCTGTCACAAACCCCCACCGCCCTTCATGGACCCTACATCTCTTACCTCACCTGCAACCAGAGACTTGTGCACAAGCCAATCAGGCACCTCGTGACCCTCCCTTAGAAAAGACCTCAGTAGCCAGGCCTCGGTGCTCATGCAGGCACCCCTCGCCGGTGTGGCCCGCTAGTGCTTACGGCAGCGTAACTATTAAACTTTCCCCTGTTCTTCACCTCGGGGCTAACACAGACACCTCTTTCTGTGTGGCCTGCTGTTTTCTATGACAGTGTACCCTGATAAACTCTTTTCTATTCTTATACTTAATCTCTGGTAAATGCTTTTACCAACCCGTGTGTCACTGGCTCACCGACCGGCTACCCGCTGGGCCCACAACAGCAAGCACGTTGTGTTAAACCCAAAGCAAGAGGGAAGAGAGAAAAATCAATCAAAAATAGAGAAGAACTAAAAAGTGGAGCAGTCAAAAGCTCTTCAGGCAGCCGACGGGTTCTATGAGCATGGCTCGATGCTTCCCCGTCTATGCTTTCCGAGGTACAGCTGCGGTGGGGCGGTGACTCATGTTCATCACCGTAACTCGTGTTCCCTTCCTTCCACTTAGGAAGGCAAGCAAGTGTGTAAGGACACAAGAATCACCCCAAACGTGGGCCACATTCTTCAGTTTCACTGCTTTAGCTCTGGGGCGTGTAAATCCCCCAGTGACATGGAAAACATTCATTCATTCATTCAGACTTATTCCTTGAGAGTTCTGGACAGCCCCGTTGGCTTAGTGCGTCTAAACTAAGTCCAAAATGCAACAGGAAAGAAAGCTTCAAATCTGACACCACCCTACATTCAGTCCCTTTTCCCGACTTGGAAACCCAGAAGCTCTAGCAGAACAGAGGAAAGACTTAAGAGATTTCTGTTAACTATAATAATTATAATACTGTCCCTTCATAAATGGTGAGGAGGTGGGGCAGCAGCAGGGAAGTTCCTAAAAAAATGAAGTTGTTGAATCTGTTAGAAGCAGAACCCAGATGTTTCTGTGCATGCGGGGAGTTATAATACCAAGGAAAACAGAAAAAAAAAAAAAAAAACCAGGAAAGATAAAACTGGGTTCAAAATATTTTATTAAAGTAAATAGTGCTCTCTATCCTTGAACGATATTTAGATTTCCACCTTTTGGGGTAGCACATGATACTACTCAGGTGATGTCATAGCCCAGTTTTCTTCCCTTTCTTTTGAGGTTTTAGGATTAGCTGTGACTCACCGGTGGTCAGCAGAGAGGGAATGAACAACTGATTCTACTTTGATAGCAGTGTTTGGAGCTTTAAGGGATTTCTCTGAACTCACAGGAGAAAAACTTAATCAACATTTTGCAGCTTATTCTCCCCACTCTATTCTCAGAAAATAGCTGCCCACTGAGCTTAGACAGACCTTTTGTCCACCACAACCAGAAGATGGAGGGAGTCGTAAATAACAATTCTTGCCACCACGGTGCCAGGTGCTGCCTTTTCCCGGTAGCTTGCAAGGAAATGACGTGACCTGAAAGCTAGGAGGACGAGAACACGCAATTCCTCTGCTCAGTGAAGGAGTATCTTACTGCACAGAAAATAAGAGCTGGCAGGTAGTCGCTAATTCACAAAATGAATGTGTTTTAGGAAACTCAGCACATATTACCATGTGTTAGTAAGCTGGTTTGTTTGGGGCTGACAGTGGATTTCTCCCACACAGAAGAATACAGAGCAAACCAACAACTATTACCATGAGCTACTGTATCACCCCAGCCCTACAGAGCTGGTGAGCGAGCGGGTAGAGCCAGGATTTGCATCTGGTAGGCTCTCTGCTACTCTGCTCTGCCTACTGCTGGCATATAAAGAGGGTGTCCCAGACAGAAAGACAACACCGGCCTGAAACCTTGGTTTCCGACAGCAGGGAAACTGTGGGAAGGAGGAGGCAAGCAAAGAAGCAGCTCTTCTCTCCTGCCCTCAGGGGTACAGAAAGCATTCAACAAGTATCTGAAGGGGGCATCTCCCTTGGTGAGCTCCCTCCTCTCTCCCAGGCAACCTCTGGCCTCAGTGGACCTGGATGACCTCTAGTAAAACTCGGCCCTGAGCAGCTCACCCCCTCCCATCACCAAGCTCCCCACCTCACCTACAAGTCCTACCCCACTTAAAAAGCCCTATTCCTAGTCCTATGAAAATAACCAGGCCATTCATTCACTCAATAGTTCTTATACTACATTCCTGCTTGTGCAATGTTAGCTCCTGGGAAGGCAACAATAAACAAGGGCCCTTGTTTCTACCCTCACTAAGCACGAATACAAAGACATATACACAAGCATGACCACCTATGTGTTGTTTAGAAGAAAGGAAACCTAGATGTTCCTTTCTGCATCAGAAAGAGTACTGATCACTGAAATTACAGTACATTCATTTTTTAATTTTTAAAAAAAATTTTATACAATTTATTTTTATTTATTTTTAGAGGGAGGCAATTAGGTTTATTTACTTATATTTAGAGAAGGTTCTGGGGATTGGACCCAGGACCTCATGCATGCTGAGCATGCGCTCTGCCACTGAGCTATACCATCTCCACCTGGCACGTTCGTATTGTTGAACCCAATGCACCCACTGAGAAGATTATACAGATTATACAGAAAAAGCTACCACCATGGAAAGATGCCCACACTGTGTTAACCGAAAATAGTTAACAAAAGAATGGTATAGGGTGTGATAATATTTGGGGTAAAATTGTAACAAGACACAGATCTGCAATAACAACAAACAATCTTGAAGTACGTACCAGTATGCCAACAGCAGTTAAGAAAGTTGTAAGATTGTGAGTGACTATGCTTTTCTGTATTTTCCGAACACTTTGCAACAAGCACACATCTTATAATTAGATAAACATTACAAGTTTCTATTTTGGAAGAAAACAAAATGACTACCTATGAGGTACACACTCAAAATATCTGAAAAATGAATCAGCCAGTGAGTAAATGAGATCTACTTCAGCTATGTGTTCACTCTGGCTGTTTTCTGCCAATCACTGGAATTGAGGCATAAAACTAGAAGACTCCTACTACACTACTCCGGAGGTCTGTCAGAAAGGAGTTGGGGGTGGGTGGTTTCTCACGCGAGTTTCAACATACGAGCACATGCTGGTTTCAAGAGCACTTCCATGAAAAGCACTGTCAAGGGTCCGAGTCCCTCCTTAGCTGGCACTCAGTACCCACTGCCACTAGGGGCGAATCTGAAACGTGCAAGGACAGGCTGTGAACACCGGTGAAGCACTGGCTTTGGGGTCACGCTGGATCCTGGACAAAATTGCTCCCTTGTTGGGAGTCTCTTTCTCACAGGGTTAGGGTTACTTTCAGCACCAAAAGGATGTAGATCAAGTTCTCTGTTCTCAGACAGCAGTTGGATTCTTTAAATCATTCCATCACACCACCCTCTGCTTACATATGTTCTAAAAAATACCACTTAATATATTTTACTAGGTTGGTGGAAAGAACCTATAAGGTTTAAGGTTAAAAGGTAAGCTGACTCCACTTTCCGGCAGTTCAACAGCAAACACTCCTGGGGAGACATCATTTACAGCAAACTGTCAAACTCAGCCCCACTGGGGGCTGCATCACTCTCGGCTGGGGGGCTGTTCTGTGCACTGTGGGTGTTTAGCAGCATCTTTGGCCTCTACCCACTACATGGCAGCAGCACCCCTCCTTCTCCCTCATAAGTGGAGACAATCAGAAATGTCTCAGACAACTGCCCTCCCCCTCCCGTTGAGAATCCCTGATTTCTGGATTAAGAGCAAGAGTGCCGGAGCCAGGCTGTCTGGGCTCACACCCAAGCTCGAATGCAGCCTGGTCATGAGGACTCGGATCAGTTCTTACTTCTCAGGTCTCAGTTACCTCACTGTAAAATGGGAATAAAAATATCTACTTCACAAGGTTGTCATGAGGGTTAAATGAGACAGTTCAGGAGAAGTTCTTAGCACAGAGCCTGGCACAGAGCACCCCACCCCCCACCCCAAAGCCACCTGTTCTCACCATCTATATCATCACAGTCATGTCCCTCCTCCCAGAGATGCCCACTATCCTTAGCCCATCAGGTCGATACGGAAGGCAGGGGGACTGATGATTAAAAACAGTATTGTCATTTCCTGCTCATCTGTTGAAAGAAAACACTTTTAGAAATGAAACTCCTCAGATTTGAACCCAGGAGAGCATCCTGGCAACTTGGAAGAAGCTGCTCCACGTGCGCCGAAGCACCTCCCACGGGCCCTCTTTATTTCCCCTAAGGAACAAGCACGGCAATCAGAATGGTCATTCGTACCCAATGAAGCCACAAACACCTGCAGCAGAACAGAGCTGAGAAAGATGAGTTAAAAGTAAGTTCTAGTGGGGGAAAAGTGTAAAAAAACGAAACTTTGAAATTCAAAATGGAAAAGTGTAGGATGATGGGAAGAAGAGTCCTTTTTAGGTTTAAACCATTTTAAAGTCTTCTCATCAAAGAAAGAGGGGGAAAAATCCTGCTTGTTCTACTTCATAATAGCTTATCAACAAGCAGTTAATGGAACACAAAACCCCAAATTTGCCTGATTGTGTCATGGAGATTATACTGCAATGAAGAAATCTGCTAAGCCCTTTCTAAGAGGTGCTTTACGCCAGCCCAGTCCCCAGACCCTGCCAAGCCACAGACTGCTGGTGATGGGGGCCACAGAGCCAACTAAATCCAAGCATACTCTGGGATAGAGAACAGAAATGAGCTCGCTTCACAGACGGTTCCAGCGGGCATGACCTCAGAGCTCAGGCGGGACAGCAGTTTCAAGGGGTTGACGGTACACATCTTTCCTCACCAAGTGAGATCCTATGTGCAACTCTGATGTATAAAAAACATGGGTGCACTGTGACACTACAAACATTCTTACATATTCATAAACACGTATTTATCAAATGCTTACTACTGACTGGGCACTGTTCTAGGAGCTAGAAGTATAGCCCCCACCCTCATGGAGCTTACATTCTAGTGGATTTACACCAAACTCAGCACCCCCAAAATTCTACTCAACCTGGGACATGTCGCAGCACCTAGGCTGCAAGTCTCTGATCCAGTCCAGTCCTCTCATTTTCCTGATGTGAAATCTGAGGCCCAGAAAGATTAGGCGATTTGACTCAAGGACAAATCTAGTGATAGACATCAGTGGACCAGCAAAACACACACCAGCTGAGACAACTCAGCGGACTGGAGGCAGGATGAGCTATTAGCCTTTGAGCCCTCGCTTTTTTATCTATAGTGCAATCAACTCAGACATGGGAAATCACTAAAAGACCATAAATAGTTTAAATGGTTTAAATGATGCTGTTGACCCTAGCAAGAAGGCAGTAAGTGTTAAAGTGTCCAGTACAATTTGAAAGGTTTCCATCACAACAAAGTTTAAGTGACGGCACTTTATGGCACAGGATGAGTTAACCCTGGGGTGGCCACAAAACTGAATGCTCTTTAAGCTACAGGCTATGGCTGCTAAGTGCCTAAGCCCCTGATGTACCTTCCTGCCCACTTCTGAGAAGCACACAGCTGGAAAAGTCCCTCCCTGCATCTCACACACAACCCACATGCAGGGTCAACTGTTGGCCACTCTTCCTCCCCACCACAAAAAGGGGCCACTACTCAAGACACCTCGGACCCATGGCAGGTGACAAGATGCCTCTCTCTGAAGGCGAGCCTAGCTGCACTGGCTCTGTGCAAAGACAAACCTGCACACACCACCTCCACCCACCCTAGATCTTCTACCGGTCAGGACTTCATATAATCCTAACTCTTGATGATTCACAAAACTCCTGGTAAAAGGTGACATTTCAAATCTATTTTCACATAAATGAGTAGAAAAACTGGAAACAGCAATGTCTTGATTCTCATGGGGGCCCTTCTACAGGGTCGCTCTCACCCAGCTCTCTATACGAAAGCCTGGGGCCACATGAAAGGGCTGGGTTTAACAGCCTTTTCTCAGAGCTGAAGTTCACAGCTGTGTTTTTCCTACAGCTGAGAAAACACTTTCTCACAGCTAATTTCACCATCCCTCAGTCCCTCAAAGCCTCAGGAAGCCTTCTTCCCGGTTCTTCTCTCCTTTCATCCCCAAAAGTTTATCTCCTCCTCCCACTTCTAGCTCGAAGATGAGGAATGATTAGGTGTGTGTCTTTCCTGCAGGCAAATACCTGCAGTTAACTGCCTTTTTCAGTTGAAGTGCTGCCAAGAGGCCTGGTTTTTATCAGCAGCTTCGACCCTCTTCTGAATTGGGGGCTTATGACAAGGCCAGCTGGCCCCAAACCCCAGGTGGCACTTGTGAAAACGCTTGTATTCAGGGACAGACTGCCTCGATGGCACCAGTTGGCAGTGAACTCTCACACACGGGCAACTCGCCCCCGACCTGGGAAGCTCCCTGTCACTGTTATTAAAGTACATTTGCCAGAGGAACCAGGGCCACATGACGGAGTCCATGAATCACATTTTTTCCATCAACGTTTATCAAAAGAAATGAAAATATTCTTATACAGGGGGTCCCTTGCCCCGACCTTCACCTTCGTGTTTTTAATTCATTTGAATTCACAGAGCACTGGCTTTTTGAGCAAGTGGGGCAGAGGGGACTCTGAGGGAGGTTTCCCCGGGGTCACTCTTTAATGAAAGACGTCATTCACGTGTTTTGGGAGTGGTGCTGCCTCTGACATGTAAAACTACCAAGATGGAGCACTTCTATCCAGCACCCCGGCATCAAAACCAAACACCACGGACCACAAAGCTAGGCTGATGCACATACCAAGTGGACTGCTATTGGGCTGCAAGGCCAACAGGCCCAAGGGGTAGGCAGTTCAGGAAATGGACCTTAATTATTGCTGTTTGTTCCATCAAACCTAGCATTTCTCAAGCTAGCTGGGTGGAGTCGTTTGGATGTTGGATTGAGAAGATGGCTTCTGGTAAGACTCTGGATCTGTCTCGCCCCTCCTTCCTTCCCCCAGGGAAATCCACAGCCTGGGGATTAGGAAGCCCCAAGGCAGTGAGGTGCCAGGCTGGGAGCTGGGCCAGGGCTGACAGAGGAGCCTCTGAAGTGGGAGCCCCCACCCTCCAGGAGAGAGAAGAATCAGACAGCACTAGGCCTGAATCCCTGGACAGGAAGCTGGGTGGGGGAGGGGGCGGCAATAAAGTTGGAAGTAACTGAAAAACTTTCCTGGACCCTAACTTGGTGGCAGTGGGGGGTGGGGGCCTGGGAAACTGCAGAGAGTGCTGGAGTGAGGACAGCAGGTCTGGTGGGGATGCGGCTGTGAGCACAGGACCATGGACAAGAGCTGGAGTCTTGAGAAGCTTGGACAAGGGGACAAAGGAAATGCAGACCAAAAAGACCAGCCCAGGGCAGACTGCTTCCCAGCAAAAGGAGGGTGCAGTGTGCCCAGAAAATTCTTAAGTGCCTTTGCTCAGTGGTGCTGAGTGTGGCCATGAGGCCAGCAGCAGGGGCATCGTGGGGAGCCTGTCTGGTCCCACCCCACACTTAGTGGCTCAGATTTGGAACCTGCATTTTTAATAAGCTCCCCAGGTGATCTGTGGCTCCTTCAAAGTCCTACTCAGGCTCAGGGAACAAAGATGAGAGCTTTCCTTCTGCAGTGACAGGGCATCCCAATGTGCAGATCTGGAACATGCCCAAGGGCAGGCACAGATGTGTGTTTAAGGCAGCCGCACCACACCCTGACAGCAAGTCCCCTAGCTCTCCACTCGGGAGGACTCTCCATGGATGGCAAACAGGCGACAAAAGTTTCCAATGGGATCAACACTGCTTCAATACAACAAGATGAGGGACTTATGACAGACAAATAAGCAGTCCTGAAAAAGATGTCCTTAAATAATTTAATACGGAGAAATGGTCATGGACACATCACTGGGAAAAGACAGAGTAAACACACTAAAATATTAACCAGAGCTGTGATGTTAAATGATCTTTGTTTTCTTTACCTTATCCTGCGTTTTCCAGGTTTTCAACATTAGCATGAATTTCATAGTAAGTTTTTTTTTCATTAAAGGAAAATTATGCAAATATTAAAAGGTGAAGAATCAAAGAGCAGAAGTCTTCTGACTTGGAAAAAAGTAAAAAGTCCATTGATTTACTACCTTCCACATATGCTATGACTTACTGTCTATTTTATTTATAAAATTCATTCTCTTGGGGGTACATTAAAGAACAAGACAATCTTGGCAAAAATCAAAGAATACCAGAAGAGAAGAAATACCATAAAAAAAGTTTCAAGGATAGCTTTAATAAAAATAGTCCAACTTCATGCTCTGATATAAGCCCCCCTATGACTCTGCTTTGACATGGGGAACATCCTACTGTCCTCCCTGAAGAAGAATCACCCCACCAAGCAACCACAGAGGGACCACAGCTTCGAGGTGATTTCTCAGTGGCAGGGAAAAGTGTTGCTGACCCACTGTCTCCAGCCATTACCTCCCACCAACACCAGCAGTTCAGTATATACAAGACAATGAGAATCTGTGATACAGTGGTCCCTGAATAGAAATTTACTCTGTAAGAACACAGCTGGGCCACATGGGGACCAGATCCCAAACTGTGGCCTCCTCTGCTCCAACCCCAGAGTTCTTTCTTACACCCTGTTCCTTTTCCCACTCCTGTGCCACATGCTGGACCAAAGGGTCTGTCACTGAAATTAAATCACAGTTTTTTTCCCAACTTGCAGGAACAAAATATAATGCAGCAATTTTCCCTTATTTTCTGCATTCTTGATGCTCTGGCTTCTGGGGCCTTATTGACCCAGGAAGGATTGCCCCTCCCAGGGCTAGTAAATTCCAAGGGATAGCAAATTTCCCACTGTGAGTAAGGCTCTCCTATACACAACCAACCCAGGGCTACATTCTGGACCACCCCTTCAATCGGGCTCTTAGACTCAAGGAAGTAACAGTTCTCTGACCAGGATGCCCTGACCATCCCAGAGTCAGGAACCAGACAACTGCAAACCACATCTATGCTCTAGAGTCCACTGAAATTATTCAAATCAGCCAATCCTAAACCTGCTTACCCTGCCTTGCCTTGACTTTTTCAAGGAAGCCACAAAAAAGGCCCCTATCTGTGCCTTCCCCTCACTCCTTCTGCAAGCTCCTGGTGCTTCTCTGTGTAGCCCTGCATGGCATGGGTATCCCTTTAACAAACTATCTTTTCCAGGCAGCTGTCTCTTGATCTGTTGGCTTCACCACACCTGAATAATAATAAAACCTACATTTTAAAAGACACCCCCAAAATAGCTTCATTTTCTCAAGTTTCATTTCTTAATCTCATATATTTTCCTTAAGCCTTCACCACATGTTCCCAATTATGTACGGGCAGATGGCAAACAGAAAGAATACATCATAAATATTAATTAAAAACTAGGAATCAGAAGATGATACTTAGCTTGCTTTTTCACAGACAAATATGCCTGGGATTTTATAGGACATATATAATAATCATATTCTGCTATAAAATCATATTGATTTCATATCACTAACTTTCTCATGGTACCCACTAAGGAACACCATGCTTTACAAACAGTATCTCACCCAAGAACAAGTTTGAGAGTCAATGTTCTCATCAAGATTAAAACTCATTTTACAGACTAAATTCCTGGTACCCTTTGGCATTCAGAATAACTTGAAATGAAGCATTCCAGAGCACGAAAAACAAAACCCCCTAAAAAGAGCTATTAGGAATGAACAGAAACTCAAAGAGTTAACCTTTGATGATACAACCTCCCACTTACCAACTGGAAATTAAGGGCTTCACTGACAGGAATTTTAGCCAATGTTTGGTTTTCCCAAAGAAGGCAAGGGAGAAACTGGGGAAAAGTGAGAAAATAGGGTAAAACAGGCAGCAGAAACAAAATTAACAGAAGCAACAGCTACTGACAAGTGTGTACAAACACAATTTATTGAGCACCTATTATGAGCAACATATACCTTACTAGATTCTTTATATACATCATAGAATTTAAAGTTCTTCATAGGTCTGCTGACATGAACCTTTATTATAAATGGGAAACTTGAGATCAAATAACAAAGGCACACATAATAAGTGGAAAAACTGGGACTTCTGTCTTAGTTGGGGGCCTCCCAGCTCCATTTCTTTCTACTATTTAATATATTCACGCCTTCAGAAACTTCTCATTCTATCCTGATAACCACCCTATGTGACAGGCAGGGAGAGTAGCTTTATTCCCACTACAGAGATGAACGTAAGATCTACAGAAGTTACCTTACTTTTGGAGCTCATTCTCGTTCTTTCTAGCAGAACCGCGCAAGGATGAGAGTCGTGAGCATCACGACCTTGAATGTGCAAGGACAGGAGACTTGTAACACAGGGAAAACAAAGGCAGCAGCTTTGCTACCTCAACACTGCCTTGAAAGCACAGGGCGATTCCGTGCGCATGTGTGATATGCACCTGCACGTGTGTGTGCTTGCACATGTGCACCAACAAAAGCAAACAATACTCCAGAGTCAGAAAAAAGCCCCAGAGCCCCAGACCCACTTCAAAGTGTCAAACTGCAGCAAGTTCCACAGCTTAAGACAAAATTACAAGCTGTGCTGCCATCAAAACACCAAAAATTAAAGCAGAGAGTGTCTCAGGTAACCAGGGAGATCCTTCTGCTCAGTACTCATTATAAATACTAGTTACCTGCCATTCCTTAAACACTTCCTCTGTATCCAGGCAGTACACCAAAACTGCTTCTAAGACATCCTTTTTTTTTTTTTTTCCAAACAAGACATCCTTTTCCCATCTTCAAATGAGCCCTATGATCGCAATCCCCATTTTACAGATGAGGAAACCAGAGTCTCTGACTGCAAAGCCCATCAGGAGTCCAGAAACTGTTTTTACATCACCACATCTCCAGGAGACCTAGGGCACACTGTTTGGAAGCCTCCTCTACCTGCCCCACACCCCTTACAAAAAACAAAATCGAGAGCCCCTAAAGCAGGTATGTGCACATAAGACCTGAGGCCATCAGAAGAGCAAATTAGATCCTCATCGTCCTCACCAACCCTCACCAAACACTGTTCCAAAGGCAGCTATAAGTAAACAGCCACAGCCTTCAACATCCAAGTATCATTCTGAAAGGCACTCGGCAGTCTTCATTCTCCTTGCAAGTCATAGCAGTGGTAGAAATAATGAGTTTCTGAATAACAGAAAGTTGTATTGTGTATTTTCTAGGTGCCAGGTACGATCCTAAATTCTTGACAAAGATTCCTTTCATCCTCACAACCCTGAGAGGCAGACGATACTCACTGATGATTTTTTTTAACTGATATTTTTGCCATCTCTCCACAAATGAGAAAATATTACTTAACTTTTTGGCATGAAAATGCACTACTTTTAGAATCAGAAGAAAAATGTTTATAAGCTACAGAGACTTTGAAAGAGTGATGGAAAGACAAGAGAAAAAGTAGAGAAGAGAAAACGGGAGGAAGAACGTCGATTCCATCTTTTCACAAAGGAGAAAAATGAGGTGGATGGAGATGAGGCGACCTTCCTAAGGTCGTGAGATGTGAACTCAGTCAGCCAGATCTAACACTCCGCCCACACCTCCCCAGTTCATCTCCAGGATGGAGCAGCCATCAAGAGTTGCTGACACACACTGAGGTAAAATTATGTCCTACGGAGGGGGATGGTGTTTAAAAGCTTCCAGCAATTATTCTGGACTCTAGTTTTAAAAATAGACACCAAGCATAAAATAGAGTGAAAATGAGTTTGGCCCTCATAGCAAGCATGAAATCTGAACTACAATCCAAACCTCCTTTTATCATTAGCCGCCTTCTTTCAACTAGTATATTAGGTAAAAAAAACTCTTAAGTTGCCTACATTCTCATTCATTATGATTCTGCACAGAATGTCTATTTCTAAAATGTCCCATGACTTGCTTTTTTCCTATGGCTAACATTAGAATACCTCCCACTCTCTCTAATATAAATAAAAAGATCATTCCAAACTCCTTCAAGTGAATTATATAACAAGATACCAAAGCCAAAGCGAGAAAACAAAAATTATACTTAGGCTTAAAGCAAATTTAGCGGTAAATTCAGAAAACTCCCTTTCCCTGAGTATCACCTCAATACTTAACACACATAGAAGCTTTCTTTTTTCTTTTTTTTTTTTTTTTTTTTTTGCTAATTTAACTTCTTGGGATCATCTCTTCACAGTCTGCATAAAACAAAAGTTTTTCAACCAACCTTTGAAGTTACCAAATAACTAAAAAGTGATCAATATTAAGAAACAAGAATGTGAACTCTCCTACATTAAACATTTATAGTTCAAGTCAACACCAGGCAAGGGTAAAAACAAACAAATAACAGAAACTTGCTCCCTAGGAAGGAATCCCTTGGCCACTGAAGCAGTTCAAACAGACTTGTTCCCTGTATCAAGGCGATAATAACATGGGTAAAGAGCACCTGAGATCAGCCATGTCAACCTGACACCTGTGCCATGTTCAACATTAGCTTGTATCAAATGTTCATTCCACTCAATACAAAGTTACTTACAGCTCTGCGCCTCCGTCACTTCATCTACAAACAGTAGTTTCTACATCGTAGGATTATCAGGATGAAAAACGTAGTAAAGCACTTAGAACAACAACGCTGGTTACCAATATTATTCTCAGTGCCCACAAAAAGGAAACTCGGAGGCTTACAGGGCTGGGATCTGAACCCAGTTGCTCCAAAGCAACCAGCATCTCATTTTCTCAAACTCAAACCTCATGCTTAGGGAGATTTATGTGGCTGCCAGCTCTCTTCCCATTGCACAAGGAACCAATGAACCTTCTCCCAGAGGACAAGGAACCTAAGGACTCCCTTCTTGGAGGCTCAACCTGCTCCAGGAACTTGCAGCTTTAGCATCCTCAACCTGTCGACTGAGGGGAAAAAAAGGAAAAAAAAAAAGCACAACCTAAAAGTTGAGAATTATGTTTTATTCGGTGGACTTTTTGAGAACTCAAATCCAGGAGGCACCTCTCAGATCACTCTTGAGAGACTGCTCTGGAGAGGTAGGGGAGGATCCAGGATATATAGGAGTTTTATATCAAAAGATTACTGTTAATTAAAGAAAATCAGATATCTCAAGTTAAGGAATTTAGCACTTTTCTATGTGTGGGAAGGTACAAAAATCTGGGGCTCACTGAAATCACTCCTTTGACATGCACCTAGCTATCTAGAGCTAGCGTCCTGTTCTTTCCCACCTGAGTCCCCTCGGGATACACCATTGCGGGTGGTGGCAGAGGCCGCGCTCCTACTTATCTCCACCTTGAGTTCCCTCCGGATCCTCCCCACCTAGAGGGGTGGGGGGATGGGCAGCAGTAGTGGCTGATGACTTGACGGCCGCAGCATCCTTTGTTTACTGGTATGGTAGGCAATATTTTTTCACGCACAAGCTCCATCACCCAAACATTACATTTATCCAAAAAGTTACTGGGGGAGGGTGATTTATAATTACCTAAATAAAATGATAGTAACAAAGACAACCACTCCCCCATGTATGCAGCACTCACTTAAAAATACTATGATGGACTCATAAGGTGTGGACAACTTCTCTGTAACCTGTGAGATACTTACTTCTGCTATTATTGGCATTGTAAGCAACTAGAGACTGGGGTTCAAGGAAATAAATTGCTCAAGGTCACAGCTCATTAAGGGTGAGGAGAGGGCCCAAATCCAGGCGTGATTTAAAGTCAGCATTCTTAACTGCCTCACCAAACTAAATGTGGAAAAGAAAAAAAAAAAATGGTATCGGCACTTTTAAAAAACAGTAATTGTTTTAGAATATCCAATCAAAATTCATTTCCCAATTAAGTCATTGCTTAATGAATGAAAATACTGCAAAAAGAACTGGCTAGTCCTCCAAATAGCGAGGAAGTGTATTTTAGTCCTGACAAGATCATTACTCAGGAGCCCAGCTTAACTGATACATGGATGACTCCAGTTTCTACTGCCACAGTATTTATATTTTGTGATTTGTATAAACAAAATAATGTCTCATGCCTTCAACAACATCTACACTAAGGTCCTGTGTAACTTACAATTAGACCTCTGTAAATATTTAATCTCATGATCACACAAAGAAATGAGTCAACCGTCTAAGAATGACTAGACACCAGTCCCCAAACTGTAATCTCCAGTCCACTGACCCATAGTCCTACTGGATTTAAACCCCAAGATGAAAAACTGCTCCAATGCAGAGTTACTTTTTTAAAAAATTAACAGAATTGAGAGCCCAGAAATAAACCCTAACATTTAGGGTCAATTAATTTCTGATAAGTGGGCCAAGATAATTCATTGGAGGAAAAAAACAGTAAATGGTGCTGGAACTGGATATCCAAATCAAAATAATAAAGCTGGACCCTTCCTTACACCATACAGAAAAATTAAAACATGAGCTAAGACTATGAAACCCTTAAACACAGGACTAAATCTTCATGAGTATTTTTAGATATAAGCAACAAAAGAAAAAATAGATACATTGGACTATATCAAAATTAAAAATTTTTATGCTGCAAATGATACCATCAAGAAAGTGAAAAGACAACTCACAGAATGAGAGAAAATATTTGCAAATCACATCTTATAAAGAGCTGATACCTAGAATAGATAAAGACCTGTTAAAATTCAATTTGAGAAAAAAAAAAAAAAAACAATTTAGAAATGAGCAAAGGATCTGAAGAGAGATTTCTCCAAAGAAGAAATGGACAATCAGCACCTGAAAAGATGTTCCATGTCATTAGTTATTAGGAAAATGCAAATCAAAACCAAAATGAAATACCACTTCACACACTAGGATAGCTTTAATTTAAAATTAAAGAAAAAAAAAAAAAAGAAGACAGTAAGAGTCGGTGAGGATGTGGAGAAATTAGAACCTTCATACACTCCTGGTGGGAAAATAAGATGCAGCAGCCTCTTTGGAAAATTATGTGGCAGTTCCTCAAAAAGTTAAAAATACTTACCCTATGATCAAACATTTTTACTCCTAGATATAGGAGTAAAAAACTCATACACAAATGTTGATGACAGCATTACTTAAAACAGCCATAAAGTGGAAACAACACAAACAACCATCAACTGACAAGTGGGTGAGTAAAATGTGGTACTGTACAGAAAAAGAATGAAGTACTGACACATACTAGACTACAGATGAACGCTGAAAACGTGCCCAGTGACGGAAACCAGTCGTAAAAGATCACATATTGTATGGTTCATACATTCATATAAAATGTCCAGAATAGACAAACCCATAGAGTAAGTAAATTAGTAGTTGTCAGGGCTCTGAGGAAGTTTGGGGCGAGATGAGGAACAACTGTTAACGGCCAGAGGTGACAAAAATGTCCTAATATTAGATCGCAGTGATGGTCACACAACTCTGAATACACTAAAAACCATTTAACTGTACACTTTAAATGGGTACCCTACATGGTATGCGAACTGTCTCTCAAAACGATTTTTTAAAATTTCATAATTTCTTTCATTAAAAAATAATCTAATATAGTCATTTTTAGACAAATTAAGAAGTACCCAACAAATCAGGAAACCTCAAATAGCAATTTTCAAAGGTTGGACATTTCTGCTCAACAGAGAAGTAAACTCTTCGGCATTTCTCCAACTCCACTTTAAGAATAAAAATAAAAATACGAAGTTTATTGAACACCTGTTAATTTCAACAGGAATAAAGCGTCCCCAAGGGCAAATTCCCAGCACTTATGAGCTGAAACTGTTCCATGTGATGCTTAAATTACTGGTCAGCTGTAAAATGCTTTGTAAAGTTTACATCAAGTATTTCACGATCTTTCAACGTTGAGTTTTCTTAACAGACTGCACATTGGAAATGGCTGTTTCTTAGTCCTGGTGCTGCCATTTCACTAACAGTTTTCTTGTCTTGTACCAAAAACAGCCCTTTCAATACTTCCTAGTAATCTACAGCCAGCTGCAGCACTCTGACAAAGACTGACTTGACAGCCTAACTATAACCTTGGCACCCACCTTTATGGGTGGCACACTTTTTTTTTCCTAGTTCTATTCACCTCAGTACACTTTAGTCAAGAAGAGTCTACATTTACATATGTAAACTGTAAGGAGCGCAGATAAAAATAAATTACATAACATATCCTTACCAACTGTGCAACCCAGCTGCTAATTTCAGTTTCCGTCTTAACACAAAAATGAGTTAAATTTGCTATCTCTAAACCCACTTTCTAAATATACATCACACACACACACACACACACACACACACACACACACACACACACACGAGTAATATCAAAATGAAACCAGTGCCAGGAAATGCATACATGTTGAACTTCACACATTTAAGTTTGTTAAAACCTAAAGCTTGCTAAAACAAGCTTGAAAAATTTTAAAGCAACTAACACACGCTCATAAGTTCAAACAGCACAGAGCAAGGTGTCAAATGAAAAAGAAATATCCCCAACCTCCTGTTCCTACTCCAGTGCAGTAACCACTGTTGACTGTTTCTAGTATATCTTAAAAACTCCCAGAAATCCCTATGTATATACAAGCATCTACAGACATCAATACATATGTGCCTTTTCCTTCTGAAAACCATATACATGGGTTCATCATACACATACTGTTCTTTAACCCCTACTGAACACTTTTGCCTTGGACATCTCCCCTGCCTGCACACACAAATTCACCTCATTCTTTTTAACGGCAACATAGTATTCCATCATACAGAAGGCTAGCAATTTTTATTTTAAATTTGTCTACAGTATCAATGATTAAGATGTTCTATGTTTACTTCTAATACAAAAATAGTAGGAAAAATAGTAGAATTGCTAGATCCAAAAACATGGGCATATTTAATTATGATTCAAAGAGATTATGCTAATTTAAATATTCCTACAAAGGTGAATGAATATGAACCTATGATGGTATGTTTTTCTTTCACCTTGTCATCCTTGTTATATTATTTAACTTTGCCAGTCTGATTAGTAAAAAATACCTTCATCATGAATTATATTTTTAAATTAAGGGAAAGACTGAGTATCTTTCTCACAGGGTTATTAGCCATTTGCATCTTTTTCATAAACTATCTCTAACTTTTGTCCATTTTTCTATTGCGTGTCTTTTCTGTTGTTTCATAATAACACTTTTTATAAATAAAGGAAAACAGAGCTCTGTCCTATGAATCACTGTGTTATTTGTTTTGACTTTGTTTATATTCTGCTATGGACAAGTTTTTAATTTTCATGTATCAAATTCATCAATTTGGCTTATGTATCTTCTGCCACAATTAGAAAAGCCTTGACCATTTCAAGATTATTAGTTTAAAATTTTATTCATCTCTTCTTTCTGTTCCAGTACTTTTTATGGATGCAATTTTTTTTACCCAGTTTAATATGATTAAACATTAGAGCTACATATTACTTATTCTGATGTTAATAAAGAGCACGGATCAAACCTCAAAAGAAGGTATTCACTGCTTACACTCTGAGTCCTGCTGTTCCAAGGAAGAGCCCCTGCCCTCCCTATTGCAAAGAACATTTATGAACCACCACATTCTGGGCCAGTTACTGCCCCATATGGAAGATCCTAAGAAGATGCTAGTGATTACCACATTTTACACATAAGAAAACTAAAGGACAGAGCAAGGGCACACCACTGGCAAGGAGCAGAGACTACATCTCAAATCAGGCTGCCTGTCCCCAGAATCGGCTCTTAACTATTCAACTGTACCGCCTCTGGGCTAAGGACAAAAAAAAAAAGCCTAAAAATACACACCAGGAGTATGTCTAAATGAATTCTCTCACCACAAAATATGCTTTTCCGTCTCCCATCAAACACATAACTTCATCTAACTAGATTAGCTTAAGCACTTAATGTGATACTTCTGAGCAGCACTTAAACTACATCTAAAATACCACCTGCCACCTTTATGTCAAGTTTTGAGTGCACATCAGTCAAGGCGGTGCTGTGGTAGAATCATCTACCTTTCTAATTTGTGTCCTTTTTCATCTCTACAGCTGTGCACTTCTGCAAGTAGGATTCAATCTGTTTTGTAGCAGTTCGAAACTGTATGAAAAAATTATCAAGCCCCAAGCACTCCGTGGTTCTTATCTAGGCAGCACCATCCCATCCCCGGTGGCCTTGCTTATTAAGGTGAGGGCAGTGTTTTCACAAAGACTGCTGAGTGCTACTGACATCTGACTAGCTTAGCTTAGACACTAAATCTTAATGTTATCAAGCATACTAAGTACCAGCTCAGCATAGGACTCAAGAGAAAAGAACTGCTCAAATACAAACAGCATTGCCCCTGGGACACATACACTAGTTAAGACCATTGCTCCTAAATGCTGTAACTCACTTAGCTAGTTACAGCTTTGTCTTTATCTCTTCCAATAACAGCCTTAGAGAATAGATCCTTTATTTTTTGATTAGGAGCTCCCTACTTTGCTTATGGTACCTGATTTTTATTATTCTCAAAGTCTTAGATCAGAAGGGGGAATGAAAGGACAGTGCTGAGTCGAAGGGAGGAGGGGGCGTCTCCCTGAAATCTGGGATACAGTCAGACTCACAAGGAGGGCAAACGGAATAAGCCTCAGCCTCTTCCACACTCTGCCTGCGCCCTGCTTTCTCTCTGCCACGCCACAGCAGGAAGATGAAGTCAGAGACTCAGCTCTGCTAAACCTCTTACTTCCAAGTAAATATAATTCCACAACAACCCTCCCCCGCATCATAAGGAAATAATTTACTGCTTCATGCTTTTCAAAGCCTGCATGCAGCCAGGAGCCACTGCTGGGCATAGCAATTTGCATAGAGCACCTCATTGGTTAGGCTTCTGTATCTAAATGGCCTAATACCCCTCACTCAGCAACCTGCAACTTTCACAAACTACATCGCTTGGTGAGAAATAAGAAAGCACATTCTTAAAAACTGCTTCCTATTAAATCCTGTGACCCATAGATAGAGCAGAGCTTCCTGTAAAAAAATTCAAACAACTGCCTAGGAGTTTAAGAGAAGAGAGAGGACAAAAGATTTAAACTGATTTTATTACAGCAAAATACAGTGTGAAAAAAAACCAAAGTGAGATTTCAATCATAAGTTTTATGTTTAAAATCTATAGCCCTTTGTTGAACTCTTTGTTGAACTGCTCTGCAAAGACAGCAGTTGCCTTCAGAAAGTGCCCAATATTCAGCCATTCTCTCTCTTGTCAGTTACCAAACGTCTCCCGTGTACTGGGCACGGGGGCGTAGCAAAGGCCAGGGTGGCAGCCTTGCTGCACACTGATTAGCTGTGTGAACCTGGAAGGGGGGCTGAGCTCTGGGAATCTGCCTCTTCCTCAATAACATGAGAGGGTGGACATGCCACTCCCTTAAGAATTCATTTAGCTCCCGAAGATGACCATGTGACTAACCAGATTCTCCCAGCCCATAAAGTATCTGAGAATGGTAGCCCACCACCAGCAGCGACAGGCATCACTCCCATCAGAAACCTCACGGCCAGCAGCGAGACTTTCTCTAGCTTGCTGCCAACCTGAGACTTCCCAAAATGGGTCTAATTTCAAACTGTCTGACTATTAGCCTTAAAAACTATTTGGATGTGCTAGAAGTTTCAATAATTTGGCTTCCAACTGAAACTTCTCATACCCAGAGGTACAATTCCCCTTTGTCAGCATGTCCCAATTTTCAGTTTACGGTTTGGGTAGACACTGAGGATTCTCACAACCAGGAGCAGCTGCATCAACCCAACTGTGGTCCTCTATGCCCCAGAGCCAGAACCCACTTCCACCTTCTACGCTGCCTCTTCCACTATACAAAATGACCGTATTCCTCTCTAAGATCCAGGCCAGTAAGTCATTTCAGCTTTGGGAGGCTGACAGGAAGACAACTTTAAACCACAGCTCCCTAATGAAGGAGAGCTGTTTTCGAAGATAGGAAGTTGCTGTCTGTGGCGTTGTTCGCTTACTACACAGGACAATAAATCTGAGCACAATTGGGTAGGAGAGCAGAAGACCCTTCTGGCCACTTCCGGCCACTCGCTGGGAGCTGGTCCAAAGAGAGGTGGGGCAGTGGGGGGTGGTGGGGCAGCTCCTCCTTCACACAGCTAACAGGCACGCGAATCGGTCAGCCTTTCTGAAGGAGGTCTGCCCCGTCTACGGCTTCTGAGTTATGCATTTGACAGCTGGTTCCGCTATACTTGCTCTGAAAATACAAATTTGTTCCAACAGGATTGATACTGAAGGAGTTCAAAGCATCTCACCCCAAAATATCCCACTTTGGCCTATGGATTATTTTTTTGAGTTATGTGCACTTGAGAAACAACAGGTGCAAGAACACTCTGACCTTCAGTTTTCTTTCTGAAAGCAGGAGATAAAACTCCCACAGGAGAATGCCTTCCCTGAGGCAGGAAGAAAACAATTTTATCAAGGACAAGAAGCTGAGATTGAGAGATTTCTATACAAACAGACCTTGTGAAAATAATTCTTATCTTCCTTTCCCCTCCCCACATAGTTTAGTGACTTTTCCACAACTACCTCTCTCTGTTCAATCTAATATAAAAGCAAGTAGTTTTCACCATTTCTTGGGTCTTCATTTCCTTATGAAGACTCCCAAGTCACATAAAACTCATATTAAATAAATGTATGCTGTTAATCTGTCTTTGTCAGTTTAATTTTCAGACCCAGCCAGAAACCCTAAGAGGGTCAAGGAAAACTTTCTCCCCACCTACCAAGTTAGGGAACAATATGAGCATAACAGGACGTGCAATTTTGTTTGTGAGAAACATTAACTGAAGGCAGAACACTGTGCCCAAGAACTGAGCCGCAGCGGAACACATGAAATGCACACTCCCCTGATCCACGTGCAGTATGAGTCACTCCTAAAGCGCATCTGATGTTACAACTTCCTACCCAGTTTCAGATAACCCTCCGTCCACCACTTCACAACAACTCACAAGCTGCAACTATTCCAACACCTGCTTCTACAAGTAAATTTCAGGTCTTTTTAAAGGTCAAGTGCTAAATTTTTCATAATAATTATGCATCTCTTAACTATTTAACATCTGTAAAACTGTAATACTATTTTTACTGGGTTCCCCCTGCTTTTTCAATGTGTCCTGGTCAAACCTTTTGAATGCTGTGCCCCAACCTCATTTTTTACTGTGTCATCTTGCACAGTGTGATTTTTAAAAATACGTATTCACGTTGTGTTATAGGACTATTTCTAGGACTCTAGCCTAAAGTAAGAGGCATAGGCATAAAAACAATTATATAAGAGTTACTTACAATACTTTTGTGTGTGTGTGTGTGTGTGTTTTAAGAAATATGTTAAACATCTAATAAAAAGAAAATAGTGAAATAAATGTTGATACGATCAATTAAATGCAATATTGCCATTAAAATGTTCTCATTCTTATGTGAAAATTCTCATGTTATGTGAAAATAACTTAGGATATAAAACATAAAGCATGATCTATTTCATTTTAATATTAGAATGAAATAAAACAAAATACTAACAGGGTTTGTTCTATCTGGGATTACAAATGATATTTATTTTCTTCTTTATACTTTTCTGTATTTCCTAAATTTTCCATAATAACTATATTATTTTTATAAAGCAGTAAATACTGTTATAAAATTGGCTTTCATATAATGTTATTTATTTCATCATTTGCGATAAAGACTGAATCAGCGTCTAGTAGATGATCTACCCATAAGAGTTTCCATTACTAATGGTGCAATTCTGATTCTTATCCTTCTTCAAGGTGCTATATCTTAAAGTCTTTACAACATTTTAAGGAATAAAAAGACAATCAAGAAGTTAGAAAACTGGAAAATATTCAATTAATGCCCCCCCCACACACAAAAAAAAGGTAAGAAAGAACAAAGAATAGATGGGGAAATGGAAATGACCAACAATATATAGCCTGAAATTCAAACATGAATAATCACATTAAATGTAAATGATTTAAACTACCAATTAAAAGACAGAGATTGTTAGGTTAAATGAAAAAGCAGGTCTCAATGATATGCTGTTTATGAGACACATTTGTAAATATAAGACACAAATGGGTTGAAAGTTAAAAGGGTAGTATATCCAAAGACTTGAAGACAGAGTGTTACCAGAGATAAAGAGGATCATTTTATAAAAGGATCAATTCATTAAGGAGACATAACAATCCCAAATGTGTACACACCTAATAGAGTTTAAAAATATATTAAACAAAAATTGACAGAACTAAAGGGGGGAAAGACAAAAACACAATCATTTTTGGAAAATTTAACACCCTTCTCCCAGTAAATGAATTAGACCCCTCCTCTCCCTGCAAAAATCAGTAAAGATAGGGAAGATTTGCACACTAGCAACCAACCTGAACACCATACCCAATAAATGTGGAATATATGTTCTTCTCAAGAGAACACGGAACAGTCATCAAGATTTATCACATTCTGGGCCATAAAACAATAAGTTAAAAAGGAATGAATATATACAGAATGTGTTTTCTGATCATCACAAGATGGTATTTCTGAATAAATACCAAAAATACTCCTGGAAATCCTCAAATATTTGGAAAATGTTTAGAACACACTTCTAAGTAACCCATAGGTCACGGAAGAAATGACAAGAGAAATGAGAAAATATTTTGAAATTAATGATAACGAAAACAGTATATCAAAATGTGCAACATAAAATATGACTTTAAATATTTACTTTAGAGAAACAAAAAGATTTAAAATTATAGTCTAAGTTTTTGCCTTAAGAAAAAAAATCAATGAAAAGGTAGATTAAATTCAGAGGAAAATAAAGAGCAGAAATCAATGTAACAGAAAACAAATAACTGACAAAAAATTGTACCTTTCCCAAGAGTAATCAAATTGATAAATTCTTAGCTAGAGTCATGGAAAAAAGAACACAAATTACCAACATGAGGAATGACTGAGGAGACACGTATTAAGCACACTATAATTCAGAATGTAAGTTACCTTGATACAAACCACTAACAGATTTCTACGAAAGACCTGTATTTGGAAAATCCATTACATTAACCCCAATAGGGTTGAAAAATCAGGCTGTGGATGACATTATTAGGACTACCGTTTAGTAGAAGGATCAACCTGCTGGTAGTATGGAAAAATGAGCAAGTGGTGAAGAGACTAGGGAAGGGAAATCAGTTTGTAAGGCACTTCCATCTTCCTATCTCTAAGTCAACCCCTCAACACTCTGGCTTTACTTCTGAGGCTGCTGTTTGATCAAGCCACGATGGGCAGGAAGTACAGCGCTCACTAGTAGAGTTTATTATACTAGTTCCTCATAGCCTGTGCCCCACGTGGACAATGATCTCATTCAGCTTTCATTCCCATCTTTTTCTATGGGCCTTCCAGCACTGAAGAATCTGGAAAATGAAACCACATTTCTCAGAGTCCTTTACTGTTGGGGAGCTGACAATTTAGCAACACTCACAATATTTGGAAGATGAAAACAAGGTAGGGGCCAGCCTCCGGCTGCAGTGTCTGCCAAGCAAGGTCCTAGGACAGGACTGGCAATTGCAGTGGCCAGATTTGGAATCTCGGTGTTAAGCCACCAGCTGTGTGGCTGTCAAGAGGCAGTCATGGTGGTGGCAGCAGCCTGAGCTTCCAGATTTTTAGATTACTGCTTCAGTGGTGTGTTCTTAAATCCAAGAGTTCAAAAGGTGGCCCCCTGATTCTTGCTCTTCTAGTTCTTTCATTTCTTAAACAACTAATTCCCTACATTAAACCCCGTTCAGGGTGGGAAGGGATAGACCGGGATTTCAAAATTGTAAAATAGATAAACAAGATTATACTGTATAGCACAGGGAAATATACACAAGATCTTATGGTAGCTCACAGAGAAAAAAATGTGACAATGAATATATATATGTTCATGTATAACTGAAAAATTGTGCTCTACAATGGAATTTGACACAACATTGTAAAATGATTATAAATCAATTTAAAAATGTATAAAAAACAACAACAAAAAACGCCGTTCAGCTTAAAAATACCTAGTGTGGTCTCAGTTTCCTGCACTGAACCCTGACACACCTGCATCACCAATTTACAGATAACAGAGTCTTAATATTGTCTGTCATCATCCCTCTCAACAATCATAAGGAGGCAAGACACAGACTTCCCCCATTTGATGAACAAAGAAACCAAGGCTCAGAAAACTTAAAAACTGGGAACTTAAAAACTAGTGAACTTCCCAACAGTGGAGAGGCTCAAACATATCAGATGTACAATTAAGAGGGGCATTTTAAAAAGACACGTAAGGTTCAAATGGGGGAGTACAAGGGACGCCTTTTAAAGTCTCTTCCAAAAGTTTCTCTGATTCTACAATTTGTCTCATAAATCACCACACAAACAGCAAAATCTGGATCTCTCCAGAACTAGACCTGCCTCTCCAGAATCTTCCAAAGAATAAAATCACAGATTAGATTCAACAAACTGAAACAGAAAAAAGAGGGGAGGTGGGGTTGAAGGAGAAGGAAGAGAAACATCAAGGGTATGGGGGTTACCTCTGCAATAAATTTTGGTAGGTCACAGCAACTTAGAGTGAAAGAACTTTAGCATCCTGCAGTTTGGAGACAGGAAGTGTCCAAACTTCTCCACGACCCATCACAGGCCAGCTTCAAATCTGCTCGGGTATAACCTGCTCCTCCTTCACCTTGGTAACCTGTTCAGATACCTCCCTAAAATTAACTCCAAACCACATTGCACTGAAATCCCCAGATCCCCCACTAGTTACTGGACCTCCCCTTCCATTGCCACGGTTCTTCAAACCTAATAACCAACCCTTCCTGGTTTCACTTTGTCAGCTCCCCTCTACTCCCCAACTCACAGTGCTGGAGCTTCTGCTCCCTGGAAACCAAGGCTGTCAAACCCCTCACCCTAGAATTCTTAGTTTCCCTCTCACTAACTTTAGTAAGAAGAACTTGACCAAGCCAGCAGTTTCCCCCAGCTCCTAGGCCCTCCCACCCCTAGGCTCTTTCTCCTCCAGGCAGGAGGTACCCTCACTTAATCCTCAGTTAATTTTCTTTCTTTCCTGTTTGCTACAGGAAATGTCTGCCTTTTAAATGTAGATGTCTCCACTGTTGGTCTTTCCCTTCTGAGGCTACATCTGGGTTTTTTCCCAGATCAGAAGATTCCTTTGAGAAGCTGAGAAATGGTAAGGACCCTCTTCTAGGAAAAGCGTTCAGAATACACACGGGTATGACTGCAGGGCTGCCTGGAACCCCTAGAGACCATTCCCGGGGACCCAGCTCTCCACATGCTCCCCTGGGTAGGCCCATCCCCCACCGAGCCCCCCCCGCCCCCCGCTTCCTTCCCTTTCTCAGGCATGAAAGGTCTGAAGCTGAGGTACACCAACCTCCATCAGCCCCCCGCAGAAATCTTATACTCAACGACATCCAACATCAATCCTCCAGTTGTTCCCAAGCTTTAATGTCAAGCCTAGTTGCTGCCTTTGGTCTATATTACACTAGGTACTCAGTGAAGATCTATCAATTGACATATTGCTTTAAGGGTTGTTAGCTTTTTTTTTTAAAATAGCAAATGAAATAAGTCAACAACACCCTAGGGTCCTTAGGAATAATGCTACCAAAGCCGAAAAAAATTCATGATGACATAGAGTCTTATTACAGAGAACAGTTTCATTACTATGGTTACAAAATACTGTCGTTTGAGATCACCACCGGAGGAGTTCAATAAGCAGGGAGTCACGAACAAAAGACTGAACTCTTCCCCAGTTTTGGTGAACTGCACATGCTAAGGATCAGAGCATTAGGTGACTCAGCCCTCCGTTAAATTACTGAGAACAGAAACTGGAAAATAAATCCCAAAAGGACCTCGTGGGCTTTGTTTCAAAGTACAGTTGGCCAGTTTATAAAAAACTATACTTAAACAAACATTAATCTGGTTTTCCATCTCTCCCAGTTATCTTTGCATAAATAAGATTTAAGGGGTTGTGTTATGTGTTTTTCCTACTTTTGTTTTGACTAGACAGTTTTCATGAGGGGGAAAATGCTGTCTAATCACTATATACTTTAACCTTACTTCAGACCCACAAATTGTTTCAGAATTTATTCTGTGATAAAAACTCACCCTAAATAAGTTTTTCCATAACAGCTGTTTTCCTTACACATCAGCTCAACTTTAATCTCCCAAGGCAAACTACAGAAGAAAAGCCAAAAGTAAAATCCTGTTTCCTTTAAAATTCAAACAGATGTTTGATGTAATCAAACCAACCCACTATTTGAATTTCCTACCCACACGCTACACTGACCCCCAGATTATGTTCTAAAATCTTTTAAAATATCATTAATACACAAGTGAGAAAAGAAGACATCCCCAGTGGAAAGGTTTTAAAATGCATTTTAACAAGGGTTGCAAAAGCTGATGTACTTTGGAAAACCTGATCATTAGGGACAATCAAGGTGGTTTAGGTGAGTAACTTGATCGATACTGCCCCCAGCATCCAATCTCAATCCTAAATTCAACTAACAAGAGCAATACAGAATGACAATTCGCTAGCAATGCTGCTTAACTTAGGACACTGAGAGAACAATTACGATGAAAGACACGGAAAGAAGCTTAGTCAAAGATAAAATGCAGTTGTGTCCAATGGCTAGTTCTGCAGACATACCGTGTTATATGAGGACTTCCTTTTTAACGTCAAATTATCATAGATGAACTGGCCACATTCTGCTGTGAAATACAAACAGCCGATGCCATCATTACTGCTCTATCCTTTCTAGGGCTTCTAAATGGCACTCGACATTAAAACACCTGGGAAACTGAAAAGTAAGCTTCCAAGTCTCACAGCTGACTCACTCCCAGATATTCAATATCTCTGGGAAATCTAGAGGCAATGTTCATACAGAAAACAGGGGTGGGAAGCAAGCACTGGGGAAGGAGGTGTTACCTTTTATCTCATCAGCAGAGAGATGAGTCAGAGGTTGCCTTCTACTCCCTACAGACAGGCCCTCCCGCACGCAGCCCTCCCAGCAGAGCAAATCCCATTCAGACTTGCCACAGCCCAAAGCTATTTGTCAGCTCGCCCAGGTCAGCTATAAAGCTGCCCAAGAAAACAAATCTGCCTAAGCAAACTTCAAGTTGATTCTCTACCTACAGTGGCAACCTTCACTCTCTTTACTGTTCAAGATCACTGACAGACATCTTTCCAACAACCTGAACTTGGCTAACTACACAGAGATACTCCAAACCACTCTCTCTCTTGCAGCTCCCCAGGGAGCCTCATGAGCCAACAATTCAACGTCAGCCGAATCACCACCTTTGTCAGTAGGCAGAGCAATGATGTAGCCATTTGACTGCATCTTGCCAGCATTTTGTAAAATGAATAGAAAAATAAAACCGCCAATACTAGTGACAAGCACAGGACTCAAACTTAATGCAACTGAAACACAGACGAGCACCTTCATACAGCAGGAAAATGGTGACTCAAATACCATCCATTCGTGTAAGTGACTGTAAAAAAAAAAAAAGGCCCAAGTTAAAGATGCTGAAAATGGTTGAACTATATTGTCAATGGCATCTAAAGGGAGTGAAGTTAGGATTTCCTTCATTATTTTCAGTCTTTTGGGAATTGAAACACACACACACACACACACACACACACACACTATTAACACATAAGCCTATTAACTGACTTTCACATATTTACTTTTACTTAACACCTCTGGAAAAACTGCCATGTTTAAAGGGAGAGGACTACCTACATCTGAGTGTAAGCCCAGAAAACACAGCTGCAAATGAGTGGCTGATGCCCTTGAAAAACCCGCTTGGCCACCCCATAATTCAGCAAAAAGAGTAGAATCAAACATAGCACTTACAACATAATCCCAACTCTGCAAAGTAAAATCACATATATTAAGTGTGAGTGACTGTTATAAAATATCAATATATGGTTCTCTCTGGGTGATGACATGTATTTCACAAATACCCCCAAACTGTCCAAAAAAGCATCAGTCATGGAAAGAATGAACCTTTGTGCCTGGATCCCTTCCAAGGGTGGAAGCAACAAGTGATGTAATAAGGACTTAACATTCCTAATCACTATAAACAAAGAGCTGCTGGGGGTGGGGAGGGAGAGTTTTGTAACCAAAAAACACTCAACAGGGGGTTCAGCTAGGTCATACTATGTACTCTGTCTAGGAGGAGAGAGAAGACGCATTCATGCAGCAACCAGGAGACGATTCTAGTACATCATATGACCAAGTACTAGGTGGTGCGGACAGGTCTGGGTGCAAGATCTACGTGAACTCTCAAAGTAAAGGGAAGGTCATTACTGAGGAAAATACTTCTTGAGCTTGGACTTGAAAGCAGAAAATTGAGTTGTATAAAGAAAAAGGAAGGACATCTCAGGGAAATCAGTACCTTTATGTGGTGTGTAATTTACTTTCTAAAGAAGTCTTTGTGGACAGTGTGTGTCTGTCTGTGTGTCTGTTTTAAGCTACCATCTAGAGATGATCAGATGCCCTGATGACGAAGTCCCATTCCAACTAACACTTAACAGAGGCTACACTCTAAAAGCATCCTGCTTAGGCTTTGGTTACCTCTGACACTGATGACCCCAGGTTTTGTTAATCAGCATAATGACGAGAAATGGTGAAAACTCCAAGAACTCTCAGCACGTAGCAATTCTGCCCAAACGCCCATGTGAGGAGATCTGACCAAACTTTATCATGGCTTCTAAGCAGCCTAAGGCTGCATGCCTGGATGACCCCACTGCCTTCTGCCTTTTGAGTTTTCTGGAAAAGCTCCAGGCTGTAAAAAGAAATGTGTTTGTTGGAGCCAAGACCTAAGATGGGCCCAGACCATCCTTTCTTAAGAGCATTTACTAAGGCTTACAACTGTGACTCCTTCTGCCCCTGAGAAGAGGGACAGATATACAGGTTTCCTACAACTCTGGAGTGCCTTTCTCAAGGATGGAAATGCCATTTCTTTGCAATGTAATCATCAGGACAGAGTCTAACTCTCTAGCTAGCAGACCCAGCTGGCTTCATCACATACACCCGAGCCGAACACCTCTCTGTACCATTACACCTCATTTCCCTCACTCTACTTGGGCTCCCTCCCTCCTCTACCCTTTAAAACTCCCAGTGACCTGTGCACATCAGAACGAAGCTTGGCTCTTTTCTATTGTTAGTGAGTGGTTATGGAATAAAATCTGTTTTCATTGCTTTAACTAATGTCTGGCTTTATTATCTTCGACAACGGATTGTCCCTGGTGGCATTCTGTGGCTTTGTCATTGAACAAATGTTAGAAATGGGCTTCCACTGGGGAAAAACTCAGGGATCAAGTAATACAATCTGGCTGGAAACACCCTGGGCTGGGCATTCCTGCCATTTCATGAACTGGCTACAAGGACAGAGTGGGTCGTCTGCCTGAGAGAGGTGAAGTGGGCTTGATCCATCCCCTAGGTCCTGCTGTTCCTGCAGTCTTGGTCAAGTTCTGCCTTCTAGAAGGTTGTCACAGCTGCCTCACGTGAACATTCCAGCTGTGTGTCGGAGCACCGAGGGCAAATTTGTGAAGCCATAAATCAGGCTGCAGGACTCTTCCGTGCCTGACTGCCCGCCTGCAGATGAGTGGCCACACAAGTGGCTGAATCTGGCCTGAGACATGCTGTCTTTATAACCTGGACCAGGCTGTGGGGAAGAAGCTAAGCCTCACCCACCCATAAGTCCTGGCAACCACCAACATCTACCAAGACAGCCTCACAGCTGTGTATCCCAAAACTGCCTTAGGGCCATTGCAACAACAATGAGCAACAGTCCCGCATCCTGTATTTATACTGTAACAAGAATAATAAGGAATCGCAGTCTCTCAGAGCTCCAACTCGAGTCAGGAGGACCAAAGTTGAAGGCCTGGCTCCACCACCATGTAACATTAATCAAGTTAATTTACTTCTCTGCACATCAGTGGCCTCACCTGTGAAAGGAGGCCAATTAGGACATTACCTACCCCATAGGGTTGTTGTGAAGAATGCATGATACAATGTATGTTAAAAACAGCACACTTGTGGGCATGAAATAAACTTCAACTATTGTCATTATTATCATTAATGCTTACACTTGCCCGGAATAAACCCTGACAAGCCTTATTCTCAAGCTGCCTTGAAAGGGGTGTCTAGATTTTCTAATCACACATCTCATTTCACCTATACAGGGTGTCCTGTCATTTTCTGTAGCTTTCCCCACACTTCCAGACCCAACTAGCCTTTAAGTTGCAGGAGAGCAAGGAGGCTCTGTGTTTATCACCCCGTGCCCAGGGGCCTGGGAACAGTGCTGGGTTCCCAGGTGTTCAGTGACCACTCTCCTGTAATCTCTGCTTCCATTAGCATCCATTAGCCAACAGCCCAAGCAAAGTCTAAGTGTATATCACAGTCACTGCAAAGATAAAATGACCTGGAAACTATCCAAGTGCAGGTAGGTAATAGCCTCTAAGATTTTGGGGGTTCCTTATTCTGTGCCAAACCCTGTACTAGAGACTTTTTGTCTGTTATCACATGTAATCCTCATAATAACTCCAGGAAGGATTATCACACCCATTCAACAGATGAGGAAAAACTGAGGTTGACAGAGGCTAAGTAACATGTGCACAGTCACACCAGCCCTCAGTGTCCCGATTTCCCAATTTGAACCCAGACCTGAGCCCAGGCTCTTTTCTCGGTTACACATTGCTTCTAATGTTCTCAGTTAAAGTCTCCAAAATTTCTATCTCCAACATTAAACTTCTCCCGGCTTAAATATCCAACCAGTTATTTGCCATCTCCATTTAATTTATAATAGGCATCTCATATGTAACAAAGCCAAAAGAAAACTATGGGTTTCCCTTGCCAAATGTCCTCCTCCCGTCAAGCCCCCCACCTCACCTCAGTAAATGGCACCACCATGTATCCAGTTGCTCAGGCCATAAACAGAATCTCCCTCATTCTCACACCCCACTACTAACCCATGCACAAGTCCAGCTCTACCTCTAAAATATGCCCAGAAGCCAACAACATCCCACTGTAAGCACTACCACGGCCTAAATTAAGGTACCACACTCCTTCCTGGCTGATGGCAACAGCAGACTGCCAGGATTCCAGCACCATCAGAAAGGAGTTTGGTTCACTGCTGAAGCCTGCAACACTGCTCTAGCCCAGGAGGAGGCAGTCAGAAATATTCACTGATCGGGGTGGGGGATGGTGTTTGGCTCAAGTGGTAGAGAGCATGCTTAACATACACAAGGTCTTGGGTTCAATCCTCAGTGCCTCCCTCTAAAAATAAGTAAGTAAATTTAATTACTTCCCCTCCAAAAAAATTAATAAAATTTTTTAATTGAAAAAAAGTTCACTGAATGGACAGCTCTGACTGTTCTCCCTGCCTCCACTCTAGTCCCTGATACAGTCAAGTCAGAGCACCCAAAGTGATCTGCTGCCTGTAAGTCAAACCACAGTTTTCACCAGCTTAAAATCCTCCAACAGCCTCTCAATGAAACAGGAATAAAAACCCTAACTCCCACGGTGACTGACAGTCCCTGGTCAAATTTCCCACTTCTCTTACCTCATCTATGACACTCTAGCCACCCTGGACTCACTTCTATTCCTCAAACACCCTGGAAAGCTCCTTATCCTACCCCTGACAGGGGCACCTCTCCTCCTAGATCAGTCTCAGTTCCACAAGCATCTTCCCAGACTTCCCCAACAACCCTATCCAAAGCAGCTGTGCCACCAGGACCTGTTACAGTACCAGTACTCACTGTTTCACTGTTTACATGCTATGAAATGCTGCCCTCCTCCACCAGCCCAACAACTAAACTGACCACTGAGGGCAGAGGAGATGCTTGTCTAGTTCACTGCCACATCTCCAGCTCTTGGCACATAGTAAGTAGGTGCTGTGATATTGCAATATAATCAGAAATATATACTTGGTCTTTGTCCCAGGTATAGGAGGCCCAGGAGTCTGGTGATTGGCAGCTGAAGACTGGGGAGTGGGGGGCCGGGGCAGTTTTGTGGGATTATACACTCAACCTGTGGGATACTAACTCCAAGTAGTGTGAGAATTAAATCAAATTGCTGTATATCCAATTAGTATCTGGAGAGTTGGGAAATTGATTGGTGGGAGGGGAAAAAAAAACCCAAAAAACAAAAAAATCAAACCCCCATACATTTATGTCAGAAGTGCTGTAAGTAAAAATTCACAGGTGCTGAAAAATTTTTTTTCTTAAGGTTTCCTAGACTCAGATAGCTTCTGACAGTGCTGTGTTTTTTTAAATGTAAATTTCTTAACAGCCCCATCCACTTGAAAGCATATGGTCATCACCCCCTCCCTGGGTTGAGACCCACCACAGTGAAGCCTCAAGCAGTCCAGAAGAAAGCAGAAGTTAACTTTCCTGTGATGAACAGCCAGGATTTGGTTCTTTCCAAAGTCCTGAGAAGGGGATTTTAGAAACAAGTCATTAAATCCTGCCAAGATATCAACCATACCAATAATTCTTTTACAAGACCCACTTGAGTACTGGCAATATTTTCAGAGCTCTAAATTAGCTGCTAGGAGCCACAAAAAGCCTCCAGGGGCTTTCAAGGGACTGGAGGACAGGTGCCCCGAACTATCCGTAATGTTATCACTATACAATGAAGCGTCACATCAAATTGGAACTCTCTCAAAACAACAATAAAGGATTTGCAAAGCTTTCTTGAGATTCCTAACATTCTGAAAATAGCCTTTTCAGGTCCACCCTGGTCTCCAAAGCCTTGAGAAAGTGTTAAGCGCCCTCTCTATCGCCCTGCTTAACTCTGGGCAAGTCATTCTACCTCAAAGTTAAAAACCTCAATTTCCTCATCTCTGAAAAGGCCAGCTTGAATGTATGCCAAGTACAGTATTAGACCTCAAAAACCAAGTAATAACTTCACATGGCCACTCAAAAGAGGACAGATTATCTTCTAGTATAATTGGCGGGTTACAGAAACCCACAGCTTAACCCCTGCATCACTTACAGACTGGCCTCGATTGTAGCAAAGCTGAAATGTATTAGGAAGCAAGAACAGCCCGGTACCTGAACGCCCTCCGGAGTTAGACTCATTTGCGAAAACGCACCAGTGAAACTCAGTACAGAAATGCTGATCATTAATATGGCTAGGAAAGAGGGAGCGCGACGTCCGCAAGGTTTTACCTACTTTTTTTCTAACTGTGCAGGAAGGAGTGAAATCAGCATTAAAGGGTTAAAACCTACTAATTCTGCCCTGATGCACTACTAACCAGTAGACGCCGCCTATCGCAAGCGGACGTGTGCTTTCAAATATCAAGAGTTTAACAGGCGAGAGTTACAAAACAGGTTCAGGCAAGTTTAGGTGAAAGGAGGGACAGGAAGGCTCACGCTCTACCCAGGCAGCCAAGTATCTGTCCAGCCAGGGTTGGGTCGGGAAACTCAGGAAGCGGAGCTGAGATTTCCCCGCGCCCAGACCTGAGCACTGTGATTTGGAAAACAGGCTTCTAGACGTTTTCGAAGGAACAGAGCCAATGCTCTAGAGCCTTGCGAGATGTCAAGCGCAACCTGCCTGGGCCATACGACCCGAGTTTCGTTCAGGAAGAGGAGACATTGCCCAAACCCACGTCTTTTCCTGGGTACATCGGGATGGCAAAGCCGGGGGGCTACGGAGCTCAGCAACGCACACTCATACTCCGGAGGAGCCGACACGCTCCAGAAAGCAGTCGAGATCCTCTGCTCAAGCCCTGCATGCCTCTCCCTAAGTGACGTTCCTAAGACCTAACGCCTCTAGGGCTTCCCCGTGTCCCTCCGCCTGCCCGCGGCACAGGGTTTCCCCGACGGCTGAGCGCTGCGCTGGGGCCTGAGTCACTCACCCGGGCGGCCCGTAGTCACTCGCCCCAGTTTTGGCGGCGGCGCTGTGGAGCGCACCCCGGGCAGCCTGCGGTGCCTAGGCTCCTGGCCGGCTCTCCTATCTGTCTCCCCCTCGCTCACCTGGCCCGCACAGCACTGCGCCGACATCACGACAGCCGACCACCACGGGCGCGTTCGCCTGCTCCCAGCTTCCCTCCGGCCCTCCTGGCTCCCTCCGGCCTCGAGCGTCCCTCTCCGAACTCACTCACGCCTCCACACTGCGTAGCCCCAGCTGAGCGCGAGGCACCGCGGCCTGGGTGAAAACAACCGCGGCCAAACCCCGCCCCGCCGCGGCCCCGCCCCGCCCGCCCCCTCGAGCCGCGCCCGCCCCTTCCCGGGCGCCGCGCCGGGGAGCAGGCTCCTCCTGGGCTCTCACTTCCGCTGGCGTCAGGCGGCTGGCAGTGGTGATAACTTCCCGGTGCTGCGCTGGACTGCGAAGTCCGCCCGTCGATGGGCCGGCCCGGCCCGGCCCGGCTTGGCCCGGCAGTGCCGGATTCCTTAGCCGGAGGTCCCAGGCCGAGGAGGGCGCGGCGCCCCTCATCCCCGGCTCTGGCGAAAGAGCTGGTTACCGACTCCAGAGAAGCTTGGAGTCATTAGTGAGCTGTTCCGAGTGCCCTGCACTGAACCGGCGCAGTGGGGACCTCCGGGTGCTAGTCTGTGCTCTGCGCTCTGCCTCTCGCCAAACTGTGGTATCCACGGGATCCCTGTTTTCCGAAATCCCTTAATCTCCCTCATTTGCCAAAAAAAACTTAACTTTTGGAAAAATTCCCTCTGCCCACACTTCTTCGAATTCCTGGGCACTTGGGATATTCTGCCAGACATGTTCTGCCTGACGTTACCCCAGCATTTTGGGAGGTCCCGGGGAAGCCCTTTCTGTGCTTTCCTGGATATTGGTCTATGTTCCAACCTCTCCTCTCCAACCCTGAAGACGGATTCCGGCCCAAGGACTCAGTTTGCATTTCTGTTTCCCCTCATCCGACTCCGCTACAAAAGGGTCCCCAATATTTGTTCCATGCGGAAGGCAGAGGGCGCCCATAGTTTTTCTCCCTACCCAAATCTGCTCTCATCACGGCCACTTCCCCAGTAAGCGGAATTTACGCAAGCGCAGACGTTGCTCCAGATCCTTTTACTCCTTAAAGTAAACATTCCTGTACATATTTTAGAAATGAGGCATATGAAGCCAAGACACGTTAAATAACTTGCCCAAAGCTTAACAGCAAAGCTGAAGAAGCAATACTGGGGTTGACTTGACCTTGAGCTTTTGGCAAAGCAGTGTCTTTGGGAGCAGTTTAGGAGGTGGACACTAAGAGGAAAGTCACATGGGAACCAGTCCTTGGGTTATGAGCTGCACAGAATCTCCTATAATCGAGACAGGCTGGCCCCTGGGATCCCTTACCACAGTGCTTGCACGTGGACAAATGGCTCCTTGAGCAACAGGATACAAAGAAATCCTAAGTGACTAAAAGTAACTGGAAGCATGCACAAACAGTTGGGGCAATTTTGAGCAACAGGATACAAAAAGGCCACAAACAAACTACAAGTGTTTGAAATGCCCTGAGCAAAAGCAGGGTACTGCACATGATCCCTGTACACCAAGGGGGTGGAGAGACCACCTAAGAAATTCCTGCCAAACCCACAGATCCACCCTCATTGTTACCCCATTTAAGGACCCAGACAACTTCCCTCCAAAGCAAGCAAGGATACCTATTTCTCGCCTTTGCTCCCTGGTGCTGCAGCTAAGCCCCAATTAAGCCTTGTCTGAATTCTCACCTTGCCTGTTATCAATTTCTATTGATTAAAGAGTCCAAGGGCCAGGTCGGTAACAAAAAAATCTCCTAGAATCTCAGGTGCAAGCATTTAGAGGAAGAGAAATAATGGAGCAGGCCCTACTCAAGCCATGGAAAGTAATGATAGTTGGTGCTAACTAAAATTTTTAAAATAGTAATAAAATAATAATAATTAAAAAACCCCAGCATAAACAGTGCCAGACCACTACAGCCACCTGCTCGGTGGCGGCCTGTGACTCATCAGAAGCCGAGGATCTCACAAAGACTGTCTAGTGAGGTTCATTCAAGTGGTCACTCTGGCCTCACTTCTCGCCGTGGGAGACTACTTGGGTGCCAAGAGTTTTCAACCCGCTGGGAAGAGCCAGGCAGCTTCTGGGGAAAGGGAAGATGTGACTCCTACACAAGTTTGAGCCAGGTGGGACCATGAGGTCTCCTCATCTTTTAGGGAAATTGAGGCTTAGGAAGATGAGAACCCTCACCAGGTGCCACTGGATTACAGGCTGGTAGTAGGATCCACGTCTCCTGAAACCTGTGCTCTTTTTGCCAAATCACTGTCAGTGTGGGAGGACTCAGTGACTATATTAACATTAGCCTTGAAAAGAGAGAACATGACTTAATAACCGGAAGATTTGTAGACTTTGCCCACAGTACCCAAAAAGCCTGAGCTTCTAGAGCCATAAAGTTGTAAATTTTAACTCCACCAAGAACTGGCTGGGTGACCTCTGGGCCTCAGTTTTATCATCTGCAAAACTAGGACCAATGGTGCGTTAAACTCACTCCTACAGACCATGCAGTACAGGGACTGGCCTTCATAAGCACTGACTAAATAGTTGCCCTGAGGAGTATTAATAAACGGATTAAAAAGATGTTAAGAAATAATCTATACAGGCTGATTCCTTCTCCCTGCTGGAATAACTCAAAGGAATGTGGGGATTGTCAACTGAAAGAAAAACGCACAACGTAAAAGTTGTGAACTAAGTTTTATTAGGGGACCTTACTGTGAAGCATATCCCAGGAGACAGCCTCTCAGGGAGCTCTGAGGAACTTCTGCAAAGAGATTAGGGAAGAGCCAGGATATATATGAAATTTTTACTGGAAAAAAAAAACAAACATGTAGTCAAACATAAAAAGATTACTGCTAATCACAAAGAACAGACATCTCAAGTTAATTGTTTTAAGACTTTTCTGTGAATGGGAAGATGGAAGAATCATGAAATTATTCCTTAGATATGCATCTTAACTATCCAGGGACAAAAAGAAGAATGCTTCCTGTTTTCTTCCAGCCTGATGTCCTTTCAGGGCGCACTGTCACTGGGCTGCATCAGTGGCTGATGGCTTGTTCCCTGTAGAACTAAAATAGTTGGCAACACTCTTTTCTTTACACCAGGTCTGAAGGTTTACTCCTTTCCTGGCTCTGAGGTTACTGTTTAAGGTCTGGTAAGTAGCATCCCTTGCATCTGTGGTCATTAACAAGAATAGAGTTCATGTCAGCAGACATAACATAAAACAGTGGCACCTTAATTTTATTTTAAGTACTCTGCAGGCCTTTTCAAGAAAGATAGTTGTACAAGGTATTCCTAACATGTAGGTAATTTTACAGACCATTTCTTTTGATGTGGATTTTTTAGGAACAAGCAGTAACAGACCTGCTTCAAAAAGACTGTAGCTCTTGGCAGACTGTGTGAAATATTTCCCCCACAAAAATGTTCTAAAATTAACTAAATTCACTCCTTGTATACAATTTAATCATACATGTTTATATATACGACATATTATAAATAGTCAGCTTATAATTTGCTTTTTTCCCCTCTTGAATTCGAAGATTTTTCTGGTTTTCCCTTTTTAGGAAGGAGAAGCCAATGCTGAGTTTAAAAACACCACTCCCTGAACTGAAAACTATAGTGATATATGTATGTTAGTAAAGAAAAAAGCATAGTAGGTGGGGTATAGCTCAGTGGTAGAGCACAAGCTTAGAATGCATGAGGTTTTGGGTTCAATCTCCTGTACCTCCATTAAAAATAAATAAATAAATAGAAAAAAATTAAGTACGTATAAAGAACAAAAGCATAACCACACACTTGCTTTTTTTAGTCTTTGAATTTGGAAAACTTCATTGCAAATTTAATTTCCAGCTCAAGAATGGCTTAAAAACAAAAATTTATTATTCTAATTCCACAAAACTTTCCCAACTTTGGGAAAAAAACTGAGTGATGTGTTCTGTAGGTTTTTAAATATAAAAGAATAAATTTCTCTAGTTGTCACTTACAAAGTCTCTAGGAACCTCAATCTAGTAGTGAAAGTTCAATTAATTTCAATGACAAGTAAACAACAAAGTATTCATTTAGAAACAAAAACCTAAAAATTTGGGGCCCAGGCCAAAAAAAAAAAAAAAAAAAAACCAACGAAAAAACAACTGGAGCACTGTAGTGCCCCCCCATCTTATAATAATTGCATTCTCCTTTATTTCTGTGAAATTAATATACGTACAATGTTTTTTAAATGTCACAAGTATTTCAAAACATAAAATGAAAAGTAGTATCTCCTTCTCCACATCCTACCTTTCAGTCCCCTCCCCAGAGACAACCACTTTCAACTATTTTTGCAGTTTTTCCTTATTACCTCCATATTTTAAAATAATATTCTTATGCCATAATTTCCTGATCTGTTGACTATATTGTGTATTATCTTTTATGTTCCATGTGATCTGAAAGCTTAACCCACTGAGCACTTCCATCTCCTATCTTGCCAATCTAATGATATCACAGTTTTCATAAAATTAATCAACGATTATGTAATTGTGCCTAGTAAAAATTATTCATTGCATAGCCACATAGTGTATAATAATAGCATTTCTTTCTTGTCACTTGAATTTTTCAATTGAATCCCCCTTTCCTGGAAAGGCAGGATATTCTAGTAGTTAGGAGTAGAAACTTTGGAGCCAGACCCTGGGATCAATTTGCTACTTACTAGGTCTGTGATTCTGAAGAAGTGATTTCATCTCTCTGCACTTCAGTTTCTTCCTCTTTAAATGAGGAAGATTCAGGGGGAGGGTATAGTTCAAGTGGTAGAATGCATGCTTACTTAGCATGGCACAAGGCCCTGGGTTCAATCCCCAGCACCTCTTCTAAAAAAATAAATAAACCTAATTACCTCCTCCCCTCAAATTAAACAAAACAAAATAAAATAAAATTTAAAAATCCAATAATAAATAAAATACTTAAAAAATAAATCATAAAAATTCATAAATGTATACACATTAAAGCACTTAAGCAGTACCTAGCATGAACCAAGTATCTGGTGTTACGTTTGACTCGCTTGATTTTTTCTCCATTTGTCCATCTGATCTGCCAGAATTGATTTTTCCCAGATAATCCACCAAGTCGGACAATGTATCAATTCCATTTTTCCCAAGAGCATTTTCTTTCTCTCAGAGCTCTCCAGATTACTGCAATCTGCAGCCCTCAAGGCTGCCATTGCATCACTGCCACCCTGGCCCACCCCCTTCCTCCTGTCTTCTGTTGAATGTCTGGCTTTCTGGAGTCCTCTTTCTTGATTTACTCCCTTGTTCTGGTGAGCACCTCAGCAGCTTTGGGACTCCAATCCATTGCTTTTAACCCTGTATTGACCTTCCGTGAGCTGCCCAACTTAAAAGTTATTCATCTTCCTTTTTAACACCAGTGGTTCCATTGTACCTTCATCCTACCTTAATTCCATTACCTCCTGTCTCCTTGATTTCTCTCATCCAAGCATTTTCAGTCTTTCCTTTCTATTGAATCATTCTCAAGCTGCAAACATGGTCAGATTTCTTCCAAATTAAACAACAAACAAAAATCTCATTTTGACTCAACGACCACCCTTTACTCTTTTCTCTGTCTTAAAGCTTCTAGAAAACAAAGTTTGGTGCTCCACTCTCCTGAACCCACTCTGCAGCTTCTAAGGTCATTGTTCCCCACAGCCCCCTGCTCCCCCCCCCACCTCCCGCCCAGCCTCCTGCTTGCTTGGGACAAGAGAAATAACTTCTCCTTAAGATAATTTTCTTCATATCTCTTTATCCAAAGGTAGAAAGAAAATTGAATATAATTCTGCCAATCCCACTTAGAGGAATTTTTTTTTTTTTAAGAAATATGCTTTTATTTTTCCAAATTCAAGTAGTGACAACAAATAAGCTAACACTATGTTGCCTGGTCAGGATTTTTAGGGGAGATGCTTTGGGGCAACCAGAGAAATCTTTTGTAGTTATCCTGTTATCTTGCATGTAGAGAAAACTAATGATTCTTCAGCACTCAAATGGGTGCTTTTGAAAACTTTCACCTCAGTATTCAAAAGATTCTCCCCTTAATCCATTTCACATTATTAATTTGCTTGGCAAGCCCTTTGGGTATAAATAATACAAAGGAAAATACTCCTATATAACACCCCAGGGAACCCAAATTCCAAGTTAATCAAGAGGGCTGAGGGTTGTTCAACAGGTTTTTCAGAATTGCTCAACACTTCTGGGAACAAATTAATTTTTTTTAAGGCCTCTTGGGTTAAGGGCATAGTCTTCATATCAATGGAAATTATATATATATAATATATATATATATGTTTATATTTTCTTATTTTATATATATATTCTTATTATATAATATGTACATATTCTTCACCATAATCTCTGAGATGTATCATGTACACTCAGATTTTGAGTTAATCTTTCTGTTAAGAAAACTCAGTGGGAATGTTTAGATAGGCTTGGCCGCTCTAATTTAATTAAAATACGTAGTAGCCTTTAAGTAGATCTTTGAAAGTTTCCAATTACTTCTCACAGAAATAAATATTTGGGCAAATCAGGCAAATAATCAGTACAATCATTATTCAACTTCATTATGAACTTTAAGAAAATATTCCTGAAAACAACTCATTTATGTTCTTCTGGATACTAAGGAAAATTAGTCTTACTTCTTTGGTTTTAAAACTCAATTCAAAAAAACTCCCTGAAACACATTGAGAAAAGGCTTGAGGTTGGGCTGGGAGGGTAGGAGGCAGGGGGACAAAAAAGAGAGCAGGGGTCCTCTTCAGTTTTCCTGGTTGGTCAGTTCTAATTAATTTCCTAAGAGGACGAACAAGAGGTGAGCCCATTTCTTCAAACAAGAGCACTTTGTGTCGTCTTATCTTTTTTATGCGTATT
This sequence comes from Camelus dromedarius, assembly GCF_036321535.1. NCBI lineage: Eukaryota > Metazoa > Chordata > Mammalia > Artiodactyla > Camelidae > Camelus > Camelus dromedarius. Next base: position 53,413,825 of record NC_087438.1, read on the forward strand.
TAAAGAGACTACTCCTGCTGGTTTGTTTTAAATTCACTTTACATGATGCATCCTTTGAAGTAAGCGCCCTTTGGAGGTGATAGGTGTTAAAGTCAGTTAACTGCCTGTGAAACCATAGTTTCATGAAAATCAATAAAAGGCTTTCATTGAGGGTTTCACTTGAAAGGTGTTTACATTGTTCGATGAAGACTGGAAAAGTGGAAGGAGCTTCCTGAGGTTTCACAGAAAGACAATCCAGCTTATTTATTCAAAATAGGATTTCAGCAAGGGAAGAGCATTTTAGATTCAACAGTAGGAGAACTTTCAATGGCTGAGAAAGATCATAAGAAAAATTTCAAAGACCATTTCATTTTTGTTTCTCTCTTTAACACAAAAGGAAGTGGGATACACACACAAGGAAGTTAATAAGTCTGAAATCCAAATGAAAAGTTAAACAGAAACAGCTGCTTTAAGGGAAAAAAAAAAGGCTGCATTTATTGAACTGACATCAATCAATAATTTTTGATACTTTTCTATGTCTTTTCCCATGCTGATTCTAGCAGGTTGAAAGCAAGATTAAACACTCTTTTTCCTCTGTTTTACTTAAAAACAGTGGGCTTCTATTCCATAACTGGACTACATTCTCCTGAAGAAGCAAATGGAGTCGGAGGCACATTTGTTTCTGACCCACCCCTCAAAGTAGGAAACCCAAAATGGAGGCGTGTGACTTGAGCCACAGGAAACTGAGGCAAGGAACAAGCACCAAAATTTTTTTGCTGGGACATAAGACCAATTAGTGGAAAATGCAGAGTTAAGACCACATTATAGACTTGAGGGTGAAGGGGTAGAGACAAGGGAAGGAGGAAACAGAAGACGAACCATTTAGCAGAGAAAAGTCTCGACTAAAATCTCCCCCAAGGAAAGCCTTAGACACCAATTTGTGAAAGGCCTGTGCTGTAGGTCATCAGTCTCCAGAGGTACCTTCTAGCCCCTGAAAGGTTAATGGTGATGACTTTACACCCTCCTCCTGAGCTAAGCTCCTGAGATTTCCCTTTGAGAAGTACTAGATTTCCTGCTGCTGTTATTTTTACATTCCTTTGGAACACAGAGGCTTTTGGAAAAGTAGGAGACAGAGTAGAATGTTATAGTTTCTACACTAAGAATAAGTGTGAGGTTCAGCGCTTGGGAGGAAGAAACACCAGTAGATGTAAAGCCTTGTTGGGTTTTTGGTCTTTAAGAATGTCAAGTGCTGACTCTACGTAAATGTTCACTGCAACCAGATTCGGAGTGGCGAACAACCTGGGCCCTGGTCAATAGGTGATGTCTGTCTCCATCATCCCTCAGGCCCTGCTCCGTGGGGGTCCCCAAGAGAACAGTACCTTAACCTAATCCCAGTTAACTCTGGGAGTCAGTTACTCAGGAAGTGCTTGAGGGCAAACAGGTCTTGGAACAGCTGTTAGTTCAGATGGGATCAAAATATTAGAATATGAACTCCTGGTTTTCGATTTTACCGTAGTTGACACTGGGGCTCCTGGCTTTCAGGGAAGAGCCTGAGCCAAGAACTACCAGCTCTTATGTGATGGGAGCTGGGAGCAAAAGGGCCCCATCATGTCCCATTGATTTCCAAACTTAAATATCTTGTCTTATTTCAGCTTTTTTGTCCAAATCAGGACAAGGGGTCATAAGGGCACCTTAGGATGAGGACAGCTCATACAGTGAAGCTTGTCTTATATTTTTGTACCGGCAAATAATTCTAAAATAAAGAAGAAGAGGTTTGGGGTTCAGAATGGCAGATTTAGTGACTGCATTCATCTCTCTTTCTCAATATCTACCTTTAACTTTTCTGCAAGCTCAGTTTTATTAGATGCCACATATAAATGAGATCACACAGAATTTGTCTTTTTCTGTCAGATTTATTTCATAAAAATGTAAATAGTAATTGTTTTGTAGAATATGGTTTTTTTTACAGAAAAGTTTGTTATTTTTGCTAACATGCAATGGGTTTATTATTTTTAAAAGTAAATTACATAAATATTTAAAATTCTTCTATTTTAATTATTGATAAAGTAAATAGCTAGAACCCAAATAAATAAATGCTATTTGATGTCCTCCACAGTCTTTAAGAGTGCAAAAGGGTCCTGAATTCGAGAACTGTTCTTGCAGGGCATGGTCTTCAATTTGGGTGCAATATTCGAGGTGTACACAAGGTACATAGTTTAAAGAGTCTATTTCCAGATCCCTAACATCCACCTGTGCTCTGTTCTAGCTTCATATAATCCTCCTTTCCTACCTCCCCCTTCACAAGTGACAGTGTTGCCATAGTTGTCTTTGCCTGACACCTTCTGGTCAAAACAAAAAATGCCAGCCTCAATACCCAAAGAATAGACGTCAACAACTTAAAAGAAAACCCTGTGACCAGAGAGGAATCGTTTTTTAGGAAATGCTGCTTTACCAATGCTCCTGATGCTCCTGAGACCTGTCGTATGGGACAAAAAGGACATTGACTCTGAGTGGAACAGCCACCCTGACATGGTTATTTATTTTACAAGATTAAAAAAAAGATTATCAATAATTTTTAAAGTTCTTTCAATTAGTATAATATTTCAATTTTATATCACTAATAATTGTAACCTGTAAGACTTAAAGCCTTATGGTCACAAGAAATTAAACAAAAAGAAAATTTCAACTTATATACATATTTTTTCATTGCAAATAACTATCAGAGTTGATATAAAAAACTTTCAAGCATAAATATATGCTACATTAGGATAAAATTTGGAGATGGGATCTGTATTGGAAATACAAATTCAAGAAGGAGGAGTGAGATAGAATTTCCTATTGCCAAAGAGAAGCTTGTCTGTGTATTTTTAATATGAATGGTGGTGCATATCAGAATCACTATAGCATTTAGATTCTATTCAATATATTTGAAAGAATGATTAACAGTTAAATCTGTGTCAATATTTTAATATGCAGGAGTTATATCCTATGTACCTACATGAAACGTGATGAGAAATTTTAGTTGTCAATTTAGAAATGTGTGAGGAAGTACATACTTTAAAAACTTTTACGTGGAGTATACTAGTAAAACGATTGAGAACTGCTAATGTAGAGCACTGACAGACACACAGGTGCTCACAGGATTCAATCTAGTGATAGGGAAATAAGGTGTAGATCTGGACCAGTTGGAATTCAGTGGGATTGCAAGATGGGGTTACATGTATTTTATCTTTTACTTTTTGCTGAGACTGGAATAGAGTCCTTAAGTCGGCAGTTCATCCCAGATGAAAGAACTCCTTAACGTGTCCCACCCTGGTTCAGACCAGCACTGTGGCTTTAAGTCCAGGGCTCTGTGAGCGGGAACAGGGGAGGCCCAGCTTGCTCAAGGACAAGGCATTGATTTGCAGTTACTATGAAACTCCTTTGAGGGCCACAGAAAGGCAGGTTAGGACAGATGAGAAGAGGAACTGAGGAAGGCAGAAGGCTGGGTTTAGGTTGAATTCAGGTCTGTTTAAAATAAAAGCTCTGACAAGCACATCCAGGAAAAGGATCATTCAAGAAATATTTAAACTATATTGGACCTCTCTCCTAAACACACACACAAACACATACCTTTTTTTCTCCCTTTTGAGTAACTCAACTCAAAACTCCCCCCACTTCTAGCCCACGAAATGCCCCAGATTACTTTGGAATGAAGATGAAAATAATTCATTTCATCCCCTCCACATTCCATACGTAATTATAGCAGTTTTTCTTTTTTACGGCAGCTATTGTAGCTGAAGCTTAGAGGATCCCAGGGCTGGGATCTTCCTTGGCTGATGTGAAAATTCTGTTTCCGTGGCCCCCCTTTCCATGCCTCATTCACCTCTTACACCACGGAGGCAGACTGCTAGTTGTCTGCTCCAGTGCCTTTCTCCCTTTCTGAGAACTCTCAAACCAGACAAGGTCAGCATCAGAAAAGAACATTAAAAATCAGTCTCATTTATGAACATACCTGGAAAAGTCCTGAATGAAACACAAGCATCACTTCCACTTACATTCCATGGGCCGGAACAACAGTCGAAAGACTACATCTAGTTGCCAAGAAGACTGGAAAATATACTCTTTACTCCAGGCAGCCTTGTGCCCAAATAATCATTGGTTTTAAATTCTCAAGACAGTCACTTTCCCCCCTCTCCACTCAGCAACAAGATCAAGATAAGCAATTTTCTTACTGGTCCCTTCTGTGATGTGCCTTCATTTCTACTTTATCCTTACACAAAGGGCCTAGCATTTTGCAGACCCAGCTTTATAGAGAAGTCTTCTAGTAGACTCTGAGATGGGTTTTGTCACCTATCCTCCTGTATTAGACTCAACTGTCAAAACTGAAGTTTAAGTTTATGAGGATTTGGGGATGCCCCAAGGGAAGACTATGGTCTGTTGCTTCTAAATTCCTACTTTCCTTTCTCTTTTGATATTTGTTTGACCATCTCAGTAATACAGTTATATAATTTTAAAAATATTTACTCCAGCAGTCATAGTTGTTTTACTGGGAAGTTCATCCAGGGTATCCAGACACCATCCTGCCCAAGTGCAAGTTCACGCTGATATTTTTAGAGGTTTGTTTAATAAAACTTCAAAGGAAAGCTGATCTTCATCTTATACAAACTATTTAAGAGAACAGAAAAGAAGGAAAGTTACACACAACTTATTTTACAAGACTTGTTTATTCGTGACACCAAAGCCAGACAAAGTCAGCACAGAAAGAGAAATTTAAAAATCACTCTCACTTAGAAACACATGGAATTACCACTGGAATTTTCAGTTAAATGAGCCCATAAACTCTCTTTTGTGCTTAAAACATTGTTTATAAACATAGATGGAAAAGTCCTAAATAAAATATAAGCAAATCCAGTCCAATAGTGTATTTTAAAAGAAAATTATTCCAAAATAATTCAAGGATGATTCAATGTTAGAAAATCTATCAGTGTGATTCACCAGATTAACAGATTTAAGGAGAAAACCACGTGATCCTTTCAGCTCATGCAGAAAACACAATTGATAAATGTCAACCCTTATTCTTGACAGACTAGAATTAGAAGAGAAACTTCCTTAACTGATGCACTCTACCTAAGACCCTCAACACTCATTTGCACTGTGGTCAAAATCTGCACAATTAGAAGCTAGAAGTGGCCCTGCCTTTGATATGAAAGAAACACCAGGAAAGTGTCAGGCTGCTTGTCCAGGTCTAGGTGGTATGACATATTTATTCCTCCCAAGGAAGCAATTTCTCCCAAGTCACGTCATCCCAGAAAAGCAGGGAGCCTTTTCCCAGGTTTCTCACTGTTCCTTCAGTCTGGTCACTAACCATCACCACTGGACAGCCAAAGATTGGCAAATGTAAGAGCAGCCCTCATGATCATCTAGTTCAATTTACTGATCTTACAGTGACACCTCACAGATCCAGAGTAAAATGCCCAAAGTAAAATGTCAGTGATCACCTGGCTCAGCTAAAATGGCATACCTGGAACTGGGACCTAGGCCTTGTGACACTCAGTCCCGTGCTCTTTAACTTGCCTCTTAAGAGCAAAAACAAATTTTTCTTACTTTCTTATGCAGCTTAACTCTCTCCTTTAAATATTTTGGGCCCCTATGGACATTCATGTGTGATTTACCTTCTAGCTCAAGTAGCAATAGTGTCAGGGACTGAAAGAAGGGTGGATGGCAGATGGAATTAAATGAACTGGGGACGTTCCCAGGAGGAAAGCAATGCCTACCTTTAGGATCATTCTAGCATAGAGAGTTAGAGAAGCCCGAGTGGGCTCTGGAGAAGGAGATCCCACCACAGGGGGCAAGAGGGACAGCCCACTGTGCCCACTGTGTCTGACTGTGCGGGTGTAGATGGCACCAGTCCCACCATACTCACTGTGGGTTTGTGCATTCATTACAGCCATCCTCAGGCAGATGGCAGGACAGTATTCTGGAAATTGTGTCTGTTTCCAATTCTTACATAGGGGCCACTGGGCTACCTGTACTGCTGAGGAAAGGGTCCGACTGTAGCAGGGCTAGAATAAGATCTGGAGATGGACCAGCCTTGCCTGATTCTGGAATTGAGATCTGGGTGCCAGGGCAGATGCTGTATAGCAGGAAGTCCTGAGGGGCCAATGGATCCTGAGCTCCAGCTCTTCCTGGACTTTTCTTTTCAATCAGCTCTGCCAGGAATCAGCTGGACACCCACCGTCTGTTCTGCATCCAGGCTTCTATCTCTGGTGCCTGCTGGCCTCAGCCTTCTCTCTTCTCTGCCACATCACCGCCCCCAACTGCAGTCTCCACAGCCTGATTTTCACTAAGTGTCTTTGGAATCTATAAGCATAACTGCCTTACTAGGAAGTAATTACTTTGGCATTTTCCAGGGGGAATGCTTCTGTCCATAAGAAAAAAAGATATGACATGACTGGCAGCATGCTGTGCAGAAATTTAAAAGCTTCTCGGGGGAAAAAAGAAATTCTTAAAGAGTTGTCAGATTATAAACAGATCAAAGCTACAAAGAAGTTTTTGGAGGAATTCAAGATACAAATAAGAATAAGAATCTCTTCGAAAAAATGGTCTTAAAGATGTAATCAAAGGGCTTGAAGGAACAAATCAAATGCCAGTGGTAAATCCACTTGTTATTTTAGGCCCCAAGAACAGGAATGTAAAGAACCAGGAGAAAGTATTAGATTGCAAGAACTCAGTGGAAATGTTACTAGTTTTTACAAGGACTTTAGCAAACTTTGAGTTGAAAAGAGCATTTAATGAAGTTAATTTTAGTAAAGAGACAAAACCTGGATTCCTGAGGGTTAAAAAAGAATATCCTGGACTTAGGAAATTTGGACACTTACAACTGGAAGCAGAAAACTGAAATAAGCTCAGTGATCTAATAAAACATGCTCAGAAATTTCCAAAAGACAGAGCAAGAGCTTTTGCTCATACACACACACACACACAAAGAAATTCAGGTTTTGAGTAATGACATTGTGCAGCTGAAAGCTGGCAGGTGACCAAGCTAAGAAGTTAAAAAAGATGATAGATGGCTCAAAAAAGGAATCTTTGTTAACAATAGTTGAAAAAGACAAAGGCCATTTCCAATCTAAACTAAATGCTGAGTTGCTAGCTCAGCAAGGGCTGGAAAACAGAATAGTTGGAACACAAATCTTGCTCACTTATTTAAGCCAAAGCGCTACTGGAAAATGAACACAAACCTTTGCATCAGAAAGCTGATATTCTTAATAAACTCTTGGGCAGAAAGGCAGTATTTTTCCAAAGAAGCTGTTTCAGGAAGAATAAGAAGAGAAGAGCAGAAATATCAGCTGAGAGTCAGTGAAATTTCATTAGTGGAAAATTCAAGAAGTGGAAAATGAAGTACAGAAAACAAAGATCTTGTGAAACCCAGATTTCCCTTCATGATAAGAAAGGTCACGACAGCTGGCTGACTGCACGTACTGCAGAAGGAGGTCTAGCGAGAAAAGGCAAGTTGCTAGCCCAAGACAGATATTAGTATGTGTGTATCAAAGGAGAATAATTTTTCAAAGCCAGTGAACGTCCAGCCAACTTCAGGAAGACCATAACAACAGAAACTTTCAAAGGGAGATTCACTAATCCAAGATCAGTCTTCTGGTCCCCCTTCTGAAACCAGTGAAAGCCTCTATTTTATTGATACTACACCCACCTGGAATTGCTTATGCTTGTCTTAATGGATAGATCTGTTAAAGTGAACCTGTGTCTGTCAGTGGTCCTACCATTGATCCTAGGAGGCCACTTCAGGTATCTGAAATAGTATCTTTTTATTATCTGCATCTTGGTATAGCCTCATCAGTAAATCTTACCAGGGAAACTCGCCAAGATCTCACATGCATTCATTCATTCCACAAACATTTATTAAATGTCTTTCATGAGTCAGGGATTTTATAAATGTTAGAAATACAACAGAGAACAAGACAAAAATCTTGTCCTTGTAGTGCTTACATTCTAACACAGAAAACAGGTGGTTAATAAAGAAATTGATAATATAATGCCAGACAGGGATACAGGCTATAAGGAACAACTAAGCAGAGTGAAGGTGTGAGTATATGTCGAGATTTATTGGTTTTCTGGCATATGAATGTCCAATTTGTCCAGCACCATTTGTTGAATTGCCTTTGTGTCTTTGAAAAGAGTCAGTTGACTATAATTGTGTGGGTTTATGTCTGAGCTTTCCATTTTGTTCCATTGATCTATCCTTTCACCAATACCACGCTGTTCTGATCCATATATCTTTAGAGTAAGTCTTGATATCAGGTCATGTGAGTCTTCCCACTTTGTTTTTCTTTTTCAAGAAAAAGAAAAATTCCTTTTCTGCCTATTCTGGATTCCTTGAATTTTTGTGTGAATTTTAAGATCAGCTTATTGATTTCTGCAAAAGAGTCAGCTGGGATTTTGATAGAAATTGTGTCGAGTCTGTAGATCAATTTGGGGAGTATTTCTATCTTAACAGTATCAAGTCTTCAAATCCATAAACATGAGTTGCTTTTTCACTGATTTAGTTATTTAATTTCTTTCAACAGTACTTTGTAGTTTGCAGAGTGTAAGTTTTGCATTTTTTTTAATTCAATTTTTCCCTCCATACAGCCACTCTCGTTATTTATAGCAGTTGTGTCCTATAAAGTTGCTGCAAATATTGACTTAGCCAATACTGAAATCCTGCTTCTAAGGGAAATGTGGACAAGGTTAGATTCTTGCGAGTCTCTGGTCATAGTTATGTCAGTCAAAATGCCATTTGCGTGTATAGGTTTGTTTGCCAGTGTCCTTGTAAAACAAGCCAATCTCGGCAGCTTTGAAAACCTGCTCTTCCACATAACCTTTTTCCTATATAACACTGAGGAGAAATTTTAAAATTCTTCCATAGCCAACCTTCCGGCCCAGGCAAGTGAGGTTAAGGCTTATACTCTAATTCCAACCCTCATCATAACCAGCTGTAACTTTGGGGAAGTCAAGTAGAATCCCCACTCTCAAACTCTAGAAAAAATTAGGCCGTGGATGAGAATATCCCCACAGTTCCACTCATTCTAGAGTTCCATAATTAAAAAAAAAAAAAAAAAAAAAAAAAAAAAAGTCAGGGGGAGGGTGTGGTTGTTTAGAAATTTTAAGAGCCCACAGCACCACCTGGTGGTCAAAGGGGAGAGGATGGCTGAGGAAAAGGGTTAATACACATGTCCAGCCACATCTATATTTTGCTTGTTTGAATAAAATTTCACATTTCAGACAATTTCTCCTCCAAAATGGCTACATGCAAGTGTGCTACTACCTATAAAAGCAATCCTATAGGTCATTATGTTTAAAATCACACCATGCATAGCATGCCTTGTAAATATAAAGACTCTAACCCTTGAATAGCCATCATTACTCAGCTATTACACTTTGGTTAAAAAACAGCAGTAACAACAACAACAACAACAACAACTACTACTACTACTACTATTGAGCAAGTAGAACAATTACACAAAATAAAAATATACTTCATTATACCAAAAATTTCATCCTACTAAATTATTCACTTGTATTTGAGTAAGAAAGTGATCATATTCAATTATAATCATCCCAAATGAAATAAATATCTGAGTCCATACTTATATAAACACATAGGTAAATGAATGAATGGATAAAATGGTTAAGGAAAATGTCCAACAAGCGCATGAAAAGATGCTTGACATGACTACTTGTTAGAGAAATGCAAATCAAGACTACAATGAGGTATCACCTCACACCAGTCAGAATGACCATCATTAAAAAGTCCACAAATGATAAATGCTGGAGAAGGTGTGGAGAAAATGGAACCCTCCTACACTGCTGGTGGGAATGTAAATTGGCACAGCCACTGTGGAAGACAGTAAGGAGGTTCCTGAAAAAACTAAAAATAAACTTACCATATGATCCAGCAATCCCACTCCTGAGCATATATCTGGAGGCAAATATAATACAAAAAGACACATGCACCCCAATGTTTATAGCAGCACTATTTACAATAGCCAAGACATAGAAACAGCCCAAATGTCTATCAACAGATGACTGGATAAAGAAGATGTGGTGTATATACATACATACATACATACATACACACACAAAGGAATACTATTCAGTCATAAAAAAGAATAAAATAATGCCATTTGCAGCAACATGGATGGAGATTGTCATTCTAAGTGAAATAAGCCAGAAAGAGAAAGAAAAATACCCTATGATATTGCTTATCTGTGGAATCTTAAAAAAGGACACAATTGAACTTATCTACAAAACAGAAAGACTCACAGACATAGAGGACAAACTATGGTTACCAGGCAGTAAAGGGTGTGGAAAGGGATACATTTGGAATTCAAAATTTGCACCTCTTGGGGAGTGACAGAAATTGTGGTACTGGTTTCATTGGTGTATATATCTATCAAAATTCTTCCAATTATACATCTGAAATATGTGCAGTTTATTGTACAGGAATCATACCACAATAAAGGTATTTTTTTTTAAAGAAAAGAAAACAGTTGCTATTTTTACTATTGACAAATAAAAGAAATTGTTTAAAAAGAAAAAAATGGTTAAATAAATACAGGAAAAGAGACAGCTTTTCTTTACAAAATAATTCCAATCAACAAATATAAAAGGAATAAAAGAAATAGAAAATCATCATTAGATCACCACTGTAAAAATTGTTGCAGGCAAGATTCACCTCTGTATACTAAAATTACATTGTATAGGCAAAAGTTTGAGGAGAAATAGGATAACTTCCTAATCTCAAACATCCTCCCCAGGACATTTGTTACTTACAAAGGTAAAGATTATAACTTTATATTAGATTAATTCAGCAGATATCACTTAATGATGTGACCAAGGTTAACATCACTGGAAATAAGACATGTTGACATCATCTACGCTTTGATATGGTTTATGTTTTTGTTAAGGCAAACTGGTTTTAAAGAGAGAGATAATTCTATGCAAGTTTTTTCTCTAATAGCTTTTTACTCTTCTTTTTGTGTTTCTTTTTTGAAAAGTCATTACGCTATAGGAAACTTAGTAGATAGCAATTGTAAGGCAATCCACTGGGATTGCGGGTCAATAAAGAAAAAAAGACCACTCTGGATATCTTTCAGCATCTACAGCAACTCAAATTTCAGTAAAATTAACAGAAATGTTATTTGAAATTCATTATATTTGTAGGGAGGAAGGAAATACTTAAGTCCCCTTTTTATAAAAGGAGAATTCTCTTGGTATCTTGACCAAGCTACCTTCAAACCAGTTTCTAGAAAAATCAAAGACAAGGGTAATATCAGGTTTATGTCCAAAAGCATAAAAAAGCTGCAAGCCACAAGAAGAAAATAGAGACTACAGTTTCTTTCAAGCATCCGTAAAATATACATGAACATTGATAATCTATTAGGGCAAAGAGAAAATTTCAAAAGTAGAAATATTTTATGTTTTGATTACAATACACTAAAGCTAGGAGTTAATTACCAAATCAGAGGGAAAAAATGTCTTCTTGTCCTGGAGATTATAAAAGTATCTTAAATGAGAGCTTGAGTCCAAGGGAAAATACCAACCAAAGTTGGACCTTATGAGACAGATTAAAAGCATAAGGGCAACCTCTAGCCTCTGCAGTATCATTGTGTGGGTTAGAAAAGTGCTCCTTCTTCAAGTAAAAAAGAGACCAACACCACTGCATCTGTGGCTGGTCATGAGGCAACGGCTCTGAGCCCAGTTGGCTGGAAGATGAGCATAACAGGGAAACTAAAGTCAAGTGAGTTGGGAGCTGTGAAAGAAAAAGAACCCATAAATTTCTCTAACAACAACCAAAAAAACCCCAAACCTGCTAGATAATGAGTTTTCCCTTAAGACTGCAAGCATATTTCTGGTCAGTAAAGTGCCTGCTAGCAAGATTTTGAAGGCCAAGAAAAAGCCTCACTTAAAAAAAAAAGTCCCACTCATGTTTTCTTTCATTGAATGTAATATTCTCAAGGTCCTGACACCTAAGGACAGAGACAAGAGTGCACTAGGTTTAATAGCCTTCAGTTACCTTTCTGTAAGCCACTATAGGATTTAACTGTTTTAAATATTTTAGATAAATTATGCCATTTTGAACAAGTTCTTGGGAAAAGTAATGAAAGTTTTATATCCCCTGATGTAAATGATTCAGGAGCAAGCTTACTAAGCCTATCCTAAAGGGTGCCTGCATTCCAAGCCAAGAAAAGTCTCAATCTGTAATTAGGTTGTTAAGGAACTATTCAGATATTCTCTCCTTACCGCAGTAGAATATTTTTTAATGGAGTGATTTCTGACATTATTTTCCTAAAGGCACAGAAAGATCCCAGCACTCTTGGGGTTCTATTTTGTAAGGATAACTTTATTTTGAAATAGCATCTCTCCTAGAATGACAGCAACAAGTGCTCCAGATGCGATGAAAGAAGTGCTCTCAGCCACACACTTACGGGGCAGGAAAACACGTCACAGCTGAGAATGGGTTGTGTATGGTGGGGATGAGAGGAAAGTCACTGAATGAGATGAATAAAAACCTAGAAAAGTAAAGAAAGGAAGGATTGGCATAGAGATCTTTCTGGAGCAGAGATTAGGAGTAGCTCTAGGTTGATTTTGAGTCCCTGGGTGGGAGTTTAAGAGGCTTCTATTGTGACCCAAAGGAAAAAGAATCTGGGGTCAGGCCACACTGGTGCAGTGACAGAATAAAGACCCAGTTGCCAGGGTCAGGGAATAAACATCAGAACCCTGAAGGAGGAGAGATGGAGCCCTAGCTCCCGGTCCCCTTTCCCACCCTCCTTCCCCCTAGGTTGTCTGAGATGTTACCTTCCACATAAACATCATCTTCCTGGTTTCAGACCTTAACTCTGGTCTCTGATGTCTGCTTAGTTCCACATTCTCTACCCATTTGCACAGAGGACCACTACCTTCCCTTCCTGGAATCTCTAAGTTTCTGCTTTGCTTGTGCCCTGGTCACCAGTCCTACCAAGTCAGCTGAGATGGAAGGGCCCACCCCCTCCAAAACGCTTAAGCCTCCTGATGTCAATGAAGAGTCTTTGGACCCTAGGATTATCATTGCCTTATTTAAAACTGGATCCCTTCCCCCTGCCTCCTGTGATTCTCCTCCTCCCCTAAAAACTAGTGACCATGAAGCAACTGAACAACGGATTGCAAAGAAGTTTGAAAATCTCTTAAAAGAACTTAAAGATATTATTAAAAATATGACAAGTTATGAAGAGAAGACCACAGAAACAAAAGAATCTTTTGAGGAAAACAACATCTCTGAGGATGTGTCAGAACTTAAAGAAAAAATCAGAGGACTTGATAAAATAAATGAAGTACTCTTGAAAAAACTGGTTGGTAGTTTGGACCTAGAAAAAGAACAGAATACAAAGAAACAGGAGATGATGTTGGAAAACCAGAACTCCAACGACACAATACAAGGTTTTGCAAGGGATTTGGTAAATTGTTCAGAAGTAAAAACAGCCCTTCATGAAACTCAGCTAAGTAAGGAAAAAGCAAATTATGGATTCCTTCACGTTCAAGAAGAAAATACCAAACTGAGGAACAACATGGAGCAGTTACTACAGGAAGCAGAACACTGGAGTGTGCAACAGACTGAGCTTAGTGAACTAATAAAATCCTATCAAAAGTCTCAGAAAGACATGAAAACTCTTGAACATAATGGAGCCCATTCCCAAACTCAACCAAATAACGAGATGTCAGCTAAGCATGAGCTGGAAGAACAAGTGAGGAAACTGAAACAAGACACATATTCAATGCATTTGATTGCAGCTTTGCTGGAGAATGAATGCCAAATCTTGGAGCAGAGAGTAGAGCTTCTCAAGGAACTCCATAATCAGAAAGAGAGACCTCTACAGGAGAAGCCAATCCAGACAAACCACAAGCAGAAAAAGAAAGAACAGAAGTTATCAGAGGCAGAGAAGGTCAGAATACAACAGCAAAACATGCAAGAAATGGAAGGTACATTTCAAGAAGGAGATCAATTCTATAGAAGCCTGGATGCTTGTCATAAAAAGAAAGCTTGTAATAACCAGTTCAATACTCATGTTGCAAGAAGAGCTCTTATAGGAAAAAAGAGGCCAGCCAGCAGCCTAAGTTAGAAAATACCAAAAGTAGAAGAAAAGGCAATTCTTCAAAAATAAAAAATAAAATAAAACAAAACTATAGTACATCCAGCTCCAGGCACAATCAATCATCAAACCTAGGTTAGACCTGTTGGTTCAACCAAGAACGAGCTATAGAGTAGGAAGATTAACACTTAACTTTATTCATTACCTGAGTAGTTACGTAAGTTTGGTCTTTAATGACCATTAATGTCAACTTTTGGTCACATTTGTCATCTTTATGATTTGTTTTTGTAGTTATTAGATTGAGATTCTATGACACTTTAAACAAAAGTGAGAATTTACTAAATTCTCTAGATAAAGATCTAAATAAAAAAACAGAACAAACAAAGGAAAATATTTTTTCTTATTTATTTACTACCCTTGGGGGGAAAGCTCTGGGGAAAAAAGTATATAACACTTTAACTGTGAACTTTTAAAGCTCATTTTTCCAAATGCATATTCTTTTTCCTATTTATTATCCACTGAAGTGTGGGCAGTAGTGGAGTTTAAAAAATGCTGATAAACCATGTTCTAAACAATTTTTCTCTTATAAATCTCCCTAGCCTCTGGATCTGCTGTCACTAATAGTTCTCCCTTGCTCTTCAACTAGTAAATGGTGGGCATACGAGGCAGTAGAGGCCCTTGGGGAAGGACACCTTGGCTTGTTTAGAACAGATGTGTATCTAGATTTTAGTTCTGTGCTGAAAAAATTCCTCTCATTACTCCAAGTAGAGGCAGAACCCAGGGGAAAAGCAATTATTTTCTGTTAAGAGAGTTGAACTTTTGGTTCCAGAAAAGTGGAGCGGAATTATTTCTCCCTATTCCTCCTATTAAGTAAGCTAAAAATCCTGGGCATTATGTATAAAATGAATGTAAGAAGACTCTGAAAGGTGGACAGAAGGAGATGTACTGGCCAGGGACCCTGAGACTTAAGAAACAGCATAGTGTTGAGTTCCCTTGGTTTTCTTTTTGTCCATTATGTATGCTGAACTAAGGAGCCAATAACCCAGAAATGCCAATGCATTTAGACAAAAAGTGCACTCTGCACCCACAAGCCTGCTTTCTCTTGCCAAGGGATGAGGAAACAGTCTGGCAAAATGAAACATTTTGTCAAAAACTGCCCTACTCTGGCCAAACTGTAAAAAAAGATGCCATGCCTTCACCCTCACCCCCATCAGCAAATACTGAGCATAGACTCTAGACTTTTACCCTTGTCTGGCAGTAATGAGGCACTCTTTCTTTCTTCTGGGTTGGCACAGAGGTGGCAGAGGAGGGACCCTGAAGTTCTACTTCCACCTGATGGTAACAAGGTGCTCCTCCCTGATCCCCTTCTCCCAGCATAGTAAACCGTCAGTGGAGGCCACATGGGGAGCCTAGATTTCTACACCCTTACCCTGCTGGCAGAGCATAAGAAGAAGCCTGCTAAAATAGAAGATTTAAAACAAGATCCAGGGTCTCAACACACAATGCCCCAAATGTCCAAAATACATAGAAAAATCACTCACCATATCAAGAAATAGAAAAATCTCAATTTGAATGAGGATAGACAATTAACAAATGCCAACAGGGGGATGACACAGATGTTGGAATTATCTGAAAAGAATTTTAAAGAAGTCATTAAAAAAAAGTTTCATTGAACAATTACAAACACTCGAAAAAATGAAAATAACATAAAGTCTCAGCAAAGATACAAAATATAAAGAAGAGACAAATGGAAATTGTAGAAATGAAAAATATATTAAGTAAAATAAACTCACTGAAAGCACTCAGTAGTAGAATGTTGGTATCAGAGGAAAGATTCCAGATAAAATAGGCTGGAAAAAATGATACCAAGAACCTCGGAATGGAAAAAATCTAACATGGGTGTCATCAGACTCCCCCAACAACAAAAAAAGGCAGAATGTGGGCTGGAAAAGTATTCAACGAAAAAATGGCTGAAAATTCTCCAAATTTAGTGAAAGGCATAAACCTATAGATTCAAGAAACTGAGTGAACTCCAAATAGTATAAACTCAAAGAAGTTCAAGGCACTCAATCAAATTTCTGAAAACTAAAGACAAAGTAAAAATCATTTACAGAAAAAAGACTCATTCGATGTAGGGGAACAATGATCCAAATGACAGCGACTTTCTCATCAGAAACCTCGGCAGCTAGGAAGAAACAAATGTTTTTCAAGAACTGAAAGAAATATCAACCCAGGATTATTTACCCAGTGAAAATACCCTTTGGGAATGGAGGTGAAGTCAATATATCCTCAGAAGAAAACTGTATTTGTCACTATTTGTTGGGAGAACCCATTTGTTTAAACACCTAATCTTCATTTCTTCACATTCAAGAAAATGAGTGATCCTTTTAGCCTCAGACTTTGTCTTATTCCATTTCCAAACAGGGATTTCACATAGGAGGTGCTAAATGAATGAAATGAGAAACTACATTATCACGGAACCAAAGAATCACTTCTTGCATTTCCCTTGTTCATATGCATTACCTGAACGAATTCTGTCAGTGTCATTTATCTGCCAAATGTTAAGGGGCCAACTCTCCAGTTTCTAATCTGTGCACTGAAGCTCCATTGGTACCACAACCAACTCACAAGAGAACTGCAGGATTTTCAAATTTTTGAGAGAAGCACCACGATATTTAACATCTGTTGCACACAACACAAACTCGAGGTAGTCACAGTTTGAACCTTAGACTGTATGTAGCACCATACCCAAAAGTGAAATTTCCATTGGTGAGAACTCAGTCACAAGGCCACATCTATCTGGAAGCAACTGGGAAATGAGGGCTCGGTAACCATGTTGTCCAGGCAGAGGAAAAATTAATCCTGGAACACTGTGAAGTGGAGAGAAAATATTTTTGTGTTCCCCCAGAGTTAGGGCTTTCTAAGCAAATTTTATGGAAACTTGAGATACTGGATGAAAAGTAAGCTCTGAAAGATATTTTACAACTGTATAGATAATAGGAACTCAAAAGAGTTACCTAAATTTAGAGATGGGTGTTTACATTTTAAATTGGGGTAAGGCCTGGGATATCAAGGTATCTCTGGGTTGTAAAGCTGCAGAACTGGACTTATCTAACCCCTGAGAGATTTATTTACATTATAAAAGGGTTAGAGTGAGAACCCCAGATCCTTTTTGTCTTCAGGGAGCAGAGGGTTTTTTTTTCTCCCTCCTTTTGTAGGGGGAGAAGGACAGCTGCCTTTCTTTTCTACATAAATGCCTAGATTCCTTTTCTCAGCGTTCCTCCCTTATGTTACAGGCTCCATTGCATGTAGGGTGACATCTGGTTCTCATCATACCTCTCCTGAGATAAGAACTGGAGCAAAGGGAACTAACTAGCACAATTACTATTATGTAAGTAATAATAATCTGTCTCTGATCCAAAAATCTCATGTGTGAGTTCAGGATAAAATAAAGGTGAATTAAAAAAACCCAACAAAGTTGATCACAATCTCCACCACAGGTTCTGTTATGAATGAAACATAGAGCATAAGAAATTTTACTATGCTGCAAGTACGGAACATACAATTTGAAGTATTGCTCCCTACACCATAAACATTTCTTTTTCATGTCTGGAATATGTATCATTTTATAAATAATCTAAGAGACAAAATTTTCCTATTACAGTCCTTAGTAAAGGAAAAAGACTTCCAATTAAACAGTACTGGGGGTACTAAAAGAATCATATTTTTCCATTTGCCTTTCCCTCTAATGGAAACTACCATCTATGCTACTGGTGAACAAAACATTGTGCAATTCATTCTATACTTTACTGTATATGTGGTGCATGTTACCAGGAAAAAAAATTATTGCTAAAATAAATTACAGCTTTTTAATTAAGCATCAAGTACAGCAAGAAATCTCTGCTATATCAGACTGTCTGGATTTGGTATTGACTTTACCATTTTATATGTGTTATAAAATTGTTCTTCTACCATAAGGATATATATATACACACACACATATAATTCCTAAACATGTAAATGAAAATTTCTGAAACAAGACATTTTTAAAGGTTTTTCATGTGGGTTTCAGTGGATAATAATGTATTATGTTCCTTCAATTAATGTAAAATTTATTGGAGAAGTATCATGGCATTTTATATGTGGAAGGATCTTTAGGCCATCACTTGTTGACAGTGAAAAGCCAAGGTGTGAAATCAGTGAAAATCTGGAACAAGAATCAGTATTGACCTAGTCCAGAGTTCTTTAACACTGTATTTTCTCATACCTAAGGGTCTAATACCAATAAAAATCAGTGTTTTTGAAACTTGTGGATGTCCAGTCCTATCATCAGTATACTTTGTCCAATAGCAAGAGTAACTTTTAAGATATATATTTTTGGATAATCCTCTTAGGAAGAAGGAAAAATCCATACACACTTGTGACATTTTTCCTAGTAAATTCTTCATAGTAATGTATTAGATTTTTTATTTCAAAGTACTTGGATCCCTATAAACTTTTTCCCATCAAGCCATAGCAGTTCCACAGGGAAAAAAAAATTCTTGGTAATAGTAATATTTTAGTAAGAATAAGCACTTTGTTTCCCTTTAAATATATTCCATGAGCCAAAATTTCATTTTTAAAATTTGGTTTCCATTCAGATCAAAGTAAGGGTTTATTTACTACCTTTTAACTGTTTAAAAAATATGCAACATGACAAATGCACAGAAAAATGCATGAAATTTATTTATTTATATATAAATAAATTATTAATTGTATATATATATATATATATATATATATATATATATATATATATATATATATACAATTTAAAAAATGATTAAAAATTAAAAATCTATTTAACCACCCCTTGGGTTTTGTCATACTGTTTTCTAAAGTGATTGTACCAATTGATGTGCCATCCATCACTGTAAAAGTGCTTCCATTGCTCCACAGTCTCAGTAAAATTTAGTATTACCAGACTTTTTAATTCAATGGTTATGTAATAGTACCTCATGGTAGTTTTAATTTGCACTTCTTCAGTTACTAAGTTTAGTCAACTTTTTATGTTTGTTGACCATTTGAGTTTTGTTTTTCATGAAGTGCTTGTATTTTTGCTTCAAATTATTGATTTATAGGAGTTCTTTATGTATTCTGAACACTAGTCCTGTGACAGTTGAGTAGTAAACATTCTCTCCCACTGTGGTTTGGCTTTTTTACTTTTTTTGTGGTTTCTTTTAATGAACAGAAGTTCTTAACTTCAATGTAGTGCAATTTATTAAACTTCTCCCTTTTAATTTTCATTGTTTTGTTTAAGAAACCCTTACCTATATCATGGATAAAAGTTTTCTAAAGTCTTTTAATTTCTTATCTTTCACATTTATTTCTTTAATCTCCCTGGATTGGATCCAGAGGGACTCATCAAGGTACTTAGGTTGGTTGTCTAAGGGTACTGCAATTATGGATATTTTCATGTTCTTTTAGCATGTCCATGCTTTGGGAGCACTTTTTAATCTTTTCAATAAGAAAACCATAAGAAGCTTTATATTAAAGAACATAAGGATGTATAATGAAAAGAAGCATTGCACCAAGAAGGGAAGATTCTGAGTCATAACTTGTGTAGGTCCTAATTGTTCCTTTTACAAAGGGGAGATCATAATTTTCTTTTGGACCAAGGACCAGTGGTCAAAGATTCTCTGGCTCTCTCTCAGCTAAGATCTTATTGCTGTCTGTGGAGTAAGAATAGATTGGATGAGAGAATTAGAAACTAACCAGAAGCAAGCACAGCCAAAAAGGAAGGGAACAATAGCAAATAATACAGGTATACAAGATGTCCTGAAGTTGGGTTCCTTGATATTTTGAAAGTGAAAAAGAAAGATAGTGTTACATAAAGGAGAAAGGTATACCAGATCAAAGTGAAGTAGAGAAGTGGATTTATCATTATCATATAATTGTCACTATTTTTAAAATGTTCTCCCACAAACCTGATTGATGTAGAAAGTAATTTTTAAAATATTTCTTAACACAGGCAAAGGCCTCAGACAAAGATTCATCATAGGAGTGTCACAGTCAGCTGAATGTTTTTCTTTTCTGACAATTACACTTCTCAAGGAAACCACTAATCCATGTTTAATTAAATCTTCTCTCACAGGGAAGCATATTGTGTGTCAGTTTGGTTGGCACTCGTCTGTTGTAAGCTTCATTTTACGAGGAAGTAGGCACTGATATTTATATTCTGTTTTGATCTTAAGGGTTGTTTTTTTTTTTAATTTAAGAGAAAAGTACCATTTAGCAAGTCACACTTTTCTGGGAGAAATATCCTATTTTGCTTACTTGTATCTTTACTTTTTCTCTTGGTCTACCACATTAATCTTTTCCAAAAAATGGATTTGGGTTTGTTAACTTTCTTTATTATTTTTATTATTCCATTTCAATTATTTCTGTCCTTATTTTAATTTTTTTTTAGTGTTTTGTTGTTCTTTTTCAATTTCTTGAGATGAATGCTTATTGTGTGCATTTTTAGTTCTTCTTGTTTCCTCAAAAACTTATTAAGAGCTATAAATTTCCCTGTATATACTGTGAATGTGAATCACAAATGTTCATAGGAAATATTTTCATTATTATTATTTTTAAGTTTTTAGAAATATCTTTCTGTTGTTTCCTTTATAACCCAAACATTACTAAGCAATCTAGTAGATACACTGGTATGACTTTAAGTATTGTATTTTAAATTATATATAGACATTATATGATATCCTTTAAGTGTTTGTGTTTAATGTATTACATAGGAAAATAATTACAAGGAAAGAAAGAAAATACACTTATCTTACAGCCTAGCAATTTTACTTCTACTTATAAACTCTAAAGAAACTCTTGCAAAAGTAGACTGTATAATAATATTCTTTGCAACATTGCAATACTGTGGGAAATAAACCCTTATTTATCAATAAAAAACAGCTAAATTGGGATATATAAAAATATTATAAAAAATAATAGTACAGAAACTAAAATGAACTAAATTTACACATATCAGCATGGAGAGATGTTTTTTGACATCTCTGATCAAAACTCTGGGCTGATACCAATTATGACACCTAATCAAAAGAAGCATATTTTTTATTAAGAACTTTAAGGACTTTATTGAAACTAATCATCTAAAGTTTTACATATCTTAGTGTTTATACAATCATCTTTATAACATTATCATTTTTCAGTGTTTTTCTTACTATATATTTCTGTCAACAGTAAAATACTATCTAGTGTTCTAACATTTTAAAGCTAGTTTTTAAAAAGGGACAATCCTCTGAGGAAGAAAAGAGAATGGCAACTTTAACCAGTTATTGTATTTCCAAATATACTGTTGTCACTCATGGCCATATTTAGATTTTCCAGTAATGTCTTTTAAACACCACGTTTATTATTTTAAAAATATTTTTAAAAATTATTTTTAAAAAGAGGACATTTAGCACCTCTAAAATCACAAACTCAAATACGCCTATAACCTTTTAAAATTAGGGTGAGGATGTTTTCAAGGGAAGCATTATACCTAGGCTGGCATCTTCTCCTTCCTTAGTGCAATTCTTAATTATGAAAAGCAACTGGTAGACAATGATCTTCTCTGACTTCCAGTCATTAGTTCTGCTTCAGCCTAGAAGTCCTCTGAGTTCATACACTTATTATCAACATAGGAGTTCTGCTATGTTATAAGGCTTTTTAAAAACCTTTATTGTGTTGGCAAGCTGAGTTTGGCTCCTCCTTAAAGGTTTCCACTTGGGCAACTGTGTCTTGGAAGACACAAAAGTAGTGGGAAAGCATTCCGCCTTTTGCCCTTGAATATGAGGTCAGCTGTAGATTTTGTAGGTATTCTTTATCAAGAAGGGAAGTTTCCCTCTGTTCCCAGGTTTTTGAGAGTTTTTACCAGAACAAATGTTAAATTTTGTTAAAGGCTTTTTTCTGTATCAACAGAAATAATTATGTGATTTAAAAAAAAATGTCTGTTAATATGGTGGATTACATAGACTGATTTTTGAATATTGAATCAGCCTTGCATCCCTGAAGTAAACTCACTTGGTCACAGCATTATTTTATATTGCTGAATTGTATTTGCTAATATTTTGATGAGAATTTTTATGTCTATATTCATAAGGGATACTGGTCTGTAGTTTGTTTTTTTGTACTGTCTTTGTCTGGTTTCAGTATTAAGGTAATACTAGCTTTATAAAATGAATTGGGAAGTGTTCCTTTCTCTTCAAATTTCTAGAAGAGATTGTGTACAATTGATGTTAATTCTGCTTTAAACATTTGGTAGAATTCTCCAGCAAAATTATTTGGGTCTAGAGGTTTTTGGGGGGTTTTGCTTGTTTGTCTGTTTTTGGAGATTTAAAACTATAAACTCAATTTCCTTAATTGTTATAATGCTATTCATATGATCTGTTTCATATTGGGTGAGTTGTTGTAGTTCGTGTTTTTCAAGGAATTGATCTATCTCATCTAAGCTGTCAAACTTACATGCATAGAGTTGTCTGTAGTATCCCTTTTATTATCCTTTTGATATCTCTGAGGTTTGTAGTGATATCATTTGTATCATCCCTGATATTGAAAATTTGTGTCTTCTCTGTTTTTGTCCCTGTTGGTCTTGGTAGAGGTTTGTCAATTTTATTGATATTTTCAAAGAACTAGTTTTTTGTTTCATTGACTATTTTTTCTCTTTTCAATTTCTTTGATTTCTGCTCCACATTATTTCCTTCCTTCTGCTTGCTTTGGGTTTATTCTTTCTCTCTCTTTTCTAGCTTTTTGAGGTGGGAGCTTAAATTATTGATTTGAAAATTGCCTGTAATACCAGAATCATAGCCAAAATACATGACTGCTATATAGCAATTGGTAAACTTTTCTCTTTAAGTGTTAACATTATTTTTCAGAATGATTTTCTAGTATTTAAAGAATATTAGGAAATGTTATTAAATAATAATTTTATTATATTTAATATTCTACTTGAGATTATTATCCTATTACCTATTTTTATCAACATGATTCAGTAAAAAATATCTGTAGGGCAGGATTGTGTGAATACAAGAATATAGCAAGAATAATCCTCACATGAAAGCTACTAAGTCTTCTTATACCGTATTGCAGATAGAATTCTAGGAAAACTTTTTAAAGTGTCATAATCCGAAAAAACGCACAAAATAGATGTTTATCGGATATTTTTGTTTAATATATATTATAAGGGCCTGAAAATCTATGTGTTTCTATTGAGATTTATTTATCTGATGAAGGTAGGATGAAATCAGTATTAAAATAATTATACCATATGGAGAAAAAATACAGCTAGTTTCCCTTAGAGTCTATTCTTAATCTGAAGGAATAAATTAAAGGTGACTGGCTACCACATCCCAGGAGTAGAAAATATTAATAAAGGTCATTGGGAATGCTCTTAAAGAGGGAAGTATTCCTATGCTATTCCAAACTTCTCTATTGAGAGATTAAAAACCATACTTAATGAGCACTAAATGATAGGGTACAAAAAGTCACAGACCCTTATTTCCCTAAGACAAATGTAATCTGCTTTGAGAAGGGAGAAAGTCAACCTCAGTGATTTGAGAACTCCCTCTTTCCCTCCCTGGGATTACACAAGAATTCTGGGCTCCTGGCTCAGAAAACAGGTTGGAGCTGGCCTTTTGTCCTCAGTGGTTGCATGGTTGTCATTGTTTGAAGACCCTCCCCTAGTGTTGCTGCGGAGCCTGGTCCCGGCTGCAGTCTTTTGAGCCCAGGTGGCTTCAGGTATGAGTCTCACCTGACTTTTCCAACTGACTTCAGAACATGCCCTTGTTCTCTGTTTCTCCACCACTGGGTGGTCCCTTTAGTTTCTGTTGCTGTCCAAGGCCTGAAAGACACTAAAAACTCTTTCTCAGTCTTGAGAAACCTGATCCATCTTTGTAGTGGTGGGGATGAGTTAACAATTGTCTAACTCCCCTTGACTTTTTAAAATAACTTATCTAGTTTAATTCATATAACTCAAAGATTATCTTAGTCATTTGTTTCATCCTTCTCTCTCACAAAATTTCTTTATTGAAGAAAAAAACAACTGATTAGAATTTCACTACTTTTCCTGGCTTCAGTGTTAAGAAGTGACTGGCAGGAGAATGAGTTCACCAGCAGCTGGCTGTTCTCTCTATAGATTTGTTCTAAGCCTGTGCTGTGTCATTTTAAGCCCTAGTATGAATTTCTTGGTGCTCAGTGTTCAAGCATTCAATTCAGATGCTCTATAAAATAGTACATATTTGCTTGATAGTGTATGTATTTATATATATTATTTTTAACAAATATGACATACTAAGTATAATACATAATACATATATACATGACATTAAGTATAAAGGAAATACATATACACTTGTATATGTATTTGTACATGTATTAAGTATAGTATATGTATTAAATATATGTATTTGGATATGAAAATGTATATGTACATAGCTTTGAAGATGTGTATGTTTTGCACCTAAGCTTAGACGTGAAAACAAGATAACATTTTTGAAAAAAAGTTTTTATATTGAGCACTTCGTGTAAGTGAATGGAAAAAATAGAAATCTGACAGATTCATAACTAGACCCTATTCAGATCTAAATTTTACTGACTGCATTACCTACTTATGGTAATTATGGTTTGGGATTATGATAATGGATACTACTTGTGATTATTATATGCATTAGATATTTGGATGAAGAATTGTGAAAATGCTTGGATGTATTAAAGGTACAAAATTAGGTGGGATGTCTGATACCCTGGGGAACTGAATTAGAATTCAATATGACCCTAAAAAAATGGTACTATGAGGGGAAATTTATGTAAAATATACTTACCTAAAAAACTATAACAGGTGTAAATATAGGATAATTTGCTTATGAAGGCAAAACATGCCTTAGAGAAAGAAAATGAGGGGGAAACCCTATTGCATCATGTCACTTGAAATATATTTTGGGTGATTCAGAGATCTTATGTAATGATGTTGAAGTAGTATGTACTAAAAATCTACTAAATATATAGTTATCCCTCATTCTAGATATTATGAACATAAGCCCAACAAATCCATCATTCAAAGACAGCCATAGTTATAATAGAAATAAAAGTAAAAATAAACAAATGGGAACTAATTAAATTTATAAGCTTTTGCACAACAAAGGAAACCAAAAACGAAAGGGAAAAAAACCAATGGACTGAGATATTTGCAAATGATGCAACTGGTAAGAATATAAAAACAGCTCATATAACTCAATAACAAAAAACCAAAAAACCTAATACAAAAATGGGCAGAAGACCTAAACAAATGATTCTACATTGAAGACATACAGATGGCTAATAGGTACATGAAAAAAATTTCACCATCACTAATCATCAGAGAAATGCAAATCAAAACTACAGTGAGATATCTATCACCTCACGCCAGTCAGAATGGCCATCATTAAAAAGTCTACAGATGATAAATGCTAGAGAGTGTGGAGAAAAGGGAACCCTTTTACACTGTTGGTGAGAATGTAATTTGGTGCAGCTACCATGGAAAATAGTATGGAGATTTTTTTTTTAAAAACTAAAACTAGCCTTACTATATGATCCTGCAATCCCACACCTGGGCATATATCTGGAAAATACTCCAATTTGAAAAGATACATGCACCCTAATGTTCATAGCAGCACTATTTACAATAGTCAAGACATGGAAACAACCTAACTATCCATCAACAGATGGCCAGATAAAGAAGTTGTGGGGTGTGTCTGTGTGTGTGTGTGTGTGTGTAAAAATAATATAGTGGAATACTACTTAGCCATAAAAAGAATGAAATAATGCCATTTGCAGCCACATGGATGGACCTGGAGATTATCAGATTATCATAGCATGTGAAGTCAGACAGAGAAACACAAATATGATACAATATCATTTATATGTGGAATCTAAAAATAATACAAATGCGTGTATATGCAAAACAGAAACAGACTCACAGCCATAGATAACAAACTTATGGTTACCAAAAGGGAATGAGGGGAGGGATAAATTGGGAGTTTGAGGTTAGCAGATACAAATTACTATATACAGAATAGATAAACAACAAGGTCCTACTCTGTACAGCTTCTAATAACCTATAATGAAAAAGAATATGAAAAGAATATATACATATATATATAAAATTAAATCACTGAAACTAACACAACATTGCAAATCAACTATACTTCAATAAAAAAATAAACAAAAAAACAAAGATAGCCATAGTTAATAATTTAATATATTTCATCCCTACCTTTTGGCTATTAATTTTATTTTACATGGTATGGTCACACTATATATTCACCTTTTGATTACCTATGCATGATTTATATATTTTATGGATTACATACAGAAAATTTTTTATCACAGTTTAGTTTTTCTTTCATAACAACCCAAGGTCTTAGCTTCTACCATTAATTAGTGTTTGTCAAAAGATAAAAATATTTAATATGAAGAATGTAACCGGGCTGCCAAAAATTCAAGTATCTTTCACAAACAAATCAAATTGTTCATTAAATTATTGATTTATTATATCACTATTTCATGAGTACGTACTATAAGAAAGGCACTGTGCTACAGTCACTGAGAATCAGAAATGTAACAGATGTCTTTGTCCTAGAGGCGTGAAGGATTCAGTGAATTATAACATTGTGACAACTATTTGGAGTTAATGATTATTTTTCTCACCAACATGCATAGATTGGGAAATTATTGCAGATTGTTTTCAGATTTGACCAATTAAATATTCTATTATTTCATATGATGATTGAAATGAAGAAAATTGTACTTCAGGTGTAGTACTAAATCAAATATTAATGAAAAAGAATTCCTTAGTGTAATTTGAGAAATAACTGCTAAGACTCACTCTAGGGAAGATCTCATTATTTTGACTGAGCATTTGGAGCACTTGAGGAATTCATGCCAATTTTGAAGTATTTGGCCAAATTATTCCCTCTCAAAACTAGTCATCACTTTAATCATCAACAGCTTCATTATTTTGAATGGTAATCAAATCTTGTTTTTTTGGTTTTTTGTTTTTTTAACATTTTTTATTGATTTATAATCATTTTACAATGTTGTGTCAAATTCCAGTGTTCAGCACAATTTTTCAGTTATTCATGGACATATACACACTCATTGTCACATTTTTTTCTCTGTGAGTTATCATAACATTTTGTGTATATTTCCCTGTGCTATACAGTGTAGTCTATTCTACAATTTTGAAATCCCAGTCTATCCCTTCCCACCCTCCACCCCCCTGGTAACCACAAGTCTGTATTCTCTGTCTGTGAGTCTATTTCTGTCCTTTATTTACGCTTTGTTTTTGTTTGTTTGTTTGTTTTTGGTTTTGTTTTTTAGATTCCACATATGAGTGATCTCATATGGTATTTTTCTTTCTCTTTCTGGCTTACTTCACTTAGAATGACATTCTCCAGGAGCATCCATGTTGCTGCAAATGGCATTATGTTGTCGGCTTTTATGGCTGAGTAGTATTCCATTGTATAAATATACCACTTCTTCTTTATCCAGTCACCTGTTGATGGACATTTAGGCTGTTTCCATGTTTTGGCTATTGTAAATAGTGCTGCTATGAACATTGGGGTGCAGGTGTCATCCTGAAGTAGATTTCCTTCTGGATACAAGCCCAGGAGTGGGATTCCTGGGTCATATGGTAAGTCTATTCCTAGTCTTTTGAGGAATCCCCACACTGTTTTCCATAGTAGCTGCACCAAACTGCATTCCCACCAGCAGTGTAGGAGGGTTTCCCTTTCTCCACAGCCTCTCCAGCATTTGTCATTTGTGGATTTTTGAATGACGGACATTCTGACTGGTGTGAGGTGATACCTCATTGTAGTTTTGATTTGCATTTCTCTGATAATTAGTGATATTGAGCATTTTTTCATGTGCCTTTTGATCATTTGTATGTCTTCCTTGGAGAATTGCTTGTTTAGGTCTTCTGCCCATTTTTGGGTTGGGTTGTTTATTTTTTTCTTATTGAGTCGTATGAGCTGCTTATATATTCTGGAGATCAAGCCTTTGTCGGTTTCACTTGCAAAAATTTTCTCCCATTCCGTAGGTTTTCTTCTTGTTTTATTTCTGGTTTCCTTTGCTGTGCAGAAGCTTGTAAGTTTAATTAGGTCCCATTTGTTTATTCTTGCTTTTATTTCTTCTAGGAGAAAATTTTTGAAATGTATGTCAGATAATGTTTTGCCTATGTTTTCCTCTAGGAGGTTTATTGTATCTTGTCTTATGTTTAAGTCTTTAATCCATTTTGAGTTGATTTTTGTATATGGTGTAAGGGAGTGTTCTAGCTTCATTGTTTTACATGCTGCTGTCCAGTTTTCCCAACACCATTTGCTGAAGAGACTGTCTTTATTCCAATGTATATTCTTGCCTCCTTTGTTGAAGATGAGTTGACCAAAAGTTTGTGGGTTCGTTTCTGGGCTCTCTATTCTGTTCCATTGGTCTATAAGTCTGTTTTGGTACCAATACCATGCTGTCTTGATGACTGTAGCTCTATAGTATTGTCTGAAGTCTGGGAGAGTTATTCCTCCAGCCTCTTTCTTTCTCTTCAGTAATGCTTTGGCAATTCTAGGTCTTTGATGGTTCAAATCTTGTTGATGATTCTAGGAAGCTTAAATTACATAGTAGCACATAGCATAGTAGTAAATTCTTCCAAATTTCCAAATGTTTTACGCTAAAAAACCATATTATTTGTAAACAAGCTATTTCCCATTTGTGTATAACCTGGATGGAGAAAATACCAGGAGCGTGTAACATTGAACTATTTGTAGTTTTTCCCTCAATGTTTATTGTTTCTTAATTGGCCTTACTATAATAAACATTTTAAAACAAGGAACTCAATGCTCTCAAAAATAGAATGTGATCTGTAATTCTTAGATTTGTAGTTGGCCATTGGAGTTGATAGTATTTTTTGTGAGCAGCATTTGTTTCTTTTAAAACAATTGTATTTCTGGAAAAACAGCTAAAATCATTTTCTCAGAAGAAAGCACCCTTGTTACAAATAATTGTCTCATCCTGGGCTAGTTCTGTTGGTTAAAACAGTGATATGCAGAAAAAATAGCCATTGTTCTGAGGACTAGAAGAAATTTTGTTACCTTTACTCAGTCCCACAGCCACAGACTGTTAACTCTAATACATTTTCTGAAACAAGTATTTTACAGATACAAGATGATTGAAAACCACTGTCTATCTATCTTATCATTAACTAAAGTCCATACTTTATTCAGATTTTCTTAGTTTTTAACCTATCTTTTTTCTGTTCCAGGATCCCACATTATTTTTAGTTCTCAGGTCTCCTTGGGCTCATCTTGATATGACAGTTTCTCAGTCTTTCAAAAAATATACACACATATATATTTTAATGGAGGTACTTGGAAATGAACCCAGGACCCTGTGTGTGCTAAGCACGTGCTCTACCACTAAGCTATACCCTCCACTCTTCCACATTTTTGATGACCTTGACAGTCTCGAGGAGTACTGAGTGGTCTGTTATGCTGCAGGATGCCCCACTATTGAACTTCATCTGCTATTTTTCTCATGATTAGACTGAATTATGGGTTTATGAGAGGAAGACCACAGAGGTAAAGTGCCATTTTCATCACATCATATCAAGGGTATATATTATCAGCATAATTCTGTAGCTGTTGACCTTGATCACTTGGCTGAAGTAGCATTTCTCAGGTTTCTCCTCTGGAAAGTAACTTTCCTCTGCTCCCCATTTCCCACCACCCCCACCTTTCCAGTCTGTACTCTTTGGAAGGAAGCCACTATGCACAGCCCACACTTTAATCATTTACGTTTGGAAAACAGTTCAACATGCATGCCTTTCTGACTATAGATTAGTAACAGGCTTCTGTTTCAGTTTCAATAAACTAAGGAAAACTCAGAGTTTGGGTAGAACATTGTAACTGAATACTCGCGTGGATTTAGAGAAAGTTTCCATTTATCCGCAACAGCTGAGGAGTGAGTCACACTGTGTAATTTGTATGGATTATTAATTCCCAAAAAAGTAATAAAATACCTTTGTCCTTAAAATTACACATACCTTCATAAATCTATTTCTTTGTGTGTTTTTTTTTTTTTTTTGATTTACAAGGCACTTCAGGACTTTGCAATGAGTGCACCAAGATTATCAACAGGAACAATTGAACAACAGATATTTGTTGACTTGAATAACAGGCATGTCCACATTTCACTAAAGATGTAGAAAGTATAAACGTTTTGCATTAATTTGTCTAGAGCTATGACTACCAGGAAGCCAATAAAATAATTAGCTTGTCTTATGTTATCTTGTTTACTGATCCCAACTCCTCCAACCCCCCAAAACCTACTCATTTGCACTTTTTGATATTTGGAATGGTACACACTCTGTCACTCTTTCAAAGTACCTTCAGTGATTGCAATGTGGACATTACAAATGTGACTATCCTTAGAGCACTGAAAAAGCTCTTATAAGAACCAATACTAAATAATACTGTTTGGCACGAAAGGATGGTAGGCCATCAATTATGTGTTCTTGAGTTTTCTTATTTAATCAACAATTATCTTAACACCAGGAAGAACTACTGATATGTAAGTCTGGCTCAGAGCTAAAGATCAAAATTATTCACAATCAGGGCTTTGTAAAAAGGGGCAATGACTTGGCTACTGCTATGAGCAATTTTGCATATAAAGTTGATGACAATAATCAATGCATAGTAACTGCTTTAATTCTCTTTTGGAATATTGCTGCTTTAAGAACTTGCCATCAGAGATTAACATTTTGTGGTTAAAGTTTATGTGAAATAACTTGGAAGAAAGGCCTATTTGAGTTCACATAAGATTATTGTTTTATTCCTACGCAGGGACTAAAAGTTGAAAACTGAGTTCATGAACATAAAATTTTTTGCCTGTTTTGTCAAGGCCAGAGTGAACTGCTTATTAGAAATCGGTAAATATATTTCATATATAATTACATCAGTGCCCTTCAGCCAAAAACTATCAGAAATACACTTAGAGTTGGGCTGATTACTCATTGCAGGAAGGGAGAGGCAACACCACAGGGAACTATGAGAGGTTGCAGGAAAGGGATGTTAGAAAAAAACTTATTGGATTTAGACTTCTGTTAGGTGATTTTGGGAGGATGGGAGTTAAGGAAGCAGGAATTTGCTCTGGATTGAAGACTGTTAGGAAGTGGGAACAATTCTATGATTAGATATCTTAATATATCTTATTTAGAAAAAGGGAAGACCAGACCCACACTAAAGCTTTAATTAATAGAGGCAGCACTCACATTAGCCAGGACAGGAAGATATTTGGTATTTTTGAAGCTTGGACTGTTTCACATATTGTCTGTATTCAGACATGATTACGGGGAGGTCTTACTTTGTCTTGATCTATCATGGTCTTATATAATATTAATATTCTGTGATATATTACCATGGCCTAATGGTGAGTGCCAGGCCATCTCCCAGATGTTGGGGGCTGCTTCTCTCTTTCTCAACTCTTAGGTCATTAGTTGGCTAACGTAATAATCACTGACTTCAAAGGTTGTTTTCCAATATTACACATGGTTAATGAAATTCAAATATACTACCCACTCCAAATATGACACAGACATCACTATACCTCTAAAGATCTACAAAACTGTTACAATTATTTGGTCAACTTTAGAGTTAAATCCTTATCATTAAATTTTTTGGCACTAAACTTAAGAATCAAGGAATATACATTTCATATTTGCTAATTTTTTTATTTCTCACTTTAAAAAGTTTTGATCTGCATAAGGTGGTAATCCAGTGGAACATCAGTACGTCCAGTGTCTTGTCTTTAGTTTTATAGACTTGGAAATTCAGTGTATTAGGATATGCAGGTTAGGTTGGGCTCTAGGGCACATATGTGCATATAACCAAAATTACAGAAGACTGACATATCTACAACCATGCTAATGCATTAATTTACAATGAAAGATATAACCATCAATAGTGATAGTAGTTAATTCTTATTGACTGCCTACTATGGTAAGTATATGACATGAATTAATTCATGAAACCTTCACAATAGCCTTATGTGGTAGTCACTGGTCATTTGGAAAACACTGGACTAGCCAGACTCTGTCGGCCCCTCATCTTCCTTCAGGAGCCTCCTAATTTCCTGACATCTCTCTCTCTCTCTCTCCTGCCCCCAACTCTCATTCCCAAGAGTTGTTAGATTTGTGCTACTATCATCTTCCATGCTGATGCAGTACCCATTTCCCTACTGGTATTTTTCTCATCATTTAGACCAAATGATGTAATGTGCTAAAAACTGAGGGGTCCTTTCCCACCTCTTTTTCCTAGAAAAAAAAATCTGAAAGATGATCAGAATTTTATATTATTTACTTATTTTTATTTCTAGAACTGTGAATTCTACAGTTAAGACAGATTAGAAATGTGTTAGTGTTTTATGTTATTCTGCCTTGAAACTAGACTCATCAATGTAATAATCCTACGATAATCTCTTTTTATTAAAAATAACACTTATTAGCTTAATGTGTTT
The DNA here is from genome assembly GCF_036321535.1 of Camelus dromedarius. Lineage (NCBI taxonomy): Eukaryota > Metazoa > Chordata > Mammalia > Artiodactyla > Camelidae > Camelus > Camelus dromedarius. The sequence continues at coordinate 53,446,467 of NC_087438.1, forward strand.
CATCCTTTTGCTCAATCATGCATTGCTAATGCATCAAGATCGGGTTTAAAGATCTGATCTAGAAGATTCATACATATTGTAGCCTGGAGTTTTTTGCGGGGGTGGTAAGAGAAGATGCATTTTTGTTTCTGTTACAATATATGTTTAGGTTTAAAAAATTGAAAAGTACAAAGTAAGCAAGGTACAAAGTACAAAGAAGAAAAATAAGCCATAATCCTCCCATCTACAGATAATCAGTTACTAACATTTTGGGTTGAGTCCTTCTAGGTGTTTTTCTACACATTTGGCATTGTAATGTACCTACAGTTGAGTTCTCTGCTTTTTTCCCACACAACATCACACTACAAGCATTTCCATCTTTAAAAAATGTAAACATAATGATTCAATTTAAATGTGCATGTAACACATGAATAAACTATCTCCTTTTTCAAATAAAATATTTAGGTGTAAGAATATGTATCAATTTAATTTTTTAAAGATTTTTTTCTTAGAGCAGTTTTAAGTTTATGACAAAATTGAAAGTAAAATACAGAGAGTTCCTATATACACCCTGCCTTTACACATGCATAGTTTCCCTGTTACCAACATCCCCCACCAGAGTGGTATATTTGTAATTGGTGAAGTTAATATTGACACGTCATAATCGCCCAAAGTCCATAGTTTATGTTAGGGTTCACTCATGGTGTTGTACATTCTGTTGGTCTGGATTTATGTATAATGGCATGTATCCACCATCATAGTATCACACAGAGTACTTTCACTACCCTAAAAATTCTATCTGTACTGCCTCGTCATTCTTCTCCCCTCCCTCTCCTGCCCTCTCAACTCCTGACAACCACTGACCTTTTTATTGTTTCCATAGTTTTGTCTTTTCCAGAATGTCATATAGTTTCAATCATATAGTCTTTCCAGATTGCCTTTTTTCACTTAGTAATGTGAATTTAAGATTCCTCCATGTCTTTTGATGGCTTGATAGCTCATATCTTTTTGATGCTGAATAATATTCCATCATCTGGATGTATCACAGTTTATTTATCTATTCACCTACTGAAGAACATCTTGGTTGCTTCCAAGTTTTGGCAATTATGAATAAAACTGCTGTAAACATCTGTGTGTGGGTTTTGTGTGAACATAAGTTTTCCGCTTCTTTGGGTAAACATCAAGGAGTAAGATTGCTGGATCAGATGGTAAGAGTACATTTAGCTTTGTAATAAACCACCAAACTTTCTTCCAAAGTGGCTGTACCATTTTGCATTCCACTAGCAACGAATAGGTGTTCCTGTCACTCCAAAACCTTGTCAGCATTTGGTGTTGTCAGTGTTCCAGTTTTAGCCATTCTAATATGGGTGTATCTCGTTTTAATTTGCATTTACCCGATGACACATAAAGTGGAGTGTCTTTTTATATGCTTATTTGCCATCCGTATACCTTCTTTGGAGAGGTGTCTGTTAAGGTCTTTGGCCCATTTTTTAATTGGGTTGTTTGTTTTCTTATTGTTGAATTTTAAGCGTTCTTTGTACATTTTGGCTAATAGTCCTTTATCAGATGTGTCTTTTGCAAATATTTTCTTCCGGTCTGTGGCCTGTCTTCTCATTCTCTTGACATTGTCTTTTGTAGAGCAGAAATTTTTAATTCTTCAACTGAATTTTGAATACCAGTATTGATTAGAGTATTCCTCATATGACAAAACCAGTGTATTTAGTCATCGTCCTGAGTTATTTCCATTATTTTCCTATTCAAACATTGAACAATGAACATTCTTTGACATATCTTTGATTAATGTTCTCTCAGGGTAAAAAAAAGTAGAAATGGAATTTCTGGGTTATAAGATATGAAAATTATTTAATTATAATAGACATTGTTAAAGCTTAAATAAAAATCTACTGTATGGTTTTAATGTTGCACTTCCACTGCTCTGTTGAAAGTATCTTCTTTATCCATAGACTTTTGTATTTATTTTGTTATTCTCTTAAATTTCCAAAAGGAGAACTACTTATTCAAAGGGTATAATAATTTTTGATACTTCCTGATACATAGCATCAAATTGTTTTTCAGATTGATTATTTCAGTTTAGAACCTCACTAGGAGTGTAAGAGATACCCATTTTAACAACCAATTAAACATTAGATGTTAACACATTTAAAATATATATTTTCCAATTTGATAGGGAAGAGAGTTGTCTGCCTGAGAATCAACCATCTGTTTTCCACCATCCTCCAAAGAAAAATTTCCACGCATCCTTCTTCCATAAAAATAGGGATCTTTCTCCTTTGATGATATAATACAATTTCACTTATTACAATGCTGTATTATTTTACTTTTAAATAATTTTTATTACTTATATTACTTATATCATCTTGTTTTCATTGTTCTGTTGATAGATTTTTTCTATTTGTGAAAATTGTTTGGGTGTTTTGAGATGGGATAGACTATATCATCAACTGCCCCCATCAAAATTAATGAAAATATCTTTTCATTTAACAGCAGGATCTTCAGGAATAAATAAAAGTCATTAATTGAGGGCTAAGTATTATTTTATTTGTGTATTTTATAAAGGAACACAATCCACTTTGTATCCTGCCCTTATTATGGGCAATATATTTCAGATATCTTTCTATAGTAGTATATATAACTCTGTGCATATAGGTTTTAAAGCAGATTTTTTTTTTAAATTAAAGTATAGTCAACAATGTGTCAGTTTCTGGTGTACAGCATGTCCCAGTCATGCATATATATACATATATGCATTTTCATATTTTTAAGCAGATTTTTGTATGTAGTCTTGTTTAATGCAATTAAGCTTTAAACATTATTTCTTCTAAAATCTCCTTTTTAGTGTTAATTAATCCTGTTATGCAGGCCTTTCTTCCAGGCACTTTTCAGCATAACACTTGGTTTCTGGTTTTATCATATGTATCTAGTTATTTGTGACTTAAAGGATATACAAAGGATGGTAGTGTATGACTTGATTTCAATCCATTGCAGAATTTTCCTCAAAGAACAGGATATTTTTATATATGTGGGTGGAAAGTTATAGAATGCTGACTTTTTCTGATGGTTGTGTTTGATGTTTTACTTAAAATCAAGAGGTACAAATAAATTTCTTCTCTGTAGATAAGCAAAAGAAGGTACAATTCATATTTGAAGGTACATGCTTCCTCTATTATTGTTCTGACTCTGCAGTCCATTTCTGTTCTTAGATTAAGTAAAACAGAGAGGTCCTAGTGTGCTAAAACCACATCATAAAGCTGTCTTGTTTCATGGCCCAGGAATTCTGGATCATTTCCCTGTCCCCTCTGCTTGTCTAGCTTTTAAGAAAAATCCTTATGTCTGAGGTTAATACCTCACCAAGATCCCAAATATGTAAAGAATAATCTTAAATGTTTAATTTTTCATGCCACTAAATTGTTCATCTAGTCAATAGACTTCAAAAAAAGATATTATAGGAGTGAGGAGTAAGTATATCATACCATTCCACGCTGTTTTATTTGCAGATCTTCCTTCCTTCCTTCCTTCCTTCCTTCCTTCCTTCCTTCCTTCCTTCCTTCCTTCCTTCCTCCCTCCCTCTCTCTCTCTCTCTCTCTCTCTTTCTTTCTTTCTTTCTTTCTTTCTTTCTTTCTTTCTTTTTCTTCCTTCCTTCCTTCCTTCCTTCCTTCCTTCCTTTCTTTCTTCTTTCCTTCCTTCCTTCCTTCCTTCCTTCCTTCCTTTTGGTGTGGGGAGGTATTCCGGCTTATTTATCTATTTTTAATGGAGGTTCTAGGGATTGAACCCAGGACCTTGTGCTTGCTAGGTATGTGCACTAACACTGAGCTATACCCTACCCACTGTAGATCTATTTCATATACACACACACAGATATATATTCAGCTATACCTGTAGACATTTGTCTTAACATCACCTAACTGTAAATTTTATTAACTTGTTATTTTTCTCCATTTTATCAACTCATGTTTTCCTGTTAGTACTTATTTTCAAGCTTTTTTTTTCTCTCTATGAAAAAATCTCTACCTATAGATCAGACCTCCCTGTCTTTCAATTTTAAACACACTTCTACAGTTCATCTAAGAGAAGCACTCTCCATTCACTTTTAGCCATGACTCTATTCACTGTGTTCCCAAACAATATCTCACAATTAGCTGTTTTATACTGTGAATTTAACTAATGACGTCAAATTATAGCATTTACTTTTAGCAAATCAATCAGCAAGAACAAGAAGTTTGTTTCAATCAGCCCAAATATGAAATCAGGGTTTGTAGATCACCTTAGCATATGATTTATATCTATATTTGTTTTGGATGTAAAGTGTGGAGAATATTCTGATTCATCCACATTCTGACAGATATTTAATAGCCTGACTTTCTGGATACTTTTAAACTAAACAAAGGGCAAAGGAAGATTTATTCTGAAGTCTGAGCAAAAATGAATTATTTGGCAGTGCAAGTATCAGTTTGTTTATGACCTCCAGATATTCCAATATAACACATTTGAAAGTTCGGATTTTTAAAAAATTGTGGTAAAATACATATAACATAAAACCTAACCATTTTTAAGCATACCGCTTAGGAGTGCTAAGTGTATGCATAATGTTGTGCAACCAATCTCCAGAACTCTTTTCATCTTGCAAAACTGAAACTCTGTACACATTAAACAACAACTCTCCATCTCCCTCTCCCACAAGTACCTGATGACCACCCTTCTGTTCTCAGTACCTATGAATTTGACTACTCCACTATCTCATAAAAATGGAATCATGCAGTATTTGTCTTGTTGTGACTGACTTATCTCACTTAGCATAACACCTTCAAGGTTGACCCATGATGTAGTATTTGTTAGAATTTTCCTCCTTTTTAAAAAGGATGAATAATATTCCACTGTGTGTATATACCACATTTTGTTTATCCATTTATCCCTTGATGGATACGTCAGTTGATCCCACCTCTTGGCTACTGTGAACAATGCTGTTACAAACATGGATATAAAAATATCTCTTACCCTACTTTCAATTCTTTTGGGTATACACCTAGAAGTGTAATTACTGGATCATATGGTAATTCTATTTTTAATTTTTTAAGGAACTGCTATACTGTTTTATATAGCAGCCACAGTATTTCAGGTTGGTTTTTTTAAATCACAGTCATCATTTCAATGTGAAATTATAATCAAATATTTGTAAGCCCCTAAAGAATGTCTTTAGAGTCTCGGGATTCTACAGAACCCAATTTGAGAAGCAGAGACCTAGAATACTCAAACCACTGGGCAAAAAATCTGTATTTGTCACTTGGGTCTCAGGTTTCACACACAAGGTCTGTCTCATGTCTGATTGTGGTATGTTTTTTAGTAAAAAATCAATGACTTATACTTATATAACACCTTGAATTGAAAAGTCTCAAGTTAATGAATGATGGTAGATATCAGCCACTGTTTAGAGGGTCCAAGACTAATCCAGACTGGTGAATGTAACACTTTCCACAAGTATGCACCATAAAATTACTTAGGCATTTACATTTTAAACTATACATTTAAGTAATGAGCTAGTGATTGCTGGTTTCTTATGTTTTTATTTTTACATTTTTTAAGCCATTTATACTAGACAACTTGAGAAGTTTTGAGATTCATACTAATTTTTATTCAAACGAATGTTTCTAAAAACAGGGCTAAATTTTTAAAATATGACTTTTTAAGCAAGTTTTTTGGTTTTGGACCAGTACATATCAATAATCATTAAATTTAATTAAAACATCAATGAAAAGAATAGGCACATAACATATTCACAGACCTCATTTCTGATACTAGTTTTTTCTCAAAGAAAGTAAATAAGCATATATGATGGTATAGAAGTGTATTTAGATACTATTTTTTAAATTTTAGTATCCCACTCCTTCTAAGAATACTTAAAAATATGAAAAGTTACACTTCGTATTTTAATGATAGAGAAGAAAATATTCTTATTCAATCAGAATGTATCAGAGGATTAGTGAAAAAGAGAATTTTCTATTTAAAAAATATAGAGTGGACACACTCTATTGGCAAGTCTGTGGAAAAACAGGCTCTCTCATATATTACTGGCAGAAGTAAAAGTCAGTGTGATCCTCATGAAAGCCAAAATTATCAATGCATTTTACCCTTTGACCCAGTGACTTCATTTCTGAGAATTTATACTACATATATATACATATAAGAAATGAAGTACGTATGAAGTTTTTCATTGTGGAAATATTTAAGAGAAAGCACTGCGAACAATTCAAAAATCCAATAGTAGGGATTGATTAAATACGGGTTTCAAATCTATAGAAAGGAATATTATTCAAATTTAGAAAAGAATAAAGAAGCTCTTTGTATATTGAGATAGAAAGATCTTCAAAATCAATTATAAAGTAAAAAGAGCATGATACAATGTGTATACGGTATGCTAACTTTAGTATGAGAATTGAAAAGTGTGATTGCTTATATGTGTATAAATAAGCAACAGAAGAATACACAAGACTCCTAAAAGTGGTTATTTGTATGTGACAGGTGGAAACCCTGGGAGATGAGGATCGGTGGGAGTGGAATTTTTCATGGTATAACTTTTTTGTTGTTTTGTTTTGAACCATATACATGTATTTATATGCAAAAATCTTTAAAAAATAATGTACTATGAATGAATTATCTTTAAAGCAACTTGAAATTCTAAAGTGCTAAATTCTGAAAACGCAAGTAAGCAGAAAGAATATATAGAATCACTTAAAAAATAATAGTATTTTAAAAATTGGTTTTATATGTAGTGTTACAATGAAATAGATACATCTTTTAGATGTTGAGAACTTGTACCAACAAAGAAAGTGCTAGAATTTTGTAGTAAAGTAAAATAATAGAAGATGAAAATGTATCATTTAATTTTATATAAAATGTAAAGCTAAATGGCACAGAAATTAATATTTGAGAAAAATATGGACCAAATCAGCATTAGTCAAGGGCTAATTAGTCCCCACTACTGAGGCAAGCACTCTTTCCAATGCCCAGTAAACTGTGAGGCTTTCTAGTCCTGGCCCTGTGTCTGCTCTGGCTTCTATTCTGTCTAATCCTAACCAGTCATGGGTAGTTCCATCATGAATGTGCTCTTATCAGTACTTAGCCGAATCTTTGAGGGGGACCCTCTGCCCAACTCTGGGGGTCTCTTTTTGTGCAGCTGTTTCCTCTCTGGTACTCTGATCTATAAACTCTGGCTGCCTTGTGCTCCCTGCACCCAGCTCTGTCTCTTCAACTTGGGGAGTCCACGAGGCTTTCCCCTGGGTGCTTTCTCTCTACACCATGGCCAGGAAACTCTCGAGGCAGTAAGCTGGAAAAACAAAAGGCTCACTTTGTCATTTCACATCTATCCAGCATCATCAGCTTTTGATGTCCGATGTTTTGAAAACTATTTGTCATATATTTCTGCATGATATTTTAGTAGTTTCTGATGGGAGAGTAAATCTGGTCCCTCATACTGCATTTCAGAAGCTTTGAGCATCAATCCTCTCTCTCTTTGTTTACTTTCTTATTCTGTGTAAAAAGGGGGTGGAGAGGACTGGTTTTTTTTTATTATTATTTTTACTATCCAAAAGATAGAAACTTACCTCAAGAACTAAATGCTTGGGTTAAAGAACCTCTATAAAATTTCTAGTTACTAGTTTTCACCATCCTGAAATTCTCTAGATAATTTGCCTTTGAGTAGTCCCACTTTTACTTTTTAAGTTCTCTAAATTGTCAATAAGGAAAAAAGTAACAGGACTAGGGGTAGTTAGGATATTTTCATACAGCAAGACAAAATAATTACATTGTCCAGAATTGCACTTATTTCATTTGATACAACTTTTAAGATGGAATTCTGGGGAATCAGGTCTCGTTGATGATGAATGTTGTATACATTGCTTATAAGAAATTATTCTTGTTAGAGCAAATAGGCTAGGTAACATCAGTTAGAACTTCTTAACAAATTCTTTCTAATCTTCCCTTTCTTGGTTTTGAATCAGAAGCATTTGGAGTTTCATTTTTAAATGGTTGATTTAAAAAGGAGGGAGAGAAGGAAGAGGAAGAGAATGCTCAGGAGACACATAGATGTTTGTAAGATTGCCTTTGCAGAGGTAATGGATCTTGAAGTATCCAAAAGTTAGATAAAAAAAAATTTTTTTTTTAATTTTCTTGTTCTTCCTCTTTCGACTCTTTTGTCAAATTGTTGAAGTGTAGGAAACTTCACAAATTTGGGACTGAGAAAATAGGTGAGTACTTCCCACTTTGCTGGCACCATGTCGGCCATGCATAAAGTTCTCAAGCTTTAGAGAATGGACAAATTCCCTACTTACTCTCATATACTTTTGATTATTTCACCTGAACCCTGTGAATGACAGGTAGCTGTAATTATTATCCCATTGTATTGATATGAACCTTAGACTCAGAGAAGTTGAAGCACTTTCCTAAGGTGACGTGGATTAGTTAGTGGTAGAGATAGGTCTTAAACCCAGATCTGCTGACTGATGACTAAATGCTAGATCTTTAGAGGATGCATTGTTAACTCCTGCCTGGAATGCTAAACACCTTAGCATTATGGTATTTTTGAAAATAAAAATAAATCTCAGCAAAACCTGTCCCTGAGTAAACAGAACAGGATTAGCTATTCTCTTGGAGGCAGCACTCAATCATGAGAGGTTATACAAAAGTCTTCCCTACAAGTCTCTAAAAATAAGATATAAAATAAGTCCATATGTTTTGTAATGAACATATTTTATAGCCAGTGTAAGTCTAGAAAAATAATTTTATAATAAGTTCCACATGAAAGCATTTGAAACTATAAAGACATAGCCTAAAATGGTGAACATAATGCTCCCATTAATATGGCAGAAATCAGATTTTTCTTGAAAAATAAAAATATATTATTTGTTGTTAAAATCAGTATCAAATGAAGGATTTTTTATTTTTATCACACTTTGGTGAGTTAATCAGAACTAAACTCTATGTACTTTTACCTTGCACTGGGATACATAATGATACAGAATTAACTCCTGATCATCTGTGCTAATATAAGTGATCAGGGGTACAGGTATTTCCAGAGCAGTAGATCAATCAAGAAATCTTTTTTATTTGTCTTAAAAATGTATGATGAGATTGTAGATTCTGAAGTTGTTTTTTTTTTTCCCCAGGAGATTGGAATTGTAGGGTGCTTGTGTTTTACTCAACTATATATTATAATTCATTTTTCATTTCTCAACATATAGCAGCCAATATTGGAAGGAACTGGCAACAGTGAATGCCAGGCAGCCCTGAGAAACCAGTATGGAATGTTGCTTTGTCACAGGAACATCCACAAAGTACAAATCTACATGTGGATATACCCAAGTGCTATCTGTGAAATTAGGCCAAATTCCTTCTAAGGATTTGTAACTAATGAAGGCAAATTCCAGGGCTGAAGGGTTTACAGCAAAAAGACAAAGGGATCATGTTTCACTTTCTATGTCAAATGAACTCTGTTCTTTCCCCATTTGTTGTTAATTCCCACTTGAAATCCTAGCCTCAACACTTTGGTTCATACTTTCTTTTCTAGCTCTGTGGACATGTTGCTTGAAAAATAATATATAAACTTGTGTGTGCACACTCATGTTTGTGAGCAAATAAGGTACTAGGATGCTTTTCAGATTGAAATCTTGTGGTGCTTGAGAACTGCCTCTATTATGGGCCCTGTTTCTTTCTAAAAGGGGCAGCTTTCTCCATTCAAAACAGTTTCAGTAATTAGGTAAAGAACTGCTTTGGTTTTTTTCCTCCCTTTTTTGTAGAATAAATGGAAGAATCTGTTCTGGGTTAACTTCATTGTGGATCTCAATGGTATTGAAACATATTATTTGTTTTATATAATAGAATAAACTCATTAATTAGATTTTGTTTCCATGGTTTGAGTGTACAAATAGTAGTTGGAATGACATTTGAAGCCATGTACAATTGTTGACCTAATCAAGACATAATCGGTTTCTTATGCTGGCACTTAACATTTCCTAAATTCATATATTTTTCATGTGGCCCTAAAATTATTATGAAAGTATATAATAAAACCTATTGGTGCTTATTAAAACCACAAGGATGAGCAAACACTGAATAACGTGAAGATAGGCATATTAGGAAAGTGGAAAGGGGCGCTGGAAAACGCTCGTATCAGACAGATACATGTGAAGTTAAGCCTTACCACCTATGAGCTACGTAATCCTGGTCAAGTCACTTCAATTCTCCGTGCCTCAGTTTTCTCCTCTGTTAAGTAGAGAGTGGTAACTACCTTGCACATTATTGTAAGGATTCAAGAAAATATTTTCGAAATGTCTAGCTCACTCAGTATCCAAAACTTAATAGGGATTTGCCAAATTGGAAGCTGCTCTCTCTGGTCTTGAGAAATAAACACTTATACTATGATTCTAAAAATATTTTACTTTTATAGAAGGTGGACAATTTTATTCTAAACTTTCAGAGTAGATGTGAAAGCAAACAAGTATTAGCAATGCACTAAAGGAGAAGTCTGGTTATAAACATAAAACTAGAGCAGGTATTAGCAGCACATGGCAGGACTTTGAAAGGGGCAGTTATCAGTCAGGTTCTAAGTAGGAAAACGGAATTAAGATATTCCAATATAGAAAATTTAATGTGGGGAACTAGTCACAAAAGTGTTGGGAGAACTGAGAAGTCATCCAGAGGTCAGTGAAGCAACATTGAATTTACCAACAGCAGGAAATTGTTATTTCTCCCATGGCCAGTGGGACAAATGGACGAGGTAAGGAAGAACCAGAGCTGAGGAAGCCTGGAGATAGATGCAACTGTGATGCAATTGACTAGAGATCATGGTGGCTCATACCAGATGGTGAGAAGTGGATATATTTTGAGGGTGGAGCCAAGAGGATTTGTTGATTGATGAATGTGTGAGGGGAAAAAAGAAAGAGTGAAGGGAGTGCCCAAGTTTATTCTGAGTCACCAGGAGGATAAAATTGCCATTTAGCAAGGTAAACAAACTATGAGAAGAGAAGGTTTGGGGAATATAGCAAGAGTTTGGTTTTTGATATGCTGAATTTCAGAACTTTTTGTTTTCAAAAAGTCCTTTTTAAAACTGCCCTTTTTCTAATTTTTTACGTAATACAAGAGTCTTTGTACTGAATCCAGGGAAATTACTAAGTGGAAGTCATATATCTAATGATGAAACCCCATCAGGGGGTGGAGGGTGGGAAGGGATAGACTGGGATTTCAAAATTGTAGAATAGACTACACTGTATAGCACAGGGAAATATACACAAAATGTTATGATAACTCACAGAGAAAAAAATGTGACAATGAGTGTGTATATGTCCATGAATAACTGAAAAATTGTGCTGAACACTGGAATTTGACACAACATTGTAAAATGATTATAAATCAATAAAAAATGTTAAAAAAAAAAAAAAGAAACCCCATCATTCTTCCTCCTTTGATTCTGAGAAAGCTGCCAGTCAAGATTTACCCACTCCTTGTCCCCCAACCCTTCCCCCAACCCCAAGAGTATGGTATAATACTCTTTGGGGTAATTGGCTAGCTGAAGAGAAAATCCCTACAGATACCAATAATAAGGGATTTCCCACAGGAATATCTGAGTCCACAATCATTCCAAAGCAACTCCTCACAAATCCTCAAGTTCTGACCATGCACACTTCCATCATGTTGTTAATTCAACACATTATACATGAATGGACAGTCAAAGTCAGCAGACTTACTCTAGGAACAACGTTAGGCCCTGGGAGAGACTCAAGGCCGGTTGGCCACACCTGCTCATCACCTGCTCATCGTCTCAGAATTCAGGCAAGAATTATTCTAGGTTTGTCTCTAGTACCTGGTAAACATTCTTTCAAAAACACTTACAGTGTAACCATGCTCACAGCAGCATTATTCACAATAGCTAAAACATGGAAGCAACCCAGTATCCATCGATGGGTGAATGGATAAGCAAAATGTGGTACATGCATACAATGGAATATTATTCAGCCTTAAAAAAGAAGGATATGCTGACATACGCTACAATAAGAATGAACCTTGAAGATATTATGTTAAGTGAAATAAACCAGTCACAAAAAGACAAATATTGTATGATTCCATTTAGACAAGGTACTTAGATTAGTCAAAATCATAAAGACAGATAGTGTAATGGTGGTTGCTGAGGGCTAGAAGTAGGGGAGAATGGGAATTAGGGCTTAGTAGGTACAGAGTTTCAGTTTTACAAGAAAGTGTTATGGGGATGGATGGTGGTGATGGTTGCACAACAATGTAGTATTTAATACCATGGAACTGTAAACTTAAAAATGGCTAAGAATGCAAAAAAAAGTTTTGAAAAAGAAAATGCTTGGAAATTTTAAAGTGTAAAGAGGAGCTGCTATAATGGCTGATGTCCTCCAAACTGCCTTTTGATCAGGAAAAAGAACCAGACACTAAAATTGGCATAAATGGACAAAAGGTATAGAAAGAAAATCAGAACAGATAAATTAAAGCAATGTTAAAATACCATTCTAATAACAGCGATCAAGTATAATTTTTATATTTTTATTATTAAACATAAATATATTTAGTCATGCTCAGTTTAAGCAATGCTATAATTATGTTTCACTTACACTTGTGATCCATTTAATAATGCAGCATCTACGAATAGAGTAACAAAGGAGAATAACATTGGAGGTCACAGCTGCCAATGACCTATTGTAATAATGAAATCATCTTTTCAAACTAACAGCAGAATCACTGCTTTATATTCTATTGTCTCATGTAAACAGTACCAGCTTTAGTGGAAAACATTAAGAAAAGAGGTAGATGATTTAAAGAGAATTCCCCAGAAAGAAATAATATTGATAATGTTGATAAAACCCACAATTGAATATATCTACCTATTTAGCTAATACTGAAGGTATATGTTCATATATAATGCATATATTTGTTCTGAAATATATTTTAAAATTCCCAATAAAAGAGACATTGTCTTTAGTTTCTTTTTCTAATTTTTTTTCTTATTTTGAGGAGGAGGTAATTAGGTTTACTCATTTATTTTGACGGAGGTATGGGGGACTGAACCCAGGACCGTGTGCACGCTAAGCAGGAACTCTACCACTGACCTATTACCCTCCCCACTGTCTATAGTTTCTATTCTTAAATCCTCAATAATATGTAGGGAATGTGTCTGAGAAGTAGTAGATAATTATTTATACTGACAGTTTAAGGAACAAAAGACTGAACAGTATAATGATAAGTTTTTTTTTTTCTCTTAATATGGCTATACAGTTTATGGTTTACTGACAAGTTCACACATTTTAAAAAATTTTTGTGCATTCAGATGGATAATAAAGAAGAAGCTTTAGCTAATCAAAGACAAGTTACTTGCTTGCTCAAACACTGAAAGAAAAAGAAGATACTGAAAAACAGAAAATCAAATTATAGACGTAGTTTTGGGACTCCTCAGCAGATGGTGATAACTGAAGCCTGCAGTACTGATGGAGAAGAAGAGCACTTAGAACTGAGCTCTTAGAAGATCCACCATTTTGTGTTCTGCTAGAGGAGAAGCTCACGAAGGAGATTTACGTGGAGTTTCGGGAAGAGGGATGTGTCAGGAAAGCCAGCGGAAGAGGGAGTTTCAAGAAAGAGGAAGTGTCAGCTTTGCCAGATGCTAAGAAGCCAAGGAAGATGACAGAAAAACACCTGATTAATTTAGCTTTTCTACTGTCTTTTTTAATATTAAGGAAAATTGCAAGGTGTGCAGAAAAGGTTCTTCTGGTTATCTTTCTTTCTTGATTTGAAGGAGTATGTCTAAGAAATTTTATATGAGAACATTCACCTTTGAACTATCATATCTGTTACAAATAAAAAAAAAATAAAACACCCAGCTAATAAAAACATCATCATTTCTCATTATAAAGGTCAGGATTTCCATTCTATTTTTACTGAGAGATCACCATTATAAAACTACATATAATAGGCATGGATTTTATTCCACAACGCCCGGATATAAGATATATCACATTTCCTTATTTCCTAAATCAGGTTTAATCTATTCTAAGGTTGGAGGGAAAATTCAGTCAATCATTTTGGGGACTCCCTTCTCTTTCTTGATGGGGTCCTGCAACAATCCTAGTAATGTCAAAATCAGGAAGCTGGGATGTCCTTTATTCTCCGTGGTTGCCATCTTTGCCATTGCTCTGACTGAAGGATGCTGCTATAAAGCCCTGGAGCCTGCCTCTTGGGCACTGAAGATCAGGTAGGTTCAGAAATGCATCTCACAGGGGATCTTCCCATTGACTTCAGACTGTGCCTCTCACTGTGAAGTTCCTGAGAAGGTCACTGCATGCCTGCAGGTCTTGGTCTCCGTCACCCAGTGCTAGGTGCCTTGTCTTCTCTTTACCTGAAGAAAGCTAAAATTCTCCTAATGTTTGGAAACGTGATCTCTTTTCTTGAATATACATAAGGAAAGGAGATGATAATTTTTTTTCTTAATTATGCAGTTCATCTTTTCTCTTAATTATGCACAATGTTAAGCTTATGTGACTCAGAAAGGACATTAACCTTTGTTTTGAGCTTGTCCTCAAGAATTATAATTATTCAAAGGACTAAGAAGTAGAATAATTAATTTTACTTCTCTGATTTGAATTTCATTTCTCTTTCCGGCTCCGGTTTATATGCTGTCTGTGGAATTAGATCACTAACAGTTGTTTCTGCTCTCTATAAATTGCCTGATATTACCAATTCCATCTTAACATATTTAAGCTTTGGTTGAGTTTCTCTATGCCAGCTTCCTAAACATAAAATTAGTATAACTCTGTACTGATATGATACAACTGTATCTTTGAAATTTTTGTAGATGACTTCATTTGTGACTAACCTTAGATATACTATAAGAGCAATGAATAATTTTGATAACCTTTTCTTATTGACCTGTTTTATAACTTGCTAGAAAAAAGTAGAAATCTAACAGAGTTATAAGTACATCCTAATCTGATTTAAATTTAATTATAATTCTTTTGACCACTTTCATAATTTTTTAGTACCATGATTTTAGCAATGGCTATGACATATGTTTATTATAGTATTAAACACTGGGATGTACAATGGTGAAAAGGCTTAAATTTCTTTACCAAAAAAACCCTAGAGAATTGGTTTAGTATCATACATACATATACATATATTCAACCTATATATCTTAACACCCTCCCCCACACATACACCATTGGTTTCCTTTAGAGGATACAAGGGAACCAACTCATTCTTCTGAAAACTGTCAGTAAAGTAAAAGATCAAATATTTAACTTCTCTTTCCTGCATAAACTATATTTCAAGAAAACTAAATTGCTGTTGAGGAAATTTTTTTTCTCTAGAAGAATTCTAGCCAACAAATAAAAAAGATATAATAGATTATAATGTCACCATTTTGCAAACCCCAAATCAAAGGATGAATCCAAGTAGTGCTTATCAATGGTTGCTAAGATCACTGAAAGACAGCCAGCAAGATGTATGTCTCCTAATGGAAGTACACAAAACCACTCATGAATAGCCTTGCCAAAAAACTGAACCTCTATCAAACCAAGCCTCTAGACCTAGCTATAAGTGTATAGGAAACACAGACGCAAGAGAATTAAAAGATATTATGGTTAAGGAGGTGCAGAAAAATCCAGATACTTAAAATTTTACAGGTCAAAAGACATGGCTTTTTCAAAAAAACAAATTGCAAGGAACAAAAAATAACGAGGGAACTTCATTAGACATCAATCAATCTAAATATGTTGACCTTAATTTGGATTTTGATTCACACAAACTATTTAAAAATGATGACATTTATGAAACAATTGAAAATATAGACCTTGCTTAAATATTTGGCATTACTGAAGAATTACTGTTAAATTTTTCAGGTGTGATAATGGTACTGTTAATACATTTTTGTGAAAAGCTATTTTTTAGAAATACATACTGAAATATTTATGGATGAAATGATGTGCCATGTGAGATTTGCTTCAAAATAATAAGGGTGGATATAGGGTATAGATAAAACAAGGTTATCTATATTGAAGTTGAGACAGGAGTGAAGGAGACAGGGCACAACTACTGAAGGAATGATACAGTAGCTGAGGACAGGACAGACTGTTTACAACCAAGACGGCGAAGATTCAACTTCCAGCAGACTTTGAGCCCCACAGCACACCCACAGGTGCCATGACAGTTCCTAGGCTAACCATAAAAGGTCAAAAAGTAGTGGGACACGTTTCCTGGAAATCTTCATCCTTTCCCCAACATAGTTGAAATAATCCTCCTACTCATTAGCATATGAAATTACCAAGCCCATAAAAAAGAACAACTCTGCACCTCTTAGCCTCTCTCCCTCTCACCCTTTTTAGATGGCCCACATCCTGCCTATGGAGTGTGTATCTCCCAAGCCACTTTCTCTTCTGAGTGAGACAGACCACACTCTGTCTATGGAGTGTGTATCTCTCTAAATAAACTTGCTTTCACTTTGCCTTGCTCTTGAATTCTTTCCTGCGCAAGGCAAGAACCTATTCTCTGGCAAGGAAGTTAGATATTGAATAGAAAAGGATTTCATTGCATTTTTATTCCTACTTTGTAACCGTGCTTATCCTTTAAATATATGTGTAGAAAAATTTATAGATGAAAAGGTATGATAAATGAGATTTGCCTCAAAATAATTGAGGTGTGGGGGGAGGGGCAGAGTGGGTGATTTTATAGATAAAATAAGATCTGTGACTGTGAATTGATGATGAAGCTGAGAGTTCTACTGCACTAGTCTCTCTACTTTCACATGTGATTGAAAGTTTTCATCAAAAAAAAAAATCACTGTCACTCTGAGTTGTAGCAGAGGTTAAGCATGCATTTACAACAAAATACACTTACCTGGTAAGTCATGATAATTAAGTACAGAATAATTCACTTGTAAAGGAAAAACATTAGGAAACAATGCTGCCGCACATAGACTCATTGAGACACTTTCTCTGTGTCATTCAGAATAGCCACACCCAAATCTCACAGGCTTAGATCAAAGTTTATCTGCCATTGACAGGCTGAACTATGTTGCAGTAACAAATCACCCCCAACATCTCAGTGGCATACAACAACAAGGTTTATTTCTTGTTCTAGAAGTGCTCTGGAATCCCTCAAGAACTCAGACTAATGAAGTGGTCACAGTATCAAGTCTCGCCTATTGCTGCGCCAGAGGGAAAGGAGGCTCTAGAATGCCTCACACTCATAAGTAAAATGTCCAGTCTAGAAAGACACATGTCACTTCTCACAGTTCATTTCCCTAAATCAGTCACATGGCCCTAGTCAACCAAAAGGGGGCCAGGAGGTACATTGCCATCACACGCCCAGAAAAGATAACTAGAAATAACTGACAAAGAATTCTGACTCCCTCAACAGGAGAACCTGTGTCATGATGTTGAAATTGTATTAAAGTTGAGCTCTGGGAATGACTGTACCTTGCACACTTCTAAGACAGTATCCAGACACAAGTGTTCATACAACCTTTTGGGTTATTTCTCTCTTATGACTCCCAGTCATACAATATTTTGTACATAGAGGTTGCATAATGAATGTAAGATAATTGGTTGGCTCAATTACAAATTCAGCAATATTTTTTAAAGGAATTATTCCATTTTTCCTTTTGGATTTTTTTTCTTGGCAACCCCCCCACCCCCTTTCCTCTTGTACTGTTAACATAATATGTTCTCACTGGTAAATATGAAACACTAGAAAGAAGGGGGAGAAATCACTCATAATTTCACATTCCAAAGGTAGTCATAGTTAATATTTTAGTGGATTTCCTTCCAAACTTTTTCTATGCTTTTTAAAAAACTAGCTCTCATGGTGACCAAAATTAAAACCATTTCTTCATTAGTGACATTGTTCCAAATAGCTGAACTAACTGACCCTGGACCAGCAGACAATTTTTTAAAAAGAGGTTTGGCTCTTTTCCTTATGACATGGGTGTTTGAACATGGTTATGTAGCACTTCAATACTAATGGTTAACTAACAGTTCCAGGCCACATTCTGTATTCTGGAGCAATGAATCCCTAGTTCTAAAATTGCCTGTAGGTCTAAGACTAGCCATGAAACAGATAAATAATTGTAATAGTTATTTTCATGTACTTCTGGTATTTTCTCCACCCAGTTTACTTTTGAAAAGGGGACACCTTCATAAGTTCATATTACAAAAGAATTTAAGCCTCTTAAAATTATCAAGATTCTAGTTACCTTTCAGAATAATAAAAACTGATGATCCAAGTAATGACTAGTTAGTCTAAGGATAAACTGGCCAAATATGTTATAACTAGGATGATTTCCTCAAGTCAAGAAATCATTTACTAGGATCTTTAGTTCAAAGATGATGCATGGGACATTTCCTTCATTATTACTTGAATTATGCCAAAGACTCTTTTTCCTTAATATTTATCTGACATTGCATTTGATGTGTAGCTTTCTTATTCATTTCAATCAACAAAGAAAATCACAGAAAATTTAATTGACCAAGATTCTACACAAAGGTCCTGTAATTTTATTATACTGCAGCAATCTCTCAACTATTTATGTTAATAAGCAAAAGAATGACACAATGGGTTGTGAACTTCTTCAGAAAAAAAAATCATAATTTAACCATCTTTATAGTCCTTACAACTCCTAGTATTAATGCACTCTAAAGAGGAAATATCCATAAAAAAAATGTGATTACCGAGCACAACTTCATTTATATGTGAAAGGTATTTGAGTTTTTGATACCTTACTTCCTTATTGTTACTCATATAAATCTTTGTATTCTGAAATATCTCCTTATAATTTCCAAAAGAGAAGTTACTAAATTAGGTCATGTGAACATTCCTTGATATGATTCAACAAGTTACTTTCCAAAATCTTTCTCCTAATTTATATCCCCAACAGGATATGAGTACTCATTTCACTCTGTCCTCACCAATGGAGTTTATTCACAATACAAACAAACTGGCTAATTAGATCTATGGGAAATAATTTTTTTCATCTTCTTTTCATTATTAATGAATTTGAACATCAGTAAAATATGCAGAAGGCATTTAAATTTCCTATTTTGTGAATTTACTGTTCATGTATATACTTTTCCCATTTATCTGTTTAAGGTTTTAGTGTTTTCTATTTCTAGTCTTTGTCCTCACACTGTACAATGTAACTACTTCTATTTCAAATATACACATGCATCTTGGCTGTTAGACTGTTTCTATAAGAGTAATGCAGACTAAAAATTGGCACTTGCCATCTGCTCTACAAGGATTGGATCACGTTGGCACTTGTCATCTAACTCTGCTTGGATTAAATTGTGAGCCACTACAAACACTGACCTCCAACACACCCTAAAATGAGTTCAGGATGGAGGTAAGAAATGAGGCACTCTGTGCTCTGGGAAAACTGGCTGAACAGGCCTTCAGATAGTTAGATATTTTCAGAAGATTTTATGAGCCCAAATTCTTGCATCTCTTCCTATCTAGAAAAACACTAATTCATCAATGGTGACAACTGCTACTCATGACTAGCAGCAAGCCTCTGCCTAAGTGTGTGCTTGATTGCACATACAACCCCCTCTTCACTCAAATCATATATAATACTGAGTTCTCCCCTGCCTCCTCGGAAGTATCTAGGAGCTTTCTGGGATACTATCTCCTGGGCTAAAGTCCTCATTTTGCCCCAAAAAACTTAATCCAGAACTCGAACAGTAGTGACCCCACTTTACTTGTCTGTGAGCAACACCTGAGAGACACATAGTAAATGCACACTGTATGACCTTCACAGAATTATTGAGATAACCTAAGCAAAGCATCTAGCACAATGTCTGTCGCATAGCATATGCTCCATAAATTATTATAAGCAATCAGTGAAAGTTTCATTGTTGAACTAAAGCCACATAGTTTCATTTCAGAGTTTAGGAAAATGAAGACTACATATCTATGAAAAATTACAAACTATAGTTGTTCAAGTTGCAGATTTGAGATTTGAACCCTGATTCTCAAATCTTTACCATAAATTACAACTGATTGAAATACTACTCAGTTACTGTAACTCTTGAACATATCCCCCAGTCTGTACTGATACTCTAACCCCATACAAATGTCTCTTCCCTCATTTAAATTTATAGGAAACATGGTGAAAATACTAAAGCTCAACAAGCACAAATATGCATCACATGATTGACATTTACTTCTCCAAATTACTTAGCTTTTGTTTTTAGACAAGGGAGGCAGCTGTTCTCGTGGCCACTGCTAGAAAAGCAGAACTAAAGCTACAAAAGGAAAAGACCTAGCCCTTGCGAGTGAAGAGTCAGCTGGAGGGCTTGAGACTCGAGTGGGTTAGGGACATTTTTGTTGCTGCCGGTGGAGGCGGAGGGTGTAAAACCAGTCTGAAGCAAAAAAGCGAGGTATTCCGGGAGGACAGCAGCGCGAGGAGCAGGCTGGGTTGGCTGCCGGGCAGGCGGCTGTGTCCGGTACAGGCCGGAGCGAAGCACCGACCCCGTGGACACAGAAGGCTGGGGGCGGGGGGAAGCTGCGTCTAGGTCAGCGAAGGGCAAAGAAGCCGGACATTGACGCAGGTCGCTTCCCGATCCCGGCTCCAGGGCCTCTAGCGGGAAACCGAGTCCCGACCTACGGCCGATCTTCAGGCTTCCCCATCACCCTAGCACCTCCGTAGGCATTTCCGGTAAGAAGCCGGGCGCCCAGGGATCAGACTCCGCAAAGCATCGCGCAGGCGCCGCCGGACTGGGGAGGCCGCGGACGTGGAGGGAGGGGGCGTGAGAGCCAAAAGAAAGCCTCCTCTGCGCCTGCGCTACCTACTCTTCCCCAGGTTGTGGGCTTGGGGGTGGAAACAAACCTTGAGTCGACGTCGCGCACTTCGTGGACTCCCGGCCGGGGTCGCTCTTCACTCGTCAGCGCTGTGTCGCGTCAAGTCCTCTAAGAGCTCCGCAGGGGTGTGGAGAGGTAAGAACCCCCTGGAACAGGCGTCTTGGCCTCTCCTCACCCCTGCTGCCCTCTCGGAGGAGGCGGGATGGCCTCTGGTCTCGCTGTCCAGGGCTCTGGGCCTGGCCCTCCTGTCCTTCCAGGGGCCGAGCCTGGGCCCCGGACCCATTCCTTTTCCGAGCCCTCTGGGCGGGTCGGGAAATCTGGACCCTCAAACCTCGCGGTCCCTCGGTAAAACCTGGAGGGCCGGACCAGGCCGGGAGGGCCATCTCGGAGGCTGTTTGCCGTGTCCACCCCACTGGGGCCGCCACGAGTGCTCTGCGGTGCCGGGGTAGCGACCCCGGAGCCGCGGAAGGTAGGGGTGAGAAGCGCCCCCAGGGCCGCCTGCCAGGCAGGGGAGGGGCTGCGCCTGCAGTGGGGCTGTTGCTCCCGCGGCGGGAGTGGTAGCCTCTGCGTTGAAAGGACTCGGCCCCCGCAGACGAATCTGTCATCGCCGCCCGTGCTCTCGCAAAGCCCATTCCCACACCGATGCATTTTCTCAGTTTTAGACCGGAAGGCCGCTGTATTGTTCCTTCCCGTCGCCTTTTCTTTGGTACCTTTGACAAATTGTAAAAGATGACCTAACTTTTAAACTATTAACTGATTTGTACTACCGTGATTGCATATTATTGTATGTTAGACTGAGAATGTTTTTGTTTGTTTGACTCGTATGGGAACCAGCCCATAAATTTGTTAACTTAATGTTTTTCATTTAACAAGACAGGCGTTCGTTGGTCGAATTAGGTTCCTCAATGTATTATTTTGAGCTTGTCTTTTGAGTTGGCAGAAGTTAAGTGGTTTGATCTAGTAGAACTATATATAATTTTTTACCTAGAATTTCTTCCCATTTTTGTCGCCTGGATATAAAACTGCATGTTCAGTGTAAATATTTTTTAAATATAATAAAGAATAGGGGGAAATAAACTATAATTCCACATTTAAAGGTAATCATCAACAGTTATTTCTGACTTTTTACCTTTGAGTCATTTTCCCATGGCGTTTTCCTAAGATGAGATTTTATATACAGTTGGATTGCCTGCTTTTCTGCTTAAAATTATATTTTAAGCATTTCCCCATGTTGTTAAAAAAACTTCATAAACATAACTATGATTTTTGATTACACAAGTGATTAATGAGCAAAATATCTTTTGAAACAGTTACATTACAGATAAAACTAGATTCCCATTTAATTATCATCTCCAGTTATAATTACAGTATCACAGTTTATTTAATCCAGTGGGTCTCATGATCCCTTTACACACTTAAAAATTATTGAGGACTAAAATAATTTTTGTTTTCTAATACAGGATATATACCATTTTAGAAATTAAAACTTAGAAAATTTGAAAATTTTTACTTATTTATTTAAAAATAACATTAAACCCATGATATACTGAATTAAATAATATTGTTTAAAATAGCTATATTTTCTTTAAAATATTTAGTGAGAAAGGTGGCATTGTTTTTCATTTTTGCAGATCACTTTAACGTTTGGCTTTACAGGAGACAGCTAGATTCCCATATTTGCTTTTCCCTCAGTCTGGTGTGCTACCATGTTTAGGCTGAAGCATATTAAGAAAATCCATTCTTGCACAGATAGGTATTTGGAACTAGAAGGACCTCACACCCTAAAAGCTCTTGGAGCTTCCAGAGGTCCTCAGTCCAGTTTGAGAAAGCTGATTTAACCACTCTTGTGTTGATGAACTGTTAGGTTTTTGCATATTTCACTTTTACAAACATTGCAATGTTGAAAGTTCTTTGTGATGTGTTCTTATGCAGAATTGCTAGTGTTTCTCTAGAAGTAGAATTGCTAAGTCATAGAGTATGTACTCAAAAATTTTTTTGAAGTGTGGAGGGTATAGCTTAGTGGTAGAGTGAATGCCTAGCATGCACAAGATCCTGGGTTCAATCCCTAGTACCTCCATTAAGATAAATAAATAAATATCTAATCCCCCCCACCAAATAAAGGCTTTGATAGACATAAACATTACTTTTGATGCCTGTATAATTTTGTGTCCTAATGTTGGTGTTTAGATAGTTTCACTTAATGATTTGGTGAAATATCTTTGCATGTTTTCAGTTATTTTAGATTATTTTCTTGAATTTCTAAAAAGAGAATTATTAGAGCAAATGTTAGGAATCTTTTTGAGGCTATTGATGCATATTGTCACATTCTTCCCTTGAGAGAAGTTCCTATCATCAGTGTCTCAGATGCTCTTTTTATCAGACGCTTATCAAAACATTGAGTAGTTTTATTATTAAAAAGATGATATTCAGGGAATGGTATGTGTTCTAATTCATGTCACTTTGATAGTGTGGATCATACATTGAATGTTTTTTCATAATCCTACTAGTTATCTGTTCATATTACTTGCCCATTTATAGTCCATTGTCCAAGTGTTTTTCTAACAGATTAATATTATCTTTTTATATTATAAGGATATATGCTATCATTTTTTTTTGAAGAAAGGAACAAAACTATTTCTTTTCTTGTTTACAGAAGTAGTATATTTTTGTAAAAAAAAAAACTATAAGGACATAGAATATAGATGTGAGAAGCTTGCATAATCTGACTGCATTATTAACAGTTTGGTGTTTGCTCCTCTGTTTTTTTCCTTGCCTTTTGCTAATACTATATGTATATTAACTTATTTGTAAAACTGGGTTTGTACTATGCATGAAGTTTTGCAATTTGATTTTTTGTCTTTTAACATATATATTGGATATTTTTCTGTGGAAGTACTCTGGGCAGGTTTTTTCAGAGTGGCTTTAGGAACACCAATTGTGACCTTTAGTTACCTGATGTCAGGCTCCTGTCCTCTTCTATATTCTCTTCCTAGGTGATTTCATCTATTAACAGCTATATACTACCAATTCCCAAATCTTTTATCTATCTCAGACTTCTCTCCTGCATTCCAGATCCTTATAGTCAACTACCTATTGGACATCTTCCCTGGGATGTTCTCAAGGTACTTCAAACATCAGTCCAAACATGAACTCATGTTTTCCCTCCGTCCTGCTCCTCTTTGTGTTGCCTGTCATGGTCAGTGGTACCAGTGTCCACCCAGTCACTCACGATGGCAACCTGGCAGTAATCCTAGCTTTCTCTCTCACTTTCACTCTCCAAAAGTTCCCATTCTTTAGCTACTTTTATATGTTTCCTTTCTGTCTGCCCTGTCTCAGTTCAGGCCCTCATCACCTCTCACCTTAACCTTTTTAGGAGTCTCCTTACTCTTGGTTTTGTTGTTTTCTGATAAATCTTCCATGTTGCTGCCAATTTGTTTTCAGTCATGAAGAGATTTTTAAAAAACATTTTTTGCAAAGTAAATATTGTAAATATTTGTTTGTAAATCTGTGAATACATACATGGCCAAGTGAGTAAAGATACTACCTAAAACAAGTTATCACACATAAATAAACTTAGAATAGGGAGTATGTCTTGTATTTCTTTCGTGTCTCTGTACAGGGAAGATTACTGGCACAGTAAGTGAATGAAAAGTATGTGCAGTTTAATAAGATTTTCGGTCAAAAGGTTTCAATGTCATACCTTTTACAAATTGTTAGACTATATTATTATTTAATTATCCTTTTGTTGTATCTTTTAGGTGCCTCAGATAACATAATACTTAGTAGTACACTGCTACTTAGATAGAAATACTCTATAAGTAGATATTATTTAATAAAATCCATAATTTTTAAGAAAAATTGTCTTTTTCTAATGAGGAGCTGTTTCTAGACCTTTCAGTTCTGTTCTTTATTTTTTTCTATGTTCTATATTCAGATTTTTTACTACATTTTGCTAATATATTTATTTTTAATGTAATGTTTATGTTTATCAAAGGGATACCTATACATAATTTAAAGAGTCAAATACTACTACAAGAATTTTATTCAAAAACAATAGCCCTTTGCCCTCATCCTCTCCCCTGAGTCTCTCTCTTCAGAAGCAGCTTTTCTCAGTGTTCCTCATTGGACTCACAAACACAGAGAATAATTTGAGTAACTTTTCTCAATTCCCCCAAAGATGATTTACGCCTGTAGTTGACCCTTGAACAACACGAGTTTGAACTGCAGGTCCACTTATATGTGGATTTTTTTCCAATAGTAAGTAAGTACTACAATATTACACGTTCCTGCTTGGTTGAATCAATGGGTACGGATGCTTGGGATCCATGGATGCTAAGGAACCATGGATACGGAAGGCTGACTATAAATTACACTCAACTTCATGGACGGTCAGTGCCCAAACCCCATTGTTCAAGGGTCAACTGCACTGACACTTCAGATACATAGGAAAGATGTTAATTCATTACATAAAGTGAATGCCTTAGGGCATTAAGGCTTAAGCCTCTCACAGAACCCTAATTGAGAAAGGCTGCTCCACAGTCAACTCTTTTTCACCTCTAATTTTCTAAATAACTTGCTTACTTATACAGCTATCTCTCCTCCCTACCCTGATCCTACCAGTTTTAGATATTACTTACCACCTTCCTTTTATAGAAGATGTGAGTTTAGGTTTGTTACACCAGCCTCCATATTTAAACATGGCACTTCTCCCCTCCTTTAGATTTGCAAATTAGTTCTATGTTAACTTTTAGTTAAATCATTATTTAGTGTTTATATCATTTAAGTATCTAAAGCTGAGCCAGGTAGTATATTGTTATGATACTACCTTTATTATATAATTTTGTGTTTTTCCTAGAGTCAATAATTATCTTGGTTCTTGATTTAAGGGAAGATAACCTCAGATAACCAAGATCTGGGCACTAGTGTGCTCCATTGTTGCCACCAAGACATTTTGCATTTAGGCCTTCTCAGCTAATGGAGCAAGAGATACATGTTTAAGCTAATATCTATAAACATTTCAAATAAAAAATTAGTACAAATGTGTAACCATCTGTGTCCATATTAAGCCAAACAGGAGTTTATACTGATGTCTCCAACTCAAATCCATTACCACATGGGTCATTCTAACTTCCTCCCCTTGCTTATCTATTTTCCCTCCAAAAGTGGGAAACCTTGCTCCTACCATCAGCCATCCATTTATTTAATTTCAATTCTAGCATACATGTATGATGGCTTCAGAATTAACCCACACCCCCATGAGAAACAACTTTATCAACTAGAGTACAATGTTTGTGTTCCTTTTGCCTTTAGACTCCACTGATTTCCAAAGGAAGCACTTTATTTCTCCATGCCCTCAGTATGGTGGTTTTACATATTTGTAATTCATTTAGACTTTTTCCCCTCATATTCTGCATTCTGAGATGCCCTAACCTAAATATTTTTAAAATTTACATATATTGAGGTTTATTTTTTGTGCTGTAAAGTTTTATGGGTACTGAAACATACTTAATGTCTTGTATTCACCATTATAGTATTATACAGAATAGTTTCACCATCCTAAAAAATCTACTCTGCCTTACCTGTTAAACCCTCCTCTACCCCAAACCACTGGCAGTCAGTGATGTGTCTACTGTCTCTGTAGTTTTACCCTTTCCAGAATGTCATAAAATTAGAATCATTACAGTATATAGACTGGCTTCTTTCACTTATCAATATGCATATAAGATTCATCCATCTTTTTGTGGCTTGATTACATTTCTTTATATCACAGAATAATATTCCTTTGCATGGATGTGCCGGAGTTTATTTATCCATTCACTTACTGAAGGACATCTTGATGTTCCAAATTTTGGCAGTTATGAATAAAGCTGCTATAAACATTGACATGTAAGTTCCTGTGTGGACATAAAATTTTAAATCAGTTAGGTAAATAGCTAGTAGTATGATTGCTGGATCATATGGTAAGACTATGTTAAGTTTTGTAAGAGACTGCCAAACTGTCTTCTGAAGTGGCTGTACCATGTTGCATTCCCAGCAGCAGTAAATGAAAATTCCTGCTGTTTGGTACCCCTGCAGCATTTGGTACTGTCAGTTTTTTGGATTTTAGCCATTATAATAGATGTAAAATGGTACCTCATTGTTTTACTCTGTAGTTCCCTAAAGACAAATGATGTTGAGCACTTTAATATATGCTCTAACTGTGTATCTTTTTTCGAGTGGTATCTGTTTAGAACTTATGCCCATTTTTAAATTGGATTGTTTGTTTTCCAATTACTGAATTTTAAGAGTTCTTTGTGAGTTTTGGATACAATTACTTTATCAGATACATGTTTTGCAAATATTTTCTCCCATTCTGTGGCCTGTCTTCTCATTTTCTTAAGTGTCTTTTTCAGAGCAGATTTTTTAACCTTGATAAGGTCCAGCTTATCACTTTTTTTTCTTTCATGCCATTGATGTTGTATTTAAAAATTCATGATCAAACCCAAAGCTATGTAGATTTTCTCTTATGTTTTCTTCAAGAAGTTTTATAATACTGCATTTTACATTTATGTCTCATCCATTTTATTTTACTTTTATTTCTCCCAGTTTTACTGAGATAAAATTAACATACAGCACTGTACAAGTTTAAGGTGTACAGCATAGTGATTTGGCTGATGTACATCATAAAATGGTTACCACCATAAGTTTAATGAACATCCATTAACTCTTATAGATGCAAAATTAAAGAAATAGAAAAAAAATTTTTTCCTTGTGATGAGAACTCTTAGGATTTACTCTCTTAACAACTTTCATATGTAACATACAGCAGTGTTCATTATATTCATCTTGTTGTACATTACATCCCTAACACTTATTTATCTTGTAACTGGATGTTTGTACCTTTCACTACTTTCATCCAGTTCGTTTTTCCTCCACTCTTCTTCCCCCTCACTCTCACTTCTGGTAAACATAAATCTGATGTCTTGTTGCTTTGATTTTATTCATCAGTATTTTGTAGTTTTCCACATATAGGTCCTGTATATATTTTGTTATATTTATATCCATGTAGTTAATATTTTGAGGTGTAGTGTAAATGGTATTTTTTTTAATTGAAGTATCATCAGTTACAATGTGTCAGTTTCTGGTGCACAGCACAATGTCCCAGTCAGGTATTTTTTAAAATTTC
Organism: Camelus dromedarius; assembly: GCF_036321535.1. NCBI lineage: Eukaryota > Metazoa > Chordata > Mammalia > Artiodactyla > Camelidae > Camelus > Camelus dromedarius. The sequence goes on from NC_087438.1 coordinate 53,474,482, forward strand.
AAATTCTAGTTGTTTCTTGCCAATATATAGAAAGCATTTGACTTTTGTATATTAACCTTGTATCCTTCATTCTTGTTATTATACTCACTTTTCCATTGGAGGGGGGGTCAATTTTGGGGGATTTTCTACATTGAAAAGTATGTCATCACAAATAAAGACATTTTTATTTCTTTTTTATTTCCTTTTCTTATTACATTAGTGAGAGTTTCAGTACTGTGTTGAATAGGAGTGGTTAGAGAAGACATCCTTTCCTTGGTCCCAGTCTTTGAGGGGAGGGCATCCAGTTTCTCATCTTTAAGTATAATGTATAACGTTAACTGTAGGTATTTTATAAAAAATCTTCATCAAATTGGAGAAGTTCCCCTCTGCTTATAGCTTGCTGAGAGTTTTTATCATGAGTACATGTTAGATCCTGTCAAATGCTTTTTCTTTTGCATCAGTTGATTTGATTATATGATAATTCTTCTTTAGTCTGTTGATGTGGTGTATGGATTAATTTTCAAATGGTGAACCTGCCTTGCTTACCTGTATAAATTCCACTTGGTTATTGTGTATAATTCTGTTTATACATTGTTAGATCCAATTTGCTAATATTTTGTTATAGATTTTTACTTCTATGTTCATAAACTATATTGGTCTGTAGTTTTTCTTTCTTGTAATGTCTTTATTGGTTTTGGTATTAGAGTAATGCTGATCTTAAAGAATTAGGAAGTGTTTACTCTGCTTCTTTTTTCTGGAAGAGATTGTGGAGAATTGGGATCATTTCTTCATTAAATGTTTGGTGAAATTCATCAGTGAAGCCATCTAGACCTGGTGACTTATTTTGTGGAAGGTTATTAATTATTGATTCAGTTTTGTTAATATATATGGGGCTGTTCAAGTTATCTCTTTCTCCTTGTGTGAGTTTTTATAGTGTGTGTTTTTTAAGGAATTGGTCCATTTCAAGTTTGTGGACATAGAGTTGTTCATAATATTCCTTTATTTTCCTTTAAGTGTCCATGGTATCAGTAGTTATGACCCCTCTTTCATTTCTAATATTGGTAATTTGTATTTCTTTTTTAAAAAATTAGCCTAGTTTATCAATTCTTTTTAGTTTTTTCAAAGAAAGAGTTTTTGGTTTCAGTGATTTTTCTCCATTTCTCTGTTGTTTTCCTGTTTTTAGTGTGATTGATTTCTGCTCCAGTCTTTATCTTTTCTTCTCCCTGCTTTGGGCTTAAATTGCTTTTCTTTTTCTAATTTCCCAAGGTGGAAGCTTACATTATTGATTTTTAGATCTTTCTTCTTTTTAAATACATGCACTTAATGCTATATATGCCCCTCTAAGCACTGCTTTTACTACATCCTATAAGCCTCACTTGAATTTTAAGATTGCTGCTATGAATTTCCACGATCACTTTTTTTCTTCATATGTTCCTTATGTATGGCTTCCTCTTCCTGTTTCATAGTTGCATTGCTTTTTTCTGAGAATATTAGTGTCTTTGAAGTTTTCTTCTTCCTACCGTGTCTCTTCCTGCAAGTTCCTTTTATTTGTTTTGGTGTCTGTGTACTCTTGTATATGTATGGTATAATCACAATTTAAAAATGGAAATAAAAGAAGTAATATGCTGAGGGGGTGGTATAGCTCAGTGGTAGAGCATGTGCCTAGCATGTATGAGGTCCTGGGTTCAATCCTTGGTACCTCCATTTTTTAAAAAAATTAACTAACTAACTAAATAACCTAATTACCTCCCTACCCTCTCTAAAAGAAGTAATATGCTTTATTGAATTAGGATGACATACCAGTGTTATTGAGAATTGTTCAAGTTTACCTTGTAATAGCATAATTATTGTTCCTTTGAAGATGACCTTGTATCTCTGACTGTTCTATTTTAGGAATTCAAAAGCTTCCCTATAGAGTAACTATTCTTTTTATAGTGACCATTGAACAGCATGGAGGTTAGGGGTGCTGACTTCCTCTGCAGTTGAAAATTTGCACATAAACTACAGTCAGCCCTCTGTATCCATGGTTCCTCCATATAACCTGCATATAAGTGGACCTGCACAGTTCAAACCCATGTTGTTCAAGGGTCAGCTGTATTTATATTGCTTGGTATAATGAGTTATCTGTGTCTATAGTGTTTTTCATTTATGCTGGAATTCCTAGCATTATCTTTTCAAACATGCTTGTTCCATGCTCTCTCTTCTCCTTATGAGGCTCCATTCTCATTCTGTCATCCATGTCTCTTTATTTTTTCATATTTTCCTCTTCTTTGTTTCTCTGGGCTGCATTTTAGGTTATTTCTTCAGATAGGTCTTCTAGTTCATTCAGTGCTCTCTTAAGCTCTGTTTAATCTTTTTAATCCATCTTTAAAGTATCCCTAATTTTTTCTAAGTCTCATGTGTCCTCAGTTCATGGCAACTATCATAAGTGGTCCTAGTAAAGCCCTCTCATTTGTTTATTCTCTTTTATCCTTCATTTCCCTCTCTTAGTCCTTAATCCAGGCTATCATTCAGATATGCTTAATGTGTATCTTTTTGTACATTATTGCAAAACCTGCATTGTTTTACTGTGTTTTACAGAAGTAATAGTTTGTAACAGATTGGAAGTTTTTTGAAAATAAAAGATCATTCACCATTGACAATTTGAGGAACATTGCTATAAAGTATTCCCTCTTCTGGATTAAGCCATTTGCCTTCTTTTGATATCATTTAACTTGTCCCTCTATGCTTGAATTTCCTGTAAACATGTAGTTAGTTCTAAAAACTTGATTAGATTCGGGTTCAATTTTTTTAGACAGGAATATTTTATGTGTGATGCTGTCTTCAACATGAAGCACATAATATTTGGTTCTTCCACATTTATTGGTGGTGAAATTGATCACTGGATTCAAATGTGTTGGCCTGATTCCACCATTATAAAGTTTCCCTCCAACCTTTCATCTGACAGTTTTAGCATACATTGATAGCCATTGCCTAGTCCATTTATTGCATTAGGAACTACAAAGAGATGATTTTTAAAATTTTAGTATCCTTCTGCACTGATCAGCTGGAAGTCTTATCTAAAGAACTTTTCCTCAGCAACTATTTTGTTATCCTAAAACGCATTTTGTAAATAAAGGGCAGGATAAATTCTTAGATCTTTTCTCTTAAGTATCAACTTTCAGAATAACGGTTACTGCCCTAGCAACCCTTCTACTGTATAGTGTTTCTTCGTTTTTGTCTTTAGTATGGTTAAGATTTCTTGTTTTTTTAAAATCCATTTGATTTGTGGTAAGTCCTTTGTAGTCATTTATATGATATTCATTTGTCCCATTTAAGCAGTGAGATCCCTTTCAACTTGGCTTCTGTGTCCTTTTGATATTATCCCATTAGTCATTTGATAGATTCCTTCAAGGTATTTCAGGCTTATTTGGTGGAGATCCTGCGACAGATCAGATGTTCATCTACTTTATTCATAAAACTAACTTTTAGTTTTCTTATATCTCTCTTATATGCTCATTTTCTATTTCTTTAATTTCTGCTTTTAGCTGATTAGTTTTCATTCTTTCTTCTTTTCTAGTATAAGCATCTAAGGCTGTAAGTATCTGTTGATGTACCACTTTTGCTGAATCCCACAAGTTTTTATGTGCAGTATTTTTATTTGTATGTAGTATATTTTATATTGTTTGCTATATGGTATTTAAAATTGTTTTTAGCTTTAAACTGTGAATTCTTTGACCCATGAGTTATTTAGTTATGTAGAGTTTTACATTTTACAATAGTTTATGTATGCATGTTATGGTGTTAGAGTTTGTTTTCCTGTCATTTTTGTATATATAGAGGAATTTCCCCCAACTAAATTATAGATTTCTTAAAGCAATGCTGTTAAATTTTTTGTGTGTCTATTTGACTATGTTTCTGGGCATGCAGTAGATGGCATAATGTTTATATGTTAGAGAATTAAATGAACTATCGTTTTTTGTGTTTTCTAGGCACACAAGAATTAAATTCTGAATAATTCTACAGGTAGGATGGACAGTTACTTTAAAGCAGCAGTCAGTGACTTGGACAAACTCCTTGATGATTTTGAACAGAATCCAGGTTTGTTGGTTTTCCATTTTTGCCATTAATATAATTTTAAAATGTCTGTAGTTAATATCTTAGCAAAATGTGGTTTCAATTTTGGTCACATGGTTATCTTCTGTAAAACATTCATTTATCTCATTATCATGAATTAGTGTATTCTTACACTGAATAGTACCGATAGCCAGAGATAGAAGTAAGGAACTAGAAGGTTCTCTCCAGATACAAATTTAGGTAAAGAAAGACCTTTAAAATCAACGTATGAACCAGCTAAACTGCAACTTGAAAGCTCTATATAAATTGCTATTTCATTATTATGAGAGACAGTATTTTCCTCATATTAGAATGAAGGCGAGGAAACCAGAGGACAGAACAAAGAAGTTAGATTGTTTTTCAGCTCTTCATTAATCTGTTTTTTTCCAGTGCAACTGAGTTATTTTGAGTGGAATTTCCGTCATAGTATGACATCTACATTGAAAAGTAAAAACCCCAGGTAGTTTAAATCCAAATAAAAATAATTTTGGAGGATATTACCATTTTGCAAGAAAGTAATCTATCTCTGGTCTAAAAAAAATTTAGTTCAGAAGTCTTACAAACCATAATATCTTTGTAATAATTTTAATTTGGGTTTCCTGACTAACATTATATTTCTATTTTAATTAGATGAACAAGATTATCTCCAGGATGCACAAAATGCGTATGATTCTAACCACTATTCAGTTTCTTCAGAGTTGGCTTCCTCACAACTAACTTCAGTGCTACCAAAGGATCAACAGTGCATTAATTGTTGTGCCTCATCAGAAACAGGCTGTGAAACAAATGAGATTTCCCTGAATGAAAAAACACTTGAGGGACTGACATCTATACAAAATGAAAAAAATGTAACAGGACTTGATCTCCTTTCTTCTGTGGATAGTGGCACTTCAGATGAAATCCAGCCTCTGTACAAGGGACGATGTAGTAAACCTGTCTGTGATCTGATAAGTGACATGGGTAACTTAGTTCATGTAACTAACAGTGAAGAAGATATTAAAAAATTATTGCCAGATGATTTTAAGTCTAGTGCAGATTCATTGATTGGACTGGATTTATCTTCAATGTCAGAAACTTTCTGTGTTTCTTCAATAGACCATGGTAATGTCATAGAGGAACAAAATGATGACTCTGAATTACAAAACAGAGAAATCAGTGGAACTAAAGAATTTGGTATAAAAGTAGATACATCACTTTTAGATTCATGTAATTATGATGGAAAAGAAAATTTAAAGGATAAAAAGATCTCTAATCAGTTAGAATCAGTTGTTGATTTTAACATGCTATCTACTTTGACTGAACAAAGTTCCAAAATGTTTGATGCCAAAGACAACCTACAACACAAGAACCAGCCATGTGAATTAGTAAAAGCTGATGGCTGTTTGGTAAAAGAGGAGGTAGATGTGGCAGTTGGAGTTGCCACAGAATGTTTAAAAGGAGACAGCACGAGTTCTTTGCCTTGCAGTCTTCCAAAAAATGGAGGTTTATGCTTAAATGATTCAAATTTAAGTGATGAAAATTTCAAATTACCTGACTTATCCTTTCAGGAAGATAGGACTGCTGCATTTATAAAACAATCTGCAAAAGAAGACTCAAGAAATTTAGATCTTAAAGATAATAAAGATGTAATCCAGGATCCCTCTTCAACTTCACATGTCTCAAGTGAATATATGTACTCCTCATTGTCCTGTCTTCCAGTACCTGGGTCTTTGTGTGGATCATTAATCGAAAGTAAAGTGCATGGTGATTGTCTACCTCAGAATGACTCTAAAGATAATATACAAGATGCAATGACTATGCATGAAGAAATACAGAAGAATGTCATTTTAAGTGGGGAAACTTTGAAGGAGAGTGATCTCTTGAAACAGGAAAAATGTAAAAACATACTTCACCAGCCACTAATTGAAAAGATGGGAGACAGAAAGTTAGATTCTGACCAGATGGTAATTAGAGTTGAATCTTTGGATTACTCTGATAACACCAGTTCTTCTGCAGCTGCAGAATCTCAAATAGAGCTTTCTGATGCCCCAGAGTCTCCAGATCATTGTGAAGATCTTACTTTTTCAAGCAATGATATTGATGGGCAAGACTTGGATTACTTTAATATTGATGAAGGCATGAAAAGTGGTGCACCAATTAGTGATGCTGAACTTGATGCTTTTCTGAATGAACAGTATCTTCAGACCAATTCCGTAAAATCATTTGAAGAAAATGTAAATGACTCAAAATCTCAAATGAATCAGATAGATATGAAAGGCCTAGATGATGGAAATGCCAGTAATATATATTTCAATGCTGAAGCAGGAGCTACTGGGGAAAGCCCTGGTATTAATATAATTTGTGAAACAGTTGATAAACAAAATATAACAGAAAATGGTAGCCTTTCTTTAGGGGAAAAAAGTACATTTCCCATTGAACAAGGGTTATCTAGCAGTAAGTCTGAGATTACAAATGAAGTATCAGTCTCTAATATTAACAGTCAGTCTGTTCATGTTGGAGGGGCCAGACCTAAGCAATTGTTTAGTGCTCCATCAAGAACAAGGAGTTCAAAGGAACCAGATAAGCCAGATGTTCCAAATATGCCTGAAAGTGAACCCAGCATAGGAAATACCATTGTTCCAACAACTTGTACTACAGATTCTACTACTGATCCTCAGGTTAGCTTCAACTCTAATTACATTGATATAGAAAGTAATTTTGAAGGTGGATCTAGTTTTGTAACTGCAAATGAAGACTCTCTTCCTGCAAACACCTGCAAAGAAGGCCTGGTTTTGGGCCAGAAACAACCTACTTGGGTTCCTGATTCAGAAGCTCCAAATTGTATGAACTGCCAAGTTAAATTTACTTTTACCAAACGGCGACATCACTGCCGAGCATGTGGTAAAGTAAGTTATAAAAATCTTTGTCTTTTATTCTTTCAAGACATTTCAAATGAAATACAATGTGACCAAAAAGCTTATTAATTGATGATTAAAAGATTCATTAGTTTAAAATCATTGTTTTTCACCTACATGGAAATATATAAAGCACTGTCATTTTACAGATTGCTTGAGGGTTAAATAACTGTCACATTGTCATGAATATTACATGTTGGGAAATGAGGAACACTAATTTTTGTGAAATCTAAGAATACATGTCTTTTTAACAATATGTCAGATGTACCAAATTCAGTCAGTTCCTAGTTTGTCCTTGAATACTTAATTTCAGGACCACTCTTGCAGCTAGTATCATGGTCAAAACTTGAAGTAAACACTGAGAAAAAGGCAAATTGGCTTGCATAAGGTTCAGAGCACTGAAGCTGTCTTTATTTGTCGTCTGATTGCCTTAATCATCTATAAACTCTTAAGAGTTGCCTGTAGAAATAACATTGCATTTTTTCATCATTTTTCAGTAATATATTGGTCTCAGATCAACCCCACTCTCTTTCAGAAAAATAACATTTTACTTTTTTTCTTAATTGAGGTATAGTTGATTTACAATATTGTATAAGTTTCAGATATACAACCTAGTGATTCACAACTTAAACTCCATTTATAGTTATTATAAAGTACTGGCTGTATTCCCTGCACTGTACAGTATATACTTGTAGCTTATTTATTTTATACATAGTAGTCTGACCTCTTAATCCCCTACCCCTATCTGATATGCCCCTCCCACCTTCCCTGTCCCCACTGAAGACCACTAGTTTGTTCCCTCTGTGAGTCTGTTTCTTTTTTGAATAACATTCTACTTTTAAAAGTTGTAAAGGACCAGAGAAAGCTTTTTCAATTATTAACTTATTCATTAAAGAACATTTTTGTTCCCTTCCAATTAACATAACTGATTTAAAGGAAGTCTCATCAGAGATATAATTTTAAATTGCAGAAACCTAATTTCAGTTTAAAAAAAAAGAGTCATTTTAATAACTACCTATAGTGATTAGAAAAATTGTTTACATGATCAGAAAAATGGTTAGAGTTTGGGGGTCTCCCCTTCCCCTGCCTCCAGTAGGTATAAACGTGCTTAAAACAAAACCAAATTTGATATTTTATTCTTCATAGGTATTTTGTGGTGTCTGTTGTAATAGGAAGTGTAAACTGCAGTATCTAGAAAAGGAAGCAAGAGTATGTGTAGTCTGCTATGAGACTATTAGTAAAGGTGAGTATTAACCTGACATATTTTCTTCCAGTAATTGCATAAATCTTAAAAATAATTGGATTGTGACAAAGATAAACTTCTTTATTTTCTTAAGGCGAGGACCTAGTGTTGACTTATCTGGCTTAGGTGGGACATCCCAAGGCTTGGTTTCTCTTCTTTTTGTTCCACTCTCACAATTATTACTACCAGTCTGGAAAGGAAGCATTCAGTTTCTGGAGTGGCAGTTCATTAACTTTTAACAGGTACCAAGTCCCTAAATGCTACATTTCACCTGCCTATTTGTTTTTGTCACCATCATTGTCATCCTCATCCTCATCATCTTAATTTAAACATTTATAGAATATCTACCAATAAGTAGTATTCAGTCTTATATATTAATAGTATGAGGCAAGATAATAGGTTCCACTCTGTAGAAAAACAACATAAAGTGGGAATAAAAGATAAGGTAGTAATATTTATCATTTTTATATAAATTCATAGGACTGTCATGCTATTTGACATTTTTCTCATTTTTTTTCCTTCTCAGTTTTAGAATTTTATTTTCATGTGTTTCCCATTGCTTCTCTGGCTCCCTAGCTAGCTTACTGTTACCAGCAATAATCTTGGTGGTCTTATTTGCGTTCTCACAGTTGTATGTGTTTGTGCGGGTGTACACACGTGCTTGTGTTTTTTTCCTCAAATACGTGCTTGTTCCTTTGAGTACTTCTTGGCATTTCCAAAGATTTGTTGACAGTTTAATTCCCAAGAAATATTTCTTGGGACTTTCTAAGACCAGGCCTGTGCACTAGTTCAGGTACTGCTTCCTGTTAGCCAGGAGAATAAATACCTGATAATAATTTGTTTTTCTCTTTTGAATGAAGATAAATTTTTTCAGCAATTCTTCAAAAAGCTCTGATGTGAGTCTGTTAGCCTGAGGTAAGCTGCTTTACTCCCTGCTGTTGACCTCTGCTCTGGAAGATGATAGAGTGTGAATCTTTTTGTATTTCCATATTACCACCAATGTTTATGAAGATTTTAGTTTAAGTGCTTATAGTTGTTTTGTTTCTTCTTGTGCTGCTTCAGTAGCCTTTAAGACTACTGCTAGTGTTGTTAGCCAGGTGACCTGCTAGACTTCAGAAATCTTAGCACAAGCTACATATTTATTTTTCCCCACTTGAAAAATAAAATAAAACAGCCATGAAGATTTGAAACATTATTTGAGTTGATATGTCAGATTTTTAGTTGAACATTAAAACATACTCTGACTGTAACGATCTAGGAGAGAAGATATAATCATTAAAGAGTCTCAGTAGGATACTGAGATCAAGCTTTGGTTTAACGAAGAAAATATTTTGCATGGATTTATCTATTTAGTTATCTGTTTTATTTATTCTGTTTTGGTATCTTATAGTAATTAATTTTATTTATGGTTCTGTTTATCACTAATTTATACACCACAAGAAAACATAAATAAAAGTTATTTTAACACCAACTGAGGGATTGAAAATAGTACACATGGTCATTAAAAAAAATGTTATTAAATAAGAGGGGAAAGCTGGTTCAAGGGTTGTAAGACAAATTACTTGAAGAAAAGATAGTTTGATTAGAGATTTGGGATAATGAGGAAGTTGTGCTGAGACTCTGCAAGTTTCAAAGAAGCATGCATGTGAGTGCCATTATAGAAACTTAGGGCAAGTTGGAAATTACTTTGAAACTGAGAATACTATTTGGATTTTATTTGGTTAGTGGAAGCCATTTCATGGAAGTGCTAAATCATTGGCACTTGAGGAAGATTATCGTAGCAGTGGCAGCATTTATAACAGATTAGTTTGGAGAAAGGCTGAAGGGAGAGCTACCAGTGCTGTTCCATGTTATTTGGATGAAAAAATCATTCAGCAATATTCATACACTGTTCTGCATTTTGGAGCTCCAGCTGAGAACAAAATATACTCCCTGTTCTTATGGAGCTTTTGATCTTATGGAGCTTACGAATGTGGGGAGAGGCGAACAGGAAACAAAGAGACTACCAGATGGTGATAATGTTCTAAATGAAAATAAAAAATGTTAAGAGGGATAGATAGTAACAGATTGGTGGCAAGAGGTGGTTATTTTTAAACAGTGATCAGAATAAGAGTTTATGATGATATGATGTGTGAGCAGAGACTTGAAGGAAGTGAAAGGATAAAGCAATGTGGAAGAACATTTCAGGCAGAGAGAACAGTAAGAGCAAAGACCCTAAGCAAGAAGGGTGCTTGCTTTACTTTTTGAAGAACGGGGAGGCCTATGTGGAATATGATGAGCAAGTAGGATTTTAGTGAGAAATGATGTCAGATGGCTAACTGGGAAAGCAGAAGAGGCAGAGATGCAGACTATGTAGTGTCTTGTGAGCCATTGTAACAACTGAAATTTTCATTCCAGTTGGGAAGCCATTAAAGGATTTTAAACAGAAGAATGATGTGATATGACTTATGTCTTAAAAGAATTACTAGGAACTATGTTGGAAATAGAGTCTAGGGGTACAAGGGCAAAAACAGATATTAAATAACAATGATTTTCTTTAGTAGATATCAAATATATGCCAAAATAATATGGAAATAACTGATTGGTAGCTTATACTGAAGTAGAGTGCTGCCAACCAAAGTAAGGATATTATCTTTGCCAAGTACCACTTCTTTTTCTTGTTTAGCCATTGATTTTTTCCCCTTATAATTTAAAAAATACAATATTTATCATAACTGACTTTGAAGTTCAAAAACATCTGAGATTTTAATTTTTTTCCCCCTTTATAGCTCAGGCATTTGAAAGGATGATGAGTCCAACTGGTTCTACTATTAAATCTAATCATTCTGATGAATGTGCCACCATCCAGCCTCTTCAGGAGACTCAAACACCCAGTATACCCTCACCTACAACTTTACCAATCTCAGCACTTAAACAACCAAGTGTTGAAGGTAACTAGAAGAAAATGTTGTGTCTAAAGATAAATTATTAAAATAGAAATTTTCTAGTGTTGATAGGAGCTAGTGAGAAAAGAGAAACCAGACTAGATATCAGAAGGAATTTAATACAGGGAACTGGTTATACACATACGTCAGAAGGGTGGAAGAACAAAAAGGGCGTGCTCAAGTGGCTCAGAGATTCATAACTGCAGGAAGCAATCCCTAGGGTTGAGGGAACAAAAGGGGAGAGACAGTGCTACTAGAACTCAGTGCAGAAGCACCAGGAGGTGCTTGGTTCTCAGACCTGGGATTCAGGGGTTAGGGTACCACATCACACGCTGGTGCTGTGACTTCTTAGAGGAACACCAAGTGGCAAATGCTGGGACCATCAAGGTGCCTTGTAGGGTTGGTGTTCACATGACTTGAGGGCATGTTCCAGGCTTGATGTAAGGAGTACTGAAAATCATGGGACTTAGAGGTATATCTGGTGATGCTGCTGCTGCAAAGATCCTGGCAGGATCTAGAAACAAAGAATTCCTTCTCTTCCTACCTTCCAGTCTCCAACCAGTGCCTATCATTGATGGAACATGACCAGAACCAGTTTGCTCTGGGAGTTTGGGAGTTTGCACTTCCCAGACGTCCAGCCTGGCATCAGAGAGTTCCATGTAGAAGGGTGGGCTTGGGTTTGAGAATTAGGAGGTAAAAAGTTGGCATATCTCCCTTTCCTTAAAAAAAATTTTTAAATGAATATTTCACCACAATAAAAAGTGTTTATTAAATCTTTTGAAAAACTTCTAAAAATTTAAAAATCTTTGGGCTCTCTGTTCTTTTTTTTCATAACCTATTGTAGTTTAGGATCTTGAGTAAAGCCTGTGTACACTTTTAAACAAAAACTATTAGTCTGTAACTTGCTAGAAAAAGAACTGTAACTGTCGGAGACAAATTCAAGTATTTCTGTCAACTCTCTTGGATTTCAGTTTATCTCTCACTTAGCTATTTTCCGTTTATCATAAATAATAAGATTCAGCATATATGGTTGTATATTATAGCTCTAAAGATGAATGAATCTGCCTTTAAAATATTTATATATTCTCATATATTGACTTTTAAAATAATTAAATTATAAAAGTACTGCAAATACAAGAAAGATACCTTATTTGTGTATTCATATTGCAAAAATTATATGATTCAAATTTTTTCAGTGTTATCTGTATTATGATTGGAAGGTAGATGTTGATTCTGTTGATGTTTATATGTTTTTTGTTTTATTGAGTTATAGTCAGTTTACAATGCTGTGTCAATTTCTGGTGCACAGCACAATTTTTCAGTCATATGTGAATTTTCTCCATGAGCTACCACAAGATCTTGTAAATATTTCCCTGTACTATACAGTATAAACTTGTTTATCTGTTCTGTATATGCCTGTCAATATCTACCATGATGTTTATATGTTTTTAAATCATCTGGCAGGAATTTTCATAACCTTCCTCCATGGATGCTTTTTAACAAAAGAGAACAAATATTTATGTAGATATCTAGTTACTTCTTCCAAATTTGAGAGGAAAATATTAATAAATATTAATAGATTTCAATATTCACATTATAAGAACAAACATGTTTTACTCCTCTTGTTAAGTAAATTAAAAGTAGGAAATGAACTCTGATACACAAGAGATCCTGTTTGTTTTTTAGATTTTTTAATGCTTCTTTCTTTTGTTCTTCACATTTTTTCCTTTGCTTATCTGCCATGCTCTGATCTATTCCACTTTCCCTCCCTGTGCATTAGTCCCTAAATTTTATTCAGTCTCCACATTCACAAACTTAAGTCTTAATATAGGCTTTAAATCTGCCTTCAGTGCCTTTAAGATGTAACCTCTCCTGTCCACTCTTTTTGTATGTAGTAGGGCCAGCCCTGCCTTTGTATGAATTGGAAAAAGACTTCCACTCTGGGTAGATGAATCCCAAAAGGCCATTTTTCTAGGCCTTTGAAACCCTGAGAATGCAGAGCTTGCCAATGGATAGCAAAAAGCTTCTGAAAACGTTTCCTGACCCATTTAATATTATCATTGCAATATTATCAAATTAAAATGCTTACTTTCTAAACTGATTCTAGGATTATGCTCCAAAGAACAGAAAAGAGTATGGTTTGCAGATGGTATACTGCCCAATGGCGAAGTTGCAGATACAACAAAATTATCATCTGGAAGTAAAAGATGTTGTGAAGATTTTAGTCCTCTCTTACCTGATATGCCCTTGGTAAGGAATCTAAAGAATGACTTGTTAATTTAAGAAAATTTTATTTTGTAGGTAATTCTTTGTATGATTATTAGAGTACTTTTTTTTTTAATGCTGTGAGCTTCATGAAATGAGAAACATATATAGTGAATATATTTTATATTTTACCTTTTTAAATGTCAGTTTAGGGCAATGATTCTTAAACTTTTTGATTGCAGGATTCCTTTATGCTCTTAAAACTTATTGAGAATGCCAAAGAGCTATAGATTATATGGGTTATATCTATCGATAATTATGGAATTAAAATTGAGAAAAATTTTAGGAATTAATTACAAATAAACTTACATCAAAAAACTTATTATATTAATAGAAATAATATTTTTATGGAAGTTTTCCAAAAGTTTAGTGAGGGGAATAACATTGTTTTATTTTTTTGTGAATGTCTTTAATGTCTAATAGAACATAGATTCTCACGTCTACTTCTAAATTCAGTCTGTTGTCGTATGTTGTTTTAGGTAAATTATATGAAGAAAATCCTAAGACCTCACTGACTTCCTAAAAGGGTCTTGGGGACTCCAGGGATCCTAGACCACATTTTGATAACCACGGGTATGAGGAAATAGAACTGAGATTTCGTAATTGAATTTAGACTAATTTGTTTAATGCTTTTTCAGATATTCAGTAAAGTATGTAATGGTAGTTACTTTCCTCATACCCATAAAGGAGCAAAATACTCATAGAAGCAAGTACTAATGTATGAAGTAGGAATGCTTTTATTCATTAAACAAATATTTACTGAGCATCTACTCTGAGCTAGTTACCCTGTTCACCCTGGGTACATACATTAGACAAGATGGATATGTATCCTGCTCTGTATTCACATACCATTTAAACTTACTTTGTTTGTCAGTAAGAGCTCATGAGCTAGATTTTACAGGTAGCCATAATTACCAAAAGTATGTTTCTTAGCTAGCACATATTCTCAATCAACATTTTAACAAAATAGCAGTTTTACAGAGGCTAGTATTACTTGAGTTCATAAATGTTTCTCTATTGACTCAGCTTTGGCCAGTCTAAAAAGAAAGGGGCTTAAATGAGGCAGACTTGAGGGTAGTTTATTCCAAGTGGTTACTTTTGTGGAATATATCTACCATTCTGCTTACTCACCACTCCCTTTCCTGCCGTCCCCAACTTTCCTCTCCCTTGCTACCACCCAACCCAGGCATTTTTGGCTATCAAGAGGAGGAGCACCTTGGGGGGAACTAAGCTTGCTCACTTTGTGTAAGAGTCCAGAATCCTGAAGTTTTCTTTGCCTCCTTTTTCCAGTCTATAAAATTAAAGTCTACCTGAGCATACAGGAAAGCTAAACCTAAGCTCCTGAATTTAAAGAAGCAAAATTGTACTATTTCTTGGGAAATTTGGTTTCTGAAGAATTTCTGAGTCCATTTTGGTTTTATTTGTTCTTATTAAAAAGATATTATTTTACATTTGAACAGACTACGAACTGATTTGTTTTCTTAATTCCATATTTTACAGATGGTAAACACAGAGGATCATGCCTATTCTACTACAATGGAAAAAACAAACAGTGAGATAGGGGATACTATAAGAAATGAGATGATTCAAAGTCCTATTTCTCAGGTTCCATCTGTGGAAAAACTGCCCACAAACACAGGAACTGAGGAGTTACCTACTTCTGGTTCTTTTGTACTAGATGATGATGTTTTTGCAGAAACTGAGGAAGCATCGGGTCCTACTGGTGTCTTGGTTAACAGCAATTTACCAGTTGTTAGTACTTCAGATTATAGGTTATTGTGTGGCATTGAGAAGAATGTTTGCAATAAGATTAGTCTTCTACCTGATGATGAGGACAGCTTACCCCCTCTTCTGGCTGTATCTGGAGAAAAGGGATCAGGTAGGATAGCAGTTATTTAAATTTAAAAAGGAGATTTTTTTAAGGAAGAATATATTGATGAATTTTGATGTATGAAATACATTTTTTTAAACTTAGACAATTTGCCTGAAATAAGTACAATGGCTTAGTAATTTTAATTTACAAAAAGTCTTACTATATAAAAACAAATTCTGAAAAGATCTGAACTTTTGAGTTCAATTGTTGTTAATAACTTATCTCATCTGGGTCCCTAATTTAGAATAAGATAAAAGTCTAATACAACAGGGAAATTCATAGTCTTTTAGTCCCAAAAATATTTCCATTGTATTTGACTCCATATCTATTTTTTTTTTTTTAAGGAGCATAGTGCCTTAAAAAAAGAAGAGTATTGGATTGATGACAAAGCTAGGAATTTTAGTTCCTCATCTGCTAGTGGCAAAAAGCCCTGTTCTTTGTATGCCATGTATATTTTCCTGTTGATTGTCAAGCTCTTTTCGCCACTTGTCACTGACATAAGGCAGCAAGCAGCAAGCAGCATGTATAGCTTGGGTCTAGACTTCTTTCACAGTTGTAAATATCAGAATTTATAACTGGAGTGGCTGGCAGACTGGAATCCACTTTATAAAAATGTTTGTTTTAAAACTTTAAAGGTGCAAATATTACATCAATATGCTGTTTAATCAACATATTTGTGCATGTACCATATATAATATAATTGATCAAGATTTATATGTATGACAATATTAATATCTTTACATAAATCAAAAAGTAAAAATTAGTATATAACAATTGTCCAGATGTTGGTTGATTTTATGAAACCTGTTTGCTTTTGCTTTTAAATATGATCAAGCCATTGGTGGATTTATAAATCCATTTTTTTCATTGCAAGCATATTTAACAGAAAGACATATTTATTCTAATATGTTACTTTCATGTTTTAGTGCCTGTAGTAGAAGAACACCCATCTCATGAACAGATCATTTTGCTTCTTGAAGGCGAAGGCCCTGTTACATTTGTCCTAAATGCTAATCTACTTGTGAATGTCAAATTAGTATTTTGTAAGTAATGATTCATCTTTCTTTGCCTAATTGGTAAGCAGGATTTCTTAATTATATTTAAAATTTTGACTGGTAATTGTGAAAAATAAGCAGTATTAGATACTAGTTTTTCAGCTAAATATTAATATAAATAAATTTTGCAGGTTTATATTCAGTGGGACTTAAAATAATAGCTTAAAGGTTTTTACTGGTTTCCCTCATTCAGTCCTAGTTTAAGGCCATGGGCATATAGCTGTGTTGTATTTTGATGCTTATTATACAACTGACCATATTTCATATAGCTTTTAGATAAATTGAAATTTGGCAATTGAGATAAGCAAGAATCCGGATTTAGTAACAATAAAGACAGTATTAAAGTAAATGACATTAGGCTTAATTAAAAGGAAGTTTGACACAACATTGTAAAATGACTATAACTCAATAAAAAAATGTAAAAAAAAAAAGTAAGGAAGTAAATAATTCTCAGTAATAGATAATCCTCAATACTCAATAATGCATCTCTTAGCTTTTCATTCTCTTTGAAACTAACCTGATTCTTACCCACTACATTTCAGCATGTCAGTGCATCTTTGTTTTAGTGGTATTTATTAATTGACTCCATCAGATAATTTTTCATCCTTTCTCTTTTTTACATTAATCTTATACAATTCAATTTAAAGTTTTTGTATGGAGGGCTTTGGGAAAATAAGGAATTTGAAAAGTTGTGCTTCATGCAAAGGGTAATTATATTTAATTTTTTTGGTTAATAGAAGCTGACACTTAAACAGTTGTATGCTTTGTCACTTAAGATTCCTCAGATAAATATTGGTACTTCTCAACCAATGGACTACATGGCTTGGGACAGGCAGAAATTATTATTCTACTGTTATGTTTGCCAAATGAAGATACTATTCCAAAGGACATCTTCAGACTATTTATCACCATTTATAAGGATGCTCTAAAAGGTATAGCATTTTATTTTGAACTGTACAGACCAGGGGATGGATAAATTAAGGGCATTTTTGCTTTTAGCTATGCTAACTGTACTAAAGATTTATTTTGTGAAGAGATTGCTGATTACTTAAACAAGTTTAGTCATCATTTTCAATCTCCTTAAATCTAGCATTTTATATAATTAATATATTTACTGTTTTTTTCTTTTATTTTAAAAGTGGAAATAGATTTACTTTCCTGATCTTTTTATGTGTCTATACAATCGTCCCCCTTTATCTGTGAGGGATAAGTTCCAAGATCCCCCCTAAAACCTCAGACAGTACTGAACCCTATGTATACTATTTTTTCTATACATACATACCTATGATAAAGCTTAATTTATAAATTAGGTACAGTAAGAGAACAATCCGAATTGCCAGCATCACTCCTCTTGAGCTTTGAGGCCATTATTAAGAAAAATAAGGGTTACTTGGACACAAGCACAGTGATACTGCAACAGTTGATCTAGTAACCAGGACTACTACTGAATGACTAATGGCCGGTAGCATATACAACATGGATATACTGGACAAGAGTTCATGTTGTGATTCACATCCCAATGGGATGGAGCAGGACACTGGGAGATTTAAAACTTGCTGTTTATTTCTGGAATTTTCCATTTAATATTTTGGACCACAGTTGACCAGGAGTAACTAAAACCATGGAAAGCAAAACTGCAGATAAGTGGGGACTACCATATACTTCTCTGTCTATATAAGATTTGGGGGGCATGATGACTTTTCAATCAACCACGCAGTATGGAGAAAAATTTTAAAACACCTATAGTTAGAAACATTCTCAAATTTTTTGTTCATAATGTCCAATCTCTAGGAATAATTGAGCTTTATGCTCACACAGTAATTAGTGCTTCTTGAAGAGTGGAAATAAGGGGAAAAAATATTTTACATTCCTTTTAAAAATTAAGAAAGTTTATTCAAACTCAGAATGCTGCTTCAAAATAACTTAAAACTTTTTTATTAATGACTTTATTTCCAGGAAAATACATAGAAAACTTGGACAATATTACCTTTTCTGAGAGTTTTCTCAGTAGCAAGGATCACGGAGGATTTCTATTTATTACCCCTACTTTTCAGAAACTTGATGATCTCCTGTTACCATGTAATCCTTTTCTTTGTGGAATTCTTATCCAGAAGCTAGAGATACCCTGGGCAAAGGTTTTTCCTATGCGTTTAATGTTGAGACTGGGT
Organism: Camelus dromedarius; assembly: GCF_036321535.1. Taxonomy (NCBI): domain Eukaryota; kingdom Metazoa; phylum Chordata; class Mammalia; order Artiodactyla; family Camelidae; genus Camelus; species Camelus dromedarius. The sequence goes on from NC_087438.1 coordinate 53,492,978, forward strand.
GCAGAATATAAAGGTAAGTTTTAGAATAGTCAGTTAAATTACATAGTGAGTTCAGATATACTGAATATAAATAAGAATTTCAAGGATTCATTAAAATAAAAGTTCAGTGGATTAATGGGACTACTCTTGTTTTGATTTACTTTTAAAATTACAAAACAGCCCTCTTCTACTACAAATTAGTCTAGGCAACCTTAGTATGTCATGTATTTCTAGATAGTCATAATTATCATATTAACTTACATTAAAAAAATTCTTTTTGAATTTCACAACAAAACATAGAAAACCCTGAAGAGTTTTCTTAAAAGTATATACTGTAGGGAGTTCATTTTATTATGCTGCCTACATATTAAGAAGATAAATTATTGCCCCCTGCTCAATTTGTCTACATCATAAAGCTAAACATAAAGATTGTGAAATAATGGTCTAGGTTTCTGTATATGGTTATTTCTAAGTTGAAATAATTTCTGTGTTAAATTTTTTGAATTTGTACCCTTTAGTTATCCTTTACTTTTTTCAAGAATAGTTTATTTATTGCATGTGAAATTTCATATATGTTTCACTAGTTATTAACTTAGTGACCATAAGCAGGGTTATTAATCTGTGTCTGTACCTTCCCATGTGTAAAGTGGGGATAGACATACCGGCATCATTGGTTGTTATAGGATTTAAATAGGATAATATATTAAAGGTCCCTGTTCAATGTAGCATTTAGTAGATATATAGTATGAGTTGGTGTGATCTCTTATTGTCTAAAAAAAAAAAACTAATTGAGTAGTATTTATCTATAATGTTTGAAAAATGAGAATTAAAGGTAATAAATTTGACTTTTTTTTGTTTTTTGTTGATGGTAACTAGTTTTCTGTTCTTACGTATAGCATATCCTGCTCCTTTAACAAGTATCAGAGGCCGAAAACCTCTTTTTGGAGAAATAGGACACACTATTATGAACTTACTTGTTGTGAGTAATTGAACTATTTTATTAAATGTTCTTATATTGTTACTTTAAAATTTATTTAGTAAATTTTACATATTTATATTTTCCTATTTGGCAAATTTGTATTAATGAAAGTTCATTTATAATAATCCTAATTCATTTAACATAAATGGGCTCTATTTTTGATGCAGCACCTTTTTAAAAAAATTTACTGAAGTGTAATTGATTTACAGTGTTAGTTTCAGGTGTACAGCAAAGTGATTTGGTTATACATATACATACATTTATATTTTTTCTCTTCAGATTCTTTTCCATTGTATGTTATTATAATAAATTGAATATAGGTCCCTGTGCTTTAGATGAAGTGCTTTTTAGAACACATCTCCTAATTTATGTGTACCTGATTCAAATTGCCTTTTGATTCATTACGCTGCAGTGCTTAAACATTTAGATAATGTGAGATCTACACTGTTGTTGAAGCCTTAGTAAAAGTTACTAAAAGTCAATCAGTTTGATGATTTTGAGCAAACTGTGGCCTAAGTTTCCTCATTTTTAATAGGAAGAACTGGATTAGATGATCTCAGGTTCCCCTCCAATTTCTATAATTTTCTGTTTAAAACAGCTATCATAGAAGAGTATTTCAGTGGACTTGCTTTTACTTATACATGTTCAGTTTGAAGACCTATTCTATTTTGGAAGATCTGTAATGAGAAAGAGGAGATCACCCCCCAATACTACAGAATTCTTCCTGAGAATGATATTCTTTATTACTATTGTGGAGCAGCTGGAAGGATTAGTTGGTTTTTGAAATTGGCATTGCTTTCTGGATGGCGTTTTGATAATTATGTATTACAAGTTTTAAAATGATGGATACTCTTAAAAAATGATTTAATGAATGGATAAATGTTCATGGATAGTACTTTAAGGTTTATGGAAATATTTTTTGTAGGACCTTCGAAATTACCAGTATACTTTGCATAATATAGATCAGCTATTGATTCATATGGAAATGGGGAAAAGCTGCATAAAAATACCTCGGAAAAAATACAATGATGTAAGTATAACTGCTTTCTTCAAATTCTGAAGATAATTGTTGAACATTAGATCTCTTAGAAGTGTGTTAAATTTGTTTGTTCTGAATTGGACTTTCTAATATATAATGACAAAAAAGAGTTATTTTTGAAATTTTAGATTTGTTTTCTAATAGGGAATTTGTTTAATCCTATTTTTTTCATTTTTTCCTCACTGTTTTATGTGTCTTTTAATTAAGGTAGTTTTATCTTAAAACATTTGTTTCTGTCACATTCTCAGGAGGTTGTCCAGACTGAAGCTTGATGAAAGTGGTCAGAAATGTGACCCTTTGAATTATTGTAATTAATAAAGTCACAGAATATTAAAAATGTTTCTAAATGAGTATTATTTTTTCTCAGGTAATGAAAGTAATAAATTCTTCTAATGAACATGTCATTAGCATTGGAGCTAGTTTTAGTACAGAAGCAGATTCTCATCTGGTCTGTATACAGAATGATGGAGTTTATCAAACACAGGCCAACAGTGCAACTGGCCATCATAGAAAAGGTGAGTGTTTGTTCCTAGTGTTGATCCATAAAACTACCTCAAAAAGTAGAATTCCTTTCAAAGGGTATATATATATATATTTTACTTATTTGTACAATTGATGCTGATAAAACAGTATGCTTTACATTTTTAGCTATACAAACAAAAAATTGCTTCTAATTTGTGTAGGGTTTTTTTGTTTGTTTTATTTTTTATTTTGGGCAACATTAAGTTTAAAGACTTGGAATACAGTATTTATTTTGATGTCTTCAGGTTTAGGGTATCCCATATGGTAGGTTTCTTGTTTTCAGTAATTTTTCTCTGGAGCAAGGTGTTTTTTACCTTTGTTTGCTCTCTGCTCTAACTCCTCTTGAGGGAGCACAGGGTAGGTAAGGATGAACAATGATTTAAAAAACTGTAAGTGGCTGAGAATATAAAAATGGTAAAGCTGGTGATCTCTGTGAGTGACATTACTCTCATTTCTGGCTGAATGGCCTCAGTGATTGCTCTGATTACCAAATCCTTGCAGTAGAAGGCCTAACAAATTGAAAGTTAAGTAGAAGTAAGTATTCCATAAAACTGATGCATTGTTTTAAAATAATGCATTTAAAATAGTCAGACATTCTGGCTGTTAATAAAATTTCTTCCTCTTATTATAGCAGTATGTATATTCATTTTTAGTAAGCTTGGAAAATATATTTCAAGAAGTGGTAAAAGGGAAAAAAGTGCCAAGATACAGCCTTTGTTGACATTTTAGTATATTTGCTTCTTATATTGATATATATGTTAAGTAGGTGATTTTATACTGGGTATTAACTAACCTTTATGCAATATTTTTCTTAATTTTGTTTTGTTGGGTTATGGGCATAGCATTTATCAGGTACTTAAAATGTGCTATACTCCACATTATGCATTTAACAAATCTCATATAACATAAAAAAAGAGCAGGCTAAGATATAAATAATTGTACTTTTTTTTTAAATCAGTGACAGGTGCAAGTTTTGTGGTATTCAATGGAGCCTTAAAAGCATCTTCAGGATTTCTTGCTAAGTCCAGCATAGTTGAAGGTATGAGTTTCATCTTTCAGACTGTTTTAATGTAAAGATGTTTTGCATTTCCTTCTTAAAATGTATTTGATACTTACAAACCTACCACAAACTTATGTGAAATCATCACTCAGCCCGAGAACTAGAACATGACTAATATTTGGGTCTACCTCAAACTTAGCAACACTGCTTAGCCTGCACTCTCTGCTTTTGCATAGCCTAATGGTCAGTCGGAGGTAAGAGCTCAGGGTCTTTCCTTATCATGTACATACCCTGGGCATGCACACAGCATTGCACATGCATGTGGCCTTCTAAATTCCCAGAAATATGTTAGAACTTTTCAAAGCACTTATGGACATCTCATTCCTCACCTTTTCCTTTAAGTGTTTGGTTGGACTATTGTTTGCCTCTACTCTTATCTGCTGCTATAAGACAGCTATAACATTGATCACTGGCCTCTAATTGTTTTTGACAAATGCTCCTGGGAAAATACTTTTTTCACTGGGCAAGCTTAGAGTCAGGTCAAATAAAGACAGCTTTGTAAGTGGAGTCTTCCAGGAAACTAGCTGGCAAGTCAAAAATGACAATTCTCCAGTAATGAAGTTTTGAAGGAGTTCCAGCCACTGTTGCCCTCTCCAGTAGATACCAAGCTGCTGGTTTTCACCATGATTGCAGGCTGTTGGTTTTTAAGGCTTCTACTAAGCTAGAGAGAAGAGGATGGGAATAAGAAAGGTAAAATGACACAAAGCTTGCTGTTCTTACCAAGATTCTTCAATTTTTCTTAAATAAATACTTCCCAGATTGCTGCAAGTCTTTGATTAATTTCTAGAGTTCTGAAAAAGTTGCTTCTGATACTTTATCCGTTTCCTTGTTCTTTTTTGAAGGAGAGTATTTTCTGAGGTTCTTGGTTTGCATTTTCACTATCATTCTCCATACTATCTCACTTACATAGCTTTATAGGAAATCCTCCCATCTCTGATGCCACACATATGCCTTATTCCTCATTTGAGTAGTGCTCTAGCCAGTCTAAGCCCTTTGATTTATCATATTAATTTTAGGATCAATTTGTCAGGTTCTAAAAGGTCCATTGGACTTTTTATTGGAATTGCATTAAACCACTAGTTCAATTTTAAGGAAATTGGCATATTTTCTATTTTCAGTGTTCCTATCCGTGTACATTGGCTACCTTAAACTTATTTACATAACATTAAATGTCTTCCAATAAAATTTTAAGTTTTGGTATATGTCTTGAACATTTTATCTTGACTTATTCCTGTACCTTACAGAATTTATTGCTGATGTAAATGATATACTTTTATTTATTTATTATAATCTTAGTGTAATATTAATGCCATTATAATTTTTAAATTTATTTTATTGGCATAGTTGATGTACAATATTATGTAAGTTTCAATATTATGAATCACTTGTGAGTCATGATTTTTAAAAGTTATATTCCATTTCTAGTCATTATAAAATATTAGCTATATTCCCTGTGTTATGTAATATATCCTTGTAGCTTATTTATTTTATACATAGTAGTTTGTACCTGTTAATCTCCTTCCCCTATATTGCTCCTCTCCCTTCCCTCTTGCCACTGGTAACCCCTAGTTTGTTCCTGTATCTGTGAGTCTGTTTTTTGTTATATTCACTTGTTTTATTTTTAGATTCCATGTATAAGTGATATCATACAGTATTTGTCATTCTCTGTTAGATTTACTTGGCATAATACTCTTCAAGTTCGTTCATGTTGTTGCAAATGGCAAAAATTAATTCCTTTTATGGCTGAGTAATTTTCTGGTGTGTGTGTGTACACACATACACCAAATTTTCTTTATCCATTTATCTGTTGATAAACACTTAGGTTGCTTCCATTATCTTGGCAATTGTAAATAATGCTGCTATGAACACTAGGGTGCATTTACCTTTTCTAATTAGTATTTTTGGGTTTTTTTTTTATTAATACCCAGGAGTGGATAGTATGTGTAGTTCTATGTATAGTATCATATCATCTGTAGACAGTAACTGTTTTACTTCTTCCTTTCCAATTTAGATTCCTTTTGCTGGGTCATATGGTACTTTTAGTTTTAGTTTTTTGAAAAACCTCCATGCTGTTTTGTATAGTGGCTGCACCAACTTACATTTCCACCAACACTGTAGGAGGATTTCCTTTTCTCCACATCCTTGCCAACATTTGTTATGTCTGTTCTGTTTGATGATAGCCATTCTGACGGGTGTGAGGTGATATCTCATTGTGGATTTAATTTGCATTTCTCTGATTACCGATGTTGACTGTCTCTCCATGTGCCAATTGGCCATAGTATGTATTCTTTGGAAAAATGTCTATTCAGGTCTTCTGCCCATTTTTTAATCAGGTTTTTTTTTTTATGTTGAGTTGTATGAACTGTTTATATATTTCAGATATTAGCCCCTTATCCGTCATATCATTTGCAAATACTTTCTCCTATTCAGTAGGCTGTCTTTTTGTTTTGCTGATGGCTTTCTTTGCTGTGCAAAAGCTTTTAAGTTTAATTAGTTCCCATTTGTTTATTTTTGCTTTTATTTCCTTTGCTTTAGGAGACAGATCCAAAAAAAAATTGCTACAATTTATGTCGAAGAGTGTTCCACCTATATTTTCTTCTAGGAGTGTTATGGTTTCTGGTCTTATATTTAGGTCATTTGTCCATTTTGAGTTTATTTTTGTATATGGTATTAGAGAATGTTCTAATTTCATTCTTTTACATGTAGCTGTCCAGTTTTCCTAGCATCACTTATTGAAGAGGCTGTCTTTGCTTCATTGAATATTCTTGCCCCTTTGTCATAGATTAATTGACCCTAAGTGGATGGGTTTATTTCTGGGCTGTCTATTCTGTTCCATCCATCTGTGGTTCTGTTTTTGTGCCAGTACCATATTGTTTTGATTACTGTAGGTTCATAATATAGTCTGAAGTCAAGGAGCATGATTACTCCAGTTCTGTTCTTCTTTCTCAAAATTGTTTTGGCTATTTGGGTTTTTTTTTGCATGTTCATACAAATGTAAAAGTTATTTGTTCTAGTTCTGTGAAAAATGCTTTTGATATCTTGATAGTGATTACATTGAATCTGTAGTTTGCCATGGGCAGTATGGTAATTTCAAGAATATTACTTCTTCTAATCTATAGATTCTTTTAGTTTTCTATATAGCTAAGTACAACATCTATTAATAATGGTAGTTTTGCTTCTTTCTTTATAGCCCTTATGCCTTTATTATATTTACATTTCTTGTTTATTGGCTGAGACTCCCAATGGCAGCAGTGATTGTAAATTCCTTGTCTAGATCCATGTTTTTCAGTAATATCTTTTAAAAATAAGTGAACTTCATAATTCAATTTTGTGTGCCATATCCATCATTCTGATGATGGAATGTGATATATTCAATTATACTTCTCCTTATTTCTTACTACATTATATATGTGTTTTTGTTGGGGCTTTTTGTGGTATGTTTTGATCTTGCTCCAGTTTTCAGGGCAGCAGTTTGCCCTGTGACCTCGATTCTCTGATAGATCTTAGAGTTGTTCATTTTCCATTTGTTCAGCTTTTTTTTCAAATTTATTTTAAAAAGTTTTTTTTTTATTGAAGTATAGTTGATTTACAATATTGTATTAGCTTTGGGTGTACAGCAAAGTGATTCAGTTATACATATGTAGATTTTTTCAGATTCTTTTCTGTTATAGGTTATTACAAGATAGTGAATAGTTGCCTGTGTTATACCATAAGTCTATGTTGTTTTTCTATTTTATATATAGTAATATATATCTGTTAATACCATACTCCTTAATTTATTCTAACCCTCCCTTTCCCCTTTGGTAACCATAAGCTTGTTTTCTATGACTGTGAGCCTGTTTCTGTTTTGTAAATAAGTTCATTTGTATTATTTTTTAGATTCCACGTGTGATATCAAATAATATGTGTCTTTTCCTGTCTGAATTCACTTAGTATTATAATCTCTAGGTCCATCCATGTTGCTTCTGAGTAATATTCCATTGATATATCTACCACATCTTCTTTATTCACACACCTGTCGATGGACACTTACGTTCCTTCCATGTCATGCTTAGTGTAAATAGTGCTACTGTGAACACTGGGGTGCATCTATCTTTTCAAATTAGAATTTTTGTCTTTTACGGATACATGCCCAGGAGTGGGAATGCTGAATCATATTGTTAAGTCTATTACTGTTTTTTTTTTAAGGAACCTCCATGGTGTTCTCCATAGTGGCTGAACCAACTTACATTCCAACCAACAGTGTAGGATGGTTCCCTTTTCTCTACACCCTCTCCAGCATGTATTACTTGTGGACTGTTTGATAACAGCCATCCTAACCAGTGTGAGGTGATGTCATTGTAGTTTTGAATTGCATTTCTCTAATAATTAGCAATGCTGAGCATCTTTTCATGTGCCTGTTGGCCATCTGTGTGTCTTCTTTGGAGAAATGTCTGTTTTGGCCTTCTTATTTTTTTATTGGTTTGTTTGCTTTTTGATATTGAGTTGTATGAGCTGCTTGTATATCCTGGAAATTAACCCTCTTTCAGTCACATCGTTTGCAAATATTTTCTCCCATTCCATAGGTTGTCTTTTTGTTTTATTTATGGTATGCAAAAACTTAAGTTTGATTAGGTTCCATTTGTTTATTTTTGCTTTGGTTTCTTTTGCCTTGGGAGACTGATCTAAGAAAATATTGCTACAATTTATGTCCCAGAATGTTTTGCCTATGCTCTCTTCTAGGAGTTTTATGGTGTCATGTCTTGTATTTAGGTCTCTAAACCACTTTAAATTTATCTTTGTAAATGGTATGAGGAGATGTTCTCATTTCACTGATTTAAGTGAAACTGTCCATTCCCAACAATGCTTGCTGAAGAGACTATTTTATCCATTGCACATTGTTGCCTCTTTTGTTGAAGATTAATTGACTGTAGTTATCTGGTCAAGATGGTGGAGTAGTAGGATCATGAGCTCACCTCTCCTCACAACTACAACAAAACCACAACTGACTGCTAAACAACCATCAAAAAAAGAAAAAAGAAAAGAGTAGAACCTAGCAAAAAAGATCTTCTTCAACTGGAAACATAAAGAAGGAACCACAGTGGGATGGTAGGAGGGGCATGCTTGTGATGTAATCGGGCCCCATACTCCCTGGGTAGGCCACCCACAAGCTGCAGAATAATTAAGTCACAGAGGCCCTCCCATAGGAGTAAGAGTTTTGAGCTGCACATCAGGCTCCCCAGCATAGAGTTCCAACACTGGAAGGAGGAGACCCCAGACCATCTGGTTTTGAAGGCCAGTGGGGCTGAACTCCAGGAGCACCACAGCACTGGGGGAAACAGAGACTTCACTCTCTTGTGAAGTGCATACAGAATCTTGCTCATGCTAGGTCCAAGGGCAGGGGCAGTGATTTCATAGGAACCTGGGCCAGACCTGCCTGCTGATTATGGAAGGTCTCCAAGGGAAAGTAGGGGACGGCTGTGGCTCACCCTGGAGATATAAAAGTTGGTGGCAGACATTCAAGGAGTGTTCATCTACACATGCTTTCCTGGAGGCTGACATCTTGTCTGGGTCATTAGTACCAAGACCTAGCCCCACCCAACAACTCACCACAGGACTAGGATCAAGCTCCACCCAGCAGTAGGCATGCACCAATTCCTTCCGCCAGGAAACCTGCTAAAGCCTCTAGTCCAGCCTTATCCACCAGGGGGCAAATACCAGACATAAGAAAACAACAATCCCAAAGCCTGTAGAAGGAATCCACAAATGCAGGCAAGACTCTACCCTGGGACTGGCTGGACCCTGGTCTTTGAGTGACAAGAGAGGAGTGTACTGCTGGGATGCATAGGATGTCTCCCACAGATAGCCACTTCTCCAAGGTTGAGAAACTTAACTAACCTATCTGAAAATACAAATAGAAATCTAATGAGGTGGCAGAGGAATATATTCTAGGCCAAGGCACAAGACAAAATCCCAGAAGAACAAATAAGTGATGAGGAGATAGGCAATTTATCTGAGAAGAGTTTAGAGTAATGATGGTGAAGATGTTCAGAGAACTTAGAAGGAGTATAGATGCACAGGGGGAAGTTGAGCAAACAGTTAGAAAATATACAGAATACTCAAACAGAGTTGAAGAATATAATTACTGAAAAGAATAACATACTAGAAGGAACCAAGAAAAGACCAAATGAGGCAGAAGAACGGATTAGTGAGCTAGAAGATAAATTAGTGGAAATCACTACTGTAGAACAGAAAAAAGAATGAGAAGAAAGAGGATAGTTTAAGAGAACTCTGGGACAACAGGAAGCACACTAATATTCATATTATAGGGATCCCAGAAAGTGAAGAGAGAGAAAAGACCTGAGAAAATATTTGAAGAGGTAATAACTGAAAACTTCCCTAGCTTGGGAATGGAAAGAGTCACTCAAGTCCAGGAAGCGCAGAGAGTTCCACACAGGATCAGCCCAAAGAAGAACACACTGAGGCACACAGTAATCAAACTGACAAAATTAAGGATGAGAAAATATTAAAAATCAGCAAGAGAAAAGCAACAGATAACATACAAGGGAACTCCCAGAAAGTTATCAGCTGATTTTTCAGTGGAAACTACAGTCCAGAAGGGAGTGGCATGATATATTTAAAGTGATTAAAGAGGAAAACTTATAACCAAAAATACTCTATCCAGCAAGGCTCTCATTCAGATTTGATGGAGAAATCAAAAGCTTCACAGATAAACAAAAGCTAAAAGAATTCAGCACCACCAAACCAGTTTTACAACAAACGTTAAAAGAGCTTCTCTAGTCATCAAACTGCAAGAGATACATTGCACCACAGTGTTCATAGTAGCACTGTTGATGATAGCCAAGATATGGAAGCAACCTGAATATCCGTTGACCAAATGACCAGGTAAAGAAGTCATGGTATATATTTACAATGGAATACTACTCAGCCACAAAGAAGATTAAAATAATGCCATTTACAACAACATGGATGGACCTGGAGATCATCATACTTAGTAAAGTAAGCCAGAAAGAGAAAGAAAAATACCATATGATATCACTTATATGTGGAACCAAAAAAAAAAGAAGAAGAAGAAGAAAAAGGGACACAAATGAACTTACTTACAAAACGGAGATATTTTGGAATTGAGGGAGAAGGGGGTGTGATGGGATAAATTGGGAGTCTAGGATTTGCAGATACTAACTACTATATATAAAATAGATTAGCAACAAGGACCTACTGTATAACACAGGGAACTATATTCAGTATGTTATAGTAACCTCTAATGAGAAAGACTATGAAAAGGAATGTATATATATGTATAAGTGAATCACTCTGCTGTACACCAGAAATTAACACATTGTAAATCAACTATACTTCAATTAAATAATTTTTTTTTAAAAAAAGAATATACTTTATCTATTAAGGAATCACAGGCAGACATCTGAGAGCCCAGAAATGGGGGTCGTTGGACTTTGAAGGATGTCAGTTGGCCCCACACAGCCCAAACTCCTTTGAAGGTCAAGGTGTTTGATAATTAAAATAACTGCCAAGTATTGAAAGCCTTTTAATGCCAGGCACCATATACATTATATCTATTCTTCATAATAACCCTAGGACAAAGGTAATTAAAAAAAGTAATTGACTATAGATATATGGGTTCATTTCTGGGCTATTCTGTTCTGTTGATCCATTTGTCTGTTTTTGTGTCAATACCACGCTGTTTTGATTACTGTAGTTTTGTAGTATTGTCTGAAGCCTGGGAGGCTTACGCCTCCAGCTTTGCTCTTTTTTCTTAGGATTGCTTTGACAATTCTGGGTCATTTGTGATTCCACATAAATTTTAGGATTATTTGTTTTAGTTCTGTGAAAACTGTCCTGGGTAATTTGATAAGGATTGCATTGAATTTGTGGATTGCTTTGGGTAGGATGGCCATTTCTCTCTAGGTAGTATGGCTCTTCCAATCCAACAGCATGGGACATCTTTCCATCTTTAGGGGTTACTATATATAGTATCGTCATCTGCATATAATGACAATTTTACCTCTTCCAATTTGGATACCTTTTATTTCTTTTTCTTGTCGATTGCTATGGCTAGGACTTCTCATACTATGTTGAATAGAAGTTAGGTTTATACTTTGATATTTTACTGTTTAGATTTTTTTCCTGTTACGAGGATGGGAGTGACAACTACTAATCTTTTTACATGTTGGAGCAGACACCAGAAGTCATTAGCATTTTTTGTAATATAAGTCAGCTGGCGTTCATTTATCTAATGATGTTCACCTTTCATTTATCTGAAGCTGTCTTTCTTTCTTTCTCATTTTTAAAGGTATTTTTGCTAGATATAAAATTCTGCTTGGAAGGAAATTTAAAGACACCTTGAGACAAATGACAATGAAAACACAACCACACAAAATCTATGGGATGCAGCAAAGCAGTCCTAAGAGGGAATTTCATAGCAACACAGGCCTTCCTCAAAAACGAAGAAAACCTCAAATAAACAACCTAACCTACCACCTAAAAGAATTAGAAAACAAAGAACAAACAAAACCTAAGTTAGTAGAAGGAAAGAAATAATAATCCCCCTGAGCTTGTATAGTCATTATTTTGTTATCAGATGGATCTGTGGAAATCCTGAAGTGTTTATAGTCTGGCAGGACTCATTCTCCAAATCTATTTTGCCTGCAGGTTTTGTAAGGGCTGTGTTTTGGCTTTGCTGCAGTTCAGGTTAATGAGGTGCCAATGTCTATCTTGTTTGGTCTAGACTACTAACATCCGCCAACATTGCTTGACTTCTAGTATCTCTGTTCTGTTCCCAACCATATATAATAGCTCTTCTCTGTTAGGCCTCATCTAGTGTCACTCTGTTAATATTAGAGTTCCTCATTTCCAGTCCAAGGACTCAAAGAGGACCTTGCACACAGTCTTCTGGTGTTCCCCTCCTCAGTGTCTTGAGCAGATTCTAGGTTTCCCTAAAGTCTTGTCTCTGACTTCTCAGCCCAGTAGGGCCACTGTAGGCTTAATGAGTCACCATGAAGAAACTTGCCCCAAGCAGAGGGCCTGGGCAATTGTGGGCTCATTTGCTGAGTTTTCCTGTACATATCATGGTATTGCACTTCCTGTTGTCCAATACCTGAAAACAGTTGTCTTATCCATTCTTTCTGCTTTTATGGTTGTTTGTTATGAAAGGGCAGTTTGCCAAAGTTATTTCATCATAGCCAGAAGTAGAAATTCTTACCTTTATTTGTTTAACCATTAAAAAAAAAAAAGAATCCTTAACATTGTGAAGTATTTTTTGTATTTCCTAGTGGAAGAGAACCACCAAAATGATTTAACAGATGATTTAAAACTTAAACAGAACACATTTTGATAGCAAAATTTATGGCTTAGATACATAAATTGATATTTAATAAAAGAAATGTGAAACATAACTCTCATTTTTTAGATGGCTTAATGGTACAAATAACTCCGGAGACCATGGATGGCTTGCGGCTAGCTCTACGAGAACAAAAGGACTTTAAAATTACATGTGGGAAAGTTGATGCTGTAGACATGAGAGAGTATGTGGATATCTGCTGGGTAGATTCTGAAGAAAAAGGAAACAAAGGGTAGGAATTTTTTGTTACCAAGATGTAATTGATTTGATCGAAGGGAAAGGATAAAAACATCCTGTTAACAAAATTAAACATTTTGTATAAATAAATACAGAATTGTACCATTAATTTGAATGCTTATACTCTAAGTAATGAACGCAGTCTGTTTTTTCAAACACGTACCTAACCAGCATCATGTGTGTTTTCTTGGCCAGAATACTGTAAATTACTAAAGGGTGGTCATTTTGGGAGGGGGCCAGTGAAAAAACTGTGCATTGTGTAGCAGTGTGGACTTTGATACCAGGTTTGAGGAAAGATAAGATACTTTGTTGTATGGTACCTTGAGACACACATATATTTTCACTCCAGATTGCTTTTTATACACCAGAAATGAATCTCCATGGAATTATTTCAGGATTATTTTTGTCATATAAGTCATGGATAACCTTTGGATACTTATTCTATATTATATTGATTCGCTGTATATACAAATAACTGAATTCAATAATATATGCATTAGAGACCTTACAGAATATTACTGCCACTTCCTCCTCTTTTTAGTTACCCATTTGCTTTGTTTTATGGAGATTGGCTAAGGGGTCTGAAGCAAAGAAAGAAGAAGAGGGCTAACACTGAAGGATTCCAAAATAGAGTTTTTGAAACTCATGAGACAAGTTTTCTGTTAGTAGACTATTTAAGTTATTTTAAACCTCAGATCTGAATTGGGTGTATGAAAAAAGATGTAATTTGCTACACAATCAAGAATTCTTGGTAAATGAATATGAACCAGTTTTGATTATTTTGTATATAATCGAGATATCTTATTCCTGCTTTAAGTTCATAGCTTTCATAATTTTTCTCCTTATTCCATTTGTTCACATCCAATAACTCATTTCTTAGAAATTACTCTGCTGCAAACAATTCTGTTGTATTGTGTTTTATTCTGTAGCGTTATTAGTTCAGTGGATGGAATATCATTACAAGGATTTCCAAGTGAAAAAATAAAACTGGAAGCAGATTTTGAAACTGATGAGAAGATTGTAAAGTGTACTGAGGTAACTGAGAAAGATGATTCCTTCCCTTTACATGCTGTGTTTGGATATGTTTTTGTTTTTGTTAACTTGGAGATTTTGCAGGACTTAACCTCTGAATGTTTAATTGCAGTTCATTACACTTTACGTTACACCTTGAGACACTTATCTCTACCCCAGCCTTGCCTTCTGTACACCAGATTTGGATTTCCACAGGATTATTTCAGGCTATTGTATGGTGGTACTGCCTGTCAGCTCACAGTTAAATTTTGGCAGCATTGCCACCTTTGTTTGTACAATAATATGTTATATGGCCATAATATTTTCATTTTCCTCTTATTTTACAAAAAATAAAATATTTTATAGATATCAGTTTATAATCAGCATTCACATAGGAAAGTTATTTTTACGTTTCAATTTTTTTAAAATAAGAGAATATGAAACTATAGCCTCCCACATCCTTAGTCCTCCTCCATATTCCCCCTCATTCTATCTCTTGGGTCAGACAGTATTACTAATTTCTTATATATTCTTTGTGATTTTATGCATGTACAAGATAGAAACTATAGTGGATACAGAAGTTACGTTACATCAAACTCTGTTTGATCTTAACTTCATTAAGATGTCCTTACAGTAGGGTGATCTTATGGGGTTGACTCATTAGTACCCTTCTTTATACTGGATTAACAAGGCTTTTGTCGCTACAGGTTAACTTTAGGCAAAAATAGCTAAGTCATTCCCATATTCCCTAACTTTTAGTTTTAAGTTTTTACTTAGAGCATAGATCAAGCTCTATATATAGAATGCTCGTAACTAGTGAATTTCATGGCACTAATACTAGAATTTTACTCATAAAGTTGAATTGAAAGTAGCAGTTGTTGCATTTTTAAACCTACTTTTAATCTTAATCATGACTTGTTTCCTAATTAAATATATTTCAGGTGTTCTACTTTCTAAAGGACCAGGATTTCTCTATTTCAGCAACACGTTACCAGTTTGCAAAAGAAATAGCCATGGCTTGTAGTGCTGCACTGTGCTCTCACCTAAAAACTCTCAAGAGTAATGGGATGAATAAAATTGGCCTCAGAGTTTCCATTGACACTGATATGGTGAGGCATGTTTCTGTGATGTATTTTTGAAATGAATATATTATATATTAAAACAATCAGAAGTGTTTTCTTTAGCCTTTTACTTTGCAATGACTGAAGAGAACTAAAATTTGTTGAACAGTAATGTTTGCTACGTACTTCACATACATTATCTCCTTTATGCTCCACAACTAGGGTCAGCAATCTTTTTTTTTTTTTTTTTTGTAAAAGGCAAGACAAGTAATTTAGGCATTGTGAGCTCTCTGATTTCTTTCACAGCTACTCAACTCTGCCATTATTATGTGAAAGACCCTATAGACAGTAATGTAAACTAACGAGCTCAGCTGTGTTCCAGTGAAACTTTGTTTACAAAAACAGTTCGTGGGCCAGATTGGTCCCACAGGCTATAGTTTGCTGACCCCTGCTCCACAACATTCCTGCTTGATAAGTAGGTTTATAAATTATGCTGACTAGATTCTATAGTCATGTGATTTAAAATTAACACAAGTCTAAAGGTGTTTAAAAAAAAAGGAAAACTTTCAGTGTTCTCCTCCCTATGTAGGGAGAAACCTGGTTCTTCCCTACAGTGTCTTTCTTTTCCTACTCACATAAAGTACTTCTGGTCATCAGGTGTGTAGAGGGTTTTCCTCACATCAAGAAGCAACTCTCAGACACCAGCAGGGTGTCCAAGAATTCAAATCAATTCTGACTGAATCTGCCCAGAGATAGCATCAGATCCTACAGGTCTTACAAGACTATCTCTCCCCTACTTCACATGCTGGTCGCAAGCCTAGATTATCACCTGAGCTTCTGACCAACCAGTTATGAATCAAAAGTTCCAATGAACCCCTTCTCCTTGGGTTCGATTAATTTGCTAGAGTGGCTCACAAAACTCAGGGAAACATTTGTTTACGTTTGCCAGTTTAAAGGATATACAGATGAACAGCCAGTTGAACAGACACATAGGGTAAGGTCTGGTAGGGTCCTGTGCAGGAGTTTCTGTCTCCATGGAGTTGTGGTGTGTCACCCTCCTGGTGTGGATATGTTCACCAGCCTAAAAGCTCTCTGACCCCCCTTCTATTGGGATTTTGTGGAGGCTTCCTCATGTAGGCATGATCAATTATTAACTGCATTTTTAGCCCCTCTGCCCTCTCTGGATGAAGAGGGATAGGGCTTAAAATTTTAAGCTTCTAATCACGGGCTTGGTCTTTCTGGTGACTAGCCCCCATCCAGGAGCCCATCCAGAGTTGCCTCAACAGAACAAAAGATGCTCCTCCTTCTCCTGTCACTTAGGAATTTACAGTTTTTTAAGGAGCCCTGTGTCAGGGATAGGGTCAAAAACAAATATTAGAGTAAGAGATGCTCCTGGTATTCTTATTACTTGGGAAATGACAAGGGTTTTAGAAGCTCTGTACCAGGAATTGGGGGCAGAGACCATATACATTTTCTGTTATCTCACAAATGTATACATAGCAGGACCACCTCATTAAACATTTCCAGGAAGCAGCATTCACACAGCACTCTATGTAATTGATGACCTCTAGAGAGATTAATTCCAGGCTACAATGTAAATGGTTCAGTAGAGTTGTGTAAGGTAGTAGTCCTGGAAAGTTCTCCTTCCTATCCTTCACTCCTAACCTTTTAGTCCACTTCCATACTCCGCCTCGTACTCCCTTCCTTGTCAGGCAATCAAATGTTATCCACTTCTATGTATTCTTTCTAATTTTTTGTATGTATGAGCAAATAAGTTTGTATGTCCTTTTTGTCCTCCCCTTTTCACTGTTATCTTTTAACCTTGCCTCTTTACCTTAATATATCTTAGAGATATTTCATATTACCACATACTCTTTTTAACAGTTGCATAGTAGTAGTTGATTATATAACTGTACCATAATTTATTTAGTTCCTTTGCATGTTTGGTATGTACTGACTGATATTAGAGTATCCAGAATATTTTGCTTTTACGTAAGTGTGAGTATATATGAGAAACATTCCTAGAAGTACAATTGCCAGGTCCAAGTATGTACTCAATAGATATTACCATATTGTCTCAAATAGAGGTTATGCTGGTTTATATTTCTACCACAATTTGTGAGTGTTCTTTCACCCACATCTTTATCAAAGCAGTGTATTATCAAACTTTTGAACTTTGCCAATTTGATAAGTGAAAAATGGTACTCCAGTAATATTTTAATGTGCATTTCTGTTTCCTACATCCAGTATAATAGATTTCAGAGCAGGTTTTTCATTAGAATGGTTAATCTAAACATGAACAATTTCACATGCTGAAGGTTTACTTTTCTTCAGGCAGGGTGTGTTATAGTTCTTACTGGAAAGAAGATACATATTTTTATCTCACTATTAAAAGCTCCTTTTTCAAGGAAGCGTCTCATAATTATTTATTTCAGTAAGCACTGTTAAGTTTTTTAGTCATATGTAATTTTCACCAGCAAAATTAAATTCAAATATTTTATTTATGACAAATTCAAAATATTTTTAAGTATTTTTTTAAATACCATGGGGTTTTTATTTTAGTCATGTTGGTAATTATTTAAAACCTTGGTCCTCAAATGTGTTTACATGTTCACTGAGAAGAAACCTGAAGTATGAAGTAGTAGCAATTTTATTTTCATAGTATCCATGGGAGGGACAATTATAATTTATGTAGAAAATGAATAAAAGAAATATAGAAGAATGTAAAACATTATTTTATGAATAAAATATCAGGTATATGCTTGCTTAAATTGAATGATATTTTTAAATAATTTAATTATTTTATGTTCATCTGCTAAGCAAAACAGGACTGCCCAGTTTCTAGGGTTGACTCATCACGATTTTTTTTTTCCAGGTTGAATTTCAGGCAGGATCCGAAGGCCAACTTCTTCCTCAGCATTATCTCAATGATCTTGATAGTGCTCTAATCCCTGTGATCCATGGGGGGACCTCCAACTCTACTAGTTTACCATTAGAAATAGAATTAGTATTTTTTATTATAGAAAATCTATTTTAGTGAAAGGTTGTGAGTTGTATTATATATTGCAAACTGATTTGTTAAACTAACTCCAGCACTAAAGCTAAAATGCCACAAACACTAAAAGTAAATATGTTTGATGTTTGAAAGATGCAAGCTTTGCTTTTCAGGCAGGAATGATCTCTTTAAATCATTAGCACAATATTTAAATCTCCAAAAATTTAAGAGATCCAGTTTTTGAAGCTTTACACAAGTAGTAAGAAAGACAAGTATTTCTTCTGTCTTTAAGAAATCTGTAGCATTTATTGCGTTATTTAAATACTAAGCCAAAGTATCTGCACTTAGGTATACCTCTTTATGCCAAGAATGATTTTAGATTTTAATGAAGGATCTTTTCAGATGTAATCTGATGAGAGAAATACTTGTTTTGTTTATATGCCAGTTAGATTACTGGTTTCTAAAGTATGTTAAAAATGTTTCCATGGCACAGACCAGTTTCCAGATCTTAGACTTATATGATAATTCTTTGAATAAAGCAGATAACTTATTTGTATAATTGGAGTGGAGACCTACCTCCAATGATTAGATAAACTGATTGTTTGCATTAAAATCAGAATTATGCCTTTTTTCTTTTCAAATTATATATATATATATATAGTTTACTCTTGATTAAATGGGTATTCTTAAAATAATTGTGGGTGCTTCAGGATTTTGTGCTTCTATATTTAAGTATATTGTTTTTATAGCGAGACCATGTGATTTGGTATGTGTTTTATAAAGCTTTAATAATTTATAAATAGGTAATATTTTTGTATTGCAGTGCATTATTTTTCCTCCTTTCCTTCCAAAGTATACCACTATATATACCACTTCTAAGAGTGATTGACGACAGGCCAGATGACCCTTGAAGTAGTCATTATGTAGCAATAAATGAAGCCTGCAACAGGTTTTTTTGTTTTTACTTCTCCTTTAAACCTTAGAAGTTGCTTGTCGACATATTTTCATTGACATCAATGTATTAAATATAAATTTTAATGAACTACTTACTTTTGCATATTTAAATTCTTTATATGGTAGTTATTTTTTATAACAGGATATTAACATGAGTTAAATTCTGTGTACTTGAAACTTACAGAGTTTTCTTTACTTCAGATAGCAAAATTTTTACAAGTACGTTGTGTTTGAAAAAAAAGTAAAGGTCATATTTTAGTTAATCCTGTCATCTAAGTTATATAAAATTTAATCATTATTTTAATGCTTTTTTTGTTCTTATGTGGAATATATGTTTTTGTATCAGAAACATTCCTGTATCTCAAGAAGAAGAAACTACACTAAACAGCCCTGTTTTAAGAAAAGTATTTATGAAGCATCTCAACTTGAAGACCAAGTCAGAGTTGTAACTCAGGACCTTAGGTCTCAGGCTAGGAAAGACTGAGAATTTGAATCAGTTTGGTCATATGGTTCTTACTGAATCACATCTGTAGTAACAGCCAAAGACACAGATGGGGGAAACGAATATTTTGGAAGTAACTACTTCATAAACAATATAAAATGTTGCAGATACTAAATAAAATGGCAACATGTAATAACTTGTGAAATTTTGTTGACATCCTATAAGATAAAAACTGCATCTCAAACTCGATGTATGTTTCTTTATATAGTGTGTTTACTTTGCAGTGTAAGTAATCACACAATCTATGAATACTGAATTTACCTTAAAATAACCAGTGGAAAGTTCTTCCCATGATGGGGGCATAGGTTTAGGTTTCCATAAAGTCTCTACATTTAATAAAAATTGGAACTACGCGCCTTTGGAGGCACATTTTAAAGTATTCTTTGTAGATGTATCATATGTTTCTGACTGTATTTTGTCATGTTCTTCACATTGATACTTAATTTTAATTTTTTTAAAAGTGAAGAAATAGAATGGTTCTTTGTACTCAGTCCACAATGATCTATTTTGGTCTGTGCCTTTTAAGAGTACTGTCTTTCTCTGAATTTGAGATGTGAAGTAAAATTTAGGCTATTTGTTTCTTGCAGCAATCCAGTGGAGTTTCTGTGTCTATCTGTTTGCTATGTGCAGAGAACTTTATTAGGCTTCATTGATTGAAAGATGAATAAAATAGTTATTTCCCTCTTGGAGCTGAATGTGTGAAGCAGATAATTAACAAAGTAAAAGTAACTGCTATAATAGAGAGATGAATTTTCGAGTAACTCGATGGAAAACAATCCAGAAGGATAGCCATACCAATAATGAGAAGGTAACCTGAGGACCTAGTAGATAATGGGCATTAAACTTATCTAGGCAAGAGCTGAAAATCTGAAGAGTATAGATAGGTAGTATGTCGGAACATTGAACTTTCCCTTTTAAGGCAATTTACTTTAAAGAGTCTTCTGTGTTGTGTGAATATCTTACTTCATAATTTAATCATAAAAGTAGTAGCCTGGCTAGGGTGTATTAACTGCTTAAGTTTATAACAGCCTGGATTCAAATATTGTTTTATAAGTAAAGAATACAACTTATTTTAAAATAGCAAGCATAACTTTGATAACTTGACTCAATTTTTAAAAGAAAATACCTTGACATAAACCAGAAATCTCTAAACCTCTAATTTTTTTCTTTGTGATTAAAAAAAAAAGTTTCATTTATGTAATACATAAACATTCAAAAATCAGAAAAAATGTTAAAAATTTATCAGTGTAAGTTTTACCACCCACTTTGTATGTATCCACCTCGTTCTTGTCTCCAATCTCAACAAGTAGTCATTTGTATTAGCTTCTTGTATATCTTTCCAAGGTTTAGGTGCAGTAGTAGCAGCAAATACAAATAATCTATTTTTATTTTCTCCCTTCATTTTAATACAACATATAGCATGCTGTTTACATGTCATCTCCTCAATTACCTTGAGTTAGGTGGTTTATATTTAGAATATTGAACGTTTCATTGCTTCTAAAATCACTATGATTGATAAAAAGCAATCTTAATTGCAGAAAGGCATGAAGAAAATGCATTATTGGAATTATGATCACATATTTCAGTAAGGAGAGTATTTTTCTCAAAGCAAATTTTTATTACTAAAATATTTGCAAGGGTTTTTTTATTTGAGCTATATTCAAAACCTTTATTTTTTTTTTCCTACTTAACACTAAGCCTCACCATCTAAATTCTAACCTTTTACCACTTAATTGACACTTTTTTTTCACATCAGATTTTCAGTAGTTTTCTATCTTCTCTTTATATGCTGTTTTGAATTCAGCTTGGAATGATACACAATTTAATATTTAACACCTTTTGGGAAACATTTTCTGCATTTACACTGATAAAATTACAACCATATTTTCATGCTTTTTGCAAATGAAAAAATAGGTCTAATTCAATTGCTTCATTATGAACCTCTAAATATAATAAAGGTTTTTTTCTTCTTTTTTTTTTTTTCTTTTGGTAAAATAAGGTGCTAGCCAGCCTCCACGATAGGCCACAACAATCTCCACCCCTTGGTGTTCACACCTTGTATAGTCCCCTCCCACACTACCACAATTGGTCTTCGTGACTAGTAGGATACAGAAGAAGGGATGGGATGTCATTTCCAAGATTATGTTGTAAAAGATTCTATGGCTTCCATCTTTGGTGCATTTCTCCCCACTCATTCTCTTCCTTTCATCCCTCTCTCCCCACCTCTCCTTCCCTGTCTGTCTCTTTCTCTTTCTCCCTCTCTTTCAGTTGAATCACTCATTCTTTGGGAAGCCAGCTGCCATTTGGCAAGCAAATGAAGTCTCCTGACAACAGCCACATGAGTGGAAGGGGATCCTCCAACCCCAGTCAAGCCTTCAAATTGCAGCCCCAGCCAACAGTTGGACTGGAACATCATGAAAACCACCCAACTAAGCCACTCTCAGATTTCTGAATCTCAGAAAACATGTAAGATAATAAATTGTCTGTTGTTTTAAACTGCTAAGTTTTCTGGTGGTTTATTACATGCATTAACTAATATTTGATAACTAAAACAGGATACCTTTATCTTAGAGCAGCTGTAAGTAAAAATTGCTCAAAAAATTGCTTTGACTAATTTCAGCACAGTTCTTATCAACATTTATGGATTCCATGCCACAAGCAGTATGTGCTAAGTGCACAGAATACCAAGAGAAAGAGTAGGGTTTGGCCATGTAAAAACAAAGATGCAATTGTGAGAAACTTCTTGTTTCTGGAAATTGCATGCTAGGATATTTAGAGCTATGCTCTTGCTGAAAACCCAAAGCTGATTAAAATACAAAAATCATCTTAAAATATAAAGGAGATTTATAAGACAGTATGGAAAGTCCAGTCCAAAAGTAAAGAGAAAAAGAGAAGTTAAGTGAGCCTTGGGCCTTAATGTGACAATCTAATGGGTATAGGGGACAGATACCAAAGTTCAAGGCCCACACAAGGTGGTGAGTCTAACAGGAATTGTGAATCTACCAGAAGAACTCTACAATAGGCTGAGACTCCCTTGGAGGGTTTTGGCCTTTGGATGTGTATGACCCAGAGTATAAATTAGGTAAAATAGCCAAGTTTGGAAATGCCTGCATCATCCAAAGAATCTTAAGCATTAATTTGCTTTAAGGTTGTCCCCCTCTGGTGATGCCTCCTCCAGGTGCTAGGAGGAATAAAAATGTAACTTCTCTCCACAGAAAAGTAATGGCCTTAATTGTAGGCCTCAAACTACTTTTCAAATGCAACATCTACTAGCACACAGTTAAAAAAAAAAAAAAGGCACATAAAAATACTAGACTCCAGAAGCAAGAATTAGTAGAAACAATTAAACCCGTATAGTCTTAGGTACTAATGCTTTCTGTGTTTAGAGAAAGTCGTGTGAAGTACCTGTAGAGAACAGGAAACTAAAAAGTGGTGGAGCTGATCTGGGAAATAGCTAAATACAAATGCTGCAAGAATATGTAAAAAATGAACTTTAAAACTCCATAAATAGGTTTAATGGCAGAATATGGGGAGGATTTATAAACCGGAATATAAATCAGGAGAAATTATCCAAAATGTAGCATGGAGAGACAAAAAGATGGAAAGATGGAAAAAACACATACAGAGGATATGGTGCAAATTCCTAACATCTGCTTAATTAGCTACAGACAGAGAGGGGAGGTTAGGACAGCAAATATTTTTAGATATAATGTAGACTTTTCAAAACTGATGGAAGATGTGACTCCACAGATTTAAAAAGCCAGACAAATATCAAACAGAATAAACAACAGTCTGCTCTCTCTAGTCAGAGGACAGAGAAGGGGGTTTGAGATTATGATACAGAATCTTTTTTAATTTACTTAACCTTATTCCAGGAGAGCTACAGAAAAGCAGCAGCACCACTCCCTCCCCACCATGTGTAAACCCTGTGGGGCAGTGTGGACTTTCCCTGCCCTGCACCAAGCTAGAGACAGCAAAAAGGCAGCACCCGATTCCCCCTCTGGTGCAATGGTGGCAGATTTGGCAGGGCAGAACTGGCAGTGCTGTATGGAAGTGGAAGCCCTGCCTTCTAGCCAGAACATCAAGAAGGGTGACCTTAGAACCAGAGAGTATGAGGAAGACCATAGGTAGGAGGGAATTGAAGAAAGGGAGCTTCTAAATTTGGATAGAAAATCCTGAGGTCACCCCCACACTGTGCATGTGTGAAATTGACCAGAAACAGCCAAGCAAAGGTTTTGAAGACCGAACTATAATGTAGCTCACTATCCAGTTTCAGACTAGCCACTGGGTGGTACACAATTAGGGCAGATTAGAATGGCAGTGCAAAGTCACTGAGACCTAAATTATTGGAACCATAGCCCACAGAAAGCAGGCTAGGATGTGCGGTCTGAACTAACTGAATCGACTGCCAGCTAAAACAGACAATCCTTTAATGAAGATTTAAATAGGACCGAGAATTGTGTAATACTCAAAATATCCAGATAATAATCCAAAATTATTTAAAATGCAAAACACTAGGGAAATATAAACAATTCTCAAGGGAAAAGATAATGAACAAAAAGCAATTCTGATGTTACCCAAATGTTGGAATTATTAGAAAAAGACTTAACATGAGTTATTTCAATCATGCTCTACAAAGCAAAGTTTAACACTATTGAAATCAATGGAAAGATACAAGTCCTCACCAAAGAAATCAAGGCTGTAAAAAGAATCAGAAATTTTTGAACTGAAGACTACAATTTAGAAAACTTACAGGAGACTTAATAGTAGAATGGAGATGATGGGTGGAAGGGTCAGTGAATTTGAAGATACATGAGTAGAAACTATCCAGTCTGAATAACAATGAGAAAAAAAAGTGGGAAAAAATGGAGAGCCTCAAGGACCTATGGGGCAATACTAAAAAGTCTGTACCACATCTTGTGGTAGTTCACAGCGAAAAAAAATGTGACAATGAATATATGTATGTTCACGTATAACTGAAAATTTGTGCTCTACATTGGAATTTGACACAACATTGTAAAATGACTATAACTCAATAAAAAATGTTTTAAAAAAGTCTGTACCACAATAAAATTTTTAAAAAATTAAATCAAACAAGATGAACGTTGTCAAGGATATGCATAACCAGAAACTCTCATCCACCGCTGATGGGAGTTTAAATCAGTACAAGCACTCTGAAGAGTAATCAGGCAATACCTGGTAAGGTTGACTAGACGTAAACCTGAATAATTAAAGAATCCCATTTCTCATTATCTTCTCTTGGGAAACTAGCACATGTGGATAAGAAGATATTTATTGCACCATTTGTACTATTAATAAGAGAAAATTGGAAAATGCCCGAATGTTGTAGATTCATGTATTAGAATTCTGATCTAGATGTATATATATCAACACTGATACATCTTAAAAACAATATTGAGGGTTTTAAAACACATGCAGAAAGTTATTTACAATATGATATCATTTTGGAAGTATTTAAACTCACAAAACAATACTACATATTGTCACTGTATCTTTTATCTGTAAGGATGAAACGTGGACTAATAAAGAAAATACCCAACAGAAGAGAGAGAGCAAAGGGAAGCAGGAAAGGGCTGGAGAAGAAAAGAGTGCCGGTACTTAGTCTGATACATGTTTGTATTCATGTATTTACAAGGTGCAATTGTGTTAATATTTGTTCATTCTGGGTGGTGGGTACATGGGTCTTTGACATATTACCTTTTTCTTTTTTGGCCAAAATAAAGATTTTACAAGACCTCTATTTAATTAAAAAACAATATTTTAACTGTCTAGTATTTGTGTCATAGGAGCCCAAAAGAAGTGGAGAAAGATTGGAAGAAAAAACATTTGAAGAAATAATCACTGAAAACTTCCAAAATTTGGTGAAAGGCATAAATTTATATACATTTACAAAAAATTATATATTTACAGCAGGTCCACTGGCACAGCAAACTCCAAAAAGGGGAAGTATAACCATACCCAGGCACATCACAACCAAATTGATGAAACTAAACATAAAGAAGAGGTTTTTTTAAACAGCCAGAGGAAAATGACACTGTACATATGGGAAAACAAAGATGTGAATTATGGCAGATTTCTCATCAGAAATCATGGAGGCCAGAAACAGTGACACACTGTTTATAAAGTGCCTTCAAAAACAAAAAACAAAAAAATTATCAACCCAGAATCCTTTAACCAGCAAATATGTCCTTCAGGAATGAAAGTGAAATAAAGACATTTCAGAAAAAGGAAAACTAAGAGAATCCATTACCAGTAGACCTGTCTTAAAAGAAATGCTAAAGAAATTTCACAGGGAAGGGACATGACAGCAGAGAGGACTCTGGAATGCCAGGAAAGAAGGGAGAGCAACAGTAATATCTGAGTAAACAGAATAGACTACTTTTTCACCTTTTAAGTTTGTTAAAATACATATAATGCTGAAATAAAAAATTTATAACATTGTTTGATGGGATTTTCAATGTATATAAACCTAATATGTATGAGAACTGCATCCTAATGTGGAGGTACTAAAGGACCCTGTACGGTAGTAAAGTTTCTATATTTTTCTTGAAGTGGTAAGAAATTCTAGGTAGATTACAAAAAAAACTTGGTATACAACATCCTCTACAGCAACCATTCAAAAAAATATGCATGGAGATGGATTTTTAAAAGCCAAAATAACAAGAGAATTCTGAAAAATATTCAAATAATTCAAAAGAAAGCCAGAAAGGAAAACAGGAGTGAAAAAGAGAAGGCACAACAGAAAATTAATGATAAATGGTACACTTAAGTCCAACAAAATGAAAGATTAAATTTAAATGGTCTAATATGGCTATTAAAACACATAGAGTAGGTTAAAAAAAAAGACAATTACATGCTATCTATGAGAAACCACGTGAAATATCATGGTATATAAAGGTTAAAGAGTACAAAGATGCAAACACTAAAAAACAAAATAAAACCTGGAGTGGCCATGTTAATATCACATAAAGCAGACTTTAGTAAAAGGAAAATTGCCCTGAGGCTTATTATTGTATTTATTGACTGGGTAATAAGACAGTAACTCACCCAAAGTCACACATCTAGGAACTAAATGAACTGGAATATAAGGAAAAATTTTCTAGCAATTATGACTCTCCAATAACTTCCAACAATGAAGTAAGCTATATTAAATTTATTACACATATTTCTGATGATTCTTCTTATAATTTCAGAAAAGGAAGGAAGTATAAAGTTCATCTAATCCAATGTCCCTCCTTTTACTAATGAAGAAAATGAAGCCCTAGTTTTAGGAACTACTTATAAAGTTAGAGGTCTCATAATTGAAACTAGGCCAAGTCTCATTCTGACCAATGCCCTTTTCAATACACCCAATGTGCATATTCTAGATGATGACTAAGATTCATTTTTAATCCCATGAATCTGTGTTTTCATGATTCACTTAGCCCTGTAAGCAAACACAGCTAATTGGGTGAGTGACAATAATGCCTGATAAATTTGTTAAATTAAAAAAGAAAAACTTAAAGCAGCTAAAGGAACTGAGATATAAAATATTTAAATTCCCAATTCTCAAAAACACTTTGACTAACTTCAAGCCTAAGGGCCATTGAAAATTCATTGAATTACATTAGTTTTTTGTTCATTTTTAATCACAACTTAGGGAATTTATAATTAATAGGATCCCTGGTTTTAGCACTAAATTATATTGCAGAGAATCCCAATTTGGCAGATGACATTTAAGCATCTTCTGGTAGAAAAATGTCTGCTGAACTGCAGAATAAATCCAAGACAAGGATCAAAGTAAGTGGAAGCTACCCATGTAGGCATATTTAAAAAGAAATCTAAGGCAACCAGAGAGTAAAAATTAGGAGAATTAGCAGTTGGGCTAGCAGAAAACTTGTCAATAAGAAAATAGAGGCCAGAAAACTATAAGATAGAGATATATATAATATATATATATAGAATATTGAATATAAATTAATATTTATAAATATACATATATATTTAAGTGCTGAGTCTAAAGTAAATTCCAAGGCCAGCTACACTCTTATTCAAGAGTGTACACTGAATCAAAGGTCATATTTCCACAGATGACCTCATCTTATTCCACTCCTCTAATACACATAATCTTACCACCTCTACCCCAATTGGGTTAATCAGAACCAATATTATACCATTTATTCCTACTTATATATGTCATCAAAAGCAGCTCCAAACTGTCAGATCAATGCCCATTTTTCAAATTCTAATCCTCATAAGGCTCTTCATCTTCAATTCTTTCTTCAATGTACCATATACCCTTAACGCAAGAAACTCTTCCTTTGTGCAAAAAAAAAAAAAAAGTAATCAGACACATATTTGCCATAAAATTTTCCAAACACTCAGAAGTAGAGAAAATAGTATAATGAAACTCCACGTACCCTTCTTACAACAATCCTCAAATTCAACAATTATCAAGATTTTCTACTTTTGCTTTATCTATCCCTTGATTTCTTTGCTTTTTTTTCCCTTTGATTTTTTTCAAGCAAATCTCAGACATTTCATGCTACATATTCCACTATGCGGCTCTAAAAAATGAACAGTGAAGGGTAATTTTCATTGCACCAGTTACTGTAAAATCCACGAAAATACAGACCTAATATGGTGATCAACAGGCCATAAAAACTTTCGTACTGCAACTGATACCATCTGGAAAGTGAAAAGACAACCTGTAAAACGGGAGAAAATACTGGTAAATCAGATATCCTAAAGGGACTTCAGTCACACTTTATAAAGAATTTTTACAATTCAACAAAACTTCCACAAATAACCCAATTAAAAACGTGCAAATAATGTGAATAGACATTTATTCAAGGAAAATATATAAAAAGCCAATAAGCACTCGAAAATATGCTCAAAATTACTAGTCACTAGGGATATACAGACTACAATGAGATGTTACTTCATGTTAATTTGGATGCTATCATTTAAAACACACCAACAAATGGATAATAACAAGCGTTGCTGAGGATCTGGAGAAATTGGAACCCTCATATACTACTGGTGGCAATGTAAAATGGTATATAGCTGCTTTGCAAAACTGTTCGGCAGTTACTCAAAAAGTTAAACAGTTACCATGTGAACCAGCAATTCCACTCCTATATACCAAAGAGAAATACACCCACATAATTCTATACAGAATTTGTACATGAATGTTTATAGCAGCATTATTCATTAGCAGCCAAAAAGTGGAAACTATGCAACAGTCCATGCATTAACTGATGAATGGACAAATAAAATGTGGTATATGCAAATAACAGAATTTTATTTGTCCAGAAGAAAGAATAAATATGATACAATATGGATGAACCTTGAAAACATTATGCTAAGGAGCCAGTCACAAAACACTATATGTTGTATAATTCCATTGATCTGAAATATCAAGAATAGGCAAATCCATAGAGACAGAAAGTGGTTCCTAAAGTTGGGAAGGAAATGGGGAGCGACTGCTTTGAGTGATGAAAATATTCTAAAGTTGACTGTGGTGCCAGTTGCACAAGCCTACAATTACACTGAAGTGTATAGTTTAAATGTATAACATTTTTTATCATAAGGAAATGCAAATCAAATACAAGCCAATGAACTGTATACCTCAAGAAAAATTCTTTTAAGGTCAGTTAAGTCATTTAAATTTAGTGTTTTCTAAAACTCCAAAAATCTTTTTGATTGAGCTAGAAAAAACCCAGGTAAGACCAAAGCCTGACTGAAGACAGACTCAAATAATTACAATTCAAGTCTAGAAAGAAATATATTAAAATCTGAAGAGCTGGGCGAGAATGGCTGCCATTTGAGGTTTGTGTCAGGTGATGTATTCTCACTTTACAAGTGACAGACTGAGCTGTATTGGAGTTACAGAACCAGAAAAAGGCAGTGCCATGTTGCTAACTCAGATCAGTCTGCCTCCACTGACGCTTTTTCCAGCCCCAGCTTGGCTGTGGAAAGCAGTTATGGAGGGCAAAGAAGGCGGTGGCTGGGAGGATCCAACTGGTAAGTGTTTCTGAGTGAGAAAGAGGGAAACAGAAAACTTCAAGTTATCACTTCAGTCTCCTTGTGCTGAAATACTCCTTTTTACGGAAAAATGATTTCACGTCATTTTGCAGGATGTTACCAAAATCAAAAAGAGAAAACACATCCAACTTTGGAAATTCGTACCCCACAACAGCAACTGCTTTCAACCATGGGGCCTCGGCTCTCCTTCGGTCTTCCCTGACGCGGCGCTCTTCAGAACGACCCGTTTTCTGACTGCCTTTCTGAAGAGCAACTCGCGCGACACTTGGACACGAACACCAGCCGCGAATCCCGCGCGCAAGCGAAACTCGAGCGCAGCCTCTGCGCGTGCGCGCCGCTCTAGGCTCCTTCCGCCTCCGCGTCCAAAGCTCCTCCCAGGCGGCCGCCGGAGGCAGCTTTTCGGTCGGCTTCCTGTAATTTGTAGAGCCGGATGTTCTTGCCACTTGTGACCAGTCAGCGGCGGCGCCCACCGCTTAGCGCCTGCGTGGACTGCGGCTGTCCATCACGATGACAGCGACCGCCGCGAGCCCTGGTAAGCGCCAGTCCCGTGGCTCCCGGTCCCAGACCGAGCTCCACGTGATTGGCTTGCAGTTGGCATTTTCTCCCTCCCGTTGCCCATAGTTGGGGGCCCTTTGGGAGACTTTTGGAGACACTCCTCCCTTTTTCGGATCTCGTGGTCTGCATTCTCATCGTGCGCCCACTATCAATTGGCCTAGAGCCTTGGTTCCCGGCGTGGGCGTTAAGGGGAAAGCTTTTGGGGCAGCCAAGAATATCAAGAATACTGTGCCGTTTTGTAAAGGCATTTTTTAAAAAGCAGTTTTAGGTTCATAGGAATAGTGAACAAAAGACATGGGGAGTCTCCATATGCCCCCTACCTGACATACACATAGCTTCCCCATTATCAACATCCCTCACCAGGGTGGTACTTTTGTTACCCGTGAGCCTACGTTGATGCATCATTATCACCCAAAGTCAATACTTTACAGTAGGGTTCACACTTGGTGCTGTATCGGCTATGGGTTTAGACAAATATAGTATGAATGACATGTATGCATGGTAGAGTGTCATACAAAATAGTTTCACTGTCCTTAAAAGCCTTTGTGCTTATCCTCTGCCCCCTAACCCCTGACGGCCACTGATCTTTTCACTGACTCCATAGTTTTGTATTTTACAGAATGTCATACAGTTGGAATCATACAGTATGTTGCCTTTTCAGATTGGCTTTTTTTTTTTCATTTAGTAACATGCGTTTAAAGTTTTCCCATGTCTGTTCATGGCTTGAGAGCTCATTCCTTTTTAGCGCACAATAAATTCTATTATCTGGGTGCACCATGGTTTATCCATTCACCTGCTGAAAAATATCTTGGTTGCTTCCAAGTTTTGACAGTTATAAATAAAACTCATATAAACATCAGTGTGCAGGGTTTTATATGGACATAAGTTTTCAACTCCTTTGGGTAAATATCAAGTAGTGATTGCTGGATTGTATGATAGGAATATGTTTAGTTTTATAAAAAACTGCCAAGCTCTCTTTTAAAATGGCTGTACCATTGTGCATTCCCACCAGCAATGAATGACGACTCCTATTACTTCACATCCTCATCCATATTTGGTGTATCAGCATTCCGGAATTTGGTCATCCTGATAGGTGTGCAGTTGTACCTCATTTTAATTTGTGTTTCTCTGATTACATGTTATGTGACACACCATTTCATAAACTTGACGTCTGTCTGTCCTCCTTGGTGAGATGTCTATTAAGGTCTTTGGCCCATTTTGTAATAGATTTGTTTTCTCATTATTGAGTTTTAAGGGTTCTTTATATATTTAGGATAATAGTCCTTTATCGTAGGTGTCTTTTTCAAAGTTTTGGCAATTATAAATTTTCCCAGTCTGTGGCTTGTGTTCTCATTTTCTCAAGATTGTCTTTCACAGAGCAGTTTTTCATTTTAATGAAGTTCAGCTTCCCCATTATTTCTCTCATGGGTGGTATCTTTGGTATTGTATCTAAAAAGTCATTGCCATACCCAAGGTCATCTTGGTTTTCTCCTATATTATCTTCTAGGAGTTTTATAGTTTTGCATTTTACGCTTAGGTCTGTGATCCATCTTGAGTTAATTTTTATGAAGGGTGTAAGGTCTATGTCTAGTTTCATTTTTTTGCATATGAAGGTCCACTTTTTCCAGCACCATTTATTGAAAAGACTGCCTTGTTCCTTTATCAACGATCAGTTGACTATTTATGCACATCTATTTCTGGGCTCTCTGTTCTGTTCCATTGATCTATTTGTTTTTCTTTCACCAATACCACACTGTCTTGATTACTGTAGCCTTTTAGTAAGTCTTCATGTTGGATAGAGTCATAACTTTGTTATTCTCCTTCAATATTATGTTGGCTATTCTGGGTTTTTTGACCTCCACTTAAACTTTAGAATCAGTTGTTCGATGTTCACAAAATAACTTGGTGGGATTTTGATTGGGATTGCTTGAATCTATAGAACAAGTTGGGAAGAACTGACATCTTGACAATATTAGGTCTTCCTATCCATGAACATGGAAAATATCTCCATTTATTTAGTTCTCTTTTGATTTCGTTCATCAGAGTAGTTTTTCTCATATTTTGTTAGATTTACACCTATGTATTTTGGTTTAGTGGGTGCTAATGTAAATGGTATTGTGTTTTTATTTCAAATTCCACTTGTTCTTTGCTGGTCAATAGGAAAGCAATTGACTCTTGTGTATTAACTTTGAATCCTTCAACCTTGCTGTAATTGCTTATTAATTCAGGAGTTTTTGTGTTGTTTCTTTTGGATTCTCTACAGAGACAGCCATGTCCTCTGTGAACAAAGCAGTTTTATTTCTTCTTTCCAATTTGTATACTTTTTATTTCTTTTTGTTGTCTTAGTGCATTAGCTAGCACTTCTGGTGTGATATTGAAAAGGACTGTGAGGAGGGAGGAGTATTGCTTTTTGAGATCTTGGTTGAAATAGAAGAAATGTGATGTTTACCTGACCCATAATTTCAACAGATGAAATGGGGAATAGTTTGATCAGTCTTATTCCTCTTTGGGAACTGGGTGAGAGTAGGAAATGCAGACAAAGAAATGTGGCCAAGCATTTTTCCAGCTTTTGGTTTTACAACCTTGGGAGGCTGGTAATTAATGTGTCTCTATTATTTAACCCCAAAGTTAGAGGTGTTTTAAGCCAAGCAGTTATACTCCAGAAGGTTACAATTTCTTTTACATAAACATAAGTAGTCACATCAGATAGTTGTGATAATAAAATTCTTTTTTTTCAGTTTAAATGTTTTCCTGATTGTAAATATAATAAATGCTCATTATAGAACATTGATGAAGTATATTGAAGTAGGGAGAAAATTTACATAGTGCTAATATTCAAGAGGCACCACTAGCAACTTTTGGGTATATTTTCTAACTATTCTGACTTTTAAGAAACTATAGTTGAGATCATAGTATACATGCCACCGTATACTATGTTCTCTTTTTTTGTTTTGTTTTACAATTTTTTTTTTAACATACAAACTAGTTTTTTAGAGGTACTAGTTTTTAGTGACTTAGAACAACACAAATTTAGTTCTGAAGGCCAGAAATTTGAAATGAGTCTCACTGGGCTAAAATTAGTGTCAGCATGGCTGCATTCCTTCTGGAGGCTCAAGGGAGAATCAGTGTTCTTGCCTTTTGCCACCCTCTAGAGATGGCCTGAGTTCCTTGGCTCATGGTCTCTTCCTCCATTTTCAAAGCTAGCAGTTGCTGGTCAAGTCTTTCTCACATTGCATCACTCTGAAACTGACTCCCCTGCCTTCCGCTTTCACTTGTAAGGATTTTGTAAGATCCTTAATTTGATTAAATTAGGCTCACTTGGATAGTTAAAGATACTCTTCCTACTTCAGAATCAACTGATTAGCAACCTTAATTCCATCTGTAACCTTAATTCTCCCTTGTTATGTAACATAACATAGTCAGTTTCCCCAAATTAGTATATGGACATCCTGGGGTAGTTAATCATTATTCTTCCTACTACAGTACCTATACATATTGTTCTCCACCTTGCTTTTTTTATTTTCCACCTAACATACCTTTGAGATTACCATACATATGGATTTACCTCATTCTTTCTAATGGCTGCATAATGTTCCATTGCATGGATTGCCATAATTTATGTAGCAAATCCACTGTTGATGAATATTTAGGTTATTTTCACTCTTTTGCTATTACAAACACTGCTGCAATAAATATCCTTGTATCACATGTGTCATTTCCCACATGTAAGCAAATCTGTCTGTGGTATAAGTTTATGAAAATGGAATTTCTGTGTCAAAGGGTAGACATTTTTCTTTTTAAAACACTTTTTCTTTTAAATTTTTATTGAGATATAATTTGCATACCATGCAGCTCAGTCATTTAAAGTATATAATTCAGTGGTTTTTAGTATATTCAGAGTTGTGTGACCATTGCCACAATCACTTTCAGAACAATTTCATCACCACAAAAAGATGTAAAAATTGGGGGAGGTCACATATGGGCACTCTATACATTTTGCTCAGTTTTTTTTCCTGTAAACCTAAAACTGCTCCCCCCAAAAGCCTTAATTTTAAAAAATTGTGAGTAATTCTGCTTTTCTTTTGGCCCTATTTTCAGACTAACAGTTTACTTAAAATAGAAATAATATCCTAGATTATAGATAATTGGAGTCTTAAATTCTGTATATATAAAAATATATATATAGTTGTGGCTAAGTGTAAGGTAGAAGATTCACTCATTAACAGGACAAGGAAAACTTTTTACTTCAAATGTTTTTACTTTCTAGAATCATGGTATTTTATTATTAATCTGTAAGTTACCCTTATAAAAGTTTTGAATGCAGTGTGTTTAGTTGAAGGTGCCACAGACACATCCCATATGCACTATTAACTAACTTTTTTTATCCTGGTAGCATGCATGGTTACCATCTCTGTGAGACTTTTGGTGTATCTCAAAAACTTTTCATTTTAACAGCCACATCAACTACATATTTTATCATGAGGATATACTGTGATTTAATTATTTCCTATTGTTGGACATAATTGTTTTAGCCAATAATTAATATGCTTTTTAAAAATGCTTAAATAAAACATTTAAAAAATGATGACCCTGTATTTTCATCTGCATTTGTAAGGTCAGGAGACTGCTTAGGGGATAGTGGACATTACAGCTCTCTCTTTATTCTCTAGCCCAATATACAGAGTGGTTGCTAAGTTCCATGCATGTTTGTTTGAAGTTATGTTTATATGCTCCTTCATTCTCTAATCAAATTTTACTTTTTCTCAATGTCATTAGCAGTTTCTTAACGGCCATTTTTAGATTTTTAACTATCATTAGGAGGAGTTAATAAATAACTACCAGAAGACAAAATCTAATGCATAGGAAATTTGCAGTCACTTGGTAGACACTTAAATGTTTAAATGAATGAACAAGAATTGGGGAGGTAGGATTTTAAATAACTTTCCACTGTTTTTCAGCCTTTTCTCCCTGGTGTATTGAATATGGCATAAAATGGAGTAGACTTGATTCAAGTATTTTAGTTTTGGTTAACTCACACATTTTAATTACTAATTAAGAGAAAATCTGGTCTGCCGTAAACTGGAGTAGTCGATAGATGTGGGATATATGTGTATTTGTACATGCTAGATACATCTATAAATACTAACTCAGGAGTTTACTTAGTCACTTGTGTAAATGTTGCTTAGACTCATAATCTGAAGGTGAATATGGTTAAATGTGTAATTTAAGATTCTAAATTGTTAATATAAATATAGAATGGAGCCTCAGATGGATAAAATAATTAAATTCTACAAAATTTAGAAGTTTTTAGTGTAGCTTTGGCTTTATATACATTTTACTTATTTATGGTGCCAGGATTGGAAAAGATAATGTGAAAATACCTCCTTTAAAATATCTGCTTCTTACCAGTTTTCTTTCCCTCCTACATATTCCCTCATGCTTCTGAGGCTCAGACTATCCTGTATGTTTACTAATTATTACTTACATCATATGTAGCATATTTATATGTAAATATATATTTTTTATACTTGCCACTTGATAATACTTGTTTAAAATCTTATCTTTTCCCCAGTTTTATTACTTTATTATTCTCTCTTAATATATGTTGTACTGTTTTTTATTGAAAAAATAATTTTACTAAATAAAAACAATTTTTTTTAATATAAATGCTGTTATTTTAGGATCTTGGAGTGAAAATATACTAGAATATTTTCTGAGAAATAACCAGATCACAGCAGAAGATGGCGCCCAGATCATCTGGTATCATGCAGCTAACCACAAGGTACAAGTGAATGAGGCACTGAAAAGTGAGTCAGCAGACTTGTATTTACATTACATAATGGATGAATTCAACTCTTTTTAAAAATATCTCATCATATTTGCAGGTACCAGAGATTTAGATGATCCAAATGTAAATTCTAAGTTGACATAAATATTTTTATAAAAGATCATTTTATTAATAGAATGTTCACATTTTCATCATGGAAGAATTTTCTCATTTTTCAGAGGTGATTTACCTTTTTCTGTGCCTTATTTAAAACTCTCATATATTGTTACATTTGCTTATATGTTGTAGTGGTTTAAGTAAAATTTTTAAGATCAGGATTGTATGTGATACATGTCTTTGTGTCTTTCACAGTGTACTAAGGAGAAGCTCAATATGCATTCATTGAATGGATGGCTGAAGCCATTGAATACTAAGTTATAATGCCTTGGGCAGTATTTGTGCCTAGGCTAGAAAGCAAGCCTTTTGGTTTGCTAGCTCAATCTATAATCATATACATAGGTGAACACTGTAGCAAGTTTCTTAGCCTTTTCCTGTACCCCTGTTGGCTGCAATCAGAGGAGAATGAGAGTATCACCAGAGGGCTGGGGCATAGCTTGAAGTGATCTGTTTTAAAAGGAAGAATTCCTTGAAATTCCATGTTTTATTGTAAAAATTTACACTTTTTTTGCATCCTGCTTAATTATGTATCTGGATAATGTATCTGAGTATGTATTTCTTTTATTGTAAAGATACTATTTTAATTTGCTTTTCTTTACTCCTCAAAGGGAAGAACCTTATTTTATTTAATATCAAATCCCTAATACCTAAAACAGTGCCTAGTACATAATAACTACACAGTGATTATTTAATAAATAAATTTTAGCAAAAGCAGTGTTTCAGGAAGTCATTGATTAGTGGCTGCCAGGAGCTGTTGGGAACAGGGCCTAGGGAGTAAATGCTAATGGGAACAGGGTTTCTTTTGGGGATGATCAGATTTTTCTGGAATTAGATAGTGGTGGTGGTTGCATAACCTTCTGAATATCCTGAAAACCATTGAATGGTACACTTTCAAAGGGTGATTTTATTGTATGTGAATTACATATCAATTTTTAAAAATTAAAAAAGATAGAAAGAAATACAGCTATTATTTATAGACAATGGTTGTGTATCTCGAAAACCAACAAGATTCTACAGATAAATGATTGTAATTCATAGGTTAATTTAGACAATCTCAATTTTTTTTGACAATAGAAAATCAAAACAAAGTAAATTTTACTTCTGTGTAACAATAAGTAAAAATTTGGAAATAATCTTAAAAATTTACAATTTTTAATAGTATATGCAGAAGTCTAATACCTAGAAATAATCTAATTAAATATGGATACTTTACTTTTAACCTTGTTTTAAAGTGACTAATGGAAGTTATTTCCAATTGCTGGCAGTCCGATGTTGATCTGGGAATTTTTCATAGGTTACTTAGTTTTCAGATAGTATCCTCTTCACTTTCTCTTAGGCAAATGGAGCCCTAAGTTTTATAGTTTGGAAGGATGCTCTTCATTGGGTCCCTTTTCTCAGCCCTGGCTAGTCTTGCAATTTCTTTCTGGTCTAAAGGAAGGAAAACAGATTCCTGCAGACGTGTATTCATTAGTTTATCTCATTTCTCCTAGAATATTTAAATTTAGTGTGGCTGTTATTAACAGAGCTGTTTCTCTTTTGATTAACGTATGAAATTGGATTTTCAAGAATGTGATTTTAAAAATGAAGTACAGGAGGAACAATGTACAAACACCACTTGGCATTGCATTGTCAACATATCTGATCTTAAAATAGTCAAAATTGTTTATAAAAGTAATTACATTTAATATAATTTTGTTATAACATTTCTGTATGTAGATTTTTTTAAAAAATCTTTATTAAAAGAAATACTGGTTAAAAAAATAAAAATCATTAAGTCTTTTTGAGAATGAAAACTGGTATTTTTAAAGCCTTTGCAATATATTTAGGAAAAGTGTGACTATCATCATTAACTAAATGTATCCATAAAAATTAATAAATGTCTGCATTAGAGCATTAAACAGTATAGGCAAGAGAGATAAATTTAACTTCATTTCTATAAAGATATTTCTTTGAGTTTTCTTTTGAGTATAAATAGCAACCATTTGGGATTTTCTTGTGCAGAAAGTAAGAGAAAACAAAACTGTTTTCTATTGTCTGGCGTTTGTCACAAGCTGGGGCTCCTGTACTTAGGGTGCTATATATCCTGATGTGCCAACTTCCTCCTCTGGCTCTCTCTGAGATGAGACTTATGGTGACCAGACAGTCTCGAAGCAGAAGCATGCCCTGACCTTCAGCAGTCTTCTTTCTACCCAAGGGCCTGATGGGAGGACAGGGAGAGAGGCCGGGCAGCTCACCTACATACCTCTCTCTTCTTTAGCAGCTAAAAGAAGCCCATTGGCACTTTCATCATTCTGCCTGGAAACCTCCTTAGCCAAATCCAAATATTCATCAGGTACCCTCTCTATCTTCTACCAGTTGCTACAAGTGCCAGTGTTATGTAAAAATAATTTCCTCACTGCTCTTCCAACTTCCATTAGCATTGCCTTTCTAGAACCTATCAGATCCCAAAACCAGTGTCACATGTTTCAGGTCTTTCCTATGGCAGTGCCCCACTTCCAGGTAACTATTTCTGCTTGTTTTCTATTGCTAAGTAATAAACTACCCCCAATACTTAGTGGCCTTAGTTTAACAGTGATTTATTATTTTTCATGATTTTATGAGTTACCTAGTGGTTTCTCTGTTCCATGTGGTTTAGGCTGGGGACACTCATGTTGCAGCATTTCACTGGGAGCTCAGCTGGGCCTGGAAATTCTAAAATGTCCTCACTCACATGTCATGTCCTTACTGCTGTCTGTCAGGTAGGAAGATTTAGCGTTCTTCCATATGGTTTCTGAGTCTTCAGTAGTCTTGCCTCAACTTCTTTACATTGTAGCTGGCTTTCAAGAGGATAAAAGCAGAAGCTGCCATGCCTTTTACAAACTGGCCTAGAAATGACAGTTTTACTTCCACTACTTTATGTTGATCAAAACAAGTCACAAAATCAGTCTAGGCTCAAGAGGAGGAGAAAAAATGAGAAGAGAGGTATGTACATATGGGAGAAATTGTTCTCAGCCATCTTTGTAGTTAGTCAACCACAGCCTGCTAAGCATTTAGCACTAAGTGACTGGTGAAACTTGTTATCCATTCCAGGAATGTGTGTTTTTAAATATGAGCTAAGCCTTGGGTCAAAGAACTGAGTCTGTAACAAAGAATTTCAAACGTAAACAATAAACATCTGTAGTTTCTAATTTGAGGAATGAGAAGATAAAAGTACTATTTTTATTCTCAGAAACTTCAACAAATATTTATTAAGCCTCCATTTGTATACTCACTTTGCTGTGTGTTGGGAAGAAGTTAAATATTATGACAACAGCTTAAGCGTGTGACTTAGGCACAGGTATTTAACTCCTCACCACCTGTCTGCTTATCCGTAACAAATAAGGACGACATATAAGGTCTGGTATAGTACCTGGCACTTAGCCATTACTCAGTAAATGTTATTTTCTTTCCTTTTTATCTTCTTTAAAAGGGTACTGGACCTGCTAACTTCTGCAGTACAAATATTTTATTAGCATTAACATAAGTTCTTCTTTTTGGACAGGTACTGCTCATATGATAGAGGCTGATGTCATTCTTCCAAGTGATGGATCAGAACATGGCCAGCCAATCATGGCCCATCCTCCTGAAACAAACAGCGATAATACTTTACAGGAATGGCTGGCTGAAGTTATAAAAAGCAATAAAGGCATCAAGCTGGATTTCAAGAGGTATTTGTACAAACATACTCAGTCTCCCAGTTGTTACAGAATAACAATGGGGAAAAAGATCAGTAGTTTCATATATCTGTGCCTGACTAACCAACTTTATACTTTATCTAAACTGGAAATGGTATCACAAACTAATATATTTCAGGAATGGACCTAAGACCTACTGATTGTTTGCTAAAATTGTTTCTTGGAAATCCTTTGAGGCTAAAATTAAGTTAGTTTTAGAAAGAGATTTATCATAATAATAAAATTCATCACTGTAATAATAGAACAGTAAATTTAAAATACTATTTTTGTTAAAAGGTAGTCTGAGAGAGAGTTGGCAGTAATTGGGGTAGTTAATGCATTTCCTACTTGAGTTGTGTTATTATATTTGTGTAAGGGGAATTATCTAGAATTCTTCAATAACTGAAGAGCTCCTTTCAAATAATATTTTGGAAACATTGATAATGAAGAGAGCAAGGTTAAGTGTCATTTCCTTTCCTTGGCTGTCATGGGAAATTTTACTTTTGTGGTATTCTGGCAGCATAAAAATTACAGGTAAAGCCAGGAATATATTGTGACACCACAAAAGCTCACCATAAGGCCCATGAAGGCAGCTGCTGTGAAAATCTAGGAGGTGTGGTAAATCTACCTTATCTTTGAACAGTATTTTAAAATTGAATTATCTCAAGAAATTAATAAGGATTTGGAAATCTTAATTCATAGTGTTTTTAAGATGACTCTAATCATTTGTTGTGAGGCTAAATATACCAGTAACCCTCTTTGTACCGTTGGTGAATGAAAGCTGTTAGAATGGTGATTGGTCCCACTCCATTTTATTGACAAAGAAACTTAGTCCTAAGGAGGTTAAGTGACAACAGCTACCCTTGGGAGCTGAGCTAGGACCAGATTCTAGGTTTCCTGCAGCCAGTCCAGTGTTCTCTGTACCATGAATAAACCACTTGATTGTTAATGCTGGTGCGAAACATTTTAGATCTCCTTGCTTTTTCATGTGTTCAGTTTTTCAAATCTTTACTATCGCCCATTGAATTGTTCTCCATAATACATTCTTTGGCTCCTCACCAGTCAGATCAGCTCATTCATTCCTAACTGCTAGCAGCTGCCACTAAAAGGCTGAGCCACTAAAAACAGATTTTGCAGGTTTTTGGTCATATTTGAAGGGGAACGAATTTAACTAACAGTTATATAAACACTTATTGCACATCAGACACTGTTCTAAGAGCACTGAATGTGTTAATTCATTTAATCCTCATAACAATCCTAATAGGTAGGTAATCCTATTATACTAATTTTTCCAAATAAGGAAACAGGCAGAGAAGGGTAAGTAGCCTGCTTGTGGTCACATAATCTGTAGGAGAGCTGAACCAGAACTCTGTACTACCTCTGTAAGGGTAGCTGAGTGACCCTATAGTCAAATTTTAATAGTTCCTGTTCTGTGCCTCTAAGTTGTTTTGTTTGTATACAAGTAATAACTTAGTAATATATGGTGATTTTAAAATTTTATCTGGAATTTTACCTTAGAATGTAATTGTAAATGGCTTATTGTAATTTTAAGTATGATTTTTATTTTATCCCCAATTCCGAAATGAAGTTAATAGGAAAATAGATGTGATACTCAAAAGTTTGAATTACAAGTAACTTTTTAGGAAAAAAAAAAAGCCCAATTCTATAAAAACTAAGTTTATATTCTTTCTTTGCTAGAATTTCCTAAATAAGTACTACCAAAAAGAAATTTTACGTAGTGTACTAATCAGGACCTCTTTCGTCAGAAGATCATCTTGGCAAACCTTTTGTCAATCCTTTATGATACTAATTATAATACTTTATAATACTAATATATGTAAGAATTGAAAATGTTTGCCACTGGTATTTTTAATTAGAATTACATGGAATTTATAGATTAATTGGGAGGGAAGTATCATTTTGCAATATTTACAATATTGAGTCTTCCAGGCTAGGAATATACTATGTTATTCTTTGTAGTAAAGGTTATATTTTGCGGGTAGGCAAAGTTCATCCTCAGTCTTTTTTTTTTTTTTTTTTTTTTTACATTTGCTCTTCTAGAGGAATTTTACAATTATTTCATCAAGTTCCAGAAAATTAAAACTACAACAAAATGTTGTTTTTTCCTTAGTAAGATTTTATGTTTTTCTTCATGTAGATTTTGCTTTTTATTTGAATTTCTGGTAAGAGAAAGTGGCACTACTATATATTAGTGAAAATTAAAATATGTATATAAAAAACAGAATATCTATATTAAATTCTTATTTTATTATGTTCTTTGTCTTAGTGCCTTATGTTTAACTGTGCAGTGCTTTACAGTACTTAATATATGCTGGTGGAATTTCAATTTGGGGGAGAATACACTATTAGACTGGATATTGTCAGATGGCAAACCATTGAAAACAGCTCTCTGTCAGCTTACTAAATTGAGAAAGACTGAGAAGCTTCCTCCTGAATATAAACTGGAAATTCATGTTTAACCCAACTGCCACAGACTCCAGATTTCTTAAGAAATCAGAGTCCCTTCTGGAAATGAAGAGGTCAGCTGCAGACATGTGTAGATTGGTTCAAGGTTTCCTCCTACTCCACCCACGAAGAGCAGAACCCCACAGGGACTTGTGCTGCTGTGGGACTTGCAGACAAGCAAGCTTTGGAGTATTATAGGTACAAGTTGTTTGTTACTAGAAGTGGGGGAATTTTGGAGGAGATGCAGTCGACCAGATCTCAGAATTGTGGTTTTTAACATGGCATTGATGCTGTTCAAGGCAGAAAGCCTTTGAGACAGAAAAATGACAACATCTAAATTAGAGTCTATAAGGTTTGAGTTTATTAACCCGCTAATATCTAGGGCCTCCATTTCAGGGGCATAAAAGTGAGAAGAAAGAAACGAAAAGACCTATTCATTTCCAGAAAGGATTCTGGTTTCTTAAGAAGCAGAGTGAAAGAGAGGCTGGAGGCTGGTTTCCTCTGGTTTTAATGAACAGTGTCCTTGCTCTCTAATGTGACTCTATAAATAATGAGGTGATCAGTTTCTGCTGTTATGGTAGGAGCCCAAAAGGAGTGAGGTAAAGAGTGGTGGAAGCACAGGCAGAAGGATCCCAGTCCATTAAGAGGAGGAATGGAAATAGGGGGAGGGTGCCGAGGTTCTCCCTTCCAACATCCACCTCCCAGATTCTTAGCCTCCAGTCACGGGATTCACTCAAAGCTAATTTTTTTTTTAAAAAAATGAACATAGGCCTTAAAGGTTCAGAAAAGATTCAGAATTATAAGTAGTATACTTTTCCAGTAAAGTTTATGTATATATTTTTAAAAAGTAAAAATTATATAGACTGAGTAAAACCATAGTGTTTAAAAATCTGTAGGTGTCAGAAAAGATATAGGGAAGTAAAAAGAGTGAAGCTGCTTTTTAATTTAAAAGTAACCAAAATATAGTTGTCTCTAGTTTCCAGGAAAGGTGTTTACAATAAAGGAAAAAAAAAAAAGAAGTTTATAAAAGCTTTAAGGAAATATTATAATTTTATACTTTGCTGTCACTTTTAGAAATGTGTTTGTGCATTCAGACTCACCCAAGAATACATGAAGGAAAAGAGGCTCTTCTCTCCAAGGTCACAAGCCACTTTGGCTATTTTCATAAATATGAATTTGCAGGATATGAGTATATTTAACTTTTAAATCTTGTTTATACATTCTCTGATGAGTGAATAATCCTGTCTTTTCTTAAATTGTTTTTCTACTGAGTGATTCTAACACAGAGCTTTGAAATCTTTATCTATCCTCAAGTAGTGACATTATTCATACATTTATAGAACCTTTAAAGTACTTTCATGAATAATAAGTATAAATCAACATTTTAAGATGTTAATTTTCCCCTCTGGTACTATGTGATCTTTGATTTTATTTAACTCATGCATTACTGTATTATACTTTTATTATGAATTTGAGAACATTAAAGCTACTAGTCTAAAAGAAATTCTTTTTAC
The DNA here is from genome assembly GCF_036321535.1 of Camelus dromedarius. NCBI lineage: Eukaryota > Metazoa > Chordata > Mammalia > Artiodactyla > Camelidae > Camelus > Camelus dromedarius. The sequence goes on from NC_087438.1 coordinate 53,536,893, forward strand.
TTTTACTTTAGGAATATATCTCATTGACAACAAACTGTTTTTAGTCTAGCAGCTGTAGAACCATCCATGATGCTCTTGGAAAATGTGAAGAGGCATCTGAAGCGTCCTGTGTGGATTAATGCAGATATTCTTCCTGGTCCAAATGGTAATAGCAGAGTAGTGGATGCAAAACCTTTTATAGACACTGTGACATCCTTCTTTCCAGATGTGACATTTTCCCTGGGTTGGACAACAGGTTGGCATCCTGAAAAAGTCAATGAAGGTAATAGTTTAAAAATTGTATTTCTTGTTGGTCAAGTTAAAATATACTCAAATATAAAAATAATACCTTTACTACAAAACCAAATACACATTCTACAAAATTTATGAGCCTAGTGGAGAGAAAGGTCTGGTCCTAAAGATGTATGTATGACTCTTCCTTCTGCTATGTCAGATAGACGCTCATTCACTGGTGATGTTCTGTCACCAAAGCTTCCATGGGAAATATTTATTTGCAAGGTCTAGAATAACCAAAGCTGCTTCTTTACATACTTTAAACAAATCCTGAGTTTGTCTCTTTAAACTTGTAAAACATTCTGTACTCTTTTTTTCTTTTCCCCCTCTTACTTTGGCACAAACTCCCTTTGTCAAATGACAGATAAAGAATTGGTGAATAAAAGCTTTTCATGTAATGTGAGGCCAGAAGTAGAGGGTGTGTGGTTGAATAGCACAAGTTCTGTCCCCAAAATATTAAAAGGGGCTCCAAATGTAGGCTGCTGATACCTTGGTGCCCTCATGCTCTTTTTGGCGATGGGAGGCCTTGAGACTCTCCTTGAGGCTGAATTTCTTCTTTCCATTCATGTATTCTTACAGATGGACCTGAAATTCAGCTTCTTTTTCCTGACTGAAATGTGTAACACTATTTGAATTCATCTTTCTATTTCTTCATACATCCCTAGGTAGTGATTTTCCAGTAAACAGCCCATAAGCTCTGGGACACCTGAACATGTGGTAAAAATAACAAACCAAGAAGGTATTTAGAGTCTATAGAGATGTTAGCCTTTATCTTGTGTTCAGGAAATTCATTTTTTACTCATTTGCTATTATTGTTTTTAGATGTAAAGTTTTTAAGTCTAACATGAGATTAGAGATTAGAGTAACTGCTATCTAGTGAGTAGGACATTTAGGTTTTAATCCCCCAGACCAAAAATTGATATGACTGAGAGAAAAATAACATGCTTTAAATGCATTCTATCTTAATTTTCTAATCATTTTAATTTATATTGATTTCATTAAAGAATATAGCATATAATTCAAAGTGTTAAAGTAGGTAAACTGGAAACAATTTAACAGCCTCCATACTGATACTAAACTCCTTTTACTCAAAGTTTATTCTTAACTCTGGCTTTAATCTCAGGCCAGTTGAGATTGAGTTAAACCATATCTGATCTTTAAGCCATGTTGGAGCTGAATCTTTCCAAGCTGCTTTTCCCCCACTGGCCCCTGGTCATTACTACCAGGTGTTTTATCCTCTCTTACTTCTTATGCTACAAATTTTAGAAAAGAGAGTTCATAGTAGTGTAAGTATAGCTTCTGTTAGCAACACCTTTTTCTAATTAAAAAAATAAAAATTTCCAGATTTTAATGGAATGCAGATATTCCCCTTCTTTACAAGGAATTTAGCTGTTTAACATATTCACGTAGGCTTTCTGTAAATTGTTCCTTTACTGGCCAATACATTTTTAATAACCTGCTTTTGATAGAGTTTAGAGGCTATTATTAAAATAAAATTTTTTCCTGAAACTGTTTAAAACAGGTAAAAGTATTTTCCATAATATCTAAACATGATTTAAAACACAGAAACACATATGTAGAAGTCAGTTTTAATGCTATTTCTATTTTAGATAAAAATGTGTAAGTTATTTTGGACTAGCCCTCCCCCCCCAGAAAAAAAATTGAGGTTAATTATTACTTAAACAGTTAGTAAATACCTAGCAACAATCTTTCTTTTAGAAAACTTAACACAAATGGAAAAATCTAAGTTTATAGAGAATATTAATGATGTGGCACCTAAGAATCTTTAAAGTAAATATAGTTTCAAAATTTGTTTTTTTTGTACTTAAGAGAATAAATTATTTTCTAATGTTTTAATTTTTTGTTTAATTTACTCTAGGTCACTTGTGACATGATTTTAGATTTAATTTTTGATTGTTTTGCTTTTTATGAGGGAGTGGTAACTTGGTTTATTCATTTATTTCTATTTGTAAAAGGTACTGGGAATTGAACCTGGGACCTTGTGCATGTCAAGCATGCACTCTACCACTTGAGCTATACCCTCCCCCCAAGTTTAGATTTAATTTTTTTCTGCACTTTCTACTCAAAATATTTTCTTGCATTAAGTGGTATTTTAATTCACTCTGAATCCAAATGGAAGTTTTTTGAATTAGTATGAATTTACCTATTCATATGTAATTTAGTTTTTTTTTTAATTTAATTGACTTAGGATTCTGATTTTAGAAGTTAAATTTCTTTCTTTTCATTTAAGGTTACAGTTGGGCAATGGTGAAAGAGATGGAATATATATGTAATGAACTAAATCAGCCTGTAACATTTCCTGTCAGAGCAGCATTAGTCAGGCAGTCGTGTTTTCAGTTACTTTGGCTGCTAAAGCAATCAAACAGGTAGGTATAAGTTTAACAATAGTGTGTGTGTGTGTGTGTGTGAGAGAGAGAGACAGAAAGAAAATGAAAACTGGTTATGTAAAGACTGTGTGTGAGAGAAACAGATGGAGAGAATGAACACTGATTCTATAAGCTGTCAGACTCCCTCACTGGAATGAAGCTCCTTGATGAACCTCAACATCGTGTCTTTAACCTCTTTCCTCACAAAAGTTGCTGCACATAATAGGTTCCCAGTAAATATTGGCCTTTTTTTTTTCATTATGTTAAAAATTGACAAAAAGTTACAAGATAAAATAGTGTCCCTTCGAATTCAATCATAATTCCAGGAGTCTTTCCCATATAAAAATTTTATTATTTTAATATGTAATAAAAATTGGTTGGATCACCTATTAAATATTATATATTAAAAAGCTACTGAGGGAAGGGTATAGCTCAAGTGGTAGAGTGTATGCTCAGCACCCAAGAGGTTAGGGGTTCAATCCCCAGTACCTCCTCCAAGCGGAAATCAATGAAGAAACCTAGCTACCTCCCCCTCATAAAAAATAAATAAAAACTAGAAAATGTTGCTTCAGTAAAAATTATTATTTAAAAAAAAAGCTGCAGATATTGAAACAGCTTTGATACTATCTCTTTAATAGACTAGTCAATAGAACATCAGGGAAAGTCCAGAAATAAACCCAACTCTATCATGGACTTAATACAGGAAAAAGCTGGTAATTCAAGCCATTGAAACTAAAGTTCAGTAGTTTGTGTTGGGACAACAGGCCAACATTACAGGAGAAACAAAGTTAACATCTTTCCTTAATCCTTCCTCCAGAATAATTACAAATAAATTAAAGACATGAACACCAAACATTAAATGCATAAAGAAAACACAAGTGATGATTTTTTAGTCAGTTTCAGAGTAGAGAAGACCCTTCTTTCTTATCTTAGTAAGGCACAAAACCTAGAAGCTATCTATAAAAGGAAAGTTTGATACACTTAACATACAAATGGAAAGATTCTGGTAAAGCTATTCTTGATACATATGTCAGAAAGATATAAAGATTCTAACAGGTAAAGAATTTTCACAAATCATCCAGAAAAAGACCCAGTTTGGTAATTCACTGTTCTGTAGAGAGTAAGGGAAGTATATACTCAAACATTAAAGAAGAATCCACATTCCTGTGCGTATTGAGTTTTTACTGATGACTTTGCAGTTGCTATGAAAATAACCTTATTTTTCTCCCTTTACCTATTAATAAAATAAGTTATTTTAGTATTTTATATATTGAATCATCCACACATTTCCCAGAATAAACCCCGCTTGATCAGAATTTATTGTGCATTTAATGTGCTGCTGAATTTTATTGCTAATATTTTAGTTGGGGTTTCTGCATTCAAAAGTGAGATTTGTCTGTAGTTTTTCTTTCTCAGTTTTAGGTATTACTATCATGAACATTTTATTAAAAAACTAGGGACCTTCTTTCTTTTTACATTTTCTCAGGTGTTAAAAGTAACACTGAAGTGGCCTGTACTTAAATTTTGGCAAACTCAATAGTGAAACCATCTAAACCTGATGGAAAGCTTAACTTATATAATCTTTTCTATTTCTTATATGGTAAATGGTTGATTTTCTACGTGGTAGCCAATTTTGATGTATTTTCCTAGAAAATTGTTCACCTCATTCAGGTTTTTAAATTTTTTACACATAGATGGTTAAAATAATTTCTTATCCTTTTGGTTTCTTCTGTGTCTTCAAAATAATTTCCTCATTTTGCTTTTTTGAAGTTTTTTCCATTGTTTCTTGATTAAACTAGATAATGATTTAATCTCTCTCTTTTTTGAGAACCAGCTCTTGGATTATTTATTTCTCTGATCTATGATTTGCTAATTTCTGCCCTATATCTTCTAAAATTCTGCTTCATGAAGTTTCTTCTAATTTCTTGAGTTGTATGCTTAATTTGTTTTCATTTTTATATTTACTAATATGTTTATATTTATTAACGTAAGTATTTGAAACTATACTTGTTTCTCTGACCACTGCTGTAGCTGTATCTTATTGTTTCTTGTATGTAGATGTTCATCACTGTTAACTTATAAATATTCTGCAATGGTGGCTTTTTCTCCTTAGTCTCAAAAGTTGTTTTAAGAGAAAAGTTTTTAGGCATCAAGGTGGTAGAATTATTTTATTTTGGATTTGTTAATAGCTTTCTAGGTTTATTGTACAGTAATCAGATAATGTCTATATTATTTCTACTTTGTAGACTTTATTATAGTTTTATTAATGGCTTGATATATGGGTATTTGTATGAGTTCATGTATGTTAGTGAGAATATAGTTTGGCTGTTATAACAAAAATCTAAATTAACAATAGCTTAAACTTCAGTTTGTTTCTCTGTCACATAACGGGGAAAGCATAAATAGTCCAGGGCTGATCTGATGCCTCCACAGTGTCAGCAACCCAAAATCCTTCTATCTTGATGCCTGCTTTCCTTAGGAAGTTGACCTCATCTGTATGGTCATATCGATTACTACCACATCTGTTTCAATTGGTAGGAAGGAGGGAAAAAAGAGAAGCTTGGGGCCTGACCCTCTCCTTCAAGGGCATGATTTAGAAGTTGCACACACTCACTGGCTTTATCTTAGTCATGTGCCTGTACCTAGCTGCAGGGGAATCTGGGACATGTAGCTGTAATTTGTAGAGTCTTGTGCATAGTTGGAACCCAGGGGATTGTTATATGAAAGAAAAGAGACTGGGTATTAGAGTAAAACTAATAGTTTCTGTGACACATTAACATACATTATAAGTTATGTTATTTAATTCTATGCCTTTGTGTTTGCTTTTTAAAATATTTTAATGTAATAACTCCTAGAAGGTTTAAAAACCAGAGAACAGAGCTATAGTGTGACAAGCCTCTCTCCTATTCACCCAGTCCTGCCCAGCCTCACTAATCACAGCTGTTAGTTGCTTATACAACCACAGTTAGGAGTTTCTTTATGCATATAAGAGTGAATGCAAGTATAGATTCTTATTTCCCCTCCTTTTTAAAACAAAAGGTATTATACACCTTGCTTCTGATCTGTTCTTTTTTTTTGTTAACTTAGCAGTACATCTTGGAGCTTTTTTTTTAAAGGTTCCTCATTTTTCTTTTCAAGATGTGCATTCTTTTCTAAATGTGCATCACAGTTATATATGTCCTATAATTTATTTAACCAGCCTCCTCTTGATAAACATAAAGGATGTTTCTAATCTTTGATATGATGAATAATGTGTTAATGAATAACCTTATAAGTGTGCCATTTTGCATGTGTGCAGATCTTTGGCATATTTAATTTTTTGGCTACTTGCTCTCTTATAGATGAAGAGAGTTAAAGTCTCCAACTATTAAAGTGCTTTTGTCTGCTTCCTCTTCTGCCTTCATAATTTTTGCTTATTAAATGTTTGATATGTTATATGGTACATATTTATGTCTCTTTTATTATCTTCATGAAGAATTATACCTTTATTATTAAAAGATCTCCTTCTTGGTATTGTTTAATGATTTTGTACCTAAATTCACATTGTCTTTCTTTTTGTTTGTCTTAAATAACTTTGCTTTATCCTTTATTTCAAAAAAAATTTATAGAGTTTTATTTTTCAATGACTGTTTTAAGGGTGATTTATTGTCATTAGAAAAAATAATTTTAAACCTACTTAAGAGTTGGAAAAAACTACTACATCTCCTTCACCCAAGTTCCCAAATTGTTAATGTTTTCCAGCATTTATCCATTGTCTCTACCCCCATCTCTTGCGCTCCTCCACCTCTCTTTCTCTTTTCCTGTCACGAAGTCTCTTCTCTTTAAGTACTCCAGTGTGTACTTCCCCACCCAAGGGTATTACTGCTACGCAGCCTCCCAATCAGGGTATCAGCTTTGAGGCAACACTGCCATGCAGGAAGTCCACAGACCCCATTCAGATTTACCAACCATTCCAGCAATGGTTTTTATTTCTTTGAGGTCCAGGAAACTCTCCAAGAAAATGCACTGCATTTAGTTGTCATGTCTCATCAGTTTCCTTCAAAACTTCAAAAACTAGTTCCTAGTTAGTTCCTCAGTTTTTCCCTTCCTCTCATGTATGTGACAGTCTTAAAGACTACAGGCCTTTTATTACGAAAGATGTCTTCAATATGGGTTAGTTCAATATTCTCTCATGACACATCTCAAGTCTTACATTCTTGGCAATCTCATCATGTACTTGTCCCAATTCTCAAATCAGTCACTTTCAGGATCCCTGCTTGATTATAGTGGCAGATGGTATTTAGAAAGCAAGAGATGGGATTTTAGTATAATCATTTCTTCGAGGGTGTCATTTCCCTCTCAGTGGACGGGGAAATATATGTTTGTGTATATGTGTAGTCATGCACACAACTACACAGACATACATAACCCTACATGTACATCTATAACCATTTCTGTATCTCTGTGTTTGTGTGTGTGTGTTTTAAACAACCCATGAGTTCATACTGATACTTCCAATTTCAACCAAACCCTTAGGATTCCTTCTGGCCTTCTGTTTTTCCATGTTGTTAAATTCCTTATCAGAGGCTTAGATACCTGGCTCCTTTTAATATAACCTAACACCCTTTTTCTTTTAAAAGAAGAGTCTAACTTACTTACAGTTTATTCATAACACAGACACATTTTGTCTTGTCATTTTCAAAAACTAGTGTACTTGATTTTTTATAGCTTTAAAAATACATTTCACTGTAGCTGTTTTCTTTGATTTGTATTTTTAATTCTGAAAATTTGAAAAGTTTAGTTTTTTTTCCTGTTATTACTGCTACTTTATAAAATACTCTTAATCTACTTCTTTACAAGTGCCTGTTAACTTCCATGAGCAATAATAAAATTGGTGTATTTCTCCACCCCCTCACCTAATTTTAGTTGACTGTACTCCCTTTCTTAATGTTCAACTTTGTACTTATTACCGAATGATAAATTGGCTGGCTGTACAATTCTTGGCTCATAGTGCCTTTCCTTGAGGATTTTGAAAGCATTGCTCTTCCGCTTTCTAATGTGAGTGTTGATGTGGAAGAATATGAAGCCAGCCAGATTATTTTTTTGCCCTTATAAATGACTTAATTTTGGAGAGGGGTAATGGGGGACACAGAATGTAGAAAGGGTTCTTTATCTTTGAGGCTTAGTAATTTTACTAGAATATGTCTCAATATGGACCATTCTATACCAGTTTTTTCAGGGCTGTGGTGTTATTTTTCAATAGCTAGAATCAAATGCTCTTCTTTTCTGGAATATTTCTGTGAATGACATTTTAAAATACTTGTTCTGTTGCATTTGTAACACTGTGTTTTCTCTTTCAGGGACTCCAGTTATGAATATGTAGATCTCTTTTGCCTATCTTTGATATCTATTATTTTCCCTTCAGTCTTTCTTTCCTTTTTATTTGTTCACATTTTTTTTACTTGATTTAATAATTTGTCTTCTTTGTCCCTTACAGTATTTTCCAACAATGTCTTTTCTCCCTTGTATACCTTCAGAATTCACCTTATTTCTATAATAGTATTAATTTTCCACTTCTTTCCTAAGACCTACCAATTCATATTTCATCATCTCTTTCCTATTATCTTGAAATCCTGTGAACTCATATCTCTGCTTTGTGCTCTTTCTTCAAACAGGCAACTGCATCATTTAAAGGATGTTTGGTCATGGCTTTCATCTGTTTTGTGGCTTTTTTTTTTTTAAGTTTTACTGTTTTAGCTATCTGATAGTTTTTTAAAGATGAGGTTTTTATTTCTCCATTTGTCATTTGTTTTTCCTTATATTTTCTCACACTCTCGTGTATAAAATCTCTGCAAGATTATTTTTGACTACTCTGCTTAAAGAGAGGTTTTTATTTGAGACCAGCTACTTGCCCAAAGTTTATAGTGGACACGGATTGGGACTGTGCTCCTTATGACTCAGAGAGTCTTACATGTGACTTTAGCCTTTAACTTTTCCCCAGTCAATGGAGATAGGCAGTTGTGGCATCTCTAAGATTCTTCGTCTCTCGCTCTTTTTTTTTTTTTTCATTGCTCAGTTTTATTAGGTAGAATTCTTACAATTTGACTGCACACATACAATACATTGCATGTAAATACATGTACACAATATACTGCACATATTTTTAAAATTTACACATATGTACTATTCATTGTTTCTAAGAACATTTAGAGCTTTAGCTTTTTAAACTTACATAGTTATCAAAGGAATAAAGCCAACCACAAAATAAGGATTAATTCAAAAAGATACATACACTCCACTATTAATAGCAACGTTATTTATAATTGCCAAGATATGGAAGCATCCTAAGTGCATATCAACAGATGAATGGATAAAGAAGATGCAGCATATATATGTAATGGAATACAACTCACCCATAAGAAAGAAGGAAATTTTGCCATTTGCAGCCCTTCACTCAGTTTTTTTTTTTTCACTTTAAGAAACAGAATTTTATAACTGGCATATACATTTCCATTGCATCAAAAACAACAAAATACCTAGAAATAAACTTAACCAAGGGGGTTACCTATAGTCTGAAAACTGTAAACCTTGATGGAAGGAAATTGAAGATGATACAAAGAAATGGAAAGATATCTTGTGCTCTTGGATTGGAAGAATCAACATTATCAAAATGGCCCTACTACCCAAAGAAATCTACAGATCCAATGCTCATCTATCTCTTAAATTTAATATTTTGGGTTTTCACAAGAACAGTCTGATTCCTACCACTATGGCTTCCCTGTTCTAACTCTTTGTTTCCACTGCTTCTTGAGACCAAATCTAATCCAGGAAAGCTCCCACTTGTAGTTCAAGGATCCCATTCCTAATATGCAGTGTTTAGGTGGGTATGACTCTCGTCTAGAAGTGTCTTGTTACAGGCTTTCTCTGTAATCTGCATACCTGAGCAAACTCTCTCCACCTCCATGCCCATCTGCCCTTAATTTCTGTTGCTGTTGGAAATCTTGTCACCTGTTTTGTAATTTGCAGTTTCTGTTTCTTAACTTCATTGAAGATAAAGTTTCTATTTTCAGTCTTTTGTTCTTTTTGTTACTTTGGAGTGACCCTAGGAGGAAAAGGAGGCAATGCTGACTTCAGGCTGCCATGTTCAAATAGGATGATCCTACAATCCCATTTCTTTCATTATCTGCTTCCTCAACTTCCTCACTTTCCACTTACTATGTAGTTAATTACTCTCCTGAAATTTCTCATTTGAAGATCATACTTTGTTCAAGCCAAATTCTTAACCTCTGCAACATTTACGTACTGCTGGTCACCCTCTTCAGTTTGAAACTCCCTGGTCCTTTGGCCTCACGGACTCTATCCCTGATTTTGGGTTTCTCTTTATCTTTTTCAGAGTCTTTTTTTTAATATGAAAGGTAAACAACTAAGTTTTAATGGAATATATCAGTAGTGAAATCTTCATAACATTGAGGATGGGAAAGAATTCTTAAACAAGACTCAAAAATCACTAGCCATAAAGGATATGTTTGAGTAATTTGAATTCATTAAAATCTGGGAATTCTTTCTGTGAAAAGATACCATGAAGAACATGTACAGGTTAGCACAAAGCTGGGCAAGATTTTTGTGACTCAAAAGGGCTCTAATCCAGAATTTATAATTAATTCTATATTCTATTATTTGCATGTCACAATTTGTTTTACTGTTGAATGACATTTGGATTATTTCATGATTTGAGTTATTACAAAAATTGCTACTGTGAACATTCATATAAATGTGTGTACACACACATATCCTGGTACACATGTGCCTGCATTTATAAAGGTTGTATCAGAGAGGAAGTTTGAGAAGTAGAATCTCTAGGTCATGGGGTATTCATATTTCCTTTTTTTTTTTCTTTTTGTTTGTTTTTTTGGAGGGGAGGTAATTAGGTTTACTTATTTATTATTTTAATGGCAGCGCTGGGGATTAAACCTGGGACCTCTACCATTGAGGTATATCCTTCTCCCCCATATTTTCAACTTTAGTACATACTGCTAAACTGCTTTCGAAAGAAAATAAATAAACCACAGCTACCTGTTTCAACTTGGATAAATTTCTCAAACAATATTGTGCAAAAGAAGCAAGACCCAAAAAAAGTACATACCAAATGATTCCAATTATGTAGAATTCATTAACAGGCAAAAATTAAGCTGTATCTTTTAGGATGGATATATAGGTGGTTAAAAACAAAAGCAAAAAAAAAAGCAGGAAGATGGCTGCCCAAAAGTCAAGGTTGTGAGGACTCCTTCAAGGGAGAGGTGAGGTGGTGTTGGGGCAGTGACATACAGGTGTCTCGCGAGGTGTTGGCAATGTTCTGTTTCTTGATTTGTGTTTTGGTTACACTGGAGTTCATTTTACAATAACTTGTTAAAGTATTTACAGTTATGTTTTATGCATGTTTTCCTATTTCACAATGAAAAGGGCTTTAAAAATGAAACCTGAGAATTGATTTGAATGAATGCAATTTAAGATACCCTTAGGCAATTTTATTTTTCCTGTCTTAGTTTAAATACAGTAGAGGGGGGATTAAAAGAAGCAAAATAACACTGGAAAGCTCTTCTTTTAACCTAAATTCCTATCTGTGTCTTTTTATAAGGTTTGTCACCATTGTGCTGAAATAAAGTAATAAAGATGCCATTTTAGCAAAAATACAAGTTTTTGAAGTAATTCTCATTTTTTCTTTTCTTTGTTCTCAGCTATAGTTTAAAATTCTTTTGAGCTTGTCACATAATAATACTATAGAATAAAATCCAAAGTACTTTTCTCTGTTACATTTCCAGAATGGTGTCATCGTTCTTAAGGGCAGGAATATGTCACTATAACAAGAGTGTAAGCATTGGCAGACTGTTTCTTATAGTTAATAGAAGAAATGCTTTGCAGATTTTCCCCTGGATTCTGACATGTTTATGGAGAAAATAAATATGAAACTACTTAACAGCTTTGCATTTTCCTAAACTCTAATGTAATAGGAGTAATGTGATAGTAATGTCACAGGAAGAAATGGAAATACACAATTTAAATAACATGAAAATTCTGAGCATATTCTTACATCCATAATAAATCTGCATATATTATTCTTGTTTTTTAACTCTGGAAATAGAACTAGATTTGCTCTGTTTGGCATTCTTGTATCTCATACAGAAACCCCCAGAAAGGATAGCAGGGTCATTTATAAGTGAATATGAATGGGGAACGTCAGTGACATTTGTGTCTCTTCACTGTCCCTTCCAGTCAGGCTTTTGCTCTGGCCTGGCTCCTGAAGAAACCAGAGTAGAGCTGTGGTTTTTTTGTAGGGAACAGATTCCTTGATCAGCAGTCTTCTCAGTTCTTTTGTCCAAAATTGGAACCATTTCCAATGCTGCTAGCCTGGGTTTCTAAAGCTATTTAACATTCCTATAATTCAGATACAGCAGGTACCTAATTTAGGCATCAGCATTGTGAATTTTATTCTCTCTAGTCCCTTTGATGTTGATAAAAGAATGAAACAGGAAAATATAGTTCCACCAATGCTAATGAACTTTTTCATCTGTGTGAATTTGGGTTAGAGACAAATGACAGTAACTATTTTTAGGCTTATTGGAATTCTTCTTCACTATTTCTTACCTTTCTCTTTTAACTGTGTAATTCTGTTTTATCTTAATGTAGGTACAGCCTGACTGTGTGGACTGGAAAAGATGATAACTATTCCACTGAAGATTTACTTTTTATTAGAGACCATTTTGACAAGAAACAAGTTTTCTATGATATCTTGGAGCCACAAAACCATGAATTTAAACAAGCCATTGGAATCAAAATTAATCTCTAAGATGAAAATTCTTCTAAACTATTTCATGTTTTGGTTTCACAATCCTTCTTTGCTTTGGTCTGAATTAATTAACATATAAATTGTGGTGACTGATTTATGTTCCAGTTCATCCAATCAAAGAACATTTATCAGGTGCTTACTCTATTCGGCGTACTGTACAAAAGATTTGGAAAGAAGAGATTTCAGTGGGCCTAGTCTAATAATAACTTATGAAAATGATGCTTTAAGTCTTTTTATAAAAATAATTGTGATATACTGTAATTGAAATACTCCATGTGTCAGACAAGTATTAAGTCACATTTTGTTGGCAGTAGCATTACAGATATTTCACAAAAATGCAGCATCCTCTTCCCTTTTTCCTTGGAGAACAGGTTATTTCAGAGACTACAAAAGAGTAAGTAAAAAGGCTTTTACATTTTTTTTAACTTTCACATGGGTGAGCTGCTTTCTTGTAGGAAAATCAAATCCATATATAGATTAAATTAGATGGATCTAGAATTTCTATATTGTTGGGAGTGTGCTGGCAGCTATAAATGTTTTTATATTCCTTGTTTTGATCATAGTATCTTATCTAGAATGAGCAAGCTGTTGGAGAGCAGAAATTTTAATCTGGGTAATATTTGATTTTCAAGTTTCTCACCAACTCTACCTTGGTTCAGGCCCTTGTTCTACTACTAGAATTTCAAAAAATAGTTCTTCATGACTTTATTTCTCACACTCAAAGATGCCGTGAGTATTTCTGCTGAAAAATAACCTTTGTAAACAAAAAAGTTCTTTCTTTATGCCACATAAAAAGATCTCCCGGGGCTTAAGTTCAGGTTTATTGAATTTTACTCTTTCAAGATCCTTTGTAATGCACTCCCACTCTAAGAGTCAACTCAGTGTCCTCAACACAGTCCTTCATTTCAAAAATGCCTACACCATCAGTGGTCTCCAGATAATACTTTAACAGTTAATTTTAAGAAGTATTATTTACTAATTGTGTCATACGTGTTAGCTATATCTCCTCAACTGGATTCTAAAGTTCTTCCTTCATGGTAAGGGAACATTTTAAACTGTCTTTTATAGTGCCTGGCACAGTCCTAAGCAAGGTATTCAGAAAAACATTTTGCTTCTTTGATTTACTGAAAAGTAATTTACCAATGGATGTCCTAAGATATGTAATTTACACTTAGCTGTTTTCTCCCAGAGAATGAAGTAGTGCTATGTAGAGAAAAGAGCTTGGGTTTTGAATTCAGACAGACTTCCCTTACAGCCCCACCTTTGTTCCTTACTAGCCATAGATTTGGGGAATTATTTAACCTCACTGAGTCTTGGTTTCTTTAATAAAACAGGGGAGGGGGAAATGAGGATTCTCTTGTAGGATTGTTGTGAAAATTAAGGGAGACTCATGCAATGGAAGCATGTAGCTCAGTGCTCATCACATAGCAAGTGCTTAACAGATAGTTCCCTTCTTTTAGACTTATCATGTGATCATATCCATGGTGGATAGATAGCAGTAAGAGATGTAACTTGAAACTCTGTAGACATATAAATACTTAAAGAAAATAATTGTATTTCCACTTTAAATTTTAGCTACAACTGAATACAGTACTATTTGTCAAATAACACATAAAACTTAAGTTCAGTGGTTGTCTTAAACAAAAGTACTTGTGGTAAACTGAACCAGCCATTTTTTCATGGAAAAAATATTTACTTGGAAGAATAACTGACAGACCAGTTACTTAGTCTTGGGTATCTGGCATATATTTTCTCAAAAATGAACAAAAGCAAGCTTGTCACTTCAAGGAAGACAATTAACAGTATTTGTTGCTAATGATGAAACCTGAGCTTTTACATGAAAAATCAGAATTTGACTTAACTTGAACTCATCCAACTGTAAGCTTGACAGTTCCCAATACTTAAAGACTTATCTGATATCAGTGGTAATATTTTAAAAAATGTTTTTTTATGTTATATAATGAAACATGTCAACACTTGGAAGATCTACATAACTCGGGGAATCAGTATTTTCCAAATGTCTTATGCATGGTATTATAAAATCTTGCATTCAGAGTGTAAGACAGAGCAATGAGATTTAGTGTAATAGAATATCGAAGTTCCTTGATGTGGTCTCAGATTATACGTTACAACTAACCATTTAAGAAACTACCACTTGCCAAATTTGACTATCGTATCAAGGAAGACTGTCCACAATTATCTGAAAAGCCTATTAAATTATTTCTTCCTTTCCCCACTACATATCTGTGTGAAGCCATATTTTCTTTATATACTTCAACTAAAACAACGTATCACAGCAGATTGAAGCAGAAACACAGAAGAGACCACAGCTGTTTTCTACTAAGCCAAACATGAAAAGATTTGCAAAAACATAAAAACAGTGCCACTCTTCTCAATATATTTTTGGGAAATATTTATGCTACTATGTAATGGGTTTGTCATTTTAAAAGAATATTTTTTAAATCTCCCAGTTTTAATTTTTAATGTAGTAAACATTGATACACATAACCCAGTACAAAAGTGTATTTAAGTTGTTTTTAAGTTAAAAGGGATGTATCAAATGAATGATCCATTTGGAACTTTGTAGGGGAAAAGAATAATTACAGCCATTGTCTTGCCAATTTATCAAATAATGTTTTCTAGCTTTTCATAATTCCTTATCCTGAATCCTAGGTGCCAAAGCTGCCCTATGAGTTGGAACTTTATGTGCATGAGCCATGCAGTCCTTTAATAACTTATTTCTGGACGATGTTATCCATTTTGATCAACTGATACTGCTTTAAGTAGTCTTGGTCAGAAACATTTTGGGTGCAGTAACAGAATCCTACTCAAATTAACGCAAATAGAGGAGGCTAGGGAGGAAGTTACCATAAGGAGACATATCCAGAAAACTTAGGGGAAAGCTGAACATCTAGGCTGCAGTGTTATCATACCTTTAAGTTAAAGTTAAATCATACTTTGAGGTTATATGTAACTCCTGTTGCAACCATCTCTGATTGCCGTTGGGATCTTAGTGATACATTCCACTTAATGGAGTGAAGTTCCACAGGATGGCTTTACTAACCAAACTCAAACAACCTCTGCTCCTAAGATGTTCTCAGGATTGTTAGAAGACTAAGCTCTTCCAAATATGGCCAACAAAGTTTTAATCCTATTAAATATTTTTTTTCATGTTGGGATAAGAATAGCAACAAAAGTTATCTTTCTTAGTTTTTATCTTCTCAGAGTAACATGTGGCACAATTTCTCTTAAGGTTATGTTGAAATATTTATCATTAGTATTTGAGATAAGTAAATATCAGTGATAATCAAAATGACATTTAAGTCTTTATTGATACCATTTTATTTATGAACTGTCTAGCTACATATTCTTCCAAACTGTAGCCTTACAACTTAAAGCCAAGAACTTTCCTCAATATTAAAACTTGCAAAAAGGGTTTAACTTTTTAACATCAGGTACAATTCCAAGTTCTGAGTCAAAAAATACTTCTAGTGCAATTAGTATTAGTGTTCTTTGAAACATTAAATGAAAAACTTCCAGTTATTTTTTTCAAATAAAAGCCACAAGAAATTAAATAATTACTATGTATATAACAACTTGCTTATATCAAGTTACAGAGAAAAGCATCATGCCAATTGCTAGGATCTCCTCTACTGATAGAAGACAGAGAAATAGTTGTGTATGACAGTCATCAAATTATATACTCAGGTTTTGTATAGTTTGTATGGTTTTCTGTAGTTTGATTTATCTTTATTGTTAAACTGCTAGATTGAAATAAGGACTCTGTATAAACACCATATTTTGAAATCATATAGATAATATAGTCATTTTATAATACTTTTTGGTAATGGCACGGTATTCATTTATTTTGTTACAAGTTATTCACAGGTCCTAAACACTAGACGATTGGAATGTCACATTAAGGTAGTTATCCTTATTACCCTAATTATACAAATGTCTAACAATTATATATCAGAAATAAAAAGGTATTGTGTAATATTGGCCAAATATTTAGTACATTTTGTAATTAAATTTCTATTGGCTTTCTTAATTGTAGCTAACCTAAGATAATCTAATAACCAGTTTTTCTTTTTACGACAAAGCAAGCAGTTAATTTCTATTTGTGATTAATCCCAAACTTTTTTTTTTTTTTTTTGGTGTCCTTAGGAAAGACAAGAATAGTTAGATATAAGTAAATTAGGAATGCTTTTTAACTTTTGATTTATCTTGTTATTGGGAACCTGTGTTCAAAAAACAATAACAGGAATTAAAAGATATAGAGAAGTAATTCCATAAGATAACATTAAAAAACAAAGCAAAGCAACTAATAGCACACAAACATTTGTCATAGATTATTACTAGTTTATAAAACTCTAATCTCCCATTTTGACACTGATTAAGCTGACAACATGAATATTAGCTGCATGGTCTACTATAATGGTTGACCTTTTAAAATTTTAATTAGATGTCACCTACCTGCAGTCAACATTTTTCAAGAATTAGTTCATTCTTTCTTTATAGCTTAGGTTTATTGATCACGGGACACTATAGCTGTTAATGTTTTCTTCTATGGGGTTGGCATCGTGGAAAGTTATAATCTTATTTATTGACTTGAAATGTTTTTTAAAAACTATTGATTTGAATGCAATGTTTCCTAATAAAACATTTGGCAAATGAAATTTTTGAAGTTATCTCCAACATATGTGACCTTCTTTCCTTGCTTATTTTTGTTTAAATTAAAAATATGGACCACATGATGTTGCTAGATATTGAACGTTTTTAGAAAAATAGCTTTAATTTTGTTTGAGAGAATTCCCTTAGCAAAAACTATATATTATTTGTAGATCCACAGTGCCTAATACGATGATACATGGTAGATTTTGATACCCCTATTGTGGACTAACCAATTATAAGTTTAGAAGGATGAACATTTGAATTGTCTTCTCTAGTTCCATTTTTCTCTGATATAGACATTTGAACAAAATGTATTTTCTAGCCATCTCTTAAAAATTAACTAGTTGCTTAATTTGTTCTGTTTGCAATGATTGTCTCCTTAGCAATGTTTTTTTACTTTTGAATTCTTTGGGGAAAACAGGAACTGTTGGCATAAGCACTTTTTGACCACAAGAAAGAAGGCTGGATATCTTGTTACTGACATTGATATCTGAGATGGGAGGGTGAGGATTCACATTTAAGGGTGGCAGAAATCCTGGTCTGGTCTGTGTAATGTTGTGATCTAAAGGAAATGCCCCAGAACCACGCCTTTCTAAAAGCGCATGATTTCTCCTGCTCAGGGGGCCTGGGGGGGTACTCTCCAACAATTCTTTGGACCCTGACAACAAGGAAGGAGATGTCGACAGGATTTTTTTCTTTCCTGTAAGTGCTTTGCCATCTTCTAAAGTTGTAGGGGTAAGACCGGCTGACAGCTGGGAATCAGAGCTGTAGTGATTTGCTCCTGAGTTTCTTTTCTGAACTATATTTCTTAATGTGGAAGCACATATTGTCTGGTTAGAGTCTGGGTCCTGGTCAACTGGGATGTCAGTGCATTGCTGACTTCCTTCTGAAAAAAATGCTTGGTAATTTATTTCATCGTATGACATCTTTCTTGAGCTGGTCTGATCAAAGGCTCTTAGCAGATGTGCAGTGTCTTTTACATCAATACTTTGGTGCCTAGTGATGAATCGCTTGGAAAGTGCCAGCCCATTGATTTTGTAGGATAATTCTTCCTCTGGAGTAATATCCTGGAGCTCTTCTTGTAAGGAGGCCACTCTGTTCTGGTGCATTAATGAGGGGGGACTCTTGATCCAGGGTGAAGCCTGAGGTAGCTTGGGCCCGTTAGGAGCCATACCAGGCTTCCTCACAGGGGAGACTGGGTCTCCCATATCATCAGTGCTTCCTGAGGGCTCCAGATCTTTAAAGCCAAAAAGCGTCATTTCAGTTTCAGAAGAATGTGAACGTGACAATGAGACTGTTTTTAAGTCTATTTTTGAAGGAGTGGCACAGGTGGCTGGGGAATGACCCCCATCTATATCCGCAGGAGGCATATTTAAGTACTGTTGGGTCGTGTGCCTGCCAGAGGGCGATTTTGCTGTTGTTATGATAATGACCTCTTTCCCTTTTGCCTTGCAAGCACTAAGTAAAACTTTCAGGGTCTCTCTGTCTTCTGAATTTATGGCATAAACAAGGGCCGAGTAACTAGAATGGTCTTGCAAGCTGAGGTCAGCCCCACTCTTTAGGAGCAAAGAAACAACTTCAGGACCTGCTTTTTCTAAGCAAGCGTGCATCAAAGCAGTTTTCCCAGATTTGTCCTGTATGTTGGGATCAGCATTGTTTTCTAACAGGTATTTAACCATTTTGGCTTTACTGACACCCTGGTGATCAACATGTTTGGTCTTACAAGCAATCATTAAAGGTGTTTCCCCACGATCATTGCTCTCATTAATGTAGGCGCCACCTTCCAGCAAGAGTCTTGTAAGGCGAAGCCGGCTCTGATGGACCGCTTTGATCAGGGAATTTCCATCACTAGAAAGTTCTATACCTTCATCCATCTTCAGAAGTCAGAATCAATACTGGTTATCAAAGAAGATGAAGAACAAAAGGTTAGCCAGAATCAATGGCCCAATTTATATTCATGTTATTCACAATTAATTTCTGAAATATGTATAGAGGAAGAAGACATAAATAAGATGTTATTAACAAATATGGAGCAAAATAGTAAATTGTAAAATTTTAAAAAAATTTTTAATAGTAACAACCTTTAGGGAAGTACAAGGTAAAATATACTTTCAAAATCTTCGTTGAATATTGATAACACTAGCCTAGAACTTCTCTAAATCTCACATTAATTAAACAATAATCCACTTATTTTCTACTTGTGAAAAATACTTTTATAAGTGATATTAAAATGCAAATTTAAGCAAAAAAGCCAAAATTCTGTGTAATTGCAACTGAATCAACTGAAATAGAGCATGTTTACGATAGCTTAATTTAAAAAACTTCTTAGCATTAAGTTACTTAAACATGTCCTTCAGTTAAATAATGCAACTAAGATCTAGATTTTCAGTTTGAGGGGCATTGTGATGTTTTTCTTAAAAGATGAAAAACATTTGGACTAGAAAATGTTAAAATAACTGACACAATGTCTGGAATTCTCACTGAGATAGGAATGGTGTGCATGTGATCATGCATTTTTTCTGATTCCATTATTTAAATCATATACTGACTAGATTATGGGGTTAGCAACATACTGGTGGGTTAAATTTTGACAGCAGTACATTTTCTCTGAAAAAGAAGTTTTCTAGGCTAGAAGTAAAGACATGTAGACTTTATAAACATTTTATTAAAACTGAAAATTATTGATTTTTAATTTATTTAAATAATTTAGATTCAAATTCATTCAAAAGATAATTTCATTAGGTGATAAGAATTATGTCTATCGAGAGCCAAGGAAATGTTAGTCTTCTGACAGTTCTTAGAGCTGGGGTAAAAGATCAGATAAAAGTTCATGTAGTATTTAAATCTATTTCATTTAATTGGGTAGCTTTTAGAAATCGAGAAGTATTATTTATTCTTCTCATTCACTTTTAAAATTAAGAATATGGGGCATGAATTCCTATTAGATAATAGAATAGATAATAAATATGACTTTTTAATAGAGAGATGAAGAGAGCAGAAAGGGAAGGAAAAAGGAAAAGAGACACACACACAGAAATTAATTTCATTGTTAAACAGCTATAAGTCCTCCTAATATGTGCTGGGCGCTGAGCTACAAAGGTACGGGCCCGAGCCCTGACGAGCTTACAGAGCTGTTTGGAAGAGATACTGTATAAGCAGCTGGTTATGAGTTAAAGTTATGAGAACACAACAGGCTTTAATGGTTTGGGGACGGAAGGGAGCTTCACCGAGGCTAACCATTTGAGCTAAGTCTTGAAGGCTGCAAAAGACTGGCAGACAGAAAAAGTTTAGAAAGGAGTAGAGAGCACTCCTTGTGCAAAGACCTAGAGGCTTAAAATAGCCCAGGTATTTATCATACATCGGGCTCTACACCGATACGATAACCAAACTTTAAAAAATAATTTAGCAGATGGTTATAGTTAGGGTGACGTGGCAGAACACGCACATCTAATTCTGCCCCTTCTTAAAACCCCCTAAAACTGAAGATTGTTTTAAAAGACAGAAACTCACAAAGATAGCAGGAAAAAGAGAGAAGACAACAGCAACATTTTGGAAGCCAGCAAGCAGATGGGCCAGTTGTAAATGACTCAGCCAACCTGAGAAGGCTGTGCCTCCAGTCATTGGTGGCAGAGCGGAGAACTAAGCCCTGTACCCCGGAGAATCCGTGAAAGAGGCGGCAGCCAGAGGCGCTAGAACTGCTGGGTGGAGAGGACAGCTACATAAGGAGGGCTAGGAGAAAAGCTGTTAGAGAGGCAGTTAGGTCCCTGGGTCCTTGCTATGGGAAGTATGGTCGTATCTTGGACCAGGAGCAGCAGCATTACCTGAAAATTGTTAAATATGCAGAATCGCAGGTTCCACCTCAGTCCTACTGAATCAAGAGCCTACAGTTCAACTAAGATCCCCAGGTGATTTGCATTCATTTTAAAGTTTGAGAAGCACTGCCTCAGGTCACTCTTCTCCGAGCCGCTAGGAGATAGGAGACTGCCCCTCTCCTACCTGAGAAAATGTCTAGAGGTTTTTTTTCTCCAGAAATGGTGAAACAGAGTCTCTGGCCTGAGAGACACTGGGCATGTCTGAGGACAGAAAAAAAAAAAAAAAAAAAAAAGAGACGTGATGGTATGCTAACTGACCAATGCTTGAAGGGACTCATAGCCTTCCTCCCCAACTCAGCTCCAAGAAGGATGGCAGCCATACCTTTATCCTTTGGAAGAAAATCGCTATACTTTTCTCTCAAGGATCTGACCTACCAAAGAAAAAATACCTAAGAGTACTGACCAAGGGGTTCCCCTACATGCCACCCAGATCATCCTACAGCATGGCTTAAAGATCATCCATGTGCTGAAGGCTTCACATTGGATTTTTAATCCAAGCCCTTTAACCACGAGCATGCAAACAAACCAACAAAAAAGCCTCTTACATTAAAGATAGAAACCAGAACAAATAGAAAAAACCAACCTGGAGAAGACAGGTATTAGGAAAATGTAAACTTCAAAAACTCATGGGATAAGAAGATGATGTAACCATGAAATAAGGATAAGATTCTATGAAAAAAAGAACATTCTGAGACCATAAAAAGCTCTCAAAGGATAAAAACATGATACAGACTGCATAACTCAACTGAAGGATTGGATAATAATATTAGTAAAATCTCTAACACAGTCAACCAAAAAGAAAAGAAAGAAAAAAACAAGAAAATTAGAGAACTAGATCAGTGAATCCAAGATCCAACAAATAGAAGTTCCTGCAAGAGAAAATAGTGGGAGTGGAGGAAGGGACGAGCAGGAGAGGACATGATGAATAAGGTCAAGAAAATTTTCTAGACCTGAGAGACATGAGTTCTCGAATTGAAAGGGCCCAATTAGAACATAGCACAATGGATGAAGGCAGATCCTGATAATGGAACATGGCTGAACACTGAGAACAGAATATATACCACAGGCTTGGATGCAGGAGGTGGGGAGTGGGGTGGATAAGTCACATACTAAAGGATCAAGAATTACAATGAATTCAAATATATCAACAACAATAATGAAAGACAATGGAGGAGTGTTTTTGAAAATCTGAAGGAAAATGATTTCCAGCTTAGAATTTTATATCTAGCCAAAACATCAGTCAAGAATTGGAATACACTCTCAAGAATCTACTGAATAATATAATCTACCAAGATAAGATGGTAGAATAAGGAAGAAGAAACAAGACACCAGAAGCTGGAGATCATTACAAAGGAGAGATACCAAAAATCTCCAGGAAGATGGTGAGAGGAGAGGCCAGGATACTGGATGGGCACATGTATCATATTTGAGATCATACCACCATTTTACCATCCTGTTAACTGAGGACCAAATGCCCAGGTGAGCCTGACCTCAGTTCTTTAATCCACTTGCTTTGTCTTGCCCACGTCTCTGCTCTCCTCTCCATTCCGTTTTCTGAGTCAGCCAATGGCACTCATTTCAGCCCTGCTCAGTTGTTCTGCTTTGACCTGCTCTGAGATCTGGGGATAAGTCATGTGAGCTTAGGAGAAAAAGACTAAACTCCCATTCCCCTTGGATATCTAGTACTTGGTCTACACTGCAGCCCACCAGAAGCCCTATCATAGTTAAGCCCCATGTTTCCCAAGACTCACGACCTTGCCCAGAGGGGCTCTTGTCAACACGCAGGGCTGAACTAAGCTGAACTGAGCTGAACTGAGGTCTAAGAGACTGTTCATCTTACCTTCTCTGGAGAACTTTTGCCATATATTGGTAATACTGACCTTTCTTTATTCATCTAATTGTGTGCTTACTATCCAGTTTTCCAAAAATAAATAATTACTTAAGGATCATATATAACTGGGAAACTGAGGGGAGGAGGAAGCAAAGGGAATGATTTAGACAATAGTCAAGAGCAGGTTACCCCTTGATCGGGGTAAGGAGAACAATACAATTTGGGAGGGACACACAAAGGCTTTTAAGGTTCAGGGAATGTCCTGTTTCTCAGCCAGGGTGGTGTGTATATAGGTGTCCATTTTATTATTATTCTTTAAACAGTGTATGTTTCACATCCTCTTCTGCATGATACTGCCAAACTCTATTTATTGTAAAATAGGACATGTATACAAACAAGAACACAGCATTTATATAAGAATGCTGCATAACTAAAATTTATAAAGAATCATATTAGGTCTTAGTTTTCACAACATAAATCAGTTTTTGTGGTGTCATCAATAGTATTTATGCCTAAACTTTCAAGGAGTTTATTAGTAAGCTCCTAATAGGCACTATTCAAAAGAATATACTTACTTGTTTCCATTTTAGTTTCATTCATGATGTTAAGCGAAGAACAATCACTCAATATATGCATTCATGAATACAATGAAAAAGAGTACATGAAATACATAATTTTTGGTCCCTCTATCTAGTGTTCTATAAAAGCTATTCCAGAGCCAGACATACCTGCAACTCAGGAACTTAGAAATTTAGAGTTGGTTGACAGATTGGGTCCCAACTCAGAGGTCTATTCTGAATGTGAAACATCTGAAAAGAGCGCTCATGAGACGGCGCTCTTAAAAGAAACCTTTTATCATTCTTCATATACAAATGGATTTAATAAAGCAAAGAGACTCAGAGAAATGACCTGGTACATAATATAAAATATAGAAACCACTTAGTAACTGCAATTCAAGAAGAATCTATCATGTAAAAACACCTTTGATCAAAAGTAGCATTTGAGAAACAGACATTCAAATGAGAACCAGTTGCCAGATACCAGATTTCAATACTATATTTTCAGACAGTTTCTAATATTGGGGCCAATCTTGTTTTTGTTTTTGTTTTTGTTTTAAAGTCTTATAAGAATCTTTTGGAAAGACTTTCAAACCTTTTTCACCTATCCTCATGTAAAGGCCTTTCTGCACAATACTAAATCTGGCTACTTTCTGTCATAACTTTCCCTCCCAAGGTTGGCATCAGGAGGTTCCGGGAGAAGGGAGCTGGCAATGCATTGCTGGCTGGGATGCTGGGGGTAGGGGGACAGTGGCCCTGCCATGGTCCTGTGGAAAGAGAGGGTGCTGTGGGCTTCAGGGCCTGAGAGAAGCTGGACAGTGGCACCACTAGTGGGGAGCAGCTAACAAATCTACCTACCACGCAGCTGTAGGCAGACCCCAGCCCCCAAGTACTGGAGGACTGTTGAGCAAAAACAACAAAGACTATACATTGCTCACTATAAAGACTTGTAAGGCCCAATGGATTTCTCAGTTTTTAAATTGTTCACATTTAATAGAGCAATTTTGAAATCGTTTGAACATTAAATTTTTTCAGAGAAAAAAATTGTCAGGTATTTTATTCTGTGTGTATACACGTTAAGTTTTCTAGTGTCTCGTTCTGTAATCAGTACTTTATTGGAACAATTCCCTTGTCTTCATGCCTTCACTCTTTTTCAGCCTGTTCTTTTATCTTACCTCATCCAATTCGCACGTCAAAAATGCTGATATTGAAGTTTGACTTATTTGCTCTTCATAGAGGTAAGCCCCACCTGGGGTGAAGCCCACTTCTCTAGCCTGCAAGTGTCCTAGTTCAGAAGTGTCCCTGCCTCCTGTTTCCTCCCTGGACACACCCTCAGTGAGCACCTAGTGCTGATACCATATTAACATTCAATAGGACTCTATTTTATAATCTAGGTTATAAATGATTCCCCAGTTCAGTTATACCTTCCAAACAGATGGCAGTTCAACTGGAGAAAGTTCAAGGGTCAGACAGACCCAGATTTCCATCCTGACCTCCTATTTATTAGCTGTATGCCCTGGTCAAATCTCTCAGCCTCTCAGAATCCTGGATTCCTCATCTGTGGAAGACAGTCATAAAACATTCATCCCCTGGGGGCTGGTGATGAAATCAGACAATGTCTATGAAAAGACTCCTATTGTGCCTTCCTAATTACTGCACTCTTCTTTTTAAAATTTCATCTCAAAATTTAGCCATCTTTTATTTTTATCATGTCTCTAATCCACAGGCTATTTAAATGACATAAAAATTTAAAATACTTTTTTAGAATCTGTAAATAATGTTTTATAAACATAAATCAAATCTAATAGGTGAAATATGGAGAAAGCTATCCTTCAAATGCATTTTCCTTATAATTTCCAAATACAATAATTTCTGCAGTACTATGAGATATTAATTATTAAACAGCTGGATAAATTGCTTTTTATTTTAAAATCAGGATGACTTTAACACTGCTTGTAATTCATCATGGCATATTTACTCTAATCTTTAAGTGCCTCTACTCCCAAGGCCCCACTAAAATTACAGTTTAGTTATTAACAAAAGAAGATATATATTCTGAAGAACAAAGAAAACTGGAAGGGAGACATCATCAGATGAGCAACTTCAAACAAGCTGTGGAAATGGCAGGAGGGAGTGGGTTGAGCATGGTAAACTGCCTTAGCATAACAGAGGCCACAACATAAAGCATGCGGGGGTGGTCCCCATGAGAAGGGAGCCAGCTTACCTGCAGGACCCAGGAGATTTAGCACTTGGAGGTTCCAAACAACACAGAAAGTAGCAATGAGGCACAGGCCTGAACATGAGGATGGCTGGACAGAAATGGACCCCCAGAACTTTACCCCACCCCAACTAGACAACCACTCTCCTAGGCAAGAAAACAACGATTCAATCTCTGAACAGACTGATTAGGAAGGCTCCAACCTTGGAGGCAGTGTGCTGAAAACAGGATAAAGTCAGAGTCTACAGGCTGAAGGGTGGAATTTCCAGCTTGCAGCCCTACCGGGGGAAAGGAAGCCAGGAAAAAGAAAAAGCACTGGATCTTAAAATTATGAGCCCTATTAAAAATATCAGTCAATAAATGAAGCAACTCAAACCATAATTACATTTGCCCCACCAGACACCCACTCTAAATGGAAATAGAAAGTTACCTGAAAACGTTATTCAAAATTTCATACTTCACTTATGCCTATTCTCTCCCTGGATGAGTTTTCTGTCAGCCAGCTGTCAGTTCCTACTGAAGGAAATCAAAGCTATTCAGAGTTACATAAATACCAAAAATTTGGTCCATATATCTCTCCTATTTGGAATCTAGTTTTTTAATTCCTTGTTAAGAAAGACATCCCCACGGTGTTTTGTAGTTAATCATATTTCACTCAGTATGAGTCTGTAAAGTGTCTGGAGTGGATTCTATGCACAGGCAATTTGTGCGCGCGCCCGTGTGTGTGTGTGTGTGTGTGTGTGTGTGTGTGTGTGTGTGTGTGTGTGTGTGTGTTCGGGGAGCACTGGACTGCTGGGAGGAGGGCTGCAGCACTCATCTGGTCCACCCTATTCTGTGCAGATGAAGCAGCTGAGGAGGGGAAGGTGGGGGAACTCCCGAAATCACTCCTTTTGCTTACCAGACTGAACTAGATGTTCCCATGTCCCTTCTTGCATGCCCCCTTGCTTCTTGGCTACCAGCTTCCCACAGGGTAGGGCTCTGTTCTGAGTACCTGATTTGTGTGGTTTCTTACACAGCAGTGCCACATGGGCTGAGGTGCTTGAAAAGCCATCTTGGAGATGATAGGCTTGGCCTTCCCTGTGGCTTTTTCTCCCCAAGACACCCCCAGTTTTCCTTTCATTCACAGAGGAATTTTATTTTCCTTTGCGCCTCTTACTCCACCACCAAATAGGATCTATGCTCCCTCCCCCAAAAGTTATTTATCCCACCACGGTGGGGGAGGGCAGCCAGGAGGTAGAAATTATCAAATGTGTTTCAAGCTCACAATTCAGCCCCACATCCAGTCCCACTTCCAACAGCTATCAACCTCTACCTCAGGCTGTCTCCATCATCACCTCCAGGTCATCTGATGCTCCCCTGCAGAAGCAAAAGGCAGAGATGCCTGCCATACCTACAGAGGGGCAAAGGAAACCCACAGGTCCAGAGAAGAGTACAGCCTTGAGTTAAAATGGGCCAGGTACTGGAGGTCTGCTGTCCTGGCCTTCCTAGAGGGGTCTGAGGAAGCCCAGAGCTGCTGCATGGGCCAGCTGCACCTGAAATGAGGCAAGCTTGCCTGCCGCCAGCAAAATATGTGTCTCCTCCCTACTCAAGGAGAGGGGCAGAGCCAGGACAAAAGATGCAGCTGAGACTGTCCCAGGAAACGTAATAACTTGCCAGGGAAAGTGTTCTCTGGCACCAGCTTGTAAGAAATATTTAGAAACTGCCCAAGAAGGAGGAATAGCTGGTGAGGTTTGCTGTCTTTCCCACACGTACCCAGAAAGGGTTGGTTAATTCTAGTTATTTCGGCTGTCCTTCAGGCTCTGGGGCTGGGCCCTGGGGCAGCTACATCCCTACATCTCTCTGAAAACCCCCCTTCCCAGCACACACATATAAAGACATGCAAACCTATACCTCCAAGTCTCAGGGAATCAAGCTGACAGGATTTCCAGGCTGTTGAGGGTTCTGGTAACGTCCTAACAGTCCCCGCTGGCTCTTTTCCTCAGTTTTTTCCGAGAGCGGGAGGGTGTCAGTCCGAGGTGCTGCTTGAGA
The DNA here is from genome assembly GCF_036321535.1 of Camelus dromedarius. Lineage (NCBI taxonomy): Eukaryota > Metazoa > Chordata > Mammalia > Artiodactyla > Camelidae > Camelus > Camelus dromedarius. The sequence continues at coordinate 53,564,556 of NC_087438.1, forward strand.
AGGGCAAAGGAAGGTGACTGGGGTGACAGCGCAGGGACACCGATGTGGGCAGGGTGCGCGTTTCGTCGCCTCCCCTCTGAGCCCAGGCAAGCAGCTGGCGGGCTGAGGCGATCATCATCCACGAGAAGGGGTTCTGCCCAGAGCCGCTACGGAGCAGTCCCGGCACTGCCCGCCGAGAGGATATTGCCTTCCCTTGGGAAATGGCAAGCCCGAGGAGGGCAGCCAATGCCCGCATGCTGGAGCAAGCGCACCTATGGACCCCAGTTTTCCGACAAGGAGGTCTGGGGTCCTGGTGCCAAACCTGTGCGCCCCCAAGAGGCTCCGGGAGCCGGCTGGCTGCCCGCCCCTGTGTGGCTCGAGTTTGTCGAGCCACAACGGCTCCGCAGCCCCCACCAGCCCGCCCTCCGCGCCCAGCCTGCACTCCCGGCGCCCGGCCGCCAAAGGCACCTGCGGAGACCCGCCCAAGTCCGACCCTGCGACCCGCGCGCTCCTGCAGCCGAGCACGCGCCGCTCCCGCTGCGGCACAGACCCGCGCCAGCGAGGCCCCTGCCCGAATCCTCCCAGACATCCTGCGGCCGCCGGCTGCCCCCACGACTTTCCCTGCGCGGCAAGGCCGAGAAGGAGGCGAAACCCGCCTCCCCGCGGGGTCCAAGCCCGCGCCGCCGCAAAGCTCTAGCTGAGAGCGGGCGGGGATTGCGGGAAGCCGGAAAGTGGGCTCCGGGAAGCGCGCCCGGGATGGCGGGGCAGAGTCTCTGGACAGAGACCTGCACCCCGGCGGCCCTCGATAGGCGTCAAGTGTCTGCAGTATCAGGGTGAGCGGGAGGTGCCGGCTCCCAGGGCCTGAGCTTACCCGGCGGGACGCGCGGAGGCCGCCGGGCCCGGGCTGCGCGGGGAGGTGCTCTCTTCCCAGCAGCCAACACGCAAACCAAAGTTTCCCCAAGTGCAGCCCGTACAGCCGGCGCCGCACACTGACCTGCGACGCGCTGCCGAGTCGGCGGGGCGCCTCCGTCTCCCCGGCTCCGTTCGGACCCTCCTCGCTGGTGGCCCCAGGGCGCCGTCCAGGCTGGATTGTGGTCTTCGGTGACTCCTCGGCGGCTGGAGTCGCAGATCCCGGTAGGTGCCGCCCTGTCCCCTCCTCAGCTCGGCAGGGAGAGGCGGGCGGCGGACCCCGAACGGCGAAGCGTTGGAGCGGGGGCTGAGAGGCGCGCACCTCGCCAGACGGCGGGGCTGCGCGGCGTTTCCGCTGGGGGTGACGCGCCGGCTCGGGGCTGTGCTGCAGGTGGGGGCGGCAGGGCCAAAGTCTGTTCCGGCCCGAGGGGCCAAAGTCTGGCCTCCGAAGCTCCGCCTTCTATCCCCGCAAATACCCCCCAACGCGTATCCCCACATCCCAACCCCGCCACCTCGCTTTGGACGGGGCAGCTTGGCCCAGAGCAGAAGAAGCAGGGTCTTTCCCACCACTGAGGGGAGACGGCCCTTGGTTCCCCCCATCCATATGTGCATTCCTCTCCTCAGTTCTTAGCCACCTGGCTGGTCCGTGCGTCTGTTCCCCAACGTGTCTCTCTTTCCCCTTCCCGTCCCTGCATCCTCTTTTTGAAAGCCAGAGTCTCACTTCAGGTTGGGGTGTTGGTGGCAGCAACCGTTCTTCTTTTTGTTTTTATCAGTTTATAACTTTATAATACTGTCATTAAAGCAATAATACATATTAATTAACAAAATTCCACAAAGTATATTTTATGTATTAAACTCCACTGTGGGATAATGAGAGACGAAATTAAGAAGCAATGATTTTAACTCATTTATCAGCGATTATCTGGTGGAGAAAAGACCATGACCATTTTCTGTCGTTGTGCAGATGATGTCAATTAAAAATAATATGTAGTTTTGAGTCCTCAAAGGTGAAAAGGAGACTTATCTCTGGGCAGGCTCCCTTTATTTAGAAAAATAGCCCGCTAAATTTGGCCCATTAGTAAATATATGTAAAGCAAGTTCACAGCCCAGAGTTGGTCTCTAGGGAGCTGGAATCCTGAATCTGGGTTGCTGGTTGCCCACACCTGTTGGTTTGGGAAAATCTGAGGTTCCCAGGAAGGGACTGGGCAAATTTGCATGAAGGCACAGGTCTCCTTTCCTTCATTTAAAAAGTTTTTATTAATGTATAGTAGATGTTAATAGATGTGCATTTAACAATTTCAATGATTTTGCTCAAACTGAAGCATCATTAAGATCAAGAGACAGAGCATTACCAGCTCTCTAGAAGACTCCCTCATATTCCCCCTCTTCCCGGGGGGCAGGGTAATAGCTTCAACCAGCATAGGTGACTTTTGCTTGTATTTACACTTGCTAGCAATTGAATCATACAGAATATACTCTGTTTCTGGCTTCTTTCACTCAACATTGTGTTGAAGAGATGCATGCTGTCTATGGGTTTAGCTTGTTCATTCTTTTTGCTGTATAGTATTCCACTGTGTGGATGTACCTTAGTTTAGTCATTTTATTACTGACACACATTTGAGTAATTCCCAGGTTTGGGACATTACAAATAATGCTGCTAGGAACATTATAGCAGATGTCTTCGGTGAACATATATACACATTTCTGTTGGGTACATACCTAGGAGCAGAATTGTGAGTCATGAAGCAGGCATATGTTCAGCTTCTGTAGATATTGCCAAACAGCTTTTCAAAGTAAATGATTGAATTTTGACTCCTATTTGATTAGTTTCCTATTGCTGCTTGTAACAAATTACCACAAACTTAGCTTAAAACAACACAAGTGTATCCTCTTCCAGTTCTAGAGGTCATGTCCAAATGGGGTTTTAGGTGACTAAAATCTAAGTGTTGGCAGGGCTGAGTTACTTCTTGGGGCTCTAGGGGATAATTCATTTCCTTGCCTCTTCCAATTTCTAGAAGCTGCCTGCTTTCCTTGGCTGGTGGCCCCTTACTCCCTTCATATCTCGGTTTCTCTCGTTCTCAACTCAGCTTCTGTTGTCACATGTCTTTGTCTCCCTCGCTTCCTTCTATCCTCTTGCTTCACTCTCATAAGAACCTTTGTGATTATACTGTATCTACTCAGATAATCCAGAGAAATCTCCCACGTCAAGATCTTTGGTTTAATCACTTCTTGCAAAGTTTTTGAGGGTAACATATTCATAGATTCCAGGGATTAGGATGTGAGCCTCCTTGGGGAGGGCATTATTCAGCCTACTACACCTGTTATTGGGGTATTCTTGGATGGATGTTGAACATGTTGGATGAATGGAGAGAGGCTGGACTGGGTGGAAAAAAAGAACAATGAAGCCCTGAGATACAGTTCACCTAGAGGACTGGTGCTGTTGACTTGGGTGCTGTGCCAGGGCCGGTAGGCAGGAGAGGGAGGCTGATGCTGGAACATCATCTTTGGTCACCACAATCCTGGCACCACCACCATGTCTGAGGCAAGGGGCTTTCCTAGAAAGAATGAGAGTCCAGGTCAGTTTGGACCTGTGCACCCTGCTGAGTGAAACGTTGGGAAAGTCAGACTCTCCTCTGTGGGAGCTGGAACAATAAGAAAATAATGGAGTGGGGAATGGTATAGCTCAAGTGGTAGAGTGCATGCTTAGCACCCAGGATGTCCTGGGTTCAATCCCCAGTACCTCCTCCAAGCAGAAATAAATGAAGAAACCTAATTACCTCCCCCTCATAAAAACGAACAATACAAGAAAACAATGGACAACGGATCACATTTTGCACTGTGGGCAAGGCCCTGTTAGTGGACAGTGCCCTGACCCCATGCCATGTCCCTGTCCATCCTCCAGGCTTTGAGGATCGACCTGTTTCAGGGCTGATGGTAGAACTGTGGGTACTGACTTTCAACAGTAGATGAGGATGAGATGGGACAGGATGGGGCAGGAGAGCCTTTTAATCTAAGCAGGCTTGCCTTGCTTCGTTGTAACTTGAGTGTTAAAGAAAGATGACTTTAACATTCAAGGCATGAAGATGAGGACACATAGTTTCTACCTACTTCTGGTCTCATTTTAGTACAGCAATCACACCCTTGAAGGAAATAGGACAGATGTTATTATCTCCACTGTACCGATCGGACCACCAGGGCTCATGGTGATTTACTCAAGGAGCCTCAGGAATGGAACCAGGAACAGAACGGGCCTTGTAGCTCTTCCTGTTCCTGCTCCACCTCCCTGCTGTGTGAGATCCACTAAGACGCCAGGTGATGAGAGCTGAGGGGCAGAACTGACCCAAGGTGTGTAAACCAAATGAAACACATCCTACTTTGTGAGTGATAAAGTGAGATGATCTGAAATATACAACTTCCTGTCCTTATGGTTTCATGCCATTGAAAATATGTTTTGGTAGAGTTTCTTAGGAAAAAGTAAAAGTAGATGTGTGATTTTGATAAACATCTTGGTCTGAAATCCCTCCATCTACTTTCTGCCCTGTAGAAATAAGCTGAACACTTTGGTCTACTGTTGGAACCCCTCCAGTCCTCTTCAAAATTGTGGTTTATACTATAATTCATTTACTATCTACTTAATTCAGATCTCAAGGCAGAGAGGAGATGTGAGGTTAGTCTGCCATTTTGAATTAAAAATCCCATGGTTAGCATCATCATAGGCATCATCATTATTAATAAATACTTTCCTTTCTTGAGCAGCTGTTTTTCCCCTGGACTTTTCGTCTTCCCTTCCATCCCGCCTTCCACCTCCCTTAAGCTTCTCTGTCTCTAACTTGTTCCAAGTTCTCAAGGATAGTATCAAATCTTTGGACTCTCCTTTTACCTCACTCTTTTCAAATTTTGATTGACTGCTTCCTGGGAATTCTACTCTGCTGTCACCCTGGGTTTCTGTGATTCTCATGGATAGACCTGTGTTTTCTTCTTTCTTAATTTGTGACATTCCTCTCTCTTTTTTGGTACATATCTCCAGTATCTTCCTAGAAAGTATATGTAGAAGGTAATTTTTGAGTCCTTGAATATCTGAAACTGTCTTTGTTCTACTCTTACACTTGTTTGATAATTTTTCTGAGTAGAAAATTCCAAGTTGAAAATGACTGTTCTTCAAAAGTCTGAAGGTATTCTCTGTATTCTAATTCCCAGAGTTATTGAGAGAAAATCTGAGGCTATTCTGATTCTTTTTTAAAAATATATTTTTACTGAGGTATAATCAGTTTACATTGTTGTGTCAACTTCTGGTGTACAGCACAATACTTCAGTCATATAGGAACATACATATATTCATTTTCATATTCTTTTTCACCATAAATTACTACAAGATATTGAATATAGTTCCCTGTGCCATACAATATAAACTTGTTGTTTACCTATTTTATGTATATTAGTTAGTAAACCAAATGAAATCTCAAATTCCCAATTTATCCCTTCTTACCGTCTTCCCCCCATAACCATAAGTTTGTTTTCTATGTCTGTGAGTATTTCTGTTTTGTAAATAAGTTTGCTTGTCTTTTTTTTTTCTTAGATTCAACATTTTTGTTTCTCTTTCTGGCTTAATTCACTTAAAATGACATTCTCCAGGTCCATCCATGTTGCTGCAAATGACATTATTTTATTCTTTTTTATGGCTGAGTAGTATTCCATTGTATAAATATACGACAACTTCTTTATCCAGTCATCTGTCAGTGGACATTTAGGTTGTTTCTATATCTTGGCTATTGTAAATAGTGCTGCTATGAACATTGGGGTGCATGTATCTTTTCAAATTGGGGTTTTCTCTGAATATATGCTGGATCACATGTTTAAGTCTATTTTTAGTCTTTTGAGGACTCTCCATACTGTTTTTCATAATGACTGCACCAGACTACATTCCCATCAGCAGTGTAGGAGGATTCCCTTTTCTCCACACCCTCTCCAGCATTTATCGTTTGCGGACTTTTGAATGATGGCCATTCTGACTGGTGTGAGGTGATACCTCATTGTAGTTTTGATTTTCATTTCTCTGATAATTATTGATATTGAGCATTTTTTCATGTGATTCTTGATCTTTTAGTTGGGACATTTTCTTCCCTCTCTCTTTGGAAACATGCAGAATTTACTCTTTCTCTACAGAGGTTTCAGTGTCACTATTATTTGCCTTGGTCTGGGTCTATTTTTATGTAATGTTTTAGGCATTTAGTAAGTACTTAACATCTGGGAACTCATGTTGTTAAGTTCTGGGAAATTCTCTTGAAAAGCAGTTGTAAATTGTGCACTAAAAATATATGCACAGAAGACTTAATTGCAGAAGAGAGTAACTTTTTATCAACCTTAATGATATAAAAATAAAAATATAGATGACAGAGCAGAGAGTTAGGGGAAAGTAAGTGAATGAAAGGAAAGTGGGGGCTCTGAGAGCCTCACTTTACAAAGCAAGGTGTGTCAGTGAAAAGTACTATGTACATTTGATCAAACAAGAAATGACGGAGATACCCACTGGAGACCCTGGAATAGTGATTCAGCTGCTAGGGGAAGCAGTGGTGTAGTGAGGTTTTAACACCAAGGGAGCCAACCAGGTTTGGGAGAAGAGTGACCTGTGCTAGGGATGGGTCCGGGAGCCAGCATTTAAACTGGAAACCCTGCTTGACTACTTTTTCTGCCTATCTCTCACATATTCTTTTCTAATAGCTTTCTTAAAGAGAAAATATTTTGAGGTAAAATTCACATAACATAAAATTAACCACTTAAAGCAAACCATTCTTAAGTTTCGGGGACAGTTTTGGAAAGCCTTAAGTGGTGTGTTCCAGAGCGGCGGCGGCAGACAAGGGACAACGGGCGACACTACGTGGCTGTGGCTGGGTCAGGGTGGGCTGGAGGAGTCTGATACCTGTTCTTCAAAGGCAGGGTGGAGCTCTCTCCCTCTTGCCTTAAGCCCCTTGCCTGTGGCCCCTGGTCTTCTCATCCATACAGGAAAATATTTAATTTCAGCTCTTCAGATGCAAGTATATTTTTTAAGGCCTTATGCACTTAAGAAAAGATTCAAATGCAGTGAATATTATCTTTGGGGGAGGGTTCTCTTTTGGACAGAAAAGGCTGTAGGAAAACATTAAACACTAAGCTTCTTGTCACACTGAGCAAAACAGAGTGTGTTTTACTTCCTATATTTATAATTTGCTTCCCCCTGGTTCCTTTCAACTCCTGTCAAGTCTCCCTCTTTCCCCACCCTGTCCTAGCATAATGGCAGGGCCCTGGCTGAGCTTTTCCTCAACATTTTCTAAACCTTAACAGCTTAGAGTGGTGATGCGCTGCTGTTTCCAAGCTGCCAGCAGTTTTCTGATTCATCTTTGGGAGAAAATTGCTTTCCTGTTCTGGAAAAAAAAAATGCTTCTGATGTGCTAAAAAGATCAGAAGTTAGGGCTAACACCTCCATTTATGAGTCTATGCTTAAAATCCATGAGCCTTAGACTTGTCTATGCCCAGAATTCCCAAAACTCCAGCTGTCTGTCCACAGCAGATCCCACACACCATGTAATTCCTGATAGAAGGAAAGAAAAGTTTCCATGAAAGAAAAGCTTTATAATAGCCTTTGGAGGTTAGCAGATACCAGTTAAATATGTTTTATGTCCAGCCCTTGCTCCTTAGACTGCAATCCCCAGGCGAGGCCATCTCTTCCCTGGGGTAGGAGCTCAGCCTCTGAACCTATTCTGTATCCCAAGCAGAAAAGTATTTAATATGGCTCTTTTGGATTGAAGACTGAACCCTTGTGGATTGAGAGGTCCATCTGCACATTGGCTTCTGTGACATTACAAAAGGTCTGGGATTTTTACAAAATTTAGCAGACATCTGGCTCTTCTTGGACTTTGTAAATGTCTTAGCAAATACAATTGCAGGGACAGTGGTGAAATGGGTTACCCAGTTTCAGGACTGCTTCCTCAGTACCTAAGTGGGTAGATCCAAAATCCTATTATGGAATTCAGAAGTTCAAGTCCGTGAGGAGATGGTTGACTCCATTGGACATAGAGTTGGTATCAGGCCTGGATGCAGACAGAATGAGGGTTGAACTCTGAGAAGAGGACCCAGGACAGGCCTGATGACGGAGGCTCTGGATAAGTGGGGTACCCCTAGAAAGGGATAATTGACCTATGGACTTTGGGGCAGTCAAACCATAATCTGGATTTAAATATCAGTGAAAGTGGCTTTGGGCCCAATGCTAGTGTCTTAAACAAAGCAGGCTATAAATATATATATTTTTCAAATAAAAAATAAGTCCAAGGCTGGTGCAGTTGGTTCCTTTATTGTTTAACCATCTTCAGTTTTCATCTCATGATCACAAAATGACTGCTTAACTTCTAGGCATTATGTCCACATGCCAGATCAGAAGGGTAAGGGTCAAATGGCAAAATATGTATGTCATCTTTATCTCTCCTGTTTGTTTTTCAGTAAAACAATAGTTTTCTTTGCTGCCTGACTCAGTGATTTCACCTGATATTCATTAGCTTGAATTAGGTTATACCTCTACCATAAGGAAAGCAAGAATTTTTTTTTTTCTGAGTTCACTGAAATTACAATAAAATCAAGATTCTGTTGGTAAAAAAAAGGCAGCCTAGCATAGGTTTCTAGCTGTGACCTGGATAATTACTTGACCTCTCTGTGTTCCACTTTCCTCATCTGTAAACTGGACACTGGACCATAACTGTCCCTATTTCAGAGGGTTATTATGAAGATTAAATGAGTTAACTTTTATAAAGCACACAGAGCATAGTGCTATTAAAGTATTTTAAAAATCTATTAATAAAGGGGAGAGTATTCACTGGATAAGCAGTTGGTAGGGCCTACCATTAAGCATGGCTGTTCTGTGTGGTCATTCTCTTTTGTAATAACAGTTATTGAACATTACAACCTAATATTAGCTGTAGTTCAGGGGATTAAGGGAAGGGCTGCTGTCCTCACTTGGATACAGCATGGAAAAGCATTGTAAGGTGATCTGTGTAGAGTGGGCCAGGGGCTAAACTCCTGAAAGTAACAAGGCACAACCACAAGAGTTGAGGCAGAGCTACAGCTGGGCTACAGCTGTATTTCCTAGCTTCCCTTGCAGCTAGTGTGGCCATGTGACTAAGCTTTTGCCAGCAGAGAGTGAGCAGAAGTGAAGTGTGCATAGGGGAGAATCCCTGGCCTCTTGCCTTTGAGCCTTTCCCATCCAATGGCAAGAAGGGCAGTGGCTAGAGCTACCTTGTGAAGATGGCAGAGCTGCTGGGAAGCCTGGATCCCTGAATGACTGTGTGGTACAGAGCCACTCACTGACCTGGAACAGCTACCCTGGGCTGTTATATGAGAAAGAAAGAAATTCCTATTTTGTTTGAGCCATGGCACTTTGTGACTTAGTCATTCCAGCCTTTTGCCTCAATGCAATTACAATACAGTTATCCTTTAAAAATATGTTAGCTTATAATATGAATAAAATATTTCTAGAAGGATATTTAGGCAATTGTAATCATAGGTGACCTGTAGAGAGGGTAACCAAGAGCCTGGGGGAAAGTGGTGGGAGGGAGTTTTGTTTTTACTCCATATTTATTAATAACTGTTGAAATTTGAGCCATATAAATGTAATACTTATTGCAAAAATTAAAATAAAAATTACTTTATTAATTAGAAATGTTGATACTGCATCACTATACTTTGTGCCAATTGATCACTGATTGGCACTAAACCAGCACTTGACTCCCTTATTCACTAATCCTAAGCCCAGGGAAAGGAGAAAGGTGATGGATAAAGCTGGCAGAAAGGAGCAGCTGGGCAAATTCCTGAATGGAAGGCAGAGCTGCAGCGCTCTGCCTGAGTCTCTGCCTGGGACCGCTTATCTGGGCACAGCAGGTGGACTCCTCATCTCTCATCAGTCTGTGCGTCCTTGTGAAGGAGATGGTCACTGCATGCAGATTAATGTCACTTCCATTTCCTGAGCATTTTATGTCCCAAGATGGTATCTTTTAATAGGGGGCACTCCAGGAGACTGGCCCTGAATTTTTGGTTGCATGAGCAAGGTGACATTATCTACAACTGAAACAGAATTCAGTTTCCACCCTTGTAACTTGAGTTGACTTTTCCTGTTTCCTATATTTTATGTTGATATGAAAGGCTGATTTACTATTTTCCTATTCATGATTTGCAACCATACTCCCATTTCAAAGCCAAAAGGAAAGAGGTAGTATACTATTGAGTGATTTTTCTCCTCGGGGATGAAATGGGGGTTTCTTAGTTAATATGGCACAAGGGAGGGCGTTGTGTGATTGATAGCTCTGAGTTTTCCCAAAACCTAATGAATATTTGAAATTATTATTTCATTCTTGCTTTATGTTTTCTTTTTACCATACAATGGCTCCTTTCATAACCTCTGGCCCCTGGGAAAACACTAACCCTCTTTGCTGGAGTACACTAATAACATTTTCCCTCCCTTCCCATCCTTGAACTCAATGTATTTTTCCCAGGAGAGTTTGTCTGGTGAAATAGATGGTAAATTAGTTACAGAAAAAGGGACCAAATAGCTTCAGAAACCATTTTTTAACTGTTTGAAACTTAGAACATTAAAAAAATGGATACTTTGTTAATACCAGTTTCATCATCCCCATTGGTTCTTGGTTGCCCACCAAACTGAGCTTTATGTTGGACCCTGAGGGTCCCCGAGGGTCCCTCACACAGCCTGGCACAGTCTTTCAGCCTTACTGCCCAGGATTCCCTGTGGGATTCATCTGAAGCAACAGTCAGACTGAGAGCTGCTGGTTCCTGGGTGCACATGGCCCATTTCTCAGATGCCACCTTTTCATGAAATACATTCCCCCTGATCAGAGGCTGCAGCTGCATTTTGTGGCTTCTCTAGGGCACTTACCACTGCCAGCCTTAGTTACCGTTATTTGAGTCCATTTTGCATGGTCTTGGATGCAGAGAGCAGGTTTTAACCGTCTTTGCCTGTCAGCAGCCTCTGGCCCAGCCCTGGGCACATGGTAGTGAGACTCACAATTCAGTGTGAATTGCACTGAACATGTAGAGGGGCTAAAGAAACGAACAAAAGTGTATTTTCTGACGGGTTGGCAAACCACAGCCCATGGGCCAAGTCCACTGCTTTCACATTTTTCAATGGTTGAAAACAAACAAAAGATGAATATTTCATGAGATGTGAAAATGACATGAAATTCACATTTCAGTATTCTGAAGTATAATTTTATTGGAGCCTAGCCACACTCATACATTTACATTTTGGTTGTTGCCTCTTTCCTACCCTCAAAGCAGAGCATAGTAGTGGTAACAGTGGTCATATGGCCTGCAAATCCTAAAATATGTACTGTCACTTTACAGATAAAGTTTGCCAGACCCTGCTTTATAAGCTAAGGATTTTCCAATGGAAATACGCATTTCTGCTCTCTTCCAAATCTACCGTTGTGGTGGAGGCATAAGTGATTACTATTTCCCTGTTTTGTTTTTTATACTATTTACTGTTGAAATCTTCTGAGCATCAGCCCTCCATATGATAAAACAGAAGTACTCAATTCCTGCCACCCTCGAGAACATTCAACAAAGGTACATTCAGCACACCAAATAAGTACCTGTGATGTGCTGGTGGGAGGTGGTTCTCTGGAGATAAGTTGATGAGCAAGATAAACACAGTCCCTACCCTTGTTGTGCTCATTTTAATGTAGAAAAAAATTAAATAATCCATAACCCATTGTTTTGGTAGAGAAGTTAGAAGGTGCTCAGAGAACCGAGAGTAAGAATACTTTAACTTGCCTAGGTGGCATCAAGGAAGGCTTCTTGGAGGAGGTGACATTTCCAGTGAGACCTGAAGGACAAGCGGGTATCACATCAGTGAAGAGTAGAGGGATCTGTACATGGAGAGAAAAAAAACTTCTTGCTTATTTAAGCCATTGTCATTTGAGGGTCTCTGTCATAGGCATCCACAGCTGTATCACAACAAATACATTCTTTGTACCGGAACAGACATTTCCTTCAGTCGTTGACAAGATCTGCTTCTCCTGTGGGGCTAGGAGTCAGAGCCCTTGGGTGGACCAGTGCAGGGAGGTACTTTGTGTTCCAGGATAAAGGACTCTGGGTTGCTGGCTGCTTATTTCTCTTTAGGGAGGTTTTCTCTAGTTAGCCCCTTGAATATCTTAAAAACATAACCAGAACCAAAGGCTTCTTATGTGCTGATACCCCTGCAGTTCCTCAGACAAGTTCTCTGAGCCTACTGCTTATTCTGGAAGATTCTCTCAGTCCTTGTACTTGACAAAACTCTCTTCTATTACATTGGCCATGGGAGGGGTTCGCACTTAATGGCAGCAAGCCGGTGGGAGTCTTCTGGCCTTCTGGTTTTCAGGGAGGAAGGACTGTTTCTGAGGCTTAGTGGATTTGTTCTAGAAAGAGTCTGGGAGACTTAGCTCTAGTGTCTCTTCTGACATCTGTCACCTAAATTCCACATACCACAGACATCCCAGCTGACCTATAAAACCAGGACAATGCAACGTCTTAGGGAAACTAACATCAGCTCTGTGAAGAACTTTAGACCAGAACTAAATACCAGGTAGTATTATCTTTACTTTAAAAATCAATGACAAAAAATAATTAATTACAGCCTGTGCTAAGAATGAAGATGTGTTTTTTCTTTTCTTCCGGTGATTCATTATTCATTCCAAATACTCATTTTGTCATGCAGAGGAACCATGTAAATATGAAAAGCAGTCCAGTAAATTAGTCAGCATACTGATGAAATGTTTTCATTAACTGGACCAACTCCTTATTCATGTAAATCAATGAGGAGATGAAGTGAGACTGGAATAATTGATCAGATGTACCCCTCTCCGTATCATGATTAACCTTTGACATATGCCTCCGGAATGCATTAGGTTTGTAATCAAAAGGGAAAAAACTGTGTTGTGAACATTGGCTATTTTGGGTTGTCCAGCATCCAAATATCCTTTATATTTTGGCAAATCCAAGAGGAGTGATAGCCAGGATCTGGCTTCTCACTTTAGAACCTGAAGAGGAGAAGATAATCCCCCTTTGGACTCCTTAGACCTGTGTGTGGATGTTTGACTAAGGCTCAGCCAATCAGAGATTCTTGACTGAGACTTCAGATCTTCAGGGAGTGACAGCAAGACTAGAGACAGTCTGAGATCACTCAGAGTGGCCAGATGGAATGGAGGCTTTCCTGGATGGTGACATTTGACCGGGGCTGATGGTGCCCGGCCCAGCACCCTACACTGTCTGAACCTCTGGTGGGATCTTGACTGTGCCCCACACCCCTGAGTTTCTGTTCCCAAAGCTGATTCTCCAGTCTTCCTGAAATTCTTTAAGATACCAGTATCTTTCCAATAAATGTAAATTAGCATGTGTAGGTTTTGTTATTTGCAAAAACAACGACTGTTTAATCTGTATGTGAGAATAAGGTACGTGGTGTTATTCTGTACCTGGTCCAATTCTAGACCAGGAAGAATTAATTTAAAAACTACAGTTACTTTAAGGGTCCAATGGACAGGAAAGCATATATTTTACAAAGGATGTTGCATTGTACCATGTTTGTTCAGTGCACTTAATTGCTATTCACCCTTTTAACAGACAAAGGTCTAATCAGGAACAAGCCACAGTCTTCAAGAGCCTGACAAAAAGGCAGTGGTATTTTAGAATTCAAAGGGATCTTTGAAACCATCTCATCCAAACCTCTCATTTTACAAATAAGAAAATTGAGGTGCAGGCTGGCTAACTGATTTATCCCAAATTGCATAGTGGGGATTATAATCAGACACTACTCCTGGAGGAAAGACAGGCATGGTAGGGGAGGGGGTGGGAAAGACAGATCTCCAGTTTGCAGAAATGAGACCAAAAAGTGTCTGTTTGGTTACGAGGCCAGGGCAGTAACAAAATCAGGTCATGAGGTCAGAGCATTGCCACACAGAAAAGTTATGTAGGTGCTGAAATTCAGGTTTGGCTAAGAGCAGGCTAGGCTCAGAGCCAGGACTGAACCTGAATTTCTCCTCCTCTCCCTAGTATGTGTGGACAAGAAGGCTAAGTGTTTAAACACTTTTTTTCCCCAACCCTATAGGAACTTGTCACCTTTCTAAAACTCTCCAGCTGCAACTTCTGGAAGTTTGGTCCCCTCTTCTTTTGGTCTGGATATTGACATGCCTAGTAGAATTTCCTTGCAATTGGACTTGTCACAAGTTGGTTTCTGTATGTTTATCTTGTATCCTACTATCTTGCCGAATTCTTTTATCAGCTCTAGTAGTTTTTGTGTGGAGCTTTTAGGGTTTTACATATATAGTATCATATCATCTGCATATAGTGACAATTTTACCTCTTCTCTTCTAATTTGGATCCCTTTTTTTTCTTTTTCTTGCCTGATTGCTGTGGCTAGGACTTCCAAAACTATGCTGAATAGAAGTGGTGAGAGTGGGCATCATTGGACTTGTCACCAGTTGGTGACACTAGATGGTTACTAGGAAAAATTATTCCTTCAGTTTGAAGTGTTGGCTTTACATATTGGGCAGATATTAGTTATATGCTACCACCACCAAAAAAAAAAAAAAACTAATAAGTCACTTTGAAGGATGGAATTTGTCTCATTTAGGCTTGAAAATCAGTATTTAAAATAAAACTGCTTTCCAGGCATCACTACCATGCAGCACACTTTAATGTTACATCATTGACAGATGGGATGTGTCAAAATCACTGATGTGCTTCAGGATAACTTATCTCTTCTGCATGCTATTGCCATTTAGAGTTGCTGTTTGTTTATCATTTGATTCATGTCCAATATAGATCTTCTTACTATTTGTTAAAAGTTACATTACTGGATAAGCAAAAGATGTGCAGTGGGAAAAAAAAAAAAAACCTGTCCCCAAACCAAGCTGGCGAGTATGTAGGAAATGAGGTGTCCTAGAGCAGAGAAAACAAGCAAATCCAGACAAAACTAGGACAAGCCTTAGTGGGAAAAGTCCAGTATATGTTATACCAGGAAAAAGGAGAGCTCAAATAAGAACCATTCCTACAAGGCTTAGGTTGTAGCTCCTACTTAACAAATATATAGAAGGAAGAAAGAAAACTAAGAAGTGATCACCTGGTTAAGATACAATATTTTTTAAAAAAAATTTTTAACTTTGAAAATATTTGGAGAGCATTATTACATGGCAGTGTGATGAAAATAACTGTTATATTCTATACTAAAGTAATGTTTAGGTGATGATAACTAATCATCAAGTAATATGACACTTTGATAGTTAATGGATTTAAGTTGAGAATGTTCTATTTCTCAAAGAATGAGGAGGTAAGAACTAGAAAATTAAAAATTAATATCGCTTTCAATTTTGCTTCCACCTCAAAGGAAGTCATTTTAAGCGTGATATGTTAAAATGGATTATGAGGTCTCATACTGATGTAATATAGTCTATGTCTCTAAGTTCTGTGGAAAAATACCAACATGTCAAGACTTATTGGAAAAGAAAATCATCTTTTTTTGTGGTTTTCTAGTGGCTGAGGTTTAAGTGTTCCTCGATCCCCATTAAGATTGACTATGCTTGTGATTAGGTAAAGAGAAATCTCCAAGGATATTACCAAAGCTATATTCTGTGCAAACAGTTTTCAAGATTTTATGCAAGGCAAGACAATGCCTGAATTGAAGATTGAAAAGAACAGGAAGATGTTTCCAATATCATCATAGGTTCTGGTTTACCATCTTGACCAGCATTCAGTAAGGAGTTAGTGAATCAGTATGGATGGATGGAGTATGGTGATCTGTTGCCACCGGTCAAGTCATTTCTTGGAAATGAATTGGACACATTCCTTCCTCTGGTCCTTTGCTTGCTCATTTTGTCCTTTCTGCCCCCAGTTTTCCTCTCAGCTTTTCTAAATTTTACATCTCCTTAGAAACCCAGCTCACCTCCTCCATGGAGCCTTGGACAACCATCCCAATCACAATGGCAAGTCCATTTTATGAATTCCTGTGATACTTACATGGTAACAGTCATTTAGTCCTTAGTTTGTATGTAGATTATTCTTTATGTGCCTTGACTTCTTAGCAAAATTCTGAGCTCTTTAAGGCCCATGGTCATCTCTCTGATCTTTGAATCACTGGCGGTGCCACCTCAGTATAGGCAGTGGGCTCTGGATGACTGATCTACAGTTCCACTTAGCATTATGGCTCATTTTAAACTGCAGAGAAAAGCCAGCAGGCAGAGAAGAGAGCTGCCTTCAGATTTCCAGACCCAGACTCAGCCTAATAGACATGTTGGGATTCCTGAGATATCCCCATAGCCTTATGATGAATACTCCCTTAGCTTAAGCCATCATTAGAAGATTTTTGTTATTTGCTACAAAGACACGTGGAACTGACAAAATGAAATTAGGTCCTGGAATGTAGTTGTAAAAGGCAATGTACAACTTCTCCTATGATCTTTGGCAATCTCACTGATGGGAGCAGGAAGCTTTGGGAGTGGTCACTGAAACAGATTAAATGACTCAGAAAGCTTTTACTGAGAGTCTTTTGAATGTGGGGTAAGATTCTAGGTAGGAGTATAGCAGATGTTTTCAGTGCCTCAAGTCCCATCCCCTCGGACCACCTCTAATTTCAGCCATGCCCCCATTACCTAACGATGACCTTGAGAATGTGCTCTTTAAATATGTTTCCTCCTTTCTTGCTTTGTTCTCTCATTTCTACCTCCTAGGGTCGCATCTCAAATAAAGTACCTGTTCCTAGACCTTGTGGAGGGGGAACTTGAACTAAGACAGAGAGATGTACAGAATATTGTATTTGCTCATAGAGGTTTTATAAGGTTAGGTGAGTATTTGGGCACACATTCTTGGAAAACAATAAAAAGAAAACAAAAGGCAGATTTCAGTTAAATGACACACAAGTAGTAAAGGTTCTAGTCCTTGTTTTATTACATTTTGGTAATAATTCTTCCAGCTCTGATGGCTCAAACTAGAAAAATTTGGTTCTTCCAGAATTATTATTTCTTTTGATATTTTATTAATCTCATATCTTACTGAAGCATTCTGTTCCTAGCTAAGTATGAAGAGGTGGGACTGGGTACATTTTGTACTGTATCCTTAGTGATCTGTAATTATATCCTGCCAGTCAAATGCTATTCTATTCAACTTTACAGAGTTTAAACATCCTTGAACATTTTACTTCTCTGAATGCAAAATGGAACACTTAGGTCTTCACAAAACTATCCTAGAACATGTCATGGAAATAATAAAAATGAATTAAAGTTAGCCTTTTGTACTTGGGACCAATTACTTTAAAGGCAAAAGAAAAGGAACTTAATTTTTTGTGTTGCAAAACTAATATAACAATATTAAGAACAATTTGATGAATTAAAAACATCATCAACAGAAACATAGTCAAAATGTGTTATTTTAATTTTGTAAATTTTTAAGCTTGTTATATTATGGATATATCTTTTCACACAATTATGGCATTCATAAAATGCATTATACACTGAATTCAAATACACTGAATCCAAATATTTAGTCCTTTAGCAAGAGAATTTTGAAATATTAAGAAGTAATCTTGAGAAATTTACTAGTCACATGTAGTTTTCTGGGATTATATGCAGTCAGCAGGCCTTTACCATCAAGGCTGTTTTCCTGGTAACCTTACTCAAATTACCTACTCTGTCTTCTAGTCTTGTTTAGGTCAAGGAATCTTGGTTTCCATATTTATGAAAGAGGTCACTATAGAATTCCTCAAAATACCAGGCTTTAAAATGTTTTAAATTTTTTTAGCTTTGTTGAAGAGAAATGTGTATTATGAAAGCAGAGATTTGCATTTCAGTCTGGTCAAGACCCTTCTTCACTGCTACACTGCTTTGATTTTTATTTTGTTCCAAGCTCTATGATGATAAGAATTTATTATCAAAAAATTTTTTAAATTGAAGTGTAGTTGATTTGCAATGTGGTATTAGCTTTGGGTGTACAGCAAAGTGATTCAATAATACATATATATATTATTTTTCAGATTCTTTTCCATTATATGTTATTACAAGATATTTAATATAGTTCCCTGTACTTTATAGTAGGTCCTTGTTTATCTATTTTATATATAGTACTATGTATATATTAATCCTAAATTAAAATTGATTTTTGCTGTGCTTTCAGTGGTAAGACCTTTTACTATGAACATTCCTGTCCATTAAGTCTAGGAATTTTATTTTTCCTTTGATAATTTATTTGCTTCCATTTTCTCTATTCTATTGGTCTGGGTCTTCGATTTTTAGCATGTTAATCTTGGATTAATCATATATATGTAACTTCTCTCCTATATTCATCTCTTTGTCTTTTTATCCTCCTTTTTGTAGGACTTCCTCTTTCTATTATTTTTATAATTTTTGAGGAGGGATAATTAGGTTTACTTACTTATTTATTTTTAGAAGAAGTACTGGGGATTGAACCCAGCACCTTATGTATGCTAAGCATACGCTTTACCACTGAGCTATACCCTCCCCCCCAGGATTTCCTCATATTTATCTTTCCACTTCATAAGAGCTTTTTTCATTACTAATATCATATTTAAAGTTTGTATTTATTAGTTTGTTTTTAACAACTGAGATTTACTGAAACTGTCAAGAAAAGCACTTCACATACACAGTTGTCAGCAGAACCCAGGCAGCTCAGTAGTGTAATAGGAGGCGTTTTATCAAGCAGTCTGTTGAGTGGAGGATGCTTCTAAGGACAGTTGAGCAGAGCCAGGGCACACTGATCATTGATTTTGTGTGTGTGTGAAAACTGTCATCATATTTTTTAATTTCCAAGAACTCTTTTTTGGTATCTGAATGTTCTTTTTCTATAGCATCATCCCCTTGTTTCACAGATGTATTATCTTATTTAATCTAAAGCTGTTAATAAGATCATTTTGAAATTTTCTTCTCTTCTTTTCATTATTTCTAAGTTCATATTTTCCATGTCACATTCTCACAATTTTTAATCTAATGAGAGAGAGTGATATATATAATATATTTATCTTCTTCATCCACATCTTTATCTATTCATCTGCTGTTGCTGTTGATGGACACTTAGGTTGCTTACATATCTTGGCTATTGCAGTAGTGCTGCTATGAACATTGGTGTGCATGTATCTTTTCAAATTAGTTTTTTGTTTTCTTTGGATAAATGCCCAGGAGGGGAATTCCTGGGTCATGTCATAGTTCTATTTTTAGTTTTTTGGAAAACTCCATAGTGTTTTTTACAGTGGTTTCACCAATTTACATTCCTACCAACAGTCTACAGAGGTTCTCTTTTCTCCACATCCTTACCAGCATTTGTTGTGTTCTTTTTGGAAATAGTCATTCTGACAGGTGTGAGGTGATAGCTCATTGTGGTTTTAATTTGCATTTCTCTGATTATTAATGATGTTGAGCATCTTTTCACATGGCTGTTGGCCATCTGTATGTCTTTTTTTGAAAAATGTCTATTCAGGTCTTCTGCCCATTTTTTAATTATGTTGTTTGATTTTTTGATATTGAGTTGTATGTGCTGTTTATATAGTTTGGATATTAACCCCTTATTTATCATGTCATTTGCAGATGTTTTTTTCCCATTTAGTAGGTTGTCTTTTTGTTTTGTTGATGGTTTCCTTTTCTGTGCAAAAGCTTTTAAGTTTAATTTGGTCCAATTTGTTTACTTTTGCTTTTATTTCCTTTGCTTTAGAAGACAGAACCAAAAAAATTGCTACAATTTATGTCAAAGAATGTTCCACAGATAGCACTGCTTTTTTTTGTTGTTGTTGTTGAAGTATAGTCACTTTACAGTGCTGTGTCAATTTCTGGTGTACAGCGCAATGCTTCAGTCATACATGAACATACAGATACTCATTTTCATATTCTTTTTCACTGTAAGCTGCTACAAGATATTGAATATAATTCCCAGTGCAGCACTACTTTTTAAGAAAGTCTTATATTGTGCCAAAATCTAACTTGCTTTATCTGTCATCTGTGACCCTATCTCTGCTCTCTAATGTACCCTTGAGTTTTGTGAAGGC
Organism: Camelus dromedarius; assembly: GCF_036321535.1. NCBI lineage: Eukaryota > Metazoa > Chordata > Mammalia > Artiodactyla > Camelidae > Camelus > Camelus dromedarius. The sequence continues at coordinate 53,584,492 of NC_087438.1, forward strand.
AGCTCTCATGTTCCCAGGTCTTTCTCTTCAGAATCAACATCAGCTGTTGCTATAGCTATTCCTAATCTGACAGCATTTTGAATCCTTTCTCCATCTTAGATCCTTTCTGTTTTCCTGTAAGTTTGTGCATTTCATTATAGCACAAGTGGTGTAAATTAAAAGAGTATCAGTTGATTCAAATTAGTTTCCGAATGTAATTTAAGAATATATAAAGAGTTCATTTACTCAATGTGTATTGAGCTTCTACTACAATAATTCTTTTTTTTTTTTTAACTGGAGGTACTGGGGATTGAACCTAGGACCTTGTACATGCTAAGTATGCACTCTATCACTGAACTATATTACAATAATTCTAAACCTTTATTGCATAAGAGAAACTTAAAACTAATACCCAGGCCACAGCCCAGATCAAAATTGGACTCTCTGAGATGGGAGGATGGGAACTCTGGCACCAGTATTTTTTAAAGCTCCCCAGGTGATTCTAATGTGCAGCCTAGCTAGGAACTACTGCTCTACGATGTGACAGACCTCCGTAAAAATATGGTCTCATGGTTATAGGTTTTCTTAAGGTATGTTTTTAAGAAAATGAATTTGAGGCACATCTCCATCATTTACTCCTGGCTAACCTTGTTCACTTTCTGTGAATGATTATTCAGGTCACATCAGAGAAAGCAATGTGGGGCAAAACAGCAATTTGGCCATATGTAATTAATGAGGTTTCTGAGGAAAGTGGTGATATTAAGACTAGGTAAAAATCTTGATTTTTATGGAGTTTTCTCAGTTTGGTTGATAACTCCTGGAGGACAGTGTCTGAGTTTATTTAAGTGACCTCATGCAGCATCAAAAGTAGCATTATCAAAAGTAGAAGAGCTTTTGAAATTATTGAAAAATATGTAATCATGTCTTTCTTGAGTATGTATTAGAGGCCATCTGTGAAACTGCTGAGTTTTACAGAAAACCCTTCATTTACACTGACATTTATCTTGTAATGTGGCAGTAGAAACAATGCTGAAACATTTGCAGAACAAAGGTTAAGGCTAAGCCTTCTTAGGGTAATGTTTATTGAGCATAAATCTGTACCAAAAAAGGGTAGATTTATTATTTGTGTTTAACTACATTGTCTATTGTGTATTTAAAAAACTCATATTATATAAAGTAAATTCACTGAGGGAGAAAAAGGAAAGGAAGGAGGCTGAGAATAAGGGAGGGAAAAAAAATCTAGTGAATCTTCATAGGAGCCTTCTTTGAACTGTCTCCTGACGCTTCCTGACTTCAGAACATTTTCCCCAATTTTTATTTTGAATATTTTTAAACATGTAGAAAAGTTGAAAGAATATTGCATTGATATCAGTATATCCTTAGGTATTCTGAAGGCCTGAGAACCAGGAGAGCTAATGGTGTAGTTCTCCTTCAAAGGCCAGCAGCCTTGAGACCCAGGAAGAATTGATGTTTCACTTTGAGTCTGAAGGCAGGGGGAAAAAAAGGCTAATGCCCCAGTTTGAAGGCAGTCAGGCAGGAAGAAGTTTCTCTTGCTTGGGGAAAAAAAGGCCTTTTTTGTTTGATTCCGGCCTTCAACTGATTGGACAAGGCCCACCCACATTAGGGAGGGCAATCTGCTTTACTTGGTCCACCTATTTAAATGTTAATCTCATCCAAAAAAACCCCTCACAGAAACATCCAGAATAAAGTTTAACCAAATATCTGGGCACCCTGTGGCCCAGTTAAGTTGATAAAATTAACCATCACACCTTGTATTCGTTTTTTATTGCTGCACAAAAATATCACCTTAAAAACAGCAGTCTAAAACAACACGTATCTATTACCTCACAGTTTTTGAGTCACAATCTTGGGCATAGCTTAGCTGGGTCCTGTTCTTAAAGTCTCACAAGGCTGCACATGGTGTTGACAATGGCGGTGGTCTCATCTGAGGTTCAACTGGGGAAGATCTGCTTCTAAGCTCACTCAGTTTGCTGGCAAGATTCAGTCCTTTGAGGGCTTCACTGTCTTGCTGGCTGTCAGCTGGACACCATCCTCAGCTCCTAGAGGCTACCACAGTCTCTCGCCAGATGGGCCCCCAACATGGCCATTTGCTTCCTTAAAGCTAGCATGGGAGAGAGAAACTTCACTAAGACAGAAACAGCAATCTTAAGTAACTTAATCACACAGTCACATGCACATAAACAGGTACATCCTGCACCTTTGCCATATTTTATCATCTAGAAGCAATTCACATGTCCTGCTCACATCCAAGGACAGGCAATCACATAAGAGCATGAACTCCAAGAGGTGAGGATCATGGAAGCCACTCCAAGCCTGTGCACCACAGTTGCCTGTTTAGATTCAAGAATTGTTAACATTTTGCCACATTGTAAAAACACACCTTTTGTAAATACTTTAAAACCAAGATTCAATGATTATGTCATTTTAGTCTGTTAGTCTAGCTCAGTTATGCCACTAAATTAAAATTTTTTAAATTATACTGTACATATAGAAAAGTACAAAAATAATTGGAAGTTGTAGCCAGCATTATAAGCAAGAAAAAAAATCGGCCTAAAGATTAGAAAGGATGAAAGAAAATTGTCTTTAGTTATAGATGACATGACTGTAGACCAAAAAAAAAAAAAAAAAAAAAAAGAATCTATAAACTATTAGAATAAACAAATTCAGCAAGGTGTCCTGATATAAAGTCATTAGGCAAAAATTGTTTCTATATACTAGCAACAAAAAATGAAAATAAGTATTAAAAATATCAATTATAATACCATCAAAAAGCACCAAATTCCCACAAACAAACCTAACAAAAGATGTGTGAGACTTCTCCTTGACATTGAGAAGCATAAAATCTTGATGAAAGAAATTAAAGAAGACCTAAATAAATGGAAATTTGTTAACTCTATATAAATTAATCTTTAGATTCATAAAAATTCCAAAATCCCAGGAGGTATTTTTGTGGAAATTGACAAAGTGACTCTAAAATTTATTTGGAACTGCAAAGCCCCTAGAATAGGCAAGGCAATGTTGAATAAGAAACGCATTTGGAGGATATATACTGTAAGTTTTCAAAACTTTTTATAAAGCTAGAATAATCAGGATAGTGTGGTATTAACTCAGAAAAAGACAAATAGATGAATGGAATAAAACAGAGAGTCCAGAAATATATGGAAACAAATATTGCATTTGATATATTATAAAAGCACCACTACAATCACATGGGGGAAAGTATTACCTTTTTAATAGATGACCTTGGAGTATTTATACAGAAATTTATATAGAAATGGGATATTTATATAGAAAATAAAGTAAAAGTTGGCCCCTACCTCACACAACATACAAAAATTAATTTAAGATGGATCATGGACCTAGATGTGTAAAGTGAAACAATAAAATTTCTAAAAGAAAACAGAGGAAAAAGTCTTCCTGACCTTACGCAGGCAAATATATCTAAAATAGTAAACAAAAGGCATTAACCTTAAAAGAAAAAAACTGATAAATTGGACTTCATTAAAATAAAGACTGTCTTATCATCAGAAGGCACAATTAAGAAAGCAACAAGAAAGCCACAGATTGAGAAAATAGCTTCAGTGCTTATATTTGACAATGTTCTCAGAGGTTCAGAATATACAGAACCACTACAAACCACTAAACAAAACCAAACCAAGACCAAGCTTTAAAAAAAAATGGGCAAAAGCATTAACCAGCACTTTATAAAAAAAGATATCCAAATGACTAATAAATGTGAAAAGGTGTTAGACATCATTAGTCATCAGAGAAATGCAAATTAAAACCACAATGAGACACCATTATACACTCATCAAAATAGCTAAAATTAAAAAGATGACAAATCCAAGAGTTGAAGGGGTTATGAAAATATTAGAACTTTCATATATTGCTGGTAAGAGTAAGGTTGGTACAACCACTTTGGAAAATTGTTTGGCAGTATCTACTAAAGCTAAACATAGGCCCACCCAGTGACTCAGCAAGGCCACTCTTAGATTTACAACCAAAGAGAAATGAGCGCCTTTGTCCACCAAAGATTTGTACAGGAATTATTCAAAATTCAACACTAGAGGCCGCCCCTCTCTCTCCCTCTTCGTAGACGACCTGCACTCTGTCTATGGAGTGTGTACCTACTTTTACTTTAACTTGAGCACCCAATTCCCACACCTCTTTCCTTGCCTTTCTCTTGCCTTATACTCTATGCAGTGTGTATCTCTCTAAATAAATCTGCCTATACTCAAAAAAAAAAAAGTTCAACACTAGAAACAACCCAAATATTCTCCAACAGGAGAATAAACATAATGTGCTATATTCAGACAATGGACTATCATATAATTTAAAACAATCTATTGACACTTCCAACGATTGGGATGAACCTTACAAGTGTTATGCTGAGCAAAAAAGGTCAGACACAGAAGTTGGATGAAGTTCAGCACATGAAAAAATAATCCAGTGTGATAGGAGTCAGAATAGTATGTGTGTGTGTGTGTGTGTGTGTGTGTTAGAGAGAGAGAGATAGACTAGGAATGGGCATCATGGAACTTTCTGGGATGCTGAAAATGTTTTATATCTTGATCTGGATGGTGGCTGTCGGGTACATATAAATGTTAAAATCCATCTAACAGTATGTATTAATAGTATTACACTTTATGCCCTTCACTGTGTGTTACACTACAATTTTTTTAAAGTTTTAAAAGAAAGGAAAGAAATATACACAAATTCTAAGTTTATGACTGAATTTTCACAAATTGAACTGCTCTGATCTCTTCTCATCACTATCTCCCTAAGTGTAACCAGGATCCTGACTTCTAACACCATAGATTAGTGTTGCCTGTTTATGAACTTAATGTAAGTTGAACTGTGGAGTATTGATTCTTCTGTTTCTGTTTCTTTTACTCAACAGTATATTTGTGAAATTTATTTCTTCTGTTGTGTGTAATTGAAGTTCGTTCATTCTTGCTGTATAGCATTCTAATACAGAATTGTACCAAAATGTGTCCATGCCTCTGTTGATGAGCATTTGGGTCATTTCTAAATTTCTAAAGTTTGACATTGACATCTTTTTAGGGTCCAGTCTAGTTTTCCTAAAAAATGCTCAGCACTCTGGTTTTATGATGGTGCCGTTTGACTTGTTCCTTTATCCCCTGTGTTTCCAATAAATTAGAATTTGGGTCTGGAGGCTTGATTCAATTCAGATTAAATTTTTTGGCAAAAAAGATTACATAGGTAGTGCTGAGTACTTCACTTTGCCAAATTTCCCTCCATAGGGGTTGTACCAGAGTATTCTGTCAAGCTTTTCAGTTTTACAGTACAATTTTAATTGGCATTTTTCTTATTTTTAGTAATGTGAGCAGCTTTTCGTATATGTATGGGCCATTTGTATTTTTTTTCTGCAACCTTTCTGTTCTTATCTTTTGCAACTTTTCTATCAACACTTTTCTCCTTTTCTTCTCTGTTTAATATATTATGGAGACTGAAATTTTTTTTCAAATGCACTTTCTTGTCAAACCTCCATCAATTCCTGTGTTTTCTTTTAGTGTTTTCTATGAATTATTCTGGATTTATTAAGGGAGAAATGATGACGTTCTGCCTAAAAGCTTGAATATATGAGATGTCCACTTTCATCCCCAATTATACATGCCCTTGACAGATACTCAATGCACTTTGCTGCATGGGTTGTATGTAGTTGGGTTGCTCTTTACATATCTACGGCCCCTCGCCAGCTCCATCTCACACTGCTGCCTGTCCAGGAGCCCACATTGCATAAGCACATGCTCCCTCTCTCAGAAAGGCTTGCTCCGTCTCTCCATCTTCACGCGGATTTAAGCTCTGCTTGGGAACTGTTGTTTCTCCACATGTGACTTCCTTTCACTTCACCTCCCACGCGAGCGGAGCCACCCTCCCGACTCCTTCCTTCTTGCTGCCTCCTTCCAAGACCAGCCTACCTTCTCTGATCTGCAGCCCGCAGGGGCATCCTCCCGCTCCATCACTTACCTCTGTTGCTTTTGTCTAGCTCTAGTCTCTGCTTCATTGACATCTTTCCTTTCAGCTAACCTCTAAGTACATTTCCCACCCGTCTCCCCCCCATCTTAAGTGCTTCTCTGTTTCACGTTTCCCAGTGCAGTTTCTCATGTCCACAGTGGGGATAGCTGAGCACGTTAATAGGCAGAGCACTAGGAGTTCTGGACTGAGCCAGAGACTTATGGAGCTTCAGAAAGACAGCCCATTACTGAGCCTTTCAGAAAACATCTACCCTAATGCCACATATATTAACACACGTGCGCATACACAAACACACCCGGCTAAAACTTTGAAGCTACAGCTTATCCTAGTCCAGCTCAAATTCTTAGTTAAGGCAAACACCGCTAATCTTTGTCAGGAAATAATGATTTATTCTGTCTCTGTCCAGAGCAGACTCCTAAGGGGTGGGATGGGAGTGAGAAGCTAGTCTTAGGGAAGGTGGGGTTTTCTTCCAATTACAGTGGAGTCTGCCTTCACTGTCCTCACTCCTGCAGACAGGTGTCCACCCATGGTCCCTCCCAGGGACCCTCACTCTCAACACCGTACCGTCTCTTGACCCATAGTCTTGGATGCTTCCACATTTTGATGTCTCCACATCTAGACCTCCATCGCAGCCTCCTGTGTTGAGCAATAGCTCAGAGTCATTCAACATCTCTGCTTGTTCCAGAGGCACCTCAAACTCCACGTGTCCCAATGGAGTTAGCACCTCTCTGCTTGCATCCTTTTTGAATTCCTTCTCTGGGGTTCAGTGCCCCTTTCCTCCCTAGACTCTCAGGCTAGAAGCCTGGGAGTCATCCTCTCATCCCTTCTGTTCCCTACTTTCAAAACAATCACCAAGTTCTGCCAATTCTACCTTTTAAAACTCTCTGGGGATGCTCACCTCCTCTCCTACCCACTGTTCCCTCATCACATCACATCCTCATCATCTCTCCTGGAGACTATTGCATGTGTCTTTCTTGTGGGGGGAGGGTAATTAGGTTTATTTATTTTAATTTTTTTAATGGAGGTACTGGGGATTGAACCCAAGACCTTGTGCCTGCTAAGCACGTGCTCTACCACTGAACTATACCCTCCCTCCTAGGAGGGTGTCTTTACTGCATCTCTGCCTCTGTTCTTGCCCCTCTCCAATCCAACCTTGCTCTGTCCCCCAGCATCCTCATTGTAAAATGTTGATCTGAGGTGACTCAGATTCATTACTGAGATTGATTCACCACTCGAAATTCTTTCATGACTCCCTCTAGGGCATAGGATAAAATTCAAACTACTCAGCGAGACACCCAACATTCTGCATGATTATTTGGCCTCTACCACTTTTCTAGCTTCCTTTTTGGCCATATTTCTGAAACTTTAAGTTCCAGCAGTCCTAGAGTGTTTCTTTTTTTTGGAACTCCTGATAATCTCTATAACCACTGTGTTTTGCATGTTATTTTCATTGCTTGGAATGTGCATAGTCCTTCCTCTCCCTACTCCCCGCCACTGCTTGAGCACTGGACAAATTTTTCCTGATCCCTTAAATCTCAGCTCTGGTGTCCCCTTCTCTGGGAAGCCTCCTCTTACTTCCTCAGCCAAGCTGAGGTTCCTTTTTCCCTGATTCATCCGCTACCTGCTAACTTGTGCTTGGGCACCAGCACCTGTTGGCTTACATGTTTATTTCTCAAATAGACTGAGCTCCTTGAGATCAGAAACCATGTCTTACTTATCTTTGGATCCCTAGTGCTGATATGACTTACAATAGGTGCTTATGAAATCCTTGATGAACGAAAGAATGAAGGAAAGAATCTTAACATTGGGTCTTCGGTGGGGCTGCAGGAGGGAGGGTGGGGGCTGTGTTTTCACAGATACGATCTTGTTGATCCTGGATGGTCAGCTCCACGGGGGCAGATATACATCAGTTTTGTTCACTCCTAAATCCCCATTGCTGAGCACAGCGCCTGGAAAGCACTCGATGAAAGTTTGATAAATGATTTTTGAGTGCATGAGTGATCATTCTGTTGGCTGGGCAGGTGTTACCATCCTACTACAACAGAGGAACCTCTGGGAGAGGTTAGATAACCTGCTTAAGTGTTTTAGACAAGCCAAGCCTCAGAATGCCTGGCTGGCCACATCTCTTTAGAGAGGGAGGGGAGAATAGGCTGCTCAAGGCAGTAGATTGACCAGGGGAGGGCCCTTGTCCCAAAGCAGCCAGTCCTTATAGGGCTATTGTAAGGCCTGACTTTAAAAGCTGAAACAATTATATTATTGCTGGGGAATTTGAATTAAGAAACATGGAAAATGAAGAGTCAGTTTTAGTAGTAGGATCCCAAGCAAAAGCCTCTGGTGGTAGTAGGCTGGAGTTATAAGGGGCACACAGGCAATCAGACACAGCAGGAGAGAAGCCACAACTGACAACCAGCAAACCCCCACCCACCCCACCCCCTCCTTCATATTCCCGTTTCAATTTGTGTGTATCTTGACAGTCAGCACTCTGTCCCACCCAATCACATGAGAGGTTTCCAATCGGTATGTTCCTTGAAACTAAGGTTTTTAATGAACATTCCCAGAGGGACCTGAGGATTGAAACCCAGGCCTTCTCTCTCTGAGTCCAGTGCTCTTTCCACAATTTCAGGGCTAGGAATGTTGCCTTTGTGCAGACTTTAGCAGAAGACCATGCAAAAATGGTGCCTGTTAAATGTATTTAATGACAATGAACAGAACTGTAATTGTGAGTGTGAGTGGGAGGAAACAGGCAGTGAGGCATACCAAGTCCCCTCACAATTTAAGCTAGACCAGTGAGGGGGGGTCCCAAGAAACCAGAAACAGGTCTTTAATGGAGTGCTCATTTGTACAGTGTGTCTGCCTTCTCTGCTTTCTCTGGACCTAAATCCCCATGAGTTCCGCCGGGCCCTCCCATCACCTCCACCTTTTGCCTGGCTTGCCAGGCAGGTGGGTAGGGGAGGTAGACAGGTGGCCACCTGGGCATGTGGACTTCTGCACTTAAGTCTCAAGACTGCAGAGAGCAAAGAATGCCAAGATCATGGTTTTTATCCACGTGTGGCCTTTTGACACACAAGCTAATGAATATATTTCAGGTACAAATTGTTCTTTCCCACAAGCTGTTTCTGCAGGTCTCCAACGAGACAATTACTGGTTCCACTTAACTGAGTGACTCAAGGACGGATCTGAAGGCTGGCTCATGTGGAAGCCTGGCTGTTTTCTGCCCTCTTCCCCAGCTTTAGAATTTGTGTTGAAAAGTTAAAATACAAAACGCTGAAGCTCCCTCAGTCGCACCCCACACACCTGCCTGTGGGGGCAGCAGGAACACAGCTCCTGGTGGGGGCCCAGCACTGCTTTTCAAGCCCTGAATGGGCAGGCTCAGGACTCTGGGCAGCGGCAATGCAGGCCCAGAGGCGTTTGCTCACCTCTTTGTTTCTCTGAAAAGATGCCTCTGCTTAATGATTACCTCCCTGGGGGTCATCTTTTGAAACTGACTGAAAAGAGCTTATCTTACAATCAACATTTTCCAGAAATCACTCTTAAGCCACAGGCTTTGAAAAGAAACAGATTTTGACAAATTGCATTCAATGTACATTATTGTCAAAAGTTTGCAGAGCTGAAGGCCAGCACTTTGAATATTTTCAGATTTGATTTTCTAAAGGAATGCTTTTTGAAGCTGCAGATACCTGGAGTCACTGTTAAAAAGCCAAAGAGAGATGGTCTGTTGGAGCTGGATTTTCACGTGCAGAGGGGAGACAATCTGAAGTTAGAGGTCACTTTTTATTTTTAATCTAAGCTTGAAACATCGTTGAACTATGGAGGATGTGATAATTAAGACCTAATCATAAATCAAAACCCTCCAGTCTGCTTGACATTCCATTAAGATCGACCCACAAAATCTTTAAGAAAAAGCATCCTGATAGACCAACAAGTGTGACATTAGTGCTTAAGAGAGTATTGCCTTTTTTTTTTAAAAAGCTTTCTGATGTGAAAAGGAAATAACTCCAGGGAGGCATAAAGCACAATCACATTTTTGATTGTTTTGATTACCGTGATGGTTTTCTTTTGTTAACTTGGCCAGGCCATAGTATCTGGTGATTTAATCAAACATGAGTCTAGGATTGCTATAAAGGTATTTTGCAGGCATAGTTAACACTTACCATTAGTAAACCTTAAGTAAAGGAGATTACCCTTAACAATATGGTTAGGCCAAATCTAATCAGTTGAAGGCCTTAAGAGCAAAAGCAGTTTTTTAGAGAACAAATTCTGTCTCAAGATTGCAACGTCAACTTCTGGGTGAATTTCCAGCCTGCTGGCCTGTTCTGCAGACTTTGGACTGCTCAGCCCGCCCAAATGCATGAGTCAATTCCTTAAAATAAATCTGTGTATGTATGAATGTATGTATGTATCTACCTATCTGTCTATGTATTTCTGATTCTATGGAAAACTCTGACCAATTCAATCACATTTATGTATCTGAGTAATAACATGGAAATTCAGAACCATTCAATTTGAATGAACCTGCTCTGTGCCCCTCTGAGTTTGTATTAAGGCAATTGACAACATTCTTAATTTCAAGTCAAATGTCACAAAGTGCTATAGAGGAGGGAAGTGAGAAGGATGTTTGGGTCGTCAGGCTGCCTGGGGTTGCACACAGGAGAACTCAGGGGTGAGAGGACTAGCAGAGAGTAGTCACCAAATGCGACCCACAGGGTTCAGACCCACTTCCCACTCACCACCTGAAACAAAGGCCTTCCAGGAGTAAGTTTTGAGGACAGAATGTGGAGAAGTCTATGTTACTAATGGCCTGTTGAGAAAGGACAGCCTTTTTAGCCTAGATGGAAAAGCCAAACAAGAATATATCCCACAACAGAAGAACACTTTTTACCAAATATAAAGACATAGACAATGAGAATACAGGTAATATATAGGACTAAAATCCAAGCCCAATGTATAATGTTAAAAAAAAAGACTAAATGACAGAATTATTTCCATGTGCAAACAATGGTATCGCTCTTTCCATTCTTTCCAAGAGAGATCTAGTCTATGTCCATGAATGAGTTACTTTCCTAAAATGTGGAGTTGTTTCCTAAGAAGATCTGAACTCTGCTTATATTTCTCACAACCATTAAAAAACAATTAACATTAACTCCTTCTAGTCGTCTAGTTTCAAAAACCTCAAGGACCCTTACTGGTAGCGAGATGCAGTTCCAAGCTATTCACCCAAATTTCTTAATCCCAGAACAAAGATTCAAGAATAGAAAAATGGGGGAAGCAGAAGTCAAGTTGTAAGCCTGGTATCTATTTCCTTCCCTTTGCAAGCTGAAGAACCCAGGGAGTTAGTTGTTCATCAAATCTGTTTCCTTTTTCCCCTGGTCCCTAGCTAGACTACATTTCCTAGCCTCCCTACAGTTGGGTGTGGTTATATGTCAAAATTTTGGCGAGTGGAATGTGGAAGAAAGTCCTCTGTACCAATTCCCAGCCTGCCCTCCCTAACAGATCTCCCACATATGATCCTCCACGCTCTTTCCTTGGAAATCTCTATTTGAAGACGGAAGCCAGAAGATGGAATGAGTCTGGATCCCTGAACCACCACCTGGAGAGCTGCCTGCTGATCAGAAACACCTGTGCTGCACTTCATCTGCATAAGAAAATTCCATTGTATCAAGTCATTGTGATTAGTGGTTTATCTGCTAAGGCAGTGAGTTCTTACTCAACAGTGAGTGAACAGCATTGACTTCACTTTTAATGTACTGCAGGGAAAGTGCACTTCAATTTTGTTTTAATCTGTTGATTGGGAATGTAATTTAGAGCAATGTGGCTAATATATTGAAATACCAAATCAACCCCAAATGTGGATGCCACATAGAATTTATTATAATGAGATTGAATACATGATAGAAATTAAATATACAATTTCAATTCTAGATTATAGTCTCCTCTACCCACTAAGCACTGTGTTGTTGTGTTATGAGCCTTCATGGTCTAGAAATTTTTTTATCAGCTGTGGAGAGTGGGGTCACTGGTAACCAGGGAGGACAGTAATGCAGGGTGGTTGGGGGCCATGGGAGGCCGGTTGTTTCCTCTCTAGGTGTTTTGCCTACTTAGGTTTTCACACACAGCCACCAGACATACAGTGAACAAGAGAGAAATTAGCATGGTTTTCTATTCAGATCCCATGGAATAAAACCAACTAAAGAACACTCACTACAAGAGCCGTCCGTGTTGGTTGTTTTCGACTCTTTTTCTTTTGAAAATAGCTCATTTGCAAATTGTTTAAAAGTTGAAGCCCATTTTCCTAAAAAATGTTATACAGGTTATGAGTTTTCAAAGATGATATACAAAATTCTGTTTAACTTATTTTGCTGTCTGTCTGTCTGTCTATCTATCTATCTATGTCTCATATGCGCCTCAGCCCAAACGGCTGTAGGGCACATATTTTGATCCCCTCTTGGGCACATTAAATGTGGACCTTGAACACCTCCTTTCCCAGAGATAAAAAGCCCCATAGCTTGTGCTCAGTTTATCACCATGTGTGGGATTCTGCTTACCACCATTTCAGGCTCAATGTGGGCACTAATGACCTCGGTGAGGGTTGTGTGTAGGCTGTTTGCCCTACGTTGGCTGTCAGGGCACCTGCTAGCCATGGGGGAACATTGGAGCTGCTCTTGCTCTCTTTATTCTCTATGTGAGTAAAATGTTCCATCCAGTGCTTGACTGTGTTGTGTTTTCCTTGGTGACTCTGATACCGAGATGCTGTGGGTAGAAGTGTTTGGAGTTCTATACCTGGTGACTTGCATTGTAATGATCTTTGCTATACTCCATCTAGTTAGAGTCCTCCCCAGGGATAGATTCTGCTCATCCATCCATCAATCCATCAGTCAATATTTTGTAATGCTAGACATCTTGAGGGCAGACAAAGGTGAATAAGATGTAGTTTCTGTGTTGAAATATCTGGCATTCAGGCAGAGTTGATGTAACAAGCACTGTTAATTGTAGTCTCATATCCATTCTCCTTTCTTACTTCCCAAGAGACCTCTGTTTTTGTTGGGTGGGGACAATATACTAGCCCCAGTTGACAGATCAAGATTAGTTTTAAGCCAGTGATCCTAAGTTCTGATGTGAACTTATTAGAATTAGACTCCCATGTTAGGACTTGGGACAAGTTTTGCTTTCCTGATGAAAGGGAAATGTGTGCCTGACATTGCTCCCTTTCTCTCTTCTTCCTGCTGTGAACATGGACTTGATTTCCACAGCAGTGGAAGCCATTTTGCAATCTTGAGTGAAAAACCAAATTGTTTTGAGTCAGCAAATCCCAGTTTTTTTTAAGCTGCTGTCAATTGGATTTTCAGGTACTTGCAGCTGAAAACATTCCTACTAATAAAGGAGAGGAGATGAGAATAACCAACAGCTGGGAGGCAAGCCACATTTAAGGGCTGTAGCAGAGCCTAGGTAGTGCCAGGTGCTTCAGAGGAGGACGAGAAGGAAGGCTTCACGAAAGAGGTAACATTTTGGATTTGGACAGGACCCTGAGAACCAGGTATGGTTTAGACTGGAGGATACGGGGAGGGAGGAATTATGGGCTGAGAGAACTGCATAAGCAAGGGCATGTTTGTGGCAAAGCTTAGATCTTTTGGGGGATTTGTGAGGAGCTGAGCATAGCTTGTATTTAACATGTGGGGAGTGGAAATTGTAGGTAAGTCTGGAGAGGATGATCAGTGCCATTTGTAGAGGACCCTGAAGGCCAGGTGGTGTTTGGCCGTAGATGGGTGAGCTTCAGGTGAGGCAGCAACATAGTCAGAGGCGCAGCTCAGAGAGTTTGTCTTGGCTGCTGTATTTATGACGGATTGTCGGAGAGGGAGATCAGATATGGAAACCCACCAGTTCAGGTTCCTCCAGCAGTCCAAGTGAGAGAAAATAAAGACCTGAACTAGATACGGTTATGAAAAAAAACAAACTGAGAATCATTTCTCAGCCTTTTGGCTAAGACTAAGTGAAGAGCAGATTGAGAGGCACAGCAAGGTGAAGCAGGCACTTGGCACTTGATGGAGGTGGGGCCTGAAAACACCTACCCTCCCTTGGAAAGGCCTTGTCCTGGCATTTGGAGTCTGGTGTATGGTTAGGCCATTCAAGAAGGCTGTTCTCTCATTCTCCCTACTCAGCCAGGCCCTGCTTCACTCACAACTATCCAATCTTCTTAATTATAGGGCTTAATTAGTCCCTGGTAACTGGTGAGGCCACCTGATGTCAGTTCCCGCTATAAATGGTAGCCTCCTTCTCCCCTGAGGAGCAAACCACTGCTACTATGCCCTGCTTGTCATCTGCAGCACATGGTGGGAGTCACCCCGGACCTTGCTTCAAGCATGGAAGATCCCCCTATCCAATAAACCACTGATGTCTGTGTCGCTGTCTCCAGGATCTTTCTTCCATCTGGAGGCTGGGGGACTACAAGGCTGGCAGGCCTGCGGGGTGCAGCCCAACATCTGAAGGTGAGGTTGCTTCATGGCTTTCCCTCTGCCTGGAGCATATATCTGCCTTCTGCCTGACTATCAGTCATCACCTCTCTAGACCCTTACACACCAGGCTCAAATCCCACCTTAAAAGAGCCCACATGCCTATGAATAGGAGAATAATGAATGAACAAACTGCTGTGCAGCCATACAATGGAATACTACTCAGTAATGAAAAGGAACAAACCAGTGACATATGCAGCAGCATGGGTGAATCTCAAATTATGCTGAGTAAAATAAGTCTGAGCAAAAAGAGTACATCCTGTATGAGTCCATTTATAAGAGGTTTAGGAACAGGAAGAACTAATCTATGAGAAAAAAACCTTAAATAATGGTTGCCTCGGGGGGTTGGGGATGGGCTAGGAAGGGGTATGAGGGAGTTTTCTGGGGTGATGGACAGGGGTTTGTGTCACACAGCCATATGTTTTTGTTAAAACTTGTAGAACTTGAAATCTGCATTTCACTTTATAAATTTTACCCCAAGAAAAGTAAATATATTGAACTATAGCTAATGATATACAAGCTGAAGAATCTAGGGGTGAAGCATACTGATATCTACAGTTCACTTGGAGATGTGTCAAAATGTAAGATGGATGTTTGGCTAAAACTGTGATAAAGCGGAGATGGCTAAGTGTTAATGATAGAATCTAGGTGATGGATAAATGGGTGTTTAACATAATTCTTTCAATTTTTCTGTGTGCTTGAAATAGTTCATGATAAAACGCTGGCAGGGAAACGCCAGGTTTAAATTTTGCTAATTCACCTATGAAAGAGACTGGTAGTGAAAAACTGACCTGTGGGCAAACTTTGGCCTTTTAAAGGGGTCTGTGACCAGGGGGTAGCGAATGAGCAGTTTCATTCAGGTTCCCATTCCCAAATGATTTTGGCTGATAATCTCTTGCCTCTCCACTATTTCCTGAGTTTCAGCATCATCATGTCTCCTTGTAAGTCTCCTTGTAGATTAACCCTCTGTTCCTTCAAGTGTTTGTCTTGTGTGTGTCCTATGGCCCTGAGGCAAGGAGGTAGAGAACACCTAAAATTTGTCTTCTAATAAGTACATTTCCCATTTGCTTTTTTTTAAAACATTTTTTTATTGAGTTACAGCCATTTTGCAGTCACATTTACTTTTATTATTGACTGCAAAGTTATTTAAAATACCTCACAACCATGTGATTTGTTCCTTTTTGGTCCCAAGAATAAAGAGGTTTAACAAAAATGTCAATGTACAACAGTGCCCCCTTATCCAAGGTTTCTGTTTCTGCAGTTTTATTTAGATCAACCAGTCTGAAAATATTAAATGGAAAATTCCAGAAGTAAGCAATTCAAATTTTAAACTTCACACTGTTCTGAGTAGGGTGATGAACTCTCACACTGCTCGCTCTGTCCCTCCCAGGCAGTGACTCATCCCTTTGTCCTGCCCATTAGTCACTTTGTAACTGACTCAGTTACCAGATCAACTGTTCAGGTATTGCAGGGCTTGAGTTCTAGTGACCCTTATTTTACTTAATAACAGCCCCAATTGCAAGAGTACTGGTGCTGCCATTAAGATATGACAAGAAGCCATAAAGTGCCCCCTTTAAGTGAGACGGTGGAAGAGCTCGACTTGATAATGAAAGAAAAAAAAAAACAAACCTGTATGCTGAGGTTGCTAACATTCTGTTTTCTATCCATGAAATTGTGAGGAAGGAGAAAGAAAATCATGCTAGTTTTGCTGTCGCACCTCAAACTGTAAAATTTATGGACAGAGCGTGTGTTACGTGCTTAGTTAAGATGGAAAAGGGACTAAATATGCACAATAAATTTTGAGAGAGACCGCATCCATGTAACTTTTCTTTTTTACAATATATTGTTACAGTTGTTCTATTTTATTATTGTTGTTGTTACTCTCTTACTGGGCCTAATTTATAACTTTTATCATAGATATGTAGGTATAGAAAAAAGCAGTATACACAGGGCTTGGTACCATCTGCGGTTTCAGGCATCCACTGGGGATCTTGGAACGTATCCAGCATGGGTAAGGGGGGAACCACTGTACTGACAGGAAAACTGCCTGGTCCACATGAGGTCTCCTGGAGAACAGAAAAGGTAGGAGCAGATAATTAGAAGGGCACTAATGCAATTTTACCTTTGTCACAGGAGTACAATTTCACATAGATTGTAGGGCTCCTTTCCTTTGTTTGGCCAGAGGTCCCATCCCCTTCGTGAGCAGTGTCTTTTCATTAGAGCCTCAAATTCTAGTTCTGGTACTCATTTAATTATGTTATTTCTTTTTTTCTCCCAGTTGGAACATCCTTGATCACAAGGTTTAATCTTTTAAAGATCATTATTTTTCTGAACCCTTTCAGCAGCTGGCCAGCCAATCTTTCCCTTACAAAGTCATGTTCCTTAATTAGGTCATTTGCTTTATAGTTTTTAGTTTAACTATTAAAAAAGCATCTTGTTACAGGACATCTATTATTGAGTTTGCTTACCATGTATCTCTTTGGGTTACTGACATTAAATACTTTTATATGTATTTTTATGACATATTGAAGAATAAAAGTTCAATTCTCAATCAGAAGTATGTAACTCTAATCTGTATACTTCCACCTTCTCCAATCTACATGTTGACTTATAATTTACTTGTTTTTCTGTTTCGCTTCGCTTACAAGTCCTAGAGATAGGAAATAAAACTTCATTTTTTCCTTCCTTAGAGTGCAAAAGCACTCAGTGATTTGCAAGTTGGGTAGGCTTCAGAATCATCTGGAGTGCTTGTTTTGTGGGGTGCTTGTTTAAAATGCCGATTCTAGAACCCATCCCTCATACAGGTATACTGAGGACATTCTGAGAAAGTGTCTGTTACAGCTGAGTATGTTCCATGATTTCCATCTCACAGAAACACAGAATGTGCTAACCTGAATATTTAGAACATATGTGCATGTTTTATTATTTACATTTTTGCCTCAAACTATCATGACTTTATAGTGCTGTTTCGTAAATCAATCTGGAAAAAGTGAGACCTGAGCCTCAGTCTTGAAAGATGAACACATCAGGCAAAAGAGAAAGCTGGATGGTTTCCTAACAATTGGCCTTTGGAATTTTGTGTCACTCTTGGGTAGTTATGTTTTCCTTTCTATATTTTTAAGTTGATTGTGCAGATAAATTGCTGTAAGAGTCTTTGAAATTTCATGTGGTGTTCAGAGTAACAGGAAGGCAGCACTTATGAATTAGTGCAACTTCGTATTAAGAAAGGATTATTTTTATTAAATAAATACATGTAAATGGTTAAATAAAATCCAATGGTTCCAAAAGTCTGAGTGAAAAGAACAGTCCCCTGCTGTCTCTCCTAAATCTCAATTGTCTTTTTCAGAGGAAAGTGTTTTCCATTCTCTTAGCTTTTCCTGCTGGTAGTTACTTTCATGTTTTTAAAAAAATTTCCCAATTATATTATTTTGTAGTTTTTCAGGTGAATACATGTATTGATACATGTTTTTCTTTAGATTCTTAAAGCTTATAAAAAATCTAGCTGTCTCCTGCCCCGCCCTTCCCAACTCTCCAGAGAAATGTTTAAACTTTTAGCAGTTTCTTTTCTCAAATAATTGTCATTTCTTGCTTTGCTACTTTACACGTTATCTAATGATTTTCTCATGTGATAGATGAAGATTTAGCTCTTATATCACCATCTCTACTTTTCCTCCCATACGGTCACCAAAGTTAACAGATTGAGGGGTGCCTTCGTCCATTGGGGTCGCTAGAACACCATAAACTGGGTGGCCCATGGACACACATTTCTCACAGTTCTGGATGGGAAGTCCAAGACCATGGCAGATCAGCAGCAGATTCAGTGTCTGGTGAGGGCCTGCTTCCTCCTTTGACAGCTGTCTTCTCACCATAACCTTGTATGGAGGAAGGGCGAGGAATCTCTGGGGCCTCTTTTATAAGGACACTAATCCCATTTATGAGGGCTCAGTTCTCTTGCCTTAATCACCTACCAATGGCCCCCACCGCCTATTACCATCATCATGGAAATTAGGTTATCAACATGAATTTTGGGGAGATGTAAATATGCAGACTGTACCAAGAGGCTGAGTAGTCACATCTTTATGACTTTATGTACATATTTCTCATTGTTGAGAAAAACAGCATATTACACTTCTACTTTTCCCTTTTTCCTGAAATTAATGATTGCCTAACCCACCCACCTTTTAAAAAAATTTGCTTTATCTTCAATGAACTTACCTCTTTCCAAATGCCCCAGTGTCAAAAACCAATTTGTATTTTGATTATTTTCTGTCAGCTATTTAGCTAAAATATTGTTTGTGTTGGATCCCATTTCCTGGATGCTGTGCCATCCACCTTCTTTCTTGGTTTATTATTCCTTCATTTTGCTGAAGCATTTCCTCCAGTAGTTTTCCAAGAAATGGTACATAGAAGTAACACTTTGCCTAAAAATGTCTTTATTTTATCATCATGCCTGACTGATTATTTGGCTGAGTATAGATTTATCAGTTGAAAATAATTTCTCAGAATTTAGAAGGCATGGTTCTATTATTTCAGTTTCTTTTTCTTTTATTCTCTCTCCTTTCCTTCTTCCTTCAAGTCATGTCAAATTCAGTGGGTCTATAGCCAAAATCAAACTCCACCAGAAAATCCTGTCTGAATTACCATCATTCCTCATCTGAACTTCCATTTGGTCTTCCTGCTTCGTAACTTTTAAAACTGTAAAACACTTCAAACTATATATGGCTTTTTACTACATCAAAAAGTATGACAATCTTACATACATAATCATAAACAGAAGGAATTGCTCTAAGTGTTTAGCATTCGCTGTTCCTATGCTTGCCAGCAGCCTTAGTGCAAACCCCTGGGGCTCTATCCAGCTGCTGGAGTGTGTTCAGTCCCTGTGCAGGGCAGGGAATTGACAACCCTGGGAAAAACCCCTAAGCAATGATGAGTTGGGGGCAAATACTCCAGCTTTCTTCCCCTCCGTTTCCCAGATATCTGAGCAGTACTGAGTTTGTTAGCCAGTGGGAACCTGCTCACTGACTTTGAACTGGCTTTATCTTCCTGGTTTTACTTTTTCACATACAACTGGTGCTTTCTGGTATCACCTGCCAAATCAACTGCTTTCACTCAAATTCTAGTCTCAGGATCTGCTTTGGGGGAAACCTAATGTAAGACAGTAATGTACTCATTTTCTTGTCACGGGATTTGCAGGTTGTTTTGTTTTCCACTATTACAAACAAGGTTGCAACATTCTTCTACAAATCTCTCTCTCTCTCTCTCTATATATATATACACACATACATATATACATATATACACACACATATATATACACACACACACACACACACACACATGTGTGTGTGTGTGTGTGTGTGTATATATATGTATAAAAGAGGTTTTCTCTTGGTATCGATCCATGAGTGAAACTGCTGGGTTAAAGGGTATGTGAATCTTCATCCTTAATACTGCCAACATTTTAACAGTCTGACAACATCAAGTACTGGCAAAAATGCCACATCTAATGTGTGTGGATAGTACCTCACTGTAGTTTTAGTTTGCATTTCCTTAATTACTGTTGGAAGGTACTTCCTTGCATATATTTTTGGCCATTTGAATTTCCTCTTCTCTAAATGGCTTGCTTCTTTTACTTACCGGTATCTGAGATCTATAAATTCTGGATGCTAATAGTTTTCTGGTTATGTTCCTTGCAGAGAGCACCAGTTTTCTTGTGGTTTGTAAGTTTATTCAGTATTAATTCGTATTCTTTGTGATTTTTTTTCCCCCTCCTCTATAGATTTTAGGCCATTCCTTTTTATTCTCAATGTTCTGTATCCTAATTTTACTGCCAAACATAAAGAGTTCAGTTTATTATCTTAAGTAATTTTTCATGAAAATAAGCATGCCTCAAAAAATCTAATCACAACCGACATACCTAAAGCAGAAAATAACACTTCCAACTCGGATAAGTCAGCAGTTTGCAGCATGCTTTTCCCCACACATTAACATTTATTAAAATTTTTTAGTATACCCAATTTACTTCTTTCACTTAACAATCTTTGCCATTTTTTCTGTCAGTACTTCATTCTTTTTAACTGCTACAGATACTGTATTTTATAGACATACTGGTTACTTATCTCTTAATCAACATTTGGGCTGTTCCCAAGTTTAAAAAAAAATATTGCAACAAATACTCTTGGGTCATCTCTTTGATCAGGATTAATTTCTAGAAGTGGGAATTCTGGGTCCAAACCTAGAATATTCTGAATTTTAATTGATATTACTACCTTATACTCTAAAAGGGTTGTACCAATTTATAAGGCAGAAAATGCTATTTTTTGATATTTAATTATGCAAATAATCCAATAATCAAAATCCCTTTTAATTCTGTGAAGTTTAGTTTCAAACTCACTAATTTTGGTTTCTAGCAATATTCACTCTCAATTCATTACCTCTTTGAATTTTCAATTTTAGCCATTATGCTTGATATTAGATGACTCTGGTTTTTTTTTTGTTTGTTTGTTTGTTTTTTGTAAAGAGCACCCAATTCCTGTTCTATCATTTTAACACCTGGAATCTCACTGAAGATCAGAAACAGTTTTTAAAGCTCTTAGATCTTCTCTTTTAACCATCAAAAAGCTAGTCTTGTACCTGCCCCTTTACTATTCCTATGGAATATCCTGGAGTTCTCTACTTACTGATTCTCTATCTAAATGAACAGAACCTTTTTCAGAAGTTGATATACATGGAGTAATTCACAGTCCCTCTTCTGATCTAATTTTAATACCCGAGTTCTGTTTATAATCCATTTCTGACCTTTGGACTCATGTCTAGCCCCTATCTCTACAGGCCCTGGTTTCATCTCATGCTACCAGGCGACTCTCCCACTTTGGTCTGTCTTGATAGATACTCTACCCTAGGCAGGTGCCAGTGACCCATTCCTGGCCCTTGAGGAGCATGCAGACAGTTCAAGCAAGAAATGTTTCACAAATGGTATCTGACACAGTCTAGTTAAGACTAATGGGGAATAAAAGCATACTGCTTAGAAATAATTATCCACAGATCTAAAGTCAACAAGTGTTTACAAGAAAAAATATGTATTTTGGGGGGAAGGGGGAACTTGAAATAGATCAAAAAACACTTTTAATTGTTCTTTTCATATACTTCAAATTTGTACTTAATGCCTTTCTCCTCCTGGACATCAGAAGGAACACCTGGATATCTGTAAAAGAAAAAGATGTATACTTAGATATTGTGCAAATACACTACACATGCAAATAGTATAAAAAATCTCAAACTATACAGAAAGTTAGAAAATGAAAAAGTGTAAGCCTTCCTCCTCTCCTTTTGACTCCTAATTTTTCTCCCCTAAACTAACCACTGTTAGCAGTTTCTTTTATCTTTTCACTCTATCACCCAGCTAATATGAAATTTCTTAAGAACTTTTTCCAAGTCTTACACTTGGTATCAAATTTCTTGTGTGGGTCAAGGAAAAATAAAATACAACTTTTAGCTGTTAGAGTGGAACTGAAGTTATGTGTGGTGCATGGTAATTCTTGATTTGTTTAATCAATGACATCACACTAATCTAATTCCCCTGTGTGTGGCTTACTGCAGATCCTTTACCAGCATCACTGCTTATCTGATCTTTTCTACTCCCTAATGTTCACGTAGGTCTGTATTCCCTCCAGCTTCTAAGTCAAAACCCAGGCCCTCTTGTGGTACATACCTAGAAGTAGGGTCGCTGGATCATAGAGCAGCTCTATTTTTGGTATTTTGAGGAATCATCCTCCTTTTTTCCCTAGTGACTGCATCATTTTACACTCCTACTATGAGTGTACAAGAGTGCCAATTTCTCCACATCCTCACCAAAACCCATCTCTAGGTTTTTTGATAACTGAAGTCAGGCTCTTGAAGAGATACCTGCACTTCCATATTCACAAGAGCCAAGATACAGAAACAATCTAAATGTCTAGTGACAGATGAATGGATACAGAAAATGTGGTATATACATACCATGGAATATCATTCAGCTTTAAAAAAGAAGTAAATCCTGCCATGTGCAACAACACTGATGAACTTGGGGGACCTTAGCTAAGTGGAGTAAGTCAGTCACAAAAGAACACATACTGCATGGTTCTGCTTATACCAGATGTCTACCATGGTCAAACTTGTAGAAACAGAGAGTAGAAGGGTAGTTGACAGAGGGTGGGGGAAGGGGGAAATAGAGTAGCTGTTCAAAGGGTATACAAAGTTTCAGTTATACAAGGTAAGTTCTGGAGGTCTTCTGTGTAACACCTTGCCGACAGTTAACAAAACTGTATTGTATACTTAAACATTTGTTGAGACTAGATCTCATGTTGTGTTTTTAACTATAATAAAAGTTATTTTTCACTGAACCCCTCCACCATCAAAAAACCAAAACCCAGGTCTTCCCGCTGAAGGCTGTTTGACCACTCCCATCTACAACCCTGATCTTGGTGCACTTCTACAGTATTGTGCTGGCTGGACCCAATATGCTCAAGGTTGGGGTGGACTCAGGAACACTTGCTTTAATCAGGCTTGTGTTTGACTCTGGCTCTGCTGTGCAACACTTCACTATCAATAAAGTCTTCATCCTTATAAAGAATTTAGCATTGTGCATGATAATACATTAAGTGCCCTACAAATGTTACCCATTAGTATTTGTTTCACCCCACTTTCTGACATCACTGTAGGCAGAAATACAGGAAAAATTTTAAATCTCTTATATCTAACACAATGCTGAATAATAACCTTTTGTTGAGTAATTAGAGATTATGCCATTTTGATAAAAAATAACTGGAGACATGAAACAACAGCATAATAATGTGTATGGAAAAGGAAAATGTGAATAATTTATATTTCAGAGGAAGAAACTATGTTCCTATTTATTAACCATTTCCTAAGCTGTTTCTGTTCCACTGTTTTAGTAGCTGTATAGTTTTTTCTTTTTTTTAAAGAAATGATTTTACTAGGCCACCTTTAAATCACAATTTTAGTTTCTTTAGATGAATCACCAAAAGCAACATTTACATTTTTTTTGTGTGTAAAATTCTCAAGCGTCTCAAGACTGTCAGTTAATAAGATAAAAGCAAGTATCAGTCAAGGTTATTTCTAAAACCATGAATAATAATGACTTAGAAATAACTATGTTATTGGCTGGATACAGTCAGTAGCCATGGTATTAATGTTCATCTTCTCTGTGAAACTACAATCTCATTCTGTTTAAGATTAATTTTACTTTCCACAGCCACACATTCAGTCTGTTTTAATAATGACTATCACTATCTCCTAATCATAATTCCAAACTTCTCTGAATAACAAACTGTCTAAAAGCCTCCTTTGAGCTCTAAGTCTAACAGGATTTGGAAATACCACCTATTTGCTATGAACCACCCAGACTCCCCTCTAGAATCTTAGCATTAAGGAAGCAAATTAATACGAATAAACGTAAGAGAAAGGATCATGAGAGTAACGCAGAGATGATCTGATGGAAGGTCTAAAAGAGAGGTAAACAGAGTTCATGAAACAGGTATCTATATTGACCAAATCAAACTGAAACAAAATGATGACTCTACAGGAAGCACAAGCTCAGGAGGTGGGGAGGGGTGTACAAATGATGTGGACAAATATGCCAGGATCCTGTTGGACAGTCAGGAAATAATGGGAACAGAAGGGGAAATATCAGCCCACCTAAAACCTACTTCAAGCTGTCCACTGGTCATGGGCATCTGTCCCCGCTCTGGAGCCAACTACTTACTGCTTCAGAGGCCTCTTCTGGTCTTGAATCCTCTTTGGCTAAATGGTCATGTGGAAGATTTGTTAACTAGAGGAAGCCTATTTGGGGCTCATTAATTGGGAAAACTACTGGTACAAAATATTTTGCCCTGCTGGTTTGGTTGCAGCCTAGTGTGAAATAGTTTGAGATAGAAAGATTTCTTTCAGGCAAGATAAATGAGGGCAGAGCCTTAGAGGACAGGCTGGCATGGTGCTGTCAAAAAAACAAAAAACAAAAAACTGCTTAGACAGTGACCCACTGGGAAAAAAGGGAGATACAAAGTAAAACCATCTTTGTTAATATTCTGCGTTTAGACTTCTACCGCTTGTGACTTCAGCTACATTTTAATTTATTCTCTTCTTGCTTCACAGTAGTCCTCTTTCATCTTTATTTCATTATACTAGTGCTTTTATTACCAGGAAGTGTGGTGTTAATAAAAGATACTGTGTTTGGACTGAAAACTATGTATAACTACAAGAGGCCTATGGGTGGGCTAATGGCGGTCTAGACTACAAGGGTAGCTGTGGGGAAAGAACAAAGGGGAGTAAAGAGTGATCAGAATTCATTTCTGGACAGGAGAGAGCAAGTCTAAGTTGCCCACTGTCCACTGAGTTGGAAAGAAAGCTCCAGAACTGAGCAGTGTTACACACGGCCAGGGACAAAGTATATTCTCTATGCTTCAGGTTTCCTTTTCTTCTATTTCATGACAGATGGATTTACTACAGATCTCCCTTTATCCCTTAAGGGATTCCCTCCCGCCTATGTTAAAAAGGCTGTTATTATGTTAGTACAGGCTTGAAAATAAGATGACCATCAAATGCTGCAGTGGAAGAAAGGATTTTTTGTTTTCTTCCATAGCCTTGTCCATTTTGGAGCAATTTCCTATCTCAATATACTCAAATTAAAAATTTTTAAGACACTTAAGAATTAATACTAATCCTTCACAAATTCTTCCAAAATGGAGAAGAGGAGAGGGCACTTCCCAACTCAATTCTGTCATTATCCTGACACCAAAACTAGATGAAGACATTACACAAAGAAACTACAGACCAATATCCTTATGAATATAAATGGAAAAATCTTCAACAAAATATTAACAGACCGAATTCAGCAACCTATAAAAACCTATTATATGCTACTACCAAGTGGGATTTATCCCAAAAATGCAAGGTTGGTTTAATAGAAAAATTAATCAATGTAATTACCATATTAACAGTGTATTAAGTATTAATTAGTATATTTTGTCTTTTTAAAGACAAAAACTGCATAATCATCTCAATAGACTCAAAATATTTGACAAAATCCAATACCCTTTCATGATAAAAACACTCAATGAATTAGAAATAGAAGAGATCTTCCTCAACGTGATAAAGGACATGTATGAGAAACCCACAGCTAACATCAGATTTAAAGGATGCTTTCCCTCTAAGATCAGGAACAAGACAAGGATGCCTGCTCTTGCCATTTCTATTCAACGTTGTACTGGAGGTTCTAGCCAGGGCATCTAGGCAAGAAAAAGAAATTAAAAACATCCAGATTAGAAAGGAAGAAGCAAAACTATCTCTATTTGCAAATGATATATTCTGTATAGAAAACCGGAAGGAATCCATTAACAATTAGAATACATGAGTTCACTGAGGGTGGAGGATAAAAGATCAATGAACAAAAATCAACTATATTTCTATACATTAGCAATAAACAGTCTGAAAATAAAATTAAGAAAACAATTCCATTTATAATAGCATCAAAAAGAACAAAATACTCAAGAATAAGTTTAGCAAAGAAATTAAGGAAGACCTAAATAAGGTGAAAGACATCAAATGTTCATGGTTTGGCAGACTTAATATTACTGTGATGGCAATACTCTCCAAAGTGATCCACAGATACAGTACAATCTCTATCAAAACCCGAGCTCACTTTTTGGCAGAAATTGACAAGCTGATCATAAAATTCACATGGAAATGCAAGGAACACGAAAGGGTCACAACAACAAAGCTGGAGGACCTGTACTTCCTGATCGCAAAGGTAACTACACAGCTGCAGTAATCAAGACAGTGTGGTAATGGCATAAAGATACACATGTAGATCGAATAGAACAGAGTCCAGAAATAAACCCTCACATTTATGGTCAACTGATTTTTGACAACCGTGCCAAAACAATTCAATGGGGGAAAATAATAGTCTTTTCAATAAACAGTGCGAGGACAACTGGATAGCTGCTTACGAAAGAACGAACCTGGACCTCTTCCTTACACAATATGTAAATTAACTCAAATGATCACAGACTTAAATTAAGAGTTAAAACTATATGACTCTTGAAAGAAAACACAGGAATAAATCTCTAAGTTTGGATTAGGTAATGGTTTCTTAAGTATGATACCAATAGGACAAGTGACAAAAGAAAAAAATTAGAAAAATTGGACATCAAAATTAAAAACCTTTGTGATGCCAATGATTATGAAAAACAAAAGATTAATTAGAAAAGTGAAAAGAATTCAGATAATGGGAGACAATATTTTCAACTCATATATCTGATAAAGGACCCACACTCAAGATATTCAAAACTATTCTTAAAACTCAATAAGAGAAAGTTTTTTTTGCCATTTTTTAAATGGGCAAAGAATTTGAATAGATATTTTTCCAAAGAAGATATACAAATGTCCAATAAGCACCTGAAAAGATGCTCAACATCATTAGTCATTAGGGAAATACAAATCAAAACCCCAATTGAGATACCGCCTCATACCAGCTAGGATGGCTATAACCAAAAAAGGCAGACAATAACAAGTGTTGGCAAGGATATGGAGAAACTGGAATCCTCACACATTTCTGGTGGGACTGTAAAAAGGCACAGTCACATTATCAAAAGTTCAGCAGTTCCTCAACATGTTAAACACAGACTCACCCAGTAATTCTTCTTCCAGATTATACCCAAGAGGTATGAAAATATACACCCCCACAAAAACTTGTACATGAATGTTCACAACAGCATTATATTAGCCAGAGTGGAGATAAACTAAATGTCTACTAATTGGTGAATGGATCAATAAAACGTAAATCCATTACAATGAAATACTTTTTGGCATAAAATACTGGTACCTATTACAACATGGATGACCTTGAGAACGGTATGCTAAGTGAAAGAAGCCAATTCCAAGAAAGACCTCATATGATTCTGTTAATATAAAATATCCACAATAGGTGTATCTGTAGAGACCAAAAATAGATTAGTGGTTCTTAGAGCTAGGAGGGGGATGGAGAGCAACTGCTAATGTGTACAGGGTTTTGGGGGGGGCAGTGAAAATGTTCTGACCTTCAGATTGTGGTGATGGTTGCACAATTCTGAATATACTAAAACTACTGAATTACATACTTTAAATGAGTGAATGTTGTGTGTGTGAATCATTCCTCAGTAAACATGTTTTAACTCTTCCTTTTCTAAGAGTCAGAGCCAGAATTGTATTTGTTTTATCAAGGATCCTGAAGGGTCACAGCTTTGGAAAGAGGTCTGATTGAGAGCAATAGGGTTTGGAAACGTTAATATGTAGCTGATTCACATAGTAATCCATTCTTTTTGTTAGTAAGCAAAGGGAAAGGTAAGAAATGAGAGAGAGCAGAGATCAATATTCATTTAATGTGAGAATCAGCAATATAAGCAGTACAAGAGAAAATAAGGTGGGACAAAGAAACACAGTTGATTTTTATATAAATATATGTGAAAACAGTAAGTGTGATTTTTCTAAGCAGTTACTTTTGGAGACTATAAGCTAAAGCCTATACTTCAGCTTTTTTAGAGTTCTTAGAATTTTCAGGGGTTTTTTTTTAGAGCTACTTAAAAGCCAAGAAAATCAGTCACACACTTCATTTGATCCAAGGCCATTACCTATTACTCTATAAAGTAATATACTATTATTCTAAAGTTGGGCCATCCATTTATTCTGATTTGGCTCTGATTGTTCTTTTAGGAGGTATTTCTAAAATCAAACTTGCATTCAAAGAATAATGACTGAATTCAACTAAGAATATCTGAAAGAATCTGTTAAGAGCCAATCTAGAAGTACTGATATAATTAATCTTTTACTCTTCATAGCCAACAGCTGAAAACTAAACATTTTAAACTAAAATGGTTTCAAAATCAGTTTCGTGCTAAAATCACAACTGCATAGTAAAGCAAGTGTAACCTTTTCTTCCACCTCCCCCACTGCAGACCAAATCCCCTCATCTTTCACCAGAACTACTGTAACTGGCCCCCCTGCTTTACTCCTGTCCCCTCCAGTCCATTCCCCATAAACAGAACTGTGTCATTCTCTATTCAGAACCCTCTAAACCCACACTTGGTCCCATCCCTTTTGGCCTCCCCCTTGCTCACAATGCCCGCAGCGGCTTTCAGGCTCAGGGAGCATGCCAGGCTTGTTCCTGCTCGCAGGTCTCTGCACTAGCTATTTCTGGTTTCTGGAATGCTCTTCTCAGCTCTTTGCATGGCTGGCTTCTCACCATTTAGATTTCCATGTGGAATCACTCTTCAGAGAGGACTTCTCAGACTATACAGTATCTACCGTATTACAATATTTCAATTCACCAACAGCAACTCTTGATGTTTATCTGCTATTTGCCACCCTCCTCCACTACTATACAGAATGTAATGTCCTGGAGAGGAGTGACAGCACCTGTCTTGGTAAACACTGTATCCCCAGTGCCTAAGGCAATGTCTGATGCTTAATAGCCACAGATTTCATAGAATGAACTAATGACTACTCTAGATTTCATTAACATCATTAAATCCTGAACATTCTCAAGTCTGTTAAAGCAGATATCCAAAAATTCCTACAGTATTTGTCTATATAACACATTACTACCTCAAATTCAATCTGAAGAGACATTTTCTTTCCTGTAATTATTAAGCAGGAAATCCAAAGTTGCTTCAGACAAATTAATAACATTCTACTTACTCTGAAAGAAGTTTATATTTTTCCAAATCAATTTCTGGAAAAAACATGTCACTCTCAAACTCCTGCATGATCCTTGTCACAAATAATCTAAGATGGCCTGGCTTGTCCATAGCTTCCTTTGAAATAGAACAAAAGGCATCAATTTCCTTATTTATCTGTGTCAAAAGACATAGAAACTCTAATTTTTTTTTGTTCTTATTACATAGTCAAGTTTGTAAGGACATGCTACATAACTTGTTACCCCCAAAGCATGCTATTTAATTAGTTATCCTATTGTTTAGTTTGGGGCCCTGAAACGTATGACTTAGTTGAGAATGGTACTAATCATTATCAATAATTACAAGGGTGAGTTCAAATATATTCTGGGCTCTAGTTTGCTTACATGAACTCTTTTTTCATTTAAGCATTCAATTTTGTCTTTGTTCTTATGGTTGTTGTTTAAGAATTAAAAACCCCAAATTATCTAGTTACACTCCATAGAAAAATGTACATATGTATATATGGATAAGATAGTATAATTTCATCAGACCTGGACTATTGAAAATCCCAAGGGCATACTTAGTACATTTATATAAAATTTAATAATGCTTTAATTTCTCAGCAGATAGTTATAATGCTAATAGGTGATTTATTCTGTCCGTTGTTGCTAATGATCGCATTTGGCCTTATATTGTTAATTGCTTTTCTACTACTGCCTACAGTCCTGTTGACAGTTTCTACAGAAAAAAACTGTCCTGGAACAAATACCTTAAAATTCTAATAAAAAGTCAGGAGTCCTAACTGCAACTCTAAGAAAGCAGGAACTCTTGATTTTGAAACAACTTACAGGAAAAACAAAACCAAAACCAAAAACATATACATATCATTTCAAATGTTTGTAATCCTTAAAATTCCATGTAAGGGCATAGAACAAATTTTACTTTTTTCAATACTATGGCTCGCATTAAGTCATATATTCTCTTGCCAGCCAAATCAATATTCTACCAATTCTTACTCCATGAAAACTTAGAAAAATTTAATAGGACTAACCACAGCATCATTTGAAGGTTTGCATGAAAGTTAATGATATGTGGCCCACTTCTTCTGTAAAGCGTCAGCCAGTAAATATTTTAGGCTTTGTGGGCCGTAAGATTTCTCAGCTTTGTAGGCAAAAGTAGCCACAGGCAACACTAAACCAATGGATGTGGCTGTGTTCCAAGAAATTTTATTTACAAAAACAGGCTGGTAGACCTGAATGTCCTACAAGTCATTGTGTGTGAGGTAGGTGGATAATACAAAATTATCATGTAGAGATTCTGTTTCTTTATTATTTATATATGTATAGATATATCAAATTATATAAATGTATTTAAGTATTTATACTGGTTAAAGAATACATTTTGAAGTGACTATGGTACTGAATCATTCAAAATGTGATAGTCACTGTTTTCTTAGAAATTCATACTTGGCTGAAAAGATCAAAGGAAAATGTCCATTTTCCCCCTGTTACAAATGGAGAAAATAAGAAGTTGTAGAAACAGGAACCTAAAAAATAGTTTTTATAATCCACCTAGAATCCTGGTATACCTCTTCTTTCTAAAATAATTTCAGTGTTTTTGTTACCATAAACCACCAAAGGGTAGAGGCTGATTATTTTTCCTCTCCATAAATGTTAATCTTTCATTAGTATTATAAAATTCTATTTATTACCCTCAAAAATTTTTAAAGCTGGAAGTCATTTGCTATCAAGAAAAAGGAATATTTTCTATTTAACATAGTGTCTTCCTTTATGATATGAAATCATGTAACACATTCCCCATACTCTCACTTTATATGAAAATCATTGAGGGAAAGTCTTCTGCTTTTTAGCAAGTTCATATACGTCTAGTCAGTGTGTATCAACTAGAGCCACAGCCCCTTCTCAGTAAGAGACATATTTATCCTTGAAGAAAAGGGGATAGCTCAGTGTACACATCCAGGGAGGAGAAAACAATGCAGTGCAAGCACAGTTCTCAGGAAGGATTTAGAATGTTTTGAAAACTGGAAACAGCAACTATTTTGAATTGAAAAGAGACTGGTACCGACCTAAAAACTTACTTTTACATTTTCATTTAGTTTGTATGATAGTATCAAAAACCGAATAATTCAAATTGACAGTATGTCTAACTTACAGGAGAAAGAATGTACTTCCTTTGCTCATGGCTTAATTTTTTGAAGTTCAGATAGTAGGGAAGCTGCAAGAAAGTGGGTAGACTATTTCTTCATGTTCACAGATAATTTTACTTACCTTATAAACAGAACTGCCTCCCACTATCCAAACCATGTCCACTTTATTTGTTAATTCTGGTTGCTCAATAAGTTTTAAGGCATCATCCAGACTGTTGGCAAGAAAATGAGCTCCTTGTGGTGGTTCCCTGAGGTTAAAAGAAAGAATTACACATAGTTTCTATAAAACCCCTTCATACTGGAACTCCAGCAGCCTGACTTTGGGGCTGAGCTACAACTTTTTATGTAGACGACAGATTTTCAAATGGTTGCCGTGGGCTACAAAGGTGTTGGATTCTGGTTCCCTCCGACGAGGGCCAAGTTAAGGCAAGCCCTCAGACCAGGGCTTTCTGGCTGTGAGCAGCCTCATTTGATTACTCCAGTGTATTACAGAAACATTATCCTTTCTACTGTGCCTGATGGGAAAGAGGATGGCAGAATTCTAGCCCAATTTCCCTGACGGCTGTTGGGAAAACACTTAAAAACAAAAGAACCCTAGGCTAGAATCACATCCTAACCAGAGCTCAGAAATATGTTCCATTTAAAACCTTTAATACTCAGTCTTTAAAAACATCGATTTCCAAGAGGGGAGGGTGTAGCTCAAATGGTAGAGCACATGCCTAGCATGCATGAGGTTCTGGGTTCAATCCCCAGTACCTCCATTAAAATACATATGTGTATATATATATACATACCCATACACACATGTATATATTTATAAAATAATAATAACAAATAAATAAATAGACCTAATGACCTCCCCCCACAAAAAATATTTAAAAAAAATTTTTAAAGTATAAAAACAAAAAACCCCAATTTTTTCCAACTATTAAAAATTGATGAAAACACAACATTGCAAAATCTCTATAACTCAATAAAAAGTGTTAAAAAAATTGGTTCAAATATATTTCATCCTCATAATTGAATACTATATAGTCAGTAAAAATGTTTATAGAAATTAATCTTCTAATATATCAAGTGGGGAAAAAAAGGCAGGTTACAAAGCAGTTATGTGGGAGGACCCTATTTTTATAAAACAACTATGGGGCCATTTATTCCATTGAATTTTGGAACCCCTACTTTGCTAGGAGATATGCTAGATGCCAGAAGTAGAGAGAGAAAAAAATATTGCACTCCCTGCACCAAAAAGATTGTGATGGCAGGCAGAGAAGTATGTCAGCAGTGGGGATGTGTGGGAGGATGCTAGATGGCCACAGAATTGTGCGTCGTCTGGGTGCAGTGAGAGGGAGGACACTCTCTGGGGTCTGATCCCTCAGCTGAGTCTCAAAGGAGATAAAAACATAAGCACAACACAGAAGTGACAGACCACTAGATATTTTTGAGGCTTACATTAAGGTTATTTAACCCAAGAAAGCTCCAAGAAAACTGAGCAGAGAAGAAAAGTAATCTGTAATGAGGTTTAAAATAGTAATGGGTAGGACAACAGAGCAAGGTCCTGAGGACAGAAAAAAATGGAGTCTAGAATAAAATGGTGCAGAGGAAGGGATTGATTTTAAAAGCAGGGTTTTTTTTTTTTTTGCCTCAAGATTGAGGGAAGAAAAAGTCATATGTTAAGGTGAAAACAAGATCATGAGCTTGTTCATTGTGGTCTTCTTAATACTAGTATTTTCTCTAAGCTATAAAACAAGATAATTTTGCTAAAGCAGCACGGGTGAGGGAGTAGGACCTGACATCTTTAGGGTACCTTCTGTGTGCTAGAAACTTAACATATAAGATTTTAATTAACCCTCAGAATTACCCTAAGAAGTTGTCGTGGGCAGGGACGGTATAGCTCAGTGGTAGAGTGTGTGCTTAGCATGCATAAGGTTCAATCCCCGGCACCTTCACTAAAAAAAAATAAATTAAATAAACCAAATTACCCCCCCCCCCCATATTTTTAAAAAGAAAAAAAGAAGCTGTCATTACTAATCCCATTCAGTAGATAAGGAAGTTGAGGTTAAGCTAGGATTAAAGTTAACAAAGCCTAAAGTGCAAAGGTAATAGGTAGTAGAAAAGAGCAGGTATTAGAAGCCAGGTCGGTAAGTCTTTGCCACACCAAGTACGTTAAGTGGTGGGAGAGAGAACTGCAGCTTTAGGAAGAGGACAAAGTTTTAATCACTGTGGAGAATGAGAGCAAAGCCATAAAAAATTATATAACTTTCATGGATTGAAGACAGTTTACAGCATTTTCTATCAAGCAGGCAATTTTGGATTTTCTAAAGATGCTGTCAAAGCGACAGCACTGCAGTAAAACTTCTTTGATTTTTGATTCCAAAGACTTTAAAAAACTTCTTTATTGAAATATAAGTCACACATTACACAGTGCACCCTTTTAAGCTGTATAACTCAGTGATTTCTTTTTAAAATTATATTCCTATAGTTGTAGAATCATCACTATCTACTTTTAGAACATTTCCATCACCCCTAAAAGAAACCCTGTACCTATTATCAGTCACTCCCTACTCCCAGGCAACCAGTAATCTACTTTCTGTCTCTACAGATTTGACTACTCTGGAAATTTCATTTCATGTAAATGGAATCATGTAGCCTTCTGTGTGTGGCTTTTTTTATTCAGTATACTGTTTTCAAAGTTCATTCATGTTGTAGCATGTATCAGTACTTCATTCCTTTTATTGTGGAATACTATTCAGTTGCATGGATGTAGCACATTTTGTTTATCCATTTATCCATCAGCTGACGGACATTTGGGATGTTTCCACTTTTTGGCTATTATGAACAATGCTACTGTGAACATTTGCATAGAACTTTTTGTGTAATTATGTCTTCATTTCTTTTGTGTATATATCAAGGAGTGGAATTGCTGGGCCATACAATGACTATATGTCTAACATTTTGAGAAAATGCTTATTTTCCAAATGTGGCTGTGTAATATTTCTTTTATTACAGTCAGAACCTGATTGATTGTCTAGAAAGCTTTGGAAAAGCATTTTTCCCTATACTTTATTGAGAAAATAGTTGCCCAAAATGACCAGTATCTGGCAGCAAATTTGGGGGTTACCTGGAGGATTCAGTTTCCTCTTACACTGGGGGGTGGTGGTGAAAAACTGAGTATTTCTAAAAACCTGAGAGCAATAGTTATTTTCGTCTGTAAATCTCTCCCCTTTTTTTCAGGACCTAGCAGTGCCCAGCACACAGCAGGTGCTCAGGATATGTGTGGAACTGACCAGCAAGTTGGGAAGCAGAAGGAAGGACAAAAATACATTCTGTCTCTTTTTCCTAACTGGTATCCCTATTTCCTTGCTGTGCTTGATAACAAAGATTCAAAATTTTCTCTCTGCCATTGAAAAAAAAAAAGGGAAATGTACCAACAAATGTGGTATATAAATACGTAAGAAACAACCAAATCCAATTACATACACCACAGGAGGGTCATAAAATGAGACTCATCATTCGAGGAGATATGCTGGCTCAACTGAACAGCTCTCCAACTGAGATTTATGTTTGTTTTAGCTCAAGCTAGCCATAAATAAACTTAAGTAGTATTCAAGAATATGTTATTAAAGAGTCTCTGGGAATGGCAATACAGTTTGTGAATTTGGATTCTATCAAGTGAAGAGATAATCAGGATATCCTAGCAACCAAGAGAATGAGAACTGGGGCAGATGGCAAGATGCTCATCAACATATTCCCCATCACCCAAAGGCAATCAATGCAAATATTCTGGTATACTTTCTCCCAGCTTTTAAACCTATACCATTCTAGGTTTGGCAGATCTGGGAAAAAATATATATAAGCCTGAATCCTCTTGGGCTACAGCTGTGTAGTGTTTTTTTCCCTCCCATGGTTTGACAGTCTTTGATATATGGTTCATTTGGCGAGGCTACAGTACTCAGTTATTTGGATACTAATTTAAGTGTTGCTGTGAAAGTATTTTGTAGATGTGATTAAAGCTGATAATTAGATGACTTTAATCTGGGTGGACCCAATTCAAGGAGTTGAAAGGCCATAAGAACAGATCTGAGGCTTCTCTGAAAAAGGAATTTTACCTAGTGACAGCAGATTCAGCCCCTGCTGGAGAGTTCCAGCCTGCCCTTCCTGGCCTGCCCTACAGATATTTGGACTTGCCCAGCTGGCCCCCAGAATTGTGTGATTCCCTGCAATAAAATTTTTCTTTTCTTCTATCTATCTATCTATCTTCTACTGGTTTTGCTGCTCTGGTTGAATCCTAATATAGGATACTCCATTCTTTTTGTAATTATATTATTAGGTAAGAAAGAATAATTACCATGCCAATCCCAAACTTCCCCTTTAGGTACAATTCAGGTGAACCCCCAACCACTCAAAAAAACCCAAACCCTTTGAAGCTGAGGAAATTATTTTAGTGGGCTAGGACCAATATAAACAACAACAAAAAGAAACAAAATAGTAATCAGTGTGCATCACATGAAGAGTAAATGACATGGAAACCTTTTGGTGAAGGTCAAAGCACTGGAGTTGACTTGATGAACAGTCTTAATGCAACTACCTAAACTGTTCCCCTTCCTCACCCTGGGCATTTCCAGGCTTCAGGAACTCTCTCTTCCAATGTTAGACAGTAGATTGGTGGACGGGAAAATTTCTAGTACAGGCCAACAGGAGACACTCCCTAGAATCCCTAAGGAAATGCTTCCATTTCAAAACTTTGAAATCTTTAACCTTCAGACAGTGGGTAAAGAAGAGAAGTACAAAATACTACTTGGTGTTGTGGTAAACTAGAAATAACAGGGCATTAGATTATGACCAGTTTTTAGCTCATCCTAAAATTTACATCTTATTGCATTCAGAGCTAGGTCCAGAGAGGGAGTAATCACTTAATTTTGGCAAGTTCTAAAATATGTATATTTTGATTTTATGTGAGACTAGAAAAAATTGTTAAATTAAATTTTATAGCTGATATTTAAATCTACTGAATAATGCTTCAAGGAAACTTGGAAATCTGTTACCATAGTTAGATTTAATGTAACTTTCAAGGTGATGAAACCAATCACTTAAGTAACAAAACAAGTTATTGTCATGTGGCATAAATCACCTTTATGATATTAAGCTTCATCAGTAGTTACATTCCTACCATTTTATTTTGTCATATACTGACCTGTACCATAAGAAATTGGACATGATTTTCTTGTAGTAAATTTATATTATAGTACTTACTTGAGTTCTCTACTGAGAACCAAATTAATTCTGTCCTTTAAAGGTCGATTCTTCTCTGGAATGGAGAACCAGGTCTTTCTACCCATAATCACCAAATTTTGCTTACCTATAAAATCACATGGATAAGCGTAAGTATATACTTCATCTATACATGCACAGATATAATTGTCATAGTGACACCTAGTGGATCTGCTTTAAAAAATTAAAATTTAAAACAGCTTTACCAAAATTTACTGTTTGTCATCCTTTATCTAAGTCTAGTAACTACTTTTCCCTTTGGCTTTAGCCAACTTATATCCAATATATAATTTTAATCAACTGTAATCATGTATACTGCAGAAGTTAAGAGCAAAGATTCTGGGTCAGAGTGCTCAAATGGAATGTATTCTGTCATCTACTAGGCAAATCATGTTTACCTCCTATGGCTTATTTTCCTTATCTATAAAATGGAGATAACAGTAGTTTCTACTTCTAGAGTTACTGTGGGGATTGATGACTTACAACAATGTTCAGCATCTAATATGTACTGCAGTAACTACTTGATTACTCACATTCGTATACTTTATAGATTTAAGTTAATAGTCTTACTTCTTTAAAGATAGCTGCTTAATATTTCACACAATTAGTTTAAAACATTATCATATGTGCCTCTATGCTTCTCTTTCAAGTAGAACGCTTCCATAAACCTTATACATGCAGCTTCCATTTTTGTTTAATTACTTGGGAGAAAAAAAACTTAGGAGTCAGATATCTGGATCAAGGAGCATACACATTTCTATGATTTTTGATATGTTCTGACAGACTGTCAAAAGGAGTACATGTATCTCTTCGAAAAGAATCATCATTATTTTGATTTTATTTCGACAAAAACACTAACATTTATGAACTACAACTATTAGGACTAATCATTTTTCATGTTTTGCTTCACTACTCATAACCAAATATTACCTCTAAAGGTTGAAAAAAAATTTTTTCCTCCAAGAATAAACAAAAAAACCTCTATAATTCACAGTATCCTTGTACAATATGCACTGCACTATTATTTTCAAGGACAGAGCTTTATGTGTACAATAAGGATATATCAATTATTAAAAATAGAGCTAGTAAGTGAGGAATCCTGAGGAAAATGGCACAGACCTGACCTAACAACTCAGGTATGATGAAAGACATAGTGAGACGTTAAAAAAAAAAAGTCAAGATATCCTCGGTATCCTCTCAACCATTCATCTAAGAAATAATATATTTACTGAAAACTAGCAAACAGGCCAGGCATGGGATGCTCTTCATATTACCATATCATACTTAGAATTCTTGAGAGTGGTTTATGTCAATTCTTTAGCTTTAAGCTCTTGCCATTTTGTCTCCACCACTGACAAGGGCTAAATCCAAGGACCTTTCATCTGTTATGTTAAAGTTATGCTGCATCTGCTCCTTTCTGACTTAGTTTCCCTGTTTACTCTGCTATTCCTCCTCCGATGAACAGACATACACGTCTCAGGTTTTAAACGGTCCTCTCCCTCATGCCCAAATTCTTTTCCTTGGTTATCCTCTTCGCTCCAATGGCTCAATTCACCTAACTCCCTGAGCCGGAAATTATCCCGGATATCCCAAAAACACTTCAAAATTGTCATCATTACAGCTGCACACATTCCCCGCTCCTTGATTCTCCATGTCACCCAGATTCTCAAGCTGAAAATCTGAGAGTTCATCCTTGATGCCTTCCTGCATCACCTTTAACTTACTGATCTCCAAATCGAGTGTCTTGTAACCCGTTTTTTGCACTTTTATCCTCTCCATTAACATTCAGGCATTATCATCTCTTCCAGCAGCTATTTCAAAGACTTCTCCTTGGCAAGCGCTAATCTCCACAGAAGCCTCTACTTGGCTGCCAATTCTGCTCAACACCTCAACTTATGCACGTCCACATAAAGTTTCAAGGAAATTTTTTCAAAAAAAAAAAAGAACGTTTAATGTATCTTGAGAACTGCATACACATTTATGTTAAGTCAAAACATGAAAATTTTTTTCTTTTAAATAAACTTTGAGCTGGTAAACTTCCTCAGGCAAGGCCCTTCGCGAACTTCAATCAGTTAAAAATCCCACATTACCTTCTACTGAAGAGGCTGTGGTCATTCTCTGGAAATACTTGAATTCATTCCTGCAAGTTAGAGAAACAGTTAC
The DNA here is from genome assembly GCF_036321535.1 of Camelus dromedarius. Taxonomy (NCBI): domain Eukaryota; kingdom Metazoa; phylum Chordata; class Mammalia; order Artiodactyla; family Camelidae; genus Camelus; species Camelus dromedarius. The sequence continues at coordinate 53,623,302 of NC_087438.1, forward strand.
TCAGGACGTGATCCCGCGGTCTTAAGCTCGCGCGCACCCGACAGACGGTGCGCGGGGGGCGTGTCCAGGACTGGGACTTTGCTCTGGGGTAGGACGCCGTGGGGAAAGGCCTCGCTGGGGAGGAGCCGGACGGAAAACAGTAACTTGCCGTCAGGCTCCTGATGCGGACGGAAGCCCAAGTCCAGCTCTAGCCAGCTCAGGTCACGAGTCCGACCCCATCTTCTCGGGGAGTCCGCCCCTCGGGCGCGGCAGGGCCCAGGTTCCCTGATCAGCCTGCTCCAGCTCGGATTCCGCACACTCGGCCCACCCCCGGCCCAGCAGGTACCTGAGCGGAGGCCAGGGCAGGTCCCCATTCTTGCCGATACCCATGTTCTGGGACACAGCAACGATGCAGTTCAGCGGACGAACCATGACAGCGGCAGGCAGCACTTCCCAGCCCTCTCGGGATACACCGAGTCCCCGCCAAACTTGGCGCGAAACTTAGGCCCCCGCCTCCCAGCCCCATTGGTACAGGCGACACCCCGCCCTCGCCCCGCCCCACGCCCCGGCGCACCGCAGGGTCGCTACGTGCTCGCGCCTGCAGACGCTGGGGAGCTGTGGGTGAGAGTTCGCGCCCTTGTCTCTGCTCGGCCCGGTCCCTGGGCCGTCACTCCCTGCCCTGCAATGTCGCGCCGGAAACCGGCCTCTGGCGATGCCTCAGCCGCCGGCCCAGCCTCTGCAAGGCAACCGGTTTTGAGCAAATTCTTCCGGTCTACGGGAAGTCTGAAATCCACGTCTTCCCCTACGGGTGCAGCCGAGAAGGCGGACCCTGACTCTGACTCCGCAGCGCCCCTAGCGTCCACTTTCCCGCCTCAGTTGTCTCCACAGGTGGTGGGTTCGGTCTAGAACGGCGCGGGGCCATTGTGGAGAGGGGGCGGGCAAGGCGGGCGGGGGCGGTGCTTGTGGGTGGAGCGGGAGGAGGCGGGGACTGTGCGCGAGAATGGGCGAGATGACCGGGCCAGACGAGAAAGGGGCGCGACTGTGGAAGGAGAGCCAGGAGAAAGGCCGGCCCTCTTCCACCCTAGGCGCGGTTCAAAGATGTTAGGGTAGTGTCACGCTTGGGGTGACAGGCTGAGGTCACACACGCTCCTAATGCCAGTCCTGAGACAGCAACTCTGGTCTCCTGACCCCCATTCTGATGGAGGTAGAGGCAAAGGATAAATCTCTTAACCTCCATCTTCCCTTTCCCCCATCCCCCTTCCCTTTTTTCTGGATTGAGGGAGGAAGACGAGCTGTATTTAATTTGTATGTGTTTGATTAGGTGACTAGGTGAAAACCCTTTAAATCTCTAGTTTTTAAGGCTGCAGCAGCCTTGCTCAATATTTTAAGCTATTACGAGTAAGAGTCATATTGTGTAGTTCCCCAGTGACTACTCCCCTTGTAGTTTAGCTTGTAAGGTCTGATGCATAATTTGGGTGGATAAAGTTTCTTAAGATGGTATAGATATGATATGATGGTTAGTCCTTGGATCCCTCCTGTTGCTTACCACCTGTCAGCTGAGTAAAATAAGTAGTTTTTTTTTTTTTTTTTTCTTTTTAACCTAGGACAGTGCCACAGGGGAAAGCCTGAGGGTGAGCCCTCACTGGGGCTCCCTGTTTCTCAAACTGAAAATACAGAAGGGGATTGCAGATTGGCTTTTAGGCACCTTTCAAGTTTTAATGCGGGTGACAGCTTGGCTGTTTCAAAATCTTGCTCCTTTCATTTACATTTCTTCCATAGAGTGATGGCCCCTCTTTTGTTCTCATTTTTTGACCATAGTCTACATTTTCATGAATTCACCAGGGTTTTATTCTCCACCCACCATTTAGAGGTTATTTGGTGAAGGACTTGAAGTTTTTGACAGTTCATAATCAGGTGGCATCTTCGGTGGCGAACGTAAGCCAAGTTTGAGTATGAAACAAATTACAATTAGCATTTCAAAAATGATACTGTTCTTTTATTATCTATCAAAATTCACCTTTTCAAACTATTAGTTTTTTTCCTTAAAGACAGTTAACATATGTAAGTAGAGTGATTCAGGTTTTATAATCTGAGACAGGTGATACCTGATCGAGGCGAGAAAAGTAGCAGCCTTGGTTCTAATTAATTTCAGCAGGGCACGAGTTGTCTTTGATGATGGTAAAACAGTTCACTCGTAGCTCTAAGTAGATGACTCTATGAAGGGTGGATGGAAAGGACCTTGCTGTCATTCAGAAGTAAGGTTTAAATTACTTTACATACATCAAGTTTTGAGATTAGAGATAACACATCGTTTTCCAATATAGGTTGCAGAAGTGGACAGAAGTAAAAAGAGACCACTGGAGAGTGATGGGCCTGTTAAAAAGAAAGCAAAGAAAGTCCACCAAAAGGAAGGAGGAAGTGATTCATTAATGTCTGAGAACCCTGGTAAGTTCTGGGGCAATTTTTCTTCATTCTCACTAGTCATGGCTCTGATATTCTTGCATTTTCCTGAGGGTGGGAGGCTTTTGGAAAGTTGGGCCATTTTTTGCTTTGCAGAGAAAAGTCACCATTGTGCTCAAGTAGAGTGGATCCTTCCTAAGGGGTGGTGTAGGTAGGAGGTTGGGGAGTAGAGGTAAGAGCTGGAGTTCTGCATTTTGGCTGTAGTTCTCTCAGTTTTCTCTTTTATTCCCTCTAGCAAATTTTTGTCTTGATTTTTAACAGTAAAACATTCTTGTTATGAAAATTTCAAATAATACAGAAATGTAGAAGGTAGACAGCGAAAGACCTCACAACCCCTCCCTTTCAGTAAGGCTTACTGCTGGTTTTGAAGAGTGCTGTATATTCTTCCAAGTGTTTCTGTTTATACACATCTGTATGTACACACATAGACCCACAAATTAGTTAATTAGTAATAATATTTTATAAATTATATTACATTATGTATACTAATTTGCAACTTTTTTTGCACTTAGAACATTTTGAACAATTTTCAGTGTCAGGAAATGTAGATCTATCTTGTTCTTTTTTTTTTTAATTAAAAAAGTTTTTTTTTTTTTTTTTGCAGTGGAAGTAATTAGGTTTATTTATTTATTCACTTGTTGATGGAAGTACTGGGGATTGAACCCAGGACCTCTTTCTTGCCAAGCATGCACTCCACTACTGAGCTACACTTTCCCCATACCTTGTCCTTTTTAATCATGTAGCTGCTTTTTCTAAATGCTGAAAGGCTTTGGGTAAAACCACCATTTCTGAGCTCCTGGAATTCTAGAGATGTTGGATGCAGGTAGTTGAACAGATTTTTCCCTAGTTTTTGGCCTCAATTTGTGATAAGGGAGGACAGTAAATGCTTCTTTCTTCATTATCCCCCTGAGAAATTAGTTGAAGAAAATTAGGCAAAAGCAAAAAAAAAAAAAAAAAGTTTCATTTCAGTGAATCAAGTATGTAAGATATCTATCCTTCCTCAAAAGGGAAAATTTGGATTTAGGGTCCACGTGAAAGCCTTAATAGGAAATAACTGTAGAAATGGAGATGTATGGCTAAAAGGAAGGATAAATCTGAAGATACTCTTTTCCTCCTTCTACCCAAAGGGGTCATGACAAGAGGCCTGACTTGGCAGAATTTGCCGTGTGTTAATGTTGCGTTTTCTGGGGCTGTCTACCTTTCTTTGCTACATTACTCTGCATGGACCTGATCTGTTTGGTATTTCAGTAAATTCTCCAAACAGTTAATGCACCCACTGTTTGCCTGCCATTGTCCTAGAGGCTTTTTGTAGTTCTTTTAGTCTTCCCAATAACCCTTACTGTCCTCTTTTTATAGAAGAAGAGGTGGGTGATAGGTGAGGATTGAGGGTTACCACAGTGACTTACCCAGGAACACGGGAGAACTGAGGTGGAAATGGGGGAACAGTGTTGAAATAAGACCTTTGCTCTTTGTTAAAAGTCACACTCAGGAAGGGAGAGGAGTGCCCACTGGTCAGAAGCCGGGTGATTGCTCCAACTCAGTTTTTTTTTAAATAACCCAGAGTTATTTCACCCATTTGGCATGTGTAACTCAATGACTTTTGGTGTATTCACAGAGTTGTGCAACTCTCATTAAAGTCAATTTTAGAACATTTCCCTCATCCCCGAAGGAAACTCAGTACTCATTAGCAGTCATTTCTCATTCCTAAGCTACCACAAATTTATTTTCTGTCTGTAGATTTACGTATTCTGAACATTTCATATAAATAGAATCATATAATATGTGACCTTTTTGTCTAATTTCTTTCACTTAACATAATGTTTCCAAGGTTCATCCAGGTTGTAGCATGTATCAGTACCTCTCTCCTTATTAAAAATAAATTGGTTTAATTTCTTTTTAGTATTGTAAAATACACATAGCATAAAATTTACCACTTTAACCATTTTTAAGGGTACAGTTCAAGTTAAGTACATTCATAATGTTCTGCAGCCATCATCTCCATCCATCTCTAGAACTCTTCAACTTGCAAAATTGAAGCTCTATAACCACTAAATAATAACTACCCCCCACCATCCCCGGCAAATGCCATCCTCCTTTCTCTCTATGATTTTAAGTACTCTAAATTACATCATTCCTTTTTCTGTTGAATAATAATACTCCATTGTATGGATCCACTTCAGTTCTTAACGCTCAATTTATAAATTCTTTTTTATACCTGGGATCCCTAGGGGAAGGAAGCTTTTATACTCACAAAGGAACTTTATACATTTGAAAAGTGATTTGAATTTGTATTTTGAAAACCAATGGAATAACAATAAAAAAGGTAAAACACATTGAAGAAGAAATCCAAAGATACATTTCTAGAATGAGAAGTCACAGTAAACTAAAGTATATATTAGGAAAGCCATATATTTGAGAAGAAAGGGAATCACAGTATTCCTTCAAAGTTTCTTAACCTTTAGCATTTATGACATCTAAGGGTTTTTAATTATAAGGTGTTGATTTCCCTAATATGTCTTTTTTCTTGATTTTTAACAGTAAAACATTCTTGTTATAAAAATTTTATAACAATTATAAAATGGCTGGCTGCTTTTAAGATTTTCTCTTTAACACTGGTTTGCACACATTTGATTTTGATGGGCTTTAGTCTAGTATTTAAAAAAAAATTTATTTCTTTGTTTTTATCCTGTTTAGAGTTCATTTAAAGCTTGTTGGGTTGATGGGTTTATAGTTTTTATCATATTTGGAAAGATTTTTTGGCCATTATTTCCTCAGCTATTTTTTCTGTTTCCTCCGTCTCCTGAGTTTATTAACAGGGATGCTAGGTTACTTAACATTATCCCTCAAATAGCTGAAGCTCTTTTCCTTTGTTTTTCAGTCTCATATTTTCTTCTTCTCCATTTTGGATTGACTCTCCTGATGTATTTTCAAGTTCAGTGATTTTTTTTTCCCCGTAGTGTCTAATGTGCCATAAATTTCATTCAGTGAAACATTCAGTTCAGATATTGTGTATTTCATCCCCAGAAATTCTTTCTTGTTCCTTTTGAAAATCCCCCATTTTTCTATGTGAATTATATTTCAGTAAAGCTGTTAGTAAACAAAAAGACCTTCCATTTTGCTCCTCTGTGTTTTCCTTTACATTCCTGACTATGTGGAGCATTTTTATTATGTGTTTTCATGCACTTACATGCTAATTCTGTCATCTCTGTCATTTCTGGATCTGTATCCCTTGATTGATTTTTCTACTTTTTGCATGTCTACTAATTAATTGTTTGGGTCATAGGTATTTTGAATTTTGTGTTATTGTATACTGGGATGTGTGTTTCTATTAAGAATGTTGGCCTTTGTTCTGGCAAGCAGTTAATTAAGATCCTTGTGAATTGGTTTGATCTTTTTAAGGGTTGTTTTTAAGCTTTGGAAGAGAAGGTCTAGAGTAGTCCCATTCCTAAGCCTTGACTTTTCTGGAGTTGGGAAAGGATGCATATTTGCAGTAGCACACCATTATGTAGTATTTCCACCAGGCAGAGGCAATACATGTTAATAGCCTTAAGAATATAGATGATAGTGAAACATAGTAAAAATTTTAGGAAGTGATGAGGCCTGAGTATTTGTTACCTTCGTTTCTTTTTTTTTAAATTGAAATATAGTTGATTTACAATGTTTCAGGTACACAGCAAAGTGATTCAGTAATACATTTATATTCTTGTTCAGATTCTTTTCCATTATAGGGTTATTACAAGATACCAAATGTAGTTCACTGTGCTATACAGTAGGTCCTTGTTGTTAATTTTATGTATAATAGTGTGTATTCGTTAATCCCAAACTCCTAATTTGTCCCTGCCTTCCCCGCTTTCTCCTTTGGTAACCATAAATTTGTTTTCTATGTCTGTGAATGTGTTTCTATTTTGTAAATAAGTTCATAAGTGTCATTTTTTTAGATTCCACATGTAGGTGATACCATATGATTTTTGTCTTTGACTTATTTCACTTAATATGATAATCTCTAGGTCTATCCATGTTGCTACAAGTGGCATTATTTCACTCTTTTTTATGGCTAAGTAGTATTCCTGTGTGTGTGTGTGTGTGTGTGTGTGTGTGTGTGTGTGTGTGTGTGTGTATGCAGTTACCTTTATTTTAAATGTAATTAATTTAGCTAAGTTTATATATTCTAACATAATAGCTGTGTTTGACAGCTGGCTTACAAAGTTCTTGAAGAGTTCACATACCAATATGAGCTGGCTCCACTGTCTTTTTGTGTGAGCTAGTTTGAGCTTCCTCATGGCACGTGGCTGGGTTCCGAGGATGAGCACCCTGAGAGAGAGCCGGATAGAAGCTGTATTGTCTTTTACAGTCTGGCTTTGGAAGTCACATAGCCTCATTTCTGCCATACTCTCTTGGTTGAGTTAGTTACAAAGCCCTGCCTAGGTTCAAGGGGAAGGAACATGGATGCACCTCTCAGCGCAGGATTGTCAGCATCACTTTGTAGGAGGAGCATATGGAATGGGATATATATATGTCTGGCTACTATTTGATGAATAAAATCTCCCACAATTCAGACTTTATTTTTTGTTATTAATATTCTTATTTTAATTACAAATAAACATAGTGTAGGACTCTGTCTCAGACACGTTTTGATAAATACAAACATTCATTTTCTCAACGCTATAAAAATTGGGACTTTCCAAAATCAATTAAGGATATTATAAAATATAGCCAAGTATATTTAAAAAAGGTACAATTTTTTAAAAAGACCCAGAAAATATATCAGATATTAAACCTTTAAACCATACCCAGAAAATTCAAATGGAAATTTGCCGTAAATTCATGTAATTTCCAGTTTTTCCTAGAGCCATTTTATAAAAAATAGCAACCAGTATTTATAATTATTACACAGTGCAATCAATATCCTGAAGCTAAAGCTACTTAGCTTTGGTGAAAAAATTAAAGTTGTTCATAGAATCAAATATGCCATTCCCTAAATTTCCATTTTTGCATTCTGTTATGACTGTACTTATTACACAGGGTAAAAACCTTTATGCAATGAATTTTCCATTTTCATTTTATACTTTTAAATAAAACAAAACAAAACAAAAAAGAACCACATTTTGAAATTTAAAACAACATGCTCCAATTTGGAATGAATATTTAAAAACAAGGGCACCGATATTAAAAAATTTGTCTTTTAAAAGAAGAGGAAGTTCTTCCCATTACCTGGGTTTCTGCTACTAGACATGGTTTGAAGGTGCCTCTTAAATTTATTTTTCTTTTTTTAAGACCTTATCCTCCTTGACTTTTATCTTATTTTTATCTACCTAAGCTTAAATATCTTCTTTTGAGCTTAAACTCTCAAAAAAAAATTGGCTGTAGCTTATCTTTCCAAACAGACAATTCTTGAAACCTGAGACCTATGAATATTGATTTGTTGTTTTTAATTCTTTATAGATGCTTAACATATATAAAGAAGCATAAGCTTGATAAATTTTCATAAACTCAAGTCACCTGTGTAACCATCACTTAGATCAAGAGGCTATATTACTAGGCCCCAAGAAACCTCTCTGTGCTCCCTCCCAGTGACAACGCCTTCCTCTCACCAAGATAACCACTCTCTTGACTTTAGTATAGATTTGTTTTGCCAGAACACTGTGTTTAATTCAACCAACTTAAAATATGTTTGTAATATTCCGAAGATTCTTATTTTTCCCCTTTTTTAACGTGAATTATCTGTAAAACAGATTACTGTACAAATTTTTAAAAAGCTCTTTATAGTGACATATTGACATTTCAGCATCTACTACATGTTTCCTTCTAGATTAAAATTCTTTATTTAAAATATGATAATTCTTCAACCTCCTTGATCCTTCATGACCTAGTCCTACAGAAGGAGGCCTGAGCAGAAAAAATAACTACCATGTATTTCCATTTTATGGTACACAAAAAATTAAAGCTCAAACAGTGAAGGTGTTCATTTCAGTGAACGATTTTTTTTAGCGAGGAGTTTTTGGTCCACTTAACATGCTGGGACAGTAGCCATTGCCTTATTTCTAGGGTATATCCTCTTAAGGACTCAGAGACTTGAGTGATAATGCTGCCAAGGCTTAATCTCATGTTGTGGCAGTTTGATAGTTCATTTCATGGCATCTTCAGAAAAGGATGCAGTACAAGTGAGGTTGTAAGTAAAGGAGCAGAATATAGAGGTTGCTAAGGTCTATTTGTGTTCTCTTAACCTAAAATAGGGAAACAACCAATTATTTTACCAGCAAAATGGATTTGTTTGGGAGCAGCAAAGAATTGCAGTTCAAGACATGCAAGTATGGCAAATCACATGCAAGTTCAGCCAGGCAAAGGAGAGGAAACTCTTACAGAGAAGAGGAAGTTGAGAGGGGGCTGTTATAAACAAAAAGTCCATTGGAGGAAACAGAGTTCCAAGTATAGTGGGTTTCTTTGGCTGAGTTGTGACAGTCTCTCATTGGTTGAACTGCTGCCAGGCGAGGGGAAAACCTTTCTTCCTCCTGCTGGTGGTGGTAAAGTAGTGTCACTGCCTGCAGCAAATGCAAGGTATGGCTCTTCGAGGTTGTGATCTGTATTGATGTCCACTGATATATGCAGGAGATCACCCCCTCCTGGCCTCCCAACTTCATCTTAGTGAGATTTCCTTTTTAATTTTCATAGTGCTCAGTTTTCCAAGAACCAGGTGTTTCACAGTGGTTAGTCTTCCTCAAGGCCCAGTGGAGGGACTGGGGCCTGTATTTGCATCTCCTCTCAGGCATGAGGGTTTCACAGCTCTTGGGGGCTTTTCATTTGAGAAGGCTTCCAATTTAGTTTTTTCCGTTGAGGGCCTTATGGGGTATTAAAATCTCTCTTAGGTATCCATGAGGAAGGCAATGAAAGATTTTTGGCTTTCCTTTGTAAGCGTCATTCTTCCCACATTTCCCCCTGGTTTATTTTTAGATAACTCAAGGTACAATGGTCCTGGGAGCATTGAGAAAAAAAACTAATTTTGGATAATTTCTTGTGTATCACAGTTCTTTCTCTTAATATATATTTTATACTCCAGGAATGATAATGGCTTGATATAAATGAACAGGGGTGGAACACCTTCCTTCCAGACTCTTGAGCTGAGGTGCACCCATGGAAAGTCATTCTAGCCTAAGAGTGAAAGATGGCTACGCAGAAAAAGGAAAGAAAAAATTTGAAGAGATGTGGAAGGATAGCAGAGAGGTTAGACAGAAACATGCGCTCAACCCAGGATTGCAGCTGAACTGATGTAAGCTTTTCTGAATTGAGTATAACTCAGGATGGAGCTTCATGGCAGAACCTTCCTTGCCAGTGGTGAGAGTAGGGTGGCGGGGTGGGGGAGGTTGGGGCGGGGGAGAGCATGAAAGTAGGCCATCAAGGGATCTTACACATGTACTCTGAGTCCTTGTCATCAGGTCCACATTGCTCCAGATCCAGACAGCCAAACTCCCAAGTTTCTGGAAATAAGGCCATAGACGTAGAATGTTTTGAAATATGAACTTTACTGTTTACTTAAACAAAAATAAGTAAGAAGAAAAGAGGAGCATTCACCAGCTCGAAGAGTCTGGCTCTTTCACCTCAGTTTTTAACACTTCAGTTTTAGGTGTATTTTTATTGAACATGAGTACAGCTCTAAGACTTATAGCCCACCTCTAACCCAGGAGAGTTTTGTATCGATAGGAGGGAAGTCCTTACATAATATAAAATCTTACACTTCTGAAGAGTGATTCAAGTACATATCCTGAGGAGTGGAGAGTAATAGCAACTGAGATGAACATATACATTTGAAAAGAGATTTCAAATATATTTTTCTAGCTATAAGATTAACAGGAGACAGGATAAGGTATGCATCTAAAAAGAGGTTTGAATGTAAATATGGAAAGATTTAAACTTTATAAATGAGCAAAGCACAACTCTTGCCTTCAGAGTGTTTTTGCATAATGGGAAAGGTAAGAGTTGATAAATGCAGTCCCAGTTTCTTTATAGTTAATAGTAACTATGTAATAGTATTGCTTTAAAGGGTGAAATAATGTATTCTGACATACAGTAGGTACCTCGTACATGATAGTTTCCCTTTTATGGATTGCTTACTTTTTAATAACTGCTAATTGGCAGAATGTGGTAAGTGCTAGGCATGTGATCTTGTTATAGGAACCCAGAGGGAAAAAAAAGATGCTTTTAAACTGGGAGAATTAGCTGAGTTTCATGAAAAAAAGTAATTTTTGTGGAAATTAGGGTCAAGGGCATTCCAGGGAGAAAGACTAGCATGAGCAAAGCTGTGGAGGCAGGAGAGCCCACGTCCTAGGGGTGGCAGTCCGGTTTTCTTGGTCAGTTCCTGGTGTCAGTATCTTCAGGTCTTTCCCGTGGAGCTGGTCAGTTTCCCCAGTCCAGGGTCTTCCCGGCTCCTGCCTGGCAGGAGACCTCTGACTGCCTGTGTTGAGAGCTGGTGAGAAGAGGCTGGTTTCTCAGCGTAGAGCTAAGCCTGTGTTCCATTGTTCTGGCTCAGGCACAGTGCTGCATCTCAGCTGCACCTAATTTGCCTTTTCTGTAGATGTCTCTGTCTTTCTCTGCAGCAGAGGAAGGACAGCTGCCCTTGAGCTGGGAGTCGGGCGGGGTCTAGGGATTAAATTGTTTTGAACCAATCCTCCTTATTTTAGAACTTCCCTTTTCTCCATTTCCAGAGCTACTGGTGTTCTGATTTCTGAACCTTTTAAGCATTTTGGGTTGTAAAGAGCATTGGTTCTTGGTTTTCTGTACTACTGACAGAATTTAGCTTTTATGTGTGCTACATTCGTTGTTGCTCATCTGTTTTTCCTTCTAGCTTCAGATATTTTGTTTACAGTTGTCACCTCTCTGTTTCTCTCTGCCATACGGTAGTTTTTAATGGGGTTTTAGGACCAAGTGAAATTGGATACATGTTTCAGTGTGCCATTTTCACCCTGAACCCAATGTTTCTTATTTCTTTATCACATTATAGTTAGATCCTTTGCTTTAGTGAGAAGCTCCCTCTTAAAAATTCTATGCTAATTATGAATGGATGTAATGAAACAAAATACTGTTTTATTTTCTTCTGACTTGCTAACTAAGAGCCAAAGAAACATCTGAAGACCAGGATTGTTTCACACTCTCTGGAAAAATTGAAAGAATACTACTACCATAATTCTGCCGTTCATCAAAATCGAGTTCAGACCAAGCCTCTTAAGGAGAGATGTGCAGTGCTGCCAAAATGCACTGATTTTGAGGATATCGATCGTCTGCGTGCAAGGAATGCAGTTTCTTCTGAAGATTCCAAATCTCAGATTAGTCAAAAGGTATGTAACTGTTATATGGATGAATATCTAGTTACCCAGAGCTGCAGGTTCCGAAGGGCCATTAGATTTTGTGGATTCACCCAAGGCAGTGGTTCCCAAACTTGGCTGAGCATTTAAAATAGCTGAGGGAGCTTTTGCTTTTTAGTTTTTTGTTTTTTAAATACCTGGAGATTCTGATTTACTATCTGTTAAGGCGGGATGAATTGGTTCTATTAAAACAACATAAAACAAAAGAGCCTCCCAGGTGATTCTGATTTATAGCCTGGATTAGGGGCCACTGACTTGGGGGAGATTCTTTATTGATAATTAATACAAGTATAGTTTCTTATAGTCCTCTTTATAGTTTCCATGATTAGTCTGGAAAATCATGATAATTTATAGAGATGTTTTGAGGTTTTCAGTTGAAAGCTTGGCTGAAATTAAGTAAATTCAAAGGTAAACTAAATGTATATGGGTTCCTTTCTTCCACTGTTTTGTGATTCTTAGTGTTTTTCACCATCGCAAAGTCAGGTAATTTAACTCTTGATCCATCACTGAAATCTGCAATTCAGAATAGTGGCTCTCAGCCCAGCTTTAAATTAGAATCACCATACTGTAATAATTTTGTATAATCACAGATGGCTACTAGACTTACGATCATTTTGTAATATATTTGATTGTCAGATCAGTATGTTGTACACCTGAAATTAACATAGTATTGTATGTCAACTGTACATCAATAAAAAAATTAGAATCACCTGGAGAACTTTAAAAACAATATTAATAGTAAGAACCCTTCTTTAGAATCATGTTTAGTTGGTTTTCATGATAAACTGGGCATGGATATTGTTCAAAAGCTCTTATTTTAATGTGTAGCCATGGTTGAGAGCCATTGAATTAGAGAAATACTTCTTTACTTTTTTTTTAGTTCTTTAAATCTAATGAATATTATGGATTCTTTACTCAGAAAAATACTCAGACCAACACAGTTTTGTATCTGATTTTCAGAAGTTCACACTCTTTCTCATAAGCAAGGAATTTGCTCTAAGTTGTGATTGGATTTAGCTATGATTTTCATATAAAAACATATGGCTGGCAGGAATACTAATGTTGAAAATGTAACCTTGTTTCTTATGCTTTCCAAAACCTCTTCCTCATATCTCTTTCCCAAAATGTTGTGATTTTTCTTGGAATAAAGATTGTGGAATATACTATCATTTAAGCTGTACTTGTAAATTTAAACATTAAGTGCAGCTTTAGCTGCTGACATGCTTGTTGAAAGTGGTTTTGCCTTATTGCTGAGAGAGAGAGAGAGAGATTCCTGCCTGATGACTTTTTGTGCCTTATACATCTAAGAATAAATAAGGAAAAAAATTATTATGATAGGTTTAATGAAATCAAATTTAAAAAGAAGTATATTAAAACTTTGTTAGTTTAGGCTTTTAAAATTTGCTTGAGTAATTAAGCAGGAGTTTAGTGTGGCTCATTTTTTTTTTTCAGTCTTTTACTTTGAAAAAATTCCAAACCTACAAGAAAATTTGTCTGAATAAACTATATACTCCTGGAAACCTTTCACTTGGATTCACCAATTGTTAGCTTTGTGCCAAATTTGCATTCGTTCTCTCTCTCGAGAACTATCATTATGGTTAATACTTTTTGAACTATAAAAATCTTTTGGTTGCCAGGACAAGACACTCAGTCATTTTGGATCATCACATAGGAGTTATGAAAACTTACAGAAAACTTCTGACTCTAAATCATCTAACAAACGGACCAAAAGCATCTACACACCATTGGAATTACAATACTTAGAAATAAAGCAGCAGCAGAAAGATGCAATTTTGTGTGTGGAATGTGGATATAAGTATAGATTCTTTGGGGAAGATGCAGAGGTGAGTCTTTTCAGATACTATTTTGTGTTTTTCTTGTGTAGCCTTACATATTTTCCAGTGTTTTTGTTCATTTTCTTAACTTATGAAAAAGCTAATGTGATCAATTAACCTTTTTAAAATGCTTTCATTTAAAGTAAAAACTAAAAATAAACACAAGCAAACTTGGTAGATGCTAGACTTGCGGGGAAGGAGGTCAGGGGTCCAGGTTGGAATGTCTTATCCTCCATGATCCTAGCCCAGGACCTTTCAACCATCAAGAGTTGATCATGAATGAACCGAATGGTTAAGTGAATGAATCACAATCATGCAAGTGTTCCTAATGAAGACTCAAGCAAGAAAAAAAATTTAGATGTACAGAAATTCCTCTTTTTGCCCTTGATTTATGAATTTTCTTAGCCAGGAGCATAGTTCAATCTCAGTGGAAGAGCACAGTAACTCTGCCAGCCACCAATAAGTGTCTGAAGTCTTACAGGTTTCTGTATATCAGCCATGCTCTCCTAGTCTAAGTTGAGTTTGTATTTAATTTGAGGTATTTGATGTAGACCTAAGTTAGGAAGGTTAAAAGTAAATTTGAGCATTTAAGGGCAAGCTTAGCGGAAGTATTGCTGATGGCGCTTTGTTGGAATCATGACTGATGATTCTGTAGTTTGAGGCCTGGCCGGATCATCCATCATCAGAGGGTGATGGGGTGGTACGTCCACCACCTTAGGGATGGGAAGTGAAGACTTGGCCAGCTTCTTTCCTTCCAGTTTCTAAATCCTGTGGCAGGAAAGTGGTGTTCTCGGATTCACATGGCATCGTGCTGTCTTCTGTGTCATGAAATTAGACTTTGAAATGGCGTCTGCATATTTCCTGCAGACGGGAGCAACCTAGTTGGCCTCTTGGAAGTGAAGGGATGAAAGGAAGTGCTGTTCTCTGCCATTCTCTCTGGGTTGAGTGCTGAATTCAGCCTTGGCCACAGCAAAGAGTGAGGTTTTCTTGCCCTGCAGTGATGAACTAATACAGTGCAGAGGTGGGTGGTGTAGGGGAGCGAGAGTGTAGGAATAACAACAGTTCTTTGGCTACAATGGCCAATATCTGAGCCATGGTGCTTTTCAGAGAAAAGTAAGAGAGTCAGTTGGTGCTGCCGGATTCTGCATTCCTCTCACTCCTGCATCATTAATTAGCTCACCAGACCAGGGGTTCTCGTCTCACTTCCTCAAAGATGCCGTCTCTCTAAGTAGGGTTCATCGTTTACGTGTACTCTGTAGTATCTCCCAATTTTCAGTTATTTCTGTGTGCTGAGTAGCAAATTCTTATTCCATTACAGTCTCTTGCTCTCTGTTGAATTGTCCATGTGTAGAGAAAATTGAGCACTTTAAGGTTTTGATAGATCTAAGGACATAGAAGAAGACTTGTGAGATTTTTCTGAGTCGTTTATAGATGTAGATACTGGCCTTGAAGTTAGGCCATGGACTCTGTTAAAAAAAAGATTAAAACATAGGCTTCTCCACAGGGAGTTTCTTTTAGACTTTTTATTGATAACACCACACAGATAGAGAAGTACAGCAATTCTAAATGTATAACTGGATGGATTTTTAACAGAGAGAACAAACACCACACAGGGAATCATGAAATAGAAATTTGTTGATATTTTGTTTTTACATTTTTTTAGATTGCAGCCCGGGAGCTCAATATCTACTGCCATTTAGATCACAACTTCATGACAGCAAGCATACCTACTCACCGACTGTTTGTTCACGTGCGCCGCCTTGTGGCAAAGGGATATAAGGTCAGCTTTGGCTTCAAGTGGTGGGAAAAGGGGATTGGAGCCTCTTGCAGAGAGTGAAACGTTTTCTAAGGTGGTAGGCTGTAATTGGTTTTGGAATTTGGCATTTTGGAGAAAATTAAAATTTGTCATAAATTTTAGCACTATGTCTTCATGAGTTTTGAACGTATTAGATATTCAGGGTAAAAATTTTTTTCAACTCTGGGATAAAGTGTTTCTTAGTGGTTTCTCCACACTTGCAAGGTCCCTGTGGTATCTGTTACTTAAAGTCTTCCATCTGGACATTGTGGGATAATTTATTTATTTTAAATATTTCATAATTAACCTTTTCAAAATCTCAAAATATGTTTTCTTAACCGGTTTTCCATCAGATTTGATATTCAGCATTTCTTACTTTTGTTGAAGGTGGGAGTTGTGAAACAGACTGAAACAGCTGCATTAAAGGCCGTTGGGGACAACAAAAGTTCCGTCTTCTCCCGGAAACTGACTGCTCTTTATACGAAATCTACACTTATTGGAGAAGATATCCTTTTTGAATAGGAATTTTTTTCTTAAATGTTACAAAGGCTTTGTTTTAAATAACTTTTTAAAAAGCTTCGATTGGGTACCTTTTTGGGTATGGTTACTTTGATCTTTGATTAGTATGTGGCTAAAGAAAGGAGGCTTGATAATGGGTGGAAAGAAGCAGTTTTCAAATGCTGTAGTAAAAGGAGAAGAGAGTTCATCATACTTTAAGAGCAAGAAAAAAGACCTGATAAAAGACGATAGGTTAGCAACTGATGTGAACTTGCATCTTCCCTAGGCCTGCGTGGGCAGTGGTTAGGTGCTTAGGGCTTACAAGCTCCTCTAGATCTTCCTAAGAAAGACCTAAAAAAATAACTTACTAACTTCATAGTGTGAAAAGAAGACCACAAAGTTAACACACAGTTAGCTGCTTATAAAACATAATAGTAGGCCATCTTCATTAATCATTAGCATCATAAAAATTTTATTACTTTTGAAAATAGATTGTAAGCTTTCTCACTTTGAAGAATCCTTAGTATGCACGATTGCACCCCAATTTATGGTCATTCATAAATTCAGTGAGTTTTTTGAAGCAAATGATTTCAACAGTGAAGTCATATAATTCTGTCAGTTTTTTAAAAACCAAATAATGATATGTAAAATGAGATAAGAATGCATTTTGAAATGTTTACTATGGGATGAGGTCAAGTCTCTTAGAATGAAAGAATGTGGGGATAAGGTCTTAAATGACACTGTGTGAAAGTAATATTTTTATTAGGGTTTATTACAGATTTTATTTAGTGTCCTGCTTAGCTTCTACCCAAATTGTGAAGACTTTTTTTCCATGAATTCCGTGAATAGGGAATGGTTGTCACTCAGACTGGACCCCAAACCGTTAGTTAACAGCTCTGTGTTGTTCTAAGGTGATCAGGCTGTAAGAACCTGGTAACTTTGTTATTTCTTTTGCCTGAACTTGGATCTCTTTTTCAAAGCCTGCTTCTAGAACCGTACCTTTCCCTTCTTCTCTTTTGTTGTTGCTACGGCTCTTATCTGCTGATACCCAAATTGGATGTTCCCAGACTGACTGTTCAAAATCAGCTGTCATCCCTGAGAATTTATTTACTGGACACACTACACATGTGCGTGCGCGCGCACACACACACATATGTTTCTGTTTTCTTTTTTGGTTTTCTTTTCTCATGCCTTTAAAAAATTCTCTTGCTATTTCTGGGATTTATTAGGCACTTTAAAGGAGGAAAGTAATTTACACTATTTTAGTGTATTCATGCTTTGACTTGTGGAATTAAACATTATGGGATTGTTAAAGCTTCAAGTTTCAGCTTCATCCAAATAAAGAAGAGAGTTAATATTTGGGCTTCCACAGGATCTGAGGTATATCCCACGCCCTTTGGAAGTGAGAGGGTAATGGTTGTCTGTCCTCATGAGCCTTATGTCATGGGGAAGATAAGGCATGTAACTACGATCAGAGCAAATCAGAAGAATGAATGCTGTATGGAAGGCTTTTGCACAGAGCAAAAATAGCCAGGAAGAAGAACCATTATTTTAAAGGAGAAAAGCTAATGGGAATGTAACATTTGTTTTTCTTTAATAAGTATTACATGTGAATCCTTTAGTCAAGCTGGATGATGCTGTAAATGTCGATGAGATAATGACTGATAGTTCTACCAGCTATCTTCTATGTATCTGTGAAAATAAGGAAAATGCTAAGGACAAAAAAAAGGGGACCATTTTCATTGGAATTGTGGTAAGTACTTTGTAGGTGAAGAACAAATGATAGATGTTCGTGGTGTCTTTAAATATGGTTAATCGTGGATGGTTTATAACGAGGATGTCTGATTACTTGTGTCCTCACGTAATTGTTCTAGAAAAACATTTTCCTCATAATTTTATATGTTAAATTACTAGTTATAATTTTCTCACATGGCCTCCTGGTACCCTATGCAGGGGAGAGATCCTGATAGCTTCTATCTGTGGGCTCTAGGAGTTCAGGGTTGAAGAGAGACACAGTAGCAGGCGTGTGTGTGGACACTGTACAGACAGCAGAATAAAACCCTTAAGTCAACACATGCAAGGGTAACAAAGAGTCTCACAGATTCCCTCTAGGGATTTGAAGTTGAACACAAATGTCATATCTAGATTAAGAGAAAAGGATCGTTAAGGGGAAATGATAGCTGGCCGATACAAAACTTCGTATTTAATCAGTATTAGGAATACTTATAGTCAGTCTTCCAGATAAGTATAATTTGTGAATCATAGTTTTATTGATCATGGCTCCTGGCAATTTGTGAGCAGATTTGCCCATTTACAGACATCCCTGGACTCTGCTCAAAATCTGAGACTTTTTAGGGCCTGTCAGACTCCCTTGTTCTGTTAAGCAAAAGCAGGACTCCTTGCCTAAGTAATAACTAATTCTCTTTGCTTTTTATAACTTGCATTCAGCTCCAATATCAACAAAAGTTCTTAGAACCCAAATGTCTCCAAAGTACCTTTTAATACCTCATTCTGGCTGCATAACCTCGTGCTAACTTGACATTTGCTTAACCAATAAGCCTTTCTCTCAGGGAGTTAGCATGTCTGTTGGATGGTTCTAAATGATTTTTTTATCCTTGAGAAGCACTTTTTATCTAGCTGCAGGCAGTTGAACCTGTCTACAAATAGTAAGGTTACTTGCTTTTAAGCTTCAACAGATGTAATGCTATTTTATATTTACCTAAAACTCAGTGTGAGGAACAGAGCTGATAGTAAACAATTCCCCTTTAGTGGTTTTAGAAATACCCTGTGGCCTACTGCCAAAGTTAACCACAATGTACCAACTGGCCCACAGGGGGAGAAAAAGAGAAGTGATAGTTTGTGCGTCCGGCGTTTTCTCTACCCCAGCAGCCACTTTTGGGCTGGTGACATCCGGGCCACCGGGTCTAGGCTGCACCTGTCTCCTGAGGAATTTGGCTGATAAATTTATTGCTTGAACTTACGTAAATAGCTTCCGTAAATTTGATTTGTAGATTGGGAGATAAACTTAAAAAAATTTTTTTTTAATATATAAACTTTTTTTTTTTAATATATAAACTTTTTTTTTTTTATTGAGTTATAGTCATTTTACAATGTGGTGTCAAATTCCAGTGTAGAGCACAATTTTTCAGTTATACATGAGCATACATACATTCTTTGTCACATTCTCTTTTGCTGTGAGCCACCACAAGATCCTGTATATATTTCTCTGTGCTACATATTATAATCTTGTTTATCTGTTCTACATTTTGAAATCCCAGTCCCTTCCCACCCCCCATTCCCCTGGCAACCACAAGTTTGTATTCTATGTCTATAAGTCTGTTTCTGTTTTGTGTTTTTGTTTTTTGTTTTTAAAAAAAATTTTTTTAATCGAGATATAGTTTACAGTGTTGTATCAGTTTTTGGTGTACAGCATAATGTTTAAGTCATATATACAATATATATATGTACATATATTCCTTTTCATATTCTTTTTCATTACAGATTAATATAAGATATTGAATATAATTCCTTGTGCTATACAGTAGAAACTTGTTGTTTATCAGTTTTACATATAGAAGTTAGTATCTGCAAATCTCAAACTCCCAATTTATCTCTCCCCACCCCCTTTCTAATTTTATTTTCTGTGTCTGTCTGTTTCTGTTTTATAAATAAGTTCATTTGTGTCTTGTTTTTAATGATGAGTGCCCACTTTTTTTTTTAAGGAGTCTTTTTTTTTTTTTTTTTTTTTGGTGAGGGCAGGTAATTAGGTTTATTTATTTATTTATTAAAAAATTTTTTTGTTAATGGAAGTACTGGGGATTGAACTCAGGACCTCTTGCATGCTAAGCACACACTCTACCACTGAGCTATACCCTACCCTCTGTATCTTTTTTTTAGATTTCATGTATAAGTGATATCATAATGATATTTTTCTTTCTCTTTCTGGATTACTTCACTTAGACACACGCATATATATATATTGATGTCCCACTTATGGTCTGGCTGTTTGGCCACTAGAGAATGCCTTTGGGCTAGATTTAAGGAACTTCCTTGAGCTAAAAGTGAGCAATTTTTAAAAATTATAAAATAGTCAAAAATGCATAAAACAGAAATTTACAGTGTAATATACTTAATGTACAGAAACGATCACCCAGGTTAAGAAATAAAACACTGCTCACAGAGGGGCCCCTCCCTCCAAAGGTAGCTATAATCCACACTTTTACGATAATAATGTCCTTGCTTTTAGTTCCAGTTTTACCACCTTAAACTGTATATAACTGTTGTATGTATCTTTTTGGTTCTTGCTTCCTTTGTTTACCATTTTGTACGTGCAGTTTGTTTACATGTGTGGTAGTCCTTTTATTGTCACTGCTACGTTGTATTTCACTTCACAATTTATAGTTTATTTATTCTTCTATTAATGGACATGTGGATTGTTTCCAGTTTTTGGTTGTACAAAGAACATTGCTATAAACCTTTCTGTAGGTATACACATGCCTGAGTTTCTCAAGAGTATATTCCTAGGGGAAGAACTGCTGAGTTAGAGGATATGGGTGTTTTCAACTTTCCTAAAAAATGCTGGGCTGTTTTCTGAAGAGGCTTTCGGTTGACTTTCCACCAGCCATGGATGAGTATAGGGACTGATTATTTTCCCTTCTGTTAGCCAGTGCAGTCTGTATTATACTAGCCCCATGTCTTTCTTAATGATCAGTAGTGGATAAGAGCATGGCCTGTGGAGTCAGACTACATAAATCTTGCCTCCACCACTTAATTGCCCCTCGACCTTGAGTAAATTACTTGCCTTTTTTTTTTCTTCTTCCACACCATGGTCTTTTCCAGGTTATCTTTGCTGTTACTGTCTTGGGGTGATGGAGATGACTTTTAGTTATCATAGTTATTCCCCTGGATAGACTGACTGTCTGGATGAGATTTATTCAGAGTTTGTTATATTTGATTTTGTGTTTTGCAAAAATTATACTTTTTATTAATTAATTTTATATAATGAAATAGTAGCTTATTACTATTCTGGTGGCCAGATTACTTGAAAGATATCACATTACTTTTAGTATTGTGATTACTACTATTACGGAGTGTTCATTTGTTTTCTGATTTGATCCTTACAATAACTCTATGAGGCAAGTAGACTGGTTTATTCTCACTTACAGAGGAGGCGCCTGGGGCCCAGGAGGGTTTGGTGACCTGTTACAGTGATTCTCTGGTGCGTTAGATCCAGGACTTGGTTGGATTCAGAGTGTCTCTCTAAAATTCCATCTGGCAGGGTGAATGTGACTTCTGATGTCAGAGTCTTGGAAAGCAGACAGGTTTTCAAACACTTTAGAGATGGAAGTGCATGTTAGTGTCTTACCTTTACTGTCTCCATATTTGTTTATGCTGTCATGGTGGGAAAAGTACGTATTTTCTGTGCTGTTATGTTTTTGTTTTTAGGGAGTGCAGCCTGCCACAGGTGAGGTTGTGTTGGACAGTTTCCAGGACTCTGCTTCCCGTTTAGAGCTGGAAACTCGGATACTGAGCCTGCAGCCAGTTGAGCTGCTGCTTCCCTCAGACTTGTCGGAGCAAACGGAGACGCTCATCCGCAGAGCCACGGCTGTTAGGTGAGTCGGCATATTGCTGGAAAATAGTAGTGATTCTCGAACTTAGATCTGATTCCCAAATTGATGATTATCAACATTGTTAAAAAAGTTTTTATTTACAATACTATTTCAACAGTAGTAGGTAGAAATTCCAAAAAAAAAAAAAAAAAAAACAAAGTTATACATAATATCACCTTAACATACAACTTTAGAAGTTGAGAGTTTATGATATTTCATGGTATTATTTGATAATTAAAGGGTTTATGATACTATTTAATGATATTATTTGGTAATTAATCTTCAGTTTCTGGGGACAGTCACTCCTTAGAAAGTTTATATAATTTTGGTAATGCCTTATCTGTGCTGCAAGTCTCAATTTGTGGCTGAGTCCAGTAGTTAAATTTGTTAGATCTAAAGTCCCTCCTCTCATTTACGAGGCAGTATGTTAGGCACCATGGCACACGAGGAAGAAGATGTGGTTGTGATGTGTGTCTGGCAGGCTTTATAATCCAGCAGGAGAGGCAGAGGTGCACAGACCTAACTGGACTCACAAAGCATGATGTATTACGAGACAGATGTGAAAGGAAGGTTCTATACAGTTTCTTGAGTTTGGTTGGAGGAAAGACTGGAAAGTTGGGCTGGGGCTCAAGTGAAGAGGACTTTTTATGTTGAGAAATTTGGACTTTAGATGAGGCAGGAGAGTGCATGATGATTTCCATTTAGTTAGGTTGACAAGTTGTAAAGTCAAACTAAGTGAAGTTCCATATGTTTCTTTGTTCTTAGAGTTGAATGTTCCTTTTTCAGTTGAACTGAAATTCTTTCAAAGTAGCTTTCATAATATGTTTTTCTGATTATAACACTAACCCATGTTCATTTAGGAAAAGTTGAGAGTTAAACAAACAAAAAACCATAAAAATAATAATAGGCTATAATCTGGAGATAACTACCATTAAACATTTTTGTGTATTATTTCTGTGTATGTATATCACCTTTTGTTTATAAACTTGGATTCATATTGTAAAATCAGCTTAATATCCTGTTTTTTTTGCTTAAAATTCCCCATTTTTTTACATTATTATGGAAAATTTCAGATGTTTATGGAACTGTACCAAATAGTGTAGTGAACCCTGTGAATCCATCAACCAGCTTAACATTTCTCAACCAGCCAATCTCATTTCATCTGTAACTCTACTCCCTCCCTCCCTGGATTATTTATTTGAAGTAAATCCTAGAAAAATTATCATTTCATGTGCCAATATTTCAGTGGGTATTCATGAAAACACAATGACTACAGAACATTTGGTCATTTAAATGGATCATAATTTATCCATTCCCCTCTTGTTATGTTGTATTCATTTTTTTCAGTACTACAAATATTGCTATGGTGAATATCCATGCGTAGAAATATTTGTGTGCATTTCTGATTGTTTCCTTAAGCTAAATTGTTAAAAGTATAATTAATTGGTGAGAGGGTATAAACATTTATAAAGCCCTTGATTGCTTGCTAGAATTGGTAATATCAATTTATGCTAACCCTACTATAGTATTGGTGGGTTATTTGAGCCATTGCCAACATGAGGAGTGATCATTGAAATAATCTCTGCCAATTGGATAGATGAAAATTTCTGCATGAATTCCCCTTATTTTGTTCTTAATCCTTTCTGACAGTGTGCTCAGACCTGAATAATTAAAAGTCACACAAGTGGACTGATAAGGGGTGCTGCTCTCAGTGAGCTGAAAAAGTTAATAAAATCTCTAAAGATTTTTAGGGTAGTCTTTTAAAACTATATTTCCCATATTTTATGTCTTTGATTTTGTTAATTTTTCTTCATAACTGGAGTGTATATTTGATTAATTTAGATGTAAAGTTGATCAGTTGAATCAACACTTTCATTTTCTGATTTCCCCTTACTTTTATAAAACAATAAAGGTAAAATTCAGTAGAACGTCAAAACATTCCATAGAGACTTTGCCAAAACTGATTTTTTGTCTGGCAGGCAGCATTGCCTGGGGATATTTCTAAATGTTTACTCATCAAATGAGCTTTAAAAGCCATTTGGAGTACCAAAGATAGTTTGAATATCATATGTGGGTTTTACCAAATTTGATGACTGCCTTTGTCACATTTTAATTTGCTCTGGTTAGCACTGAGAGTATGTAATTTTTCCTATGTTTACTGACCACATGTAATTTTTATTTTTTTCACATAATGGACATAATGGATAGGCAAACAGTCCATATTTCTGTGGAGTCTAAAGCTGATTTATATCTATGTTTAGAATGGAGTGGTAGAGTTTCAAAAGTCAAGCAATAAAACAGTGTGGTCTTGTGACATAGGGTTTGGCTTAGAAAATTGGCTTTCTTCTTAGTGACTTTGGGCAGATTACTCAATCGTGTTGTCCTTCAGTTTCATTTTCTTTAAAATAGGGAAAGTAAGAGTTTTTACTTTATAGTATTGTGAGGATTAAATAAGTTAATGTAAAGGTAAAGTGCTTGAAATAGTGCCCAACCTAGAAAGTTTTCTGCAGATTAAGCTGTCCTTTTGATTATTCCTATCAGCCATTCCCTCTTTCTATACTGCCTCTCCCTGTGCTCTTCTGGAACTCCAACCAGAAGTATGTTGGATCTTCGTTTATTCTACTCTCTGTGCATAGCTCTTTATGGTGTCATCTCCCATCTACAGCTGTGTTTTTCTAATTGTTTTTGGCCCTTGGGACTTCCTTTTTTTGGAGGGGATCTCTAGAAGAAAGCATTTTTGATTATATTTTGATTCAGTATTTCTCTGTGTCTTTAATGCACTGCCTGAACCAATTAAGTCCTCCATGCTTATGGTAGCATTCCATTTTTTTTTTCCAGTTGTGTATTATTTTTTATTAAGTACTCATTATGTCAAAGGAACTGGCTAATGCATGCTAATATATGTATTTTTTTAGAATTGAAGTGTAGTTGATTTACAGTGTTAGTTTCAGGTGTACAGCAAAGTGATTCAGTTATACATATACATACATATATATTCTTTTTTCAGATTCTCTTCAATTATAGGTTATTACAAGATACTGAATATAGTTCCCTGTGCTATACAGGAGGTTCTTCTTGTTTATCTGTTTTATGTATAATAATGTGTATCTGTTAATCCCAAACTCCTAATCTATCCCTTTCCTGCTCTTTCCCCTTTGGTAACCATAGTTTGTTTTCTTTGTCTGTGAGTCTATTTTTGGTTTGTAAATAAAATTTGTATTTTTTTTTGTAGATTCCACATATAAGTGAAATATGATATTTGTCTTTCTCTGACTTCATTTAATATGATAACCTGTAGGTTCATCCATGTTGCTGCAAATGGTATTATATAGCTGAGTAATACTCCATTGTATATCCATTTCCAAGTTCTATTGTGATATATATACACCACATCTTTTTTATCCAGTCATCACTCAGTGGATATTTAGGTTGTTTCCATGTCTTGGCTGTTGTAAATAGTGCTGCTGTGAACATTGGGGTGCATGTGTCCTTTCAAATTAGAGCTTCCTCTGGATATATGCCCAAGAGTGGGATTGCTGGATCATATGGTAAGTATGTTTTTGGTTTTTTAAGGAACCTGCTTACTTTTGTCCATGGTGGCTGCACCAATTTACATTCCCACCAACAACATAGGAGGATTCCTTTTTCTCCACACCCTCTCCAGCATTTATTATTTGTAGACTTTTTAATGATGGCCATTCTGACTGGTGTGAGGTGATACCTCATTACAGTTTTGATTTGCATTTCTCTAGTAATTAGTGATATTGAGCATCTTTTCATGTGCCTGTTGGCCATCTGGATGTCTTCTTTGAAGGAATGTTTATTTAGGTTTTCTGCCCAATTTTTGATTGGATTGTTTTGTTTGTTTGTTTGTTTTTTGATATTAAACTGTATGAGCTGAAAGCATGTCTTCTAAGATCAGGAACAAGACAAGGATGCCTACTCTCTCCACTTTTATTCCACATAGTTTTGGAAGTCCTAGCCACAACAATCAGAAAAAAAAAGAAAAGGAATCAAAATTTGAAAAGGAGAAGTAAAACTGTCACGTTTGCAGATAACATGATACTATGTATAGGTAATCCTAAAAATGCTACCAAAAAACTACTAGAGCTCATCAATAAATTCAGTAAAGTTGCAGGATACAAAATTAATATACAGAAATCACTTGCATTTTTATACACTAAGAACAAAATAGCAGAAAAAGAAATTAAGGAAACCATCCCATCAAAAAGAATAAAATACCTAGGAATAAACCTACCGAAGGAGGCAAAGGACCTGTACTCCAAAAGCTATAAGATACTGACAAAAGAAATTGAAGATGACACAAACAGATGGAAAGATGTATCATGTTCTTGGATTGGGTGAGTCAATATTGTTAAAATGGCCATACTACCCATGGCAATATACAGATTCAGTGCAGTCCCTACCAAATTACCAATGACATTTTTCACAGAACTGATACAAAAAATTTTTTAAATTTGTATGGAAACACAAAATTCCCTGAATAGCCAAAACAATCTTGAGAAAGAGCTGGAGGGATCATGCTCCCTGACTTCAGACTATACTACAGTAATCCAAACAGTATGGTCCTGGCACAAAAACAGACACATAGATCAATGGAACAGGATAGAAAGTCCAAAAATAAACCCACACATTTACGGTCAATAATCTATAACAAAGGAGGCAAGAATATACAGTGGAGAAAAGACAGTCTCTTCAATTAGTGGTGCTGGGAAAACTGGACAGCTACCTGTAAAAGACTGCAATTAGAGCATTCTCTAACACCATATACAAAAATAAACTCAAAATGGATTAAAGACCTAAATGTAAGACCAGATACTATATAAAACTCTTAGAGGAAAACATAGGGCAAACACTCTTTGACATAAATTGTACCAATATTTTTTTCAAACCAGCTCCTATAGTGATGGACATAAAAACAAACGTAAGCATTCCATTATTTTTCTATTTAGAAAGATCTCACTTCATTTTGGAAACACAATCATTTGTGTTTTATTTTAGTCAATTTGTTTTTCTTTAAAAATTTTTACATTCAACTTTTTATTCATTTTTTCTTTATTTTGCTTCACTGAGGTGAGTGGTCCTACCTTAATTCCCTGAAAATGCTAGTGGGTCCATTTACACTGGTTTACATCCATAATCTTTAGCTTTTATCAACCAGAGATGCAATTCTCGGCCATGTTTAAAAAAAAGAAAAAAAGTTAGCAACAGGGATAGGAAATTCTTTTAATTAAGTATGAAGAACATAGCTTGCCAAAATTCTGTTCCATATTTAATTCTAGTAAGTATCACAGCATTGAATTTTCAAAGAGTTTCGTTGTGTTTTTGGTGCTATCTTCTGTATTTTAAATAGTGATGAGTAGTTATTTGGAATCCCTTCTTTTTCTTCCACGTAAATCTGAGGGTAAAACCAGAGGTTTTTGTCAGCTAGTGGTTATTTCATTAATATTAATGAAGAAATAATAGAGCTTTGTGAGAAAAGATGAAAGAATGGTTTGGAATTACAGAATATCCATTTTAAGTAAGTATTGGGTTTGGGGGGGTTTTTGTGGGGTTTTTTTTGTATTTTTAACTTTGACCACAAGAGGTCTCCAAAGGATTTTATATTCTATGAATTTCAATTAAAAGACTAATAGCAGCTTCGCCGTTATTTTTATATGACTAGGTACAGGCTTAATTACTTTGTATTTAGAATGAATGACTATTAGTCAAAGACAGTACTAAGCTATAGTATTGTTTCTAAATAATAATAAACTATCAATTTTTCTTAGGTTTTTTTTCATTTATGTAAAATGTGTTTGGAAGATTTCAGTTGGTTCTTAGGAAATTTGTCCTACTGTCTTAAGTGTTGTCTTTTTCATTTGTTGTAAGAGTGTATATATTCTTAGATACTCTCTAGAGAGAGAAACAAAGGGAAAGCAATGATTTTAAGCATTGTATTAACTGCAGTTAAGCTTAGACATTTTATATGCTTATAAACCTGGTCAAGAGGAAAGCTATAGAAAGCAATAAACAAATATTAGTTAATATTTAGTAGTTCTCAAAGAAACTGATTTTTGAGGCAAGTCAGATGAACGAAGTGGATGATGGTTATTTTCGAGTTCAGAGAAGGAGAGCTTCTGGGCCCTGGCAGGGCAAGGAAGGCATTGTGGAGGAGGTTGGCTGGGATGGGGACATTTGCAGGATGGGAGGCTTTGCATTGGTAGCGGGGAGGAAGGAGGATATGTTCTGTGTGTGTGCGGAAATAATGTTTGCTCTGAGACATACAGGCTGGAAATATTAGAGGAGGTGTGAAGACAGCAGGGAGACTTTTCTGAATGGAGGAGAACTTACATGTTGAGAGTTGGGGGAGAAAGGGTCAAGAACCATAAAATCCGGCAAAGGGGTGTGGCCTCCCAGTGGAAGGCAATAGGGTATCTGGGCAAAGGAATGGGGTGATAAGAGGCCTAGGGGGTTGAGCCAAGATGGCGGAGTAGAGAGACTCACAGCTCTCCCTCTCCCACAAATACACCAAGAATTACATCTCCAAACCCACTGAATTGCACAGAATACCTGCTGAATTCTGGCAGAGTGTCTCTTGCTTTGAAATACAGGATTCTCACAAAATCTGATAAACAACAAGTTTATACTGTATAGCACAGGGAGCTATATTCAATATCTTGTGGTAACTTATGGTGAAAAAGAATATGAAAATAAATATATGTATGTTCCTATATGACTGAAGCATTGGTGCTGTACACCAGAAATTGACACATTGTAAACTGACTATACTTTAATAAAAATATATTTAAAAAAAAAAAGGAAGAGGCCTAGATGGGAGAGTTGAATTTTTTATATTAAGTTTTAATTGAAGTATAGTTGATTTACAGTATTTTGTAAATGATAGCATATGATATTTGTCTTTGACTTACTCACTTAGTTTGATAATCTCTATGTCCATCCACGTTGCTGCAAATGGCATTATTTCATTCTTTTTTATGGCTGAGTAATATTCCATTGTATTTATATGCCGTATCTTCTTTATCCAGTCATCTGTTGATGGACATTTAGGATGCTTCTATGTCTTAGCTGTTGTAAATAATGCTGCTATAAACATTGGGATGCATGTATCTTTTCAAATTAGAATTTTCTCCAGATATATGCCCAGGAGTGAGATTGCTGGATCATATGGTAAGTCTATTTTTAGTTTTCTGAGGAACCTCCATACTGTTCTCCTAGTGGCTGCACCAATTTACATTTCCCACCAACAGTGTAGGAGGGTTCCCTTTTCTCCACACCTAGAAGAGTTGAATTTTAAAAATATAAACAGTTCCCATAAGGGAAAAACTAGTGTACAGAGAAAAGAATAAGACCCAGGAGTTTGAAGAATGTCAATAGTTGGGAATAGGAGGAAGAAGAATAGGAAGAAACAGAAGGGAGGGGATAAAGAGCTGGGTCGAGAACCAGGACAAGGTAGAGATGTGTAGCTGCAGTTCATCTGTTGCAAATGATATGGTCAGCGGTGCATGTTAATTTTTTGCCATATTGACTCTGTTAAAATTTTTGAAGCTTCGTGACATTCTCTAACCAGTTAATACCATTTATCAGTCTGGTGAAAAAGGAAGCCTAGGTTCCCCTCCTGGCCTCTGCTAGCATGGGTGGGGTTAGACCACACTTTTTTCTGAGGTGTTTGGCCAGAGGAGAGTGGTTATTGTCTAGAAGTTTTCTGTCTTGCTTATAGCTGCACCTGTCCTGGGTGTTGATCTGGGGAGAGCAGTCTTGCTGGGGCTTTTTTGTCCGCTCCTGTTGGCCTTTCATGATTGTCACCTTTTTCAGCTCCAAGCCTGGGATATATGTGGCAAAAATGAGTCCAGGGGACTCACCTCCATGGCACTTCTAAGGTCTCCAGTTTCCTGCTGGTCTACTTTCTTTCCCCCTTTCAGTGTTGTCTTCTCTTTGTTTTATGTATAATGCGCAGGGCGTTGTACTCAGCAGGAGAAACAGGGAAAAGTATGTCTACCCCTCCTTCCCAGAAGCAGAAGTACTTCTAGTCAAGATCTTATTTTAGAGATTACTCTGAGTATGAATGAATTTTGCTTCCTTGATATGATTTTAATTTGATTAAAATTAAAATGTAAAAAACACTTGGATTATATTGATCATGCCAATGTGTAAGTTTTTACTGTAGCAAAACTGAGTTTTGGACATTGGTGAATCTGATTAAGGGAAAAAGAAAACTCCTTTTTCAAATGTTTTTATAATTTAAAACATTAAAAAATGTTTTTAGTATCCCTTACACTTTAAGCATGTTAGAATATTTTTGAAAGCGCCACCAATGGGGAAAGTCCCTCTTGAATTCCTTAGTGAATGAACCATCTCAGCATACAGAAAATAACAGTGAAGTCTTACCAGTCTCCCGTCAGAATGCTGTCGTCGTAATTAAGTCATATTAGCTTTTTATAAAGTTTCTCTTTTCTTACTGCAAAACAATTAAGTATTTAAGTTAAAAATCAGAAGGACCTGAAGGAAACTCAATACCAAGTGAATCCAGAAAGCCTGGAGAAGGGCATAAATCAGGTGTGGAGTCTTAGAGGGACAGAGGAGTGGCCCTGAAGCAGGGAGGGTGAGGAGATGGGCTACACAGGACACTGGCCACCGCAGGCAGAGCCGAGTCACACTTGGTTTACTTACCTGATAGAATTCTGAGCAGTTCACAAATAAATGTTTCTTACTTTCGTAGTTAAATATTTATTTAAGATGTATTAAAACATGTAATTAGTGAATCAAACCTGTGATTTCATAAATTTTTATGGCATAGAAAGGTTCTTAAGTTGGTATTTGAGTTAAAAAATGTGGGTTGATTTAACAAAAACTATTGAGTTGTAGTAGTGATGTACTTGCCGACGTGGGAACATTCTTGAAGGTGGAGGGGGAATGACCAAAGTAGGGGAAACCTGCTGGAGCACATTTTAGGGGCATATATGTCACATTTATCCGCTTCTTGTCATTTAGATTTTGTACATGTGTTTGAGCTAAATCAAATA
The DNA here is from genome assembly GCF_036321535.1 of Camelus dromedarius. Taxonomy (NCBI): domain Eukaryota; kingdom Metazoa; phylum Chordata; class Mammalia; order Artiodactyla; family Camelidae; genus Camelus; species Camelus dromedarius. The sequence goes on from NC_087438.1 coordinate 53,653,875, forward strand.
TAAATGGGACCATTGCTTGAATGAAAAAAAAAAAAAACCCAGAGTTTAAGAGAAATATAGGTGATGAATTTGAGGCCCAGAAAGGGCATTTCAGCTCCCTCAAGTTGAGCTCCTCTCCATTTCCTATAGTAGCTGACCTTCCTAATTGAGGTATTTAATTCCACGTTCAAGTTAATTTTATTAATTTAGAGAGCTACAGTAAACACTGATTGATTATCCTTTTCTTATCCCTAAAATGTTTGTATAGATAGATGTTTCCAGTAAATTCTCACTTTAGTGTTATATCCTCTGAGTTGTACATTATTATACATACATACATTAATTCATTCATTCTTAAAAACATTTATTGGGTGCTTACTATGAGCCAAGTTCACAGCTAGATGGTGAAGATACAAAAATGAGTAAGGTCCCTACCTTTCAGAGTCTTCCAGTCTACAGGCATGGTAGTCATGGAGATAAGGAGTTATAATGGAAGTGCTGATTGTTATGGTCCTGCAGAGTCACTGGTAGAGTAAGAATGCGAAGCCGTGGCTCGGGAATTAGGCGATGCTTTGCGGAAGAGGGTGCCAACATTAAGATTTGAGAACAGCAGCCAGGCAGATGGAGGTGTGAGAGAGCATGGTTTTCCTGGGGAGCAGAAGGTAGTTTGATTGGCTGCCCTGCCAGGGTGAACATAGCAGCCTAAGGCAGGACACATGTGGTTGTGTTAAGTGAAAATGAAAGAGTCAAGAGTGAAACAGTAGAGAGAGAGCAATGTTAAGGAGGAGTTGGGTAAAGCGTTTTCTCAGAGGAAGACTGAGGCGGGATGGCTGGTAGCAAAAACTGTGTAATAATCTTTTGTGTCCCCAGCACCTATTATAGTAGCTCAGATATAGTAGGCACTTAATAAATGCTTGATGAATGAATGACTAGACAAGTAACTTTTGGAATAAGGAAAATAATGGGTATTTCCTATTTGTTTTTCTTAGGAAAAATGATGTGGCTTTTATAAATGTAAAGGGATTGTTTTAGTAGCTGGAGATTCATCCTTGATATGTAATGATGAATATGTATTTAAATGATACAGGTATAGCCAACTCATTTTGGGGAGACCATACTATCATTTCCACCCCCATTGTTTTTAATTCTTCAAAAAAAATTTTAAAATGTCACTTTAAATTAGTTTATTTGAGCATTCTGCCATTTCCATGGACATTCCTTTACAGTAAATATTAATGGAATCTGCATGTCCTTATTCTTAATGAGGAGTTAGGTAGCTATTTTAAGAATTGATAATAGTGGTGATAAGATTCCATCCTCATCTCTGGCACTTGAAACTTCTGTTGTGATGCACATAGAATTTTTTTTTCTCTGTCTATTCTGTTTTTCTCATCTTCTTCATTCCATGTGTCTAGAGTAGAAGGTAAAATATAAAGTTGACCTCCTTTGTCATTCTATTTCTTTATGTTTATTATATCTAATAATTTCACTTTACTATTTAGAAAATTCAGAAATAGAGAATTGATTATGGTGATAGGGATGGTAGTGGATTAAGTAGCAGAAATAAATCTCATACATAGTAGGAAAATGTTTGTCTCAAGGAAGACATTTAAAAAAAAGAGTCTTAATAATAAAAATCTGTTTTATATTGATTTCCTTTTAAAAATTATATTAATTCATTCTCTGGAAGAAATGCTGTTGTATTTTCAGTAGTACTGCTAATTTTTACATATCTAGCTAGCTAGCACTTTTCCTGCATAGCACTTTAAATTTATATACATGAAAATCCAGATTTTAAAACATAAATTAGTATCTGTTCTACAAGAGTGTTTGCAGTAGGGTTTATCTAAATAATGAGCTTCTTTGTGCGTCTTCATTGAGTGTAATTCCTCAGGATTATCTCTAACTTAAAAGGAATAAGGGGGTGTACGTATTAGAGGATTATTGGTAGTAGTCGAATAGGAAGAAACAGTATTTGAGGAATCGGGGTGGGGGGAATGATCTGATTAATTACTATGGACAACTCCCAAGGTGGGGCCAGTCCACTTGAACAGAAAGTTGGGGAGCAGTTGTGTGAGACGTGCAGTTATTTTAGTGATTCTACTTGACTTTTGTAAATCACCTGTTCGTTTGAGGCTGAAGATTTAAATTCATGAAATCTCTTAATTAACTAAAACATTTTATTCTGAAGTTACGTGATCATCAAGGTGGTTAGTGGCAAAGCCCACTAAATCCCTAGTCCTGTTTGATGTTGGCAAGTCCACCTTGCCATCATTAAGATATAATCTAATAGCATTATAAATATAAAAATCTCTTTAGTTGAACTCTTAATACAGGTAGCCATCTGTCCTTAGTATCTATTCAAGTATTTTTCTTCTCTTTTCCTCTCCATAGTTCAAAGAGAGATTCCTTTCATTTTCTTCCCTTCTAACAAAGCTTCCTTTCATTCTGTACCTTAAATCAAAAACTTGGTTTAGAGCCTCCTGGGCTTGCTTATGTCTGAGCTTTTGTGGTTGTGGTCTTATCCATTTATCTTTTCAATGACTCCTTCCTGTCAAAGCTTTCTGCTGAAGGGAGATTTCTTACTAATTTCCATCATTTTTGTTGATTACTCAGATTATCTTCTTATCTCTTATTTTCAGGCCAGAAATTTCTTTTCCCTCCCATCCTCTTTTTGTGGGTTCTTTTTAACCACCAAACCAAGTCTTCATCCCTCAAGCAGTAAAAGTCTGTAAAGTCCTGGTTTGCTTTTTTCCTCTGCCAGTTTTCTTCCCTACTTCCCTCTTCCTCCTCTGTCTCTTACCCCTCCTCCTTTCACTCTCTTTAAGAAAATACCTGTTTAGTATTTGACTCAATATGTAATTTTATTTACTATACATAATACTGAGGTTGATGGCATTTTTCCAGGCTTTCTTGGGAGCTCCCCAACACAACAGCAGCTCGGAAAACTCTGACAAGTTTCCAGGACCCTTTCCCTCAGTGTCATCATGAACTGTTTCTCTTACTTTGATCCTTTGGCTGTGACCGTCTCTTCCTGGCCAGGCTGAGCTAGGCTTTCCATCTCATGGGAGTGGACGTGGACCCTGAACACACCATACTAGATTGTGTACTAGATTGTTCCCAGCCCTAACAGGAAGGCTGGTGGAGAGAAGAGTGCATGATGACTGAATGTGCATGTCTTCTTCCCTGACGGCCACGTTGACCATGACCACAGCGCACAGTTAGTCCATACCTGGTGCTGAGTATCACATGACAGCCTTCATGGTTTGTGTCCAGCCAGGAAGGCCTGCACATGCCCTATCAAGGCAGTGCTTTTTGAACTGTGGTCACAAGTCATTGGTGGAATATAAAAACAATTTTATGGGTTACAATGGACACTTTAAAAAAAATGAAATTAGAATAGTGTATAGTCAAAGATAGAAGGGTGCATTGTATGTAGCTACAGTTTTTCCATTTGCTATGCATCCTAATCATGTCTTTAACCCAAGGAAAAGTTGCTTCAAAGACAAAGTGACTTCTGGTCATTCCTGTTAACGAGAAATCAAATAATGTATACAAAACACATTAGCTACATAATGTTTCCCTTTCCATTCAGCCTCACAAACATTTATTGTATAATAACCATGAATCTTCTTGAGATTAAAAGATCTATGACCTTTGCCATTAAAGGCTACCAATCTATTTGGAAAGCTACCATATTATACAAATCACTCCAGTACAAAGCACATTGTAAAGTGTGTGATAGGAAAGCAAACAGAATGCTAAGAGAGTCCATGAAAGGGAGAAGATAATTTTGTGTAGAGCAGCACTGCTCAATAGAAGTATACTGTGAATCATATATGTAATTTTAAACTTTCTGGTAGCCACATTAAAAATTAAAGAGAAACAGATGAAAATGACCTTAATAATACATTTAATTTAATTCAGTATATCCCAAATATCATTTTAACATGTTAACTCTGTTACATTCTTTTTTATACATTAAATCTTTACATTCATTTTCACAAAGTTTTTGAAATCCACTGTGAATTTTACACTAACAGCACATCTCAGTTCAGACCACATTTCAAGGGCTCAGTAGCTGCATGTGATTAGTAGCTACTGTATTAGACCAGTACAGTTTTACACAGTGTAGGGATGCCTCATGCAAGAGAGGGCCTAGAAGTTTAGACAACACTTAACTAGACAGTTGTTAGGAAGATACATTCTCCAGTGAGAGAATAGTTTAAACAAAGGTGGATATGAGTTTGTAAAAAAAGCAGTTAATGAAACTCACACTATAAGCCAGGTGTATTCTGTAACCGTTGCTCATATTAACTCTTGTAATCTTCATAGCAACCCTTTGAAGTAGTTACTGTTACTACATAGTAACTACTATATTACTTATAAATTATATATTTTATAAATGAGGAAACAGGCACAGGTGGTCTAGTAGCTTATATGCATATATGTATGTGTCTGTCTCCAAAGATACCATGTCCCAAACACTGGGACCTGAGAATATGTGAGATTAAATGACAAAGAGGAATTAAGGTTGCTACTCAGCTGACCTGAAGATAGGGAGAGTACCCTGGATTGTCGAGGAGGGCTCAGTTAATCATAAGAGTCCTTTAAATATGAAAGAGGGAGGCAGAAGAGGAGTCAGAGTGATGTGATGTGAGTGTTTGAACCGCCAGTATTGGCTTAAAAGAAAGGTAGACTGCTTCTAGAAATTGGAAGGGGCAAGGAACCAGATTTCTCTCCTAGAGCCTCCAGAAAAGAACACAGCCTTGTTGACACCTTGATTTCAGACCAGCAAGACCAGTGTCGGAATTCTGACCTACAGAACTATGAAATAATAAACGTGTATTGTTTTAAGCCACTAAGTTTGTAGTAATTTGTTACAGTATTAATAGAAGAGTAATACACTGTGATTATTTGTGGATGTTGGGTAGTGATGTAAGATGTTTCTTAACATGATCCTGGCTTTAAAGAACTTTTTGTTAATCAGTAACTGTTTACCTGAATTGTCAGACCACTGCCTCTTTTCCTTGGATGCCCAGTTTCTTCTACCTCATTTTGCAAACTATCTGAAAAGTGACTGGTGTTTAATACTGTTAAAGTAGACATAACTTTTGCAAGTAGGAATGTAAATAGTAGTTTGGTTCTGCCTGAAATACTGGGAGTTTGGAAGTGCTTGGTAAAGTGGTTACTGCCATTTTTAAGTCTGAGCAGTTCCTAGTTGCTAAATCAGGCTGTGATTTATGTATGACTTACCTTACAGGTAAGGATAGTGTACAGTCTTTTATGTAACTCTGAACTACCAACCCCCGGATATCACAGAGTTTACTTATGGGTGATTAAATTGAGTAAGACAAAAGATTGCCCACCCATACAGAATAAAATCCTGTTTCTTTGCCTGCCAGAGAACAGTGGGAGCAGCCTGGCCTGCAGATTGATTGTCATATTCTGCCTCCTCCCACCTACCTGTTGCTACAGTCACCGAGCTTAGCCTCTCATCACATTCTGTCATTTTCCTGGGGCTGCAGAGGAAAGGGCTTCCTTACTTTAGTTCCAAGGCCCTGTGCACATTGAAATATATGCCTCTAGAAAGAGAGAGCAATTCCAGAGTTAAATACTGGCTGAATGTTGGAAACAGTAGTGGAATCCATTCATCCCCTCGGGCCATGGTGATGTGAAGTGTTCATGGGTATCTTTCCTCTAACCTCAAAAGTGGAAAATGTAGGCCTTTTCTGTTTGGTGCTGTCTCTGCCCCAGGTGCTTAGTGAGTGCAGCCTCTTCTTCTAGAATTCTCCTTGTGGCTTAGGGAATGTGTATGATTTTCCTGGATTCCTTCTCAGAGGCTCTTGGCCATGTTGATTGCTCTTGAGTGATCACAGGTGCTTTTTGCCTGCTAAGCAATCCTTGTATGTAAGACCAGAATTTAGGCACAAGATAAATTCAAAGGTGGGGATTTTGTTTTACAGGAAGATTTTCACTTGCAAACTTTTCTAATTTGATTTGGCATATTTAAATAACAAATTATACAAGAAGTTTAAATTGCTTCATTTTAAAAGAGTTTGAGTTGCAAACCCATTGCTTATGTAAAGTAACTTATGAGGCCAGGGGTGTGGCATCCTTTCTACTGTCTGGTCCCTAGTCCTTACCTCTGGGTTCTAGTTGCACTAGATTGATTATCATGTTCTGAATATGTCAAGTACAGTGAGAAACAGCACAGAACAGTGGTCTGACTACAGAGTTTGGGGCCAATCTGTTTGAATCTTAGCTCCCTCGTTTTTAGCTGTGGATCTTATTAACCTCTCCTTGGCTCTGTTTCCTTATTCAAAGACAGGTATGTATATGTATGTGTGTGTGTATACACACACACACACACACACACACACACACACACACACATATATATATATATAAAAGGTATATAAAAATAGAACTTTTTCATAGAGTAGTAGTGAGGATTAAGTTATTTCATACCTATAATGGGTTTAAAGCAGTGCCTTGGACACAGTAAGTGCTCATTAATTGTTAACTCTTTTATTTTCATTCATCATTTGTTTTTCTGCCATTCTTAAACTATTTTTAGTCATGTGTTTTCCCCACATCTGTCTTCTCAAATAGTCTATATTTTAACAGCCTTACTGCTTTTATGAAGCTGTCATATAATTTTTCGCTGTGGTTTTAGCCTTGGCTGAACATTGAAATTGCCTGTGGATATTAACTACTAACGCCTGCATTGTTGGTCTGTGGTAGACCTGGCTTATAGCGGCTTGTGAGAATGGATTGGTACATTTCCATGGGATTTTTTTTCAGGTTGTTAAAGCATTGGTAGCTTAAAAGAGCCACGGTGGAAATATTTACACTCCCAAAATTGGCAGATACTGTCACAGCATTCCTTTCAGTCTACTTGGTGTTCTAGCGATTTGTTTATAAGCGTCCTGAGCAGATGTTGAGGCTTTTAGTAGGGCTGTGTTAGTTTGTTAGGACTGTTGTAACAAGTACCACAGACTGATGGCTTAAAAAACAGAAATTTATTGTTTTACACTTCCAGATGCTAGAAATCCAAAATCAAGGTTCCGGCAGGGTTGGTTCCTTCTAAGGGCTGAGAGGGAAGGATCTCCTGGGCCTCTCTACTTGGCTTGTAGACAGCCATCTTCTACCTATGTCTTCTTTTTATGTGTGGCTTTGTGTCCAAATTTCCTCTTTTTTATAAAGACACCGGTCATATTGAACTAGGGCCCACCCTAATGACCTCACTTCAACCTGATCACCTCTGTAAGGGCCCTATCTCCAAATAAGGTCACATTTTGAGGTGCTGGGGGTTGTTAAGACTTCTGTGTACAGATTTTAGGAGGACACAACTCAACCCATAACATAGGGCAGGGACCTTCTTTTTTCTTTTCTTCTTTTTGTTCCTGTAGTACTTACACAGTGAAGATTTGTTGACTTGAACTGAAAAGGAAACACCAGTAGTTGGTGTATTATTTGTGTATAATTTTTTATTCATTGTACTGTGAATTCCAGATTGTCAATTTGTTGATTAATTTTTTTTGAAGTGGCTTTTTGTGAGGATAACATCAGAGTTAGTATTTGTGGAGAAAAACATTAGTTGAGGAAGATTTTTTTTTTCTTAGGTTGCCTGAGGCAGGCTTAAGCTTGTTAATGAACTCAAAAGGCATATGATCGAGTGAAATGGTCTTGATTTTGTGTCTGTTACTGAGAAAATGCTTTTAATCATGCGTGAAGAAAATGTTTGAGACAAATTTCCAGTAATCTGAGAATGTTTTAATGCTGATCATTCTCTTCAGGATTATGTAAGCTTGTGGAGTTCTCAGAGAAGTAGGGTTTCTTTTGCTTTTTCTCAAAAGCATATAATGTCAGGTAATGACTTGGTGATTTTTATGGTTGAAAAAAAAATGTCTTTGAACCACAGGATGCATAAATTATTCTGTAAAAAGTTGCCTCGTGTTAGGATGATTGTATATATATAAAATAGATGACATTTACACTGTGATTATCTCAACGCACTTAAATATGGAATGTACTTTTTGAAGTTAAATGTTTTTCTTCAAAATGAGATACTTCTCTGCACCATTGCTTTTTGGTGACTAAATACTGGAATTAGAATCTTAATTCAAAAATGTATTTGAATTACACATATGCACAGGAATTTGTTGGTCTAAATGTTCAGATTTTTTTTAATAGAAAATTTTCAGCTATAAATTATGTATGGCAAATATCAAAAGCTTTGATTTTTAATCTTCTTAAATCAAGTATAATTTACATGCAATACAATTTACACACTTCAACTGTATGAATCAGATCAATTTTGATAAATATATGCATCAATATAACCACCACCCCAGTTAAGATATAGAACATTTCCATCTTCCCAGAAAGTTCCCTGTGCCTTTTTGCAGTCATTTTTCTCCCCACCTCCACCTCCTACTCCAAACAAATACTGATCTGATTAGACTCTTACAGAATTTCACATAGATGGACTCATTACAGGATATACTCTTTCATGTCCAGTCCCTTTCAGCATAAAGCCTATGAAATTCACCCAGTGTTGAGTGTATCAGTAGTTTGTTCCTTTGTATTGTTTAGTAGTATTGCTACAAAATTTGTTTATCCATTCACTTGCTCTGCAGTTGACTTTTTGCCTATTTTCAGTAAAGCTGCTGAGAACATCTGTATACTAGTTTTCTTATGGACTTAAGTTTTTATTTTGGGTAAATACCAAAGAGTGGAATTTCTGGGCTATATGGGTAAGTATCTGTTTTAACTGTATAAGAAACAGCTGAACTCTTTTTAAAAGTAGTTCCCCAATTATATGCTCTCAGCAGCAGGTAGGAGAGTTGTGGTTGCTGTACATCTTTGCCAAAGATTGGTGTTGACATTCTTTTTATTTTTAGCCGTTATACTGAGTGTGAAGTGGTGTCTCATTTTGGTTTTATTTACTTTTTTTTTTTTGATGACCAATGATGTTTCCATGTGTTTATTGGCTATTCATATATCTTCTTTTGCCCATTAAACAAATTGAGTTGCTTGTCTGATCAGTGAGCTGTAAGAATTCTTTCTATATTCTGAATACAAATCCTTTGTCAGATATGTTTATTGTGACTATTTTCTCCCAGTCTGTGGCTTGCCTTTTAATTTTTTTGATGACCTTGGAAGTTCGAACACAAGGTTTTAATTTTGGTGGAAATCAAATTTATCAGTTTTCTTAGTTTCTTTTATGTCATAAGAAATCTTTGCCTAATAGTTGCTTCTACACCATTTGTCTTAAAGAGTCTTCTGACCGCATTGAGTTATGTTGATGTCAAAGGCTTTATTTTGCGTTTAGCTTTGAAAAATGACCTACTTAGGTTAGTAGATATTTTGGACACTGATGTTGTAGGATGTCATTTTTAAAAGTGTGTGTATTTTGTGGGTATCAGAAGTTATTTGTATGTTAGAATTTAGTTATTTACCACATGGGAGCTCTAGTCACCTACCATGCCAACCTATTCCTAATAGAGACCCAATTAGAGATGAAGGTAAAAAGGATAATTCTGTACGTGTGTGTGTGCACATGTATGTGTGTATGAGAGAGAGAAATTAAGCTAAGGAATTTGAAACATTCAGGAAAGCACATAAATATTGCGTAATTGGTATCATTTTAGGTAATCAGTTTTAGAATTTAGCAACTTTTGTTAAATTTTCTAATATTTAACTTTAAAAATAACCTTAGTATATAGATAAGCCTTTTTTTATCTTTTGTCTTCTCATCTTTGAAAACTGCTATTTAAGTGACCTTTGAGTAGCTGCTTTTTTTTTTTTTTTTCTTTTCTTTCAAATTTGTCTTTTGTCTTTTCCCTTTTTGGGGGGGCGGGTAGAGGTGATTAGGTTTATTTATTTACTTTTAGGGGCTATACTGGGGATTGAACCCCAGCCCTTGTGCATGCTAAGCATGCGGTCTACCACTTGAGCTGTACCCTCCCCCCTTGAGTAGCTTCTTGTGTTTCTACTTGTGAAATGAAAATGCTTGGTGTCTGTTTAAAGGCATTTCAGGCATCAAAAGGAGGTGAGGTGTTGTTTTGGACAGGGGCAGTGGTGTCTGAAATCCCACATTAGCTTTTCCTCCTCTTCATCCTCTGTTCCCCTGGAGTGAAAAGGGTATTGTTAGAGACACATCTTGGTAGCTGATGAGAATATTTCTCATTGCTGACATGCTCTTTCCTTTGTGTCTGTCCTGCCTGATTACGTCTGTGCTAACGCTCTTTCCCTTTTCCCCCCTTTCCTTTGAGCATGACTACTCCTATCTTTCATTCTTAAGTAGCAGTAATAGTATTAATAATAATTGCAATGGCTAACACTATGTATTAGGTGCTGCTCTAAGGGCTTTTATAGTTATTGGCTGATTTAATCTTCACCAACACCCTGTGAGGGAGTTACTATTCTTTTCATACAGATTTCCAGGAAACTGAGGCAGCGAGATGTGAAGTCTGGGATTAAACAGCTAGTAAGTGGCAGAACTGCGATTTGGTCCATCCTTCCTGGCTTTGAACCATTAGGTTATAATGGCTTCTCGGGGAAAACACACAAAGCAGCAGCCAGTCCCTTCCTTCACCTCTGCTTCTGGACTTCAGAAGGAGTCATGTTTTATAGCACAGCCGACATTATTCTGGTTAATATTCCATGAAGCTTTCATTCCTTTATAATGCATATTGTAGTTTGGATTTCTATCTCTAGCAGTAAAGTTTCTGACAAGAAGCATGTGTGCTCAGACAAAGTAGCTTGATTTCTGAAGGTATTATTTTACAAACCGCAGTCCCACGTGTCCAGTGGAAGGCACAGGCTGTCCTAGCCATGTGGTTATTCTTCTGGGAAAGCGTCTTAGAGGAGGTAAGTCTTGGCGGGCTTGTTAAGTAAGAAAGTGCGCACAGGCCTGGGGGCACGGTTTGTGGACCCGGGTGGGAAAAAGACCCAGGATTGGGATGGGCTGAAAGATTAAGCGAGAATGGAGGTTTTAAAATGTTGTTACAAGGGTTTGTCCTTAGAGATTTCCGGGATCAAGGAAGAAGAAGTGGGAGGTCATGAGTACAGGCAGAAGTGATGGCTTGTCTAGGCCCTTGGGCTTTCTGCCTTCATTCCCTCCCCCTTCACCTTTTCCCTTCCCTTTGGTTTCCCAAGTTTGAGCACGCTAATCCTCTTAGTTTTCCTGACCTCATTGCAGACAGAGGTACTTTGCCTGTCAGGTTTGCCAAGACAGATTAGAAATTTTTTGATGGGGCGTTATTTTTTTATTTTTATTTTTTTAAAGTAGCAACCACTCTAAAAAAAAGCAAAAAACCTTCTAATCTTTTGATAGAAAGAGCTAGAGGAAGGTTTACCTGAGTTTACCTAGTGTTGGCTTCTTACCTTACGATAATATCTCCTAACATAAAGCTACTTTAAAATTTTTTTTAATAAATTAATTTTAAAAAAACTAAGAATTACAAGAGAGTAATTTTTGGGGGTGACACATGAAGAGAGACTCCAGAGCAGCCACGAAGTATGAGAGAATTTGGAGAGAAAAGGAAAAAGGGATTTACACAGTGTTTCAGTGGGTAAGATAGACCCTCCCCTTCTGATGTTCTCTGAGGAAGTCAGATAAAGAATGATGATGACTTTTACACAAAAAAAAGATAATACCTCTTATAGTTCTTGGTCTTTTGAACGGCACAGCTGCCAGGCGTGCTGGCCTCGGTTATTCCTGGGCCGGAGGCCTCCTCTGTCTGAGGCCCTGTGGAGTTTTCACAGCAAGTAAGGAAATGCTCGGTCCTTCCTGCCGCTCCCCAGCAGGCCTGTCTCTGGGTCCCAGTGTCCCTTCACCTCAGGTCTCTCTAATCCTGCCGGGGCCTTGGCCCTAAATCTGGTCTTGGTTTCTAGCCCCCAGTGGTGACTTGGCTAAGGTCCCTGGATCTCTGCTTGGTGGGGAAGTGTGGGAGGAGGGGTCTTCCTGGTTTCTAGACTCTCTGACTTGTAGTCTGTCCCCCTGTTGGTTTGGTCTGAAGCAGACTCACCAGCTGAAATCAAACTGGCCATTTGGCCAGCAGTAGAGGTTGCCATCTTTCTAAGATGTTACCTATGTGATTGTGTCCACTTTCTTCTCTGGACAGCAAAGGACCCTTTTTTCCTTTGAAAGCCCAGTACTTTCTAGTGAGTCCTTAATGAATTTTTAAAAGTTGAAAATGAACATATTGGCTCATGTAAGTGAATGAAAATGAATGAAATGAGTGAAAAGTTCAAAGGTAGGCTGGGGTTGGGCATGGCTGGATTTAGGGGCTTTTCTCCTTGTCCCTCCCTCTTGTGTTTGCCTTCATCTCATGTTCCACCAGGTGGCAGGATGGCTGCAGCTACTCTGTTCCTTGGACTCCTAGCCTCCCAAGTTCAAGTCCAGGGAATTGACAAACATCTGGGAGTTCCTGTGTAAATCCTGGAATCTGCTCTTTCCTTTTTTCTCTCTTCTTAATGGACACTTTTATTTTTTAAATAAGTAGTATATCCCAATGGTTCAACAATCTAAAACTCTTTTAAGGATGTGGGATAGAAAGCTTTTCTTCCATCTTGTCTTCTTTATTATAAAGTATCTCTTTGTCTTGCTTAATGCTTTTTGTCTGTTTTGAATTTTATCTTGCCTGATAACAAAATCTTGTCCCATGCTTTCTTTTTATTTGCATTAGCCTAATTATCCATCTGGGCAGTGTTTTTCAGCCATCCTTTTATTTCTCATCTTTCTGAATTACTTTTAAGTTTTGCTCATGTTTGTAGCATAGGTTTTTCTTCTTTGTAATACATTCTGAGGGTAATTTTCTTTAAATGGGTGAGTTTATCAGCCCATTTATATTTGTCAGTATGGCAGATATATTTGATTTTAGTTTGTCCACATTTTATTTTCTATTTTTATATCTTTTAAGGAATCTTTCACAATGTGGTCTGTTTTCCTTACTGTTCTTATGGAGTATTCTGATATTTTTGTTCTACTGGTTATCTTTATAATTTGACACCATGCCTTTAGTCTTCTAAGAAAATAGTGGTAGTTCCCTATCGTAAGCAGTGATAAAATTAATGAATTTCATACTAATTCTAATGTAGAGACATTGTAACTATGTTACATGGTCTGCCTTATTCAATCTAGATCTCTGTTGCATTCTATCCTTAGAGAAGAGAATTAATCACTCAACTAAGCTTGGAACTCAATCAGCAGTGTTATTATCATCAGTAAGTACACTGTCAGAAGAGAACTTGAGTTTGATTTTCAGCCTTTAACAAGGCTCTTTTTATCTATAAAAAGTACAGCTTCTAAAGTCAGCATAGATCATAAAGTTGGTAAGCTGACATTGTTTGGTCACAATTGAACAGTAGTCCAAAATCTCTGTAGGTAGTTTGTTACTCACCACCAAAGAGTCACTGGTTTTATGTCCAAGTTGACATTAAAAGATACTGAGTCTAAAGTCCCCCCCCCTCCTTTTTTTTTTAGTGTGGGCTTCACACTTGCTGAGAGTTTTACCACCTTTTAATTTTTCAAAAACGATGTATTCGACAACAGAGAGACATGTAATATATGAAAAGGACTTTTTAAAATTGGAAATCTTAAAACAGTGCAACTTGACACCCCCCATGTAATGACCGAGACTCACATCCTGACATTAGTGCTCCATCCAGCACGGAAGGGTGGTTGCCACCCCAGGCACATGGAGGAACATCGCCTCTGTTCAGCCTTCTTTCCATTCATAAGGCTTCAGCCCCTGATCACATCCTCTATAGGGGGTGGGAAGGAGAAGGTGTTTTTGTGTGTGTGTGTGTTTTTTTTAATAATTTTTTAAGTCCTTGGTCAATTATATGACCATAGTTAATTTCCTTAATTTTTAAAATTTAATCACACCAAAACCCTGTTGAAAATGAATGTGCCCCCGCTCCTCCAGATTCCTGCTGAATTCAGATTGAACACATTTGGGGTGTGGCCTCTGTGCTTTTAATGTGTGTTGCAGGTGATTCTGATTTCATGGACTATAGTCTCAGGGAACCAAGATTGACAGTTCTCTGTTTAATCTAGAAATTTTACTAAAATCTAGTTTGGCAAAATTCTGGTTGAATATTACTCATTATGTATACAGTGTTTCAAGTAGACTTTTGTTTCAAAGATACAGTGATTTGATTTTACCATAACTTTATTCAATTAAGAAATCTAGGGAAACACAGGAGATTTTACATAAAGCTCCATTCCAGTTTGTGGGAAAAAAATGAGGATATTTAATATACAGATTGTAGAACTTTGAATTTAACACTCTTGTAATGCTTCCATGAAAGCCTCAAGGATAATTGACAAATCCATTTTTATCAAATTTAATGGGTTTTTAAATCCTTTTATGCTTCTCAAACAAAATGTTAATTAGAGCAGTAATTGAGTTACCAACTGCCTCCTGTGTTCACTCTAGGAAGTTGTACAAAAACAGTTTGGAACTCATGTAAGGTCATTCATTGCTTTTTTTGAATTGCTAAGTAACTTTTCAGCAGGCTTCTAAAAATCCAAGTATCAAGGGAGTCTACAGGAAGATCAAAAACGCTATGAGATTTATAATAGTCTGGTACTCTCTCCACTGGATTAAGGTGGAAAAATCCTCTCCAGCACCACAGATGGGAGAAAATCCTCCCTCTTAGATTTCTTCCTGAATCAGCTTATGCCTGTCTAGTCTTGCAGTAGAACAGAAAGAGACTTTGGAACTAGGTATGCTGGCACAGATTTTCTGGGGGAAAAAAACACTAGGAAATCAAGTTGATAACTTTATTTAAGCAGCATAGAACATCATGACAAGTATGATATGTTCCAGGAGTGCAAGGATCAATCAGCATCAGAAAGTATGAGTAATATTTTAGGAGATTAAGTGAGAGGAAACTGTATGATCATTTTAACACCTGTAGGAACAGCATTAGGTAAGAATCAATAATCCTTTTTGAGTAATTTTTTTTTTTCGCTAGAACTCGGAAACTTACCAAACCTTGGGCTAAAAAGTCATTTGTTCTAAAGCCCACAGCAAACATCATACTTCAGAGTTGAAACTTCAGAAGCATTCCTGTTAGTGTCAGTAAGAAAACAAAGGATACCTGTTAGCATTTTCTTTGTTCAACACAAGGTCTTAGCCAGTAGTGTAATGAGACAGGAAAAAGAAATGAAAAAGAGAAATTGTACAGGAGAGACCACACAATCTTTTTTCTTCTTGCAGATGATATTAATCCATACGTGGGCAATACAAGAAAAGTGTGTTCAGCACAGCTGCTACGTGTAAAAATTTAGGTTCATGTACCCCAGTGATAGCCTTTTAGTAAATGCAGTAGAAGAAAAGATTCACTTCACAATAGTATTAATGTATAACATATCTATGAGTGAGCACAACCAAAGATATATAAAGAAAATGATAGAACAGTGTTGTTAGGTATAAAAGACATGAATAAATAGAGAAATTATGCCATCATTAACAATGGGATATCTTGATTTTTTTAAGATACCATTTCTCTCTAAATTAATTCATTGCATATCAAAATCCCAATAAGGTTTTTTTGGAACTTGATAAAATGAACTTAAAATTTATAAAGAAAATCAAAAGCCCAGGAGTAGCCAAGACAATCTTGCAAAACAAGGTAGGGGCCTTGCCACAGAGACTAAGCCATGGAAATTACAATACTGTAATCCTCATATAAGGACAGAGGGAAAAAAAAAATCAATGGAACAAGGTAGAAGCCAGAAATAGGATCACACATATATAAAAATATGATGTGCATTGGAGGCAGCATTATAAATCAGTAGGAAAAGATGGAATGGTCTATAAATGGTGCTTGATCATTAATTGATAATCATATGGAAAATAAAATTGTATTTCTAACTTCATACCATCCCCCCAGAATAGTTCAGGTGAATTAAATTTGAAAAGCAAATCCTAAAAATTTGCTAAAAAATATAAGCAGTTAAATTGGCAGCAGTTAAACATTTTGAAATCAGATCTTAGAAATATAATACTGAGTGCAAAAGCAAGTTGTAGAAGGACAGGTGTAGTAAAGTGCAACTTACATAAAATTTAGGACATGAAATAATACAATGTATTGTGTAAAGATGCTAAAATACATTGTAAAGTATAAAGACATACATGGTGGTACTCTACACCAAATTAAAGGTAGTGTTTACTTCTGAAGATGGTAGAGAGATGAATATGACTGAAGAGGGATGTGTGCAGTATACAATTGTATTTGTAATTTTTTTAGATAAAAATACTATAAAACAATATGTGGCAAAATGTTAACACCAAATGAATAACCAACAGTAAAAAAAATTGGTTGAATAAATTTTGGCTTTTACATACTATGAATATTTTTTCAGCCATTAAAAAGAATGAGTGGTAGCTAGGTAACTATATGGAGGATTTCTAAGAGTGATTACTTAGTGAAGAAAACAAGATGCGGGAAGGTTTGTCTAAAGTCACCCCATTTTTATAAAGCAATGCATGTGTGAGTGTGTGTGTATTACATAATTGTGTATGACCATACGAACATGAAAAAAATTAAAGATTCATTATAGGCTGTTAACATGGGCTGGGAGTGAGGTGATAAGGAAAGAGGAAAAAGGAGGAATGGGGAGTCAAGCAAAGAAAATGGAAAAGACAGAACACCACCAGTGTGGATGATGATTTGATGATTTTGTTTATGTATTTAATATAATCATAGATACACACACACACACACACACACACACACACACACACACACACACATGCATATTTTAAAAAGACTGTAGAACCACTTAAATAAAGAATGAGAGTTGACGTAAGGGGAATTTACTGTGTTTGACTGGAGGCTGTTGTAGAAGAAATGGACTTGCCAAAAAGCCAGCCAGACAAAGATGCCACTTCAAGGAAAGAATTGCTCAATGATGTATTCTGTTGCTAGACTATTTAAACAAATGATGCAATTAAATTGATGCTTTTCCATTTTTTCCGCTTTTGTATTTGTTAAAGTAATTGACCTTAATTTCAGTGAGTTCTTGATAACAATATATATAAAGTATTCACAATGTGCTTGATAATGTAGGATACCAGTCTTAAACGTAATAATTATATTTTATGAAATGTGGCGTCTTGACAGGGAAGCCTTAGTTCTTTCTCTCTTTTTCTTCAACTTGGGAGAGAATAAAGAATGAGTCTTTTTTTTTTTTCCTTCGTCAGGCCAAGGCCTAAATACCAAAAGTTCAAGGTTATGGATCATCGTCTTTAATGTTTTCATATTTTTCTTTCAGTGTGCGGGATGACAGAATTCGAGTAGAAAGGATGGCTAACATGTATTTTGAATACAGCCATGCTTTCCAGGAGGTTACAGACTTTTATGCACAAGATGGAGATGACGTTAATGGTAAATATTTTACACTTGTTAGCTTTATGCCCTGAAATTTAACTGAGTTGAGATTTGGATAAAGATGCAAGTTTGATTTTCAATTTAATGAAAACTAGATAATTATCAATTAAAAAATGGAAGAAGTAGAGAGAAGAAATCACTGTTTTTGCACTCATAAAAAGCACCACTGCAGCTTCTTTGTAGTTATGATCATTTCATAACTTGATATTTTGACATATTCATTGGAGTGTAACAAGTTAGTTACTGAAAATCCTTCCTTTTTGCTTCTCTTAAAAGATGGCCCATTATTTGCAGTTTTACAAAATGTCGGTATAAATCTCCTAGTGAAAGCCAGCATTTCCAAAAGTTGATGGCCAGAATTAAAATATCAGAACATTAATGACAGGGTCTTAATTTGTTGGATCACCATTGTTTGTCTAATTCACATTTCCTCAGCCAGGTATCTGTTTGATTTTGTCTGTACCCCTCATTCCTTCCAGTCCAACTTATGTTCAGTCCATTTTTATCCCCTGTCACCTGCTGGAGAGCTTTCACCATAAGACCCTAAATAGATCAGCTTCCCCCAGCTCCCTCTCAGGCGTCAGTGTCTTGTTGGCGTTTCTATCCCCATCTCTTTTCATCTCATGTTTCTTTGGTCAAATAGAATTAAGTATCTGAGAGTGTAACCCACTTACACACCCATCTGTGCTGTCACCAAGGGATCATCAGCTTGTGCTCAGTTAAAGCTCAGACTAAATCAGGAGACGACCATAAGCCACTCTTGGTACCTGACTCACTTAGAAGGGTGTAGGACACAATGCAGCTTGCTGCAGGGCGCTGTTGCTCTTAGTGGGAGGAGTCCTCTGCAGTCTGTGCAGCGGTCCGCAGAGCCTTTGGGTGCTTAAGTTCCCCTCCCTCCTCTAGTGACAGCTCAGTTGCAAAGAAAGCAGACTCTCATCAGGTGGGTGCAGGATCTGCCCTGGCTTAGAAGCCCCATGCCCTACAGAAAGTCATATTTCGTGCTGGGATTTCTCCAAAGGACATGCCAAATTCAAAGAATCGGTGTACTCAGAGACGGCCAAAATTCTAGAATCAGGTATTTATAATTCATCCTAGTCCAGATGCAATTGACTGATTTCAGGTCATTTTTACCATGCATAGTGCTACCTCATAACACATTGGCACTTCATCTTTATCAGGTTTCCTGGGGATCAGAGCTAGAAAGTTAAAAGATGAAATTCTCAGTAGGAGACTGATGGTTACTCTTCATTTACACCTTGATTTTACAGAAAGCAATAGTTGAAATTAATATATTTTATATTACAGATTTGTGGAGGATATTTTGTAATTTTTTTCTTCAAAGTAATAAATACCTACTGCAAAAAAAGCCAAAACATGGTTGTATAGAAGGAAAAAAGTGAAAATCCCTCCCCTCGAATCCTTAGGAATTCTTAATGTGCAAATCTACACATAAACATACATACGTAGTTCTATATATTTATTTAATATAACTTGGATTTATTCTTTCAGCTAATTTTTATTGAATGCCTGTTCAAGGCATTGTGTATATGATAAGGAATTAAACAGACATTGTGTGTATGATGAGGAATTAAACGGACAAAAATTCCTGCCCTTCTGGAGTTTACAGCCTAGAAGAAGGAGATGTACAATAAAATAGTGTTTAAAGTTGCGAAGTACCATAGAGATAGGCAGGGAGGAGGTGAATTTTTAAATAAGGTAGTGAAGGAAAGCCTCACTGAGAAAATGGCACTTGAACAAAGATTTGAATGAGGATTAAAGGAGTTAAGGGGGAAAACCATAAGGACAGGTGAAGCAACAATGTTTCAGGCAGAGACAGCAGTAGGCACTTAAGTACCTGGCATGTTTAAGGAATATCAAGGAGCCTGGGAGCTGGGACAGAGGAGCTAAGGAGGAGAATATTAGAAGGTGAGCACAGAGAATAAAGGAGTTGGAAGGCAGGTTGCGGAGGGCCTTACGGACTCTTACGGACTTGAGCTGCTTCTCTCAGTGAGTTAGGAAATGTGGAAGGATTTGTAAGCAAAGTAGTCTAATGGTTCCTTCGGCTGCTGTGTTAAGAATACCCTGTAGGGCACAGGGATAAAGGTGGGAGACCAGATGGAGAGCTGTTGCTATATTCCTGCTGAGAGATGAAAGTGATCCTGTAACTTTTTTTTTTCCTTCATTCAATGTATTATGGAAAGTTTTCCATATCAGTACAGATAGCTGTAAGTTATTCCCATTAGAGGTGCACAATCATCTGGATGTACTTAATGATGTTCAGTTAGGTTGCTTCTCATTTTTTCCTACTACAAGAGATTTTTCAACTCACTTCCTTATATACACATTTTAAATAAGCACTTTGGAGTATTTCTGAGTCAAAGGGAATGAGCATTTTACACCTTGAAAATAATTACTCTTTTGTTCTCCAAAAAAGGTTCATCTACCATCAGAAAATGCCCTTTTTTCCATGCTCTAGATGTTTATAATCTTCCATGTTTTTCCAAAGGGCAATTTTAGAAGATATTGTCTAAATTATTATGTGAATAATAATAAACTAAGTCTTACTTAAGGTTTGTTTTTAGTAAAGATGAATAATAATTTTAATGAAGGTATGTACTCTGTTTTTTAGATTCTCAAAATTTGTCTGTCATCATTAAGTTGGAGAAACCTGTGATTTGCTCTTTGGCTGCCATAATAAGATATCTCAAAGAATTTAACTTGGAAAAGGTGCTTTCCAAACCCAAGTAAGTGATTTCTCAAAAATAAAAAAAAGGGGTGAGGTTATATTATAAAACATTTCTTAAATTGAATTTGGTAAGTACTATACTCAGAAGTTTACCTGCTTTTGCTAGAATGCTGTGTTCTGGATCAAGAATGAGGTGTCGTGTTGTTGCTGAAAAATATTAAAAATATTAATTGATTCAAAAAATTAATAGCAAGCTTAAGAATTCTGTCAATTTTTGTATTCATGACAACTAATGTATTATAGTTTTGCCTACAGAAGTAGTATTAAGAAGTGGTATTTGAAAGCATTCATAAAACTTCATCATCTTTCTTATTCTTGGTTTCAGTTCTTATTTCATAGACCATAAAGTTGGAGATAAAAAGGACAGCTACTTACATAGACAGCTTATTGAAAGAGTGATTAACTTCGTAGAGTCGAGAGATTTAAAAGCTGGCAATTGACATTCTAACAAAATGCTAGTTTAAAAACCAGTGGAATAAAAATAAACACAGCAGAATAACTTTCTTGCGTTTCCCTATTCTACCTTCACCAGCCCCTTATCTTTGGCTCTCTGAAGAATTACTCTATATCATATCAATCCTGGATTAGTAAACTACTTCTTGTTGTGGTGATAAGATCTATCTCAGTAAAATGTCACTAGTACTAAGACTGGGAAGTCCTTGCTATGTCTGTTTTAACCCCACCTCTAGAGTAATACACTTCTGAGACTTTTACCCACTGCCCCAAGTATTTTGAGGTATTTCTACTCTCATTGGTCAGAGAGTGAACTATTCTAAGCTCTGTGTGAACCCTGGTCATTGTTCATCCTACTGTTTTCTTATGTTTCTTTCCCGATCTCATGGAAGTTCCCCTACACATTTAAGAATCAGTACTTGGCCAAAGACCTGAGGGGACTCTTCTGCAGATCTCTCAGTGTGCAGCTCTGTCATCTCTGCCTTCTGTCTCACAAATTCTTCTTTCCTTTGTCTCTCCTAGGAGTCAGTCAGTGTTTACCTCTTTTGTTTTTCTTCTCTCAGGATCACAGTTCTATGTGCCTCATGTCCAACGGCTTGAAAACATTTAAAATATATCCATATATATGTATAATTTGTCCAGTTTTCTAACTGTTGGTGGTTAAAGGGCAGTTCTCATGCATTTAATCCTTTATGAATGAAAACAGAAGTCAGGTGCCATAACTGAATGCTATACAAAAACAACAGAAGAGGGAGATGTGTGAAGTTACAGCAGCTGCCCTAAACAATGCCGTCTTCTAAAACTTCTGGAAAACTCATCTTCATTTAATGAGCACTGGGTGGGGGGGGGGGGGTAGGGATGGGGAAGGATAAATTGGGAGTTTGGAATTTGTAGATACTAACTACTATAATATAAAATAGATAAACAACAAGGTACTACTGTATAGCATGGGGAACTATATTCAGTACCTTGTAATCACCAGAATGAAAAAGCAGAGAAAAGGGATGTATATATGTATAAATGAATCACTATGCTGTACACCAGAAATTAACACATTATAAATCGACTTTACTTCAATTTTTAAAAAAAAAATTAGCACTTGAAAAAGAACCAAATTCAAATCCCATATAAAATTATTTTAAAAAAGAATAAGGGACAGGATAATGTCCTTATAGAAAATGAATGCTTGCCAGAAAGACATGCCCACAAATGTTCTTTTTTCTTTTCTTTTTTTTTTTTTAGATTCCACATGTGAACTATCTCATGTGGCATTTATGTTCTTTTGTTGTTTTTTTTTTTTAGAGACATGCCCACAAATGAAATTAAAAACTACTATAACCTACTACTGCAAAATGAGCTAAAAGACTTTAAGGAAATGACATTAAATGTGAAATAACAAATGATAATAAATAAGAAATAGGAGAGCTTTGAAACAAGATGTTGGGATTGAAGAATGAGCATACATTAAAGAAAAATCAATTTAGGAATGAAGAGTAAGCTAGAAGGAATATAAAAGTAAATAAGCATAACATAGAGAAATAGAATTAGAAAAGAGAGAGATGCAAAAAAAGGTTAGCAGAGCAAACCTGATGAAACAGCAGTAGTTAAGAAAGCCCTACTTGCAAGCTTGACCCTTGACTGGCCTCTGGGACCTTGGATTTGGGGAGGGTCTCCAGCATTCTCTGATAAGAGTGGCTCTCTGCCTAAACTATTCAGACAATATGGTTAATGCTGAGCCCCTCCTTTCTTTCTGGGAGGTGGAATTGTGGTGCATATTAGGAAGAAGGTGCCTATGCGACCAGCCTGCAGCAAAAGCATTGGGTTCTGAGTCTCTAATGAACTTCTCTGGTGGACATTTCACATGAGTTGTCGCAACTCATTGCTGGGGCAATTAAGAACATCCTGTGTGACTCTACCAGGAGAGGACTTTTGGATGTTTGCCCTTGGTTTCTTCTAGACTTTGCTTTATGTACCTTTTCCCTTTTCTAATTTTGTTTTGTATCCTCTTCCAAACCAAATTCTACCCCGATGTAATTTTTAGCAAGATGGCGCAAAAGCTGTCGTGTGCTCCGTGAAATTTTAATTCTCGGTCATTTTAATGTTTGGACAGTTCCTTGCTCCCAAATTTCACTTGAGGCATGATTCCTACCATGAGGCAAGATTTCACCTTTAGTTGGAATTAAGTGACAAAACCCTCAAATAATTGGTGGAACAGGGGTGCTTTCCGGACCTTAAATCTAAGACCCCATTCCTCAGGGTATAGACTGTTAGGTTTACTAGTTTTTGTGAGGCTGAAGGCAACTGAGCAGTATTTCCGGGTAGTCCACACATCTTAAATACTTCTTATATATCTTACACCTCTGGTGTTCATGGGAGATAAAGGCAGCTAGCTGAGATATTTTTAGGAAAGGCTTCTGAATTGTGGGTTCTTGATGCCAACTAAGCATCCTTTGAGAGTCTGTTTTTGATTAAGATACTCAAGTGTTAATCACCTCTACGGTGTGGGTTAAACCTAACTGTCAGGAACAGGGGAACCAAATGACTTACACTTAAGCACATGGGTACTGATGAGATACCAACTATGAGTCCAGGCTATCAGCACTCCCAGCTTGTATCTTTGTCCATGAAGGTGTGTGAACATCTCTCAGCTACACAGCAAATCACTGCCTAATTGTTTCTTCCTGAAAATAATGTTTTACATTTTATTACTGTCCTGGGTGTTTCACATACATTTCTGGGCTTTATGACTCAAAGGAAAACAAACCAACCAACACAAACTGGCCTCCCCATAGAAAGACGCAGACCTTTGCTGAGGATCTACTTTCTCCTAGGCTCTGCAGGTGCTCCAAAATGCATAAGACATAAATAACCCTTACCTGCAAGGAGCTCAGATCTATTAATGAGGATAGCAGAAGAATATAAATTACTGTAATGCAAGGCAAATTAAGTTAACGGTTATAAGAAGGAGAGAACAGACTACGCACCCCAGCTATCAATCAGTGTTGGAATTGCTTCTCTCTGAAAATCATTAATGTCACCCTTTGGAAGCCAGGTTAAACCTGTCACACATAAATTACGTTGCCAAAGGACAGTGTTCAATTACCAGGCAACGTTCCTAATATGCAGTAAGTCATTTCTTTTTCAGGGTTGTGGGGCTCATCCAGAAGTGGAGGCATCTCTCAATGAGCTCTGGCTCTTTGGGCTCTGATTTTAGGCTCTAGATTCCTGGATGAAGGCTTGCTTCTGTAACTGGTTTGGGAAACTGTATTTTATTCATCTGGTTATGGCCATGATGAGTTGGATTAGTTTTATGATGCAAACACTCATGCTTTCCCTCCAGATAGTTTAGTGACCTGCCATTATTTTTCTTGCTTTGAAAAATGAGCCATCAGTTCCTTAAGTGCTGTTGATAGAAACGTCAAAGGACTGGCTTATAAAGGAAATTAATCTATTAGTAATGCATTGATTAATATAATTTTTAACATGAAACTTATGGTTGCCATGGGGGAAGAGTGGTGGGAAGGAATAAATTGGGAGTTTGAGATTTGAAGGTACTAACTACCATATATAAAATGGATAAAGAACAGGTTTCTTCTGTACAGCACAGGGAACTATATTCAGTATCTTGTAGTAATGAAAAAGAATATGAAAATGAATGTATCTATGTATGACTGAAACATTATTCTGTGCACCAGAAGTTGATACAACATTGTAAACTGACTATACTTCAGTTTAAAAAAATGAAAGACTAATAAGGACAAAATTTGAATTATGCATACATATATTAATCATATTGAGCTCAGGACTCAGGTTTATTTGGAACTTATTGAACTTTTAATCTAGTTTGAAATAGTTACAGGGACATAAGGAGAAAGTGAATTATTTGTTTAAGGAAATAATTCCTGCTACTTTTTCAGTTTTATACTTTATGAAAACAGCCACATTAAATGTGTGGTCTTAATTATAGACTAAGTAATATTTGCACATATCAGAATATTAATTAAAAGCTTTTAAAGTGTTTATCAAAATGACTTCATGCTAAAGAAAAAGAAGGATGCTTTTAAGTATCTTGACATATTTTTCTAGCAAATTGCATAGCTTTTCCTGAAGAGACCACCACTTGTTCTGCCAGTGATAAAAGACTATGTTTGGTCCTGTTACTGGAAATTAAAAAAAAAAAATTAAGAATTGTTGGTACTGTTACTTCCATTCCTTATTCTTGTTTTTGTTGTGAGAGTAACTGTCCTTTCACGTCAGCTTACCTAAGTACCAGCAATGATGGAAAACAGTATCTTAATGAATGTTGTTTTTGCTTTTTTTGGTTTGATTTCCTAGCAAAGGGCTAACTTTTATCATAATGTTACTGAATATTTCTAAAGCCTAAATTAGTTTTCCTATTTCTTTATGCACTTATATCATGGTTCATATTTCATTCTTTTTACAGGAATTTTAAACAGTTGTCAGGAGAAGTGGAATTTATGACACTTAATGGAACAGCATTAAGGAACCTGGAAATCCTTCAGAATCAGGTCAGGTAAACATAGGGCTATTTGATTCAAAATGGGTTTCAAAAAAAAAATGGGAGATAGGTAGCAGTGTGTTCTTAGGAGTGCAGGTGAACAGTGTTGTCTTCAGCTGATAGTGCTCACTTTTTGGAGAGTCAAATATATGAAATACTTACTTGGGGGTTACATTGGGAGCTATAGCGCTGTGCTTGTCAATGATTGAAGCAGCATGCCTGTTCTGACAACTTCTATATCATATATTTCTTTGGAAAGGCATCATCTTTGGGAATTCAGTGAAGTAGATTTTTCTGGTCTGCTTGGTTATCTTTTTCTACATATTTTTAACTTTTTGTTGAAGTGTTGCAGTCTTATTTCATTATTCAGTATATAAAACAAGTAACTGCAATATTCAATTTGACTGTTAAATGCATAGTAGTTCATTTCACAAACTTCCATCATTGTTTATTTGCCCTTTACTGATGAGTGAGGAAGATAATGAAGACATTAAAATGATTGCTTTCATTTATTAAGTTATCACTTAAAAATGTGAGATGTTGTATTGTAAAACTAATGTTCTTATAAAAAACTCATAAAAATAAAAAGCAGTTCCAAGTCATTTGAGTAGTGGAAAAGCTGAACCATCTGCTGTGAATTACTACCACTGCTGTGAATTAAAGTAAATGCTGAATTTATTCTCCTGACTCCTGGATTTGTGTATAGCTAGCTAGTTTCTCTCACTCAGTTTCTCCTTCTGCCAGGCTGTCCTTGCATACTGGAGTCAGCCTTCCGTTTATTCAAAAACATTTTTATCTTGTCATTCTGTTATCCGGAAGTTGAGAGTCTTTTCCTGGCAAGTCTTTCTCATCAACTCTATATACATCCTTGGGTTAGGAAACAAGTAATAAGAATAAAAGGATATTTCTTGGGTGAAGAAGAGCCTATAGTCAAAGCCTGCAGATTCCGCCTTGGCATTTCAAGCTTTCCTTTCTTCTGCCACATCCTCCCTGTTCAAATCCTACTACAGTGGAGTTGGTTCTGAAATCAAATGCCTAAGGCAAAAATCATCCATAATCAAAATACCCTTTAAAATCCCTTTCTTTATCAGGACTTGGGCCCTTGGAGAAATGGAAGCTGAGAATTAACATCTTCTGCTTGTCTTTGCACTGCAGCTTTGGCCTCCTTACTGTGGAGCAGTGGAAGGGGGTCATGGGGAGGGGCTGGGTGTCAGGGAGAGCTGAGATGTAGCAGGACTTGGGTCTCTCCCACTCTCCCTCTCTTGTCCGAGCCTGCTTCCCCAGTGATGCCAGGTAGTTGGAGAGTGATTCCCCTCCACTGTCCTCTTCATGGACCCTTTCTGTGGTCAGGCCAGTCAGGCTCTTGTCTCAGAAGGGATGGTGCAGTCACTGATGTGGATCCCCTCAGAGGTCAGCTCTGCCTTCCCAGCCCATCCTCAGGGAGCCTTCCTTCCGTGACCACTGCAGCTTCTGTGGCTGCTCTCTTTCGGCTCCTGAGGCCTGGGGAAGTTATGTCACACCTTTTGTAGTTGATTTCTGCCAGGTGGCACTGGGTCTTGTTAGGAGTCTCTTCTCCCACACTCTGATATAAGTGCCCTGAGGGAGGAATCATGTCTTAATATACCTTTGCCAGCCATACTGCTGAGCACACAAGAGGTGTTCTGTTAAGTACTTGCTTGCTGATTTAAAGTAAAGGAAAATGGAAAAAAAAAATTCAGGTGAAAACTGCAACTTGATGTTCCCAATACAGTTTAAACCTGTTAATAGACATTTTGTACTACAGTGAATCCTTGGTTAAAATTAACTACCATTCTAGTTAATTATAATTTTTTTTATGGCTTAACTTTAAAGTGGCAAAGCATAGACAGATAAACCTTTGCTAAGGATTTAATAAAACGGACTAAAGTCAGACCCTTCCAGGATGCATTCCTAGAGTGCAGTGCAGGTCCACTTCCCTCCTGAGCCTTTTTCAGTTTTGACATGGGAGGATCTGTCTTTAGAACGGCAGCTCTTAGGCAGTGGGAGATCCTGAACTGCCAAAGGAAAATCAAATTATCTTCACTGTGCTTCCCAAGGGAGGAAAGAAGACAGTTATATTTTTAAGACGTTTCAAAAGAAACTTCTCAATACTGTATTGTTAGTTAACTAAAAACTACATATAGACTGTATCTTTCCTTTGTGTGTTTATATATGTGTGTATATATATTCATCAGACATTAAATGAACACCTGTTTTGAGCTGTATCTTATGCTAGGCATATGTAACATTTAAAATTAGTGTATATGGAATAATTAGGGCGTGTAAACAACTAGTGGTTTTGGTACAAATACCATTGTCTAGTTAATAAAACTTGTTTTCTGGTCTTTCTTAGACTGACATGGAAACCAGAGGAAGTTTATTTTGGGTTTTAGACCATACTAGAACTTCATTTGGGAGACGGAAGTTAAGGAAGTGGGTGACCCAACCACTCCTTAAATTAAGGTAAAAGCAATTCCTTTTTGTGTGTTTAATATGAAATTATATAAAATTAAGAAATGAAAGGTATGTTAGCCTCCTTAAAACCAAGGTTACCATGGCTTATAAGAGCACAGTTTTAAATTGGGGAAGATTTTAATTTGTATCTGGCAATAGACTGTCTAATATTGAGGAATTTTTCCTTGTCCCCAAGAGCGAGTTTGCTTGCGGTTGGAAGACATGGAGTCGGCCTGGGGAAAGTGAGTTATCCGGTTGGTTTGGATCATCAGCAGCATCAGGGAGTAGGGAGAAAGGGGCTGGGGAGAGGGGCTACCTTCCGTGGAGGACTTTGAAGGCCAGGCTGAGGAGCTGGTAGCCAGAGGAAGTTAATCCAGTGATTCTGCCCATGGGAGTGATAGGATCAGAGCTGGGCTTGTGTGTGGGAGCCGACAAAATGGTTTTGGAGGGGCATGTTAGCAAGTTCACAGAGAGGTTCTGAGGACCTGAACTAAAGAAGTACCAGTAGGAATCTGAAAGAGGGGTTAGGTGTGAGATGTTGAGGAAAGTAGAATGAGAAGACGAGGAGTGCTTTCAGGGAAGGTAGGTGAGCCTAGTGCCTAAAACAGTGGTTTCCAAGATTGTCTGCATAGTGGAGTCGCCTGGGAAGTGTCATAGATACTGATGCCTGTATCCAACGCCCAGCGATTGTGATTTAATTGGTCTCCAGTGTGACCGGGGAGTTGGAATTTTTAGGAGTTCCCCGGATGATTTTGACATGCCGATGCATTTGGGAACTGTGACTAGTGTCTGTCACTTAGTAGGAGGAGTCCAGTTAATGTTTACTGACTGAATGCTGTTATTTATTGTGCTTTATTTAATATTCAAAATCATCCTCCGAGGTGGGTCCTTGAGATGAGTAAACAGATCCAAAGCACTTCAGTAACTTGTTTCACAGCTGGTGGAGCCTAGATTTAAAACCAGCATGGACTCCGTCCTGAACAGCTTCCCATAGGGACGACCAGAGAGAGTTGTGGTGGTGGTGCTGTGTGTGGGCTGTCAGTTGGGTGACTCAATCCCACCAAGCTGGCAGCCTGCCACCCCCCGCCCAACATGTTCTCACCTTTGCAGTGCTGCAGTACCACCTCCCAGGGTTGACATAAGGAATAAGATGAGACAGTAAACCTAACTGCCATTTTTTGAGCTCTTTGTCATATAGCAAGCACTATGCTAGGGGCTTTATGTACACCAAATCTTTTAAACTGCACAACAGCCTCACTGATGGCTGCATTTTACACTGTGCTTGGTACACAGACATCTTTGGCAAAGGACAGCAGGTGCCGTTACTGTTAGTCATAAGCTTTAAGACATTGTTTTGATAATGATGATGACTAAATCACTTCAGCTTTAGCGGGTCATGACAATTCTTTTCTTGATCATGAAGACCTTCAGACAGGGGAAACTGACTAGATAAAAAATTCTGAAAATGGAAGTGTCTACTTTGGTTCAGTATTCAAATGAGATAAAAGTAATTTGTGGAGCAAAAGCAGACAAGATGGTTTTCTGCAGTCTGTGGACAGCAATATAAGGGGTGTCTCCTGGCTGATAGAAAGGCATCTGTCTAAGCAGCCACACAATTCTTAAATTTTATTTGCTTGATTGAAATATTCAGCAGAAACAGACTTGCTAGCAGACTTTTTCATGTAAATCAAAATTTTTATTTCTGTTAAATTTATTTTATATAAGCAAGATTAATTTGAGATAACTTCGGTAGACCATGTTGCATGCTCTTTGTGGGCCTGATCATGTATCCCTCAGGACCCAACCTCCTCAGAAAGGCTGAGAGAAAGTACACCATGCATTGAACTCTGATGCTTTCAAGTATGTACTTTAGATCAGCCTAAAATGTATAGAGCTGAAAACAAGCACACAAAACTTCTTCCTTTGCAATTTTTATTTTAGGTCACAGTTTTGAAACTCTAGGCTTCCTAATCCATTAAAATTCACTTCAAAAGAATTCCAGTTAAACCTTAATTGCATATGCATCCTATTCCAAACAAATACATAGAGAAAATCTTCAGCTGATTTTTCAGTGGTTCAGCTCTATATTTGTTGTTGCTGTTGGCTTTTTTTTAACACTAACATAGGTGCCATGCTAGTCACGTCAGTGGTTCATCCAGGCTAATGTTCTCTCTCTGACATTGGCAGCCAAAGGTGGTTAGTTTAGGGCTGATTTTCTTTTATAGTGAAATCACAGTGTTTATAGAACAAATAATTAGTGACAAGAGAATTTAGCAAGATCGAGGGTGGATCTTCCAAAAGTTCTCCAAGAGCCCATTATTTATCAGTCACCCAGGAATTAGAAGCCCTTAGGATCGTTTCTTTATACTTTTAGCCTCTTTCAGCTCCCAGGCAGTCACACAGTTCATAAATTCAGGACCAAGTGTTTCAAGTTTCAGATGATTTTCCGTTCCCACTACAAAATGGCCTCTTTGGTGCAAAATTTTCTAATGACTTTCTATAAGGTAAAAGTGTTTTTACCCTATTATTTACAGACTGATTCAAAGAATGCACTTGGGTTATTGAGACAGGATTTTACTCTACTAAAACCACACTGCCTTTTCTAAATAGGTTATATTTTCTTATATGTTGAGACCTATGCTTTTTGTCAGTTCTCTAATTTTAGTTAAGATTTTTCATTGTAGGTCACTGGCCCGTTCTTATAAATGCATGTCATGTTGGCAAGACATTAGTCCTAAGACCTTTTAAAATTAAGTAAGTTATATTGAATTCATTTTTTTTTTGAGGTTCCATCTTCGAATTTCTTCAGTTTCTTTGAGTTGATATGATCTTGTCAGTGTTTTATATACTCACCATATGTACTTTATTGGTTTTGTCAGAAAGTCCCAAAACGCAAATTCTGCTTGTAAATATCTGATAGGGGCAGAAAACTTTAGGTAAAATATTAATTTCCAAGGCAGATTTGGTCATCTTAAAATAAGTATTCAAGATTCAGTACCTTCCTCTGTATCTTGAAATATTAAACCAAAGTAAGTTCAGAATTTTCTCCATGGGTACCTCTTCTGCCTGCACCTTACATGTCGATGTTACCCATAGTTCCCTCCGGGGCTGATTCTTAACTTTCAACACTACTTGGAATCTTATCTGTGGCCATGGCTTCTCCTATAACTCATTTGCCGATGACTTAGTCACCATTATTTCCAGCAGCTCCAGACCCACACATCTGCTGGAACATCTCTGCCTCAGGAAACGTTCAATCTGTGTTTGCAAGACAAATTGAAAATGAAGCATTTCCTTCAGTGAGATAATGATTTCTTGGAAATACAGCTCTGTGTGTGTGTGTTTGTGTGTGTGTGTGTGTGTGTGTGTGTGTGTACGTACATGCATGTGCATGTGTTTGCATACACACGTGGAGAACAGCAGATTATTAACCACAAAGGGAATCTGAGAAATCAGTTCTTCCCCTTCTAGTGGAGGAACTGTTTAATCAATGATGAAAACATTGAATCTTTGGCAAGGGCTAGTGTTACATCATCTTGCCTTTTTATAAAATCACTTTTTATGAAAGGCAGTCAGATGAAAGTCTTCATGAAAGGCTTTTTGTTTGTTGAAGAAACTAAGCATCTCCAGGCCTCTGGTCTTGCCCTTCTTTATTTCTATCTGCATTACCCGAAGATTTTTTTTTAAAGTGTATATCTGATTATATTTTGCTGTCTACTGTTTACAGTTCTCACAACACACTGAGGTGTAATTTATTTCTGGACCTTTGTACAGCCTGTTCCTTTTTCTAAAATGGTAACTTCTACTCATTTTAGTTTCCCTCTTAGTTTGCTGGCTGCTGCAGCACAGTTTCCTTTGCTCGCTCTTCATCTTCTCTGTATCCTTTAAATGATGGGGTTCCTGAGGCCTGAACCTTAGGAGCTCAGCTTTCTTCCTTCCCTTAGCCTCCTCTCTCTTCCTCTTACCTTCTCACTCTCTCCTACCCTCTCCTCTACCCCTATGAACTAACTGATCTATTCCCGTTACCATGAACAGCAAAATGTAAACAATCCCAAATTTGTGTCTCTGGCCCTTACTCTCTTCTGTTCTCCAGACTTGTATAGTCAACTTGGATTCCTAAACACATAGGTGTATCACAGACATCTCAAACTTAACATGTTCATCCCTGTTCCTCCTCCTGGTTTCCCTGTTCTAGGATTCAGCCCCTCCATCTAATGAGTTGCTTGGGCCAGAAACCTGGGAGTTATTCTGGACATTTCCTTTTGACAACCACATCCAATCTAATACTGAGTCCTGTTGCCTTTACCTCTAAAATAAATCCAGAGTCCTTGCATGTCTTGCCATCTTGACTGCCGTCACCCTGATCTAAACTGCCATCAATTCCCACTTGACTGCTGCACTGTCCTCCTGACTGATCTCTTGTTTGAACATAAAGACTGAATTATGTCACTCCCCTGCCTTAAACTCTTTATTGGCTATCCATCATGCTTCAAATAAAATTAAAATTCTTGAGCATGACTCTTCTGTCTGATTCCCCTTTTCATTCATGTGTTTGTTGTCACTCTTGCCTCCTTTGGTTTCTGTGCATCCCAAAGCTTTTTCTCATCTGTGGTCTCTTTATTTGGTCATCTCTCTATCTAGAATGTTCTTTCTTTTCTCTTCAATTTTTATGTGGCTAATTCCTTACCTTGAGGTCTTATTATAAAGTGTTACTTCTTCAGAGAGGCTTTTTTTGATCTCCTAATCTAAATTGCTCTTTGTATCATTTTTAGATATTTTATAAAACTTACTATGATTGATATTTGTTTATCATTCTTGCAAATGGCAGAATTTCGTTCTTTTTTTATGGCCGAATAATGTTCCATTGTGTATATATATACCACATTGTCTTTATCCACTCATCTGTTGATGGCCACTTAGGTTGCTTCCATCTCTTGCCTATCGTAAATAATGTTGCTGTGAACATTGGGGTGCATGTGTCTTTTTGAATTTGTGTTTTTATTTTCTTTGGATATATACCCAACATTGGAATTGCTGGATCACATAGTAGTTCATTTTTAGTTTTTTTGAGGAACCTCCATACTATTTTCCATAGTGACTGCACCAGTTTACAATTTTACCAACAGTGTACGAGGGTTCCCTTTTTTCCACATCCTCTCCAACTTCTGTTATTTGTAGACTTTTGATGGTAGCCATTCTGACAGGTGAGGTGATACCTCATTGTGTTTTTGATTTGCATTTCTCTGGTAATTAGCGATGTTGAGCATTTTTTCTTGTGCCTGTTGGCCAGCTGTATATCCTTTGGGAAAATGTGTATTCAGGTCTTCTAGCCATTTTTTAATCTGGTTGATAGTTGGTTTTGGTTTTTTTTTTTTTTTGATATTTTGATAAGAGCTGTTTTTATATTTTGGATAGTACCTCCTTATTGGTCATATCATTTGCAAATATTTTCTCCCATTTAGTAGGTTGTCTTTTCATTTTGTTGATGGTTTTCTTTGCTGTGCAAAAGCTTTTAAGTTTAATTAGGCCCTATTTGTTTATCTTTACTTTTATTTATTTTCCCTTAGGAGATCTAAAAATAAATTCTGCTACAATTTATGTTGCAGAGTGTTCTGCCTATGCTCTCTTCTAGTTTTATGGTCTCAGGTCTTTATACAAGTCTCTAATCCATTTTGAGTTTATTTTTGTATATGATGTGAAGGAATGTTCTAATATCATTCTTTTACATGTAGCTGTCCAGTTTTCCCAGCATCACTTATTGAATAAGAGACTGTCTTTTCTCCTTTATATATTCTTGCCTCCTTATCTAATCAGTCACAACTCCTATTAATTTTACCTCTCTAACATCTCTTCAAACTATGTGCTCTTTCCATGACTATATCCTCCAACTGAGTTTAGATCATCAAGGTCACTCCCTTGGATTACTCAAACAGCCTTCTAACCAGTCTTTTTGTCACTGTTCTTGTCTTTTCCAACATTAGCCATTGGTTCCTCTTGAATTCAGGATAAGGTCTGGATCCTATGTGGTCTGCATTACTCTCATGACCTGTTCCCTGCTTCCCTTTCTAGCTCCTACTATCACACTTTCACCTTCCATCTTTTATTTCTGCTATTGTACTTGATAAGCTCTCAGTAATTGTTCATCGAATGAATGAATAATGGTGTATGTGAAAGGCATAGCTAGGTAGATTCAAGTAATGATGGTTAGGCCCTAGGAGAAGGCCTGTGATTCATGTTTCTACCAGAAAGCTGTTTGGGTAGGTGGTTTAGCCATATCTTCGTTACTAACGTGTTAATGTCTGAATTTAATTTACTCATTTTATGTCATCTGTCTTTAGAGCAAACTTTTCAGTAAAAAATCAGAACAAACAACAAAAAACCAACCTCTCCCCAGTATTTCATCTTTCCTTCCCCAAATAACCTTGTGTTAGAATTATAGTGGCATCTCCCAAATAGCAACTAGTAGGTAGACTCAACACATGTCCTTACAATAACAGTAGCTATGGGTCACACACTGTGTTTCTAAGTGGCAGCCACACGCAACAGATACTAACGTCATCACTCAATTCACCTTCAAATGTGAAGGACTCCTGTTGACACCCACATTTAGTCGTTGGATCTTTGGTGGTAATAAAGAATCTTCATCATCTCTAGGACCACACATCCATTGTGTTTTGTCATATGGAATGAAACGAATGACTCAGGTGTCCTCCTTTCATTTGTTTAGAAGGTGTCATGTGGTAAGATCAATTGTAGAATACTGTAGGGCATCTGGGAATAATATCTTTAGCATCATTTAATTACCAGTGCTACTTCCTGTTTTGTTGACTGTCACAATCACCACATCTCTCTCACTGATTTTACCAAAATAATTGTTTTCTCTTCTGGTGGTCTGGCTTATTATTTTATTACAGTTATTTGGAAAGTCTTCTTACACCTGCTAATTAAAGAACAGTTCTAAGGTATGCAAGCTATTTTATTTAAAAAACTTGACTAGAAGTCATTTTTATTCATTTGCATTCTGATCTGCTTGTAGGATATTAAAGTGGAATTTTAGCTGCCCCAGTGATGAGACATTTGCGGTAAACAGTGTCACACACCATCTCTCCTTCTCACCTCTTCCTGACCATGTTAGACATCTGTAATTGGTTATGGCATTCCTTCTCAGTTCCCCTGCTAACAATCAGCACAGTACTTCAGGTCATCACTAGCAGTAATAGTCAGCACTTGAGATCCCAGGACTAGGTTTCGAATATAATCCTTCCTTGTTCACTTTGCACAAAATACCTTTTTGCATAGCTATGCCTTAAAACTTGTCTAACTAAAGCTTATGTTTTGAGTGCTATTTCTCCCTCCCCTGTGCTGTTCTTTGTAGTACCTATCAAACAGATTTTGTAACCAAATAAAGATTACTATAATAATGAGGATGGCAACAACTACAGAGTATTGAGTAGTTACCATGTACCAGGCACTGTGCTAAGTGCGTGTATGTATTAGTTCTTTCTTTCTTTTTTTTTTTTTAAAGATTTATTGGAATTTTTTTTTTAATGGAGGTTCTGGAAATTAAATCCAGGATTTTGCACATGCTGAGCACGTGCTCTACCATTGAGCTATACTCCCACCCCTGTATTGTTTCATTGAATTAATGCAACAATTCTGTGTGAATTAGGGACCTTTACTATTCCCATTTTACAGATGAAGAAACTAGGACAAGGCTAAATAACTGGAAAATGGTAGAGCCTAGATTTGAACTGACGTCATTTGCCTTCTCAGTCCAAATTCTTAACCTCTGAGCTGTTACCTCCCCAACAAAATGAAGACTGGGTTAAAATGAAAATGACTCATAGTGAACGTGCTTTTGTCTGTGCTACTTGTCGTGAGCCTAAAATAAAAGCCACTACCTTTATATTTTCCCAGAAAATATTTTTTAAAAAGTCTTCCGGAATACTTCATAAATATGATTTAGGTTTTTATTTATCTCTTTTGCTTTTATCTTTCCATGTCTCAGACAGCCTTTATAATTTTTGAGAGAGTAGCTATCTGGCTGTCTTATACATTCACAGATGGCATTGTTTTATCTGTCCTCATACCATCTGCAGCATCAGCTTAGTCTCTTTCCATTGGTGTCATCTTTCATTTATGCACAAGTGAGTTATTAAAGTAAAACTTTATATTTGTGTAGCATTTTGGGTAAACGTTAGGATAAGACATTGATTTATTTTATCACAACAAGCTTACGCATAGAAAATTTAATTTTTTATATTTTCACCTCATCTTGATTTACTTTATATGTAGCCTTTGGCATTAAATTGAATTGAACTAAACAACTAGTTATTGAACATGTATCATGATCCCAGAACTATGAGAATGAAGAATTGTTCCCTGTTCTCACTGAGCTTACTGTCTAGTGGAAGAGACAGTGCAGAACTAATACACAGTTATGAGTTCCACCAAGGAAAGAAAACAGAGAGGGGTATGGAAAGGGACGTCAAAGGATTAAATCTAGTCTAGTAAGTCTCGAAAGCCCTTTCAGAGGAAGGGTGAGTAGAAGTTTGCCAAACAGAGTAGAAGCAGGTAGATGGTAAGAAAGGGGACAAGAGTCTTCAAGGCAGAGTGAGTAGCAAATGAGAACACCCTGATGTCAGAGAACTTGGAGTGACCCAGGTACTGGAAGGAGTTCAGTCTGACTGCAACTTAGAGTGAATTTAATAAAGTGACAGGTGATCTGAGGTGAGACTCGTGAGGTGATCAGGGATCAAATGTCTTATGAGTCAGTTAAGGATTCTGGATTTGAATCTAAGATTAATTCCAAGTCATTGATATGAGCTTAAAGTAGAGGTATGGCATGAACAGATTTGGGTTCTAGAAAGACCTCTCAGGCTACAGTCTGGAGAATGGATGGGAAAAAGGGACAGAAGTGCATGTGGGGAGGAAAGTGAGGAGGCTGTTTTAGTAGTCTTGTGAGAAATGATTTTTACTTAGACTAGCGTAGTGGCAGCAGACATGGAAAGAAAGTGAATAGATTTAAGAGGCCACCCACTGAGAATGGAGAAACCAGTTTGTGTGTCTACGAAGCTCTGGCTTGTTCTACTTTGTTGTGTTAAACCAAATGCCTGTTCTACATAGTGGAGGATGAGCCAGAGGAAAATGGAGCAAAAATGAGACCTGAAGTTAGTATCCATATCGTGAATGGGCACGACCTTACAGGATAGTTACACGGAAAACAAAGGTAAAATCACTCAACTAATTGCAAAATACTCATCTAGGCAGGATTCTGATGTAAGGTTTCATCATCAGATCAGACCTTCACATCAGTGTGTGTGGTATCAATAGGACTTTGATAGACAAAAGGGTATTCAGTAGCTGATGTCCTCATTTCTCTGCAAATGTCAGTTCATTCTTTGATTTGCTTGCGTGTGTTTGTTCATTGATTAAAAAATAAATTTTACCAAAGTCCCGTTATCCACTGGATATCAGACATCTCAAACTTAACAATGCAGTCTTTAATACCACATATGGCCAGTGTATACCTAGTGTATTTGGTATGTATACATGATGGAGGGGCCACAGCTCATTTAGGGCACATTGTCAGTCAGGTTTCCATGTTACATTGGTCGGGTCTGACCATTTCTTCCCCAGCAGCCCATCACTTTGGGTGTAGTCATTAATAAACTCCTGCAGCACTGGCCTCCCGTGTCTCCTGATGTCTTATCCTCAGTACTTTCTTGGCTCAGGCTATGTGCCTAATCCCGTTTCAGTTAGACAGTTGATCAGTTCAGCCAGCACCACCAGGCCTTCTCTCAGAGCAGTTGGTTAGCTGGATGGATTGTTTTTTTGACTGAGATGGTCAGTCATTTGTCAGAGTAGAAAATTCAGCTGCCCACTGTAGACTTATTATATTAGCCAGGTATACAAGCAACGGTAGCCAATAAATCCTCAATCTCAGTGGTTTAAATACATTTGAAGTTAATTTTTTGCTAACATAAAGTTCATTTGGTAGCTAATGTGGGAATGGAGGGTTTTCTGCTCTGCTCATGGACCCAGGCTGACA
The DNA here is from genome assembly GCF_036321535.1 of Camelus dromedarius. NCBI lineage: Eukaryota > Metazoa > Chordata > Mammalia > Artiodactyla > Camelidae > Camelus > Camelus dromedarius. Next base: position 53,691,513 of record NC_087438.1, read on the forward strand.
GAATTAGCAGGTGGCTCACAGAATTGCCCTGGGCTCACCATTCACTTGACAAAGGGGAAAAGAGTGAATGTGGCGGCGGGGGGAGTGAATGTGAAAGATTCATGGGAGGTTTTTATGGGCCAGGGTTAGAAGTGGCTTAATCATTCCTACCCACATTTCATTGGCTAGAACTTGGGTACACGGCCATACCTAACTGCCGAGGAGACTGGGAAATGTAGTTTCTGCGTTTGTCCTGGAGGAAAGGAAGACTTAAGGAACCAGTCTCTGCCCCGTATAGCTAAAGACTTTCCTTGCATGGTTCCTGATCTTAAATTCAAATGATAAGGGGCAGGGAAGGGCCAGAGATAAGGAGGAAGAGTCTCCTTTGTGTATTTCTAAGTGGCTGCTGTCAAGTGCTGGCCATTAGAGTGGGAAATGTCTGCATTCTGAGTTCCTAACGTATCTGATAATTGCCATTACTCTGTTCTCACAGGGAAATAAATGCTCGACTTGATGCTGTATCTGAAGTTCTCCATTCAGAATCCAGTGTGCTTGGTCACATAGAAAATTATCTACGTAAATTGCCCGACTTAGAGCGAGGCCTCTGTAGCATTTATCACAAAAGAGTAAGTGTGATAGAAATGAAATCTATTAAAACCAATAATATTCTTCACCTTGAGGACATCAGATGTTAAAGAGAAACTCCTTAAGGCTTTATTATTTTACTTTGTAAAATCTTGCAGGTAACATGAGAGAATCCTTAGAAAATTTGCCCAAATTGAGGTTAGTCCAGTTTTTGCATTATAAAAAGTAAAGTTTGCCCACATCTGTTAACTACAGCAACACATGGGTCCCTTCTGTTACAATGTAGAACATTCTTCTGTTTGTCCTCAGACTGTGGACCATCATCAAAATAGGAAATTTAGTTGAGGGGAGGGTATAACTTAGTGGAGAATGCGTGCCTAGCATGCACAAGATCCTGGATTCAATCACCAGTGCCTCCATTAAAAAATAAATTAAATTAAAAAAATTAATTACTCCCCCAATTAAATAAACAAATAAATAAGTAAAAACCAGGAAATTTTCCTAGATTAGCTACTTTTAAAAAGAGAAGCTGTATTTCTTTTGACCGTAGAACAGCTTCTTGTTTGACTTAACCAAAGGAAGAGTCTGCTAGTAAAATATTTGTGGTGGTATTAATATGCAGACAAGTTCGGATATTGAAAGTAAGTGAAAAGCATTATTTTGAGTTTCGTCACTTAAGCTTTACAGTTTAAGTCATAGCCATAGCAAGCGAGGTTTTTTCCAAACTTAGAGAAATAATTTCCTTTATCTTCAAAATATACCTAAGATTTTAAAAAGTTATCAATTAGTTATATTTATAATTGTTAATAAACTTTTTATAGTATTTTACCAAGTGCAGAAGTCATTAACATACATGAGACACTTTTTCCTTGTAAAAACAAAACTTAATGAGATTGAGAAGGTTTATCTTCTTACCTATGGGAAATTATGTTTATTACTGTATATAATGCTACAGCAACTTGCATTGCGTTGGCTAAATTGATGATGCTAAGAAGAGGGTTAGTAACTTGTTAGTAAGTGACAGAATTCATATTTAAACCAGAGTCTCTGATTTGGTTTTTAGTAGCTTACATTTTTAGACTCTACCAGTTTTTATATGGTAACAGTTTTGGATACCATTGCATTTTTTTCCTGGTTATCCCCTACTTAAGCAAATTTTATTTTTTTTGCCCAAGTGTGAATCCTTGCCAATTTAATAATTTTACTGTAGAACAATTTTTATGTGCACAAACATTAGCTCTGTCCAACATTAGTCTTTTTCTTTTTTTTTTTTTTCCCATATATCTTTACTTTTTTTTAGGACTTTTCCCCCCACAAAGGTTTACTAGAATAATAAGTACTGCTTCTGAGAATACTTGCAGTGCCCAAGAGGAACTTACGTAACTGTTCCATATGCTTTGGCTAAATTTGAAGAGAAAGAACAAGCTGAAATGGGGAAATAATTATCCTTAGGGGAAAAATGTGTGAGTTGGCTATGGGATTGGTGGAGCCTCTTGTACCATTGCTTGGTGCACTGTGTTGTTGTTTTGGTAGCAATAGCAGAGGCTGTCCTGGTAGTTGAAAGTTTTGCAGTTGACTTTTTTGAGGTTACAGAGTGGATGTCATATCATTTATTATTTGGTATCCTTGTCCCAGTGGCTGACAATCAGTGCTTATTTTCCTTCATCAAGCAACAGATTGCCAAACACATTGCCTTCACTACTTGAAAGGATTCACTGGCAGATGTTAGAGATTTTTGTTTTTCTCAAAAGAAAATAGGAGCAAAGCTGAAAAAATTATCAATTGCTAATCAAAAGAGCTGAGTCAGAGTACCCAAGGCATCAAGATGGCATCATCATTCCATGCCACTGTGATTTCTGTTATGTTTTCCTGCTTCTCTGTAAACCAGACTTTGATATTTGCACTTCATAAGGTTTGTGTATTCATAAAAGTCTAAAAACTCTGGTAAATGTCAGAATCTAATTCTTTTTTTTTTAAAAATTGAGGTATAATTGATACACAGCTTTAGTTTCAGGTATACAATGTCATGATTTATTTATGTATATGTGGCAAAATGATCACTGCAGTAAGTCTAGTTAAAGTCTAGTTAACATCCTTCACCAGGCATAGTTACAAAGTTTTTTTGTTTTCTCCTGATAAGCGCTTTCAAGACCTACTCTCTTAGCAACTTTCAAATATATAATACAGTATTAGTAACTGTGGTCACCATGCTGTACATTACACCTCTAGGACTTATTTATTTTACAACGGAAGTTTGTACCTTTTGACCACTTTCACACATTTTGCCCACACTCCCTATCCGCCACAACCACTAACCCATGCTCTGTTATCTATGAATTCAGGTTTTTTTGTTTGTTTTAAATTCCACCTGTAAGTGAGATATATGGTATAGAATCTAATTCATTTTGAAAGTAACCAATATGCAGAGCAGGAATGACTTTTAGTTTCAAGCTGTACTTTAGTAAAGGAGCTTATGACTCACTCAGAAGCTATTCCTTATTGCTGTTTTAATGTTTACACAAGAATGTGCCTAAAGATTGTTGAAAAGTGAAGATTAGAAATGATTTGGTAACAGACCAACTTTAGGAAGTCTGAATGCTTTAAACCAAATTTTTACAGATTAGTTAGCTGGCTCTTGGAACACACATCAAACACATGTCTATTCTTTATCACTAAATTACTCTAAGTAAGCTTCTGCTGTATGCACCAAATGGTGAGTGATATCCTGGGTACAGACTGTGCCAATTATGCGAAATTCTCAAAATGGTAAGAAACACTGTTTGGATGTAGTGGAAGTGGTAAGCCTGGGCCATCTGGCTGTGTGGAAAGTGCCCTGGAACAGGGACAAATAGGTATTTTTATGATGATAATAAGAGAGGATACCAAATAGGCTGACTCTGAAATAAAATAAACATTTCTTTTGATAGTAAGACTTCAAATTTAAATCTTAGGAAGTAGTGCTAGTCATAGGAATCTGTATTAACTGCTCAATAACTTTTTTGTAAGAAAATGATATATAACTGCTGAGGTTGGTGAATACATGTAAAGGATTGTAGCACTTGATAAATGTTGAAGGGAGAGTGTTTCCAGAGTTTTGTAAGCAAGAATAGTTTCTTAGCGAGACTAGTAGAAGCCCAAAGCCGTGTTTTCAGTAATGGGGCTTAGGCTGGGGTTCTTCCAGCCCTGTGAGGACCCGCTCCTGCTTTTGTGCATGTGTTCTAAAGCTCTTCCACAGAGAGGCTTGCTGCTGGAAATGGGGCTGAACAAGAGTGACTCCAGCAGCAACTGCTTTACTCTTATACTCCGCTTTCTTGATGCTCCGTTGAGTTGCTTTACTTAAGAAGTTTGACAGCCACCCTGCTATGGGCACTTAGGGCTTGATTGCAGGCACTTCCAGTTTTCACATTGCTTCTGTTGCTGACTTAAACTTTGCATCACACCTGAGCATGAAAAATTAAACCCCTGAATGTGAAAAATTAATCCCTCTCTTGCCTAACAAATTACAGTGATTATAAGAGATTATTATTCAAAAATTCTATTGAAAATGTTTATTTTTAGCTCTTTACTCTTGTTACAATATATCATTAATTGACTCTTGGCCGATTCTAGACTATAAATTATTTCTAGGCTGCGCATTTATACAAATAGTGCAGCTTCCTATGTGTATCTTTCCCAGCAAACAGTGGCCTCTTTGGAGAAGAGGTGCTTTATAATATGACTTCGAACTCAGCTTTTGTTCAGTTGGACCTAACTTCACATTTTTCTGCATAATTTACTTCATTCCTTATAGTTAATAATTGTCTTTCTAAACATGTTGTCAGCACTCACCCATTTTATGTATATCACTATTTATTATGTGGACTTACTCACTCAAGCCTGCATTGTCCTCTCACTTCATGATATTTATTTTCATCAAATAGTCTGTTAATTTCATTTTCCTGAGCCATCTGACCTGATTCATCCTGGACTCGTTGCCCTCTATAATGATTGAATAGCTATTTTCTTAGATTCACTTTATTTCCCTTGAATTGACTCTTCTGTTTCTGTATTCCATGACTTCCTCTTGGTTTATTCTTTCATTCTCTGGAAGCATCCTAAGAAAGGATGTAGATGTTTTGAAACATTGATGTCTGGAAATGTCTTTTTTTTTTTTTTTTCCTACTTTCACATTTTATTGGTAGGTTGGGTATAAAATTCTAGGCTATAAATTATTTTCCTTCAAAATTTTGTATTCATTGTCTTCTTCAATAGTTTCTACTATTATTGTTAAACAGTCTGAAGTCATACTGCTTCCTGATTCTTTCTGTGACTTTTTTCCCCATTTTTTCTCCCCTTTTGGAAATACAAGATTTTCTCTTTGTCCTCAGTATTTTAAAATTTATGATGATTTGCCATGATGTAGGGGTTTTTTTTATTCTTATTTTTTATTAAAGTATAGTCAGTTTACAGGGTTAGTTTCAGGTGTACAGCAAAGCGATTCAGTTATACATATACATACATACTACATACATATATGTACATTTTTAGTTTCTTTTCCATTACGGCTCATTACAAGAAATTGAATATAGTTCCCTGTCCTATAGAATAGGTCCTTGCTGCTTATCCACTTCACATATAGTAATGTGTATCCATCAATCCCAAACTGCCAATCTATCCCTCCCCCATTTCCCGTTATGGTAACCACAGTTTGTTTTCTATGTCCGTGAGTCTGTTTCTAGTTTGTAGATAGAATTTGTATCTTTTTTTTCAGATTCCACGTATAAATGTTACCATATTAGTCTTTGTCTGACTTACTTCACTTAATACGATAATCTCTAAATCCATCCATGTTGCTGCAAATGGCATTATTTCATTCATTTTTTATGGCTGAGTTGTATTCCATTGTATATATATACACCACATTTTCTTTATCCATTCATCTGTTGATGAACATTTAGGTTTGCTTCCATGTCTTGGCTATTGTAAATAATGCTGCTGTGAACACTGGGGTGCATGTATCTCTTCAAATTATAGTTTTCTCAGGATATATGCTGGATCATATGGTAAGTCCATTTTTAGTTTTTTAAGGAACCTCCATACTGTTCTCCATAGTGGCTTCACCAATTTACATTCCCATTAACAGTGTAGGAGGGTTTCCTTTTCTCCACACCCCCTCCAGCATGTATTATTTGTAGACTTTTTAATGGTGGCCATTCTGACTGGTGTGAGGTGATAACCTCATTGTAATTTGGTTTGCATTCCGCTGATAATTAGCTAAATTGATCATCTTTTCATGTGCCTGTTGGCTATCTGGATGTCTTATTTGGAGAAATGTCTATTTAGGTCTTCTACCCAATTTTTGATTGGGTTGTTTTGTTTTTTTCATATTAAGCTGTATGAGCTGTTTGTATATTTTGGAAATTAGTCCATTGTCGGTCATGTCATTTGCAGATATTTTCTCCCATTCTGTAGGTTGTCTTTTCGTTTTGTTTATGGTTTCCTTTGCAGTGCAAAAGCTTTTATGTTTAATTAGTTCCCATGTGTTTATTTTTGCTTTTATTTCCATTACTCTAGGAGCTGGTTTGAAAAAAATACTGCTTTGATTTATGTCAAAGAGTGTTCTGCCTTTGTTTTCCTCTAAGAGTTTTATAGTATCTTGCCTTACATTTAGGTCTTTAATCCATTTTGAGTTTATTTTTGTGTATGGTATTAGAGAATGCTCTAATTTCAGTCTTTTACAGGTAGCTGTCCAGTTTTCCCAGGACCACTTATTGAAGAGACTGTCTTTTCTCCACTGTATATTCTTGCCTCCTTTGTCACAGATTAATTGACCATAAGTGCTTGGGTTTATTTCTGGACTTTCTGTCCTGTTCCATTGATCTATGTGTCTGTTTTTGTGCCAGGACCATACTATTTTGATTACTGTAGCTTTGTAGTGTAGTATAGTCCGAAGTCAGAGAGCGTGATTCCTCCAGCTCTGTTCTTTCTCAAGATTGTTTTGGCTATTCAGGGAATTTTGTGTTTCCATACAAATTTTAAAAGTTTTCTGTACCAGTTCTGTGAAAAATGTCATTGGTAATTTGGTAGTGACTGCTTGGAATCTGTATATTGCCTTGGATAGTATGGCCATTTTAACAATATTGATTCACCCCATCCAAGAACATGATGTATCTTTCCATCTGTTTGTGCCATCTTCAGTTTCTTTTGTCAGTATCTTACAGCTTTTGGAGTACAGGTCCTTTGCCTCCTTCGGTAGGTTTATGCCTAGGTATTTTATTCTTTTTGATGGGATGGTTTCCTTAATTTCTTTTTCTGCTATTTCATTGTTAGTGTATAGAAATGCCAGTGATTTCTGTGTATTAATTTTGTATCCTGTAACTTTACCGAATTTATTGTTGAGCTCTAGTAATTTTCTGGTAGTGTCTAGGATTTCCTGTATCATGTCATCTGCAAACAGTGACAATTTTACTTCTACTTTTCCAATTTTGATTCCTTTCATTTCTTTTTTTTTCTCTGATTGCTGTGACTCGGACTTCCAAAACTGTATTGGATAAAAGTGCTGAGAGTGGGCAAGTGGGCATCCTTGTCTTCTTCCTAATCTTAGAGGAAATGCTTTCAGCTTTTCACCGTTGAGTATGATGTTAGCTGTGGGTTTGTCATATATTGCCTTCATTATGTTGAGGTATTTCCCTCTATGCCCACTTTCTGGAGAGTTTTTATCATAAATAGATGGTGAATTTTATCAAAAGCTTTTTCTGTGTCTATTGAGATAATCATATGATTTTTGTTCTTCAGTTTGTTAGTGTGGTGTATCACATTGATTTGTGGATATTGAAAAATCTTGTATCCCTGGGTTAAATCCCACTTGATCATAGTGTATGATCCTTTTAAGGTATTGTTGGAGTTGATTTACTAGTATTTTGTTGAGGATTTTTGCGTCTATATTCATGAGTGATATTGACCTGTAATTTTCTTTCTTTGTGATATATTTGTCTGGTTTTGGTATCAGGGTGACAGTGGCCTCATCAGATGAGTTCAGAAGTGTTCCTTCCTCTGAAAGTTTTTGGAATAGTTTCAGAATAGATGTTAACCCTTCTGTAAATGTTTGGTAGAATTCACCTGTGAAGCCATCTGGTCCTGGACTTTTGTTTGTTGGGAGTTTTTAAATTACTGATTCAATTTCATTACTGGTAATTAATCTATTTACATTTTCTGTTTCTTCCTGGTTTAGTCTTGGCAGATTGTACCTTTCTAAGACATTGTCCATTTCTTCTAGGTTGTCCTTTTTTGTTGGCATATAGTTGCTCATAGTAGCCTCTTATGATCCCTTGTATTTCTGTGGTGTCAGTTGTAACTTTTCCTTTTTCATTTCTGATTTTATTAATTTAGGTCCTCTTTTTCTTGATGATTCTGGCTAAAGGTTTACCAGTTTTGTTTATCTTCCATTGTAATCCATTGTATTGGGCCCTTTTAATCTGGCAACCAAGTTCTGGGAAATTTTTCTGAATTACTTTTTTTGATGATTTCTTTCTTTCTGCAACTCTGTTATTTGAGTTGATTGAATCTCTTGGACTGATTATCAAACCTTCTTCTGTATTTTTCATCTCTTTACAGTTTTGCTTTGCGTTCTTAGACATTTTATCACCTTGATCTTCTACCTCTTTTGTTGCATTTTTTATTTCTGCTTTCAAGTTCAATTTCTACGAATTTTGGTTGTTTTCTTGTTCTCTGAAAGTTCTTTTTTAAAAGAAAATAGCATGTCATTCTTATTTCATGATTCTCTGTTTATTTCAATATTCTTATTTCAATATTCTCTGTTTAACTGAGGATATTGTTCAATTTCTTTTTTAGAAGTTTTCTTCTACCTGTATAGGCTCTGTTCTTGCTTGTATTTGTTGGTTGATTGATTGGTTGATTATTTGTTTTAGTTTTTGCATTTCATTAGACTTTTTAATCTGATCATCTTTAAAGAGTGGAGGACTAAAATGCTGATAGCAAAATCTATGTAGTTGAATGTGGTTTGCAAAATAGGGGGTGAACTATAGAGTGACCTTGATGGTTCATTTATTGGGAGAATTCCTGCTATATGCTATCGTTAGAATTTTTCCTCTTATGCTTGTGAGATTTCCCCAGGGATTCTTTTGGCCTTCTAAATGGCTGTCAATATTCTGGGAGCTAAATAGGGATAGCCAGGAATCTCAGCATTCGGTTCGCAATCATTCCTTTAATCCCTTAATTCTGGTGTACACTCATCCTTCACTGTACCTGAAGCTAGTTGAGATACCCATGTTTTACTTTCTCTTGAAAATAAAATTACGCTTGACCCTTAAACAACATGGGTTTGAACTGTTCAGGTCCTCTTACATTCAGAGTTTTTTCATTAAATACGTATTAATAATGCTGCATGATCCATGTTGGTTGAATCCTTGGAGGCAGAACCACAGATACGGAGGGCTGACTATAAAGTCATACTCAGATTTTTTATTGTGTGGAGGGTATGCACCCCTAACCTCCATGTTGTTCAGTGGTCACCTGTAGTCTTCTGTAAGGTAGGAAAATGGTGGTTGCTCGGTGGCATGGCGAGGAATAGGGACTGAGGGATTTAATGGCTGCTGAATTCACTTTCTTTTGGGGAGGGTAGTTAATTAGGTTTATTTATTTATTTAATTTATTTTATCTTTTTAAGCAGGTACTAGGGATTGAACCTAGGACCTCATGCATGCTGAACATGAGCTTTCCCATTTGAGCTATACTCTTCCCCCTTGAATTCACTTTCAACCAGTTGTTTTTTCCCCTCCCCAACTCCCCTACCCGCAGCTTCCACTTCCAAAGGTAATTTATGCCACCAGTTCCAGAGTCTTTTAGGATTCTTGGTGTAACTCAAATTGGGTCCTAGTTTTCCTCATGATCTGCTTGAGATTCAGATATCCTGAGTCTTCCAAGTCGATTACCACTTGTCCATTTACTTTGTAACTTTGAAGGGGCTGTTGCTATTATTTTTTTCTCCTAATTATTCTTGAGATTTCATTTCTTTCTAAACAATCCTGGACTATAGCTTCAAGATAGAGTGAAATCACATGCATGTGTTGAGTCACTTTCTTTATCCAAAACTTCAAAAAAAAATTATTCATGTCATGTTAGAAAATTACAACAGCATCCAGGGATGTAAAATAAAGTGTAAAAAGTCTCCCTTTACTACCCTCCAGCATATCCAGTACCCGGAGGTAACTGGAGTAAGTTACATGTGTACCTTTCCAGAAATTTTCAATTTACGCGTTTATTTCAGTAGAATAATATATATAATTTAAAGAATCACAAATGAAATTTTACTGTGTAAATACATATATAGTGCATAGTTTAAAAATATACTGTGTATATTCAATATATGTTGATATGAAATTCCGTATCAAGCTGTACATCAGTATTTACAGACATCTTAGTTTTTTAACTGTTTTATAGTGTTAAATTGAATGAGTTTTTCCTAATAAGATCTCAGTTGCTAGATATTTGTTTTTTAGTCACTTTTTAATATTATCATCAACACTGCTACTATAAATATTCAAATACACATATTTTTTCACTACTTGTGAAACGTATTTTGTTAAATTCTTAAAAATGCAATTGTTTAGTCAAAGGGTATATGCACTTTTTATTACGAATCTATGACAGATTGCTCTTCAAAAAGGTTAAGCCTTTACTAATAGTATATAAAAGTGTCACTTTTCATACCCTGTGTGACTTAGCTATTATCAAACTTTTAAATCTTTGACATTCTGATAAGTGAAAAACGCTACCTTGTCATTTTAATTTGCTTTTCATAATTATATGTGAAGCTAATCATATGCTTATTGGACGTTTTTCCCTATGAGCTGCATATTCAGTTTTCTTGGCCATTATTCTTTGGATTATTCACCTTTCATATGTCAATTTGCAAAACCTCATTATACGAGGGAGAATTTTGCCCTTTATCGCTCTATCTGTATTTTGCAGCTATTTCCCGAGTTGTTCTTTTTTGTTTGTGACATTGTTTACTGTATTTTTTGTTATATGGTCAATTTTTGTTATATGGTCAATGTTTTAAATTTTAAAATACCAAGCAAGTATTGGCTTTCCTATCCCTGACTCAGGTTATTTTCTTTATAGCTTTAAACTATTATTTTATAAAATGTTTAAACTACTGATTTAACATTTAGGAGATATCAACAGTATTTGATTTCAATTAACTAATTTATACAATACATTAAAATTTTCTTTTATTCTGATTCTAACTTTAAAAGGACCACTGACTAAACTTCATTTTCATGTATCTTATGCTATTTAGGTAAAAAAATATTTCTATTTTCAGTGTTCTACCCAAGAGTTCTTCCTGATTGTCAAAACTCTGTATTACCTGAAGTCAGAATTTCAAACATTGGTACCTGCTGTTAATTCCTTTGTTCAGTCAGAGTTGCTCCAATCAGTTATTTTAGAAATTCCCGAACTCCTCAGTCCAGTGGACCGTTACTTAAAGATACTTAATGAACAAGCTGCCAAGTAAGTAGCAGATTCTTAGTTCTTTTCTAGCGGTGAAAGTAATGTATTTGCCATTTGATGTGTAGATGGTTAAGCTTCCCTAGAAGTAATGGGAGAAGTTGCATGTAAAAGTACAAATATGATTAGATACTAGAGGCTCTATATTATAGCTGGAAAAACACTTTGCTGCCTAAAATTCAGGCAGTTCTGTCATGTAGAACAAATGTAGGACTTCTCCAGGTGTCAGGTGATGAAAAGATAAAATCCAAGCTGAGCAAACAGTAGCAGTTTATTAATCTAAAAACAGATGGCAGATGGCATCTTATGCTTATTTGCTAGATGTCTAGAGATGATCTGCTTTATATTCAGAAACTACAGAAGCAAAGGTATCCGTTTAGAGGTAGTCATTTTTTCACAATTCATCACACAAAGAACTCTATATATAAGAAAAAAGATTTGACAGTATTTGCATTGTGTTTATTTTCTGAATAAACTACAAATATTTAATTTCATCTCTTGGTTTCACCGTGAGACTCACGAACTTGAAAAACGAAAATGATGTTAGGGAAATTTTGTCTCTCTTCAAAGATATTAAGAAACTGACCCATAAATATTTAGTTAATGAGCTGAGATTACAACCTTGTTTTCCTGACTTTCCACCCTTTGGTCTTTCATTATGCTATGAAAAAGAATTGATAATTGATATAAGTAATGTGGTTCAATATATGTATTTGCATTTTTTCATTTTTTTAGGTCTGGGGATAAAACTGAATTATTCAGTGACCTTTCTGATTTCCCTTTAATAAAAAAGAGAAAGGATGAAATTCAAGAAGTTACTTATAAGATCCAAATACATTTGCAAGAAATACGAAAAATACTCAAAAACCCTTCTGCACAATATGTGACAGTCTCAGGACAGGAGGTAATGTCAAACACACTTTAATTTTGTGTTAGTTTTCCTCAAGTAGAGAAGCGATTTTAAAATGTAAATCAAAATCTGAGGATAGGATGAAAGGTTGTTTTTTTTGTTGTGGGTGTTTTTTGTTGTTGTTGTTGTTTTCAGATTTTCTATTTTGTTCCTTAGGAATATGTTGTAATAGCTTGTTTTGATAAGAATTTTCCTTTAATAACAGCATTTTGTTTGCTCATTTACTTCATACTTTAGTCTCTGGGTGAAATCATGCATCTTAATGTTACATGTGTTTTAATATTACTTATTGAAATTATGTTATAGAAATGCTTGACTATTATAAATAATAACTTTATAGAATTCATTTACCCTAAATCCAGGAGAGAGAAGTAAGTCTTTGATTCCTGGCCTACAGATGATGAAATGATACAAAGTAAACAACCTACATTAATTAGATCATGAAGTGATTAAATGGCAAGGCTTCCTTCTGAAGGAGTGTATCTACTAAAAAAAACAAAAACAAAAAACAAAAACAAAAAAAACCCCCAAAACTTTGTATGTATGTAGTGAAAACCTACATTTAGTGAGCCTTGCATAATATTATGGTGCTGTCTAGAATGTAGTTTTTGTTATGTGTACTTCTGCTTAGAGTTTGATGTTAATATCTGAATGAGAACCAAGAAGAAGTACGCTTTTTTTTAAGTGTGGTTGAGTACTTGAGGCATTGCATCGTATGGCTGATAAAGTATAGATTCCAACTGAGAGAAAGGCTTAATTTCAAATCAGTTTTTAAAATACTTAGATCACTTTATCTGTTTAGCCAGCAGTGTTGATTTATATGATTATTTGAAATAAGAAAGTCTACATTAAATTATAATCTTTTTAGAAATGTATATTAATTTAATGGACCATTGGTTAAGTTAGCCTGTCTTCTGGACTTAAGATGTTATTTATACTCAGGCTGAGACTTCATAATGCATTTCATATAGTGCTCTATATAACAGAAAAATGATTTTACAATATCTGTACTTCTCAGCCCTCCCTGAACAGGCAAATACCAAATATCTCTTGGTTTCATTATGCAATTATGACTGTGACAAGTGACCTCAGCACCACTGTTCTGGTCTACTTGTTGAAAATGAAATGATCAAAATTGCTTAATACATTAATAAAAGATGTGTAGTAGAAAAGTGGTTACCTGGTATTACAGTGGGGAAAGCTGAGTGTACATGCTGTAATAATAGTCATATAGTTACCATTTAGCAAACACTTATTAAGTTTGGAATGGTGCTAAGTGCTTTACATATATTATTGAATCCTTGTAACAGGCATATATTATTGAATCCATGTAACAATACAGAAAGGGGGTTTTCCAGTTTTGCAGGAAGGAAAACTGAGGCTTAGGGTAGTGAGATAAATTACCCAAGTTAGAAAAAACTCAGTTCCAGCCTAGGTCAGCCTGACTCCAATCCTTATACCATGTCATTATTTCACTCTACACGAGGAATTATCAACATCACAGATTTTATTTAATAAAATCCAGAGATTTTAGATACTATTCAAACTAAAACACTAAAATAAAGCTTAGAAAGAGAGCCCCGAATTCAGTTGGCAGCTTTAAAGTAAAAATGGAGAAAACTGATTAGGAATTCCTAAGGGATAGTAGATTAGTTATTCTTTACCCATATAGCAGAGATGTTTAAGAAAATGCACAGCATGGAAATCAAGTAATTGGATTACAGAGGATTAGCAAGGAAGATAAATTATCTTTTTATTCTTAATCTGTACTAGGTAAAGGTGATGAATTTGAGGCAAGAAATTTCTTAGTTTTTAACAAAAGGTGTCTTGTTAGTTTTTTAAAACCTCTAGAATCTTAATAGTACATCAGTACAGAATCGCTTTTATAACATTTTTTGAGGAATTAGTGATTCTAATTCATTCAAACACCACATGAATTCTTAATAGTCAGCAGTGTTATAATCAAATTCTGTTTATTTATACTGAAGATATCAGCAAATTTAGAGATACTTGAAGATCTAACAACAGACTCTGTCAAACATGATTAACTCTGAGAAGTGAAGAAGAAAGGAAGGAAAACCTTTTGTTTTATATACATGTTTCTTATTTTATACTCTTCTATTCTGTCTGAAATTTTATTTCCATAAATATAACTTTTGTAATATATTTTTAAAGACCTGTTATAGCAACCCCATGTGGTACATAGATCTTATTGTTAGTAGTTAAAATAAATAGACTGTCAGGCCAGAGTTACTTTTGGCAACATTCATTTTTTTCCCCTTAGTTCCTAGTTTTTATGTGCTCATTAGAATACTAAGCCTTATTGACTATGGTGAATTATTGTGTCTAACTCTGTACGTATTTGTTTAGAAAGTACTGAAAGAAAGAAAATAATGAAAGCAGAAACTTACATACCTTTACATAGTTAATTCACTGCTTCTGTGACAGTCTCTCTCATGTTTTATGTATAGAGAGAGTTGTCTCTTAACCTTGAAACAAATATGGAATGAACATGGGGTGATATTTAGATTTGGGGCAGCATTGGTTAGTAGTAGTCTTAAGGAAAAGGAAAGAAATATTGGGGGAAAATCGTTAGGAAAACAATAATTAATTCACAACTCGCAGCATATCCACATCTCTGCTTAGCATGTTTAAGACATGGAAAGCGTTCTCTGTTAAGTCTTAACATCTACATAAAAAATTTGAGAATTCTTAAGAGAGAATGAGAAAGAAAAGAGGGAAGAGTAGGAATGGGTTAAGTGTGGTCTTGGAGAAAACAGAGAGCAATTTCTGGAGTGAGCTAAGAATTTCAGCAAACTCAGCAATGATACCAGCTCAGTGATCCCACGGGCTGTAGTTTGAGTAACAATATCTGATATTTAACCAAGTTGGAACTGGATCCCAGCAGAAGAATATAAGGGATTGTTAGAATGAATCAAGACAGACCTCTCACATTAACACCTAAGAAGCAAAGTCACGAACTGACTAAGGGAAATTGCTTTGAGAAGCCTCATAAGATTTCTGAGATACATGTTGATTTCCAAGTTTTGCTGGTTTCCTTTTTCATTAGCAATAAAGTCTCTGAACGAAAGGCCTGTCAGCTCATTCTTAGAATGTTTGTGAAAGGAAATAGAAAATTTTCTATTCCGTAGCTAGTGTAGAACAGAAAAAAAAAAAAAAAACTGCTAATTGATGACAGTTCTAAGGAGAAACACAGGCTGAAAAGAAGAGGACACACAGGACCAGCACCTGAGGAAGTGACCCCTGAGGTTTACCAAGCGGGAGGTCCACGTGGGCTTTCCTGATTCCTAATTTTTCCATTCTATATTGGCTTGTTTGAGGAGCTGTAATGGTTCTTAGAGTAGACTCTGGATACTTGTAGATTGAATGGTTATGGTCCAAACTATTAACGGTGCTCTGGAGGGCTGTGGCAGTGGCAGCTGATAATTTGTGAGGCATGGATGTGAGTCCAGAGCTGATGTGCTGTGGTGTTACAGGGAAAAACTTGAGTACCCCAGCCTAGCTGGCTGCCCAGAAGCCTCGTTGAGGCAGTTTTAGTTTCTTTTCAAAATTTCCATTATCCCTTAGGCAGTATTTCCTGTGGAGCTCTGTGTTATACGTGTCCTTCCCGCATATTAATGATCAGACGAGATGGGGCGCATTTGGGGTGGCATGGCCACAGACTCAAATATTAATAATCTAATACGGTCTTGAATTTTACTTCTTGCCTTTGGCATAGCTCCTCCATTTTGTAAAAAGACCAATATGTCTTCTCATAGAACATTTCAAAATAATATTTAAGCAGAATTTTTTTTAGCATACTCTTAAAGTGATTTTCTTTCTCATCAATGATAACTTATTTTGTGGATTTTTTTCCTCTGTTGCTTTTTTTTAGCCAAAGGGGAATTTTTAAGACTCTTTACCCTTAACTCTAGCTGGATATGTCAGATTTGAAATTGTGTTAATTTCCTCTCTATACAAGAGGACATTATTAATTACAAAGTCTTTGCTAAGGATGAAAAATCTTGGCGTTAACCATTAATTCCTATTATAATTAATGTGAAAGCTACTGTGTTGCTATTAATAGAAAAGTAAATTCAAGAGCCAGGCTGATACTATTAATTATACACACATTATAAATATCTGAAATGTTGTAAACATATGTGAAAAAGCTCCTGTAGCCATCTTGAAATTAGTGGCAGCCATAGAGCTTCTGGGTTCCATCTCATACAAAAATAAGTCTATTTTCTATTTGCTTATTTCTTTGTTTAAATAAAACATTGAATTTTATTGCAGTAATACAGGAAAGTGAGCAGGAAGAAGGGATGATATACAAGTCATGCTAGAAATGCAAGATATTTTGGAAGTAGTGGTTTCACTGCTTGCTGGCTGATTCAGAGGAGCCGGTAGAGTACAGGTGGATCTATAAAGACATGGTTCATATAAACCAAAACCTAGGGAAAGTAATCATGTGAGGAAGTACCTTCCTCCCTTAATTGCTGAGGAAGTCATTGCTTTTTATGAGGATACTTTTGCAGGACTTAGTTTTCTTGGATAAAAACTGTTATAATAAATCCTCTTCAGTTCAGAATAAGGGATCGACCATATCTCAAGCTTAACATCTTATAATAAAATATTTAAAATTTTTATTTACTTGGAAATTCAGTCTTATTACTGAGTAATAGAATTCTTAAGTTAAGTGGGTACTAACAATTGAAAGAGATCGTTAAAGAAAAATCACTATTCGTAGTATGAATGCAACAATGTTATCAACATTAAAGCACCAAGTTATATCCTTTATTACAGATTTTTTGCTCAATACAAATTATACTTTATCCCAGGTATTGAAACCCTAATTAATATTTGGTTGTACATATATGAGCTCTCTCAATAACAATACTGTGTTTACTTTGAATGTTTAGAATAATATTTGCTACACTACTAAGCACAATTTTGAGGAAAATTTTAAAATATAATGATTAATCATTTAAATATCTAACCTTTATTTGTATTCATTTTAGTTCATGATTGAAATAAAGAATTTTGCTGTATCTTGTATACCAACTGATTGGGTTAAGGTTGGAAGGTAAGTTTAAAAATACATTTTATATATATATATATGTATTTTAATTTTGTATAACCTTTTTCTTTCCTTTTTTTTTTGTTGGGGGAGGAACATAATTAGGTTTATCCATTTATTTATTTTTATAGGAGGTACTGGGGATTGAACCCAGGACCTCGTGCACATTAAGCATGTGCTCTGCCACTTGGGCTGTACCCTCCCCGCCTTAAAAATACATTTCAGATAGTAACTACTATGTATAAAATAGATAAACAACGAGATCCTACTGTATAGCACAGGGAACTGTATTCAATATTTTATAATGGCCTAAAATGAAAAAGAATATGAAAATATGTATAAACGAATCACTGTGCTGTACACCAGAAATTAACACAACATTATAAATCAGCTATACTTCAATTAAAAAAAAAAACTCCCACAAAAAATACATTTTTTTTTTATTAACATGAACTATAAAGACATCTGTGTACCTGCATGCTTCTGGACTGATAATAACCACATCCTTGACATGAAAAGCAGTTTTCTCATGGAACTTTTATCCAGAGAAATAATAATCTTAAACCCTTTTTATCATTGATTTTAAAACATTTGTCCAAAGGATATCTTATTTGTATACATTTGTTTTCTTGCTTTGTAAATTACTGTTTTATTCTTAAACCTCAGAGGACACTTTTAACACATGGAGGGGAAAACTTGCAGAATCTTCAACTATAAGATTAATTTGGTTGTTTGAACTTCTTGATGAATGCTATACCTGACATTTCTTTTAAGAAGCTGACATTTCATTTTCTGCCTCACTGAGCTCTGCATTTCTTTTTTCTTAATGTTTTCCATGGCACTAGCTCTAGTAGTTCTTTACACGTCCTTTTTGTAAGTCGTATCATGAATCAAAACCAAAATTAGAGACCCACATTGAGACTTTGCCTTTTCTCCTTGGTTAAGCATTGATTCTCAAGAAGGGCCTCATTTAAAAAAGTAGTTTTAGAGAAGTATATTTTCTTTTGTGAGTGGCATCCTTTGTAAAATATTTATTACACCTGTTAATATGTTTGCATGAACTTGAGATGAAAATGTTACATTTGCCTAAGATAACAGAAGAGAGACTAGTAGCTGGTAATGGTATCAAGGCTCTGTGTTAAGAATGGAAGAAAATTTTGACATGATACACGGATGTTGTTAATTTGTTATTTTAATTAAAAAAGAAAACTATTATCCATGGCCACTATTAAAGGATCCTGAAGGCATAATCACGGATTCCTTAAGCTCTAATACTATCCTTTTTCCCCCTCTGTGTTAGCAGAGCGGTAATTGAGTTCTAGGTATTGATTTTAGGGGATGTTTTCTCCTTTTGCAGTCATTCTTTATTTTTGTCCTATACTTCAGCTAACGAATGGTAATATGCTTTGTGAAGAGAAATTATAAGAAATCATGTTAGTCTATCAAGAACAGTCACTGAAATGTCTCACTAAATACGTTTTGTCAGAAGAGAAAGCTATGATGAATATGTTTGCATAGAAATCTAGATGACATACTTTAAAAGCAATAAGCAAGACATAAATCAGTACCAGTGTCTTTTGAACAATTCAGTGATGTAAACTGAATGAATAAATAAGATGGTTTGGGGGAAGGTTCATTTTGATTTTTTTATCTGTTGTTTAGCCATCAGAGCCTTGACAGGGATAGGTTTAGCATATCATTAGTCACATTTTGAATGTGAAAGGCTCACTCCTAATCCAGTAATATGTGTAATCCAGTAACTTGCCAAATTAAAGATAATTGTGACAGCACATTACAGGAGTTGGGGTGCAAACAAAGATCAGAGTGCACTCTCTCATCACCTGCCTATCACTCAGCTTTGACCTTTTCCTCTTAAAGGTCTCATCTTAGTAATAACATCAACAGTAATAACCACCACCACCACCGTGGAACAACTCCTAACACTGAGCACTGATAACGTAGATACTCTGCTAAGCACTATCTGATTCATCCTCTCATCAGTACCTATGAAGTAGATAAAATTATTATCCCCTTTGATAGAAGAGGCGAGTGATGTTTAGAGGTCAGTTACATCGGCCCAAAGTCACATAGCTGGCATGTAAGTGGCAGAGTTGGAGCCTTGGTCTGGACTCTCTGACTAGGGACCTATTGAATCCGCCGTTGGGCTCTACAGAGATTGTATGCAAGCCCAGAAGAGGAACACATGGTATTTCTTCCCATCTAGGGTCATGTGAATCTACAGTTAGATCATGAAGAGTTCCTCTTCTTTGACTGCCTCCTGAATTATTACATTGCTGTTCCTTGTAATGCTTTTCTGTTTCCCCACTGAAATAATCTAATCATACAGAAAAGTGCAAATTATAAACAATAATATAACTTTCACCAATGTATCCAACTCCTAGCTTTGTCAGGATTTATTTTGCCATATTTACTTCTGATCTTTTTTTTTAAAGCAAGCATTTTCGTTTAGTATAATTTAAAGGAAAAAGCTCTTTGCTTATGAAATAGAAATTCTAAACTTTGTTTTTGCCATATGGATATAATTTGAATTTTAAAAGCTTCCCAAACATAATCTGATGATCTTGATCTCCACATACTTTACTTACAACAAAGATCTTTGGAATTAATAAGGTTCAGGATCATACTTAAAGAATGTTCTCTGTTTAACAGCTATTTACTTTTAAGGTTCGTCAGAATAATAAATAACTTCTTTAGTTTTCTGAAGTGATGGCATTACTGATTTCTTAGTAACCTTGATTTCCTGTTTCTGTTTTTTTCCCTCTTCTAGCACAAAAGCTGTGAGCCGCTTTCACTCTCCTTTTATTGTAGAAAATTACAGACATCTGAATCAACTCCGGGAGCAGCTAGTCCTTGACTGCAATGCCGAATGGCTTGATTTTCTAGAGTGAGTTTACAATGAAAAATATAATCTGATTTTTTGCTGTGAGAAATAGACCGGAAAATCTTTCCATCAAAAAGAAAAGTAGATATTACTACTTGTGACCTGCCATCAAATAGTTGAGTACATGTGTTCTCTGATTTTATTTTTAATCCATTGAAATGTAAGCTCATCTTGGTCTCTGTTGAGGGACCAGATATACTTTATTGTAACTGTACTAACATTTTGGTGCTAAGGATGTCTAGTGGCATCACTTTTAAGTTCCACCTTGGACTTTGTTTAGTTTTCTTATATAAAGGCTTGGTAATTTCAGAGTTAGACAAGTTATTCGTTTTTCTTTTTTTAAATTATCTCCATTTAATTTTTTTCTTATATTTTTACATCCTTTGTTTTCCTCCTAAGTTTTTAATTTGAAAAATTTTAAATGTGTAGAAAAGTTGCAATGAAGATCTATATACCTTGCACCTAGCTTTATCAGATGTTAATATTTGCCACATTTGTTTTATATCTCTCTCATAGACTTTTTATTCTGAACCATTTTAAAGTAAGCTTTGGACATTATAACTCTTCACCCCTAAATACTTAAGCATACATCTTCTAAAAGTAAGGACATTTTGCTGTATAATCTTACCACCATTATCATACCTAAGAAAAATTAGTTAATGTAAGAAATGATGAATTTCCTCTTTCCCCATATTTAAAAAATTCTTTACATGTTGTATTTGGTTATTAAGGTTTTTTTAGTGTATTTGAATCTAGAATAGTCCCCCATTTTTTTTTATTTTTCTATTACGAGATTTTTTTTCCAGCAGGTCCTTGACGTTGTCTCAAAGGCTATTTCATTCTGGATTAATTTAGTCATGTGTTCACATTAACAGGTTTAAGTCTGTGGTGTGCTGGTAAATGGTTAACAGCCAGCTCTCTGGAAGAGTAGTAGCATTTGTTTGATTTCTGTAGTGTAACTACTCCCACCAGTACTGATTGCAAGCTCCTGCTGGACTGGATTGGGAAGAGATGTGCACAATTGACTTTCGTGAGTCTGTAGGAGCCAACTCCAGACCACCACTCATCTAAGCACTTTATATATGTATACATTAGCTCATTATTCCTCACAGGAGTCCTGTGAGTTAAACATTATTGTCATCCCCAATTTACAAATGAGTAAGAGTGAGATGCAGAAATAAGAAGTTGCGCACAACAGGGGTAAGGATTGGAGCCCAGGTGTGTCTGGTGGTAGGGTGTGTGCCCCTGGCCATCCAGCTGCAGAGCTGGCCCTGTTAGACTTTCTCTTTAAAAACTTAAACAATACATATTTAGTGACATATTTAGGGAGCTTTATTCCATTTAAAGTAACCAATCTGACAAGTGAAAATAAAGAAACAAAAAAGGTAACATGTAGCAGTTTTTAAAAGGTAGTGATTTGGTACCATCTCTTTTTGCCCAGAGGAGTTGGAAATTATAAGTTCAGAAAGGGATTCCGATTTACTTATCCTGAATCTTTTGAGGTAATCTGGAGTCAGAGTCTTGAATCTAGGGATGGAAATTTGGTCTGTTCAGTTCCTTTTCCAATTCACTTTCGGTTTCCCATCTTTAGGGTTTTCATGGTCCTTGACTCTCTGTTTCTCAGACTTTTCCTTTAGTAATATCACTGAGAACATGAGAATTGGACTAAAATTTCTCCTTTCAAGCTTCAAGGGGCCACATTCTAGGGTCTTGGGGTTCAGTGGGGTTGTACCTATTTACTCTCTACACTATGTAGTGTACCTGAATTTATAATCCTGGGTGGTTTTCTCCCTGTCATTATTCTGGAATAAAGAAGTTTCAGGTCTCCTAGGCTAAAAATATTGGCATTATCCTTGATTCTTTCTTCCTTTTTGTCCCTTTATATGTTATCAAATTCCTGTTTGTTTTCTCTCTGACAAGTCTCTTTGATTTGCCCCTTTTTCTCCTGTGCTCTCTCGCATCCCACCATTACCTCACGCCGTTCTCACTGGCAGCCCTCTGCCTGGGCTTCTCTCAGATTAACCCAGGAGAGCTCTGCTTTCATCATACCCTGCCTTTGCTGTAGTTGGGAGTTGCTAAGAATGAGCTAACGTTAAATAAAACATCACAGAAGAATATGGTACTCACGACATACTGCTAAGCGAAAAAAAGGATGGAAAGTGTGATGCAGTTCTGTATGTATAAATTCACATACATGCACAGCATACAAATCTTTGTATTTTAAGAGATTAAATATATATGCTATTATTCTTAATATACTTATTGGCCATTTGTATATCTTTGGAGAAATGTGTATGTGTGTGTATGTAAATACATATATATATGATCTTAAATATTAACTGATTAAGCTGGATGATGAGGTTGCTGGAGATTTAACTTGCTTTGCAAATATTTGATAGCAAAAGTTTCTGTAATGTACATATATTACTTTCAAAAATAAGAAAAATATATTAAAATTTTTATCTAAATAAAGACTACTGGCTGAAATTTAACTATAACATTTGCAGCAAGAGTCTCAACTTGAGAACAGCATTGTTGGGCACACTATTTTTTGAGGTGCCAGATGGTATGAATGTAATGTCATTTCAAAAATGATTAACCTCAATGAACCTAGCATCAGAGGATTGAATACCATCTATACAAGTGTGTTTGTCTCTTACTGAGACACTAACAGTTGTGCATTAGTCACATTACTTTCAATCAAAATATTGCAAGAAGTCAAACTGTAAGGAAGTGTGTGAATGGAACCCTCTCTCAAAATAGGTGTTTCTTTTGTGTTCTAGAAGATGGGCTATGGATATTGAGTAATCTCAATTGCAAATTCTTTAAAAATTGAATTATAATACCTTTCATACAGCAGTGCAAGTATTTTAGAAATGCATTTTTAAATATAACATTAAATTGTCTCATTTTTTATTAACTTCAGATGTCACTGAGCAACACCTGCTGGTAAACTGTCATTACAGCTTTAGAACCACATGTCTTAATAGACTTCCCATGGACCCACCAATATCTTTTGACCAGAGACCAAATTGTAGTTCTTAGGTAAAGTTGTTTGGTGGCTTAGTAATAAAGTTGCATGTTGTTATGACATAAACCCAGCCTATCAGAATGTTATCTGAATTGCCCATTTTTCAGCTTGTCATTTTTCTAAGTATGGATGATCTCTTTGAAATTGGGCAAAGTATAGCAAATAGACAAAGAACAAGAAGTCAAACAAGTCTTCATAGGAGTTGTGATGGTGATGTATAAAGTGTATGAGAGCTTTAAATTTTTATTCACATGCCTTATTTGTATCATTGATATAAGAAAGAACATTGTTGTCCACATCAAAATAATTTCCTTACCTCTCTCCCTGCCTCTTTTGTCGTTGTGAAACTGAAATGGTACTCACTGAGAGTAATGTCACTTATTTCAGTCTGGAAGTTAGAAGATCATCAGGGACAGTTACCCTCAACGTAAGGGTGCTGGGTGGTGGCAAATTAGGGTCTTAGCAGCCTGAACAGGACCTGAGAAGGAGGGGTGAAAGTAAGAAATAAAGTGCTTTAACACTCAGACCCAGAGAGGCAAGAGTAGAAACATCAACTGTGGCTACTCTCTGGCAAAAGAGAGAGTGTTAGGATAAGAAGACCAAATGGGTCAGAATTAGAATAGGAGCAAAATTGGCCACAGTCCAAGGGGTAAATGAGTGGTCCGATCTAAAATCAAAGCCAGACCAGGAATGACAAGCCCTGATCACTGGGCAGCCACTCAGTAGTGTTAGGTCTCTGCAGCACGTGGCTTCTTCAAAACTGAGTCATTTTTAAGGTGGGAACTGAGTGCTCCTGTCTGATGCAGGGTCCAGTCTCCTCTGTGTTTGGGATTTTGCACAGACTCTTGACACTGTTAGTAGGATTCATGTTGTTTGTTTTGACGAACTTTAATTCAGGGAAAAATGGGTAAATTGTGTTCATTATACTCTATTCAGACATGGAAGTTTAAATATGCTGTAAATATATTTTTCAGTTCACATGTAGTTAACACAGAAATAAAATTGGATATTTAAAATGTTTCTAGAATCTCAAAAAGTCACTTACATGGACTATCTTATCCTAATATTAATAAAAAAGCAGAAATTATAGGTTCTTGAAAAATCAATACAGTGGTAAAATAGAAATAACTAATCCCATAGTAGCTTAATCGGGATAGCCTTTTCAAGCTGGAAGCACTCTAAAAAACTTCGGGTTTAAGAAAAGCAAATTGGCTAAATCTCAAAGTTTCTGAAACCTGCAGTACAAAATATCTTTAAGAGAAACATTCAGCATAATACTCATGCTGGGGAGATCTTTAACAGGATGTAAGCGATACCTGTGATAAGAAATAATGGGATAGTCTAAGCAAAAAAAAAGGAAACACTTGCATACATTCCTATATTTTTTCTGAATAAGTCTTTCAACAGAAGTCTTCTAAGCTTTTAAATCACCAGCTACCTTATTAGTCAAAGATTTGAGGCAATGACATGTCTTTTTTTAAAAGAAGTCTTCGATTTAATTTCTATATGAGTTATTAATAAGATAACTGAAGATCACTGGAAAAACGTACTTTTCTTCTTGTTTGCCTTCAACACAATTTATTACAATGTCAACCCTGTGCCAAGGTTATGGGCTAGATGTTGGGGCTACACCGATAGGTAAACCAGATAGACGTGGGATCTACCATGGAGAAGCTTCCAGTCAGTGTGAGAGAGAAATGCTGAAACTGTTATTCCCAGTTTGGATGATGCTGTGGAGAAGCACAAAGGGAAATGATCCATCTGGGTAGTTCATGATGTTATTTAAACTAAATTTGTGTTAATTAGCTCTGAGTTTGAAATGTCATGGTCACGTGAAATGTGCAATAAGGTATTAATAGTAGACATCTTTGTATAAAAACTATTTTAAATATATATAACTCTTTCCAAATGAAACAAACAAAAGCCTCAGTCATCCAATTATTAAACAGAAAAGTAGTTCAATGTAATTTCCACCTTTCCTAACTATGAGGTATGCCTGGTTATTTTGTTTATGCTCATCTTAACTAACAAAGTGATTACTTATTGTACAGCTCTTACAGGTCTGAGAAATCAGTTTGCTAACCTTTTCATCATCATTGCTTCTGTAGGAATTTTAATAAACATTATCAGTGCTTGTGTAAAGCAGTACATCACCTAGCAACTATTGACTGCATTTTCTCCCTGGCCAAGGTCACCAAGCAAGGAGATTACTGCAGGTAATATATTTTTTAAAATTTCTCCCATTTCTCAGTGCTTTAGATCAGATGGCATTATTCAATTAATTTTAGTGTTTTTATTACAGAGTATTAAAATTACTCAAATGTGTTGGACTCTTGGTAAAGCTGAATGTCATACACATATAGCTTGATTTAAAATGAACAAATTCCTTTCTTGCTCTATTATTGAGAACCCTGAAAGCAGATATTCACTATGACTAGACAGGTGAATGTTACATATTTCAATTTTTTGGTTTATATGGGTGACATTTTTATAAAGCTCCCTCAGGCTGGAATTTTGCGCTGGTAGCTCTCTGTGGCTCCTGTGGGCATTGCCTCTCTGGTGTCTCTTTTATAAGAATACTAGCCTATTCATGAGGTCTCTGCCCTTAGGACCTAATCACCTCCTTAGGACATAATACTAGCCTGGTTATTTAACAACTGACCTTAAACAAGTTTCATAATCTCTCTGATCTTCAGTTTCTGCATTGACAAAATAATACCTACCTCTTAAAGATGATGTGCAAATTAAATGAGATAAAAACATTATGAAATGTCTAAGCAGGACTAGGCAGATGATACACACTTAATAAATAGCAATTATTACTCATTGATATTTATTAAAAAATCAGAAAGATTTAGTATGGTAAAAGTCTTTCTCTTTAATAAGAGTTTCTGAACTTAAGGGTTGTTAGTATCTTTCATACCTATAATAATTTATTTTTTCATCAATTTGCAATCTCATTTGTCTCTTTGAACATGATAATAAGCATAGTTATCTTAAAGTCTGGTCTGATGATTCAGATATCTGTAGTCTCTTGTTTCTGCTCATTTTCATTCATGTATCTCCTTGAATGCCTGGTTATTTTGATTATCTTCTGGGCATTGTATTTGCAAAATCATTTGTAGAAATAATTTGATATTATATTCCTTCTGAAAGAGTCACATCGCAAGACACTAGTAGCGTTTTGGCATCATTTACTCCATATCAGGGCTTGAGATGATTCAGAGATTCAAAGTTCTTACTTCAGATGCACTCTTATGCCTGGTGTGCAGCCCCTTGGTATCTCAGTTCAGATTAAAGCTGTTTATATGGCTCAGCAGCAGCTATTCCCTCAGAAATCAGCAAATACCCTCCCTGGCCCTCTGCTCTACCCAAGATCCTATCCTGGTAATTCCCTGCTGTCTTGTTAGCTACCAGGTGCCTTCAAGTAGCTGTTTTGTATACTTTATCCAACTTTTTATTTGTCCTCAGTAAGCTTATTCCAAACTACCCATTCTATCAGTATTACAATTCCAGGAAATGTCACGTGCTAACATACTTTCCAAAGTGGACGTTACATATTTTAAGAAAATATATTAAATATATTAATATATTAAGAAAAATCATGCCATAACCTCAGTCTCTTTTTTAGCAGCCAGAAAATTGAGTGTAAATAGCCATGAAATAGGAAACTTTTATCTAAAATGCATTTTAAACTAGTATTTAAGTATCTAAAGTTTATACTTTGTTTCTTAGGTTTCCAGCTTGTTTAAAGATTTTAGTTCATTGAGGTTATTGGAGTTAGTTCAAATTGATTATTTGGCTTCATAATTACAATCTTTTCTTTTTAAATGTTATTAGGACACTTTATTCACTATAGTCTAAATATTTATGTAAAAGTTCTTATTCTAGGTCTTTCTATTCAGTTTGTATTCTGGGCATTATACTGTTTTACTAATATAGATTGATGTTCTGTTTTTCTGGGGCATTTAAAGGAGAATGATGCAGTTTTAAAAATGTAAAATAAATAAATTTGTTCAATTTCAATGTTTCATTCTTTCTAGGCAGCATCCAAATTTTCTCAGTTCTTTCTCCTTCAGTGCCACAAAATACCATCTACATGAATTTCATATCTTTTTGTAGCTGTAATATAGTATATCATCTCAGCTCTCTGAATAATTGTTTGCTTCTTACTGTACCAGGAGGTGTTTTGTCATATAATTTTGATAGCAACTGAGTAAGTCAGTGTAGATTTTAGAGCTGAACAAATCCCTCAAGTTTTTATTCTAAAGTGAAAACCTTCCTGGAAAGTCATATCAATGTCGTGAGTATGATATGTTGATTTCATTTGGCAGAGTACTTAGGATTTTATTTTTAAAATTGATATCACTTACAGTTGGTTTCATTTTTTCTTTTACAGTAAATTTGTAACCCATCTAGATAAAAATTCTATCTTAGAATTATACTGTAAAATCCAAAAACTGTCCTTTACTTGTAATTTTAAATGTCCTTTTCAAAAGGATGATTTCAAATTTTTTACTCAGAAGATACTTTAGTCACTTTCCTTGAGAAATGTGAGTGTACATTCTTAGGGTTTTGTTAGTCAGATATATTTAAGAAAAAGAATTTAAGTATATAGGAAAGCAATATTTCTTGGTGTTATAAGTAGGTTCAGAAATGTGCTTATGTGTGAAAGTTCTGAATCTAAGCACTTGAAGAGGTCATTGATAGACTATTATGATGAAAAAGACCAACAGATGGCCAAGAAATTGACTGAAAAGATGTTCAACTTTAGTAATCAGTGAGTGCAAATTAAAACAATGAGATAACACTGTTCAACTACCACAGTGTTAAAAATTAGAAAGTTTGATGATACCAACTTTAAGTGAGGGTTTAAAAAGTCACCTTTTATATCCTGCTGGGGGAAAGGTAAATTCATGCAGCTATGTTATCTATTAAAAATATGCATACCCTATAATTTAGAAATTCCACCTCAGGAATTTCCTCTAGCTTAGAGAAACACTTGGATGTATGCACACAGGCACATATATATGGTTGTTCATTGCAGCATTGTTTATAGCATAGAAAATCTGGACAGTCTAAATGTTCAACAATGCAGAACAGCTAACTTATTGTACAGCAGCTTCCGAAGAACATTGAAGTTCTGAAAAGAAGTGATCCTTAATCTTCAGTATTCCATACCAGAGTTCATTACCTAATTTCAGCTTTTGAGTTTTTAGGAGGTCTTCCAAAGAACAAAAAGAAAATTTACTTTAAAAAAGAATAAATAAAACTTACTGTCTTGCATTTACCATATGAGTCTGGTTGACCCTTTAAAAATCTAAGATGCATTTGGGAATCTTTAATGATTTTTCTTGCTTATAGCTGAAAGACCTCGGAAGTATTTCATCATTGTTAATCAATTATTCTCACTATGCTATAAAAGTCTAAAATAAGAAGGAAGCTGGAGAATGATAATATTAAA
The DNA here is from genome assembly GCF_036321535.1 of Camelus dromedarius. Classification (NCBI taxonomy): domain Eukaryota; kingdom Metazoa; phylum Chordata; class Mammalia; order Artiodactyla; family Camelidae; genus Camelus; species Camelus dromedarius. The sequence goes on from NC_087438.1 coordinate 53,719,973, forward strand.
GTGAGATAGAAATCACATTACATCATTCTTGTTTTCTCATTGTATTGCCAAAAGAGTTACATTATCTTTCAAGAAGGTATAAAAGAAGACTGGAGGTGCCACTGTTGTAGTCTGCTTCTTTCAATGAACACAGTTGGGAATTCAGAATTATTAAATTTTCACCCATAATAGCAAAGAGAAAAAAATTGGCAGTAGATATTTCATAGTTACTAATCAAAAGATGAACAGATGAATATGAAATGAAAGGTAGCAGTCCTCTAGACACTAATGATGATGAAATGTCTTACGTAAACAAAATCTCAGATTATGAATGTTTATGTAATAATATCATAGATGCATTGTCTCAAATTCAAGAATTAGTATGAGCAGTTTATTTGTAAGGGCTTAATGAAATGTAGTATTCTTATCTAGTTTGTTTAGGAAGCACACACCATGTTCTATTTAGTGATAAGAATTGAGAGCATCCTGTTTTGCTAAAAGGATGTGTGGCAATATTCTTTTATGACATTTGTGCACTAAAATTTACTTGATACTCTGTTGGTGAACAGGTGCTGAAGGTAGGAGAGTGAAAGAAAATAAATGATATAGAATAAAAGTACTTATTTGATTATTCTCATTGTATTTATAAACATAAGCGAAAATGTTTTGCAATTGTGAAGCAAAGAAGACTGTCTTCTCTTTAACAAACTTAAGACCTTTAAAAGATTTCAAAAAATTCTTCAAAAATTCTGCGTTTTTATTGCTAGTGGTAAAAGAACCAGAAATAATAAGCTAGAACCTATTAAAAATGTATCACAATCTAGAATTAGTATTTATAAATGAATATGGCCCAGATGCATGCCTGACAGCTGATAAGCAGTTACTTACATTCAGAGTGTTGCACATTTATGCCTTCAAAACCGGGAAGATAGGGAATAAAAATTTGAGATTTGCTGTGTTTGAATTCTCACTAAAATTTGTCATGAAGGTTTTTTTTCACTATTCTTTTATTCTCAGTTCTGCAAATTATTTGTAAAATGACTTAGAAATGTTAAAAGAATAAGTAAAAGCTCATTGGCCCCATATAGTAAATGGTGAAATCTATGTTTTATGTGTACTGAGGATTAAGGGGAAATACAAAATAGTTGTGGAGAGATATATTACAGTATGATTCTGGGTTGTGTGTGTGTGTGTGTGTGTGTGTGTGTTTTAAAGAAATCACAAAGCAATACGATGAATGTATATAAACTTAAATGCATGGAAGTTTGGGAAGGGTAGAAACTAAACTGCTCTCAGTGGTAACCTCTGGGGAGGAGACTTAGAGTAGGACAGTGCTCACAAGAGCTTGGGTAAATAAAGCTGTAGATAAAAACAGAAATATAAAAGTTTAAGAAACAAAACCAACAAGGCAAACAAATGTTTTTTATGTCAAAAAAAGTGAAAGACACTAAAGACAATAGAAAGATGTTTTAATTAAACAGAAATATGAAAATTTTAGGTCATTCTGTCCCCAAGTCCAACGTATAATATATTTTAATGTAATAATTAAATCTAGAAATGATTTTACATGATTTTCTTTATTTTGCTTATTTCTGGAAATGATTTAAGTAGCAACAATCTGAATCATAATTTTTATTAATGAAAATATCTTAGAGAATAGTAAAAAAATAAAAAATAAAATGGATCTTGTAAAGGTAGATCTCAGTTATAGAGCCATCGTAAGACTTGGCTAAAGTTTGTGCTTCAGAGCACTATAATTACAATAATTTTCTTCCCAATTCTGATTTATGTTTAAAATTTAACTTTTATACTCCAAGCCTTGTTCTGAACATATGTTCTTAAAGTCCATGTTTAAGGTTTTGTTTTGTCTCTGACAGACTGGCCATAAAATTTTGTCATGCTATTTTAGATTTTTTTAAAGGCTAATTTCTTGCCTTGTAAATTGAAGCATGCTTCTCTTTGCAGACCGACTCTACAAGAAGAAAGAAAAATCATAATAAAAAATGGCAGACACCCTGTGATTGACATATTGCTGGGAGAACAGGACCAGTATGTTCCCAATAGTACAAATTTGTCAGTAAGTACCACATTATGGCAAAAAATAAGTGAAAGATAGTAACATTGATCCCAGACTTTTAAATGTCAAATGATGTTTTAAAAATTTACCTAAATTTTAACTTTGGATTTAAATTGACTGATCCTTGACAATAGTTTTCTATTCACCACCAAACATGGAATTGGTGCTATTTCCAATGAAAGATATCCATAGAGGGAAAGATTTAGCAACTAAAGGATTAGTCCTAATTAGTTATCCTTGGTACACAGGGAAAATATTTTATATTTATAAATGGCCACATATGCTAATGGGGTGGAATTATACCATGGTTTTGCAAATTCCTGTTAGTGTATAGTATATGCTTTGTTTTGTGTTTTACTGTTTTCAGATCTTTTGTGAAAGAATCACAGATGCTTCAGTCGATTTCAATGATAAGAATTTTTGTCATATGGACTAGAGTTCTCTTACAGAACGTTAATGATTTTAAGTATTTATACATTTAACACATGCTTACTGAGTGCCTATTTAGCCCCAGGTAGTGAAGCAAAGTATTAGGACAGAGTGGTAAGCAAAACAGAGATATTCCATGCCCTTAGAGAGCTTGTGGTCTAGCAGACAAGATTATTACCATATAGCTTGGGAAGTGCGAATGGTGCAGAAAACCAGGTGTCACGGAGCATGTAGCAAGTCAGCCAAACCCAGTATAGGGGGAGCTTTTGGGAAGGTTTCCCAGGTTGAGATATTGACTAAAGAGAGTGAGTCCGTGCAGACCAGGGACATGAGGAGAAGTGTTCCAGGTTGAGGAACCAGCATGGCAGAGCCTGGGAGTGAAGCAGAGCAGGGTGGCTCCAGGGAACTGGAAGATGTTGAGTGAGGTTGGGGCATAGAGTGCAAAAGAAAGAAGTGTTCAGAAATAAGGAAGAGGCCAATTTGTTTAAAGCCATATTAAGGAATTTAGATTTTTTTTTCCTTAAAGGTTGAGAATAGTAGCAAGAGAAATGATTGAAGCTTTAAGAAAAAGTGAACTTGGAAGGAGGTTGTGTGTGTATATGTAGACAGTTACACTGTCAGAGATAAATAGAGCCATACAGTAGTTAAAGTGCTAAGGGTATTTTATTCAGTAATATTACTGCAAGGGAAAAGAGTCCAGCTTGAACTCAGCTTCAGTTTGTACAGGGGTGACTGGGTGTTTTAAAGGGAGAATGAGGGAATAAGGAGGAGGAATGGGTGTGGGGGTGTCTTGAGCAGATTCAGAGAAGAGGAAACAGGAAAATTGAGAAAGAAGATTGTTTAGTGTGAAACCCCTCTGGGTTTCTGGCAAGTGATGCTAAGACCCTCCCACAGGGCCTGAGAAGAATTGTAAGAGTTATCTCCATGAATGTTTGCATTTCAAAGAGAGGCTCTCAGGCTCTTGAGAACACGGTTCTAGGTGGCAGAAGATTTACATCTCAGAGGGGCAGAGGAGGGATTTATAATCGCAAACTTTCTGACATAACTGTTCTAAGAGGTTCAAGGTCTATCTGCTTATCGCCAGGGTTTGGCTAGAACAAATATAAATTCTCTCCTGGCAGTGTTGTGGTTTCTCAGGCAGGCACTTTAAGGGGAACTGAGGTCATCCCAAGAATGCAGCCTTGAGCTGTTAGAAACTGTGCTAGCATTTGTGCTGGTCTCTTAGTGAGGAGGATAAGTGAAATCATTTGTGCTGAGAGGGTGCAGGGTTTATAGGCTAAAGTTGAGGCCTCGTCAAGAGGAGGGCTCAGAGGAATCTGACTAGAATCTGGTTAAAGAGAGAGTCTTTGTCAACATAGAGTACCGTAATCTGGCAATGAGATGGAAGAATTAGTATGTAGAGAGTAGTTAAGTGAGAGAGGGTGTTGCAGAGAATGAAATGCCGGACTTCAAGATTTCAGAGGTAGTGTGGTTCTGGGCGGTAACAAGATCCTAGGTATGGCCATGGAAGGCGAGTAGCAGAAGTGGAAAGTCTTTGGAGATGAGGACATCAAGGAGCAGAGTTGAAGAAAAAGTCATCCGTGTGTGTTGAAATCATCTAAAACAAGAGGATTTGTGGTGGAAGGTGTCAGAGATTCCAAGAGATGGAGACTGGTTGGTGACCTGGAGGTTTGTAGATGCCTGTGGTAATGACAAGCAGAGATGGTAAAGCCCTAAAGAAGCAGATACGGGAGACTCTCTGAACCCTGAGATACAGATGGTAGGATGTGGCAACAAGCTCAGCCTCGAAATGAGAAGACTGCAGAGGAATAAAAGCCAGCTTTCAGTTTAAGTCAGCATATGAAGGAAATGTTAAGCAAAGAGGTTAGAAACATAGAAGTATTGGGGAATTTTTCAGAGTACAGTGAGAAAATTGAAATGTAGAGGAGCAGTTGGAAATTAGGTCAGAGAAAGGAAGTCCAGAATAGCAAGGGAGTTGGGAATATCACGGAATATTCCATCTTGGGCTGTAAGCAAGGATGGTAATGATGTGTGCCCGGTGAATTTGGTTGCCACAAGGGTGGTAAGTGAAAGGAAATGCTTTGAATTACATCTAGTTTAATGATACATTTTTATATCAAAGATTTAACAGTAGCATGTAACCAGATCCCCAGTGTCTGTAAATGTGTTTCTTCTCACTAGGAAGTTTGTAAGTTAATTTATCAAACCAAGTTAATAAGTACTGATGTATTTATTAACTTTTGAAAGTCTACATGAACATAAGAATTTCTTTTTCAGTTTCCATCATACCAGTAGGGTGTAGCTTTTCTTGAGAAACACTGCTGTACCATTTGGTACCTTGATTTACTTATAAATCACTTGAAACATCATTTACTGTTACTGTTCCCATCCTCCCAAGTACCAGCCAACTTGGTCTCAAGTGTATTATCCTTGACATTGAATTTTTGTTTCTTTTTTCTTTTCTTCTTCATTCTTTTCTCTTTCCCTTTTTCTTTTAAATGATGTATTATACTATTTAGTAAAACAAAATTTGAGAAACTAAAATAGCCTAATTACAGGAATGTTTTAGAGAAACATTGAATTCTTTTATTTAAATTTTTATAAAATAAATGGAGCGATTTATTCTAGCAGGCACCTCAGAATATTCCAGAATATTCATTTCTTTTACATATCCTTTTTCTAACTTGAGTAGGAGTTGATATAGAACTGTTGCTATGGTGAAGTGCATTCTTTTTTGCAGGGTATAAATTTCTATATAGGGATAGTGTTGAAAAAGAACTTACTATGTTAAAACTCAATTTAAAATAATTTATAGGTGTTAATTATAAAATATATTCTGAAAATAATTTCCTGAAAGTCAAATGGTATTATTGCTTTTGATAGTCATGTAATTTTAAGAAATGGTCTTTTGTTCATGTAATTATACTTTTCTGGATTCTGTATTATATAAACTCATCATGGTGCTTCTAAACAAGCCAACTTACTGCCCACTTTTCTTCTCCAAGTTTTAAATACTCATATTTTTTCACATTTCACAGTCTTGTGTTGATTTATGAATTTTTTGTTAGCATTGTTTTATTAAGACTTTATTCTTATAAATTTAACATGGTTGCTTTGTGTTAATGTTGTACTTGATGTCAGGCTTACAAAGAAAAAAGAGACTAATACCTCTCTAATCTGGTGGGAGATGTATCCAATTAAATTAACATCAAAATAGAGTATTTATAAAAGCAATGAGGGAACTAACAGATTATTCAATAGAAAAATTGGCACCAGAATTGAACAGTAGAGGATACCCAAATGGTCAATAAACAAACTTTTTTTTTCTTTTTCTTTTTTTACCTGCTGTATTAAGGTTTCTCACCAAAATATAGCAAAGAATCAAATAGAAAAGAACTGTGCCTTTGAGGTGTTTGTGGGACATTCGGTAGAGATCTTAATGTGAAGGTGGTGTAAAAGCCAGGAGGGAAGGCTGAGCTGGAGTTAGGGATTTAAGAATGAGCACGATGCATGTGCAGGGAATTTAGATTCTAAGCCTGTCACTCAGGGAGATTGTACAAAACACGGAAAGAAGGCTGAGGAAAAAGCACTCTCAGGCACTGACACTGAAGGAGTCATTTCACTGGAAGCAGCTTTAAGTGACGAGAATTTCTCAAGCATCTGCTGAACGTATCCCTACCTAATTTTTAGCATTTGGTTATTGTTTAATCTGAACATCAAAAAATATATATATAAAAATTTTAAAAAACAAGATTCTATTGGTTATTCCTTCTTATCCTTTAAGACCTCACTCCGCCTCATCTTCCAGGAACGCTTGTTTCACTTCTCGGAGCATAATTGAAAGGAATCCACTTTTAAACCCTCTTTTTTTGGGTCCCTCCCTGACTCGTTACATAATCTGAGTATTTGTAGACTTAGCAGCCACTGGATCTGCCCATCTCTGGTTTATTCTCCTCTCTGCCGCCACAGGGCTTTTCCTAACCTGTCATATCTCTCTCTCATTTGAATTAATGCTGAAAATTCCAGCCATCTAGTTCCCAAGTTACTGTGCCTCTGGGACTTGGCAGATGGTCCTCCCTCTGCCTAGAATGTCATCTTCCCCCGCACCATCCACGCCCACCTCCCACACACCCATGCCCCTCCACACACACACTCCCCATCCAGCTCCTTTTTGTTCTTTCAGTCTGGTCTTGGTGTCATGTCTTGCACTGAGCCTTCCCTTCTAAAGCTGCGATGAGTGCCCCTGTCACTTACCCACTATACTCTGTGTTTCTCCCCAGTTTAGTATTCATCCCACTAAATTGAAATTGCCCTATTCTGATTTGTGGTTCCCACTGGACTATAAGCATGAAGAGAACCAGAAATATGCATCTCTGGTTTAGTTGTAACCTTCCTGTCAATCACAGTTCTCTGGCACATGGCAGGCATCCTATTAGATTTGTTAAATAAATAAGGATTAGCTTGAAGTTTTGAGCAGTCTTCAAGTCTCACTCCAAAGTTTTGCTTTTTTTTCCTTCACAAAATGTTATTTTCCAGGATATAATATGAAGCTTTCCCAATTTACACAGTAATGATCATGTAGAACTAGAAGGGAAATTAGAGATTGTTTACTGTAACCACCTCTTCATACTTGCGAGTAAACCAAGGCCCAGAAAGGGGAATTGACTTGCCAGGAGTTACCCAAGTTAGATAGTCTTCCCAAAACTGTTTCCCAAAACATGGAAGTATTCTAAGGTCAGTCAGTGCTTTCCAGCCTTTTTTACTTCACAGCATACCAAGAAAACGATGCTAGTGCTGGTACACTGGAACAAGGAGAAGGAAAAGGTTCCTCAGAGCAAAAGGGAGGTTGGCCCAAGGGCTCTGACTGCCCTTGCCCCCCTGCCACCTGAGGGTCAGCATCTTGGCACATCTGTAACCTGAGAGGCAGATCAGGACTTACTGTCTCAAGACATATTGCTTGGGAAACCACCATAATCCTCTGCCATCTCAGGATTGTTTGCTTTTTAAATCAAATCACTTTGTAATGGGTGGATTTTTGATAGCAGTGGAAGTTGGGGTTTTTAGTTTGCTTGTTTTTTGGTTTTGTTTTTAATATAAATAGCATAAATTTACCTCATTGGGAGGGACAAAGGGAACAGTGTGATTGGTGGTTTCTATATTGGTAAGAGGGAGGAAAATGAGTCCAATACGCAAAGCAAGAAGGTGCCCAGGAAGTGCTGGAACCCTGTGGATCTCTGTAACCCGAGGAAAATCCACAGCCCAGGTGGTCTAGAGGGGGACGAGATGGACACTGGAATCCTGGTCCACACACAGTCCCTTACCTTGAGATCCAGAAGGCACCTTAGGCCCTGCCACTTGGTGGGCATGTAGTTGGTACTCCCATATGTGTTGTATCATATCACATGAATGATCCTTGAAACTGGTAAAGATGAGAGTATGAGAGGGGAGCGAAGACCACAGACTTTCTATTTCCTCTCTTCTCCCAGGACAGATACTCCCAGAAGAGCTTGTTTTGTCTATATAAAAGTTAAAAGTAAGACTAATTACAATAATAATCATAACCTTTTGACTCTGTACCTAATGACAAAGCAGAGCAACAGTAATGCATACCATGAAATACGTTTGATTTTTAAGCTTGATTCCATGGCTAGATTATTCTCATGATTCTGCTGTAAATGTGTTTTATTTTTAATTGAAGTATAGTTGATTTACAGTATTAGATTAATTTCAGGTGTACAGAATATTGATCCAAATTTTTTTTAGATTATACTCCACTTAAAGTTATTACAAAATAATAGCTATATCCCCTGTGCTGTACAATATAGCCTTGTAGGTTGTTTATTTTATACATAGTGGTTTGTACCTCTTAATCCCCTACCACTATCTTGCTCTCCCCACTTCCCTCTGCCCACTGGTAACCTCTAGTTTGTTCTCTATTTCTGTGAGTCTGCTTCTATTTTGTTATATTCCTTTGTTTGTTTTTTTAGATTCCATACATAAGTGATAATATGGAGTATTTGTCTTTCTCTGTCTGACTTACTTCACTGAGCATAATACCCTTTAGGTCCATGTATATTATGACACAGTTTCATTCTTTTTTTATTACTGAGTAATACTGCATTGTATGTGTATGTGTGTGTGTGTATATATATATACACACACACACATATATATATACATATTCACACGCATATCTTCTTTATTCATCTGTTGATAGACACTTAGGTTGCTTCCATATTTAGCCGCAGTAAATAATGCTGCTATGAACATTGGAATGCATGTATCTTTTTGAATTAGTATTTTTCTTTTCTTCAGATATACACCCAGCAGTGGAATTGCTGGATCATATGGTAGTTCTATTTTTAGTTTTTTGAGAAACCTCCATAGTGTTCTTCATAGTGGCTGCACCCCGTTTACATTCCCACCAACAGTGTAAACAGGTTGTCTTTTTTAAACATCCTCACCAATATTTGTTATCTGTAGACTTTTTGATGGTAGCCACTCTGACAAACGTGAGGTGATACGTCATTGTGATTTTGATTTGCCTTTCTCTGATGATTAGCAATGTTGAGCATCTCTTTGTGCGCCTGTTGATTCTGAGTTGTATGAGCTATGTATTTTGGACATTAACCCCTATTGGTTGTATCATTGGCAAATATTTTCTCCTATTCAGTAGGTTGACTTTTGTTTTGTTGATGGTTTCCTATGCTGTGCAAAAAGTTTTAGGTTTAATTAGGTCCCATTTGTTTACTTTTGTTTTTGTTTCTTTGCCTTAAGAAACTAATCCAAAAAAAAATACTGCTACAATTTATGGAGTTTTATGGTTTCAAGTCTTACATTTAGGTCTTTAATCCATTTTGAGTTTATTTTTTTAATTGATATAGTTGATATACAATGTTGTGTTGAGTTTATTTTTATATATGTTGTGAGAAAATGTTACGATTTCATTCTTTTACATGTAATTGTCCAGTTTTCCCAGCACCGCTTAATGAAGAGACTATCTTTTCTCCATTGTATATTCTTGCCTAGTTTGTTGTAGATTAATTGACCATAAATGTGTGGGTTTATTTCTGGGCTCTTTGTTCGATTGATCTAGGTGTCTGTTTTTGTGCCAGTACCATGTTGTGTTGATTACTGTAGCTTTGTAGTATTGCCTGAAGTCTGGGAGGGTGATACCTCCAGCTTTGTTCTTTTTTGTCAAGATTGCTTTGGCATCTTGGGAGTTTTGTGGTTTTATATACATTTTAGCATTATTTGTTCTAGTTCTAGGAAAATGTCATGGGCATTTTGATAGGATTTGGGGGGGGTGGTAATTAGGTTTATTTGGTTTGTGTTTTTGTTTTTTTTTAATTGTTTTTAAGGGAGTTACTGGGGAATGAACCCGGGACTTTTTGCTTGCTAAGCACATACTCTGCCACTGAGCTGTACCCTTCCCTCCTTGATCGGAATTTGAATCTGTAGATAACTCTGGGTAGTATGGACATTTTAACAATATGTTTCTTCCAGTCCATGAGCACAGGATATCTTTACATTCTTTGTATCATCTTTAATTCCCTTCATCAGTGTTTTATAGTTTTCAGAGTACAATTCTTTTCACATCCTTGGTTAAGTTTATTCCTAAGTGTTTTTTTCTTTTTGATGTGATTCTAAATGGGGTTGTTTTCTTGCTTTCTCTTTCTGATAGTTCATTATTAACTGAGTTTGTATGTTAGTCTTGTATCCTGCAACTTTACTGAATTCATTCATTAGTCTTAATAGTTTTTTGGTGGAGACTTTGGGATTTTCTATATATAATAATATGCCATCTGCAGATAGTGAGTTTTACTTCTTTTCTTCCAGTTTGGATGCCTTTTTTTTTTTTTTTCTTCTATGATTGCTGTGGCTAGGACTTTCAATTCTATGTTAAATAAAAGTGGGGCATCCTTTTCTTGTTCCTGATTTTAGAGGGAAAGCTTTTTGCTTTTCACTACTGAGTATAATGTTAGCTGCGAGTTTATCATATATGACCTTTATTATGTTGAGATATGTTCCCACTATACCTACTTTGAGAGTTAAAATTTACACTGTGTTCATCTATTCCTTCTCTAATTCAGTTAGCATGCTTATTACTAATGATTTAAACTCTTTATCTGGTAAATTATTTATTTCTGTTTCATTAGTCATTTTTTCAGGGTCTTTCTCTTGTTTTTTTGATTAAAACAAATTCCTATGTTTCTTATTTTGTTTAACTGTCTTTGTCTCTGTGAAATTAGGTGAAACAGTTACCTGTTGCCGTCAAAGAGGTATCCTTTTGTGGGAGTGACCTTATATAGTCTATGTGTACCAAGTGGCTTTGGTGGGAGACCTAGATCTGACATGACCATGAGTCACATCTTTTCCAGGTTGTGCTGGCAGCCATCACCTTGGTAGGTGATGGGACTGGAGATGGAGGGGCCAGAGCCAGAGCCAGGTGGTGTGGGCAGGTCCCAAGGTGCTAGGGCAGAAGCCCTGAGAGTTGGGTCCAACTGGCTCCGTTCTCTCATAGTGTGTGCTCTCCCTACTCTCAGCAGAGGGAAGCAGGGCTGGAGCCAGAGAGTCTGGATTAGGGCTGCGTTGGCTTCAGCCACAATCGACCGCTTCTGATGTACTTGTTCTGTATGTGTGGGCAGTGGCTCCCCTTGCCCAGTTCAGATGCCATTCCTGGTCTGAGCAGCCTTTGACTCTCATAACTGAGCACTCCCCTTGGCCTCTGCAGCCCTCCGCCTGTGTGGAGCTGTGCTGTGCAGCAGATGGGGCCATTGTGGGCCCTTGGCCTAAATCTGGGTGTGGACTGTGGTAGTCCTGGCTAGTCAAAGCCCAGGATGACTTCTGATAATGCTGTTTCTATAAGCCCTAATAATGGCTGCCCCCACCCCATTCAGACGCCATTCTGGGTACAGGCTGGCACATACCCTCACAACTGAGTATTCCCCTCACCTGCAGCGGCCTGCGCCTTAGTGTGGAGCTGCTTTGCAAAGCGAGTGGGGCATGAGCTGGCACTTGGTTCAGACTATGGCATGTGCTGGTCACCAGAAACCAACGAGAGTCGAGTGAGGTTTCAATTGGCTTTCTCCACCTTGTTTCAGGAGTAAGCAGGTGTGTGTGCACTCTTCACAAGCAGAGTCTAGGTTTCTGTCAGCCTTCCTGTTAGTGGCGCTGGCTTTCTAACCAGCTAAGGGCACCCAGTGTTGGACCCCAGGACTGGGGCGCCCAGTGTGTGGCTTGAACCACTCACTCCCCAGGGAGGATCTCTCTTCTCTTGTGTCCCCTCCCAGGGGCACAGGTCCTGACCTGATTGCTTCTCTTCCCTTCCTACCCTGTTCTTTGCAGATCTTTCTAACAGCTTTGCCTGTACAAGAGTCTTTCTGCCTGTCTCTAGTTCATTTTCAGTGAGAATCAGTAAATGTGTTTTTGTATAGCATATTAATCAGATCATATTGTTAAAGATTAGAGGAAATATTAATGACATTTGAATATTATTTTCTGTCACTAGTCTCTTCCAGTTCTCCTTTCTGCTTCTGAAACGCTGAGATAAAGAAGGACATTTTGTATGATAACTGGTAACTTTTTAAAGTGTTCTGACCTGTGCAGAAAATTTCTCTTCTCTTTTCCTATTCCTTACCCATCTCTACTGATCAAACTACTCATTCTTCAGGACCCAAAAGATGCTGCTGCCTCCTTAGCACCTTCCCCATCACTCTGGCCAGAAAAAATACCTTTCTATCCTAGCACTTTCTTTGTTCCTTTTGAAAAATTCTTGTCACGTACTACTTTTTGTTACACGAGTGTAGTGGGAAAGTGCCTAATAGTAATGAGAGGTGTAAATTCAAATCCTGCTCTACTGTTAGTTTACTGTCATTTTAGATAGGCCACCGTACTCTGGGCCTTGATTTCATCATCTGTAAAATGAAGGGGTTGGGCTGTGTAACAGCTAGCTCTCGGAATGTAAATTGGGAAGCATCCAGATGTCAGAAGGGTTTGGACCTTTATCTTGGTGTCTCAACATACAGCCTGTACTTCTCTCCACCTCATTCTCCTATTTTTTTTAAATATATATTTTTTGAGTTCACTTTGGATTAAAAGTGCAAGGATTTGGCTGAGAACTTGTCTGGATGAAGCTTTCACTAAGGAGTCTCTTACTATAACCTGCCATTGATTGACATTTTCAAGGAAAACACTTGGAAACTGCCAGACATTTTCAGCAGTCTGCAGCTATTATAAAAATAGTTCTACCATGATTCTTTTTAAAGGATAGATGTCAATATCTGTACCTGTCAAGGAAGAAGGCAGTTTTTGCAGAAAATTAGCTGATACTCAGGTCTTAGAAATTAACATTAAATGATTTTAATTGTTTCACTTATTTCCTGCTGTGCCTCTCCTGACCTCAGGGATATTCTGACTGATCATCATTGTCATTTACCCAGTGAGGGACCCAAGGATGCTGGCCCTGAGCTATTCTCCTATTTAGCAGTGACTATGATTTCTTATCATTGAGCAGGGATCCTTTTTGAGACATCTGTCAGAGGATGGTTTTCTTTTACCATGCCCAGTTCTGCTGCTTAGTAGCTCTGCCTTAGTGGGCAAGAGAGCTTCTCCAAGCCTCTCTTTCCTCACCTGTGACATGGGAATACAGTTGTACTAGCATTACCCCCTGAGACTGTTGGGAGAACTAAATGAGATGATGCACGTCAAGTCTTAGGCACAGTGCCTGGCACTTGTTATCTGTAATTTTCTTGTGATACCTTAAAATTTACCTTTTATTCTTTTTATCTCCACTTCTCTTTTTCTCCCACAGAATATGGCATTAAATGTGGACCTTGATTAGCTATTTAAAACTTACTGATTTAGAGTCAGTGTTTTGACTCTTGCTACACAATACTAAAATCTTACTGACTGATGCTATCCAGACAGACATCACTGTACTAAGGTAAAAACTTTAAAGAATGAACTTATAGCCTCTCCAGAGGCTCATCAAGATAGTAGGTGCCATTCAGAAACAGTCCTCTTGGTGCAGTACTTCAGCTTTTGTTCACTGTCATTCATCTGTCTACCCAGCCATCCATCTGTGTGTGGTTTCTTGAGAACTTGCTCTGTACATGGCATCTAGCTAGATGCCTAGCACAGCTGGGCACTGTCTAGGCTAGTTCAGTTGGATGCATTCTCAGTAACTTCAGTAAACTCTAGAGTGAGTAAAGAGGAGGTTTTTGCCAACTTTTGGCTTCTGGCTCTTCTGTTAGAATGCTTACACATCCGAACTGGTCTTCCACATAGATTCAATATATTTTTCATATCTGGGACCCTTTGATATATGGTGCCTCAAATACACGTGATCCTTGCTAAAAGATAGATGAGCACACTAAATATGTGAAATTCCTTAATCACATTTGTACTTATTATGTCATCTTGGCTATATCATTTTGGGAACTAGAGAAGAAAGGGTGTCTCAAATTCCTGACTAATTTTATAGAGAATGCAAATGACTTCTTGAAATGAAAGGTTGATGAACATCCCCACTGTGATATCTCTGCATATTAAAATTAATCTTTTTGAGCAGTATTTACTGAGTGTCTTCTTTATGCCAGGCCTTGTGCTAGGCAGTGAGGATGAGCAAGATGCCATAGAGCCTGCCCTTATGGGAACTTGCATTCTAATAGTGAGGTTTGTAATAATCAAGTTAGCAAGAAAATTAAGGAAATTTTGGAGAGGGATAAAAAGTATGAAAAAAACAAAATGGACTGACGTGATAGAGAATGACAGGACAAAGGGGCTTAAGTAGATTGGGTGGTCAGGAAAGGTGTCTCCTGAGAGTCCACATTTGAGCTTAGACTGGAATAAGAAAGGATCCAGTCTCGGGGAAGAGCATCGCGGGTGGAGGGAACAGCTGTGAGAAGGCCTTGAGGCTGGAGTGAGCTTGACATCTTCTGGCAGGTGGAAGAAGAGCAGGATCCAGTCCAGCTGGCTCTGAGTGAACATGGGGGAGATGGGAGGAGATTACCAGAGAGGCAGGCATGGCCTTCAGACTATGGTCAGGAGTTGGGGCTTTATTATGAGTGCCCTGGGCAGTTATATGTGGGCTTTTGGCAGGAGACAGGTTGTGTTTTAGTTTTTGAGACAATCACTCTGGCTGCCTTGTGGAGAATAGACTGTGGGCAGCTAAGCAGGAAGACCATTCAGGGTCCACTGCAGTGGCCCACCAGGGTGGAGCAGTGGAGGTGGAGACTGGGTATGTATGCACCTCAGAATACCTCCTGATTCTTCAGTGTGTATCTTTTTTCTTGTTCGTATTTACTGGAAATATATCTCCCATTAGAAGTCTAAACATTAGGGCTTTTAGGAAAGCACCGTTTTGGTCACCTATAGATACTTGAGTTTAGTGACCGAAAGCATTTCATGCTTTAAAGGCTCAAAGTTAGTTCTTGTCTGAAATCTTCAAATCTTGAGTAGGCTTGGAAAATCCACTTCCACAGTGTGACCACTGAACCACTTACCCAGGTACCTCTTACAGGTCAATTCCACAGCCTCCCCTTGTCCAAGAAAATCTGGAGCAAACCTCTAGGCTAATTTAGTTCCTGCCCTTTATTCCACCTGGGCTACAGATACATGTTATAGGCCTGAATTTGTATAGATTTTATTTCAGAGAATCATAAAATTTGAGGGTGAGAGATTGTTTAATTCAACTCCCTCATTTTAGGAGCAAGAAAAATGAGACCTTAGAGAACTAGAAAGTCCAAATTACCTTTCCTGATTTAGGGGCCAATTCTTTGTTCATATTTATTCTCTTCTTTTTCTACAAGGTCATTTCTTTGTTTGCCAGGGTTCTCATAGAAATTAATATCACAGTGAAAATTACTCCAGACTCTTTTTGTGTAATCCAACATAGTGGGTATTTAGGAAATGGCTCACTCATTGCTGCAGAACCCATTCACAAATAAATTATGGATTGAAGTTTGTGATATAAAGAAAGGGAGAAAGAAGAGAAAAATTGCTCTTTAATCCCAAAGACAACCACTGTGAACATTTTGGCATATGTCCTTTGTCTTCTCTTTGTATTTTTTTATAAATGCATTTTTTCTTGTAAATATTTTTATCCTAATTTTTTTCATGTGCTACCAACCCAAATTAGAGCCTTTAGCAATTAGATATATAATACCTGTAATTTTAAGATGGACAAGTGGAAATTGATAGATTCTAAATGTAAATAATATACAAAACACACATAGGCAGGTTAATGATTATTTAAGGAGAAAGCCAGAGTAGTTCTCTCGTTTAGGTTGCTTCTTGTTATTTCCTTTCTTCTACCCAGAAACAACCATGTGTGCTGCTAAGACTTCACTGTTCTGTGATAGCACAGTTCAAGTTGAAGACAAAGAGGTCCTCTTTCCCTTTGTGATACTTAATGGGTGACATACCACAGTGCAATCTTTTGCCTAATACATTCCCATTTAAGAAATAAGTTGTAGATATTACATAGAAATCCGTCTGGTACAATAAATGAAATTGCCTTTTAATTTTCTAGGGGAACTCGGAGAGAGTAATGATAATTACTGGACCCAACATGGGTGGAAAGAGCTTATACATAAAACAAGTTGCATTGATTATTATCATGGCTCAGATTGGCTCCTATGTTCCTGCAGAGGAAGCAACAATTGGAATTGTGGATGGCGTTTTCACGAGGTAAAAACATTAGTTCTGTTTGAATATATTTCTAACAATAAATCAAGCCCACATTGTTATATGAGTTTTCTTATGTTCATATTTAGATGAACAGATTTGTTATTAAAATATTTAGAGTTTAGGAGCTTAAAGGAATCATTTCATCATGAATATTAATACCAGAGGAGATGTAGGAGATGATTTTGTCCAATGTTTTCAAGTTTCTTTTAGTTACTAAGTTCTTTCTCTAAAGAAAATCATATGTAGAAGATTAAAATTAAACAGATAAGAGCAGATCTGCTCCACCTTAATCAGTGGTAGAAGACTTGGAGACGTGGCTGGTAGGCTTTGTAGAGCATTCTAAAACCTAGCCTACCCTCCTTGTTTTATAGGTGGAGAACTGAGAATAGACTGAAAAAAGCACTGACCCAAGATAATTTAAATCATATTCTTTTTTGCTGTAAGGGCATAACATGCAACTGGCTTAGTCTTACCCTCGACATATAAACCTAAATTGCATACCATATTAGGAATATGGATGAAGTATCCCAGTCTCACCAACTAGAACTCATATGAATTCACAATGATAACTTAACACAAAAAATCATTAGTCACTTTGGAGAATGAAAACTGCAAAGTAAAGGGGAAGAATCAAGCAGCTGTCATGCCTTTCCAAGTGAATGACGAGAATTTTTTTTATACAAGTGAGCCAGCTAGGAAGGAATGATAGAATGATTATCACCCCTTCCCTCTCTCCCGCTCTCCCTCCCTCTCTCTCTCTCTCTCTCTCTCTGTCTCTCTCTCTCTCGCAACCCGTAATATAATAATAGGTCTAGACAATAATTAGAAATGGCTGTTAATGTTACCAAAAGAGAGACAACCAGACGTTAGCCAAAAGTTTGTAACACAGCCTATGAAGTCTGGGCAAACAAATCAAGCCTAAATCTATTCAGACCTCTAGATCTATCTGAAAGACAAGAGATACTGATCTTTTTATACTGCAAGATTGATCACAACTTTAAAACATTAGTTAATTAGCAAAGAATCATTCGAGTCAGTTAAAGAAATAAACAGATTGTAAAGAGTTAAACACTGAAATATGGGACATTCTCATATGCTTTACCATTTAAGTATCTGTTGTTTTATGGGCCTTAAGGTCATGTTTATGGAAGCAGTCTGCCATGGGCCCTGAGTGTCCCTGCAGGTTCCTACTGAGTATGCCAGCAAAGCCCCTGATTGCTCCCACCTGGGCATTTGTCCGGGTTGGGCTTGTAGCAAGCCATCTTGAGGAAAGAGGTAACATCTCCCCCCAAAGAGGAAGCTTGCTTCCGTTTGTTACACAAGTAGTGAATCCCTCGAGTTCAGTGTTCCTGTCTTGTAATACAGTCATGCATGTGCAGCAGCCCTGGTGAGCCCTTTGCATTGCCCTTTCTGGACTTGACAGCTGATGCAACCCAACATGGGTGGTAAAGTCCTTTGTCTCTGACTCAGGGTTTTTGTGTCTTCTGCCAGTATCCACGAAACCATATTGGGTTAATTTGATGTGAATAGGGTAAAATCCCAGACTTTGCACAGTTCTGGATTGGGTCAGTAGTATTTTCTTATTTCTTGCTAATATTAAGTGCCCCTAAAATGTGAATGGATGGGTTATGTGTGGGAAAGGATGGAAACTTAAGAGCCAGAAAACTCAGGTTTCAATACAAGTTCACCAATTTCCTGACCATGCACTAGTTACTTCATACTTATAGGGCCTAGAAAAAGTATATCATGGTATTAAATATATATATATATATATTATAGTTTTTTAGTTTTATAATTATTGTAATATATCATATATTATATAATATATATGTATTTTATATATAATATATATTATATTGTAAGTATGATAGTTGGATACAAATCTCAGTCTTGCCACTTAACACCTATGTGACCTTTTCCAAATTACTTGACTTCTCGGTGTCTCATTTTTTTCACCTGTAAAAGGGAGATAATACTGCGTAAAGCATAGATTATTGTGAGAATTAAATAAAGTTAAGTACATAAAGTGCCTACCATATAATAGGTACTCACTCAGTAAATTTGAGTTTCGTTCTTCTTCTAGAGTCTGTCATTAGTATTTTGGATTTAAGTCTATCTTCATATATATGTTAGTATAGTATTCATTTTCTGAATTTAGCCTCAGGTTTCACATCTATAAAACAAGAAGTTTGATAATACCAACTTTGTTTTGAAAAGAATTTCTAAGGGATGTGAAATCACTATGAATTGCTGGTCTTTGTTTTTATCCTTGAAAAAAGTTAACCAAATATAAACCCCCTGGTGCCTAGTCTCTTGGAACACTCAGGATGTAAAAAGTTAAGAATCCGGGACCCAAAGGCACCACCCACACAGACTGGAGCGATGGTGGCGCCGTTCCTCCTGTTCCTCAGGAAGGGGCTGACGTGGTAGGTGCTCATGGGGAACATGGGCTTATCCCTCCATGCTGATGGCATGGTGGCGTGCCTTGATGTCATGAACCAAGGTCAGCCTTAAGGAGCTAGACCAATTACTAATCACTGTGTAAAAGAACAACTGAGCTTTAAACTTTGCCAGCCCCAAATTCATTGTTTCAGTATGGTAATATTCATTCTGAGTTAACTCCTTCAAACACTAATTTATTCAGCTACTTGGGGATACATTTTAGTTACTTGGTCTGGTGGGCCTATCTAGAGGTAGTATTACATGAAGGAATATTCTTGTTACAATACAAAAAAAGAGCTAGTTACAAAGCCTGGCACTCAGTATGATTCCACTTTTATATGAGAAATTATGTATGTAAATATATGCAGAGAAAACGATCTAGATAGAAGGCTGTGTTCCAAAATACCATGAGGGATATGGGATTATGGTGACTTTTCTTTTGCTTATGAATGTTTTTTAAATTCTGAAATAAATGTGTGACAAAAGCACATCCCCTCCCCCAAGTAAATTAAGGGTAGTATCAATCAAAAAGATGTTTCATAGGAGTCTAGTGAAATACATATGTGGTCACTGTCTGGGAATACTTTTTTTCCCTGGGGCAAACTCTGTAGCGTGGAATTTGGGATTCTAAGCTTTAAACCCTCCCAGATAATGCAACATATCAGAACTTAATTTTTCCAAAGTTTTAACCCAGCCTCTAAGTAACACTAGCTCTTCCTCCTTTAAGAATTGATGGCATTCTGTCAGATCAGTATACAAGACCTGATGTCTTTAATTTTCATAACCGACACATCGCCATTTGCATCTAACATTTGAGACAATGATTTTTTAACCCTTAATGTACATTGGATTTTTTTAATGGAGCTTTTAAGTTACATTGATACCTGGACCCTACCCTCAGAGGTTTAAAGTTGTCCTGGGGTGGGGTCTGGAAGTAGAATTTTACATGTGCCCAGATGGTTTTGAAGTATAGCCAAGATTGAAAAGCATTTCCCCCAAGCCCTTACTGGAGAGTTCAGCTGTTTAATTATAAAAGCAATAGAAGCTTATTATGAAAACTATTTACAGTGTAATAGGGCAGAAGGTGAAATCTTTACCTTCTCCCCAGGTCAGCATCTATTTATGATTCTTCACATAAATTTCCACAAATTTACATATATACATAAATCTCTTTTTTAGATGTTACTATACTAAGCATTATTATTATGTAGCTTACTATTTCCTAATGTGTGGAGGAAACTGAACTTCCCTGTCATTTCATACAGATGAGTCTCACACTTTTTAATGGCTGCAGTGTGTCTGCTATGTAGAGATTCCCTGAACTCTAACCGCAGAGAGCTCCATCTGAGATGCACTGCTCTAGTGTAAGGACCCTGTTCCCTGTCCATTCCCCCCTCATCGCCTTCTCGTCCTGTTACCATTGGAAAGGAGTCACTGGGGACCACATTCAGTTATATCTCTAGGATTTTCACTAGGATATGGTTTAATATTATGCCTTCATATTTTTCAGTTATTCAGTATGAAATACTTCAGACATGTATGTAACAGTCCGTCATGTAGCTTGCACCCTACTGAAGAAGTAAAGCATTGCCAATACAGCTGAATCCATAATCCTTCCTGATTCTGTCCCCTCCCACCCCACCCAGAGTAACTGCCCTTCTTGACTCTGGTTTTTCTCCCATGAATTTCTCTATATTTTTACTACATAGGTATGTTTTGAAACAATATGTTGAATTATTTGGCAGGCTTTTAAACTGTATATGTTTGATATGCTTTTTAAAAAAAATGTTTGGAAGAGGGAGGTAATTAGGTTTTTATTTATTTATGTATCTTTTAATGGAGGTACTGGGCCTAGTTTTTAAATGGAGGTCCTGGGGATTGAACCCAGGAACTTGTGCATGCTAGGCACACGCTGTACCACTGAACTATACCCTCCCCCTGTTTAGTATGCTTTTAAACTATTCTTTTGCAAGTAGCTTTTTCCCCTCAGTGTTACATTATTGAAATTTATCCATATGGATGCATATAATTCTAGTTCACTCATTTTTCTCTAATTATGATATTCCATTATATGTATATTCCATGGTTTATCCATTTTTCTTGATTAATATCTAACATGATTCAAATCTGCTGCAAATATCAACAGTACTGATACTTGTCTTATACACATCTAGAACACATGAGTGAATTTTCTGAATCTGGGCTTTATCTAGGAGTGGGACTGTTGAGTGTAAGGAGTGTGCATCTTGTACTTCAAGGAGGCTGGACCAGTTTAGGATCCCACCAGCAGTGCATAAAACTTTGTCCCTATGCTTTAAAATTAATTAGAATAAGAAATACCCTCTTGATGTTTCTGTATATGCTCTAAAACTGCTCATAAGAGCATTTTGATTTCTGTCACTTAATGTCTTTTACATGAAGTACCATCTGATAAATCACTTTTTATTAATGCTGAGGAATTTTTCCCTCTCTATGTGCATGCTGTGCTTGTTTACAGAGAGATGTGAAGCAGCTTAGTGGCCTTGCCTGACAAACTGCCGGGCCTCCTGTTATCACCAACGGCTGCTTCCTCTTTAATTCCTTTTTGTCTTGACTGCCAAGAAGCCAAGAGCTTAAATTCAAGGCTCAGCTGTAGAAACAAATTTGGTTTAGTTTTCCCTTTCTCTTCTTACATGGGAGTATCTCTCCCATGAATAATTTCTCCAGCATGATTCTTAGAAGAACTGCTTCAGAATCAGACTGTTAAAAATGCTACTTTCTAAAGCCTGTCACAGCCTGATTATATTGAAATCTTCAGATGAGACCCCAAAATTAGCACTGTAAAAGCTCACGCTAAATTTGCTTTCTCAAATTTGAGAATCCTACTCTATGGCTTATAGTCTTAGTTTCATATTCATTGTATTTCTTCTGTCATTAATATCTTATTCTAAATCACTTCAAATCCTTTTTGTGCTTAATGGAAAAAAAATATTAAAATCTAGCAGATATATACATAAAATTTGGCTCCAAACTTTAAATTGGTTATTTTTAACTTATTAATTAGACATTTACAACCCTAGGCTTAAATTCATATTTTCCATAAATATTCATTAAGTACCTACTATGTGCTGTGCACTGTGCTATAAGAATAAATAGATGTATGAAAAGCTATAAGCAGGAGGCTTTGAGAATCTCTTTCTGAATGTTGTAACCTCATACGAACCTTTCCCTGAATAAGAAGCGTTTTTTAAAAGTGAAATTTTGGCAAGCATATACATTTGGCTCTAATTGGTGTATTTATATCTGTGTACTGTGGTATATGTACTCATCAGTGAAATATTTCTAGACACGTATTTCCGAGGATCATTAACATCTTTGACGTATCTGTTTTTTATTATCCTGATAAAGGCAAACTTAAACATCATTCAACTTTTTAGACTCAGTAATTAAGTTTTAGAGAAACAATGAATTATTAAGTCTGGTTTTTAAAAAATGAAACAGTTGGCTTCTCTCAGCATAATTTATTTCTATTTATGTCAATTAAATGTTGGTAGAATGGGGTATTTACATTAAATGGCCCCCGGTTAATAATTTTCATGCCACATTCGCCATGTAAACTCTCTCATGGCCCCCAGCTTCAGGAATGCTGTGTACCCAGAATGTCACCAGTGTGTTCATTGTGAGAGAGAACTGGAAGGTAATAGGTCTTCAGATACTTAAATTAAATTATTTTAAATGTTTGCTTTTGGCTGTGTGAATGATCAGTGGTTTGTTTGCCCAGTTTAGTTTAATTCAGCAAGTATTGATTGAGGACCTGATGTGGAGTGTTTGTACTCTATTAAAAAATATATATATATATCCATCCTTCTTGGACAGCAAGAAAACATCGCGAATCAGTGCATGTCTTCTAGTTGGTAGTAAATACCAGCACTAAGAACCACATTATGAGTGATATTTTACTAAATGAGAAGGCTGTTGTGAATTTTATTGGCATCAGAAATGTTGCTTATGAAAGTCTGTCTGCTTTATTTAGCTCCGAGAGCTGTGTCTACCAAGCAGGAGATACCTCACTTCATCTTTTTGATGGGAACCGGTTGTGTACCTTTAATGCTTCAAAGTCACCTGAGGGTTTGGTTTGTTTTGGTTCAGTTTTAAGTGCATATTCCAGGCAGGACCCCTGAATGTGGGTCCCCTGGAGGTACTATTATGATGAAGGAGACTCTTGGACTCTGTAATTAAGAAATTCTGCAAGTGACTCAGAAATATATCCAGATTTAGGAACCATTGTTCAATTTCAACACGATGTTTTACAGAAGGAAAAACAGAAACAAAGTCTGTGGTTTGCTGGTGCTCATAATGTGAGTTCAGTTATAAGGATGCTTCCTCTGGTTGTGTTGAGTTCACCTCTGTTGATCTTATTAATTAACCTGATTAGTCTTTCCGTCATTACTGATTAATATTATCCTTCCTTTGATGGCCTTAATTATTTGTGGTTTTCCTCAAATAATAGTTAAGGTTGGGAAAGAGTATTTGCCCTGTTAACTATTTTCCTTTGGAGTTCTTGGGACTAACCCACAGAGTAGACTAGTAGATGTACTGAGGAATGATTTGCCCAGTCAGCACACTGTGGGATTCCCTTGATAGGATTGATAACCCATGACCTTGATAACCCATGACCTTGATAACCCATGACCTTCGTAAGTGGTGCCTGCATGTGCTTTGCAGATGGTTCAGTGAACATGGTTTCATGTAAACCAAAGTTTGGCATTTTACTGGATTGCTGCCTTGATTCTCAGCAATGTTTCCATTGACACTGAAAGGTTGCTGTAGTGGTTTTTTGCTTGGTTATATTGTAGTTGACTGTTGTGGCTGTTAAAAATTGACTTTAATTACCGTAGGTGATCGGATTGCAACTGTTAGTGGAAACAATTATACTGGAGAAAGACTTAACCTTTTTTTTGTCTATTATAATAATTTCATTGCTGCTAATAAAGTATTTTTAATATTGGTAAAAGAAAGCTGGTTATTTATCTTGGTAATTAAAATCACTTTGCCTTGTCTTAACATTATGATACAGTAGAGTATAAAGTGTTCTTAAATGTATCATTTCGTGATTTTTAAAAATAATATTTGTTTTTCTAATGACACTGTGAAACTTGTTCATTTTGCAAATTTAAAACTATAGAAAAGCTCAAAAAGGAAAAAAAAATTAAATAACTGTAATTTCACCACCTGGAAATCATATTGTTTAGGTATATGGCCTTCCAAGCTTTTTAAAAATGCACACATATAGTAGTGAATTATTTGACTTCATTCCATTTCTGGGTTAATGTTTATGTTTAATTAAATACAGTTCAGCTCTACTACTGCACATTTTTATACCTTTTAAATACCATGCAGTATCTACGTATCTTTTAATATTTGGTATTCTTTCGTGGCTTTTTCTCTTCTTAGACGTTAACTTTTTTTTTCCTCCTTACACCATCCTTCTTAAAAGTTAGAATACTTTTGTTATTCAGGAGATAATTTTCCTTTTGTAAAAGTTGCATAAGATGCAATAAAAAAGCCAAGACTCCCATACTGGACAGAATTCTGTGAAATTTTTAGCATAGTGAAGTGAATAGAACATCTTTAATTTCAAAAAGAAGGCAAAATTAGCCAATATTAAAAAAGCCCTCCTATACAAAGCACTTAGAGGACAAATATGAGGAATGTAGAAGAGGCAGATTGATAGAGGCAGAAAACAGAATAGTGGTCACCAGGGACTGAGGGGAGGGGAGGGCAGGGAGTTATTTTTTAACGGAATGTTTGAGGATGATAAAAAGTTCTGCTGTTGGATAGTAGTGATGACTGCACATTGTGAATATGCTTAATATCACTGAATTAATACACCTAAAAATGTTAAAATGGTAAATTTTAGTTTTATATATGTAATATATATACTTATGTTATATATTGTTTTAAATGCACTTAAAGTATGTCAAAAAAATCCTTCTGCGGTACAAATAATTATTGCCTCTTTAACAATTTTGATATTTAAGCTCTAATTACTTATTCAATATTAAAGAATCTTTTCTCCCCCCCCCGTTAATTGCAGTATTTCTCCCTCATGCTAGCATTTTCCTTCATGAAGCTGAGATTGTGTTTTGAAGGGACAGAGGCCCACCCCTTTTGCTAAAATTTAGAAATATCTAGAATGTTACCTCAAAATATCAGGATCTCATAAAAATAAACCCTTGTTCAAGTCTGCATGAAAGTATTCTCAATTTTAGAAGCTGATTCAAAAAGTAATAATTTCTTTTCTCCATTAATGTTTTATTAAGCTTTGTTGACCTATATAAGGGTTATAGACTAGGAGGAAGTAGGGGATTAGACAGATTAGTCGGCTGCCACTCCTAAAAATATCAGAGTGATTTTTTTTCTTAATCACGTATCTGTAACCTGTCTACTCAGAGCAACCTAACTCTGAGATGAAACCTAAGAAATGAATTTTCCATTTTTCACTACATTTGAATATAAACATAGATGGAATGATGATTATGACATAGGTTCTGAAATTCCTTAGGTCTCTAACATATTTTAACATTTGAAAAATTTCGGAATCATTGTCCAGTAGTATATCTCGTAAATGTTTTTTGAATTAATAAAAAATTACAAACTTTTTCTTAATTATGTTACATCCTGCCATGTTTCAAAAACTTATTTTAGGCAATTTACTGGGAGATACACAATAGAGCAGGGTAATAAGAGTGAAATATGGTATTCAAAAATCAAGGAGAAATAAGGATAGAAACGTAAGATAAAGTAAGGGTTGCTGTTTGTTATTATAAGGTGTTATTCACTTGTTTCCTAGTAACCAAAACCAAAAGGAAAATGTGTTAGTGATAAAATTCTGCATCCATCAGGATCATATGAAGTCATTCTATTGCTGAAATTTATTGGAAAAATGAATTTCTTAAGAAGAAGAATTTCTTAAGAGAAGTTAACAGAAAATATTTTTATCAATAAACAGTTCCCACAATTACAAATGCATACTTCCCCAGTGGCCTCAGTGACTGATTAAGGTACCAGCATTTCTTCAGTGTCTGCTAGGCAGCATTGCTACCTTATCATCAGGTGCTATAAAAAATACAGTCTTGAAAGAAAATGTGTTGGCTCCTAATGCAGTGGCTTTCAGACTGT
The DNA here is from genome assembly GCF_036321535.1 of Camelus dromedarius. Taxonomy (NCBI): domain Eukaryota; kingdom Metazoa; phylum Chordata; class Mammalia; order Artiodactyla; family Camelidae; genus Camelus; species Camelus dromedarius. The sequence continues at coordinate 53,745,753 of NC_087438.1, forward strand.
TCTGCAGGGTGTTAAGAGCCCCACAGAGCCCCCTCTGGATGGGAAAAAGGCCTCATGGTGCTGGGTTCTTGACCAAATCACCATTCCTTTTATCTCATCTGCAGAGTTAAGTTAGTAAAATTTCATGTGAACAATGGATTTAACAGCTGAAAAGATACTTGTAAACCACTGGTCTAATAGTAGCGTTGGGACCATTGTTTAAAAAAAAAAATACATCCAACATCCCCTAAAATCTGGCCTGGCCTCCTTAAAGACAGAAATCCTGTGATACCATGAGGCACGCTGATACCATGGATCTTGCTGTATACATGCTTCAGTGCCATGTATATAAAGCCACCCACCCACCCATCCAGAGGTTAAATTTCATTTAGACTGCTTGGTATGTTTATGGTTTCTGTTTTTACATTCAGCTCTTAAATTCATATAAATTTATTTGGGAATATGATTTGAGTAGGGATACATCTTTGGTTTTTCTGTGTTTTTTTTTTCCCCTGAAACAACCAATTAGCTACCATGTTTTTTATTGATTGATCATTCATCCCTCCCTCCTGATTTGAAATCTCACCTTTGAATATCTTTCCCAAGAGCATTCTACAATTCCTGAAGTTCCCAATGAGACCACTCTGTTAACATAGTGTTTCTAGAAAGCGCTTAAGTATAGTACTTAAACTGTTGCATTAAAATCTTATCTGGTTTTTGCTTGTTATTCTAATTCTCGAGAATAAAAGAAGCCCCCCACCTCCAAATATGTGCCTTACTGGAGCTATTTTATTATCAGCCAAAGATTTGTTCTTTTTGTCAGCTCGCAACCTATCAGTAATAAAATCAAACAGTAAGTGGGCGTCAAACATTATGATTCTGAAGAATTCAGAGTGGTTACAGAGATAGGAAAGTTTAATCTTCTAGCTTTGTGGTAGGGGAAATATAAGTAAAGTAAACATTGAAAATTGAGGTAAAAAACAGAATGAACTTTGAAAAGGTAACTAGCATGCTCCTAAGCTAGCAATATTTTAGAAATTAAGTTTTGTAGTTACCAATATTAAAATGGATAAAATTGACAGCACTTTGAGTAAAACCTCCATCAAAGATGTAGTTAATTACAGTTTCTAAGTGCCACTGATTCCTGGAGCAGTTCTTCTAAGCCTCTCCCAGTCTGGAGTAGGGGAAACATTACACTCAGTCTCCCTTGTCCGGTCCAGGGCTCCAGCCACAGGATGGTTAAAGCTTAATTTTACCATGAGTTTCTCCAGAAATAAGAGGTATATTATGCTGCCGTTGGTCACATGTGAACTGATGCAGCAAAACTAAATTGAGGAAGGCATTTTGCTAAGAAAATAGTTACCAGCATTCACAAAGCTGGCTAGTGTTTCAAAGCCTGAATTCTAAGTTTTGCTGTTGACTGCATGACCTTGAGTGAGTGTACGTAATTATTCTCTTCCCACCTCAGGTTTTTTCTTTTTGGTACATTTTACCAAATGTGTTCTGTAGATCATTATTTTCAGAAGGTGCTCCAGGAGAAGTTTCAAGCGTCCATGGTTAAATGAGTTGGAAGTGCTGTGTACTAGATCAGCTCTGTGAAACGCACGATGTGTAGTAAAATGTGAAAGGCCCCAAAGGAGTCTTAGAGGGAAGAACCCTTACGTCTTTCGGACCCATGTCTTGACATCTCTAAGGACTGTTCCCTGGAGCCCATTTTAGGAACCTGTGTTATAGGAACCTCTATAATTCAAGTTCTAGTTAAAAAAAATTTTTTTTTCATTTGAATAAGTGATTTCAACAGGGTACCTTAATTCACAGTATCAGTGTGGAATCTTCTTAAGGAGACACTGGAAAAAGCTTAGGGTTGTACAATAACCTTGTGCTCATGGATTTTAAACACAGCAGCCCAGAGAAGCGTTGTTTTCCCCTGTGAGCACCAAAACTCTGTTTTGAAATAATTGGTCAAAAAAAAACGCCGAGTCAGAGATTTCCCTCCTTTTCAGGAGCCCTGTCCTGTACCTCAGATTCTACCCAGAATGTTTCTACAAGGTGCTATTTGATGTTAGACACTCTTTATAGCCAACATGTGTTTTCTTTTGTTTAATATAATTTCAGCTAGTATTGGCTCAAAGAACATAGACCCCCTAGGGGTCATTATTGTTCAGAAAATAATGTCTGGCTTCCTCTTAATGGCGTTCACAGGAAAATCAGGGTATTGCCATCTTATTTGTAGGATGGGGGCTGCAGATAACATATGCAAAGGACGGAGTACATTTATGGAAGAACTGACTGACACAGCAGAAATAATAAGAAAAGCAACATCCCAGTCTTTGGTTATCTTGGATGAACTGGGAAGAGGGACGAGCACCTACGATGGAATCGCCATAGCTTATGCTACACTTGAGCATTTTATTAGAGAGGTAAGCCTCTTGCCAACCTTTTGTACATGAATGGTACGTACTATACAAATTGCTTTCCTGACCTCAGTTTCTAAATATTCAAAATTATCTTTGTTATAATTGATCCTCTGCCTGCAATTGATCATTCAAGTGCTACGTGGAACTCAGGTAGACTGGCCCTGAATAATGTTTGTCACTCTTTGATGTGTCTCCCTTTCTTATGCTTAAGCAGAATAAACCTGGTCAGTAGGAGAAAGGCCTCCCTGGCAATATTTCCACCTAGAACTGTATCTTATTATCCTTGGCAAACTCTAAATCAAGAGTTGCATCCATCCACCTGCAACCCAATTCTTGAAAAAAGAACCAAATTAGGAGATGGTGCAATTTTTGTCCTGTGAAATACTTTTTTCCGGCAACATCCTAAAAGATCTCCATATAGCCTTTAATCGGATCTATTTGTATCTCTGTTTCAGTAATAGTACTCCAGAGTTCATTTCTGAGCATCTCAATGTGAAATTTTGTTTGTGTCAAACTTTCAATCCATGTCATCTCTACCAGACTCTCCCCTTTATTAATCCTCTCTGTCTGTTTATTTTGACCTCTCCCCCTTTCTCCCTCCTTCTTAGCACCTGCCCCTAAACCTTGTCTCTTCTGTTTTTTCTTTTTCTATTTTGTTCTCTACTTTTTTACACTTTTCTTTGTTTCTATGTCTTTCTCCCATTTTCATTTCTGGCTTTCTTCCTTAAATAGCCAATAAAAGCATATTTTTCTCATATTTCTTTGCAAAAAAAATGCAAAAATAAAATCCCCTTTTCTTTAAATTTTTGTGGCCCTCAGTTTTAATATTTAGTTAGATTACATAGTTAATGATGGCATATTTTCTATTTTAAAAGAAATACTTTTAATTTTTCTTTGAAAAGAAATTCTGTATTTGCAGAAAGATACAGCTCAAGAACTTCTTTCCTCATTATAGAAACTGTGTCTCACAGGTTCAGTAAAGTCCTGTGTCTGCCTCCAAAACATATTTTAAACATTTATTTAAGAATATTACTCAGCTGTTAAAAAAAATGAAATTTTGCCATTTGCAGCAACATGGATAGATTTGGAGGGCATTTTGTTAAGTAAGTCAGAGGAAAATAAAATACTGTATGATATCACTTATATGTGGAATCTAAAAAATACAATAAACTAGTGAATAAAACAAAAAAGAAGCTGACTCACACATATAGAGGACAAACTACTGATTTCCAATGGGGAGAGGGATGGGGGAGGGGCATCATAGGGGTAGGTGGGGAAAAAGGGTTATTATGGATTAAATGAAATCATTTCATACATGAAGCCATGTGTGAAACTTGTACAGCACTATAGAATTTGAAGAATTTTTCATTTAATAAAAAATAAAAAATAAAAACATTCATTTAAGAGCCTTTAGGAACAAAATATGACAGAGCTGAATTTGTCAACTGTGATTTCATCATTTCTACTCTGTAGCAGTTTATCAGTTACTATGACTGCATAGCAAATTACTCCAAAAGTAAGTGGCTTAAAACAGCAATAATCAGTTACTATGTCTCGCAGCGTCTGGAGGTGAGGAATTCAGGAGCAGCTTAGCTGCGTGGTTTTGGCTTAGGGCCTCTCCTGAGGTGGTAGTCAACTTGCCAGCCAGGGCTGGAGTCATCTGAAGGCTTGACCGGGCAGGAAGAATCTCTTCCAGTGTGGCTCACTCACATGGTTGGCAAGTTGGTGTTGGTGGTTGGCCAGGGCCCTTGGTTCCTTTCCCTGCTGTCCTCCCCACAGGGCTGTTTGAGTATCTTTACAGAGTGTCATCTGGCTTCTCCCTGAGGGAGTGTTCCAAGAGGCCAAGGTAGAGGCAGCAGTGCATTTTATGAGCAAGCTTCAGAAGCCACACGCTGTCACTGCCATCATGTTCTGTTGACCACACAGCCGCCCCCCCAACCCCGATTCATTGTGGGAAGGGGCTCCTCAAGAGCATAAACATTGGGAAGTAAAGATCTCTGGGGCCATGTTGGAGGCTGGCTACCAAAAGCAGTTTGTCAGTATTTCCAAGATTCTCTAAGAACCTTCAGGAACCAATTTTGACAGAACTGAGTTTGTCACTTCTGTTTTCATTGCCTATATAGCAGTTTTGGGTTACTTTAAGTGTTAATGAAGAAAGTATTAGTTTTAGATAAAACTTACCTTGGAGGTAAATCACTGAAGATTTATCAGGAGCAAGAGTCATTAACATTCTTATAGATAAAAATCATTTTTTTTCATGGTGTCTTTTGATTGCTGAAATGGAGAGAGAGAAAAGAGAAGAGGAGTTGGGGAGGTTTTGTGTTGCTGCGGCGAGCTGAACATGGCCTTGAGGAGAGCGGTGGTGTATCCCAGACCCTCATGTCTTCCAGCTAGAATTGCCCGTCAGCTCAGGGAAGGGGCACCATGGAGACAGCCAGTCCTAAGATGCTTCAGGGCAGATTTTAAGAGCAACTTGTCAAAAGAAATCCTGCCTTAATAAGTTTATTTTTAATTGTAATTAGAGAGAAGGTATACATTATGACTTTAAATAAAGTAAATGGCAGATGGATCAGCACTGGAGTTCTTCAATTTAATTACCCTCTTCTGTTACTTTCTAGACCATGAGTTGGTGTTAACTTCCCTTAAAATAGGGATTTCTAGAACACATATAATGTGTGCTCTAAAGCAGTGCTTATTAAATAATCCACAAGTCTATATTGATACTAATAAAACAAAAATAAATTTTAAAATGATGGGGGGTAAGGTGGGATGAAGGGAAGCTGTACTTTACAAAATGTAAGCTAATGAATAGAGAATGCTGTTTATTGGCTGGCATTTTGGTGTTTTTTTAAATCAACATTAACTATGACAATATACCATTTTTTTAAATAAACATTTATTAACTAGCACAATAATAACTGATTCAGGCAATGATGATCAACAAATGGTGAAAGCTTTGGGTGAAAGATTGTTGGAGAAAAGGATATTCACAGTCTCAAATTAATACCCCACAGGTTATTTAATAATTACAAAAGAGAAAAAAGTACAATGAAGAAATCTTCTAGGCACCCACTTACACCACATAAACAGATTTAGCATCCCCCGTAATGGGTCAGATTGACATCATGTGCCTCCTGTTGTGATGTACTGGAAAGGATATGTCATGTACATATATATGTAATATTCCTGGCAATAAGGTGTGATCTAAATTCCATCAGGAGGAAACAATTAGCCGACTCCAAATTGAGGCACATTGTGCAAAACAGCTCTCCTGAATAGTTCAAAAATGTTAAAGTCATAAAAGACAAAAAAGAAAAGGGTGGGGAACTTTTCTATAGTAATGGGGGCTAAGGAGACATGACTGAGTGCACCACATGAGCCTTTATTTTTTATTTAAATATAAAGAAATTTATAAAGAACATTATTGGGACAGTTGGGGAAATTCATGGGCTGTATATTAGTAAATAGTAATATATCAATGTTAAATTTCTTGAGTGTATCATTTTATTCTGGTTATGTAGGAGAATGTTTTTGTTCTCAGAAGATAGAATCTTAAGTATTTAGGGATGCAGTGTCACGATGGCTGCAGTTAATTCTCAAATGGTGCAGGAAAAAAAGTGTGTGTGTGTGTGTGTAGAGGTGAGGGAGGAAGAAAGGGAAAATTTACAGCAAAATATTAAATGGTTGTCTAGATAAAGAATATATAAGTGTTCATTGTACTTTTCTTTCAACTTTTATGAATGTTTGAAGTTTTTCAAAATAAAGCTGGAGAAAAGTTTAAATTAAAATTTAAAAATAAAATAACATTCATTTTGTCTTACTGCTTTAGGTGAAATCCTTTACCCTGTTTGTTACGCATTATCCACCAGTTTGTGAGTTAGAAAAAAGTTACTCACAACATGTGGGGAATTATCACATGGGATTCTTGGTCATTGAGGATGAAAGCAAACAGGATCCAGGTATGAGATGTTCTTGCAGTAAGTACAATTAGAATTCTTTTGGTTTTCATGATTGATAACTCGAAGTTCATAGGAGCATAATTAATAATGAAAACTGTGAATGTTGATTGACATTTGCCCAAATTCATTTTCTCTAAGCTTAGAGTCAAGTAGGATTTGCATTTATCCTTACCTTCTCTGAGTCCTTCTCTGGCCTTCCTTATCTTATTTTTCTATAAGAAGAAGGTTGGGTAAGGGGGGATATTTAGGTTTTACTCTTAGATTCATTTCAGGAAAGATGCCCTAAGAGTCAGGTGTATTAGTCATCTTTTAAAATGCTCAATATATTTCCCAAAATATCATTTAACATTAATTAGTTACCAGGAGCCATATTCTATATTGGATGCATGTTTTATCTTAATTTGATAAGGAAACTCAATCTCAGGTAAAGTGGCTTGCCCATGTCGGCCACCTGGGTAGGGGCTGAACTGAGCCTAGAATCCACGTCCTCTGCTTGCAGGTCCTCCTCTACTCTGTTAAAACTGCCGTGGGCTGTTTTTCCTAGCATTCTGCTTACTGCTTGTGTCACAGAAATGAAACAGTTCATGAAAAAGAACACCGTTAGCTAATAGAAATAAATTCAAGTGCTGTAAGTAATATAGTAGATTTTAAACTTTTTTTTTCCTGTTCAGTAGTAATTTTTTTAAGCTGCCAACCTGTGGGCCAGTGACGGTTTTACACAGTTGGTGTGTTACAATGGAAAACCCATTATCCAAGATACTCCAGAGTCCACATTTTATTTTGGAAAAGAAATAAGTAAGGATGGACCTGAAAAAGAAATCAGGCGACTGGCCCAAAATAAAACAAAGCATTGGACCTAAGATAAATGTAATATTAGGCAATCGTTGCCTTTCACCACCCTGCTAGTCATGAAAAACACATCATAAATTCTCTCATGGAAGCAATTTCATATCTATTAATCTGCATCCAAAGTGACAGGGGAAGCTTATAAGCTGAAACCCAGTGGGATAAACAAGAGTTCACCAACAGGGAAGGGTCAGTGGTAAGCGTTTGATGTGAGCTGCCTACTAATGCAGACCCTTACTTCTTAAGTGTTTTGGCATTTTATTTTATTGATTTAAGTTTTTATTCATGAACATAATTAAAAAAAACTAAATGATGCTAGAGACTCATGCTAACAGGCAGTGGTCCCCTGCTTCCACCACTTCACCCCACGGCCCCTCCCCATCCCTGTCCCCAGGCAGCCGCTCTTGACTCTCACCCGTTTCTTCCACAGTTCTAAATTCCTGTGCTTATTTTCCTGTTTCTTGGTCCTCAAGACACACTACTGACTTCTCCTGTTAAATGAGGGTCTCCAGCACCCCCTTCCACTTCCTCCTGGTATAGTCGTTTCACATTTTTTCTGTTTCATTCATCGTCACTGTTTGTTTTCACTGTTACTGCAAGTAGGTATTGCTTATTCATGAACCAAGTATGGAGACAAGTATTTCTCTTTTCTTGAAGGTAATAATCACCTTGTTTTTTTTTTTCCTTTCGTTGTTTATTTGAGTCTATTGCTGAATCTTCCTGTGTCCCCCAATAGCTTTGTAAAACACCTCTCTAGACATTTTTCCACATGATTGAACCTGTTGGTTCCAGTTTTCCCCACTGAGGACATTTCTACTAGAGCCCTATGTCCTCCTGCTCATCTGAACTGGTTGTTGTCCAGAGATCTGCCTTTGCTGCCTTCCTAGGAAGTCTCTTAACCCCTTTTCTTTGCTTGTAATTCTGGCAGTCAGAACACTTGGACTCACATTCACACTGGACTCAGCCACCTCTAATTTCTTTTTTAATCTATCCTGAAAGTGACTTCAGAAACTATTTGATCAGCACACATCTCTAATAAATGCCTAGAGAAGTTCTGCTTTAAAACACTTTTGCCTGGGGTGGTAGTCATAGCTCAGCGGTAGAGCGCGTGCTTAGCATGCACAAGGTCCCGGGTTCAGTCCCCAGTGCCTCCGTTAAGGCGTGGAGTGAGGGGTCAACTTTTGCTAAGTTTCCCTGTAACAGGCAGAAACATGAATTATTGCTTTCACTGATTCTAAGCAGTGTCAGATAAGCTTCTCAATAATACCCATTTAAGAAATGGTCATGGCTTGTAAGTAAAGTCCTCATCAGGAACTTTTATTGTGAGACTGTAGAGAAGTGAGTCTTTTTTTTTTTTTTTTTTTTTTTTTTACCATCTCCTCTGTGACTTGGCTCTCCCTGCCTCCACGTTTCCTTTATATACACATACTCTCTCTCCCTTCCCCTCCCTGCCTCTCCCTCCCTCTCTCCCATGGAACGGGGGTGAAAGATGGTCTCAAGGTAGACTATAACTCTAAAAACAGCTCCCTCAGGTGATTATGGAAATTTATTTATCTTGGCGGCGTAAGCACTACCATAATTAGTACAAAAGTGGAGACTAGCACGTGATGACAAATTCAGCAGTTGTTTGTACTGAGGTGTGTTGATGAGTCACTCAGAGCAATATAATATTATATATAATTTAGCTATATTTTATAGCTGTATTATATGTAAGAAACCCTTTTTGCTAGTTATATATTATATGTATATAAAGCAAAAAAAGAAAAACCCATCAGCAAAGCAATGTTTAAATGAGGGGATTTTATGGCATTTAGTACACTTTCAGAAAAAGATGAATGGATGGATAGTGAACAGATGGACAGACAGATGAATTAATCTTTTTTTTTCTTTTTTTTTTTTAAAGGAAAGATCAGTGTGAAAGTTAGATTGTAGAGGAGAGACTGGAGGTGGGGACATCAGTTAGGACTAACCCAGTTGAAATGATAAAGGCTATATTTGCCTTAAAGATGACAAGTTTGCTTTTTTGATACCCTGCTGCTGCACACTTCGCTTTTGGTCTTGTGAGCACTGAGGGGTAGCAGAAGATTATCCAGGTTAGCAGGCAGTGGTTTCTACATGCTTCTTTCCTAGTCTTTTCCCACCCACTTCCTCACCTGTTCTTTGTGTTCCTTAAGTTTTATTTAGAGGCAAAAGTTACTCTTAGTGCTTTGTAATGTGAGTTTTAGTCTGTGTATTCCTGAGACTGTTAGCTTTCTTTTCACCTCCTACCTCCAGCACCGACCCTTAGAAACATATTACTTGTCTGGGGCTGAATTCTTAGAGGAGGTTAAAGAAAATTCCATTATCCTTTTTCTTTGTTGTGTTCAGTCTTTTGGCTTTTTTGTTTTTAGCTGATAAAAGAATAAAGCATACACATTTATCAAATGAAATAATGTATGAGAAAAGTTTTCGGTAGAACTATGCTAAGTATACTAGGGTCTCAGAAATGATTGTGAATCTGGTTCATCTGGGACATTTTTGCAACACAGTGCAGTTATATTGAATTTCGTAATTAAAAGCTGCATGATCCTGAGGTGCTTTAGATTTATCAACAATTAAACTGTATGCAGCTGTTGAGGAGGAAGAATTTTTCCTCTGCCCTTCTTGGTTCTTTGGCTGATCTAATAATCAAATTAACAGAAGACAGATTAACAGGAGAAAAATAAATGTAATTATGTACCTACCGGGGCCCCATAAGAATATGAAGGCAGGTTGGGCAGTTGAGGCTTCTGTATCTTCCTGACCTAGGAAATGGGAGAGGAGATGGGGCTTCAAAGGGGAAGAGGGTATATGAAAAGGAATATAAGTATGTATATGCATGACTGGGACATTGTGCTGTAGACCAGAAATTGACACATTGTAACTGACTCTGCTTCAATAAAAATAAAAATAAAAGGTGGTAAGGAAGAGGGTAATTCACAGGGCAATAAGAAAAACAAATATTTGGTAATTAGATATTTGTCCGGCCATACAGATAGAAGATAAAAGTTACCTCTGGTAATAGCTCTGTCTCTGAGCCAGGGTCCCCCCACCCCCATCTAAATTCTCTTAGGCCACTGAGGAGGTGGGTAAAAAGCCCTTCCTGAGCCTTTTGGACCTCCATTGTCTTCAGCTCAAGATAACCTGCGTGCCATAGCGGCACGTTTTGGGGAGGCTGGTTCTGAACCCCTCCATAGCATTGTCTTTGTATTATTGTGCTTATTATATCCCAGTTCTTTTAACATTGTAACTTCATGTTTATGTAGTATGTGATAGGCTGGCTTCCCCAGGAAGCAGATTCTGAGATTCGCATGAGTTTCACTGGGGAGTGCTCTCCTGATCAACACCCAAGCACAGGACTAGGCGGGACTCAGCTGTGTTACAGTTTTGAGGCTTCAGCCATCCCTACTGAGCTCTGAGACTGGGCTGGAGTTGGCTCACCTTGAGGTGAGAGAGCCAGGCTTTTATACTTTTCATGAGTTATCTATTGTTGCATAACAAATTACCCCCAAAACATAGCAGCTTAGCACTACAAATATTTAATATCTCATAATTTCTGTGGGTCAGGAATCCAGGGGCAGCTAAGCCGAACACCTCTACCTCACAGTCTCTCACAAGGCTCCATCAAGGTATCGGCTGGGGCAGCAGTCATTTGAAGGCTTGACTGGGGCAGCCCATGGCCCAGCCCCCTCACATGGTCAGTGGCATCCCTCAGAATATCCACTTCCAACTTTACTCACGTGGCTGTGGGCAGGCCTCCAGGCCCTCACTGACTTATTGGCCAGAGACATCAATTTCTTTCCATGAGGACCTCTCCATATAGCAGCCCACAGCATGGCAACTGGCTTCCCTTAGACAAAACAAGCGAGAAAGTGAGTGCTCAAGACAGGCCAGTCTTTTGTAATCTAGTCTAGTCGCAAAAATGACATACCATAATTTTTGTCATATTCTGTTCTTTGGAATCAAGTCCCTTGGTCCTGCCCACACTCCAGGAGAGGCAGTGACGTAAGAGCATGAATACCAGGAGGCAGGGATTTTTGGTGGCCTCTTAGAGTCTGCCTGTCAACCCCCTGAGCAACCAGTCACACATGCAGGCTGCCCAGGGTGACCTTGCATGAAGCAGAGCTCTTCAGCTGAGGCAGTTCCCAACAAGAGCAACAGCTGAGGGTTGCAGGCTAACAAATTTCCTGACAGTTGGGTCAATAAACCCTTCAGTCCCAAGTGGGATTTGGGTAGTACCGAACAGCATCCCCTTCAATATGTATAACTGTTAGTTAACTAGGGTATTTAATAAGCCAGAGTTTCTCTGTCTTGTAATTTAAACTGTGCAACATGTAATATTTCCTTACCTGCTTTTGTTATTTTATTTCTAGCAGTCTTAGAAACATCTTTTGTATATGTTACTTTACATTATGTACAAGAGACTGTTTGGTGAACACATTTTTCCTCTTTGATACCACTTTTTAAAAATCTGTTTTTAAAGGAGAAATTATATTATGCCTTGTATCAGAATCACTCTCTTTTTGATATAGAAATTTTGTTCAAATTTTTCAGCAAGCAGCATAAAACTAAATACTTCTTAGCTTACAATGAATAATTGTTAAGGACCAGTTTAACTGAGCTAAAAGATAAATCTTAAATGCAGACGCATTTGCCCTTTTTCTAAACATGTAATATTGATAAAAGGAGCTAACAAGTGATTAGGGACAGTGGATTTCTTTTATAGGTTATGAATTTTAATTGAGTAAAGTTAAAAGAATTTATATGTTGTCTTTAATCCTCTGATTTCTTTCCAACTTTCAAGCATGGTTTTCTTTATCTCTCTTTCTCTCTCTTTTAACTTTATTTTTTAGGTGAAGAAGACCCAGTTGTTGATTTTGTCACTTTTCTTTATCAAATAACCAGAGGAGTTGCAGCCAGGAGTTATGGACTAAATGTGGCTAAACTTGCAGATATTCCTGGAGAAATTTTGAAGAAAGCAGCTATCAAGTCAAAAGAGCTGGAAACATTAGTAAATATGAAAAGGTCAGGGTGATTGTGCTGCATTTTTTGATTTGTAATGAAATGTTCCAAGTTGTCCAGGGGAGAAGATTGTCCTATAAATGAACATCAGATCTTCCTTCAAGTACCTCTTCAAATATTCTGAAACATTTAATTACAATAAAATGAAAACAGCTCTTCCCAGAGTTCTCTAGTCATATCTTTATCTATTAAGTTGCAAGATTGGTTTTTCCAATCATTTTTCTAAAAACTTGATTCCTTATGTGTGCCAACACATTTAGTTGCTTAAAATATTCATTTATGCAGAAAATTACTAGAAGAAACCTCAATATATAAAACACTTACAGTACTTCTTTTATTCATATATATAGTGGTTGCATTCAGAAATTAAGAATTCTGTCAGGACATGAATGAAAATAATAGTATCATGTAGCTAGGTGATTGAGGCAGTATCCACATGTCACTTTGTGGATTTGTTTGTGACACATTTTTCATTCTAAACTGACTTCTGTGTCACCTAGAATGCTTATGTGAATGCATTCCACCTTTTACCCTGGATATCTGGTCAGTATGTAGTCAGTATATAAACTAATCTTCATATACACCTGAGACATACTTTAGAAAGAAGTTATTCCTAGGAAAATATCATTAATAAATAATAAATTATAGCTTTTTGTTTCCCAAATATAAGATTAATTTATCAAACAACATAAGCTCCTCAACCACCTCCTGCCCACCCCTCCTCTGCCCAGAGAGTCTGATCTGCCTGGGGCTGGACACTACTGACCTGGTCCATAACCGTGTGACCACAGGTGAACAGACTGTTAGTCACATAGAACATCTTGGCTGGCCACCATACTATAAGAATATTTTTTTAGCTCTGGAAATCATTACCAATTTAAATATTGTGAAATTGACACCTAATATTAGTTAAAGAAACAGTTGCCAGCTTGGATGCTGAGGTACAGTTGTGCAGCCAGCTTCCTTGCTGCTGTTCTCCTGCCTTGCGCTCCACACCTTGCAGTGGTAAATGGTGGTGGACCGGGTCCAGGGTGCTAGAATACTACGGAAGTCATGTAGCTTCCTCTGTTGACGTCCTCATCTGGATCCTTTCCATGATGCCAAATTAGAAGCAAGTGATGCAATCAGTGAGAGCCTATTTCTAGTTATTTGTTACAAAGTAGAATATAAAACATTTCTGGAGAGAAAAGGGATCAGAGTTTAAAAATAAGCTTAGCCCTTAGTTATCTGCAAAGTCAGAAGACAGATTTAAGTCCTCTTTTGTTGTCTCATTTTTCTTTTTCCCTAAAGAAACTAGAAAAAAAAAACTTTACTACAAAAGATGCATATGCAAGATGGCAATAAAATATGAGAGTTCATACATGTCGCTGTTATCTAGCCTAGAAAGCCAGAACAATAAAATTCACAGATTATTTATAAATTTTTTAACTCTTCCAACTAGTATATGGTATTTTGAAGTCTAGAAAGTTACCTTGACAAGACAGTTGTAGGAAGAGGTTGCCTTGGAATGGAATCTGATGATTTATCAAAAAACACACTAAAAGTGTTTATCACACCTATTCCATTGGCCAGATGTGAGAAACCAAAGTGAATCTGGTGCATTCATATGGATTTGTTAATAGCTGATACTTATTGAAAGCTTACTGTGCAACCAAGTCTGGGCAGTCAGTCATTCACAGCAGCCGACACTGTGCCAGTTACGGTTCTTTCTGCTTTCCATGCATTTACCCACTTAATCCTTGTGACAGCATCGTGAGATAGGTACCCTTGTCATCCCCATGTTATAGTTGGGGAAGATGAGGCCAAGTGAGGGCAGGAAGCTGACGAGGAAGGCAGGGTCATCAGCTAGTTATTGGTGGAGCAGTGACTGAAACTCAGATACTCCCTCTCTAGACCCTAAACATTTAACTGGGTTGCTTTTCTCCAGAAAAAAAGTAGGTCTATGTTATATTGGCATTTTACTCTTTCAGTAGCTAGCTTTATGTTATTAAATGAGTTGTACTTTTCTTCCTGTGAGCACACACCCCTTCTGGCTGAGTTAGAAGGGGAGGAAGCTGGGCTCTCCCCTCCCCGGAGGCAGGAGTGCTGATCCACAGCTTCATCCCTTGATTACGGCAGCAGCACTGAAAACTCCTTTCACCTGAAGTCTGATGCTGACAGAGCTTCCCAGCCACAGGGTCCTGCCTGCTAGTCTGATGTCACAGACTGTTCATAGCTTTCGATGAGATGTATTGTTCCCTAACAATTTGACTTATAAAGTAAATAGTATTTTATCTTCTTTCCAGGAAACGGCTAAAGTGTTTTGAGAAGTTATGGACAATAAATGATGCAAAGGACTTGCAAAAGTGGACAGAGGAGTTGGAAATGGAAGAAGTTACTTCTCTTCCTGATTAAAACTAAGATTACATTCTTTAACGAAAAAGAGAAAATTGAACTACCAACTGTACAAAATAACTCTCCAGTTATAGCCCATCTTTGTGTGACGTGAGCAGAAAACATGACCATGGTATATTCCTATTAGAAACAGAGAGGCTTTTTGTGTAGAAAGTCTGTTTCAAGTTCCTGCCATCCTGACTTTTAAGAGTATAAACACTTGAATATTAAGATCTCTATCGTGTCATTAGAGAATTTCAGGGACAGTAAGACTCACATAAAATCAGAACCTTCTAAGTAAAACCTAAAGTGGTAAAATATACAGTTCATAAAATTTAAGAATGACATAACATATTGTTTCTTAACATTATTTTATTGAGTTATAGTTATTTAACAATGTTGTGTCAAATTCCAGTGTAGAGCACAATTGTTCAGTTACACATAAACATACGTATGTTTGTTGTCACATTTTTTCGGTGTGAGCTACCACAAGATTTTGTATATATTTCCCTGTGCTATACAGTATAATCTTGCTTATCTTAGAATGACATAAAAATTTAACTTATAATTTTATTTGTTTTGGTTCAGATCATTTGCAACTGGGTGAAGTGCAACTGGCAGGAATATACCTTTACACTGGAGCAAAAATAATTTTATAATGCCACCCGTTTATTCACTATGAACATAAGAATGTTTTTTTTTTGTGTATTGAGTTATAGTCAGCATAAGAATTCTTGAAGAGAAATAGAAAGCTGTTAGAAGCTAGAGCACTGAAAGAGTAAGGTCATATGAAATTTGAAAAATTAAATGTCACAGTTTAAGCAATTTAAAGATTATTGGATGAAATTGTCATTCATTCCAGTAATAAACATTTAATGAATAGTTGCTATAATTTATGGGTTTTTTCCTGTTGAATTTTGTTGATTTTCAACTATCTGGCATTTGTTACTTTTGATTTAATTATAGAACCAAGGTCACTGCTCTTCCCAAGTACACAGAACTGAGCTGATTCATTTTGGACCTTTCTACTAACCGATACAGCAAGTGTATGATCTTCCCAGTGTGGAACCTTAAGCTTTGTTGATTCTTAACAGCGCCCCCTCCCTGCATGTTTAGGGTGACACGTGCTCAGCTACGTCCCTGAGCTTTTTTCTAGTACTTACAGCCTGGCTTCTCATATCCTTATATTTTTGTTTCTAAGTATATGATCTTGCACAAAGGCTCTCCATCCTATTTCCCACCCATTTATTATTCCTGCTCAGTGAAATGTCCTCTACACACTAGATGGGCATTTTCCTGATTCCTTCTTTAAGATTACTTCCTACGGTGGCCCTAACAGTGACCCCTGGACACAGTTAATTTAGTGTCCACTGGTTGAAGGGTGGTTGGTTGCTATACCTTTGAGTCACTCACACTTTAACCTTCTATTTCCCCACCTTTGTGGAGTTAGAGTATATGTTGGTTGATTCCACTATCCCTCCAGAAATATTAACATATAGTGAAATTCGCAATAGTGTCTCCAAATAGGGTTAGTTGGAATTTACTCTTTAAATTTTAAAACTAGATTGGGTGCATTCAGGGTGGTATGGCTATAGACTACTCTTTAAATTTTTAGAAGAATGATACTTTTTAAGCAATGTTTCAATACTCTATAAGACCATAAATGTTTTATATTAACAGGATTTCAGAGGTAGTACTGTCACCTTACTGGCAGTCCAGCAAGAAAAGGAGATGAACCCAGGAGTGTCAAGCCCATGCCTGAGGGAGCTGCAGGGACCAGCCATCAGTGCTAATGTCTGAGTGGACATTCTGGGCTATCCCTGGCTTGCCTAGGCCAGTGTCAACATTAAAGCAGGAGGGGATCCCAAGAGCAGTGTGCCTCGGCAGTGGCAGTACACAGTGTCTGGCAAGTGACAATGTGGAACATTACACGATAGATTCTCTAACATAAAGCAAGATGTCAGCCAG
The DNA here is from genome assembly GCF_036321535.1 of Camelus dromedarius. NCBI lineage: Eukaryota > Metazoa > Chordata > Mammalia > Artiodactyla > Camelidae > Camelus > Camelus dromedarius. The sequence continues at coordinate 53,762,335 of NC_087438.1, forward strand.
TCAGCCAGTTTGCAGGAGGTCAGGGCTGCTCCAAGTTCGGGAGAAGACCGGCACGGACCAACTGCATGTCTCAGTGAGTTTCGTTCCCCTGGGATACTGAGGTGCGGAAGGGAAAGTTGTGGCAGAGTCCACTGTGGCAGTTGAATGAGGTACACACGTACCATGGAGACTAGCAGGAAAGATGCCATTGATGGGGCACATACTCCAGTTTCCAAACTTAAGGAGGGCAGCAATTCTAATCAGATATGTCTTTCAGATCCGGATTTCATTTCCTTTGGCTGTGTACCCAGAAGCGGGGCTGCTGGCTCGTGTGGCAGTCCTGTGTTTAGTTTTCTGACACACATTCATACTGTTTTCCGTATCGGCTGTGCCAGTTTACATTCCCACCAGTAGGGTACGGTATGAGGGTTCCCTTTTCTCCGCACCTTCACCAACACTTGTTACTGCTTGTCTTTTTGACAGTAACCATCCTAACGTGTAAGATGATACCTAGTAATGGCTTTATTTACATTTCTCTCATGGTTATAGTCAGTTTTAGAATATTTTTATCACCCTGAAAAAGAAACCTGTTCTCAGTAGCAGTCACTCTCCATTCATCCCCCAAATCCCGAATCCCAGTTACTAATCTGCTTTCTGTCTCTATGGATTTGCTATTTTAGACATTTCATATGAATGGCGTTATACAGTATGGGGTCTTTTGTGACCAGCTTCTTTCATTTTGTTTACTGTTTTCAAGGTTCATCCATGTTGTAGCATGTAGTAGCATGTAGTACTTCATTCTTTTTTATTGCTGAAAACTTTTCCATTTATGTATTTACCACATTTTGTTTATTCATTCATCAGCTGATGCAGATTTGGACTGGTTCCATTTTTTGAGTATTATGAATAATTCTGATATGGCAAGGCACAATTTTTTTAAAGCTCCCCCCAGTAATTCTAAAGTGCAGTCAGGTTTGTGAACCAATAATCTCATTGATTACAATGACTAAACAATATTTTTCACTGAAATGACAATCTTTTGGTCTGTCTTTCTGCTCTGTTTTATCTGTCATTTAGGACAAACATGGCAAACTGTAGACCCCCAATAAATACTTGTTGAAATAGAAAAGAAAAACCAAACCCTTTCAGATTAGAAACCCAACAAAATGACTCTTCTTTTCATAATCAAGATACTGTTTCACCAGAGATTCAAGATCCATATGGAAGTATACTTTTTCTTAAAAAAAATAAAATAAAAATTTCTTCCAACAATTTGTCCAAATTTGAGCCTGTTGTGGTGGTAATGGAGCTGGCGAAACAATGCTCACTGTGTGAATTCCAGAGTAAAGACTAGATTGAATCCAATGTGGTCTACAAATTAAGGTTGACCTTTACTAAGTTCCAAGATCAAAATTAATTACTGCTGTGCCAAGTAATTATAAAAGAGCCATTTGATATTTCACACTAAAGACATGGTTAAAGAGAAAAAGGAACTTGGATTAATACCATCTGTGGTTTCTAACTTTATAATGATGACCATTTCCTCTTTGGAACACTGTAGTTAGTATAGATGATTATTGTTAGGTTTATTAATGTCCAGAGAGGTATTAACGTTAGGGGGATATCCATTCTGGTTTGCCTGAGATGGATCTGGGACATCCTGGTCTACACCTGTTTTCCTGGCATATTTATTAAAAGCCTCTTTCACTGACTTGATAGATTTTGAACATCATCTTTAAGAATCCATTTTTTTTTACCCATTGTATGAACTGATTTTTATCCAGAAGACCTTCCAGTTGTTTGTTTGTTCATAATAAAAGCTTTACATCGTGGCATTTAGGAACTAAACCTCTGCTAGTTGTCATGTTAGAGCTTTACTACCTAGTCTGTTTTTGAGACTAAATCCCCAAAGATTGTCATCTGCCTTGTTGCCATGAAATCATGGTGAAGAATGTGCACCTCTATGACTTCTTGAGACACGTGAAGGCTGTCTTCTTGCAGAAGTAATTATAGATCTCAGAAGGAAGAACTCTTCTCTAGTTGTCTTGTCCTTTGCTCAAATCCTCCTTTCATTGCCTTTGACTATATCCTTTTTAAAAAATATTCAAATAGTCTTTTTTATTTCTAAATCAGAAATATTATGTGCCATTTAAACCTCCTTTTGAGCCCCAATGTCCTTTTTTTTCAAACCTTACTTCCATGAAGCTCCCTCATTGGATGTAATGATGTCCTTCCTTCTATCAGAATCACCTAAGGAGGTTTTTAAATGCAGATTTCTAGGTCCCACTGTAGGCTGTGCTGATCTTAGTCTTTGAGGTTGGTACACAAGAATATCAGTCAATGTTAACATCTGTCCTCATCTCTTTCCCATTTTCTCTCCCCTTTCTCTTTCTCACCTCTCCCTGCATGGTTAGGGGTCTTGTCTTTAAAGAAATTTGCTTAAAATCATAGTACTTGGATCATAACCCTTCCCCAAGTTGCTGCCTGATTCAGTAGATCTGGCATGGAACCTAGGGAACTTGCTTTTTCCAACAAACACATCGGAAAACTTTTTGGAGATCTGCAACAGTTTGAAAAAATTTACAGGCAAACCACATAGCCTAGAAATATTGAAAATAAGAAAAGTAGGGAAGTCATCCATGCATAAAATATATGTAGATACTAGTCTATTTTATCATTAATTGTCATAAAATATACATAAATCTATTATAAAAAGTTAAAATGTATCCATTCTTATACACACAGACCATACATGGCACCATTTGCAGATGAGAGAAATGTAAACAAAGATGCAGTGTTGTCAAAATCGCGTACAATTAACTGTAGTGCATACTATACTACTATAATAATTTTGTAGCCACCTCCTGTTGCTTTTGCAGGGAGCTCAAATGTTGAGTATCCATTTAAAACACTATGTGACACTAATCATCTCTGTGTGAGCAGTTTGTTTCTCCAGTAAGTTGCGTGTCACAGTAAAAAGTGATCTCTTGAGGTTCTTACATGTTTTTCATCTTGTTTAGTGCAATACCATAAACATTGAAAAACACCAGGGGACCCATACAAGGTGCTAATAGTGATGCTGGAAGTACTCACAGGAAGCAGAGAAAAGTCATGACATTATGAGAAAAAGTTGAATCGCTTGATAGGTATCGTAGATCAAGGTCTCCAGCTGCAGTTGCTTGCCATTTTGAGACAAATGAATTAGGGTAAGGACCATTATAGAAAAGAGAAAAGGAAATTCCTGAAGCCATTGCTGCAGCTATGCCAGCAGGCACAAAAACCTTACACTTTTTTGCAAAATACTTTTTTATCTCATATTGAAAATGCAGCTTCTATGTGGGTGAAAGATTGTTATAAAAAAGGCATACCTTTAGACTCAAATATGATTTGAGGAAGAGTGAAATAATCTTATGCCAACTGAAAGCAGAAGGAAGGTATAGGATCTAAAGCTGGAGAATTTAATGGCAGCAAAGGATGGTTTGATAATTTTAGAAAGAGGTTTGGCTTTGAAAATGTCAGGATAACAGGAGAAGCAGCTTCTGTTGACCAAGGGGCTTGCCTCTCTTGCCTCCCCTTCCACCTCCTCCATCTCTTGCACCTCTGCCACCCCTGGGACAGCAAGACCAACTTCTCCTCTTCCTCCTCCTCCTCAGCCTACTCATTGTGAAGACGATAAGGAAGAAGACCTTTATGATAATTCACCTCCACTTAATGAATAGTAAATACTCATTGTGCCATTAATAAACTTATCTGTTATATATGTGTGTGTCTTTGTGTGAAAATCTAACAGCCATACAGCAAGAACTCTTGTGAGATGTTTTTGTGTCATCATCATCCTCCTCACCGCATAAGCGTTAATGGTGTAGAACAAAGTGTGCAAGACTTGTATTGAAGTGATTAGCCAACCCTTCCACAGGCATAAGGTGAGTGATATGTAATATAAAATTAGTGTGTGAATTTTCTTACTGTTTTTAACTTTGCTTTCAAAAAAGTTACATTACCGTAGAGTATGCCTCTCTTTCTCATAGTTGAAGAAACTGTATATTAGACTGTCATCACAGTGTTTTTTTAAAATTTAAGTATAGTTGATGTACAATATTATATTAGTTTCAGGTATATAACATAGTGGTTCACTTATTTATAGATTATATTCTATTTAAAGTTATTACAAAATAATGGCTTTATTTCCTGGGCTGTACAACATACCCTTGTTGCTTATTTTTACATAGCAGTTTGTATCACTTAATCCCCTATCCCTATCTTGTTCATCCCTCCTTCCATCTCCCCACTGGTAACCAGTAGTTTGCTCTCTATATCTGTTATCAGTGAGTCTGTTTCTGTTTTGTTATATTCATTCACTTGTTTTATTTTTTTGATTCCACACATAAGTGAAAATATGGAGTATTTGTCTTTCTCTGTCTAACTTACTTTACTAAGCATAATACTCTCTAGGTCCATCCATGTTGTTGCAAATGGCAGAATTGTCTTCTTTTTTTATAGGTGAGTAATATTCTGTTGTGTATATACACCACATCTTCTTTATCCATTGATGGACACTTAAGCTGCATCCATATCTTGGCTATTCTAAATAATGCTGCTATGAATATTGGCGTGTGTGTATCTTTTTGAATTAGTGTTTTTGTTTTCTTCAGATATTCTCAGGAATGATCATATGATAGTTCTATTTTTAGTTTTTTGAGGAAGCACCATACTGTTTTCCATTGCACTAATTTACAGTCCCACCAACAGTATACTAGGGCTCCCTTTTCTCCATTTCCTTTCCAACACTTGTTATTTGTAGACTTTGATCATAGCCGTTCTGACAGGTGTGAGGTGATATCTCATTGTGGTTTTGACTTGCATTTCTCTGATGATTAGTGATATTTTCGTGTCCCACTTGGTCATCTGTATATTTTCTTTGGAAAAATGTGTGTTCAGGTCTTCTGCTCCTTTTAAAATTGAGTTTGTATTGTGTTGTATGAGCTGTTTACATATTTTGGATATTAACCCCTTATTAGTCATGTCATTTGCAATTTTTTTTCCAATCAGTTGATTGTCTTTTCATTTTGTTAATGATATCTTGTGCTGTCCAAAAGCTTTTAAGTTTAATTACATCCCATTTGTTTATTTTTACTTTTGTTTCTTTTGCCTTAGGAGACAGAGCTAAAAAAGTATTGCTATGATTTATGTTAAAGAGTGTTCTGCCTATGTTCTCTTGGAGTTTTATGGTTTCAGATCTTACATTTAGGTCATTAAACAAGTAAGTGGGTTTATTTTAAGTGTAACAGTGTTTTCAATATTGTATTATGAATATAATTGTAATACTATATGCCATAAAAATTTTAAAACCACTCAGTGTACAGGCTAAGGTACCATGAAACAGTTACATCAGTTACACTAGCCTACCATAAAGCAATCATATTGCTGCTTCCTCATTATCAGTGCATGAATTTTTACACTTGTAAATAAATAGGAATTTTTTTCTAACATTACCTTTTCATTTTGATGTCTAATGTTAGTAATATGTATAACAACTACAATGTTTTGTATCATATAAGACAATATTGATATAGGTACTGACAGATGACTCATAAACAGATACAAATTTAGAGTACCAATAAATACAATACAGGACTGTAAATGTATTTTTTCTTTCTTATGATTTTCTTAGTAACATTTTTTTCTCTACTTTGTTGTAAGAATACAGTATATAATATATATACCACACAAAATATGTATTAATTGACTGTGTATGTTATCAATCAGGCTTCCAGTCAGCAGTAACCTATTTAGTTTTGGAAGAGTCAAAAGTTATACATGAATTTTCAACTGCCTAGGGGGTCAGTGCCCATAACAATTGCATTGTTCAAGGGTCAATTGTATTTAGCTTTTCTTCAAAAAGTTATAACAATTATAATCTGTTTGGTATTTATATTATGGCATATATTTATATTTATTTCTATGTTTAAGTTAAAATGATGCTTATCTCCAGCTTTTTCATACCAAAACTTTCTTACAAGTTCTTTACTGTAATGCATCAGCTTAGTTAGATTATATTTTAACACTACTTTTTAGAGAGGAGCCATTAGTTGCTGTATTTCCTGAATTCTTAAATATATGGACATAGCCTTATTTTGCACATATATATGAGTAGAAGCTTGGCTTTTGAGGATCTCATTGTTTCATTCAAGCACCATAGACTGCTTCATTGCCTTTTGGTATCTAATGTTGCTGAAGAAAAATATGAGGCCAGTCTGATTTATTTTCCTTTAGGATGATATTTTCCTGTGCATACATACTTGTATGGTTCTTTATCCTTTAAGTTCAACTATTTAACCAGAATTTGATTCATTAATGATCATATTCTATTATTTTTTCCTGAAACATATTGATCTCTTTATGCATATTATAGCTTTCCTTTCATACGGAAAAGTTTTATTCTACTATATATTTGAACATTTTTTTTCTGTTTCCTGTTCTGTTATCTTCTTCAGAAAATTCAGTTATCAGATGTTTACTATTGTCTGAGCTCAATATGGTTACTCTTTTAATAATAACTTTGATCTCTGATTGCTCATCAATTGTACTCTTATTCTCTATAGCTATCTCTTCTTTCTGTTCTTTTCAGATCCTAAGACAGCATATGATGCATTTTTCCCTAAAAGTTTCTTGAATTTTCAGAAGGAATTCTTCAAATGTATATTCTTTTATCTTTTCATGTTATAACACTTTTCTAAATTATAAAAATTATTTTTGCATGGGTCATATACAATTATTTTTCTTATCTTTGAATGGAGGCAGTTCTATGTAGACCTTCTCTTTGCCCAGAGTAGTGAAAGTATTAATTTATGTTTTTATCTTGTAATATTTATGCAATGATTCAGTTATGTTCAGGGGAGGTAGGCAGGGAGCATTGATATTGGGCAGCAAGAAATCAGCTAAGACACTCCGTCTCCAAATATGTAATCACCATAGTTATTGCATCTTCCATCACTGGTGTCATAGCGGGGAGAGGATTCTGACAACCCCAGGTTTCTCATGTCCATTTCATTTTCAGCGTATGGGTCAGTATGAGGTCCTATAGCTTACAGGTTTGTTTACAAGGTCTGGTCTGTCTTCTCTTCAGTCATCTCTGTTCTGCAGCTGTAGAGCTGGTTTCATCATCTCCTGACCTTCCTCCTTGGTTAGGAAACCAGATAGAAAGAAATAAAAATGACATGACAGACAAAATCATACATATGGATGGCTCCATATATATCAAGTACAAAAAGAAACAAAATCAATGTATGCTGTTAGAAGGGCTTCCTTGGTAAAGGACAATAAGGGCTTCTGTGGTGATGATAATATTCTGTTTCTTGACATGATGCTAGATACATGGATGTGTTCATTTCATTCATTTTGTATGTGTGGTATACTTCAAGGAGAAGGTTTTGTTTTTCATAATATGCTGAAAGGTCATCCTTCAAATGCTTCACTGTGTGCTGCTGTGAAAGTGGGTGCTTACCCTGCTGTGTTTCTCCACACCCCCCAGTCTGGCCACATCCAGTGTAAGCATTGCTGAGAGGGCTCACCACACGTCCCCCTCCCTCCTTACGCTTGCTTAAAATTAGGCTAGATGTATGTCAAATCTCAGAATCCTCCTTCAGTTTTTCTTTTAATCCCAATTTTGTTGTATTTGACAAATGTTCTCCAGAGTCTACTCAAAGGGATTGTGGCTGCCCTGATTTCATTAGAGATATTTCTTTCTCCATATTTGACTCTCTTTGTTACTTTTGGTTTCAGAGGAGGAGAAATAGATTAATGCATCTTATGTTCTTCTCATGCTTCTTAGAAGATGAATATTTCCTCTTTTTAAAATGATGAATATTGGCATAATTTTGACTCTAAACCTAACCTTAGCCATCCTGCTTGGGATCAGCTCATTTTTAAAACTGGAAAGTCAGTCACTTTTCCTGCTGATGAATTCTTTAAATATGTATGTAATGCACATAGTTCTGAAGGCTGTTAGGTGTGTTCTGAGAAGGACTTTGTCTAAGAATTCCTTGTTAGTTCTCTGCTGCCTCTTTGTAGCTGCAGCTTGCCCTGGTGGAGCAGCACGTAGAACTGTTTCTTTCTATAAAGCATGCCGCTGATCACTGTAGTTCTATGCTTTGTACTCAAGCTCTGAGGTGTACTTGTTGTCAAGGTTGTAATTTTATGAGTCAAAAATGAAGTGGAGGTATAGCCATCTTCATTGACCAGAAGCAAAGAAGAAAATTTAATGATGAGGAAATCTGTCTTTGGAGCTCATATTCTGTATGGGCTGTGACTGATTATTTTGTGCCCGACTGTATTAATAAGATTTTAACCATGTCTAATATGTACCATAAACCAATAATATTGAATACCACTCATAATAATATTAATATTGACAGTAGTAAGATAATGATAATGCGTCTAAGTACTCTCCTGCTTATTTCCCCAAGTATCCCATTTCCCTGATTGAGGAATAATATCAAGTCATTTAAAAAATAAAATTAAAAATGGGCACAGACTTTAATTTCCAGTTAAGATGAAGTAAGCCCATGCCACTTAATCTTACCCGTGATTACAAGCAAAAACTCTGGAAAGAATAATACATAAAGCAGCTAGGGATCTGAACATAAGGCAGATTGATAAGGGAAATAAAAAATCAAGGTATAATCACTACTGGTGAGTTTCCTGGTTTTTGTTTTTGTTTTTGTTTTTGTTTTCCTTCCTCCTGTATCTCCTGATTTAGATTAAAAGGCAGAATTGCACACTGGTAATGATCAGAAAAATCTCCAAACAAAACCCTCAGGATACAGGACAAGAAAGGAAGATGCCCCCATTGGATAGATAAAGTTAGGGAAATCCTCTGCATTTTTTTCTCTCTCAGTCCTGCCCTGAGTCAGACCCCATTCCAGCAGCTTCACTCCTGCAGTGGCAGCATCAGGACAGATGCACAGGCACCTAACACTCTGAGGAAGAATTCCTTCTCTCTGGTGATAGAAACTTGTAAAAGAGGCCCTATTATTACTTTTTTCCTCTCTCTGTTCTCCCCACACTCAACACCAGAGGTGGCCTCAGTCAGGAGTACAGTATAGTGAAGGGAGAATAAAACCTTAGATTTCTAGTTTTCTAGCCAGACAACCAGGAGAAGAGGCTCTTGGGAGCAGGAGAGAGAGTGGGAGAAATCACAGAAAAGAGGGAGCTTCAGGAAAAGATTCTTATAAAGCTGTATATAAAGTCCTAGAAAACTCCAAGCTGCTCATGCATGGAACTGACCCAGAACAATGTACGAAAAGCTTTGAGCACTAGCTATGATGCAGACCAACACCAGGTCCAAGACTGACTACCTGAATGATGGACATGTGAGGCAGACTTGAATAGCACAGCAAAGCCTTTGAAAATTGAAGTGATAAAACTATAGTTCACTGATGGCAGGTCAGAATATGTGGCTTGAACCAATCAGGCTGACCAGCAACTGAAACAACAAAATAAACACAGATCAAAGTACTTTAACAGGAACCAGGGAATAATAATAGGTAAAACATTTAGGGATAATTCAAAATGTTGCAGTATCAAGAACCAGGAAAAATCTCAGAAACTCAAGAAAAACCAACCTCAAGATGGTTCACATGTTCAACTTATCAATGACTTTAAAGCAGCTATTATAGCCAAACTCCAAGAAGTAAGAGAGAACGCTCTTGAAGTGAAAGAAAAGATAGAAATTCTCTGCAGAGAAATAGAAGCTATGAGAAAAAAAATCACAGGGGTAGGTAGAAATGGGAAATTGTTTAATGCGTATAGAGTTTCAGTTTTGCACGATGAAAGAGTTCTGAAGACTGGGTGCACAACAGTGTGAAGGTACTAAACACTACTGAACTGTATACTCAAAAATAGTTAAGATGGTAAATTTTGTGTATTTTACCACAGGTTTTTTTAAAAGGAATAAAGTGAGCTGATATGTACTTATCTACAAATATATCCATAATGTATTTATAAGTAAAAATAAAGCATGTTTCAGAGTGGGGAAAAGGAAAAAAAAACAAGTGGGTATGTACAAACTGAAAGTTCCAACCATTGTAATAAAGTCACTAGATGGGCTCAATACAGAATGAAGATGATGGAGGAAAGAGTCAGTGAACTTGAAGAGTAGTATCAAGATCAACATATATCGTCCACTCTGAATAATAGAGCCTTGTGTGCCTGTGGGACAGTATCCAAAGGTGTCTTTGGACACTTACATGTCTTTGGAGCCTCAGAAAGAGAAGAGAAAGAGGTTGATGCAGCTAAATCGAAAGAACGGGTAAATTGGCAGAAGACATGCCTATAAGGATTCAAGAAGCTCAGCAAAATAAATAGAAGAAACAAAAAACTGTCCAGGTACATCATAACCAAACTGCTGAAAATGAAAGAAAAAATGTGAAGCTAAATGGCACATCACATATAGAGGCAAAGTTACTCAAATGACTGGGGATTTCTCATCAGAAATCATGGAGACCAGAAAGTGATAGAACAACATTTAAAATTTTTATTTTGTCTTATTTTAAAATGTTTAATTTTTTAATGTATTTTTCAAAGGTTACTTTTCACTGACAGTTATTATGAAATAATGACTGTTATACAGTATCCCTATGTTATACAGTACATCCTTGAGCCTATCTTACACCTAATGGTTTGTACCTCCACTTTCCCACCTTTATATTGCTCCCTCCCCCACTGGTAACCACTAATTTCTTTTCTATACTTGTGAATCTGCTTTTTTCTTGTTGTATTCACTAGTTTGTTGTGTTTTTAGATTCCGCATATAAGCGATATCATATAGCATTTATCTTTCTCTGTCTGACTTATTAGCCTTAGTATCATGACCTCCAAGTCCACTCATGTTGCTGCAGATGGCAAAATTTCCTGTTTTTTTATGGCTGAGTAGTATTCCATTCTTTGCTGATGGACACTTAGGTTGCTTCTTGTCTTGGTAGTTGTAAATAATACTGCTGTGAACATTGGGGTACATGTATCTTTTTGAATTAGTGTTTTGGGGGTTTTTTTTGGATATATACCCAGAAGTGGAATTGTTGAGTTACATGCTAACACTATTTTTAGTTTTTTGAGAAACCTCCATACTGTTTTCTATAGTGGTTGCACCAGTTTACATTCCCAGTGGCAGTGTAAAAGGTGGGACAACATTTTTTAAATGCTGAAAGAAAAGAAATATCAACCCAGAATTCTATATTTTATGAAAATATCCTTCAGGAATGAAGGCAAAATAAAGGCATTCTCAGATGAAAAGAAATTAAGAGAATTTGATAGTACCCTTGCTCTAAAAGAAATACTAAAGGAAATTCTTCAGATAGAATGGAAATGAAACCAGAGAGAAATTTGAAACTTCCAAGAATGAAGGAAGAGCAACAGAAATAGCAAGTAGATGGGTAAACATAATACACTTTATTCCTCTTCCATTCTTTAAAATATGTGTAATTGTTACAAACAATATGACATTGAATGGTAGAATTTTTAGTGTATGTGGTTGTAACACATATGGTAGCTGCAACATGAGGGTAGAATGCAAAGGGACCTATAAGGCTGAAAGTTTCCTACCTTTCATTTGGAGTGATTAAATATTAATAAATAGACTATTAAAGTTCAGTAAGTATGTTTAATCCTTAGAGCCATCATAAAAACTATTATACAACATATACAGTCAAAGTAGAAAACTTAAAGATATTCAAGTAATTCAGAAGGAATCGTGAAAGGAGAAACAAAAGAATGAAGAAAAAAGGGGACAAACTGAAAACAAATTATAAAAAAACTACTGGATATCCATGTGCAAAAAAAAAAAAAATGAACCTGACCTCTACTATACTCCTTGTATAAAAATTAACTCAAAATTGACTGTAGACCTAAATGTGAAATTTAAAACTATGAAATTACCAGAATAAAAAATAGGAGAAAATCATATATTTATGTTCACTTATAACTGAAAAATTGTGCTCTACACTGGAAATTGACACAACATTGTAAAATGACTATGACTCAATAAAAAATGTTAAAACAAACAAAAAAGGAGAAAATCCTCATTACCTTGGATTAGGCAGAGAATTTTTAGACATAACACCAAATACAGTCCATTTAAAAGATGGATAAATGGATCTTCATCAAAATTTTAAAAAACACAACTTTTGACCTGCAAAATCCACTGTTAAGAGAGGGAAAGATCAGCTATAGACTGGAAAAATAACATTGGCAAATCACATATCCAACCAAGGACTCATCGTTCTAACATATAAAGCGCTCCCAAAGCTCAGCAAAAAGGAAACAGCTCAGTACAAGAATGGGCAACAGATTTGAACAGACATGTCACCAAAGAAGACAAATGAATGGCAATAAGTACAAAATAATGATGTACAACATTAGTTATTAGAGAAATGTAAAGTAAAGCCACAGTGAGATACTGCTGTGCACGCATTAGAGTGTCTTAAAACATACATACACAACACAAAACCAAATGCTAGTGAGAATGTGGAGCAACTGAAATTCTACTTTGCTGATGAGAGTGCAAAATGGTACAGCCACTTTAGAAAACAGTTAGGCATTTTCTGTTAAATGTACGATTGCTATGTGATTTAGCATTCCTACTCCTAGCTATTTACCCTAGAGAAACAAAAACTTATATTCACACAAAAACTTATGAGTGGATGTTTATAACAGCATTATTCATGGTGGCCCATAACTGGGAACAATCCAAATGTCTCAGCTGGTGACTGGATAAATTGTGATAGCTCCATGCAATGGAATACTTTTCAGCAATGAAAAGGAACAAACTATTGATACAAACAACAACGTGGGTAATCTCTCATATATTATTGCTGAATGAAAGAACCCAGTTCCAAAAGGTTATATACTCCTGATTCCACTTACATGACATTCTGGAAGAGGTAAACTATAGGGAGGGAGAGTAGATTAATGATTCCCTGGGATGAGCATTGGAGCAGGGTAGAATGTAACAAGAGAAATTCGGAGGAATTCTGTATCCTGACTGTGTTTGTGGTTACACAAATCTGTGCATATATTGAAGCCATTAGAACTGTACATGAAGTAAGTCTGACTGTGTAAGTCAAAAGGAAAACAAAACACTCAATAAAAATGTTAAAAAAATATTTAAAAACAATGCAGATCATTTTAAAATACATTATCAGTTTAAAAGTTAATAGACTTAAAAACGAAGGAAATTCGGACACATGCTAAAACATGGATGAACCTTGAGGACACTAAGTGAAATAAGCCAGTTACAAGAAGACAAATACTGTGTGATTCCATTTATATGAGGTACCCAGAACAGTCAAATTCATAGAGACAGAAAATAGAATGGTGGTTTGGAAGACCAAATAATGGGGAGTTATTGCTAAATGGTTACAGAGCTTCTGTTTGGGGTGAAGAAAAAGTTCTAGAGATGGATTGTGGCAATTGATTGTACAACAATATGAGTGTACTTAATGCTACTAAACTATGCACTCAAAATGGTTAATATGGTAGGTTTTATGTATATTTTACACAATAAAAGTTTAATAGATCATATAATAATTGCTTTTTTTGTGGGTTTTGATTGAGAAATACTAGAGGAAAATTTCTTATGTATGCCCTGTTCAAGTTAATTTTGAGTTCTTTAAAGAACAAAGAAGTTAATCTAATAACTGTTTCCAAGAAGTCATATATGATTTCTATATAATATGTTGCCATAGAACCTTGTCAATCACAAAATAAGTTAAAATAAGCTCTCAGCACAGAAAGCTTGCTTTAAATGCTTCTGCAAAGCCCTAGGCAACAAGAAAAGCAATGTTTCTTCCCATAATTAATTGCAGAGAAGTTGCAGAAAGTTACATAATTGCCCTGATTCTCATCTTGAGGATACAGGAGCGAAATGTGAAGGAAAGTGCTCTGGGAGAGAGTTGCTTTGCAAGGACTTTATCAGGCTGTGTCCGGGGAGGATTAGAATAGAACTTTACAAGTTGTGGGATTTGCCCCCAGTATAAACAAACTTCTCAATAAGAAAATATGCTGTTTTCAACTAGGCCATACTTGAGCTGTGAAAGATTAGGCTACTGGGGTTGTGCCCAAACTATTCACTGAGCCAACCTAATTCTAGATAAAAAAGAGAGCATGAGGTGTTAGGAGGACAGTTAAAACCCCTTCTGCTCTCAGAAGGGCTTAAAGCTAAGGGGTAGAGGGAGATGGAACTCAGGAAATAGAACTTTTCATGGATGTTTTGAATTATTTTTATTATATGGTTGTTACTCTATTGAAAAAAATTAATATAAGAAGTAAACAGCAAATGCTATTGTTCCTTTAATTGGTTCTTCAGGTGGCTTATCATAGGGTAATGGCAGTCTGACTTTAATGACAACAGAAAAATCCAAGCTAGACTGTGGGTTTACAAAAGCTTAATGCTGAATCACAAATATGTATGACCATATTGAAGTGAATAATTGGTAAATGATACATCTACCCTTTTGGTAGATTGCATTATCATTCAAAATATTTTTTGCCCCTCCCTGGATCACCTTTCTGCAGGAGGATAATGCTTGCTGGCTGTTGAACTCAAGCATGTCCGTATGACTTGCTTTGGCAATAAATTGTGAGCAGAAGTGACATGTGTCACTTTGGAGCCAGAAGTTTTAAGAACGAGCATCTTGTTTGCCATGTTTTTTATTCCTCTGCTGTAAGACCGGCAGCATTCCAGATAAGAGTTGCTCTGTGAGCCTGGGTTTATCAGTGGAGTAGAGTTGCGGCAGTCCTATGATAAACATGTAACTTGAGCAGGGAATCAACCTCTGTTTACTTGGGGTTGTTTGTTCCCACAGCATTACTTAGCCTATCCTGACTGTTGCATGTTTCCACCCATACCACAGCAGCATCAACATTTATGTAGTCTGTATAACATTTTGCTTAGGCTTCTTATTGATCTATTTACCCTTTGCTAAAGGCTGAAACTTTGTACAGTTTCTTCTTCCTTCTTTGAGAACAGAATCCCAACTTCATTCTAGCTGCAATGTGCCCAACTAATAGTTTGATTAGTCTAAGCCAATCATAGCAACCCATTCCTCCTTGAGAGTAATTGGTCCAGGGATGAGCATGTGATCCAGTTCTGAACAATGAGATTTAAGGGAAATAGTCCAGAGTACTCAGGAGATACTTTTTTTCTTTCTGATAAGAGTAGCATGCAAAGAGAAAGTTGTTTTTCTCCACTATTCTCCATTTTTGGCTTTGAAAGCTGTGATGTAATAATGTGATGCCTGAAACTATGATCATGAGAGCAGTGAAGTCAAGGATAGGAAGAGCTGGAGTCCTTGGTGACATAATTAAACTATCAAACCAACTGTCCAATCCAATTGTCTGCCTACCTAGACTTCTTAGTGGACTATTAACATCCTTATAGTTTAAGCTATAAGCCGGATTTTTCTATTGCTTGCTGCCAAAAGCATCCTAACTGATACAACACATGTGGACAAAGCATCGTTCACTTGGCCTGTTTCACAAGGGGTTCATCTTTACAACTGCCTTAGATTTACCAGTTCTTAAAGTGTAATGGAAATCATAGCTATTTGGAGATTTTACTTAATTTGGCCACCCTAGTGCAGCTCTAACCTTAATGAAGTCCTCTTTGGTACGTGTGCTGAACGAAGCTCTCAGCTGTGTGGTGGTTTTTGGTGTAAAGTCTTGTATCTCTAGGTAGTCCTAGAAGCTACCTGGGCCGACGTTTTTTCCCCAGTAGTTTTTCACCCACTAAACCCCAATATGAGATTTCTCCAACGAGAGATAATCAGGTCAGAAAAGCTGCCAAAGCCACTGTCTTGAGCTCTCGCTGTTACATTTTGTCCTAAAGCTGCAAGTAAATGAGTGCAGGAGGGACCCCGTGGCGTAAGCCTCAAGGAGTACTCTGTGTGTAGTACTCTGAAGCAAGAATATCCCCCTACTCCCAGTCTCTTCTTGAGCAACAGCAACTACCACAGGGTAGATCATGGATTTAGGCAAGCTGGCCGGCCTTTAACTGCTCAACATAAGATTGATCTTTTCATAGTTTCTTGGAACAGCCTCCATTTTGGCATTCTGTTGTCATCCATTATTTCCAGATGTTTCTTTTTTAAAAATTCTGGTTTTCTATCTCACAAACCGTGTTTTATTACTTTTAATCCTTGTCTTAGATTTGTGTGTATATATCCTTGAAAAAGTCCCAGAAATGTGATCATTCTTTAATGTTTCTAGGTATCTTTTTTCTTTGTTGTCATGGCCGAGACAGTGGCTTCTGGACATCATGTCAGAGCATTACTTTGGTTCCAGGTTTCTGGAAACACATAACAAGTATCTCAGTTTTTCTCACACTTCTTTCCTTTTATCTCTGTTTTACATATATTTCATCTTTGCCAAAAACATTGTTTTAATATTTGGTGTCCCTTTTTGTTGCCTGTGTTACCATGTACTTCTTTTCACCTTATAAATACGAGAAAAGTATACAAAACTTGTCTTGTACAGTTATTTAAATCAGTCCTGGTAGCTATTTTGAAAAAGTCCACTAAGAGCAGTTAAGTTGCTATTAAACGAATATAGTTGTTTTTTTTTTTTTCCTGAATGGTCCAAGTTCATAATCATCAACATAACTTTCTATTTTAATTTATATTACCCTATTTTAATTTGCTTAGTATAAATTAGATAGTAATTGACTAACATTTGCAGTTTTTCTTCTCTTTTTTTACCTTCCACTTTATAGTTAGACTGCCCTTAGGTCAAGTTTTGTTGCTACTTGGCACCTATGAGTTCTTAGCATTCCTTCTTAGATTTATGCTTTGAATCTGAAAATCTTTATTAAAAAGTCTGTTTCTGCACATCGTCCCATAAAATTTTCTTTGGATGGACTAATGCGCCAAGGTCTCAAGGAGTTTCAACTTGTTGATTTATTGGAGTTTTTGTTTGTTTTTTTTATTTTGGAGCATTTCCACTCTTCCATCTGCTCACAGAAACCTTGAAGCATCTGTGCTGGGGAGAACAGTGGTCACATGAAAGTGGAAAGCACATTTAGCTGCTTTGTTGCCACATACCATGTGGCAAATAAAAGTCGTAGACCCTTGAGATTCCAGACCGCCAATGATGTACAGACAGCCTGCGTTCTAATGGTCTGTATAGCAGCTGGTTACTTGAAATGCATTTCCCCATGGAAACAAGGTTAAGAGGGGCACTTAGTTTTCTAGGTTAGTTCATAAAAGCCTATTTCACCCAGAGTATAACTAAAACTCTATAGACTGTAATGAATAGGAGCAGAATATTGTTGTAACAGTGGTAACTCTTAAGTGGTCAGAAAAGCAATACAGTTGAGTAAGAAAGAAGCTTTAAAAACATATCTTGAATGCTGATTTTCAAGGAAAAACAAATTTAACTAGATGGGAATATAGAGGAATATGCATAATGATTCCAACAGGGATAACGGAAGGACAAAAGTCACTGGTTTTCTTTGTTACATCTGTTTCTCTTTAAAATAAACAGCTTGATATAGTTTCAAAATATTCTTCAATAAGCATTATTTTTTATAACCAGGTCAAAGATGCTAAATGTTACTTTACTTAGAAAGTTTTAAGCAGTGAAAAACATCATGGCTTTCTTTTGGATAGTTGTATCAAGGTACATTTGATTTATTATTTAAAAAAATTTTTTTAAACTTTATTGGGTTTTGTTTGTTTGTTTGTTTATTGTTTTTGTTATTTGAGGGGGAGGTAATTAGGTTTATTTACTATTTTTTTTTAATTGGAGGTACTGGGGATTGAATCCAGGACCTCATGCATGCTAAGGAGGCACTCTATCAATTGAGCTATACCCTCCCCTCTAAGGCACGTTTGATTTAATTGAGCAGTATGACTTTAGTCTCCTTTGATCTTTCATCAGTTGAACAGATGACTGTTGACTGTTCACTGACAGGTGCTGCTCTATGTTCTATATAGCAGCAAACAGGACAAATTCTGGTAGGTCTAAAGAGAGAAAGAAGAACATCTGTGGGAGGGATTTTCCAGTGGAAATGGGGCAAGGGAGAAAAAGGTTAAGGAGGAAGGCTGTTACTGAATATGTGGATGGGAGACAGAGATTTCCTGAGAAGAAATGAATTCACCTGTGAATAGGAGCAGACAAGAGGGAGAAGTTAACCCCAGAATGCTGGACTCACTGGGGAGAAGAAAGGAAAGTAGGAAGGAGAGAACTTGGATTGGGCAGTGGTCAGCCCAAGCCATGGGGTGACCTGTCCACCCCAAAACAACTTGTGTGATCTAAGGTGAAAAGTGTGAGTAGGGACGGGGAGCCAATTTCAACACGCGTGAAGGGAAGGGGTCATTTTGCAAGATGGATGTTAGAAACTATAGGAAATGAAGCAAAGGGAAAAGGTAGGTGATTTGGCAGCAATTTCACTCAGATAAATTACATGCTTTCAAAGAGTAAATCATAAGAGATAATTTGAGAAATGTCCAGAAGTTTCAATTCAGATAGATTTTTTTCTACAATGAATAGCTATGTTATATTTGTTATAATGTGATAACATGTGAGTACAAACTGTCCAGTGTATTTGGAGAGACAGAATTGAAGAGAGCTATTAAGTAACTAGGTCCCCAGGAGCACAGAGTAAATAAAGTAGGTCCCCATACAGAGTGGGTAAGAACTAGCTCACAAACTGACAACTTGCTTACCCCTTTCTCAGCTTCCTTGAATTGCATTAATTTTTATTGACATATCCTTATTTTTACTAAAAGGAATACTTGAAGTTTGTTGTAAAGGTATTTAACGTAATGCACATTCACCCAGTGGGTTCCTACTGCTTAGAAAGACAACTCTACCACACATGATTCCCTTAAAGGATCAGAGGAGCACAGGGGTTAAGAACATATACTTTGGACTCAGAACATCTGGATCCGAATCCTGACTCCAAGGACAGTTATTTCCTAGCTGTGTTGTGTGACTTAAGGTAAGTTGCTCAACTTGTCTGGGCCCCAAATCTTCATACGTAAAACAGCATAATAATAGCACCTAGATCATTGGGTTTCTTTGGAAATTGAATGGGTTAATGTATGTAAAGCTCTTAGAAAAACTCCTGGCTCCAAGCAGTGTTAGCTTTAAAAAGCAAAACAAAACAAAATACTGCTTTAAAAAAAAAATCCCTGCCCCAGTTACTTATATGAATGAAAACAATAGCAAATGTTGCTGTATGCATATTCATTTGCCTTCAGAAACATTCTAGTAAATGCTTGCGATCATGTAAATGCTTAGAAGCTGGCTCAGCTCCTTGGGTTCAGCCCACCGCCAGCGCCAACTCTCAGAGTTTTGAGTCTCCATATCTAAGCCCGGTTCACTTCAGGTCCTTAACTAGGATGTCTGTTGGTTGCACTTTGCTGTAGCAATGTAGGAACTGCATACTTAAGTGCGCTCAGTCTTCCTATCCAAAGATGGTGATGATTTTTATCTGTTTGTGGCTATAGTTGAATTTCTTTTAAGTAGGTCCATGGAAAGGAAAAAAAAAACCCAGAACTTTCCCTGGAAAGGAAAAAAAAAAAAACCCAGAACTTTCCCTTTCTTCTTTGGATGCTTTCCTTCTAGTAGAGTTTATCTGGAGCAAAAGAAATGTCTCTCTAGCCAGATATGTCCCCACACAAGTCATACTTGGGGCATTTCCCACCTGTTTTAACTCCCAGTCAGAGCCCTGTTGCCACACACACTCCATAACCAACCTCATCCTCAGCTCTGTCTTAAGGAAAAGCTGTTGGAACCTATTTTAAACAGGTAAATGTCAGAGGCCAACATACAGCTTCCTATCTCTGAAAAGCCTGCCTGTCTCTTGCTCTTCTCCCATGGAAGGCCTGCCCTACTTCCTTTCTTTCTGCATTTAGATAAAATATGCCACCAATTCCAGGGGGATTTTTTGAGGAAGTGTTAACAATAATGAAGTGGATATCAGATGATATCATTCTTGGGGAAGGAGGAAAAGTGGGAAAAAATAAGCACAACAAAGTAGTGGGGGACCAAAGCCAAAAAAGGCATGAGAGAGTGAGAAAGGGACTGATTGGGAATAGGGAGGAGAGGTAGCTGATTTTGTGGTTGGGGTCATGAGAAGCAAGTTGAATAGGGTAGGATTTAGGAAAGAAGCATCCACTGGCTGATTTAGGAAGCCAGGTAGGGAGGGTTATTAAAAAGCCTTAGTCATCAGAACATTGAGGTGACAGCATACTCAGCTAGACTGGGAGTGCAGCAGAGATACTAAGTCAATAGAGAATATGATCCAAATTGTTGGGGCAGGCACTGGCCTCTTAAGCCAATTGGGCAAAGGTCAGCACCATGGATAGTCCCAAAGGATGATTACTGCATGGTCTCTGGAAAGAAGTAAAATGAACCCTAGATGTTTGGAGATAGACTGAAGTTTATTTTTTTAGCTTTGCCCCTGAGAGCAAAGACTTCCTGTTCTATGTTAAAAAACAACAGAACATTTGTTGAGAACCTACTGTGTGCCAGGCATACTTGCTAGCACTGGAGAATAGCAAAGGAATGAGATGAAGCTCTCTGTCCTCATGAAGCTTCCTACCCCCTGGATAAATTAGAAATTTAAAGCAACAACAATAATGATAGCTAATTTTTATGGGTCAATTTCTCTGTGCCAAACACATAATACTAATCGCTATAGATAAATTATTTAATTCTCTCAACAACCTTATGCAAGAGGCATCATTACCATGATGTTATAGATGAGGAAGCTGAGGCATGCAGAATTTAAGAAACTTTAAGACACAAAGCTTACACGAGATACAGCTAAAACGTAAACCCAGACGATCTGACTCCAGTGTCCCTACTTTAAATTATCACACTATATTGTCTACCTGTCATAGTGATACAATGTAGTAAGGCCACCTGTGACAGATATATATATATAAAAAGCACAGGAGGAACATATGGGAGATGCCCTTGAATCAAAACTGGGGTTGGGAACAGGGAGAAATTCAGGGGAGTCATCTAGCAGAGTTGGTGTCTAGCTTAAGTTGTGAAGAACAAGAGGAGTCAGTCACGGAGAAAAGCATGAAGCAGAAGGCACAGCTTAACTTACAGGCCTCTTGGAGGTGTGAGGAGCCATCAACTGTCCACTCCATTCCACAGATTCTGAATGGTGGGTAAAGGACTCAAGACCTAAGTGAGGACCAAAGTGTGAGGTTTACCTGATTCCTTCCAAAGTACAGGACTCCCTGATGGAGGTTTGGAAAACACAGACAGAACAGAGAGAATGGGAGATGGGCCGTGCTGGCTCTGCATTCCTATACCCCAGTTCAAAAAAGCATTGAGATTTCAGTGTAGTTTCTGGATGTAAGACATCAGTATTCAATAAGAAATACCTTTGATACTTAAAAATCTTCAATAAAATATTAGCAAAATAAATTCAATAATATATAAGAAAGAAAATATTTCATGACCAAGAGAGGTAATGATGTAACGATGCTGAGAACATTTTCATGAGTTTACTGGCCATTTGTATAACTTCTTTGGAAAAAAGTCTGTTCAAATCCTTTGCTCACTTTTTAAAAAAATTTTAAATTTTTATACAATTTTAAAGGCTACTTTCCATTTACAGTTATTACAAAATATTGGCTATATTCCCTTGCTGTACAATATATCCTTGAGCCTGTCTTCCACCCAGTAGTTTGTACCTCCCACTCCCTACCCGTCTAGTGCCCCTCCCCTGCCACTGGTAACCACTAGTTTGTTCTTTGCATCTGTGAGTCTGTTTCTTTTTTGTTTTATTCATTAGTTTGTTGTATTTTTTAAATTCCACATATAAGTGATGTCATACAGTATTTTTCTTTCTCTGTGTCTAACTTATTTCATTTAGCACAGTGCCCTCCAAGTCCAACCATGTTGTTGCAAATGGTAAAATTTCATTCTTTTTATGGCTGAATAGTATTCCATTGTGTGTGTGTGTGTGTATGTATATATATATATATATATACATACATATATATATACACCACACCTTCTTTTTCCATTTATCTGTTGATGGACACTTAGGTTGCTTCTATATCTTTGTTGTTATAAATAATGCTGCTATGAACTTGGGGTGCATGTATCTTTTTGAATTAGTGTTTTCTTTTTCTTCAGATATATACCCAGGAGTGGGATTACTGTATCATAGAGTAGTTCTATTTTCAGTTTTTTGAGGAAGCTCAGAAACTATTTTCCATAGTAGCTACACCAATTTACATTCCCACCAATAGTGTACAAGGGTTCCCTTTTCTTCACATCCTCTCCATCTTATTATTTGTGGTCTTTTTGATGATAGCCATTCTGATAGGTGTGAGGTGATATCTCATTGTGGTTTTGATTTGCATGTCCCTGATGATTACCTTTGTTCACTTTTTAATTAGGTTGTCTTTTTATTGTTCAGTTGTAAGTGTTCTTTATATATTCTGGACCCTAGATCCTTATCAAATATATAATTTTATATAATAAACAGTTGGGCTGGCCTTTGTCCCTAGTTCTTGAGAGGTAACCTCTAGACCTTTGCACTTCCCAGTGATAGTAGTGTCTTTATTATTCATGTGGTCCCCTCAAACCATGCCTGATATTTGTACTAGTGAGGTGACTCATGGTGGGCTCCTTAAACTAAAATAAACTGAATCATTTTGATAGGAACCATTGAATCAGATATGTCTATTATTGGCTTAGTGAGATTATATTCCTTTTTCAGTTACATATTCAAGTTTAGAGATACTATAAATCACATTTAAACAACAATGGTTTGTGATTGGTAAATACAGTAGAGTCACCACAGTCCCCCAAATTAATGTTAAAGTAATTAAGCAAGGAGACCATTAATGACGTGGTTCCAATACCTTAGCAGCCTACATAAGCAAACCAAAATGTAAGCATGTAAATGCCTCAAGATTAACAAATTGAAACCTAAGGAGAGCCAATCACACTCCCCCAACTAGGATTTCCCAAATAAGGCAAACACTTAAGCTATAACTGAGCAAATAATTCCCTTGCTTTGCTTCCCCTTCTTCTCTATAAAAGCCTTTCCCCTGCCTCCTGTTGGTGGAGCATTCTTAACCACTTCCAGTTTGGCACTGCCAATTAAAATAATGTTTTGCTCAAATAAACTTAAAAGAAATTTAAATATACTTCAGTTTATTTTTAACAGTTCTCCTTTAAATCTCAAAGGCAGTTCTGGTCACCTCTTAACCTTGTCAATCCGGGCAAAATTAACTCAAATTCTAAAGGCTCTTTCCATTTCTTTAATAGTTCTGGTGTATTTTTTCTCCCAATGCTTAGATGATCACATCCTGTTAAATTATAAAGATGAAGTCTACATTCACATTATGTAGCAATTCCTTAGTACCATATGTTGTGAGAGGTAGAATGTGCCCCCTTTTCATGTAAGTAATAAACTGGTTGGATTATAGGTATAGTCAGATTATAGGTATAAGTAGAAAGCACATATACTTGACTTTTTGTTTGCTTCTTAGACCCTTAATATTCAACAGCAATCAGTTGTCTCTATAAAAAAATGAAAACTTTTTTTTGTACGGAGAACAGAATGACTTCACTGGGTTTAGAAGGACAGCATTTTTCCACCTTGCACTGATATGTACAGTTATCCTCCTTGCCCTAAAGTGTCCTGTTTCTTTCACTTATTTGATCAACACAATGATATTGTTTTGAACAGTAAGTCTTCTGGATACATAGGGAGAAACTTGTCAGTTTAGATGCAGTTAGACTGAAGATTACAATGGATTTGTGTGAATTTGCCAATACTTTGAGTTTAATTCTTCTTTCCTCTCAAAGATCAATGAAACTAAAATTAAAAAAAAATAGCAACAAACTGGCTAAAAGAAAAGCGGGCCATTCATGATTAACACTTGTGAGGGGTCACTGTAGAACTGTAACAATGCAGAGGAATTTAAATTTGTTAAAGAACCCTTTATTATTTATCAGTTATTCCTAGATAGGAGAGGATTACTAGTGATTTTTATTCTGTGCATTATCTTTGTGATACTATCTACTTTTGTTTGTTTTTATAATGAATTCACATTTTTGGTGATTTTTTAAAATTATAACAAAATACACTGAACATGTACATTTATAATTAGAAAAATTGAGATGTTTTTCCATCGTAGAATAATTGAAACTTGGATCAGTGGAAGAATCTTTGCTGTGATCTGCATGAAGACAATTCATGTGAGTTATAGTTGAGGATACAGATACATACTACTGAGGGTATGATTTAATTGCTATGCTTTTAAAAATGAATATGAACGGATATGAAATACTGTTTCAAGTCCTTGCTAAATGACCATATGCTCTCTCACTCCCCACTTGTGTTAATCTGGGCTAGTCACCCAACCTTTAAAGGTGTCAGCTCCCTAGTCTGCAAAATAGAACAATTGTTACTTTGTTATGAAGTTTACAGCCCTCAGTAGTAGTAACATATATAGAAGATACTAAAAAAAATGGAGCTATTTTATTCTGACTGGGAAAGACCAAATGTTTTGTTCACTTACTTATATGACAGTATAGAGTTTCATTTACTTATATTACCTAATAGAGTTTCACCCAACACTTTGAATTCTGGACACTATTTCTTCCTATATTTAATGTTTCCAAATGGTCACACCCTTCAGGTTTCCTAGGCATCTTTTTTCTTCAGAGGTTCTTGACAACTGTGTTGTAAAGAAAAGAAGTTAAGATGGAACTTTAATTATACTGGAGTATTCATTCAGCAAAGATTTATGGTGATATATGTAGGTTGTGCCTTGGTCCAGTTTGCATAGAGGGGACATCAAGTTCCCAAGTGGTGCTTGTCTGTTACGTGGCTGCCGAGCGTCTGAGTTTTCCGACTCCTGTCTGAGGCTGGAGGGTCTGAGCATCGCCAGACCCGGAACTAGAACTGGCCTGGGCAGAGTGCTTGGACCATTCCACGAGACGATGAGGAGGCTATTGACCTTCTTGGAAAGAGGTGACAGGCACGTGTGAGAGGAAGATGAATAACAACAAAGGGTCAAACCACACACATTAATTGTGTGTAAGGTACTGGTGCTAGCTGCTTAGAGAACTACAAAGGACCAAGAGAATGTCCCACCCTTCGAGGAACTTAGTCAAGATGGGCTAGGGATCAGGTACATGAATTAAATAGAGGCCAGAGTGTAAATATTAACACTACAGATCCCAGTAGGCAGCCTGTGAATACAGTTACATTGCTCTGGTGATCAAGAGGGGAGAGAACTGTGGGCTGGGGGGATCGGCAAAGCCTGCACTGAGGGGATGGAATTGGATTGATTGTAGTATTTAAACAGCCAGTGGCAACCAATGGCATGAGAGCAGGAGGGTCAGGGAGTGTCTGGGTAAAGATGTCAGAAATTTTGTGAGAGGAAGCAGTGGGGTGTGAGGTGGCAGAGATGTTAGAGCATGTGGCTTTGTGTAAAAGTCATAGGACCTCAGTTTCCTCATCTTCCTGAGAGGATGGAGCTTTTGCACTTAGGACCCTCTGTGATCCTGAGTGCTGACCTGAGAATAACAACTTGCATGAAAAAAGGGGGATCCATTGGCTCATGTAACTGAGAAAGAAGAGAGTGGACCTCGGGAGGCTTTGTTCGGACTTACTCTGCCTCCTGTCCCTCCACCTTGGAAGGCAGGTATGATGCAGCGGCTGAGACTGTGGACTCCTCTCCAGCTGCCAGGGTTCACTCTGAGCTCTTCCTCTGACTAACTGTGCCTCAGCTTTACCCTCCGACAAATGAGGGTGATGATAACAACACCTGCCTCCCGGGGTTCTTGTGTAAAACTGCTGAGGATAGTGCCTGGTGCGTGAGGAGGACTTAATAAATGTTACCCATTAGTTTTATCTCTGCTTGAATGACTCCCTCAGGCTCCAGTGACAGAGCGGCATCTTCTATACAGAGGAGAGTGGCTACTGGCCTCACACCCCATCTCTGTGATCCAGCCTTTCAGCTCAGAGCGGGGAACACTATGATTAGCTGCCCTAGAATCATATGATGGGACCCAGAGAGGAGCCTGGGGTGGGTCAAAATAGAGTTCTAGGTAGACAGAGTGGTCCACTACCTACATCTGGTCTCATGACCAGCTCCACAGAGAAGCAAAGCACATATTCTACAGCTTTGGGTGAGGACACTAAGCTACCAAAACTTAAGAGATTCATGGGAAAGTGACAGAGCCAAGAACCCACCCAAGCCTGTCACTCCACATCTCTTTTTACTCTTATTTCACTGTTATTACCAAATTTCAAAATAGTTTATTTCTATAAAATAAAGGCTGCTTTCTATTTCCCCTGGAGATCTTTTCACTATTCATGGAGGTTGCTTCATAGTCAACACAGCACACAATATACATTTATTGAGCACCTACTGCATGCAGAGTGCTAAGCACTGTCAGGGAAATCAAAGCACAAAGATGAGTGAAACATGGCTCCTGTGCATGCAAGGTTTTTAAATGCAGTGGAAGAGACAGCACACCCAAATTTACTTGAATACAGTGTAGCTTGTGAAAAGAACAGATCAGTGGATCCCAAGTTGGTTTTGTTTTGTTTTGTTTTTAACTAGAGGTTGGAAAGTAGAGAACAACTTAAGTTGTCAATTTCTTATTTTGCTAAGGATATATAGTTTTTAAACCTATTGTCAACAATAACTATCATTTATATAAAGGTGATATTTTAATTCCTAAAATAGGAAGAACAGAACTTTCAGAATAAAGGACAGGTCTTTATATTTTAATACGTGCAGTCATATACAAACTTACTGCATTGTTCTTACTTTTCTCATTTCATAGAGAAACAGTGAAGCTTTTTATAAACCAATATTTAGAGAACCGTGGTCTAAATGACTTCCTAAATGTTTTTCCACAAGATAACATATGGGCATATTTTGATATTTTTTGGAAATAAAAGCCTGCTAAAAATATGAGGAAATACTATTGTTTTATTCCATTGCTCAAGCAGCACCCTGCCAGTTGCTCTAATGGGACTATTCAGTGGTCCAGGCTTCAGTGGGCATTAGCTATTTAGGATGAATTCAGAATAGTGCCACTGCTGGAACCAGATGTAGCTGCTTCCTGTAGCCTGTGTCCAAACTTAACCAGAAAAGTGCCTTTGATAAAGGACTATGAAAAATTTTTTTTCTTTTTCTTGACCAATGTTGACAATTTAGAATGGAAAATGCTCAAGGAATGATGCTACTATGGCCATAGCAAAATTAGCAGTAAAGTTCCCAGGTAGTTTCAATGACTGGAAACCCAGTATTTCCCAATTTCGCAGCATCTGTCCATCTGTGCCAATCCTGAGCAGCTAAAACTCTTTCCAAGTGCACTGAAGTCCACTCCATCTGACCCTGCACCAGTCTAGTTTTTTCCACACTTGATTTCAAAGCAATTTCAATATTAATTTTTATTCTTAAAAAAAATATTCCTTGCCATTAAGACAATTGAATATATTTTATAATTCCCATGATCCTTTAAATTTATTCCCACAATAATCTGAAAGCTATACTAATGGCACAAGAAATAAAGCCAACAGATCATGAGCTGAAGTTCAGCTCCTTAACTCCAAAACTGTCATCATCAAAGTCAGAGTGGGCATTGTCATCAGAGTTGGGGTGATTTCTCATTTTCCCTCAGATGCTATTTAAAAAAAAGGTTTAAATTAGCCATGGATATTTTGTCTTCCATAAAGGCAATTTATAATCCAGCTTCCTTGTTCTCTTCTACAATTACAGTGCTTGCCAATTTGTATTTGAGATTAAAGTAACAACAAGATTGATGTGCTCTGTGAGTGAAAACTTGCTAGCTTACCAACAGGAACTAATTTTGTCATAAATAATAATCACAGCAGTAGATATCAGCAACTATAACATCGGAAGAGTCATATAAATAAACTCATTGACAGTTAACTTCACACAACTCATGCAAATAGAGGCAAATAAAAGTAAATGAAAATGTGTATACAATACATTGTAAAAACTCTCCGGCTTGAGTCTTCTGAAATTTTCTCTTACCAGCCCAGGGTATATGGATTTCTAAAGTTTCCTTCTAATCTCTCTGGTTCATGTTGCCTTCTTAATAGAAACATCACAGAATTTATAGACTTAGTCAAGACCTAGAGATTTTATAAAATTTATACAATTTTATAAAATAAATGTGCATTTCAGGTCTAATTTTCCCATTTGATTCTAGCACTAAAGGAGAACAGAGCTATAATTTGAATGGAATATGACTATTGAATTCAACAAGAGAAAATGAAATGTACTCCTGTGCCCAATGCCAGGCATTGTTCCTGGCTCCAAAGTCTAGCCCGGGGCAATGCCAGATGGTCCTTCCCAGGAAGCTGAGCTTGTCCCCAGCATCTGAAATCCGAATGACTCTATTCCATAGGAAATGCTTTATTGTCCATTACTGTAAACTTTGTGAAAAATAAAAGAATGAGGTGACAATGGCTGAAGATTGATCAAAGGAAGGAAGCTGTTAAATAATTGAGACTTCTGCTGATTTCTTGGCATTTTGACTAAGACCAGGGACTGTGGTCCTAATAGGGTAGAATTATTATGTGGATAGAATAGTAACAGCTCACTAATGAATACATACTATGTCCCCAGCACTGTGTTAAAAATGTATGCACATTAACCCTTACAACAACCCTCTGAGGTCAGTGTCATTATCATCATCATCCCTACTCATAGATGTGGAAATCAATGGACACATTTCCACTGGGTTCTGAAGTGTCAGCTCATAGAATTCCCCCAAAGTCTTACTTTTGATGAATGGCAGAGGCAGGATTTGAACCCTGCTCTGTTTGACTTAGAGTCTGAGGTTGGTATCATGCATCAGTATCATGACCTCATATAAAACAGTACTGCCTCAGAAGTGCAGTCTTTTGAGTGTTGGGAGGCTCCATTGGGCTTTGCCTTTCTCGGGTAACATTGTTGGGGAGGTCTCTAGCTTGCTTTTTACTCCCCAGATCCTTAATGATGTGTCTCATCCAGGCTTGTCTTCTTTAGTTCAAATTACATATGCTCTGGTCTCTGTTAAAAATAGGATTATGTCTACTGATCATTTTTTAAAATGGCTTCAGTGGTGACATTTCTCTTCTGCTGAAGGAGCTTTTTAATTTTCATGCTGCTGTGGATGGGCCAGAGCTAAGCCTAGAAAAAAGTAAACCCTAAAGTAAGCCAAACCCTACAAATCCTATTATTATTTGGGCAACTGAATTCCTACGTAAATTGTGAAAGGTGATAGACAAGGTCAGATTTATAATATTGTTCAATATATGGCTTGGAGCCCACAGGAAAGATGTGAATATAATTCTTTCAAGCCACCTTTCCTCTCCCTTGAACCTTTCCTAGCCAAGCTCTTCCTCGCCCAGGTCCAAAGTCAGGTGCCTCATCTTTATGTTCTGAGACCTGTGGCTTCTGTTGAACTTTTAAAAGTGCTCTAGAGTTAAAAGCAAGAATGAAAAGATTCATTATGGCTAATATGCATGGTGCACATCGTAGTCCCAGGCTAAGTGATGTAAGTGATCATTAACTAGCCTTGAAAGGAGGTCCTAGGATCCTGAGCAGCTGAGTAACTCACTTGAGTCATTCACTCAGCCTGCAAGTTGCAGAGTTGAGATTTGAACTTTGAACCTTGAACATGAGGATTTTATTTCCCCCTTAGAATCCATGTGTCTAAAAGTTACCAAACAGTATCTGCCTGGACTGGTCCCTGCGTAACACCTGGCAGGGAAAATAGATCTATTGTCAGCTATGATTGCTCTTCACAAAGTCCATAATCTGACCTGTAGGATAAAATAGAAATGAGAGTTACTGACCAAAAAAAGTAGTATTTAAAGAGATGTCATGTGGAATACATACTGGCTGGTTGTCCAGTACATCTTACCAATTCTAATTGAAATGGGAGTTCTAAGGGGGCTGAGGGAATATAGGGTCAGGGTGGGGGGCCTCAGGATAGAGACAGGGCTTAGTCAGCCCTGCAGGAAAGATCAGATTTACGTTTTCCCAGATGGTGGGGTTTTCCAAGTGAGAGCAGGGCCAACCCCAGGAATTGGGGCAGGTGAGTGCCGCCCAGGCTGGACACAGGTTGGACTGGAAAGACTCTTGCAGGGCAGTTTAAGGAGCTTAGATATTATTCTCCAGTCTACAAGGAACCACTGAAGCTTTTGAACAGGAGATGGATGAAAACAAAATGATTCATTTGCTTAATCACTTAACAGAGGATGGCAACAGGACAATTACTGATATTTATCATTTATATAGCTTCCCAATGTATATTTTTAAATAAATGTTTTTGTTGAAATATAATACACAATCCAGAAAAGTACACACATCAAAGCACGTAGCTCTTTGAATGTTTATAAAGTGAAAAAAAAACTGTGACCAGCAACCACATCATGATTTAGAAAATTGCTGTTACCCTGGAAGACTCTCTCATACACCCACCCTGTTAGTAATTTCCCAAAGGTCACCGCTATTCTGATTTCTCTCACCATACATTAGTTCTTCCTGCTCTTTAATTTATATAAATGGAATAATATACTGCATACTCTTTAGTATTGGACTTTTTCCCCCAACATAATGAGAAATTTTGTGAGAATTATCCCTGCTGGTTCGTATAGCCATACTTCATTCATTTCATTGCTGTATATTATTCCATTGTATGAATATACCTTAATTGGTATATCTGTTCTGATGGTGAAGGGCACTTGGGTTGTTTCCAGCTTGGGGCAATCATGAATGAGGCTGGCATCAACATTCTTATGCCCTGCATGTTTTTCAAACCTTGGTTATAAGTTTTGCCTCCCCAAAGTAGAAATCGAATCCAATTACCCATCTCCCTGGCAGCACTGGCTAGACTGGCTTAGATCAGTCATTCTGAGTGGGATGGAGTATGCTGGTTGGCTTGAGCAGATTAGAGATCACTCCTGGAAATACTCCTACTTTCAGGGAAAAGAAGTGGAGAGGGGTCGGGGGTAGCAGTCACTAATGCTGGTCACAGCTAGGTTCAGGTCAGGTGGGCCTTTATAATGCCCACACCTGGGGCCTCTGCTAAGGCTCAGAAATGAGTAAGATGGGGTCCCTAGCCTTAAGGAGCTTAGTCCAGTATTGAAGGCAGACATGTAAACAGATAATTCCCAAACTATAGTAAATGCTAAAAGAGAAATAGTGCAACAAGAGCACATGGAAAGAAGACGAGATCCAGCTGGGGGTTCAGTGAAGCTTCCATGGAGGAAGAATAACGAAGCTAGGTCTTGCAGCTTAAGCAGACACTTGCCAGGTGAAGACTGCTCATACAGAAGGAATGGAATAAAGAGCTAGAGGCATGAAACAGTCACGTATTCACCAAGCACTGCTGAGTACAGTAAAAGCTGAGATCTACCGGAAGTTTGGAGTTACTGGAAATTGATATGTGAAGGGCCCAGAGATTAAAATTTGAATTTTGAATTTCTCGGGGTTTAATATTTGAAGTGGTAGAAGATGAGACAAATCTCGAATAGAGACCAGATGACAGAGGGCCCCCTGTGCCAGGGGAAGAAACCTGGGCTTTCTCTAGTGAGAGATTGGATTTGAATCAGGAAATCTGACTTGGACAGGTGCTAAAGAATTTCACCTCATCAGTTTTAGCAAGTCTCTCCTTTCCTCAGTCTTAGTGTAAGTCACCAGCTTGGAAAATACCCACAAATTATGAACTATGATTTGTCATGGGTTTCTTTTATTAATCATCTAGCTCAGTCACCTTGCTGTTCTGGTGGCCACAGGGAAGACTCATTATGGTCTGTTTGTCTTGCCTTGCATTTTAAACAGTGTGTGTGCTTGCTGTCTCATATAAAATGGGGAACTACTGGATGCTCTTGAATCTTACTCATATTTGTTTCCACCATCACCACATAACTTGTAGGAAGTTGACAAGTGTTTGTTGAATTGACCTCTTAATGATCTGGGTCACAGAGACCATTAGGCTGGTTACAGAATAAACTTATTTCTAATTTGGGAAAACAGAGTTGGGAGTTAGGGAGAGCTGACTGCAAGGTTGTATGTTTTGAAGTCCTGGGCTCGAGTACTTCAGGACTGAGAGCACGCCGCTGGCGAGCCAGAGTCATTCCTTATCTAAGTCATGAAGCAGAGGAATAGATATTTATCAGGTGTTTGCTGTTCTTGGGGCTGCTGGCGCTCAGATTCACTTCTTGCCCTCCCTCTGTTCTGCATCTGTCTCCCAGGCTGAGAGTGAGTTCAGCTAACAAGAGGCATTGGTGATTTGAAGGCAGGAGAGAGAATAAAGCCAGTTCTCTCCCTCTCTCCCCATCTCTGCCGTGGCTGCAGCAATGACTGAGGCTGTTCCATGGTGCAGCTCCTGCCACACAAGCCTGGATGATTCCAGCTTCTGCCAGGTGACTTCAGGTGCCCTGGAGTTCACTTTCTCCCATTGTCTCCACAGCCCAGAAGTTGTACTGACTTCCTGCAGTTCTTAATCTCTGAGTTTACACCCTGAACTCCATTTGGCACCTTCTATCCCTGAATTAAGTTCTCTCCATTTAAAATATTCAAATGTCCCTTCCTGGATCCTGAATAATATAAGAATTTCCCATATCCCTTCCTCCAATTCTTTTAACTATATATTTCACCCGGAATTTAATGTCACACTCCATCTCTCTTTCTCTTTCCTCCCTCCAGTTTTTCCTCCTTTTGATCCATAGTTTTTGTGCTGCTCTATTTCTCCTGTTAGGAAGGAATGTAAGCTGATAAATCCATTCACACAAAGATGTGTACCCCTACTGGGAGTATATGCATTTTTAATAAATGCACAGGGATGCAGGAATGATAAACTTAAAAGTGATGACTCACAGATGGTGGGATTTCTCTTTCTTAGTGTCCTTCAGAGGCCTATGCTGTCTGAGCATACTGCCACTTCTGGGTTTTGTGTAAACTAATGAGCATCACTCTGCCCCCACCTCCCCACAGCATTCCTTGGCCCAGATCTATCCCTGGCCCCAAGGAATATGGATGGAGCACCAAAGTCCATCTCTGGCACTGGAGAATCAATTTAGAGCACATGGTTTGCTAGTGGTTGGTGAGTGAATGTCTTTTTCAAATATATAGTACATGCATGTTGTTACCTTTTGTATTTTTAAAGTAATTTTTACTAAAGCCTGCACAAATAATAATAACCCACATTTTTCAATTATCTTCCCATACTACGTGAGAACTATTTGCTTCAGGCAAACATATGCTACTCTATGTGGGTTTTTGACTCTGACACATTTGCTGAGCAATGCTCCCATTTAAAATAAACTATAGAAATTTAACTGCACAAAGATTTGATAATAAGCTCCAGTATAGTAAGTCCTAGGCCATCTGGTAACTTGCCACTTCCACCCTTAAGTACTCAGATGGACTTGAACCTTGAATGACCTTGAAAAACAGCTCTTAGGAACAAAGAAGTTATGCATTGGCACGAGGTTTAGGGAGATCTTCATCCTGTTTGTTGGGGACTGGGGCATTTCCTAGGATGGAGGACCTTCAGTGCCAAAACCAGGAAGTCCTGGGCAACCTGGGATAAGGTGATCACCCTGTAAAGACCAGATTTCAGGGGAGAGGCAAGGCTCTGAATTTCACAGCCAATGTGCTATGGTTGAGCAGGCTGCCAAGCAGAAGGAAGGCAGCTCTCTGACTGGCTGTGGAGGTTGACACGCAGAAGGAAAGCAGCTCTCTGATTGACTGTTCATAGCTGGGGGAGGATAGTCTCTTAAGTGCACAGAGCTGTGGGTGCAGGTGAAATAACCCAATAGAAGACAGATTGAGCAAAAATAGGGAAAAAAGAGTAGTAAGAGGGTGTGAGAGGAGCAGTGAGAATGATGATTGGCAAGGGAAGGCACCAGTCAACTTTACCAACCCATTTCAAGATCTCAAGCATGGAATGGGTCCTTTCTTTTATTCCCCTCAAAACAACAGAGAACTGAGGGTTCAGAGAAACAGAGAATGGAGGTATTTACATGGAAACTAACTGAGGAGTCCCCTGCTAGAGAAGAAATTTCTTCTTCCCTTCACCACAAAATTTTCGTCTCCAGTTTTCCCTTGTCATAGAATCAGCCTCCTCTCGGGATGCTTTTATGGAAGGAAGAACCCCTCTCATTAGGAGAAAACACAGGTCCTACCTTGAGGGCTTACGTTAAGGCTCTGATGGTCCTTAATAGTCCAATATGAGCCATCTGTGATCTGCCGTGTTAAACAACACACCTCAGGTAGGTAGGACATCAGTGGTCCGGACCATAGCGAGGCTCTGCTGAGCTTGATGCAACTCCTCTTCAGTCCCTCCTATGTGTGAGCTGAAACTCCCACCTGTTACGAAAAAGTAAAGCTGTTGTTTACTTTGTAGATATCCCAGCAACATGAACTCTTCATCATCTATGAGCAACCGCCAAATAACTCCTCAAGAACAAAGACAGAACTTCTACTTCTTGCCTTAACCACAAGATAGGACAAAATATATGGAGCAATGGTTTCCAGACACAGGACAATAGGCAGGGAAAGACTGTGATCCTTGAGTGAGGGAAGCAAAGGTGATGAGCCCTGCAAGTGCTCACCCTCCCCCGACGTCACAGCCGCGAGAGTTGCCAGGCTGCAGCGCTGAAAGGGTGAACCCAAAGAAGACCTGGTGTCCTCACTGAGTTGAAGAGACAAGATTTAGAGTTCAGGTGAGCCAGTGGCTAGAATACACAGGTCACGTTGCTAGAAAGGAGACAGCTGCATAGAGAGCTCTGAATCTGCAGCAGGTTCCCCTCTAGTCTTTAGCTGAGTCCAGATCAGCTCATGCATGTGAGAAAATGACTAAGGCCAGAAGACGAAACTCCAGAAAGAAACAAGAGGAAACATCTCCAGAGGTGACACCACTTCCTAGTATTCAGAATGGAAACATCTCTTAATACAAAGAATGTGAAGTTGAGTCCTCAGGTGGGTAGGCCAAATGAACTTAGATGAAAGGCTGTTCTAAACCCCTAAAAAAGCTTAAAAGTAAATCTCCTATGGATCGAACTATTTTCAAGTTACTTAACTGAGTTCCAGAACAAAGTTGAAAATAATGAAAAGAGTATATTACAACAAACAAACAAACAAACAAACAAACCACAATGAGAACAACAACAGAACTCATGAGGTAAAATTCACAAGGTTGGGTATGTAACCAAAAATGGCAGAGTCAGGAAAATGTGGCTAACAGGAAAGAGAAAATGTAATTAATGAGTAGTCCCAGAAATGACACAAATGACAAAATTAGTGGATAAGAACATTAAAACAGCGATTAAAAATATGCCCATATGTTTGATAAGGTAAAAGAAAGCATGAGCACGATGAAGAGGAAAATGGAAGACAAAACACCCAAATCAAACCTTTCGAGATGAAAAATACAATGTTTGAGATAAAAAGTACACTGAATGGGATTAACAGCGGATGCTACATCCTGATGAAGTAGAGTTTATCCTAGGAACGCAAGGTTTATTTAACACTGAAAAATAAACTAGTACTTCACCATCTTGAATGATTTAATAAGCAAAGAACATAAGAAAAAGCATCTATCAAAATTCAATATTCAATCATGAGTTAAAAAAACACCCAACTCTTCAAAAACCAGGAATAGCTGGGAACTTCTTCAACCTGATTAAGGGCATCTATGAAAAACCTACAGACAACATTACACTTTGTGAAAAGGCTGAATCCTTTCCTCTTGAAATAAGAAATAAGCAAGGATGTACACTCTCACCTCTTCTATTTAACATATTTTCTAGAGGTCCTAAATAAAAGCAAAAGGCAAGAAATAGAAATAAAAGACATACTGACATGAAAGCAAGAAATAAAAGCTATTTTTTTATTAACAGAATACATGATTGACCATGTGGAAAATCTTAAGCAAATCTATGAAAAGGTTATAAGAACTTATAAGTGAATATAGTAAGGTTGCAGGGTACAAGATCAGTATGTCAAAATAAATTTTATATCTATGTACTGTCAGTGAGCAACCGGAAAGTAAATTAAAACATGCTCTTTGCTATGGACTGTTTGTGTCCTCCCGTCCCAGATTCATTTATTGAAATCTGATCTCCAATGTGATGGTATTAGGAAGTGGGGCCTTTGGGAGGTAATTAGGCCACAAGAGTGAAGCCCTCATGAATACACTTGGTGCCCTTAAAAGTCAATGACGGGACCAAGCTCTTTCTCTATACTATGAGGATACAACAAGAAGCCCACTGTCTTCAACCAATAAGAGGACTCTCATCAGGTCCAACCATGTTAGCACCATGATCTTGGACTTCAAGCCTCCAGAACCGTGAGAAATATCTGTTGTCGCTGAACCACCCCGTTTTCGTATTTTGTTAGAGCAGCCCAAGCTGACACTATTGCATAAAATATATACAAAATACTTAGAGATAAATTAGACAAGAGTTGTGCAAGACCTGTACACTGAAACCTACAAAACACTGTGAGAGAAATTAAAGAAGACCTAAACGAATGGGGAGATACACCAAGCTTATGGATTGGAAGACTCAATATTGTTAAAATGTCAATTCTCTCCAAATGACTTA
The DNA here is from genome assembly GCF_036321535.1 of Camelus dromedarius. NCBI lineage: Eukaryota > Metazoa > Chordata > Mammalia > Artiodactyla > Camelidae > Camelus > Camelus dromedarius. Next base: position 53,798,948 of record NC_087438.1, read on the forward strand.
TAAATTCAACCCAATCCCAATCTAAACTCCAGCAACATTTTTTTTTTTTTTGCAGAAACTTGTGAGCTGAATCTAAAATTTGTATGGAATTGCAAGACTTAACTAAAATAGCCTAAATAATTTTGAAAAAGGAGAACCAAGTTGAAAATCTTAAACTATTGATTTTAAGACTTTTTAGAAAGTTAAAATAATCAAGACAGTGCGAAGTCAGTGTAAAGATACATATCAATGTAGATTTGTATAAAGATATACATCAAAGGAACAGAATACAGTCCAGGAATAGACCCACACATGTATAGCCAATTGATTTCTGATAAGGGTGCCAAGGCAATTCTGCAGGGTAAGAATAATCTTCAACAAATGGTGTTGGAACAGTTGGATAGCCATATGCAAAAGTACGAAATTCATACCTTTGGATCATGGGCCTAAATATAAGAGCTAACACCAGAAAACTTCTGAAAGAAAATACAGGAGAAAATCTTAGTGTCTCTGGATTAAGGACAACCCAAATGTCCATCAACAGGCAAATGGATGAACAAATGTGGTGTACCCATACAATAGAATACGACTCAGAATTGAAAAGCAACCAACTGTTGATAAGCTCATCAACATCGATGAATCTCAGCACCACTATGCTGAGTGAAAGATGCCAGACAAAAAGACTACATACTATAGGAGTCCATTTATATAAAATTTGAGGACATGCAGACTAACAGTGACAGAGTAGACCAGCGTTTGCAGGGAGGCAGAGGGGAAGGAGAGGCAGGAAGGGAAGGATTTCAAAGAGGAATGAGACTATTGGGGTTGATAGAAATGTTCATTATTTTGATTGTGGCTGTGGTTTCATGGGTATACAAGTATGTCAACACTTATCAAATTGTATTCTTTAAATACATGTTTATTGCAAGTCATTTGTACCACAATAAGCCTATTTTAAAAAAGTACAAAGAACAGTTTATAGTATAATGCACTTTAGATCCACAGAGAAATGTATCAGTCAGGGCAATGAGCACAAGAAACCCAGACTCTGTGGCTTGATACAACAGAAGTTTATGTTTTGTGTTTGTCACAGTTTCACATGGGTTGGGCTGCTGCAGCAGCTCGAAGCCAAGGAGTGACTAAGAGACAGTGCCTTCTTCCATCTTGTGGCCTTGCTGGCTTCAATATGTGTCTTCAGTCTTACCAAGGATAAGGAGAGAGAGCAGAGATGATCCTGACCGGACCTAGAAAGAGGCGCCCATCACATCTGCCCACATCACATCTGGCCAAAACCCAGTTACGTGATAGGGAGGGAAGAGCAGAGCTTTCGTTTCTGGACCCAGCCAGTCTCTGCCCGAAGAAAAAGAACTGTCTCTTCCCAGAGCAGCTATGCACACAGCGACACGTACTGCAGAACACCGAGCTTCCCAGCCCAAACACCCGCATTCAGATCCCATCAGTTTTCTCCTAGAATGATGAGAGGGCATTTGCTTTATATTTCTGAACTAAAGAGCCTATTCAAGGGCTTCTTCTGAAGGAACAATTTCTACACCAAAGGAAAATCCAAGGCTCCAGCTCTTAAGAGACAGAAAACAGTTTATGGTTTTCAAATCACTCCCACAGCCTCTCCCACTCCTTTTCTACTTCCTATCCCTAAGGTTTCAAAACTTTCAGAGTTCAGTCTAAGCAAAGGCATGCAGCCTGTGCCCTCCACCATCTGCATCTGAATCTACAGCACAAGGAGAAACTGAATCCAGAATACGACACGGAGCTGCTGAGAACATTTGCTTGGTCTCTGGTGGTATATAGTGGGCTAACTAGACTCCTTGCTGAAGCAGTCAGATAGCCCCACGTGTGCCCGTTTGGACAAGCACTGTCTGTTTATTTTCTTGTTTTGTTTTGTTTTTGTTTTGGGGGAGGTAATTAGGTTTATTTATTTATTTTAGTGGAGGTACTGAGGATTGAACCCAGAACCTTGGGCATGCTAGGCATGTGCTCTACCACTGAGCTATGCCCTCCCTCCCAGTGTCTGTGATAAGATTGTGTGAATGAAAAATATTGCCAGCCATACTGGTGAACAAAGGATGCTGTGGCCATCAAGTCATCAGCTGCTACTGCCACCCCTCAGTGAGTGGCGGGAACTCAGATGCAGACAAAAAGGCAGCCTACCTTTGCAGCCACCCACAATGGTGCACTCTGAGGGAACTCAGGATGGCAAAGAACAGGACCCTGGCCCTAGATGGCTAGGTGCACATCAAAGGAATGATTTTAGTGAGCCCAGAACTTTGCACCTTCCCATACATAGAAAAGCACTACATTCCTGAACCTGAGATATCTGGTTTTCTTTAATAACAGTAATCTTTTGATATTCCAACTTCCTAGTCTTTGTTGCAAAAACTCATATATCCTGGCTTCTTCCTTGCCACTTTGGAATAGCCTCTTAGAGAAAGCTGAGATGCTCTGTCCTGAGCTGGAGTCCTCGGGAAATCCACCGAATAAAATATAACTCTCAGCTTTTAGGTTGTGCATTTTATTTCAGTTGACAATTGGATTCAATTTATCATTACCAGCTGGATGACCTTGACAGGGTTTAACCATGTGTCCTTCCCTGTAGCAAATTCTCCTGTGGTAGTGTATCTCTCCCAAACTCAGCAGAGCTTCTCACCCAGGTGTATGTGTTCCTGGGGCACTTGATGAACTGACCGGGGTCAGAATGTTCCTGGCACTTACCTATAGGGACCAACAGCTGGCTCTGCTCAGAGTGAGATGATCTGAGTGTTGGGCTTCCAAGTCCATCCTGGTAAGTTGATTGAGGCAGTTTTTCCTAATATTTTGATTTGCATCCTTATATATATATAAAATGTGTGTGAACCACTCCATTCAGTCTTGTTAGCCCCACCACGCCACTGAAACCACAGTGGTCACAGTTACCAACAATCCCCCCATTGTCCAAACTCAGTGGTCAGTTCTCTGTGCATGTAACTTGACATCAAAGCAGCATGTGAAACAGCTGATCACTGCCTGTTTCTCCAAACGCTTTCTTCGCATAGCTTCTGGGACACCACACTCTCCAGACCCTGCCTGCTGCTGCTGCACTTTCTCGTCTGTTGTCCTCCTAACTGCTGAGTAGTATTTTGCCACAGAGCCCTCTCCTGGAATGTCTTCTCACACATGATTTGGAAAAGTTATAGATTAGGTTCTACACATGTAGAATGAGCTCCCCACCTCTACCTCCCCAACCTTAATAGCTTTGGACAACTCAGATGAAATTTCCTTCCTTCCTCCCTCCCTCCCTCTTTTCCTTCCTTCTTTCCTTTCGGTCTTCCTTCCTCCTTCCCTCTCTCCCTCCCTTCCTTTTTGGTCAAATTATCTGGAAATCGTCTCCCTCTATAAGTAATAATAAGGGTTTCCAGATATGGTGGTTCACTGCTAATTTTTTCTAATAACTTGCCTAGGAGAAGGCAGAGGACACTTTCACCATTTTCAATGAGATATGCATTGTTGTCCTCGAAAATCAACTTAAACTGACCCTTTCAAGAAAGAGTCTGTGAAATGCAAGAGAGAAAAACAATGAATTCACAGAAGAACTTGCTCCCACCCACTTGGAACACAGTCCCTTTCGCCAACCTGTTTGATCAGCTGGGGATAAAGCATCCTCATTTACATAACTTCCTGGCCCTTTGTGTTTCAAGATGGCAACATTCCAGGGTACAGTTTCCATATGAATGAAGGAAGCTAAAAGCCCACAAATGCCTATCAGACACTCACTGGATATAGTTTCTCTAGAATGTCCAGGGATTCCTGGTTGTTTCCATCTCTTACCGTCTTGCAGGATGATCTGATACTTACTAATATATGTGTGCCCTCTTTAATAATTCAGTGACCAAATATTAAATGAATTTAGGAAATATTTATGAATCACTTGTATGCCTACTGCCTATAAGCTCTCCTACTGGGTGCTGCAGCCCTGCCTTGAAGGAACCCACAGGTGAGAAGTATCTAAATGTTAAATCCTGTTCCTAATAGACTGAGCACACTAGGGGCAGAGGCCCTATATCCTCGATATCACCTAAATATAGTGTTGAGGACATAAACAGGTGGTCAATAAATACTTTTTGGAATTATGAAAATTCCATGGATTTCCATAATTAAAATCCATAATGATCACCAGCCAACTTTTGGAAGAAAACAGAGTTCCTTTCTCTCACTGTGAGGAAGCATATGACAGACACAGCACCTTACATGGTAGGAAGTGATGACAGACTAGAGGCTGAAAAGAATACTTAGTGTGGTTCAAATCAAAAGGAACTCTGAGTAGACAGAAAGGATAAATAAGCACTGAAATTAGCCTCAACACCAGAGGCATTGCTTACTGGGGGAAAAAAAGAGGATTCACATCCGAAAAAACACAAGTGGTCAGAAGTTCTGAATACTCATTGCAAAATTGTTTTTGTACTGAATTCACACCCTTAATGGTTTCCGCTCAAAAATGGAGCTCGTCAACTACACCCCTGTCATCTCACTTACAGGGTTTGGATCACAGGGAAGAAAATGAAAAGCCTCCCGGGGCCACTGCCATCTCTTCTGCCTTTAGAATCTGGCTCAAAACCTTGTCCACGTTTACTTACTGTCTCTATACTGGTATCTCCTCTAAGGAACAATGCAAGTTCCCAGCTGGGTAAAATCCAAATTAGGAAAGCACTGTCCTTTAGATATTTAAAAATATGTAAAGAGAAATGACCACTGTTCTCACACTGTAACTTCAAATGGCAATTTCCCCACTATGTAGTTTTTAATAGTGAATTTTTTTTGAGGTAAAATGGAAAAAACACTCAGCTGCTCAGTGAGGCAGAATTAAAATATTCTGCAAAAACAGCACTTACGGAACAGGCAGAACCCCTGGGCTACTAATTAATGAACACATAACTAGTGGTACAAGACAGGTATATAGTGGCACATTCATGGTCCAGAAAAAGATTTTATTATTATTATTTCATCTTGAACAATAAACACTTTATGGCAAACTGTTTTTATAAGTGACTAAGAGGACTAAAAAAATGCACATAGCAGAATGAAACACTGGCACTCCCTGGGGTGTTCACTAGCTTCCCCTCGCAGCTGCTGGGCACATCATTTCTTTTTCACTTATATTTTATAGTAGGGGTCTTGGTTTTCCGGCGGAACCTGCGAGATTTGTTAATCAAATGAATCCCAGTCCCAGCAAGAGTATCTAGCGCATCTATGACAGCATGGCCCCTGGGGGTAGATTCTGCCAGGGGCAGCAAGTCTCCCTTGCTTGGGTTGTTTTCTCCTGGTTGAGAACTCCGGGCTTAAAATTTGGTTTCTTTCATCCTAATCCTGAGGAATCATGGTCGTTGAAAGGGAACCAGCAGCCTCTTACACCTTCCTGGGAACAGGGGAGTCGCATGCATTAACCTTCACCTCGAGTTTTAAATACAACAGTGCAGGTACACACGGAAAAGTCAAGGCTGCCCGTTATGCAAAGCCATCCTGTGACCCCACCCACTGCCATAGTAACGCAGTCGTGGATGAGTGTGAATGTGTTGATGTAGCAGGTGAATGTGTGTACGTGTGAGTGGGTTTGTGAAAGCGTATGAATTTGCATGAATGTACTTGTATGTTTGTGAATCCTTGTGTATTTTTATTTGTATTTTTTTGGTATGTATTTGTGTGTATTTTTGAGTGAATGTGTGCATTTGTGTGTTCGTATGTGTATATGTGTTCATGTATGTGTATATGACATTTGTGTGTATAACCATGAATTTGTGAGTATAAATGTATATGGATATGTATTTGTGTGTAGTTTCTGAGTGTGTGTGAGTATTAAAGTGTGCGTGTCTATATTGTGTGTGGTTGAGTACATGACGTGTGTGTGTAAATGTGTGTTTGGGTGAGCATATCAGTGTGCATGTGTGTAGTTGCCTATATGTGTATCTGAGTGTGTTTTTGTGTGTAGGAATGCACATTGTGAGTGTATTTGTATACACGTTAAGTATGTAATTTTCTGTATTGCATTGTGTGCATTTGTGCTAAAGTACTTGTGTGTTGAGTGTATAATTTTTGTGATTGTGTATTTGTGTGTTCTTGTATGAGTGTGTGAGTGTATAACTGAGCAAACGCGAGCATTTGTGTCGAGGCTGTGCGTGCCGTGTGAGTGTGTATTTGTGTGTGAGTATATACATTTGGGTGTGTGCGCGCGATAGAGCGCGCGTGTGAGCGGGTGTGTGCCGTCTCCATGCGCCTCCACCTCCGCGCGAACCGCCCCAGCGCCGCGCGGGAGCAGAGGCGGCCGCCGGGCCGGCGGGCGAGGGAGGGACGCGCGCGCCGGGGTGAGCGGGCTGCGCCGCCGTCACCGCCGCCGCGCCGACTTTGCCCTTTAAATCAGTCTCCAAGCCGATTACAGCTGATCTCCCACGTGACGTTTTACCTTCTGTCTCCCAGAGCGAGTTGCCCGAGGACAGTTCTCCTCAGGCTGCCGCGCGTCGCGCCGCCCCAGCCCGCCGCGGGGGCTCGGGCTCCCGCAACTTTGGGCGAAGCTGCAGCCGCCAGGCGCCCTCACAGGACCACTCTCCACGCGGGCGTCGGGGGTTTCCCGCGGCTTCGCCCGGCCGGGAGGGCGGCGGTCGGGGCGGACAAGGTGCCCCGGCCGCAGCCCGGCGCCCCTAGGACCAGCGCGGCGCCGCGCCCCGGAGGCCGACGGGGTGCCCTGTGCGCGGCGACAGGAAAGGGGGCGCCCTTCGCCGTCGAGAGCCGAGCGGGCGCGCCCTCAGAGGACCCGCGGGAGATGGCCGCGAGGCAGGGGTGAGCCCCCCGCGCCCTCACCATGCAGAAGAGCGTGCGCTACAACGAGGGGCACGCCCTGTACCTGGCCTTCCTGGCCCGCAAAGAAGGCACCAAGCGCGGCTTCCTGAGCAAGAAGGCGGCCGAGGCGAGCCGCTGGCACGAAAAGTGGTTCGCCCTCTACCAGAATGTGCTCTTCTACTTTGAGGGCGAGCAGAGCGGCCGCCCAGCGGGCATGTATCTCCTGGAGGGCTGCAGCTGCGAGCGGGCACTCGCGCCGCCCAGGGCCGGGGCCGGGCCAGGCGGCGCCCGGGACGCGCTGGACAAGCAGGTACCACGCGCGGTCTCTCCCGGTCTCCCTGCCTCCAGCGGTGGCAATTCCCAGTTCATCCAACCCCAGAGGTCGGGGGCCCGACCCAACACTGGGACCACCCTCCGAGATCCGGGATTCCCCTGCGGCGTCCTTGGTTGGGCATCTCCACGCGCTTACCCTTCTCCATCTTCCCCTTGTCCTCCATCTCCATGTGATCAGTTGGAATAGGGGCTCCGCTTTGTTTTTTCGCGATCCTGAAAGCTGTCGGGTCATTTCCGCTTCACTGCTAACCTTCCATTGCTTCTCTGCACCTTCTTCTGAAGGTTTAGTGTGGTGACTTGTGTTGACACCTGTTGGATTTAGGTTGGCAAGACGGAACTAACTTAATTGGAAAAGTTTGGTTTCTCCTTTACCGGGCTGGTGCGTGTAGGTTTCTGTGCCTGCAGATGTTTGATCGCTGGCTGTGCAGGGAACAAGCGGGGCCCCTAGGACAGACAGGCACATTCTGTTGGTCACTTTTAATCTGTCTTTGTGGTTTATGTCAGTTTACTTTGCTAACATTTGGCCTGCTGGGTCTAATTATGAAGATAAATGTGTATCCATTTCCCTCAGGATTAATATTTGGTAGCCACATTCCTGCTATGTGTAAACATGCGGGCATTTAAAAAGAACGCTTCTGTGTACTTTTAAATGAACGCGTTGAAAATGAATGTGACCTTTTTATTCTGGATCATAATTTTATTAGTTTTGCTATGTCTGCACTCCGGGAGGAAAATACCCTCCAGATTTAGTAACTCCCGCCCCCATTCCTGCAAATGCGAAATTTGTGTTTTTTTCAGTCACCATTTGGTTTTTAAAGTTAAAGCAGACTAATTTTATGCTCCCAAATGTTCTCACCTCGCTTCTAGGTCCCCACCTTGGAAAAAAAAAGGCTGATTGTCTTTGCTGTTGCATGGAAATACTTCGCAGCTTTGTCAGGCCAGACAGCTTCCACTGCAAACCCCCGAGGGCGGCTGTGGGAGGCGCTAGTGGTGGAGTGGTGAATAAGATGCCTACATAACCCCTGGGGGCTCATAAAACACTGTGTAAAATTAAGAGGAGTTAAAGCTAGATCAACTAGAAGTTTGATTTTTTTTTTCACTTTGGTTTCACTATAAATCTTTCAGACTTAGCTGATTAAACTTGGTATAACGCTTATAGATCTGAATATTTAAGAATACGCCCTTTGGTTTTTGAGGGCGTGTTGAGGGGTCATTTAAAAAACTGATTTCCAATTTTGTAGCTATGGATACTGGAGGTATAAGTTTAAATTTGAAGTCAGGCATTTTAGAATTTAAATTGAGAGCAGGAGAAAGGTTTTGAGGAAACAGAGATTTTTTCCAGGATCGACTTTTTTCCCCAACTTTTCTACTGGTGAGATTTTTTTAAAAAGGTATGTGTTCCAAGGCCCATGGGAGCAAAAATCAATAGGTTTTTAAAATGTCTAAAATAAAATAGAGTACTCAAAATTATCCTGAAGATGTATCTTTGACTTAATTCCAAATTATTTTTTCTCTTTGCATTTATACTATTATCAAGAGATACCACTTTTTTTTTTTTTTTTTGGCGTTGAGGGTGAGCAGTTGTTACTTGCTGCAACTCACATGGCTTTCTGACTAGTTAACATATGAAACCCTCAATTTTTCTACTTAGAGAATATCCAGACTCTCATCTTCAGGACAGTTTTCTTCAAACCATATTTTATTAAAGAAATGTAACCTCCAAAAGTCTGACTTTTCTGCCACTTTCTAATGGAAGTCCTAAGTAGGTCTTCTTATGAAAAAACCTTTTTCGATGTTTATTATCATACAAGTTACGAATATTTCTCAATCATTTATATATCTCAACAAGGTTAGGTATTAGAACCTTTGGTGTTTGTAGTAAAACTGAGATGTGGAAAAGCAAGCATTCCAAAATGGATTAGGAGTTGGATTGGGAAACCTGTCAAACTTTGTCTTGTGTTAGACATACTGCTGTGACTTGAGTCGGCTTAGCAGACTGATATTTTTCTGCAGCACTGTCTGTCTGGGTGTGTTTGAAGAATTAAGACGAAACTGCAAGAGGGGAGGGTATATCTCGAGTGGTAGAGCCCGTGCTTAGCATGCATGAGGTTCTGGGCTCAATCCCTAGTACCTCCTCTAAGAATAAATAAGAAAACCTAATTACCACCCCCCCCCCAAAAAAAAGAAAAGAAAAAGAAACGAGAAGAAACAACCTACCTTGATCTACACGGTTTATGCAATTGGTTCTCCTTCAGTTCATTTGTGTTGCTAATGTGTTCACTTCACCCGGAGCACCTAGACATGGTGGACCTGTGAAACTGGCCAGGTAGAGAGCGGATGCAGGGCGCTGAGCAGGGATCACGTCAAGGTATGCTTCTCCAAGTATGCTTCTGGAGCTTTCCACAGAAATGTCTCCATCAACCCCATAAATATAGTGTAAGGTTAGGGCTTGAAACAGGACTTAGGGAGGCAGAATGGGTTTCCTCCACCACGTTTCTGTGTGACGTCTTTAGGCAAATCTCTTAACGTTTCCTCTGTTTTTTTCTGTTAATGAGATCCATTTTTTAATAATTAAAAAGTAAGAGTTTGGCTAAGATGACTTCTAAGTTGCCTTCTAATAATGACATCTCCTGTTTCTAAGGTTATAACAGATAGTGTGAACTTTTTGCTGTGTAGAGAATGTGAAGGACAATTTCACAAGATTTAAAGATTACCAGTCTCTGTAATAAATACTGCATCTAAGTAGTAAGGTCAAACAGGTGATTGAAGTGGACATTCTGATAAATCAGGTTAGCAAATGTGCAAAACTATGGAAACATCATTGCTTGAGACAAAACCACTCTTAACATTCATGTTGGAGGGTGACGTATTGTAATGTCATTGACAGTCACTGTAGTTGATGTAATTCTTGCTATGAAATGCCTCTAATCATTCTTGCCAGTTTAAATTCAACTTCTCCTTCAAATAACTTAAAAATTCTAATTAGGTCTGTTTTTAGGTAAGTTATAAGAAGAAAACACTCATTGGTTTGCTTCTTCTAAATAATAATTCAAAGTAAGTTGGTTGACAAAAGAAAATTAAGGTCCTTCCTTTCTTCCTTCCTTCCTCTGTTTTCAGTTAAGAAGAGAAAAGAAAGATGTTTTTCACTTTCCAAATTGCTTAGGTTGAAGGAGTATTTGTATTGCTCTGTTTTCTCAGTAATGACACAAGATTTCACTTTGGGTCTTTGGGTGATGGCAGGTCTCTCCTATCAAACCTTCCATAGTGGCAACTTCTTAGGGATAGTTATGGTGATATAATAAAAATGCATTCAGTTATGGAAAATTTTAAGTGGTGTTCTTTTCCTCAGAAATGTGTGTTGATGGTACATCCTTCTAAAAAAAAAGCTCCATTAATGGAAAGTGAAAAACTTACCTTTCATTCCAGTTGAAGGTGTTTAAGGGGAAGGGAATCTGAATTTAGTAAGTACCTTGTATTTGCCAAGCTCAGTGCTGTCTTCCATTATCTCATCTAATTTGAACCTCACTTCAGCTCTTGGAGATTGGTGGTATTTTTTGATTTTTACCTGTGGTAACTAACACTGAGGCTCAGAGTGTTCTAGGGAGTTAATCAAAGTCTAACTCCAGGTGTGAAGACTGAATAATCTTGAAAAGTGTCTTACTAAGGAGATACTTAAATCCACTGAACTTCAAGAAATTTCAAATCCGGTTGGGACGGGGGTTGAGGTTATAGTTTGTGAATCACTGTTTTGTTTATCCTTATTTCGCCCAAAACACTTTAAAGGACAGTTTTGATTCTTGAGAAATACAGTTGCAGAGTATTACATTTTCAAGGGAAAATGGGATTTATGTTTAAACAGTTTTACGTGGCATTCATTCATTTAATTCAGTAGGAGATCTTTGAAAATATTTGCTCTCAGGGTGAAAGTATGCATCCCAGTTAGTCCATCTGAGTGGTTGTAGCTGTCTTGCCTGCTGGCAGGAGAGACATATAGGAACAAAGCCATCTTTATTTTTATTTTCCTGGTAATGTTAAGTTTTCAGGCTGATTCAGTTGTTTGGGGGGAAAATATCTCCTTAGTTCTGGAGGTTTAAAGTAGAGGATACTTGTCATATTTGTGTTGAATTAAACATTTTGATTTAATTTTAAAGGGATTTCCCCGTCACCTCATTTCTAGCCAGTGATTTTAGCCTTCCTAACTTGACCACAAGCAGAGGATTTTAATCGTTTTATCGAATTAGGCAGAGCTGCATGCAAGCCCTGAAGTATTTGTGAAGGGTGGGTTTTCGTTCTAATTGATGTTTCTTAACTGAAGTTTAATAACCAATTCAATATTTTCTTTTCGACCTCTGCTTATGGAACACAAATAAGGGCAAACGGAATAAAAAAAGTCTTAAATCTCGTAAAACGTTTTAAAATATAATTTAGGAAAGAACTACTTTATCACTTCAACTTTGTAATCAGTCTTCCAATTTAGATTTAAATGAAGAAAAATAATCTATGGATTAGCAAAATGTCCTGTTTTAATTTTGGCTACACTAAATCATACTATTTATATTATTGTACTTATCATTAAGAATTCAACCTAGAGAAATTTATCATTGATGTGACAGATGTACATAAAAATGAATTTTTGTTGTGACAAATATTTTTCCGTGGACTTTAATAAGCGAGAGCTAAATGTACTATTAAATGGTGGAAAATATTTGCAGTGTGATAACAAAGTTTTTCCTTCTTTTGAGAATTGAAAAATAGAGATATTTTCCTTTCATTGGGTGATAAGTCCTAAAACATGTATGATAACCAGATGTTTCTGGTTTTAGCAAGTGAACGTTGAGAGTTTGTTAAAACAATTGTTGATACTGCTGTTTGTTTCATACGGATTATACTTTTTAGTCGGCTTTGTCTGTTTTTTCAATACATATGCATGCTACAGTCAATATAATTTTAATTTTGTAGAATATAAAAAATTAGTATTTAAGATTATTTTATAATGAAATAAGCCAGATTGACAAACAGCATGGATTTACTTAGGTCTGAAATCATAATTTTCACAATTTTAAAGTAGCTTTATGTTTTTATGCCTGTTTATTTGTCCTACAAGAAACGGATATGTGCCCATATGTTTGTGTTTGTTGTGAGTATGTTTATTGATTTTATCTTCCATCATTAAATATTAAACAGTTGTTACACAGTTACAGATGTTGGAGTTTTAACAGATTTTTATCTGTATCCCTAACATTTCAAGGCAGGAGTTGTAAATCCAATCTGTGTACAATTTGGGGAGCTTTATTTTTCAGAACTAATAATTCTATTAAGTTAATCACAGTATAAATTCCTCTCTGAAATTAGTTTACCTTAATTCAAAATTATTTATAGTAAAATATTAGTTAATACTGAAACAAAACTAGACATGACATTTGTTAGGTATCAATATAGCACTGTGGTAAATGTTTGGTTTTTGTGTAACATTGGGCCATTATTCCAAAAATTAACCATTATTCCAAAATTATTCATTACATTTCAGTTAGTGTAATTTTCAAACACTACCTGATTGTGAAGTTATAAATACATTATTTTGGCTCCACCAAAGAGTGTATTTTACCATTTTTCCCCAAGGAATTCAAATATGATTGTGCGCATATTTGGGGGGAGAAACAGCTGCAAGTTTTCCTTTTTCATTTATTTGAGAAAATATTGGTATCAGTGAGTGGAGCAAAGATGTAGAAAGCAACATGCTCTCACACTTTTCCTTTTAACCAGCACTTGAAAAACTTACAATTCATGAAAAATGAAGATTCAAATAGTTTTTCTTAAAACTCCTCATAGTGATGCAAATTACTCTAAATGTACTTTTAGGGAGAGGGCATGGAAAAATAAACAAATTTGAGTTGATCTGTGTTTATGTAAATGTTTCTTTTCTTTCTGAATTATGAAGAACTGAGAAAGTTGGGGAGACCTACGTAAGTATAACTTACAGCATCAGCATGCAGTAAGTTAAGGAGAGGGGATTCTCCTAAGATCGGCAAAGATACCAATAAAACGTTAAGGAAAGCTTGCTTAAAAACAAAATTTATTGATCTTTAGTGCTTTATTATTTTTGATCTAGGCCATAATTTCTTTTATTAGCTCTTTCCATACTTACTGTTGTGACATTGCTGAGACCTATGATGAAGGAAACAGCAGGGATCCGAGGGACCCTGGTTACTGTTATTTGCATTCTTTTCAGGTTCCTGAAATGTTTTATTTCGTCATTGTCTGATTTAATTTAGACAATGCCTGATTCATTTCCTGAACTGTATTTATGGGCTCTTGCGATTTGTGTGACTAATGTAAACAGTGGAGTTAGTACTGTCAAATAGAGACACGATTGGGAAGCTAGGAGGTTTCCTGGGCTAGAAATGTGGAAATGGGGAGATAGGAGCCTGGCCTGTGGCTCATTGTGTAACATTATAACTCATTACAGAAGAAGTCATAACTAGATAATATCAGTGATGCATAGGAATAGGAGACCACTCATATCCAGTGTGGATTTGCTTCCTTTTAACTTTAAGGATATCAGTTCCCAGGTCAAATGGTCATATTGTTCAGTTCAGTTCAGGAATGAAACCACAGGGATTTCAGTCTCCACTCAGTGGCTTCCCAGATACATGATGAGCAATTTCGCTGTCTAAGTCTGGACCCTTGCCTGTGATGGGGATCGTGAGAGTACCTATGTCATTGTATTGCTGAAACACGGCCTTCGTACCCCACTTACCGAATTGAGACTCAAGGACAGAGTTTTGGATGAAGTAGAAAAGGCAGCTTTATTTCTTTGCCAGGCAAAGGAGATCACAATGAGCTAATACTTCTAAAACTGTGAGACTACTGGGGGAGACAAGGCAGGGAGTTTTATAATAAAAGTTTGAGAGTTCAAGGGAGTGGAGCTAGTTTCCATAGAGATCTCAAATTGTTGCAAACTTGTTCTTGCTTTTGCAGATGCAGTGGTCCCCTTCCCTCTGCTGAATATGAAGTTCATCTCTGGCTTTGAGACTCTCTTAATATTCTTGTACCTAGAACAAAGGACGCATAGGAAGGGGCTCTGTGGAAAAGAGCTCTAGAGAAAAATCTGTGCAGTTTAAAGTTAGATTGATAAATGCTTTTAACCTTTTAAGCAGACTGAGGCCTGAGACCTCCTGCTGCAGGCTGAGGCCTGCAGCTCAAACAACAGAATACAAGGAAACCGCAAGGGGTTGAGAGGAGGACACTGGGGTCAGAAGCAGGGCACTGAGTGTGAGCCCTGCACACAGCACCAGCACTATAAGTGGGTTAGGTGGTTCAACCAATCCTCCCTTCTTTCCAGCCTAACCCTGGTCAGCAAGAGCATGAGAAAAAATTTTTAAACCATTATACAGTTAAGCAGTTACAAATGCCATTACAGATATCAGATGGTCACTGATGACAGTGGGGTCCTGCTTGGTTACAGCTGGGTTGTTGTGAGACCACAGGCAATAGTCCACACCAAGCTCTTAACATAAACCCAACACATGGATAGTCAGCACATTTGTCAGCTGGTGTTATTATTACCCCCTTTCTATTGTAATTCTTTATTTTTTATTTTCTTCTTCTTGCTTTCATTACTAGGGTTACTTCCTTCCTCTTCAAAAGTACTTTCAATTTAACACAGACAAAATAGAACAGTTCAGGGAACACCACTATACTCCTCACCTAGCAACAATCTTCAACTTTCTGCTTTCTTGTTTTCTCTGTTTTTCTTCACACATGCCTTTTTAAAAAATTGTTTGACTACTTTAAAGCAAGTCCCAGACAGACATTGTATTAGTTCACTTGTAAATAAGGAAAATGTTCCTCTTTGGCATAGCCCTTGTTTGGCACTGAAGATTGTATTAAGTATATCTCTGAAAAGAACGATCTTGGAAAGAGTTGGTAATGTGTTTCTGTTTTAATGTGTGTCATTGTAATTGTCATCATCTTTTTGCTGCCTTGATATCATTAGAAAGGAAAAAACTGAAGACAGTAGTTGTGAAGACATAAAGGTAGTAGAATTAGCTTTTAAATAAGTTCTGGCATGTTAAATCCTAAAGAAGAGAAATTTGAAATCAGCTGTTTAACCAAGATCATGGTGTAAAGGTATTTCATGATTCAACCGCACTCTAGGGAAAATTAAATTATTGGTGATTCTCTTACTGAGACATCTTTTTTTCTTTATTGAAGTCCATTTACCAGCAGCTGGAAGAGTCTTGTTTAGAGTCAAGAGTGATTGCTTTCTCCTCTCATGTCATTAATGTGTCTCATCACTCAGAATTTTGCCTAGTTTTGCAACAATCAGGATGTCATCTATAAGCCAGGGTTTCATCCATTTTCAAAATCAATTCTAAAACAGTAGCCAATGCTATTTTAAGACAATTACTAGGGTTTCATTAATCAAGTGTGTAGTTTGCTTTTCCTAGGGTTTCTACGGTTAGTTGGCTTCTGTCATATGATTATTTGCTTTAGACTCTTATTGCAAGGGAGAAATAGGAACTCAAGTTGTCTTGAATAATGGACACCTCTGTGTGTGGTGAGGGGACAGTGGGAATATTGTAAGGCAATGTAAGGGCAAGTATTGCTCTACCTTTATTGTGACTTAGCTATTCTTTGGACATTGGTACTGGCTGACATGTTTTTCACTGTGTATGTGCCTCTTTGGTTCCTCACTGCTTCTGTTTTCTTATAATTTCTGCTTCCCCTAACTTCAGGCTGCCATGCCTCTCATGGTACTGACTCAGCGTGTTGTAGCCCGTTTATCTCTGCTTTTTACTGCTTCAGTTCTCAATGTAGCATCTCTTATTCATGCAGTATTTTCAGGCTTATATTTTTGTGAGAGGGAATCTGCTTCAGTTCACAGCTGGGGGCTAGACAAGACCATTGGTCTCTGATTGGTCCATGGATTCACTGTCCAACAGCAAAGGCTGTGGGTGAGGGAGTTTCATGGAAAGTTTGGTGGGTGTGATAGAGATTATTATTAACATGTCTAGTGTATTCATCAAGCTAGTAAATATTACTTTCACTAACTAATATTTATGCCTTGTAAACCATCTTCTCTTCCTTCAGTAGCAGTTGTACATCCTCATGTTATCAATAAGATCTTTCCAATAATATAGTTTCTGTCTTCTCGTCCTGACTGGCTTCCTGTGTTGCTAAGGGTTCATGTTTGTAATTTCTCTTCACTTTTTAATATCTTAATATTAAAATTATTTGAGTGTCTTAACAATAAATTAAGTATAAACCTATTTTTCAAAGTACAGCATACATATAGAAAAGTGCACAATTCACAAGTGTGTTCCTTCATGAATTTTCAAAAAAGGAATATATTTTTCTAGCAGCACCCAGATCAAACCATTGACATGATCAGCCTTCCAGAAACTAACGTCATGTCCATTCCTCTTCACTACTCCTACCCATGGGGAGCCCCCATCCTTACTTCTCACATCATGGATTGCTTCTGCCTGTTTTTGAACTTCATCATAGGCTCATGCAGTATTACTTTTTTGTGTCAGGCTTCTTTTCCTCAACATCATATCTGTGAGATTCATCCATGGCTTTGGATGTTGCAGTTCATTCCTTTTCATTTTGTTGTAGTATTCCACTGGATGAGTATCAGTTTCTTCATCCAATCTTTGTCTACTGTTGATAGACAGACATTTGGTTGTTTCCAAACTGAAGCTGCTACGAATAATATGGCAATGGAAATTCTTATACAAACCTTTTGTGCACATACAGGTATACATTTATGTTAGGTATATATCTAGGAATGAACCGTTTCATAGGACTTACTTATAATCAGTTTCAATAATTACTGCTAAACAATCTACCAAAGTAGTTATATCAATTTATGTTCCCACCAGCAGTGTATATGAATTCCAGTTGCTCTGCATCCTTGTCAGCACTTGATATTATCAATCTTTTTAGTTTTAAGCACTCTAATGGGTGTGTAGTAGTGTCTCCTTTTGGTTTTCATTTTCATTTCTCTGATAATACAGTTGAATATTTTTATCTTTTGCCCATTTTTATTGAGTTGTCTTATTGATCTGTAGGAATTTTCAAATATTAAGTTAAGCTATACAAATTGCCATTTTTGAGTTTAAAAAATGATTGAATATCAGAATTTCATCTTGTTCATCCTAGTATATATGAAGACACAAGTCCTTTGTCAGTTATACGTATTGCGAATATTTTCCTCTACTCTAGTTTGCATTTCTATTTTCTTAAAAGTGTTGTTTGATGAAAAGAAGTTTAAAACTTTATCAAAAAAAACCCCTTTATCTATCTTTTTCTTTATGGCATTTGTCTGCCCATAAAGTGAGTGGGGATGGAGACTACATCTGGAGGTGCTTTGTGTGGAAGGTGCAGGAGCTGGGGACCCTCTCTTGCTGTTTTGTGGTCAGAGCAATCAAGTGGGTCACAAAAGATGCAACAGTAGGGAACACAGAATGTGCTTGCAGCAGTTTTGGATCGCCACACTAGGGTGTTATCCCTTTGGAGGAAGGCTGCAGGGGCAATCCTAAAAGACAAAAAATCAAGATATTCTTTCCTCCCTCATATCTCCTAGTGTCTGAGGTGTGCTCTCCGCAGGAACTGAGTTGTTGCTCTTCCTCTAGGAATGCATACATGTATATGCAGCAAAGACTTGTACAGAAATTTTCATAGCAGTGATATCCACAAATCTGGGTGTCCTGATCCAGTAGCTCTAACTTCACTTTGTTTTCAGTTATCCCCAACTTGTACCTACACCTTTTATCTGGAAGGATCAGGTGCAAGAGGAACAAGGTACTTTTATAAAACTTAACCAGAGTTAAACTGGAATCCCTGACGCCCTTTTTCAGCTAAGATGTCATCTGCAGGGGGTGACATCCAGGCTGGCCTAGGGGTGCTGTTAGGGAAAGGAAACTGCATTATGCCCGGCAGTGGTCAAAACAGTATCCTCAGTTTTGAAAATATATCTACATAGTGTCCTCTAACTCTTCCCCCTTTGTCCTGATCATTGAAGTGGCCAAGAAGGGATGACCCCTTCCTTGGAATACCTGCATTGACTGATCAAATAGGCTCACTAAAGTATATGGACCAAGAGGGAATGAGAGTGGACAGTCAGTTTATTGTTGAGTACACAGATGAGTTTCAAGGGCCACAGTGGAGTGACTGGAAACAGCTAACCAGCAACCTGAAAAAGTACCAGTGGTGGTGAGGCAGCACTGATAGCCCTGAGAGGGCTTCAAAGGTCTGAAGTAGCCAGTCTGGCAGGAAGGGGAGGTGGGGATAACACCCCTTGTGACATGACCTCTCCCATGTAGGGGGAAGGGTGTAGCTCAAGTGGTAGAGCGCATGCTCAGCACCCCGGAGGTCCTGGGTTCAATCCCCGGTACCTCCTCCAAGCGGAACTCAGTGAAGAAACCTAATTACCTCACCCTCAGAAAACAAACAATACGAGACAGATAGGTCAACTTTTGGCAGTTGTTGTAAGTCTGCCCGGCACTGGTAGCCCTCTGCATTAGATACAGAGTCAGGCTCCATGAGCAGCTTGATTCCCGTCGGCCCATGGCCCTTCCTTTGAGCATCTACTGGAATGATCCAGGCAGTTCAGTCAGCAGACATAGTTTGTTCCCAAGTTCATGTTTCCAAAGAAGGGTCTCTTGAACCTTCCCGTCTATAGTTTTCCAAGTGGCAGACCAAACAGCTACGCCATTGGCAACAGCCTAAAGGTCTGAGCCCTGCCCCCTGACCGCAGCGACTGCATCTGCTTTTGCTTCAGCACAGCTGACACTGTGGTTGAGTAGCCACAGCACCCTGGTGGATGCCATTCAGCTTTAGCCTTGCTGAACCATCCGTGAACCAGGGCCAGATATTTAGGGAATTTCTGTGAATTAAGGGCCCCATTGAGTCAGTGGCTTTACTTCAGGTAGCAGAGCAGATAAATTTCCCCACAAAGGGATACTTGCTGCTTGTTCAAATATAAAGCTGAGATGCTCCTGGGGGCCAGACCAGCTACATTCTTGAATATACCATTTCCATTTGACAAGCAAGGTTTTATTTTAGCCTTCCTACCTTGAGTTCTTGAGTGTGAATTGGTTCATCCTAAAATAGGAATTTCAGGCTGGAAAGTTACAAGATTTCTATGGGCCAGTTTCCACAAGGCTCAGCTGTAAGCTAATGGGTGCCTGTATGCCTTGTGATTTTGTTTGGATGCTGGACATTGTGTATGAAAAATCAAAGAGGTAACTTGAGGCTCTGCATGATGTTATTTTCCTTCAGAGAGGACTTACTTTTGCTTTCTTGCAGGCATTAATATGAGGTCATTTACACTAATCCATTCTGAAAATGAGCAGGTGAAACCTAGGTTTCAGGCTTTGTGAGAATGCTGTATTTCGAGTTTGTCCTCATTTTTAAAGTATAGCCTTTCTAAGGTCTTACCAGGAATTCTGGATGTTCATAAAACCCCCTCCTTGGTCTCCCCTTAGCCCCACGGGACTGCCAAAAACTCAGTGCGGATTTCCCGTCTCTTAACTGCTGCTTTCTGCTTGGCCTCTTGGCCTCTTGGCCTCTTGGCTCTGTACTGCTTAGAAACTGGCAAATTCCTTGAGACAAATAACTTCAAAGATTGTCAGATTCACTAGTTTACGTCTTTTCTTTGAGTTATCTTTACTCCTTAGGTCCTGGCTGTTTTGTTGGCTCACTGATGCTTTCAAATGGGTTAGTGTGTGTGTGTGTGTGTGTGTGTGTGTGTGTGTGTCTTGTGTCCAGCTGTTCTAATTGTTCTTAGTGTGTGCATGTTGGAGTGGTTGGGGAGGGTCTGGAACAAGCTAGCTCGCCATTACCACTTAGCAATGAGTTTTAATAGTGAGTCTAAAAATGAGTGAAACTCCTTTCAAGAGAGTGGAAGAGCTACCTTTTTTCCCCTGGAAATGTATCTGTTAATTACTTCTAATTCAGTAATGATAACAAACTAAGAAGTCAAACCACAATCCTTGTTTTATCAATTTAATTCTGAACATCTTTGAATATGTGTTTTTGAAAAAAATATTTTGTTGTCATAAGAATTTTTACAGATGTTTATTTTTACCTTACTACTGAGTGGTGAGGAATATATTTTAAGGATATTTAGGTGTAAGTCCCATTTTACTCCTTACACAGTGGATTTAGTTTAAACTTTTCTTTTTGATAATCTTCTCATATCTGCTGTCTATCTACCATCTTTCTGTCTACATGTGTATGTATGCCTGTCTGTCTGTATCTCCATCTATGCATCTATCTATCTATCTGAACATTTAATTTAAAGCAGTCATCTTTCTCCAGGCATAAGTTAGCCCTTTTTTCTTGGAAAGTAAAACAAAGTAAAATTAGAGTATTTCATCTAGGACACTAACTTGTTAGTATTTTATGAACATTGTTTTGTGTTACACAATTGTAAGAGTTACCATTTATTGAATACTAATTTGGGGTTAAAGAGACAAGCACTTTCCACATCTCATTTACATTATCTCATCTCAGCTTCACAACCATCCTGGGATGACAGTATCCTATTTATTTTGCAGATAAGGATACTGTGGCTTTAGTGGTCTAGTCATTCTCCCAGGGCAAACTTTTACTAAGTGACAAACTTGATTAATAGAGCCTAGTTTAGTACCTTAGCATCTGTTGATCTTGGCCCTTATCTAAGAGCTAGAAATATATAACCAGGAGGGGAAAGTTTTCATGTTCAGTCTCCTTCTCTGTCTTGGTACATTTGCAGTTTAGGTGGAAAACTTTTGCAGTTGGACCTGGCCACATTCATAAAGCCCATAAAGTAAGTTATAGTTTCCACCTCATATTTCTGAAAGTGTGTCCACAAAGCAAAGCTTTGGGCCCATATTTATCTGAGGGAAGCATTAGGACCAGTTTATGTAACCCATGTAACCTCCGTGTGCTTGGCCCTGTGCTGAAAGGGCTGAGAGCCGGGATGCGGTGGGGAGTGGGGTGTCAGGGGACAGGTCGGTTGTCTCCAAAGCATCCCTGCCTCTCTCCCGTGCTGCTGACTTCCAGCACAGGCTTCCTTCTTGGTGTCTGCTCAGCACCATGAGGGACCCAGTGCTGAGGATGTAGAAGACACAGCCCTCCCTGCCATTTCAGTTCTTGCCTATGCTTTGTCTCCTGACTCTGACAAGATCTCTTATCTTTTAATGTGAGTCCACATCCTCCATGCTTTGATCTATGCTACCACTTTTTGGCCACTAAGTCTAACTAAGTTTTAGTCTTCCCTGACCCAGAGCAGCAAATACTGTTGTCTGAAATGTCAGACAACTGAGAGTGATACTTGTAACCTGTGCCATCATTGTAAATGTAATCAAAGGACAAGGGCATTTATATGTACTCTGTCTTTCTGTTCTGGGCCAAAGTATCTTCTTGTGTTTGTTTTGTTGGCAAGTTTTCATCTGTTGTCTCTGGAAATGTGCCGTTAAATGGTTGAACTGTAGCATCTTGTGATTCTATTGCCTTAGCTGTAACTTCCTCTGTGAATGTTATACAAGTTCATTCTCAGCATGCCAGTTTGATCTGAGACCATCCTCCTTCCCACTTTCCTGCCATGTGCTTGTCTTACAGCGCTGAAGAGGCAGTGGCATGCCATCTGGTTAAGTGGTACAGAATGCCCAGAATATTGAGGCGAAGTCCCCAAGTTCAGGTTCTAGATCTACCTTTACCAAGCTGTGGGTTCTCAAGCTTAACCATTTCCTCATCTGGAAAATGAGCATGATAATTCCTACCTCGTAAAGAAAGTGGGAATATTACATTAATTGAGATAATCTATGTGAAATGCGTTTTGTAAACTAAAATGCTATAAGAATGTTATGTTAAATTCTTCACAATTACATTTTTAAAATTTAAGTGAGAGCCATTTAAACAGCAGATCAGTTGCAGGAGTATTTTCTGCTCATTTTATGGTCCATTTTGAGGACCAGATAGCTTCTCTGCCTAGTTTGTAGGCATCTTTATGAGTCCAAGGTTTTTAAGTTCTATGGAGAAAATTTAGTGGATGACAAATTCCTTAAGAAATAGTTGGAAGATTACTTTTACTAAGTGCGGAAGACTATTGCTTAAAGGATAGATCAGTGAAGAAATTTTTCTTTGTCACTTAAATACTTTCTGTTGTATAGATCTTTCTGACTATAATAAATATTAAATATATTAAAGTGAGATTAATAGGTTTTTTTAGAAGAAAAATATAGCTAAATTGATATTTGTTCTTTAAAAGTTCAATTTTTTACAGAGTGTTTAAAATATATAGTGAAAGAAATCCATAGCTTACTCATTTTTCTTTCTTTTGATATAAACTGCCATATTAAGACATTTTTTACAGGAGTTTTTAATTTATAAACGTAGTGTTTCTGGGGATCTAATGTACAGCGTGGTGACTGTAGTTAACAATACAGTATTATTGTATAGTTGAAATTAAAGAAGAGAATAGATCTTAAATATTCTCAACACACACACAGTGGTTACTGTGTGAAGCGTTGAATTTGTTAGCTAGCCTTATCATGGTAATCATTTTACAACATATAGTATATCAAATCATCATGTTGTACAATTTAAACTTACACAGTGTTATCTGTAAATAATATTGTAATAAGGCTGGGGAAAAAAGGAAATCAGTGAACGGATATAGATAGTGTGTATTTCCTGATTCCATGAATTATATATAGAAATGATTGGTTGTTCTGGCACCTCTGTAGCCCAAGTGGATACCTGTGAAAATACCTGCAGTCTTATTCCAGTTCTTTGAGACAGTAATTGAGGCACTGTGTTATTTCTTGAACATTTGGTCAGGGATGAAAAGTAGAGCTTGTCTGTTTATATATAATTGAGTGTAGAGGACTGAAGTTTCAGATCTTGAAACTGTCTTAGCTCATGAACCCAAATAGACCTCTACCTTAATTAGTGTCTAATCTTCTATTTTTATGCAGTTGCAATGGAAATGAAAATTATTATTATTAAAAATTAAATAATGATATGTTATATAATTCTATTTAGCTTTCAAAATGCATTCACACATTTTACCCATTGATTTCTTAATATTCTTAATATCTGTATTACTTGTATTTCCTTTACAGTTTCTCTTTAGACACATTATCAAACTTTAATTTCATTTGCAAAAAAGGAGTGATGTTTATTTGTGTAAACTTGAAAATAAGAGAACTATAAAATAAGAAAATAAAATTGTCTGAAATCTCATCCCTCAGAGAAAACTATGTATTTAATTGCTAGAGCATTTCCTTCTGTGTGTAAATATAATTAATAGGCGTTTTAAAGGGGAGCATAATTGAGATCATATTGTATATAAGTACAGTTTTGGATCTTGATTTCACTTATTGAACATTATATTGAGCATTTTGTTTGCCAGAAAATATCTTTGAAAACATTATTTTTATTGACTGTACAGCATTCTTTCTATCACACAAATGTACAATAAACATTTTCTGTTGGATATTTAGGTTGTTTTAGTACTATAGAGTTTTGCTTTGGTGTAGTCAGTAATGCTGCAGTGAACATCAGGATGACATTTGTGAAAAAATTGTCAGGGCAGGTGGAGGCACATGCAAACAAATTAACAAACAAAAAGGCAGGAAGTGAGAGGCATCCTTTTAACTATGATGATAAGGTATTTCCTCCAGCTTCTCTACCTTAATTAGAAACTGTTTTCTCTAATGAATGCCCCACTTGCATTTCAAGGTAATGCTTTTTTAAATTGAAGTACAGTCAGTTTACAATGTTGTGTTAATTTCTGAAGAACAGCCTAGTGATTCAGTTGTACATATATATAAATATTCCTTTTCATATTCTTTTTCATTATAGGCTACTACAGGGTATTGAATGTAGTTCCCTGTGCAATACAGTAGGACCTTGTTGTTTATCTGTTTTTGTGAAGATTTTCCTTGTAGTTCCACTTGTACAAGATCTTCTGTTACAGTTCAGTAGATACGTTGTGAGAATTACTCCACACGTGGATGTATTTTTGATGTATTTGTGGAAGAGGGTGAGCTCTGCATCCTTCTGTTCTGCCCTCTTGGAGCCCCTCCCTCAAGTAGTTTTGTAACTGGTTGAAAACCCAACATAAAATGTCAATTTCTGGAATGGAGGTACGATCTCATCTGTGAATAAAATACAGAAACAAATATGGTCAAATATGGTGGTCTAATTTTTGAAAATAAACTAGGCTTGTGAATGCTTTTTGGTGGGATTTACTCTCCCTAGGGATTATTTGTTATGATTAGTTACAGTGCCTAGGAATGTGATCAGTGAGCTCCATTTGAATGCATAAAGTAGAAGTGCCTAAAATTACCATATTCCACTGATTTTTAAGCATACTTGGATTATAATGTTTTACTTTTTCTGAAATTAGAGTGTGTTTTCAAACAATGTGCACATTTGGTTGATGTGGTAATCCTTTCCCTATAAACTTGGACTAATTTATGTTGCATATTATAATACCATCATAGACACAAAGAAAAGTGGGAGCTTTCAGACTAAGATATGTGACATTTATTTTTTCAGATGCTCTTTGCTGCATGTGTCTTTGCAGGAGCATAGAGGTATATAGATGTCTATAGTGTATCGTATGCTGTGCGCCTTTGACCTCTGGAAAATAGTTAAATGTAAGGACAGGGACTATCATGACCATGTGAGAAAGAGGAAAAGTTCAGTGCTTGGTTTTTGAAGTGCTCACTCCGATCTTTATCTTGGTTGTTATCTCTGCCTGCAGGCCCTTTGAGCCATACAATCTTTAGTCACAAAATTCAAGATGTTGCTTCTCCATACAAGCACATTATCAACTTTTTTGGCAATGGGTTTTCATTTTTTGTTTTCTTTCATTGTGGTGAGAGAATGGCAAAATTCTGACCCATCCTTAAATTTGATTGTGTTAACTTTTTGTGATTAAAAAAGACCAAAACAATTAAACCTCCTGGGTTAGGACACTCATTCTTTCCTACCTTTAATGTTGGTAGCAGCTGCCTTGCCTCCTTGGGCTTTTTGTTACTTTTTCCACAGAGAACATCTCTCCTATTCCTGGGGTCCCTCCAGCCCTCCCCCATCCTGCCTCTCCCTGTGGCTTTTGATAATGAGAATAATTTTGGCCCCAAACAAAACTTCTGAAAGAATACCACTGAACTTATGTCCTTTTATTTTAAAACCTATACATTGCTGTGAATTTAAATAAATGGGCTTTCTATTTCTGTTGTATAGACAAAACATTTTACTTCAAGATTATTTTGGGGTTCCGGAAGGCAGATTTGTTTGAAGACCCTTTGTCACTTTGAATAAAGGAGGAAGGTCCTTTGGCTTCTCACCTGGCAGTCTTGTTGGCTAGCGAAGTGGCCTGCCTCTAGGGAGTCCACTCATCACACACCCTGCATGCCCAGTTCCCAAATTCCTCAGGACTGCTGCTCATGATCAGAGTAAAACTCACCCAAGCGTTTCTAGATATTTTGTAATCTTTTTTGCACATTTGTCTAAAAGTCACTTAAAGTTTTGGAGCTGTGTATTTCAGTCACGTTACTCTAGTCCCAATACACCAACACTAGTTACTTATACAGTTGCTGTTAAAACCTCACATTTTAGATTTTTATTAAGACTTGTTGTTATTGTTTATACCATTTGGCTTAACAGTACCACAGCATGGGTTCCAAGTTTTCCAGGACAATCTTGATTTAAAATATTCTATCTCTACATTCCCATAAAAGCATTTGGGTTTTCAGGTCATGAGGTCATGGTTTGCTTTGGAAATTATGGCACCTGTACTTCTGGATGGCTTCGAAAACGTTTACCAAACACTGGTTAGACTCGTAAGTGGTGTAGTCACCAGTCCATGTGGTACAGCTGAGGTAGAGGGAGACTGTCTCACAACAAGGGTTGTGTTTGTTGTTACTGAGGCTTATGTGTGTGTGTGTGTGTGTTGTGATGCTTTAGTAACTAACATCCTCTTTAGGAGTTATCCCAGACAGTACCTTTCTCATGCTAAAAAATGCTTTTTTAAAGCAAAGCATCTAGTTTCAAAGGGAAAATTACAGCATATTAAATTTATCTTCCAAGAACAATTATGTAAAGGATAAAGTGTTATAAAAGGACAGAGATGTTTGACTGAATTAATTCACTAGCAGGGGGGCACTAAGTGATGTGGCTCGGGCCCTAAAATGATAAATCAGGACGAGGCTTAGTCTCATGAAGGCTTGGAAGTATATCCTGACCTAAGGTGTCTCTGAGGAGGCCTGAGTGTGCTCATGGGCCATATCCCCCCTCAGAGCCCAGGCAGTTCACTCCTTCATTTATTCACGAAGCAGGTTTTGAGCATTTGCTGCAAAGCCCTGTCCTGAGGCCTGTGAACGAAGTTTCAGGTCTAGTCTCCACGGGTCTGAAAGAGCCTGTCTGGGGAGGAGGTGAGGTGGTGTATTTGCAGGGGTTCCCTGAGGGTGGGTGTGTGAGGCTCAGTAAAGGCCGTCCGTGTTCAGGGGATGAGGAAGACCTTTCTGGCTTTGTGCTCAGGGAGGGTTGCAGGAACGTCTGTTGTTCTTAGTCTTTGACAGAGGAACCAAGTTTAACTGGTACGAAGAAGGAAGAGCTAAGTTCATTTTGGCTCAAGCTGGGATATGTAGGTTCACGCTGGGAGTAACACTGGGGCAAGAGCGGAAGGGGAGATGGAGCAGACCACATTCACTGGCTTGTGAGTTGTGGGGAGCCTTGGAGGGACACCAGTGTGGGGAGAGGGGAGGCAGGGGTGAGTGGAAGAGATAATCTGGCACGGTGTTTGGGGAAAATAGAAGAAGGAAAGATGGGAGTCTGAGAAGGAGCCTAGGAATTGGGTTCTATTATTAATAAGGTTTATTTTACTGTGAGGAATTTTTCCTGATACCAAACAAAATTAGATCAGAACAGTATCTCTCAAAGTGAACCATGTGTTATGAGGAATATCCGCTTGTGTGCCCTGGTGTTTATTAGCTATTTAAAATGGCTTCACACCAAAAAAGTGGGGAAAAGCTGAGTTATCCAAAATGAAGCTAGTTTCCTCATGACAGGGTTTCTCAGAATCTTTACCATGCAGATGTCCTTGTTAATTAATTCTCCTTTACTTGATAGTCTGTTCTAGAACCAGAGGAGGCTGCACAGTGAGCTGCAGCACCTCCCGTGGCCCCTGTGCCCCCTCTGGTCCACTTTGGTTGCCAGCACTTTGGGGTCTTTGCTGTGGCAGATGCAGGGCAGGGAATGGTGGAATCTGTCTAGGGGTCCCAGTTGCTGAGCCTCCTCTTCTCTGGCCCCCGGTCCACGTTGCGATGACCTGGGTTCTCAGGAGGAGACAGGGACTCACTGGAATCCAGATTGCAGTGACCACAGTGGCCCTGTCCACTCTTGGGTCAGTTGTCTTCATCTTGAAATGTCTCCAGTTGAGGACACTTGGGTGCAGAGCTGCTCGCCACCCCGGATGGGCCACCCAGGCAAAGGGTACTGTTGAAGCACCTACATGATATCCTCGATTTTGCCTCTTGACCTGCAAAGCCTAAAATATTTACTATCTGACCTTTAACAGAAAAGGCTTGCCCATCCGTTATGACAGCCACCAGCCACATGTGGCTTTTGAGCACTTAGAACGTGGCTAGACCAACTTGAAATGTGCTTCTAAGTATTGACACTTATATATGCTTGACTTTGAAGGCTTGGTACGAAAAAAAAGAAGAACATGAAATATCTCAATAATTCTTCTTTTGCTTGATCAGATGTTAAAAGGATATTTTGGATACACTGGGTCAAATAAAATGTATTATTAAAGTTAATTTCACCTGTTTCTTCTCTTATTCCATGCAGCCACTAGTAAATTTAAAATTGCATGTGTGGCTTGCATTTGAGGTGCACGTTATATTTCTGTTGTACAGTGCTGACTGTAGTATAGCACACAAATTTATTGCCCACAGAGCTCTTTCTTTAAGGATCCTCTTGAATAAACCTGGTTGGTTTTTCTTGGGGCACAAGTTTAGGAAACATGACCTAGTATGCCCCAACTATATTCTAGTTTAAGGGTTTGTGTTTTGTTGACAGTTAAGCTATAGTTTAATAGATGTAAACTCTTACCCTTAAATAAAGATATATACTCTCCTTTGTGTGTTTCAATTCAGATACGCTTATTACTTTATGTTTTACTTTAAATCAGGTATTCCTTTCTTCTTCTCATTATGTATGTTTTAAACAATCTATGAGCTAGATATTTCCTGTGATATAAAAATCATGGCCTTATCATGTCTACTGATTCAGCAACTCCACTGCTAGCCTTCTGTCCCAGAGAAACAATTGGATGAGTGTTCAAAGATATGTGTTTATAATTTAAAGTTATAGTGTTGCCTTTAATAAAGAAAAATTGCAAACAACCCTGATGTCCCACTATACAGATTGATTACTTAAATTATGGAATGTTTACATAAACATATTGCCGTAAAAATGATGGCAATTGAATTATGAAAGGGTATTTATAGACAGTATTTTAAAGAGAAATATATAAATTTCTACTCAAAAGTTATGAAGGAAAGGAAACAGGTTCTAACTGTTCACACTGATTTTTTTGGAGACTTTTGGGTTATTTTAATTTTTTTAATGTCTATTAATATGGTCTAATTTTCTGTAGTAGACGTCTGTATCTTATGTCATTGATTAAAATAATTAACCACTTTGTAACTAGTATATGAAATCATCCTTTGAAAAGTTCAAAATTCTAAGTGAACATATATTTGTGATATAGGAGTTCATAAAAATAGATTTTACTGTCACACAGTGAGGGATATTAGATAAAAAGCATTTTCCCCCAGATTCGTCACATATGGCAAATAAATTGTCTTGATAATAAGGTGAGTAGTCATTGGTAGGGAGTAAAGAAGTTGTACTACCTAAGAAAGTTCTTATTTGAAAACCTTCTGAGGTCTACTCTGTGTCCTTCTCCACCTCACCACAGTTGTGATGGCCAGTGATTTTTCCTCTAAAATAATTTCCCTAAATTTTTAAATGCTTCATGGCTAGTTATTTTTAAGTGACCCAGCACAGGAAGGATGTGGAGGGGTGGAGTACCACGGGAACTCCTGCCAGTTAATGGAAAAATTGTTTAAAAGTGGACTAAGGCCACCAAAAGTAATCTGAAGAGATTGCTATTATAAAGCAAAAGGTTTGGTTTTTTTTTTTTTAATTGTGGCAGGCAAATACAGAGTGTATGCTTGACCTCAATAGGTATGGATATTTTTTGGCATTTTGTTTATTCCCATGATGAAATTCAATACTGAGACTCCCTTTAAGAAAGTCAAAAAGGTAAGAAAATGACTTTCATCATTGTGGTTAATAGGTGAGCCCCAGCCAGTGAGCAGAGCTCTCTGCAAATGGGATTTACCTTTAACATTCACAATATTAAACAAAGTTTCATAGACTCTATTACATATGGTATTCTGATTTTACATATTTTAAACAATTTATGCATTGCTTCAGCTAAGTTCACGGGAAATGTCACCGGCAATATGTATATCATTAAAAAATTGGTGATAAGTCCTTTAGATTATTAAGACATTTATGGGGTCAGATGTTACCTTCTCTGCCCAATCAGGTAGCTTGTAATTCTCTGTACACTTACCACCTCATACACACTTCTTACAGCATTGGAATCATCGTGGTTATTATCTGTGCCTCCATCCATCTTCTACGAAACTCTTGAGCTCCTTGACCACCAGAACTGTGTCTTTTTAAAAAAAGTTGAAGTATAGTTGATTTACAATGTTGTATTAGTTTCCAGTGTACAGCATAGTGATTCAGCTATATATATATATACACACACACACACATATTTATACATATATATACATATAGCGATAGCTAAATATACATATATTTGTTTTCAGATTCTTTTTCATTATAGGTTATTACAAGATATTGAATGTAGTTTCCTGTGCTATACAGTAGGACTTTGTTGTTTATCTATTTTGTATATAGTAGTAAGTATCTGTTAATCCCAAACCCCTAATTTATCACTCCCCCACCTTCCCACTTTGGTAACCATAAGTTCGTTTTCTATGTCTGTGAGTCTCTTTCTATTTTGTAAGTAAGTTCATTTGTATCACTTTTTTTAGACTCCACATGTAAGTGATATCATATGATATTTATCTTTGTCTGACTTACTTCACTTAGAAAGATAATCTCTCAGTCTACCCATGTTGCTGCAAATGGCAGTATTTCATTCTTTTTTGTGGCTGAGTAGCAGAACTGTGTCTTACTTGCTTTTGTATCGCTGGTTACCGGTACAGGGCATGTAGTTACTGCCTAGTAGATGTTTATTGAAAGAAGGAAAGTAGGAGGGGAATGTTCTGGATGGTAGAATTATTAATTAGTCCCTGTATTCAAAAGGCAGTAGTCTGAATTGCTTCATGCTGGATGTTTTGGAACACAAGGAAAGTCTCTACTTTGGGAGTTTAAGCTACATATTTTGCAGGGAGAATCCCTTAGGATCTGTTAAAATCCATCCTTTTATCTCTCATTGCTACCTAAATGTAGACCCTCGTTGCAGCTCAGTTGCACTCCTTGGTTACCCCAAGCCTCCTTTCCAGTCTGTCTTCCACGCCACTGTCACACCTATCTCTGTAAATTAGGATGATCAGATTATTCCCCTGCTTAATGTCTGTTCCTGGCTCCCCGCAGCTGCTCCATAATCCTGCCCTCTTTACAGGACAGGGAGCCGCAGTGGTCTGGCCCGGGTCCTCCCGCTCTCCCCGTGTCTAGGTCCCAGTCGTGCCACACAGAGGCAGTCATTATTCTTCCATGGGCATGTGTATGTTGAGTTCTCTCTTGAAATGCTCTCCGGCTTCCTACTTCTGCCAGATATGCTCCTCTTCTGTGGGAGACCAGCTCTCTGACCCCTCCTGGGAGTTTGCCACACCCTTCCAGTGGTCCCTGTCCAGTGCTTCTCAGCTCTCTGATTTACCTTATATATTTGTTTTTTGCTTCTTGGTTTCTGTTTCAATTCCCATGACTCAGCTACAATGCTCAAGAAATGGGAGCTCCCATGTGCTGAGTGCCGACTGTGTGCCAGGCGTTGTGTTGGCTTGGTTCCCACTGGATAGTAAGTTCTTGGGGGCAGCAAGCTTTGGGGGCTAACCGCTTACCCTGGGCTGAACATCTAGTTGGGCAGGGGCTCCCTAAATCAAACATATTGGTTGAATGTAGACCTTTCCATCATCTTTTTAAATAAGAAGACAAATAGCCGAAGTCATTTGAATTCAACACTCATTTTGTTTTGGCTTCAGGTAAAGACAATTTTGGGAAATAAGTTAGTGGTGGGTGATTGTGTAGTGACATCACTCATTGACTCTACTAGTTTATTTTTGAGCAAATCCTTGCACACTAGTGGGAGGCAGACCAAGGAGGGAACACAGGGAGATGGCTTCCACTTAACACTCAGAGCATTGCCCCATAACACTGAGACAAAAGGAGAATAAAGCCAGAATAGTGATGGTGGTAAGTGTAAAATGTAGATTCTTGGTTAAAGGAAAACCACTGTGAAATAGCTCATCACAGTTTCAAATGACATGAAATACTTCATGATATACATTCTGTTCTCCAGCTGCCATCTCCATCTCTCCTGTGATTTTTTGCCTCTGATTTGGATCATGGTGTGAAGTTCCCTTCTCCCATCACGGCCAGTCCAGGCAGTGATTCCTTAGAAAGCCACGTTAGGGATCACCTCCACAATACTTCCTGTTATATGTCATCTTTCTCTTTATTTCATTTGTACCACATTATCATCTCCACTTAGATGCAGCTTTGAAATAAATGTACTTCGTGTGTGTGTGTGTGTATGTGCATTTTTTTATTAGTCTGCAAAGTACTTGTACCCAAGAACAATATCTTATTTTTCTTTTAGATTACCTGGGGTTCTTAGTACGATTCTTTGAAGGTTGTTATAAAATATTAGCATCTTGCTGAAATAAGTTATGTTGAGTGTTTAAAATCTTAGTTGATGTATATGTAGTCCAGGCCCTGATGGATACTGTTTGCATTTATTTGACAGCAGTTGAGAGAGGAACAGAAGCCTGGCTTCAGATACTGACTTTGCTAAGTATTAGCCGTCTAACCTTTCTGTGCTTCAGTTTTGCATCTCTTAATGAACCCAAGAGTCACATCTAACTCAGGTTGATGCAGGGATAATGGTGTTGAGCGAGGGCATGTGTAAAATGCTTAACAATGTCTGGCACATAATAAGGCCATGATAAATATTAACCACTAGGGTTTGTGCATACGAACACAGAAAAAGAAAACATAACAAAATATGTGTAGTTTGTAAATACATGATTTACTCTAATGATTATAAAGTTGACTTGTTGCAGGCATGAAAAAAAATTAAGGTGACATTAATTGTGACTCAGAGAATTGGACATCATTATTACTATTTTTTAAAAGAAAAAACTCCCTTATTATACGTTGATACTCAAAATCAGATTAAGTCTGCCAAATAAAGTCTAGCCTAAAGACATTGGATGTTAAGGAATTGAGTAAAAACACACTTATGGAAATGTTTTTCATGATTTTGCTCATTTCTGTGAAGGCATTTTTAGTTTAGACATTCTACTGTAGTAGGGGGTTCCTTAAAGACTCCCATGTGTGAAATTTTGTGTTGGAGCAGACTTTTATCATTGGAACAACTAATAATGTTGTTGCAGTCTGGAGCTATTACTGTAGAGTGGTGAAAAAAATGTTCTCATAAACTGCCCCATCGTGTTAGCAAATGAGAACTGGAGGATGGCAGTGGACCCCGAGCAGAGCAGTTACCCTGCTCCCCGCACATGCTGAAATAAACAGCTCCATTTTTGAAGCATGGGCTTTATTATATTCTTGCATTCTGAAATGTGTTTCCTTACTGCCAACACAATACAGTGCAGTTATGCAGTAGTTCATCACACCATCAGTTATAAAACTCAATATAATAATATTGTGTAAAATGCAATTACAATAAGAGTTGAGATGAGAGGGAGGGATGAGTCCTCAGGGAAGTATTCCCTGACTTCTGGAATACTGTTCTTTGTCCATATTGTTTATTGGATTCTGGGGCACCTGTGCTTGTGTACTCTCTCTTTCTCTCCCAGACTAACCTTAGAGGCTGCCAAGGTGGGGAGGGCAGATGGCTTTGTCTGTAAACGTTGCACACATGTTTGCACTGGAGGATGAATGGGAGCTGTGTTCCCTGGAGAATGGAGGGCCGTTTTCTGAGCACATGGGTGCCTTCCGTTTGCTAAACCCAGTGCTCCCATCTCCCAAAAGAAAGACTCTTACCAGTTTGACTGCCGGAGAGTTTTTTCTTTTTTCTGTCCAGCCTTGGCCCCATTTTCTAAATTGCACGAAGGTGCACTATATTGTCTAATAGTAGCTTGATTTCCAGGGTTGGTAGGAAGTAGGGGAGCTGCTTCACCCCACAGTTTCATGGCCAGCTCAGCATATTCTTTGAGTCCTGAGAGTCCTCCAGACCCCTGCTGCAGTCTTATTGCCTCTGGGAGGGGAGGAGAGGGAGCTCCAGCCAGAAGCAGTTAGGAGCCCCATTGCTGGGCCAAGGAGTTGTGAGGTTGGGGCTCCAGTCTGCTGGGGCATCTCCCTTCCCTAGCTCTTCATGGCAGTGGCTCTGTTTTAATGAGCAGGGGTGTTGGTCCAGGTGAAAGCCTGTTGGGGACTGGGGTCGGGGGCTTGTCTGTTCCCCAGGCCAGCCCTGTGCAGGTAGTGCAGCCAGGACAGTCACAGGTCCTGCACCTGTCGCCCCAGCCTGAGCTCTGAGCGCCCAGGCACTCTGGGACTCTGGGCCCCTCTTTGTTATTGGCCCTTCCCACTTCCCAGCTAGGTTTCCCCTTCCTGTGGGATGGCTGGCTGGTTGACTGGCATGCTCCTTCTCCTGGTGGTTTCTAACCTCTATTCTGTGGGCATTCCTTGGTATGACTCTGGGAAAAAGCAGAGTTCAAATTTTCTTCATACATTAGAAGCGCTGACTTCTTACTCCATGAAGGTTCAGGCGGGGTGAGCTGCATGAGCTCAGTTTAGTGACAGAGCTTTTGCAGTTTGGAGGAGTTTGTAAAGCAGATTAGAGCAGGAAAGTTCATCACCTCTGGGAATGTCAAAATCTCATTTTCACTTTACTGTTGATTTTTGAGACCCCTTGTTTCTTTCAATACCTGCTAATTTTCTATTCACTGATAGGACATATGAACTTCTGGGACCTTAGAGCAAGGCTTCTTAAACCTTGCAAAGGTCTACAAATCACCCTAGGGCCTTTTAAAATGCAGACTGTGATTCAGCACATCAAGACATAGATTGCATTTCTAACAAGGTCAGGAAGACCTCATCAGTGTTCTCACACTCAATAGGACCTTTTTCACCTTTTTTCAGTTATACCTCAGTGTCTCACTTTATATACCCCTTTATAGTTTGCTTTATTTTATTTTATTAATAGAGCTATTTCTGATGTGCCTGCTTGCTTTGCCATCACTGAGATGTATATTGATACACATTTGAAGAACCTTCTCAACTATTGAATGTGTTCCCAAGATACTCTTGATGAAAGTATCTTTTAAAAATAGTTGCTTTTATTTTTAAAATGTTTTCCTTCTTAAGTTATGTAAACATGTTCAAATTTGACAGAAATATTTTGAGTGCCTGCAGTTTACACCAGGGCAGTTGTCTTTTAACCCAACTAGCAACTTTGATGTGCATTCTGGAGGCAGAAGACCTTTAGATAAGTAGATGCTGCCATGGGCAAATTTAACAGGTTGGTAGAGCCTATAGACAAGGGGGTGAGTCTTTGGATGGGATGTCCAGGGCAGATGGTCATAATGCAGACTGACAGTCTTCCATATGAGTACTTGCCACATCGCTTCCCACCCTCCCCATCACACCCCCGTCATGGACCAGAGAAGCCCCACTGCCTTTAACAGAGAGAGTAGAACACCCGCCCTCCCCAATACATACAAACAGAGAGAGAGAGAGAAACAGAAACAGAGACTGAGAAAGAGACAGAGAGAGAGACTGATTGAGATTAAGAGAACAGGTCCCTCAGTAAAGCCAGTACCATCCTTGGAAGGACCCTGCTTCTTAGATCTGAATGTTCCCTTTGGTGTTGAGGCTGCAGGAAGGAACAGTCTTCCCAGTTCTGCCTGGGAGCATCAGTGCCTTCATGCCTGTGAGAGACGTGTTGCAGGGAATTGAGTTTCTTGAGGGTTTCTGCAAGTTCATTCAGTGCAGTCTGGTATCTTTCACTTTTTTCTTCTGGTTAATAAAGTAAAGACTTGTGTTCTACTATGCAGATGAGAATAAGAGGGAGGTACTGCCAGGGACTTATTTTGAAAGAGAGAGGAAACTCTTCAGCAAATAGGAAGGAATTGGTTCTAGGTTGAGCTTCAGGGTAAGTTGTAAGTTACATCCTAATTCAGCCTTCTTTATGGTTTTAATGGAGTTTTTAAATATAGATTAAGCTTCACGAGGAAAGATTCCTGTTACTATTTTCAGCCTTTTTTGAGAGTTTGTTCTGAATTACCTTCATCTCTTCCTCATTTCAAAAAAAATTTGATATCGCCTGGCTTAGTCTGTTCAGGCTTCTTTATGAAAAATACCATAGACTGGATGGCTCATGAAAAACAGAAATTTACTTCTCACAGTTCTGGAGGCTGAAAGTCCAGGATCAAGGAATGCACCAGCAGATTTAGTGTCTGGTGAGACCCACTTCCTGGTTTGAAGGTGGCTATCTTCTTACTATGTCCTCAAATGGCAGAAGGGGTGAGGGAGCAATTTGGGGTCTCTTTTATAAGACACTAATCCCATTCATGAGGCTCCACCTTCATGACCTGATCACTTCCCAAAGACCTGATCCCCAAGTACCATAACATTGGGGATTAGGTTTCATAGCATAAACATTCAGTCTGTTGCGCAGCCCACAAAGATACACCCACAAAAATTAAAAATAAAACAAAATATATAAGGAGACAGGATGGAAAGAAAAGAAGCTATAGGAATAGGGTCAGCACACAAAACATTTCCGAAAGATGCCGCTCACTCATTAGATGTGAGCTACAGATTTGGCTGAGTGTCCAGGCTCCTCGAGTCAGTGATGGGTCCATCATGGCCCTAAGATTAAGGTGAAACAGTTTCCCCTGTGCTTAGACTTGAAAGAAACACCTCATAAAGGCAACGCCGTATGTGTAGTGAACTCTACTTTCAGCAGCAACATTCCTCAAATAAATGGTAAAATGTTTTGTGGGGCTGTTTTTCAGAAGATCCTTTGATATAAGCTGATGGCATATGTATGCATAATTTAGTGAAGACCTTTTTACAAGGGTCCCCAATGATGAAATCCGAGTATATGGCTCTCTGACTGCCTCTAGGGATAAAATTATCATGGTCTGGAGGAATGGAGAGACCGATATCCATTATGCAGTCTTCCATGAGTGTTATTTTGCTCAACTGAGCTATGTTTTGAAATATGTTAAGTTAAATTGCTTAAAAGGGGAAGAAAATGTGTGACTAAAGCTTTCTTTAGCAGAAGGTCATCAACATTAATTTCAGGGAAAGTCTCTGCAAAATAGATTAAATCCAGCGCCTACTACCGATCACCCAGTTTCCTAATTTGTATAGTGAGGGTTTAACTATATCATCAAGGTTCCTTTTGTCTTAGAAGTCTTCCGTATTAGCCAAGGTCTTGGCAAGTAAGTGCTGACCTTCTCAAACTGGGTAGTCGAGAGGCTGTCAGTAAAGAGACTATGGACAGTGGCAAGGGCAGGGTTTGAGGAACCAGCAGGCCACAGTGTGGTGCCCAGGGCTAGCCACAGCACAGAGCTTTAGCACTTCTAGGCCTGAAGGTGTGTGGGGAGGAAGAGGTTATAGAAATTGCAGAGATTAGCTTTAAGGGACTATTTGACAAAAGCTTTAGAGGGATGCAACCAATCCTGGTAGGGAGTTGAGCTGGAGGGCTCTCCCTGCCCCATCTCCTGGTGGTGGCCGCCGTGGGCCAAACCCAGTAGAAGGCTAGAAGGTTTCCATACATCTCTGCCTTCAGGAGCACCGATCAGGGTGAAGAAGAGTTGAGGGGAGGTGGGTGGCAAATGGAAGACATGCAGTACTTTCCCTAACTTCGTGTTCTTAAGCAAATGCTTTGATTTTTCCTTAAAGTAAAGAAATTCTGTCTTCATGTGGTCTTCACTAGGGACCTTATCTTTGGTTTACTGCTGTAGCTCCAGGGCTTAACACAGGACCTGGTCTCTGGTAAAGTTCACTGAACAAAGGGCCTCTGGGCAGGGAAGTACACCTTAAGTAAGTGGCAGTGGTCCAACTGCAGTGCCAAAGAAATAAAACAGACATGCTGAGCCGACGGCTTTGTTGGGTTTCTGCAAGCCTCTGTTGGCCTAGCCCTAATGAATCTTGTGAGGTTGGTTTTCGGGCTACAGGACAAAAATACAGCCTTCATAAAATTTCATTTGCTGCTTTCATCTTTATAGCGTTGGAGAAAAGTCATTTTCTGATCCTTAAATCTCACAGATGAATGACAGGATGGCACTATAGCCTTGCTCTCTTGTGAAGAACTACCCTCTTAGCTTGTATTCACTGACATGATAGCTTGAAACAAAATCGGCTGTGCCACAAAAATGTGATTTCAAGTCAAGTATGGGAATATGCTCTCCTGAGGGGATTGCAGTGGATTCCCTCCCTTCTCAAATAATAGTACATTTTTCAAAAAGTTCAGTTGGAGTAGTTTATATACAGTAAAATTCATCCATTTTAAGTACACATTTCTATGAGTTTGGGCACATGTATACAATTGTGCAATCACTACCATAATCAAAATATAGAAAATTTTTTTCACCCTAGAATGTTTATTTGGGCCCCCTCCTAAATCCTGGTCCTGGGCAATTCCTAATCTGATTTTTGTCACTATATCTTTGCCTGTTGTAGAATTTTATATTCACGGAGTCATATATGGAGTATAGCATTTAAAGTTTAGAAATCAGCCTTTCAGTTTCTCCCAAAAAGTCTCCTGGGGTTTTATTGTATATTTGTGTTAACATGTTTATACAAGTTAATACTTGTCCAAGTACATACACATGGTAAAAATGATCTGAGTAGTGTAAAAAGGTTTAAAATGAAAAGACAAGACTACCACCCACTCTTTCTCATTTCTGATTCCACTTAGAGCCAACAGCATTTAATTGTCTCTGCCTTTAGTTCTTCTGGAGGTTTTAATTAATATACAAACTGCTGTTTCTTGACAGTATTGTTGGGGAGGAAGATATTTTCCTCTACCCTTTTAGGTTCTTCTGGCTGGCCTAAGAATTAAATTGCCATGAGACAGATTAACAGGAGAAAAATCAAACAAAAGTTTAATAACATGTATTTGTGGGTGAGACCTGGGACTAACTTGCCAAAATGGCCGAGATCCTTACCTTAAATACAAAGCTAAAGACAAAAGAGGATGTTGGGGGTAGTGGTTTGGGGCTTCAAAGGGGAAGAAGGCAGTTCACATGGAGATAGAAAAGCAAATGTTTGGCAAATAAATGTTTGCTGGACCATGCAGAGACAATGGGTCACTAGGTGGGCTCTGGTCTCTAGGCCCTTCTGAGATTCCCCCGCCGTGCTCAGCCTGTATTCTTTGTAGATGCCTCTGGTAAGCTCTGTTCTGGGGACAGGTCCTCTATCTAAATGCTTTTAGGTATTTAGGGGGAAGGTCAGAGCTTTTTCCTGAGTCTTTTGGGCTTTGATTGTTTCCACCTCAAGATAATCTGCATGCCAGAGATATTTTGGGGTGCACGTTTTGCTCCCCTGCAGTACCTATAGACATTGTGCAGTGAGAAGTGATGATTTTGCTCATTGCATTACCTCCTCTGCTTTTCCACCTCCTTCCCCTTCTCCTGATAATTAGTCAAATCGCTATTTTTATTGCCTGTGCTGCTTACCTTTGAGCCTTAAGTGCTTATTCTTGATTTTATACATTAAATTAAACTAGCACTTTGAAGAGGAAAATACTTAAAATTCTTAGACTCAGTAGACTGTCCTTTATGTATAATAACTACATAAATCATAAATTTCAGGGATGCGGATCAGGCATGACCAGTTGAGTTACTTTGCCATAGCGTGTGTGTACGTGTGCATGTGCACGTGCACATGTGTGAATTGATAGGATTCACTTTTGTTTGAGTCATGTATCATATTACAGAAAGCTAAATTAAAACTCTGATGTTAAAAATGTAATCTGTGTTAACATAACAAAGAAAATTCAGAAGGAAATTTCAGAAGACTTAGAAAAAGCTGTGTTTGTTTCCCTTCTTTGGTGCACACGGGTTCAGTATAACAGACTAAGAAGGAAGTTTCCTTTTTCTAGCAAGAGCAGGAAAGTTAAAATGAGGCACATGATAAAAATTAGCTAACGAAGATTTTTACAGCCAAAGTCTCCTTATATTGACAACTAATCCAGTTAAAACATTCTTAGCCAATGTTACAAACAAACCTTTCAGAGTAATATTTATGGACACAAGCATACTTTCTTTGTAATCCTGTAAACAGTCATCTTTGAGATGTTAAGGGCGATTCTGACTGTTTTCCTGTATTATGAGGAGCCGCAGGCACAGATAGGATAGTTTGGTAATTTATCTTCTCAAAGTCTTCTTTGGAAGCCATCAGATTTGACTTCATCTGGCGTCCAGTTTGCGGCTCAGACTCCTCTGTGGACTCTGCAAGCTAGAATGTCTTCACCCAGCGGAGGGTCTTTCAGAGCTCAAGGATGCTATTGAATCTCAAATGCTTGGTGACTTCACTTAAGGCGAGAAAGAAGAGACTTCTTAACACAACAAGACACCCCTCTTGCAGCAACCACAGTCTCAAGAAATTTGTTTAGTTAAATGTAACAACAGCAACAAAGTATGATCTCATCAAGGCCTGGACAGCCATTTTTCTTTCTTGGTGTGTTTACCCAGGAGAGATGGCTAAAGCGGGAATTCTGAAATACAGAAACAGCAATGGCTTCACATACCATGAAACTCGTTTGTTTTGTCACAAAGTGCAAACATTTCTGTAGTTCATGTAAAAGTGAAACCCAAAGCATAGAAGAAAATTGGCAAGAATTTCCTTTTAAAGTTGTAAAAGCTCTGATCTCTCCACTGACAATGGCTGCATCTTTAATAATAGGAAGATGACAGTGGGAACATAGCACAAGAACGGGTGCGAGAGGAGAGTTCTGAATCACCGGAACAAGAAGACCTTATGTTGGTTGAGCTGTTTCTTCCAGAAGCTGAAAGGTCCAGGGGAAGGTGCTCATGTGTTGACAAATAAGGCCTGAGGTAACCTTCCCACAGTGGTTACTGTACTCTTGTTTTATAACTTCTAATGATACCTGTAAATTTCTATGCCTTGTTTCATCAACTTTCAGTAGTAGTTCCTGATTCTCCACTTTCTGCTCTTCTGTCTCCTCTCTCCCCCCATCTTTCCTGTGAAATCATTGTGATTGAAGCTATACATTCTGAAATTTAAATAGTCATCTGCTTTATGCATAGGTTGATTTTTGAAAGGCAAAAGCTGAAAGTAGGTTTTATTGAAATGTACAGAGCAATACTGTGATTAAATTTCTTTCTCTTTGGAACCAGGGCCATAACTTCTTTGTCGTCAGGAAATAAGTTTACATAAATTCTCTTTCCAATGTACTCACCACATTTGGCCACATTTTAGTGGGTTCCACATTTGCACTATGCCTTTCTTTTGTGTTTTTCCCTCTCCGGGGTTCTTTATCACCTCTCATTTTTTTCCATTGAGAGATGCATGGAATACCTTCTGCTATGCCCCTTATACACCCACTCTCCACTCTTTTTTTACCTTTTATGCTTTGCCTGTATGGATTGAATCAATAGACCACCATGCCTGGTGACTTCTAGTTGGGTTTAGCCAGTAAGGAGCCCAACAGGAGATGAGCATGTGGACAACAAACGTTGCCTGTTATTTCAGTAAACAAAGAATGTTGCCTGCCATTCCAGTAAACAATGATAGCTGACTGCCATCGAGCCATCAGCCACTGCAGCTGCTCCCAGTAATACACCCCGAAGGGAATTCAGGATAGAGAAAAACAGGATACTGGCCCCAGATAGTGAAGATGCATATCAAAGGAATAATTTCAGTGAGCTGAGACTCTTACAGCTTCTCATATACAGAAAAGCACTAAAATCATTAAGTTGAGAAATCTGTTTTTTTTTTGTGATTAGCAGTAATCTTTTGATGTTCGATCACATGGGTTTTTGTTTGTTTGTTTGTTTGTTTGTTTTTTAAGCAAAAACTGGAGATGGGTGAGAGTCTGTCTCACTGTTGCTAGCCCCCCAGTTACTGCATTCTTTTCCTCAGTTTTGTAAATGTACCCTAAGTTATCCTGGTCTGAGGATACCACTGTTTTCCTGTTGGGATCTTAACTGATACAGTGAACTCATCCGAGTGAAAACTCCAGCGTCAAGAGCATATTTGACTTTACCTGGGGCTGTTTCGTCAAAGCCAGGCAGACAGCTCTGATGGTATGGGCCTTGTGTTTGATTACAACAAGTTTCTCTGGGTACGCTGTCTTGTTGGTGTTCTGTGCCTGCCTGCATGCTAGTGACTCAAAAAAGAAAGGCTTTTGTTCATTTTGGGTTTCTTCACCATGGTACACAAAACACAGATAACTGCATCCAGTGATGTTGCCCAGCTGAATCATTCAAACAAGGCTGCAGCTCTGATGTTCTGTCATCTGGGCAAATGCCAAGAAGAACACAGATGGAACCTGGACAACTTGCTTACCTGGACATCAGCTGCTTGCTGCTGCACCTCTCAAAAATGAGAGCCCATGAGTGGGAGGGGGGTGACTTGTTGCATGGCCGAGTTACACACCCGTGAGTGCTGTCCCAGTTACTTTATTTTTTTTCTCATTTACTGTTTAAATAAATTGGGCGTGTCTACCAGGATCAAGGATGCATGCA
This sequence comes from Camelus dromedarius, assembly GCF_036321535.1. Lineage (NCBI taxonomy): Eukaryota > Metazoa > Chordata > Mammalia > Artiodactyla > Camelidae > Camelus > Camelus dromedarius. Next base: position 53,841,106 of record NC_087438.1, read on the forward strand.
GCCTTAGTTAAGAAGCACTGTTCTGAGGAGATTGAGATGATATTTGTGATCCAACAGGCTGTTTTTCTTTCTCTGTCGCTATTGTGTCTTCAGTCCTGGGAAATATGATTGTTATCCCAGTCAGTAGCCTTCCAGCAGCAGTCTTTTTTATTAGATTTACAAACGAAGCTAGTCTTTGTTACGTGAGTCTTCTCTAGGATAATTTTCATCAAGATAAGATACTCTGAGCTAATGATAGGTGTGAGTGGGGGAGTTTACCTGCCTTGGTTGGGCTTCTTTGCTGTCTAAATTTGGATTCACCACAGGAGCCCACAGATTTCAGGTGCACTGCTCGGTATCCTTGCAAAATGTGTGTGTCCCTGCAATCTTGGTGTGTTTTATTGTTTTTACACATGAGCATCTCAGTTTTCACTGCCTTTTTAGGGTCCTCTGACTTCGTCTGTGTGGGCTGCTGTAACAAAATACCACAGACTGGGTGGCTTGTAAACAACAGAAATTTATTTCTCACAGTTCCGGAGGCTGGAAAGTCTAAGATCAAGGCCCTGGCAGATTGGGTGTCTGGTGAGAGCCTGCTTCCTGGTTGGTTCATAGAAGGCCCTCTCACTGTCCTCACATGATGGAAAGAGTGAGGACTCTCTCTGGGATCTCTTTTATCAGAGTGCTGATCTGGTTGATGAGGACTCCACCATCATGACCTAATCACCTCCTGACCCCCACCTCCTAATTCCTTCTCATTGGATGTTAAGACTTAACATATGAATTTTGGGGGAACACAAGCATCTAGTCTGTTTGCACCCTCAGACCTCATTCCTCTGGGACATGAAGATGCTCCTTGGCACTCTGAGAGTCAAGGAGTCTCTCCTTCCTGAGCACATGTGCTACTCATGGGCAGTTAAAGGGTATGATGCGGATGTTTGATGCCCGAAGGGCTTTCACAGACTTACACATGTATTCTCCTTTTTTGAAAACCTGGAGCAACTACCTCAGGATGCCTAATTTTACCCCATTTTATTTACTTGTTTCCTTGCCTCTCTTTTGCTGTAGGATTGTGACTTCCTGGCGGGCTGAGAAAAAGTGTTTCTCATTTTGATAGACAAACAGTGCCCAGCATAGTTCTGGCCCTGTGGTAGACACTTAGAAATCTGTGTTAGGTGGAAGGGAAATCTGGGCTTCCTTCATCGGCTGGTTTGAGCAATGTCTTGTCTTCTGTGTCCTCTTGAACTGTGACAGAATTGGTGGCCCCTAAGGAATGGGAGAAAACTGTCTGTACATTTTGGTTGGAAATGGGTTCGTCTAATCAGTTTATCTATAAAAGGACATCTGTATGTGGAACTGGATAATTCGGTTGCTGGTGTAGTTTTTAGCAAATGACTCTGCATTGGTAGTCCAGTTGGCAAGCTACTGTACACATTCAGTGGGAAGTCTGTTTTTGAAAGGATAATCAACCAACTTTTCCATTCTAGTTTTGCTTTGTTGGAGGAAGTAAAGGTGGCATATTTAGTATTTAACATCTATTCCTCTTTATAGAGGGAGCAGTTATCTAATTTGTCAACTTCGTTTGCAGGGCTTTATTTTTTCCCTGCAATACATCTAATTATGTATTTGCTTTTCTTTACTTTGTTTGTATTCTGGATACTGGATTTAGTACTATGTTTTGATCAAAGTATTTACTAAAATAAGTAGTAGAGAATAGAAATGCCATTCATTTGCTACCTGTTTCATATGATCAGTCATGGAAAAAAATACTGTAACTGAGGGCTAGTTAAGGAGCATCTGGACAGTAACTTGTGGTGATCTGTCCATTCTTAATATTTTCTGTGGCTCAGAAGATGCAATTTTGTGCTTGTAAACAAATGATTATATAATATTAAAATGAAGGGACTGTAATTACTACTGGGTAAATTTGCATCTTCGGAAGAAGTGAAAAATAAAAAAAAAAACCTTACTGTACCTTTACTTAGTAATAGTCTAGATTTTAAAACGTATTAGTTCTTGTGGAATATCAAGATCATGTAAAGAAGAGCATACATTGTGTAGATGTGGGAATTTTTTAGTTAAGCCATCTTTCCCCAGGATTTTGCAAGATTTTGTTTCACGAGGCAGAGTGAACTGGAATATTTGACAATTAAATTACCATTTTCCCCTACAATACATTGTCGGCATTGTGTTACATTTATGATGACAGGTTTAACAAGTAGGGTAGCAGATCTGGCTTTGGCCATTGGGCTGCTTATGGGAAAAAGTGGCTTTTTGGATGTCTTCAGACAAGATGGAAACTGTCAATGAGAGTTCCTCGAACTCTGTCCAGTGGGCATGAATTGGTCTAAGTAATTGATTACCTGCCAGAGGAAAGTAGCTATCTCAATTTTTTTATATCACAGAGTCAGGTTTTTTTTTTTTAAATAAAGGAAAAGTAAATTGGCTTAGATTTTAAGGTTTATTCATAAAAACATAATTGTTTCAGCTTTATTGAGGTATAATTGATAAAGAAAATCATATAAAACCAACTTTTTTGATTTCAGGCATCAAAATAGAAATAGAAATCTGTGTAACACAAGGTCAGTGCTGAGGCTGAACTATAGACCTGAGAAACAGAATATCTATTTTTCTCAATTATTTTAAGAAAAAGAAGTCTACACTTTCCTCCCCAAACGGTGGGGAGCTGAGCCTTCTACATAGTTACCATTGTCCTAGGTCTTAAGAGCGTCCTGGAGGAAACAGTTAGGGGCTTTTCCTGGAGAGGTGTTCCTGGGTAACTTTAGATCAGTGGTGCTCACAGGGTGCTCTGCCCAACAGTTGTTCAATTCCTCACCCTCCTGTGTAAAAATTCCTGCGTGAAGAGGGGAGGGTATAATCAGTGGTAGAGTGGATGCCTAGTATGCATGAGGTCCTGGGTTCAATCCCCAGTACCTCCGTTTAAAAACTAAGTAAATAAACCTAATTACCTCCCTTCCAAAAAAAAAAAAAAAAAAAAGAAATTCCTGCCTGAAAGCAGCGTCCCTGCCGCAGAGCTGTTTGTGAAATGAGAGCTGGGAGCTGACTTGTGCTCTTGTGTTTGTGTTAACGTTGGCAGACAGGCAGGCTGGTCAGAGCCCAAGAGCATTTAAGGTTTTCTGGGATGATCTGAGGCCTCTAACCAGAAAAAAGCTCTTGTTTGCTGCTGACCTCTAAACACAATGAGCAGTTTCCTGTCATTTAACAGCGGAGAAAAAATAATGCTCAGCTACTGAGTTTGGAAGTACTTAGCTTCTTGGTCTCCTCCTTGATTTGAAACCAGATAGGGTTTGGCACTTGACATCTTACACGCCCTTTTGTTTCCCGACAGTGATTGACCTACTACTGATCACAGCGTGGTATCCATTTCCCACTGAGTTTGTGGACTCTCTGTGAATGAGAAGTGGGGTGAACAGTTAAGAGGCTGTGTTGGGTGTGGCGTGAGGCCATGAGGTTGCGCTTCCAGTCCAATAGCAACATTCCACCACCAACTGGCTTGTGAGTGAGAATCATCGGACATCTCACTACCTGGTTAAGCCATCTGAAGCAGATTCATTTCTTACATCTTAATAATGTGTTGTTCTTTAAACCAGGTGACTTTCTTGGCTAAGCCTGGCTTTTTCTGCAAGGTGGTATACACAGCTATTTTATTTGGGTCATTTCATCAGTTGAAATGGCTCTGGAGAATTTACCATCTTAACAGATAGAGACAGGAGTCCCAAAGCTTGGGTAACATAATCAGTGGCAGGGCAGAAAATGTGGAAAAGATAGAAATGCCCGAATGGAAATCATATTCTGTGTAGATGATCATTTTCTCCTCAAAGTGGCATTAGCAGTATCATTCTTTACTTGGGACAGAAATGCAGGGCATGCTGATAAATTTTTAGTATTTGTTTTCAGTTGCACTCATCACCACATTGAATTTTAAAACAATCTTGTTTTCCCCAGTTTCCCACTCCCTGTCTCTCCAGCCCTAGGCAACCATTAATTTATTTTCTGTCCCTATGGATTTGTCTTTTCTGGATGTTTTATATAAATGGAATCATGTAATATACAGTCCTTTGTGACTGACTTATTTCACTTAGCATAATGTTTTCAAGGCTCATCCATGTATGCATTTAGCAGATTTTTAGGACTTCATTCCTTTTTTATGAGTGTAATGTTCCATGTATGGTTATACCACATTGCTTCTCCATTCATCAATTGGTAGATATTTGAGTTGTTTGCACTTTTTGGCTGTTTTGAATAATGCTGCTGTGAACATTCATGTACGAGTTTTTGTGTAGACATCTGTTTTCATTTCTCTTGGGTATGTACCTAGGTGTGGAGAGATATTATATTTTGCAGTGCTTTTTTCTTCCTGTCTAGAAAGGGGAAAGGGCACTTTCCTCAGTGAAATAGGCTCAATGCTGGAGAGAAGACTGCTTAGGAGGCAGGAATTGTCGGTCAGAGTTCTAGGTCTGCCCCTGATTGACCATTTGTTAGGAAATTCACTGTTCCCTCAGCCGTAGAACAAGGTAGTTTTTATCAGACAATCTTTAAGTTCCCTTCCAAGTTAAAAAAAAATTTCCTGAATGATAATAAAAGGCTTTCAAGATACGAAAGAAACTATTTCCAGGGAGGTCTAAATAATAAACCACACCTCACTGAAGTCCTTACATGCTATTTTTTTTTGTTTCCTAGTTTGAAAAAAACTTGGCCTTTAATATTTTATTAGTAAAATGTTTGTATGTTTTTCAATAAAAACAAGTAAATGCTCCTTAGAAAACCTGGATGACTATAAAACCAAAATTACTTAAATTTGTATTGCACAACGACATTTATGTTAACATTTTTGGGTATTTCCTGTCAGTTTTTTGCACTTTAGGTTGTTTCGTTGTTTACTGAGCTGAAATCATACCCCGTTTACAGTTTTCTGTTGCGACCCTGTTTTGATTGCCCTTCAGGCTCTTGATTTCTCTGTGAGGCTTCTTATTCTGATTGAAGGACCTTTGAAAGTGGAAGTCTCTTTATTTCAATGGCTTTGTCAAAGCCACAACAGTTTTAAGAGTGGAAAGGTGTTCCCTAAAGTGTGTTCCAGTCAGAGTAGTCAGTAGAAAGATTTGTACACAGTAGACAGAGATGAAGCTGTAAATGAATTAAAATCTGTAGTTTCATACCTCGGAGCAGCTAATCCATTTCCTCCTCTTGTATTTTGACTGATTTAGATGCCATCAAAATCATCTGCTTATTTTTTTTTTCCACGTCGTAATTCGTTCAAAAAGTTTCTGATTTTGGTTTCAAGTTGATCAAATCTTCCCAGAAAACACGCTCCCAAGATTCTTTCTCTTGTTGGGAGGAAGGTTGAACTTGAGTTTCCTTTTGCCTACTTGCTGGTTTTCAGGCTCAGCGACCTGAGAATTTACACTGATCTCTTCTGGTTCCTGAGAGATGGTCCCGTACAGTGAAGCCGGCCCTTCTTCCCTGGGGTGCAGAGGTCCACTCCTTCCCTGAACCTTTCTCAAGCTGGGCTCTGAGACTGGAGCATCCCTTCACCACTGGTCCCATGCACCTTTGGAGAGCTCCAATGTCGGTTTCCAGGATGCCCCTAATGCTTACTGTGGTGGAAGTTAGCTGGGTAGATTCTCCCTCACTCTCTTTTTCCCTTTTTTTTTTTCATCTTGTGCTGTCAAACTCAACTTTTTTCACGGTGTCCTTTTGGTTATAGTAAATATTGTTTTGTATTTATTCAGTCAGCATCATGGAGCACTTACTATATGTCAGGCACTGTGATTTAAGAGGTCAGAGTCACAGTTCTTTGATGAAATTCAGTACTGTGTACAGAGTCCTTAAAAATATGGCTGAAAAAAATCTAGCTAGAAAATGTGAAAAAAAATTGTAAGTACTGAATATTTTTTTTTAACCTTTAAAAACCCTGGTTTGAATGGATACAGAGACTTTCTGCAAAAGGTTGTGTATGATTGCAAGGTTAATTCTTATAAAATACACCTTTTATTGTCTCATGGTCCCAGTCCAAGAAAATATAATAAATCTCTATTGCCAATGGGATAAAATTAATTTTATTTCCTATAGTTTCTGTGGCTCTTTAAAATGTGGGAAATTACTTGATGCAACCTTAACAATCCTTTTGTTAGGGAGTTGTTTCTTTTCTCCTCTGAGGTTCTCACTAATGGACCACATGTAGAGGAATATCCAGTCAAATGAGAGACAAAGGCCAATTTATCAATCTGGGCACACCTCACCCTCTGGCTATGTAGGACAGCGTGGCCTGAGCTTGACATTGAAAGAGGAGTTTCATTTTCATATTCTTTTTCACCGTAAGTTACTACAAAATATTGAATATAGTTCCCTGTGCTATACAGTGTAAGGAACTATGTTTGTTCATGTATGACTGAAGCATTATGCTGTACACCAGAAATTGACACAACATTGTAAACTGACTATACTTCAATAAAAATATATATACTGAATGGAAAAAGAAAAGAGGAACTTTATATTTCCCTTGAGTCTGGACCTGTGTCTTCAGGCTTTGCAAATAAGGAGCAAGGCAAACCCAAGTTTGTTAGTAAAATAGCTCTGTGTACCTAAATTCTTTTTATTTTATTTTATTTTTTTATTGATGTGTAGTTGATTTACAATGTTAGTTTCAGTTGTACAGCAAAGCAGTTCAGTTATACATATGCATACATATGGATACACTTGTATTTTCAGATTCTTTTCCATTATAGGTTACTACAAGATATTGAATGTAGTTCCCTGTGCTATGTAGTAGGTCCTTGTTGTTTATCTATTTTATATATAGTAATGTGTATCTGTTAATCCCAGATTCTTTACTTGTGAGAACTCATGTAATTTTCACAATAACTGTCTGAGGTAGGTAAAACAATCACCTCCATTTTTAGATGCAAAAATTGAGCAACTTGCCTAAGGATGTGTAAGTTCATAAGGGACATTAACAGGACCGGAACCCAAGGAGGCTGGCATGAGGACCAACAAAGGCAACTGTTAGGATCACCTGCCTCTCCATGATGACTGCTAACCTTACTCCCGTAATTGTTCAACCGAAAGAGTAGGGTGACTAGAGAAGGGTGACTGCGTGTTGTTCTTTAAAGCAGTGACCCCACCTACAGAGGAAAACCAGCCCACTGACTGTGAACTGCTGAGCAAGCCGATCAGATGGGGCCCCTTGTTTGGGAGGGGTGAGTAGGGGATGGAGACTTGAGTGGAAAGAGCAACGGACTATCCACATCCCATGGCAGTGGCAGTAATGGAGAGGTTCTAGAGGCCCCACGCTTCCCTGGTACCATCCAACAGGAGATTTCTGCCTTGTATCTGACAGTCTGTTCACGCTTACTCTTTCCGTATTCTCAATCGTCCTTTCTGGATGCCCTCGTCCTCTGGGACTTAGCCTTGGGCAGCGGCTCAGTTGCATTTTGATCTGTTTCTGCAGTGATCTCTGATAGCATTTATTGTCTTCATCTATAGTAACTATTCCCTGTAGGCCAAAATCAGGATGCATGGTCTAATATACAGGAGCAACTATCTCAAATGTCTAATAATCTGAAAAGGTGAATGATGATAGTTGCCATTTTCATACAGCTTATTTTCGCACTTTGACACACCTTGCACTATTATTTAATCTTACAGTGTTCTTCAGTTGTTTTATGAGTGCCTAATTTAGCTCTTTAGCTGAATAGTAATGTCCTTAAGACTGAAGAGTGGTTTGTGTATATATGTGCATGTGTGTATAAAACTTAACCAGCATGACACTCTAAAATAAGATGGTTGATAAAGAGAGAGGAAGAAATTCATTATATATTTCTTTCTCTTTTCCCTTCTTCCCTCCTTCCTTTCTTTTTGAAGCACCTGCTGTGTCTTAGGCTGTTGATATAAAGATAAAGAGTGAGGATGGGAGCATTATAAAATTCAGGTGTAGAACTGTGTAGACTTGATGATTTGGGGAAATTTGTTTTCTGGACATCCCTATTGTCTATCCAGGTTCAGACTATCTATTTCTTCCTTCCCATGTGGTCCATCCTTTTGTGGTGAGTTTACTCAGCAGAGTAGATCTCCGTGTCAGGGTCCTGGGTTTTAGACTCGTATGACCCAGCCAACTTTGCCACATGTAAAGTTTTCACAACAGAGACTAGAAAACAGTGTGTGTGGATGAATGTGAGTACATTACTACTCCTGGGCCTACAGCTTAGCGCACGTCTTGATGGCTTGGGGATGACTGTCATGCTTCTTTAAGCCTCTTTCCTCATCTGTAAAATGGGAATAAATCATGGAGTTATTGTGAGAATTAAATGAAGCAATACAGGAGGAATCTTAGTACAATGCCTAGCATATATTAAGCACTGAATAGACGTTAGCTATTATTATGCCCAGACACATATGCTGTCCAGGTTAAAGACGCTCCCCTGAACATGTCAGCTCCTAAAGGGTAGGATATTCAACTGCTTATAATTTCCAATTTTAGTATCACAAATGGGGCCACTCAGTTGCTGGAATTGCAGTGTGAGTATCATTTCAGTAGCTGATGTCACGCCTGTCAGGTGCAGCCACCTTGGCAAACGTGTTGCAAAGATCCCTAAAGAAAATCAAAAATCAAGTTTTAAAAAGCCCCAAAATCTTCATATCTTTTATCCATTCTTGAGAATCTCAACCAATGGACTAACTCAAAATTCAAACTGAAAATTTTGTGTACCAAAATGTTATGAGGAATATTTGAAAACCTTCCAAATGTTTCAAAAATAGGCAAATACATTTAAGTAAATTGTAGGATATCCTCTCTGTGCAATGTTATTCCAGGCTTTTATAAATGTTTACCACATTATAAGTAACATGGAAACAAATTTAGGTTATCATGTAACTTGAAAAAAACTGAAATAACATTGCATATGCCCCATAACCTCAACTGTATTATTCAGCTCTTAGAAAATAGAATGGACTGAAATACCTCAAAATTTAACAGTGGTTGTCTTTGGATGATGTTGGGATTATAGACAAATGTCTCCCTCTAATTTTAATTCTTCATATTTTCTTTATTTAAATGATTTATGTGATCATTTTCATGGGCAAAAAATAAACCTTTTTTCACCAGGGATAAATAACTGTGCATAGGTGGTAGACAAAAGCCGTGACATTTAGCTTGTATGTTCACAATTAAAAAAAAAAATCAAATGCATAAGGCACAGACCAAATTATTTGTTATGTATTCCTTAAAGAGGAATCAGAGTGTGCCGTAAATTAAAGACATACTGCTTTGGAGAATTTAAGCAGGTTTAGCTTTTTGAGGATTTTTGGAGAAGCAGCAAACATATAAAGCTCTAGCTAATGCACATATGCATGTGTGAATTTTCTTTTCCAGGACTGAAGTTTGATATTCTTAGCCATTCTGATTGTGGAGATTTGAGACTGTCATTTTCTTTTAAATATCTGACAGCTTTAAGTTTTCAGCTACCAGCAAATGAAGTGAAAATGTATTTGGAATATTAAAAGTATTTTTGGGAAAGAGGCCCAGCAAAACCATCATTAATAGTTCACACTCAGGCAACATTTTAAGCTCCCTTCCTAATCCTGCTCCTTTGGCCTTTAATAACCAGGTGTGTTCACCAGATGTGCTCCAAGTCCTTTTATTTACATAAATGTTTCCAGCAATTGGTTGTACATTTTTCTGCTTATAAATAAATGCATACTATGTAACCCTCTTTTTCACTTCGTAATGTTTCAGTATATCTGTTTGTTTTAAAGCAGGAAAGTGTCTAATTGAACCTGAGTATTTTTCAGATCTTCACCATACATAGGACTATTTATATTTCTTTAAAATGTATATGCTCACTATGGCTAATTTGAAAAATGTATAAAGTGTATAAATAAGAAGATAATAATTACTAAGGGGTAACCACTGTTAACATTTTGGTTTGATTCCTACCACTTATTTTTATTAATACTTTTTCATAAATGTTACCAATTCTGTATTGCCCTTCCTATAAATGTCGGGTCATGTAGAACTCATTCTTTTAAAATACTTATTCATGGTTTGCTATAGTGTATCTAGCTATCCTTTTATTGATAGATATGTAGATTGTTATCCCTTTTTTTTTTTTTTTTTTTTGCTCTTAAGACAATACTGCAATGAACATCCTGTATATGCTCTTTGAGCCACATGAGTGTTTCTCTAGGAAGTAAAATTACTGGGTGATGGGATTTGCTTTTACATTTTCTTCATTTAGTTTGTATTTTCAGTGTACTTCTTTTTCCATTTACAAACATACATACTATAAATTAAAAAACAGATGTTATGTATATTTATTTTTCTTTTAGAGTAAATGGTTAATTGCATTCCACCTATTGCTCTAAATCTTGCTTTTTTTTGAATTGTTGACCTTCTTCCATGTCAATGGAGATATTACAATGTAACTGAACTTTTACAGCAGATCCTCAGATAACTGAAGTTATGACTATAAATTTGCCTTCTAGCAACCTTAAAAAACTTAAAAAAAAACCTTAAAATTTTGTTATCATTTCAAACTTCAGTAAAATTGCAAGTAGTACAAAAAACTCCTGTAGGTCCTTTCCCCGGATTCACTAGGTATGATTATTTTGCCCCATTTATGTTCTCTCTCTCTCTCTCCCTTTCTCCATATGTATGAATTCATAATTTTTCTTAACCTTATTCATTTGGTTATGGTGGTATCTACTAGCCTTCTCCACCGTAAAGTGGACACCCATCCATGTTTCTTTAAGTATCAGCAGTTGTTTATTTCTTGCTGAATAGTTTTCCATTGTATTAATATACCACATATTGTTTGTTCAGCTGTTGATGGACATTTGGGATTTGGTAGACATGGAGGTGCATCAAACAGATCCTCCTTCAAAGAAGGAGTTGCTGCCCAGCTGCAGAGTTGGTCAGGAGACAGCCTCTAGCTGTGAGATCCTTCAGAGTCTACTACAGCTGCAGAGCTGCCTCGTTCAAGATTACACCCTTCCTGAGGCAGCCCCTGTTCAGTGACTGAATGAGGCAGTGGTATAAAGATACAGTCATTTCAGCCTGGTCTGGGACAACTCTGACACACAATTTTTACTCTTTACTTCCATGGCATCCACCACCGTTACACGAGTACCCCTTTCTCAGCTAATGCTTGTGGCTCTGTGAGGGATCTTATACAACCAGACGAAGGAAAAGAGAAAAGCTAAAGCTTGGGTTGTGGATAGGTCAGCTGAAAATGGCCTTGAAAGTCTGTGATAAGGAGAAATTCTCCCAATGGGTGGTTAATCAGGTCATGCACTTTGCCATCAACTTTGTGTGGGAAGAGAAGTGGTCTGAAGTTCAAATATATACAGATTTAACAGGATGTAGTGAGTCTTCTGGCTGGCATCAAAGACCTGAAAGGAAAAGAATTAGAAGTTTGGGGACAGCAAGGCCTGCATAGAAGCATGTGGAAAGACAAATAGGAGTGGGTCCCAAATGTGACAGTTGCTGCAGGATCCAGTAGAGAGATTTAAAGACTCTGGATTCTATTATTTTCTTTTGCAGAATGTTCTTCTTCTTCTTTTTTTTTTTTTTTCCTAACAGGCAGTTTGCTTGACACTAAACCAAATCGACAAACTGACTGGGCCACTTTATTTCAGGTAAATGCCTGTCATTGGTCACCCCAGTGCTGACACAATGAGCATATGAACAAAATGACCATTGTGGCAGAGAAGGAGGCTACACACTGGCCCAACAGCATAGATTCATTCCTACTAAGACTGATGTAGGTATTGTTGTGCTAAATGTCCAGACTGATAGCAGCAGAGGTCAACACTGAGTCTTCACGTGGTACCATTTATTAAGGAGATCGACTGTCTTCTTTGTGACAGGTTTACTACTTTTACTCTTTCATTGGAAACAGCTGTCTCTAATCTGCAATTATGTTCATCCATTTAATTTTTTCAGTTTATTATACTTTTCAGTTCTAAAATGTCCATTTGGTCCTTTTTTAGAATTACATTTTTCTGCTGAGATTCCCCATCTGTGTTCTCATTATATCTTTTCCTTTGTCTTTGTACAGATTTTTAATAGCTGCTTTGAAATACTGTCTGCTAATTCCAACACCTGTGTCATATTTTCTCATGATTATGGCTCTAGTTTTCCTGCTGTTGCTTTTCTACTAATCTTACAGTGTAGACTGGACCAGATAATATAATTTAAAGAGGAGGTTCTGTGTTTTCCTTTGAAGAATGTTCATTTTTATTCTAATAAGCAGTTTATTTGGCCAGCTCAGTCTCTAAACTCTGTCTTCCTGTACTGGGTAGTAGCTGAAATCTTTGATCAGTATTTTCAGTTTTCTAGCTCTTACCTTTTTTCACAGGGTTCCTTGGAATTTTTCCTGTGTATGCATAGTTCAAGGGCTAGCTTGAAAATATTCTTACAGAGCGTGATTATTAATTTAATTGCTCAGAATGTTCCAGTTTAAGTATCTCATAATTTATTTAATTTGTACTCTATTGTTGGACACTTATTATTAATGATGCTACAAGCATTCTTGGACATCAGTCTTTGAATGTATTTTTAATGATTTCCTTAGTATAGATTCCTATATAAAAACCGGGAATAGTTTAAAGTCTGTGATACAAATTGCCAACCATCTCCACAAAGTCTGTAACCATTTTTATTTTAATCAGCACATTACACTTTCTAACTCTGGATTTTATTATTTAGAAACATTCAATTTGAAAAAATAGTCTTAATGTACTAATATGCATTTCTTTTTCATATTTACACTTATTTGTATCGTTTTTTGTTTTGTTTGTAGGCATATGAATAGTCTATTCCTTTCCCCACATTTCTATTAGGATATTTGGCTTTTTTCTTATTGATTTAGAAAACTTCTTTATTTATTAAATATGTGAATTGATCCTTTTATATTATCCAGTTTTTCTTTGTGAGCGATGCCATCTTGGCTATATATGATAATTTGATCATTATTTTTTGATTAATATTATTAGGGCTTCCATCTTTGAGGTTTGCTCGATAAATTAAGTGCTAATAATTATTGCTGAATAGTTAGCACTTAAAATGTAAAAAATGAAACATTTCAAAGGCCTCTGTCATTTTTGTAATGTTATGAACTCAATGCTTCTGATTAAAAACCATCCATGCAACAGTGGTTCTTAGTTACTTTGATAAGTGTAACTGATTATTATCAATAAAAACTGGGCACAGTGTCATAAAAGACTTCCCCTCTTGAAAGGCAGTAATTTTTTCTTTATTTAGACATGTATTTTCTTTTATTCCCATTTTGGTAACTTGCCATGCAATAAAAACTGAGGTATTGAACAGCAAAATCTCTAACCTTAGCCTATTATTCCTATTTGTGCCTTCTGGAGCTACACGGGAGAAATCTAAAGTCTATCTCATTATACATATTTTTCCTGCTCATTTTTTTTTTTGGCATAACCATGGTCCCTCTTTGACAGAGCACCTCAAAAAATTTCCTTGCATCAGCAGGGGAACTCTAACACTTGCTCAAGTCTTTGTGTCGAAGTATTCTCTTCTCTGCTAAGTGGTACTAACTAAGCCAGATATGAACAGCATACATTTTCATTAAACGTACTTTTTACACAAATGTGAATGTGGTTGGCAAATGGAAAATAAGTAAAACCAATGGGTGAAATGAGAAAGTGATGAAGATGGCAAGAAGTAAAAAGATTTGGGGAGTTTCCTGAGAAGTTGGAGGTTCCGGGTTAATTCAGGAGAGGGGAGGGTAGAATGGACATTGGAGTGGTGAGAAAGTTTAGTTGCCTTGCTGTAAGAGAAGGCTGTGACAATGGTGACTGAATTCACAGGTGTGCTCAGTCAGTGGCTCGAGGCTGCTCAGTGGGAATTAGATGTTTCTCTGTATAGGTAGTAAACTTCTCTCTCTATAGGTAATAAATAAACAGGAGGATTGGGGACAGAGTGAAGCCAATCACATAGATCAAATGTAGTAACATCTGTGCCTTTCTGAAGTGGGAATACAAGAGGAAGACAGGCATTTGTATGAGAAGGTAACAAAACCTGGAGAGGAATCATTGCTTTTCCTGCAAGCCAGGGGTGATGACTTAAGCCACCATGTATTTTATGCTTCCCTTTTCATAAATTTCATTATGCCTGGTGATTTATGGGAGCTCAGATCCCTTGGTTGATGAGTTTCTCTGTCCCAATTTTTATGTGATAACCTTTCAAAGATTTGAAGAATCACCAAATATATCAAGTTCTTTTAGCCATTCTTAAAATGACAGGTTTTCTGACCACCTTGGTACAGTTTAATTTGACTTACTTCTTTGTGAAATTTGGAAGCCGGACATAATGTATTTTTCCTGTTGTGGAAGAAAACCAGAGTAGGAGCCAGTTAAACTTTTACTCCTTGAGCTGAATTCTAAGCTAAATTCTTGTCCATTTAAATATGTTTAATAGAAGAATATATTCTGAGGCAGTTCTTAAACGCTAATACTGTAGCAGAGGGTGGATTTTATGCATGCTAATACTCTGTTTTATTCATAGTTTCAAATTTACAGTCTATGTGTTGGCTTCTGTTGGGACAAATCATTCAGCAAATTCTTGCATGGCATTGAAGCTTCAAAATACAACTCCTCTCTAAGCCTTTGGGAAAATTAGAAATCTTTTTATCATGACTAACAAACGACCGCAAAAAAAATCCACAAGAGCAAAACAACCAACAAACAACCACCATAATAAAAAACAGTATGACCTCTTCTTAATTACCAAGTACCCAATGTGTTGGTTCATAATCATAATGCATTCTTTTCTTTTTTCTCCCCATGCACTTTTATCTGAGAAAAGCAGTGGGGAGAAAGCAGGAGGAACACTCAAATTACTCAGTTCTGCAGAGCTGGAACAAGCCTGGTGTCCTAGGCAGACTAGAGAGGACTGGTTTCCTGGTGAGATCTGGCAGTCCCCACACCACAGTAACGACAAGACACACGTCATGCTTTTCAAGACACGCTGATGTGTGTTACTGCGTTTGATCTTCACCCTGGTGTTAGGAGGAAAGGTGGCCTTGTCTTCACTTGGTCCAAGAACAAACTGAGCACAAGAGGAACTTGCCAGAGTTCACACTGTGTCACTGGAGGCAGAACAGAATCCTGGTGTCACCTCTTCTAGCCTGGGGCTCTTTCTGCTGAACTACACTGCTTCATCAGATGTGACATGACTTTCTGAGGTTAGCTTGTACTGAAGCGAATGTGCCCACGGCAAGACCTCTGAATCTCAGAGTTCAAAAGGAAGTGAACCAAGATGGAGGGGGAAAGCCTTCAGCATCTCAGGTCTTTGTTCTTAAGAAGACCTGGAGGAAGTAGTTGGGAGATTTGACACATAACGACAAAGAATGAGCTTCAACATGTAACCATGATATGAAAAGATGGAGTCTATAAAGTGGTTGGAAAATCTGTCTCCTTTAATTTGCACAAAATCTTCTTTGGAGCTAAAAGTACCCATGAGATAGAGCTGTGGTCAAGAAATGATCCCACTATACAAAAACAGTCACTGAGGGAGGAGAGTGAAATGCTTTCTCTTCTAGAGACCGATGGTGCTGGGTCCAGGATATAACGCTGCAGGCTTTTCTTGTTCAGTGAGTGCCACCCCCCTCCCCCGTCCCCCCGCTGGCATAGTGGTGACCAGATGCAGTGGGCAGAGAAGTCCCTTGTAAGTAACATTTCAATGTCAGGAAGTACAAAATAGTAGGAGTGCCAGGGGGAGGAGGGGCGGAGATGGTATCAAGAAACATGAAGTATTTGCCCCTTTTTTATGCCCACCTTGCTGTTATTTTCAGCCTGTCTTCTCTTATCTCTCTCTCACACACGGCCAGGGCGACGGCAGCAAATCACATTTAGAGGATCTGTCTGTGCCTCTTGGGCTCAGGGGTGGGATCCTTTTCTCTTACGTGGGGGCCACTCACATGCCAGGAACATTTATTGAAGTTCCCGTGAATGTTAAAGATAGTCGTCAGGTTGGGTGAAGTTAAACCCCTGGGAGTGCAAATTAATATGAGGGCACATAAAGCTCAGTCTTACCACTGTATCAGATATTAGATATTTAAAATGTATTTCGTTTCCATGATACAGGCACTTACAGAAAGAAGAAAAGGGAAAAGGGAGAAAGAGGAGGAGGCCATGAATCATAGCAAGATTGACATGAGCATGGACTTTGTTATTGCTTTGAAAATGCACCATAGAGGAGAATTGCTGTCCATGGTTTTCATCCATCTGTGCATCCAGAGACACTTGGAGTCTCCCTTCTGACTGGGATTGATGGTCATGGCAACCTGTGGGGCTGCTGAGGGAGAAATAGGCTCTGGGAGGCAGAGGGCCACTCAGTAGTGTTATTCACATTCCTGGGGGCTAGGAAGCCCAGACGCCAAAGCCCAGGTGGAGATGAAGAGCTTTGCCCAGCTTTAGAGCATGCTCTGGTCCCAGAGGCACTGCCACTCCAGGCTGCTGTTATCATGATCACTAGCCCCATGTCCGTAAGTCACCAAGCCGGGAACATTTGGGAGGCATCCATTTCTTTATCCATCCAGTGTTTGAGGTGCAGGGTCAGAAATCTTGTGGCCAGAGAGGAGAAGACCATGGCGAGTTCCGGTAGGGCGGCTCCCAGCCCTCCCAGACAGGGGCCAAGTGCAGGAGGAGGACTCGAGGAGGAATTTCTGCCCCAAAGGCTGCAGAGAGGGTTGGTTTTAGTTCTCTTAATCTAAAACTGAAAAATTTCAACAACATATGCAATAATTAAAAACCCCGAAGTACCATCAAAGTAATAATACATATGGCACAGTAATAAGACGTAAAAAAGAGATTATTTTTCTGCCATGTACTTTAAGAAAATCCACAGTGGTTTTTAATTTTCTTTTGAACATCACTGACTTGACCAACATCATTTACTTTCTCTGGGTATATAAGTAGTAGTATAAAGACCTAGACATAGTTTTAACGATGGATATCTTTATTGTTGATTATCTAACTGTATGTGTTTATTGTAAATGGCTCAAACAGTTTAAAAATGGAATGGGCATATTTTTGTTGGCTATATAGCTATATGTGTTTATTGTAAATGATTCAAACAATCCAGAAATGTGGCAAGTGGATGTGGTCCTGTAATACCATCCCCCAGCAGTTGCCACTCTTAGGCCTATAAACTTGTTTCTAACTTGCAGAAGCTTAAGGACCAGAGTTTTGAGTGAGCTTGTGTTCTCATATTGGGTTACATTTGTTCTTTCTGCAAAAACACATAGCATAAACAGCAGCAAACTCATAATAAAAACCAGACAATTGAAAAATGAAAATTCATATAAAGCTACAATAGATACCAGTAAGACCCTGAACATTTAAATTTACTAAATCTGCTCGTTACGTTGTCTTTCTGGCATTTTATGGTCAATGTAGGTAAGAGGAAGGACCCTTTGGTGAACCTGCCAAACTATAGTGCCTGTTCTTACTGCTCTTCTAGTGGGTTGTGAAATAATCATAATGTTCTATCTTTCATCTTATGATAAAACTATATACTTGATAGCTTTAGGAGTCTTTTAAAATCTTTTCTCTGGATGTCTACCTTGATTATCATGTGTGGCTGTTTGAAGCAAATTTATTAGGTTAATTATAGCTCATGTTTCTTTACTGATGATCATTTATTCACCAAACATTGTTGGGATTGGTGTGTGCCCAGCACAGTGCTAGGATCAAGGGTACAAAAGGACAAGTCCTGCAGAGAGAGAGACACATGCGTGGACACTCTAAAGCTATGTGAGCAGTGTGCACGGGGTTACTGAAACATAGGAGAGAGTGACTGCTTTTTGCCAGAAGGTGCCTGGGAAAGATTCTTAGAGAAATTGATGCTTCCTGATGAGTCACGAAAGTTCAGTAAGAATTTGCAGGTGGAGGAGGGACTAGAGGTGAAGAAAATCATAGAGATACATTGAGAGAGAAGGGAATTAACATTTGTGAAGTGCCTTTGGGATGCCAGGCACTGCATGTCAGTTGATTCAATCCTGGGAGGTCTATATCATTGTCCTCATTTTGCCCACGAGGAGACTCAGTCTCAGAAGGTTACATGACTTGCCCAAGGTCTCCTAACTCTAGTTACCACACTTGGAGGAGTCAGGATTCACATCCAGGTCTGATGACTCCCAAGACCCAGCTCTATCAGCAGCATGAGGCTGAGGAAAGAGCTTGTCTTCTTGGGGGAGTGACAGGTTGATTGGCTGGAGCGTGGCGTACATCGGAAGAAAAAGGCAGAAATGAGGTTAAAAACGGAGAAAGAGGCCAGTTTGTGAAGGGTATTTTCAGCCTGCACAAGATTTGCTCTTTAGAAGTTTACGAATACCAGCGAGGGTTTGTAAACAGACACAAAAGCTCAGATTTATCTTTTAGAAAGAACTCTGGCCACACTGTTTGGGCTGGAGGGAGTTGGGTAAGATTGTAGGCAGGATTGCAGATTTATCCTCACTATACTTAGATGTGCAAAGAAAATATTTTTCTGAAGTTGACCGGACTTTCTCCTTTAGACCCCCTCTTCACTTAATAAGTGGAGAAAAAAGAACGTGCATTTAGCTGAGAGTAGTAAATTCAGTCTGCTCCAGTCATGTAAAAGGCAATTCATTCTTTTTTCTGTGCCTCACTAAGATGGTGACTCAGTAAGGGGTGGCTCACACGTCCTTGAGATCGTGTGTGTGTGTGTGTGTGTGTGTGTGTGTGTGTGTGTGTGTGTGTGTGGCTGGCGGGCGGTCCTTGCTGGTGCTCACTGGGGTCTGGCATTACTCTGGCTTCACCGCAGTTGCCTTTTGGCATCTGTTGCTGAAGTGTGCGGCTGCTGTGACTTGTAGTCCATTCTCAGGTCAGTCAGGGCCTGGTTGCCCATTTTGCTTACATAAAACCACCATGGCTCTTTCTGGGGTTTGATACCTGCCCCCACAAGAGGTCTGTTAGCCCCCTGCCCTCCCCAGTCCTCCATGGTAGTCTTGGGGATGTCCACCCCACTTGGAAGCTAGGGAGGCTCTGGATAGACCCTTTCTTTACTTAAGTGGTGTGCCACCAGTTTTATTGATTTACATGATACGGTCACTACCCAGGGGTCACCACTTCATGTTGTCCTGAGGGTAAGGGTTGGGGAAGAGGCCATTCTGTGAGATGACCTTCTCTAGGGCTCCAAAGGGAAGGTGGTACAGAGGCTCCTCAGTTTTTGGCTTTGTCATCTGCTGTTTTAAATCCTCACCCTTCCTGGGACTTTAGGCCCAAGTGGGAAGGAGCTGTACCATATGTGTCTCTGCTGCCTTCTGCTTTCTCTGTCGACTTCGGCCACTCCTCTCCACCTTTCTCCTTGTGTTCCCAACTCACTGAGACTTCCCCTAGGTCTTCCGGTCCTCCTTCCAGAGAGGCTGTTAACCTCCCACTTTGGGCTGTAGTAGCAGCCGGGATATAAGGAAGGAGAGAGATGAGCTGTGAGATTAAAGCTACCTCAACTGGAAAGTATTTCAAACCTGTCGTATCTGTCATCCGTGACAGAGCTGATACAGTAATCTAGTGAGGGATAAAAGCCGGAAGAGAGTCAGGGGGAGCAGTGGTGAAACCAAACGTGGGGCTGATAAGAGGAGGAAGTTGAGGGTTTGGGGTTCCTAGTTGGGGCCCCTGCTGGATAAAGACACACGTGGCAGAGAAAGCACAAGGGGAGAAGGAATAGATGTGAGGGCAGGGGAAGGAGGATGAGCATTAGGGGGTGGGAGGGAGGGAAGGAAGGTGATGAATGAATTCAGTCTTGGACATGATTGAAGTGCTGGCTAATGGGAGAAATATGGGGCTCGCACCGGGAGAGGATCTGCCTGGAGAAACAGATTTGGGACCAGATGAAACTATCCAGGGAGAAAAAGAAGGGAAACTCACTGCCACTGTAGATGCTGCATGTAAAGACATAAACAAGGTCATCACTGTTTTAATTCTTCCTTGTACTTGATGATAACCCAGTACTTTGGAACTTCTCCTCTCGTTTCCTGCTGTGGGGCAGGTCAGAGGTCACAGAGTACCATCGAGGGTGACCGCTGATGCTTTTGGTTCCCAAGGGGACCTCTGAAGCCTCAGGTCCTACACGAAGATCCATGGCATACTGAGCTCATATCAGAATGAGGCCAGAATGCACAAAGAAAACTTTTTGATGGGTGGCTTAAGTTGAATAATTTGCAGGTACATGGAGAGGTGGTGTTTGATTATTTGTGGTCGAGCAGAATTTGTTAAGCAAAGTCCTGGATACGTAACCTGTACTTCTCAAAACTGTCCGTCACTGTTAGGCCCGAGACATGGGCTAACTTTTGGATGTACTCTGCTAATATGACTACCTTGCTGGTTTTTAAAGGTGGCTTTTAATTGGGTTCCCGAGCAGCGGCTGCTGTTGAGGTGCTGGTTGCAGCCTTGGGACATCAGATTCATTAAGTATTTCCTCTTCCTGGACTGGGCATCTGCCCTTGGATGGTAGCCAGCAGCTTCTGAAATGCCATCACTTATAGGATTGCCCTTTAAGCCACTGATCTGTTATTTGGTTGAGTTTTGACTCTTTTCCTCTCAAATTTAAATGGAGCTTCACTGAATATAGTGCTAAGCTGAATTTTTCCCATTCTCAGTGGCATTTCCCCCTAGTTCATAGCAGTTAGGCTTCTGGCTAGACAAGAGGTTTAAGGATTAAAGACAGCTTGTCATTTATGAGGCTCAGGACTGTCCTTGAGGAAGGGCGGTGGATTATCTGAGGTGTGTCCTCATTTGGCTGATGATTTATGCACAGGTAACATGAGAAATCTCTTAGCCAATTTTTTCCTTGTTTGTAAAATTGTGCTGAAAATGCTAGGATTTTTTGGAATCTATCTCTAGGATTATTGTCCTGAAGTTTTTTTTTTTTTTAATTGAAGTATAGTTGGTTTATAATATATTAGTTACAGGTGTACAACATAGTGATTCAATATTTTTTATAGATTAAAAGCTTTTGTCCTGAGGTTTTTAATTCATTTGAAGAAAATGAGTATGTAACAGTCACATTGAATACTCAGAAGTTTGGGGGGAGCAGTGGGAAGGTAGGATGTCAGAAAGAACTTGGATTTTGTCTTTGGTTTTCCGTCTCAGAGCAGCTGTGTGGTGCTGGTTCTTTTTGTGCCCCAGGATGAAGTCTTAGGCAGGCCTGGTGTATTTGCTGATCATTCTCATAAAAAAAAAGTCCTCCAGTTATATTTCCTTTCCAGACAGTCTCAGTTTGGTAATTAATACGTCTAGCCTCCAGTAGACTGGTTTAAAGTGACAGCTTCTCCTGTCCCTGGCTCAGATTCTAGATTCTCTTTGTCAAATTCCACCCAAAGTAAACCTGTTGGTCATTTTATTGGAAAACATTAAAATGACAGATTAATTTACTCTTTAGAGGTGATACATTTATTTTCTTAAGTTCTTCAGCTATTTATATTTCTTTGCTAATATTGCAAATGCAGTGTTTTCAAAGTTAAGTTTCCTATTTGTTGATACTGTACCAAAGTGCAATAGATTTTTGTACAGTGATTTTATATCCAGCAATTTTGTTGGATGTTCTTAATAGTTTTTCAGTGAATTTTTTATATAGACACTTACATCATCTGTGCAAAATGATTTTTTCCCTTGTTTTCCATTTCTTTTTTCCTTTATTTTTCTATGTTGCCCTCCAGACAGAATTGGTTAATAGAAGTGATGATAATTGCTGTTTTTTCCTTATTTTTGATTTGAGAAGGTTTGCTTATAATAGTTCATCATTAGGTAAAATGTTTGTGGTATGTGTTTGGTGGATATCATTTACCAGGCTCAGAAATTTCTCTTTCTGGCTTGCCAGGCATTTTAATTGTGTGTTTGTGTAGGATTTTATCAAATACCTTTTCTGTATCGGAGATACTGTGAGTTGAATCTCATTGAGGGGTGATAAGATGCAACCTGTGGTATCTTCTAGTGCAGAGTCAATGCCAAGTGGACTGGGAGTGTTATTATTACATTTTGAAATATGATTTATGTGATGTGAAT
Organism: Camelus dromedarius; assembly: GCF_036321535.1. Lineage (NCBI taxonomy): Eukaryota > Metazoa > Chordata > Mammalia > Artiodactyla > Camelidae > Camelus > Camelus dromedarius. Next base: position 53,863,150 of record NC_087438.1, read on the forward strand.
GCATTTTGTAAATATATACCCTTTGTAGAAAACTACTGTGTTATGTTGTTGTGCTTGAAAAATAAAACGTAACTTTTTGTTTTTCTTTCCAGTATTACTTTACTGTTCTTTTTGGCCACGAGGGTCAGAAACCACTAGAGCTGCGCTGTGAGGAGGAGCAGGACGGTAAAGAGTGGATGGAGGCCATTCACCAAGCCAGGTATGGATGCAAATCCTCGGTGTGATCCTAGGTTGTCTGGGTGTTGCGTTGGGGGTTCACCATTGGTGGTAGTTTCGGAAGAACTTGCAATTCCAAAATGTGTTTCCTCTTGGTACCGCCTTCTTAGTCCTGTGTGAGATGATTCTTTGTGCTTTCTGTGGATATATATTCTAGCTAAAGATAAAAGGTAATAGATAGAATAAAAATAATGAAAATTATTGAACACAGGAATTGTTCCTACGTGCCAAGCACTGTTCTTAGTGCTTCTCAGTTAAGGAATTTGTTAAATGTATTGATTCACTTATCCTCTCAACAGTCTGTGAGAGGCATATCATAATTACCCCTCTTTTACAGAGAAGGACTCTGAGGCCTGGGAGGTTGGTTTACTTGCCTGAGGTCGCACCGCTAGTGAGTGGCAGAGCTGGGACACGGACCCAGCCGAGCCTGCACTTATAAGCCCTGCCCTGTGCAGCCTGGTTACTGGGAAAGGTGATGCCAGCCTCTCCCTAGGGAAATAGAAGAGTGTGCTTCTGCTTCCTCCTGAGAAATACTAGGGATGTGGAAATGAGCACACTCAACCTAAATGGGAATGAGAAGTCCAAAAGGGATGCAGGTAGACCCCTCTCTTTTATTTTTCATACTCAATTCTGTAGTCCTGTCCATTTTTGGTTCTAATGGCCCCATGCTCGCCTGTCCTGCCCTTAACCCAGGCTCTCCTCACTCCATGTCTCTGCTCAGATCCCTGGTGATTCAGAGCAAAACTCAGGCTGGGACACATGACTTTTTCTTTACTGGACATGACTCCCTACCCCCAGCTTCTCCTAGAAGTCCATTCACCCACTCTCGGACACTCCCCGACAAGTCAGTGCCCACTGGCCCCCTTCTCTGAATGGCTGAAGCGCTTGCCGTACCACATGTGGAATGTTTAACAGTTTGAGACAATTCAGGTTATTTTTTACATACTTCATGTGTTGGATTCTGTTTCCTGAGCTGGATTGATGCTCCTTGAGAGTGAGGAGGAGGATGAGGGCACAGTCATTTCTGAATATGGCACAGTGCTGATTCTGTAGCAGATCATCAGGAAATGTTTTCAGATTGATTATAAAGAGAATAAGGTGTTTGTCAACAGTGAGTTTAGGATGGTTTTTGAACCCTGGAGACTTTTTTCCCTTCTCTGCTCTTCTTTCTTCAGCTACTTTACATTGATTACCTGCTCCCTGGCAGGCAGCATGCTAAGTGCATTACATACTTATCTTTTTTTATTCCTCCTGACTACCCAGTAGAGTATTATTAACTCCATTTTACAAATGAGAAAACAGAGGTTAATGACGATTAAGCAGATTGGCCAAAGTTGTTCAACGGCCGGGCTGGGATGTAAAACCAGATCTCCCTGACTTGGGAACCTTCAACCAGTGTCTCTTGTGCTTCTCTTCATTACTGTCTCTTTTTTTTCTTTAGTCTTTCCCTCTTCTATTACTTCTTCTCTTCCTCTAATTCAAAGATGAAAATGGATTAATGTGAAGTCAGAGCTGAGAGTAGTTTATTTGTGAAAAATTTCAGTTCCTTTTCTTTCCACCCCTCCAAAATGTTTCTCTGAGATGCACAGTGTCGGTGACCAAATACTGCTCTCCAAGGGGGCCTCCGAGGGCAGCTTGCCAACATCGTGATCCAGGCACACTGTTCGGCTGTCTTCGCTCTCGGTGTCTCTACTTGAGGGTGTTGCTCCAGACTTAGGACTAATGCAGACTGACTCACTGTGGAGGAAGATGAGGTCTTCAAAGGTGACAGAAATATCAAGCTGGCAAGGTAGAGCCCTTGGGTCATTTCCAGACACCATCTTTGTGACTATTTCTATTCCTTTCTACCTGGGAGTTAAAATGAAGTAAATAATTTAAAACATGTGTAATTGCTCATCTATTTCATTTCAGAAGAGCCAGACATCACTAGTAGCCTAAATGCCTTTGTAGTTGCCAAGCAAATATTGTGGTGAACCAAATAGAGTATGAATTACTTTAAAAGTGGTAAAATTTCAAGTAAGAGGTGTTTTTGTATACCATGAAAATTTTGCCATATTTATGGAATTAGGTCAGTAACTGTTTGGTGTTGATTGACATACGTTCAATCCAAGGCTTGCATGATCTTGTCAGGAAACCACTGACATAGATTCTAAAACCATAGATTTTAGAAATCACTTTAGTGGCTTAGGTAATCGAATGGTGAAAATTCTCTTCTCTTTTGGCTTTGAATATGTGGTTAATAATTGATCTTTTTTCCTGATGTCCTGACTTTTGGTCCATTAGATTTGCTTTTCCTTTGACTTAAGGTCCAGGACTGGGTTCTTTGATGATTTCCTTTTAATTTGACTGCTTTATACCTGAGTTCTCATCTTTGACTTTTTGCATTGAGATGCTTCTTAAATTTTTATTTTCTAAATCAGGGAAGATAATAACTTTTTTATTGAAGTTTCATTAAGTTGAGTTTTGGGTGTAAACTTGGGTCTGTGAAATTCATCCTAACTTTGTTTAGACATGAGCAGAGCCAGAAGGTTAATGAAGCTGATTCAGAGATAGGATTTGTCAGCCACTTTTGCGTGGCCTTGTGCTAGTTAAACAGCTGGTTGGTTGACTAAACACTTTGCCTTTAGAGGACGGTCTGATGGCATTAATTTGGTCCTGCTGCCTTTTTAATGGACAATGTTCAATAATTGTGGTTTTATTCATCCCTCTTTTTAAGTCTGAGCTTTGGATTACCTGATGACTATTTTAGCCTGAGACTAGTTCTTTTCTGAGCTACAGATCCTTCTGCAGATACTACATAGAAACAGGGACTGCGCAGAATCCTTCTCTTGATCATTGCTCTTTTCCTGAAATGTTTCTCGGTACTGGCCTGGATGTTCTATCTTTGGTACATGAAAATCACATCCTTGAGGCTGGCTTTTGTACCTCAGAGCTAAATCTACTTGCCCCAATTTGCCTTCAGAGGATCTTTAGGTCATTTTCTGGCATGTCAAGTTGCATGTTTTCTTCCTGAGAAAAGACATCTTTGTGGAAATTAACATTTCTCATTTTGAAGCTTTGACCTGGCCCAAGAAGCTTATTTTACAGTTTTGCTTGAAATTGTTCGAAACTACATTTCTCAAAACTGGCACATTTAAAATATCACTTCATCACATATTACTGGCACCAGTTCATGGGAAGCTGCTAGCAAGGCTCAGTCTTGTTTTTGTCTGGATGAGGTAAGGCCAGAATATTTTAATAGTAATGAAGTCTGTGCTGTTCTATAAATGGTTTGCTAGTTGGGTATGGAACCTTGGACATTTCCAATAACCTAATGTTTCTTTGTTCTCGTGGCCATATCTGTCCACCATGGTTGACGTAATTGTAGACGTTAGGACAGTCAAAAACACTGATCCAGTTGGTTGTGGGTCTTTCGGGCTCACTGGCTGAAAAGACGTCCACATCAGTGTTCTCCACGTTTCATCTGCTGGAGCCCTAGTCAAGGGGAGCCTCGGCAATCAGAAGGTAGTCATGGCCTGGAAGAGGAGCCAGATGTACGAGGTACCAAGGCTCTTCCCATTCTGGCCTGAGCATAGGACCTGAAAAACCTGGTCTGTGACAGTTGGGAAGAGAAGTAGGTGGAGGGTGTCGCAGAGTAGGAAGGGGTAGACTTCAAAGGAACTTGTGACCACCTGGATGTGGGCAGTATTAGACCAGGGTGGCATCTCACACATCTCTCAGGTCCCCAGCTTGAATGGTGTCACTTCCTGGGAGGAGAGATGATGAGTGAGAGCAGGGCTGTGGGGTAGAGATGACGAGAGCTGGCAGGAAGGGCTTCTGCAGGAAGTTGGAGGGTGTGATCTCCTGGAAGGGGCAGTTGGGAACCACGCACACTGGTGGCTCTCCCTGCGCCTTGGTATGTGAGGTGTGAGAGAATGAGGGTCAGGGCTGCGTGGAGAATGTTATGCCTGCTGTCCACACCAAGGGGAGTGTGGTTTTTTGCTCACCCTGCAGAGCTCTGGCTTATACTTTCAGTGTTTGAGACGGTCCTACTGCCAGCTTTCCAACTTCTCCAACTGAAACTCAACACCCTACCTCAGTGCTCTTTCCCCCCTTTGCTGTGTGCCTGTGGCAGGTGGCTCTTAGGTTTTCCTCAACAGGGAGGGTATTTGCAAGAGAACAAGGAATTGGGCGTATGCTCCCATCCCATAAAGCTCACGTCGGCTTTAGTTCGGCTTGACATAGCCCTTTCCTTCACCCTGCCAGTTTTGAACTTGATGAGTGGAGAGATTTAATCCTCTCGATAAGATTTTTCAATTAGGCCTGTCTTCTTGTTCACTAAAGAAAGCTCTAATCCAGCCTTTTGGGTCTGCTTTTATCTGTAGTCTTTTTGATTACATGTGCCAGGGGCAGCGTGCTGTTCATAGTCTCTCTCTCCCTCTCTTTCCTTCTCAGTCTCTTCCCCACTTCCCCCAGCGCGCATGCGCGTGCACACACATGCACATCCCCATGGTAACTACACCAAACACAAATGCTTGTAACCTCATTCTCTATACTTGGATAGAGGCTTAATTTAGAGCAAAGTATGTAATATAAAATCTGTCCGACACTAAAGGCCACTGTGTGTATCATATCATCCCCATAAAATCAGCACGTGGTAGAATGTGCAAGGAGCAATCCCTCACAAATCAGAAGAGAGATTACATAGAAAAGCTGAAAATGCTTTATGTATCCCAGCAAAACCACAGGGCTAGAAAATCATAAATGAGCAGTGATGCTATAGCCCAAAGCAATCCCAAGGCCATGTTTTGTATTCTTCTTATAACAGTAAGACTACCCCTGTTAAAAAGTTTGTTTGAGATCCTGTATTTCTTTACTAAGAACATCTGTCAGGCTTTTGCCTCCAGATTTGCCACGATGAAAGAGACTTCAGCATTTTTTTCCTTAGAGTTTGAACAGTGCAACACAAAAGAAAAGGGGTGCTATGTTTGTGGACTGTGAAAGACTGGCTTGGTTGATGGTAGAACTTGTTCTCTATAGGGGAAAGTTAGGCTTGAACTGTCTTTAAACAAAAATTTTTTTTAATGGAAGTGTAGTTGATCTACAGTGTTAAGTTTCGGGTGTACAGCAAAGTGATTCAGTTATACATTTATGTGTGTGTGTGTACATATATATATATATATATATATATTCAGATTCTTTTCCATTATATGTTATTTCAAGATAATGAATATAGTTCCCTGTGCTATACAGTAGGTCCTTGTTTGAACATTCTTATTTTCAGCCCTTTGTTAATACTTTTACCTGTCGGTTATCTTTCCTGGTCCTCACAGAGTTTTTGCTTCAAATACCTGGCTCCTTCCTTCAGCATCTGGCTTACAGTGCAGTGCGACCTGTGTCTTCCCTCACGGAGCAGATGGTTCACATCCTCATATGCACATGGGCTCCCCTGCAGGAGGGGCCCCCCAGGACCATCTCTGATGCAAGGAAGATCTCTACCCTGAGCCTCTTCTCTCCCTCATCCCACTCACCTTGACTTTTTCCTTGCGTTCTTTGATGCTCTTTAGTCTCTCCCTTCTTCAAATAAACCAGAAAAGCCCCTCTTGTGGCCCTGCACCCTCCTCTAGCTGCCGGACTACAGGGAGAAATGGTTTTGTGGTTCTCCCTCTAGTCCCAGCCCCTGCTCCCTTCTCAGCCCTTGGCGATACGTTTCTGTCTCTACCCCATTGAAGCGGCTGTCACCTGAGTCAGCAAGGACTTTCCAAGCTTTTCTTTCCTTATATAACCTCAACTTTCCATTTATATTTAATACTTATTTTTGAATGACTCAAGTAATACATATAAATACACGTCTAAAAAAGAAACTCCAAACAATGCAAAAAGGTGGAGAGTGAAAGTTAGTTTCCATTCATATCCTCCCTCCCTCCCCTGACATTCCCCAAGCTCACTTACAGCCTAAAGGTATTTACTAGTAACAATCTGTTTAGTTTTCCTACGTATTTGCATATGCGTAGATAGATAGATAGATTATATGGTTACATACTCTTTATTTACTACTCACATAATTCTCAACTTCCCTTTTATAATGATTTGGGGAGTTTTGTGATATATTTTTTTGACATCTTTGCATTTGGGTCGCTATGACCCAAATCTTTTCTTGAAATTCTCTCTTACTTCTATGACACCACTCACTCCTGATTCTCCTTCTACTCCTTTGATCATTTTTCTCATCCCCTTTCACTGCCCCTCATGTTCTGTCCTTTTCCTTTATATGTCACTGCTCTGCAGGCCCCTCTTCTCTCCTTACCCGACGTCCAGTCCCCAGGCTTCTGCCGCTTGGGTGGAGCCTCCCTCCCTCTGCCGGGTACTGTGCTGTGTGCACCATGTACTCTTTTCATGTAAAAGTCACAACAGCTTGTGAAGTAGGTGGTGCTCTCCCCGCTGAGTCTGAGGTCTTAGAGGGATGAAATAACCTCCTGAGGGCCACCGATCTAGAGATAGCAGAGCTGGAGTTCAAATGCAGGTCAGGCCTGTGCACTCTCCTGGGTGCTCAGAGTTACCTGATACTCAGTAAGTCCAAAACCAAACTCATTTTTCTCAAACTGGCTTCTTGCCCCCTTCTTCCTTCCTAAGGAACAGTTGCTCACTCAAGACAGCGGGATGTCACCTTGCACCCTCCTCACTGTTCACATCCAGTCAGCTGCACTTGTGGATTTGACCCCTGGAACATCTGGTCTCCAGGGCTCTCCACGTCGACAGCGGTTGCCTGGGCTACTTATTGCTCAGGTGCATCACCTGTCTCTCATCCAAATTTTCCTTCTTCTAATCTATCCTCCACACGATTACCAGAATGCCCTTTCTGAAGAAAACATCTGGTCTGCTGGAAGAACTCCAGGGTTACGTTTAGTTATTTTAGTTATTAAATTCAATTTTCTTCTTATTGTAGAAAAATTTAAACAGGGTAGAGAGAACAGTATAATGGTCTCTCATGTTGCTTTTAAGAAAAAAATTATTTGTTCCTTCAGCTGATATTTACTACCTCCCCACTGAGTTCTGGGGTGCAGTGAGCCAGTCCGAGCAAGGACGGGACCCTCCTGAGCTGAGCTTTGTGATCCTCTCCTGCCACCCCCTCCCCTTGTGCCCTGGGCGCCAGCTGTAGCACCACAGACAGGAATTCTAATGTGCGGGGATGTCCCTTAAGCCTAAGTAACTCCAACTCATCTTTCAGGACTCAGCTCTCAGACGTCTGCACCGGCTTCCCGGATCCTCTTCCTCCCCGTCTAGGAAGGGCTTACCATTCCCTTCTATGAGTCCCCTCTGTAACCTCTTATTTCTCTCAAAGCACCTATGGGATTATTGCATTGATTTGCTTGCCTGCATCTCTCTGTCAGCCTGAATTCCTTCAACATCGGCATGTCCTGCTTGTCTCTTATCCCCTGCTCCTGGCTTAGTGCCAAATTGCTTTTCAGAATTGTGTGTCCAGCTTTACTCCACGAAGGCATGAGAAAGCTGGAATTATTGTTTAAAAATCATTATTATATTGATGAGTGGAAAATGGTATCTTGGTGTAATGAGCATTTCTTTGACTATTGGTGAGATTGACAATTTTTTCTGTTGTTATTGTTAGTCTCTGTTTCCTATATGAATTTTTATTTCGTGTTTGTTTCCCCATTTCTCCTGTTGGTGTTTTTCTTATCAATTTGTGTATGAGCTCTTTGTATGACAAAGATATTATCTGTCTTTTGTATTTGTTGTAAATTCCCCATGTCTTTTTTTTGTCTTGTACTAACATCTGTGGCATTTTTTGACAAGAAGAGTTTCTGAATTATAATGCAGTGAAATTATTGCTTTTGGGGGGAGGTTGTTCTATTGCTCTTTAAGAACATTATTATTTAAAAAATTGAGATATAATTCACATACTATAAAATCCACCATTTTAAAGTGTACAATTTAGTGGTTCTTGGTATATTCACAAAGCTATACAATCTAATTCTAGAACATTCTCAACATCTAAGAAAGAATGTCCATGCCCATGTCCATTAGCAGTTACTCCCTTTTCCCCGATTCCCTCAGCCCTCATCAACCGCTAATCTACTTGCTGTCTCTGGATTTGCCCATTCTGGACACTTCATATAAATGGACTCATGTAAGCCTCATGTGTCTGTCTTCTTTCACTTTGCGTAGTGTTACCAAGTTTCATCCATATTGTAGCATAATCAGTCCTCCATTCCTTTTTACGGATAAATGCTATTCCATTGTATGGATGTACCACATTCTATTTATCCGTTCATCAACTGATAGACATTTGGCTTGTTTCTACTTTTTGCTGTTAGAAACAATGCTGGTATGAATATTTGTGTTCAAGTTTTTGTGTGGGCATATGTTTTCAATTCTCTTGAGTGTATACCCAGGAGTAGAATTATTGAATCATTTGGTAACTCTAAGATTTTTGAGGAACTGCCAGACTGTCTTCCCCATGGCTGTGCCATTTTACACTTCCACGAGCATCGTATGAGGGTTCCAATTTCTCCACAGCCCCACCAACACCTGTTTCCATTGCTGTTTTGCCTACAGTCTTCATAGTGGAAATTAAACATGAGAATTTATAAACCCCTTTAATCCATTTGTGTTTAATGAATATAGTTAGAAATATATTCTTGCTAAAGAATTTTTGATAATAATAAAGAGAATTCTACCAATACCTATTTGTGCATACTTGTAAAGAAGTAAAAGTCTCAGTATTAAGAAAGAATCAATATCAACTGTGATACAAGACATATTCCTCAGTTTTGTAGTCTGGTACTATAAAATGTATTTAACTTTAGAAGCATCCCTTAAAATGTCTTTGTACCAAAATAATAACTTTACCATTATTGACTTTCTGTTATATTTACTTATAACAATATTTTGCTTGTTTTTTATATTTCATTGTGCTTTAAAGATTATTGACAACTTTCCACATGTCCCAAAGTTAGTCAAATGTTGAAGTAGCGAACCACAACTGTGACCTGGAAAGAAGGAGCAGTGTTTCAAACAGGGAACTTTAATCTTTACTCTTTTTGGTCTCTTCTAACAGAGATGCTTGAGTTTTCACTCATTGTAAAGGGGGCAGCTTAGAGGAGATCCTGTGTGTAGAAAGAAAAGAGATTATGAGAGTGAGTTATGCTAGAACCTCACATTAGTGTGATACCTGAAAAATGTTTTGATTAGCCAGTGGTGTGGAGCTATTGATGTAAGAGAATTTGAGAGCCAGAAAAATGAAAGGTAGCAATGTTAAAGTGGCCATGAATGATGCTACGGAGGCCTGGTCGTGCTTGGATCAGGGCACTGCTGCCTGTGCTCAGACAAACATTGCTTACACAGGAACTGCACCACTGTCATCCAGGACTGGATTTTCCCAATTCTCAAAGACACCGTGATATGAGAAATGCTGATTCAAAAGTTTTCTCAATAAAACTGAGCACAATCCTGGAGCCAGTGGGAATTTTTCTTCAGTTACCTGTTACATGACTTTTCAGTTTGGATTTTACTATAGCACTCTCTCTCTGTCTCTCTCTCGCTCTGTGATATGCTAGATATATATATGCTAATTATAATATTATAATTATGTTTATAATTATAATAATATTGTATTTAATATATATTTATAGTTATAATTTATATAGTTTATGTATTATATATAAATTTATATATATTTATATAATATATATTTATATGATATATTTATATTATATTATATAATATATTTATATAACATATAATATTATAATTACCATTTATCTAGCATTTTAGATATGTATTTCTCATTAGCAAATATGTCTTCAATCAAAATAACTAGAATGAAATTCTAACAATTCCTTGCTAAGCTAATATAATTTTTCCCCTTCTATAAAAATAATTAAGGCCTATAATTTTATACTGTGCCTCTTCTTTGGGCTCTTCAAGGATTCTTCTGGAATATTTCCTTCTCTCCTAGATGGAGTAATGGTGGTTTGGTTTTGATTATAAATATTGCATGTGAATATTTTACTCCCATATATGCACCTCAAACTGCCGTCTGTTGGTACTCATCAGATTAGTTTGGCTTTCATCGTGTTGATTTATATGGCTTATTTTTATTATTTCCCTTGGCAGTGAGAAACCATTTTTTCCTGATGGAAGTTAAACTAAGTAACAACAACAACAACAAAAGACAAAATGGAAATAATGAATAGATTAGGCAAAAACTCAAACTTGAGCATTATCTAGTTACTGGAAGATTTAATCAGATAAAACATATGTTGGAAATACAGTAGAATAGAAATAACAATGCTCTGAAAATTCTCACACGTGGAAAATTCTCACAATGCATGCATTTTCAGTTGATTTAACGCAGTCCGGTGTAGACTTTTATTTACTAGTAGGGTATAAAAAGAAAGCGTTGTGATTTAAAGTTGAGAGGATATCCCCATCAGAGTAGTAAACTAGAGACACCCAATGAAATACACTGAATGACTTAAAAATGATGAGAAACGAAAATTATCTTACAAAGAAAATAAACCATACAAAAGAAGTCATATTAGATGACATTTTTCTTTTGGCCATGACTTCATTTGAATGGCTGTTCTGTGCCAGGCTCAGCCTAGGGGCTGGACTAATCTTTAACATCTTTTGCCCGGATTATTGCAAAACCTCCTTCTGGTCTCCCTTCTCGCCTTGTATTCCACTGCTCGCCCCTGCCCTTTCTCATCACAGCAGCCAGTTTGTGATCCTGTTAAAAAGTCGGATCTTGCCGTACTTCTGATCAAAGCTCAGCATCTCATGCAGGGTGAGAAAGCCTGAGACTTTATATTGGTCTACAGGGCCCAACGTGCATCAGAATCCTGTTTCCCTCTTCTCCGTCTCATTTACTCCCTCCAATGCTGGCCGCCTTGCCATTCCCCACACAGGCCAGGCCTGCTCCCACCACAGGGCTTTTGCACTTGCTCTTGCCTCTACCTGGAAGGCTCTTCCCCCAGCCGGCCACACAGCTTCCCCAGCTCGTTACTCTAGTGCCATCTTCTCAGTGAGACCCTCTCACACCCTGGTGAAAGATGTAACCCCATCTCCTCCACGTCCTATCGTACTCCTCCCTTTTTTCCTTTAAGGTAATCATCACCCGGTAACATATTATATATTTTTCTTATTTGTTTTATTGTCTTTTGCTTTGCACTACAGTATAAACACCACAAAGGCACAGATTTTTTTCCCCCTACTTTGTTTACTCATGTATCCAGTACTTTGAACAGTTTCTAGGTACATAACATTCAATAAATATTGAATGAAAGAATGAATGTGGAGTCCCAGGAACATGTAAAGAAGGAAATAAACATTACATAATCCCACCTCACGGAGTAAATAATTGCCATTAGGATTTGTAATGGTGGGGGGGAGGTTCTGCCTAATATTATAGAGATGTTGGAAAATACAAAAAAGCAACAAAAGAAGTAGTTTAAAATTATCTATAATTGCTCCAACCAGAAAAAATTCCTTTTTGTGTTTGGAGTGCCTGTTTTTTTCTTTCTCTCCCCTACTTCCTAATCCCTTATAGCTGTGATAAACGTAGTTTCCTCTCTCTGCATATGAATTTACATGCATATGCATGCAAAATCGTATTTATTTTATTCTCCTGGGGTTTTTGTTGTCATTGTTGTTCATTTATTAGTAGATCTTGGGTATGTTCCTTAAAAATATGATTTTTAATGGCTTGTATGATTCCCTTGTGTAGATGTACTATTACTTGTTTAACCATTTTCTTATTATATACAAGTATATTTAGATCATTTCCATTTTCTTATATTTATTTTAATGTCTGAACATCTTGTTTCTTTGAATATCTTTGTGCAAGTCTATGTTTGTTTTCCTTGGGTGAGATTATTAGAAGTGAAATTACTGTGACCTTTGTAACCTATCTTGATACATGTTGTGACACAGTCTCCTGGATGGCTCACTCCAGGAGTACCCAGTTTACTATATCTTTGTAGGCACTGAATAGTTTTGTTTTCTAAAACTCTTGATAAATTTGCTGAACAATTTTTATTTCTTTGATTAAGTAGGACCTTTTTTCCTATATTTTTTAGTCATTCATGTATTATATTCTATGAAGTCCTTTTGTCTATTTCTTGACTCAGTAATTTTAGGTAGTATTATTGGCTTCCTGCTATAAAAATGAAGAATTTAACATCCTTACAATTCCTCTTCCCTCCCCTCCCTTTGTCCCCCCTATTTTTGTTATTTACTTATTTTTGGCTCTTAAATTCTTTGACTTTATGTCTTAAAATAATATCCTTAAACCTCTGTTAATGTATCAACTTTGGGCAGTATGTATTGAATCTCTGCTGATATCTCTGAAAGATAAATTAAGATAAAGATAAAGTAAAGTAAAGATAAAGAAAGATAAACTAAATTAAAACGTCTAATGTGTTTTTATTGTTCTTTTCTCTACTCTAACCCTGAGGTTTTATTACTTTCATTATTATTTATTCTCTGTTTATAAACTTTTATACATTTACTTTCTGCTCTCTAAATTTAATTAAGCCTGTGTTGATTCTGCAAATTAAAAAACAGTAAGGGGCATTTACATCATGGTTACACGAATATTATGTACCAACTATCGAGGCTGGTCTTCAGTTCCACAGAGAATGAAATGTAGTCACGTGCAATTGAATATTTGCTCCTTGAAGGAGAATCTTCCATGCACTAATTTCTGATTTCTTTCTAGCTTCCTTTACTTCATCAAAAGTTTGTATGCTTGCACTCCATGTCATCTTGTATCTTTATTTTCTGTTTTGTTTAGTTGGAAAACTTCTGCATAATTTTTCTCCTATAGTAAGTGTGGTTGTTAGTAAACTGTCTCTGTCTTGAACTGGCACTTGGTTGATTGGTTGCCTGGTTGTAGAAGTTTAGGTTCAAAATACGTTTCCCTCAGTTCTTTGTTGTGACCTCTAGCATCCTAGATTACTGATGCGAAGTGCATCAGCTTGATACTTGCTTTCTTTAGCTAACCTGTGGTTTCTCTTTGGAAGTTTTTATAATCTTTCTTTATCCTTAGAACTCTGATATTTTGCCAGAGTATGGCAGGGTATGAAATTCTTTTCATTTAGCCTCTCTGGCATTTGGATTATCCTTTCTATTTGAGCTGTACTGTATTCAGTTCAAGGAAACCTTTTTTGATTTCTTAAACTATTTCTTCCCCAGTGCAGTCTCTGTTTTTTCCCTTCTGAAACTCCCATAAGATAATTTTTAGACCTCTTGGATCTGTATTCCATGCTGCTCAATTTTTGTTTCCTATTTCCAGTATGTATTTTTGTTCAGTGTTCTTTATCTCTGCAGCCACGCAGCTTAGTTTGCAGCCATGTCTGGTTTATTGGTTAGCACATTCACTGACCTGTAAAATTTTAATTATCGTTTTTGTTTCCAAGAACTCTTCCTGTTATCTGATTACTTCTTTTCTGTGGCAGCCCCTTTTTGCCTTCTGGCTCTAATATCCTTCCATATCTCCCTGAAGATAATTAATCTCTGTTGCCTGAATTAACCTTGTTTCTCTAGTATCTTTTCTGCTTGTTCATTTGACACTACATTTATTATCTACTGCTGCTTGACAATTTACTCCACAGTGCTTCAAACAATTAACAATAAATTGTCCCCCACAGTGTCTGGGTTCAGGAATCCAGGCACAGTTTAGCTGGGTGCCTCTGCCCTAAGGTCACAAGGCAACCACCAAGGTGTCAGCCAGGTCTGCAGTCTCCTCTGAAGGCTCGGAAGGAGAAGGATCCGCTTCCAAGTTCACTCCCGTGATTGTTGGCTAGATTCATTCCCTACCAATTGTTGGACTGAAGCCTCAGTTCCTCATCAGCTGTTGGCTGGGGGCCTCTCAGTGTCATCTACATGGGCCTCTCCATATAGCAGCTCACAACATGGCACTGACTCCCAGTGCAAACCAGCAAGATAGCAAGAGAAGGCGAGTAAGATGAATCTAGAGTCTCTTTGTAAACTGAGCTTGGAGGTGCCATCCCCTCACTTTTGCTGTATTCTGTCCCTTAGAAGTAAGTCACCTTGCTCCAGCTCACAGTCAAGAGGAAGGGGTTCCATAAGAACATGAATACCAGGAGGCAGGGGTCACTGGGGCCATCTGACATGCTGTCTGCTGCTGTCTTTTGGGGATTGGTTTTCTCAGGTGACCTTTGTTTCTGAATGAAGGACCTCGAGGGTTATTATAGGTGGCTGGCCTGGGTTTATGCTGTGACTGAGTGTAGGGTCTGTGTCACTTGTGTAGGCTTCCTTCTCAGGTATGGGGGCAGACAGCAGGAAGGTTGGCTGGGACTCCGCCATCTGTGGTTCCATCCCCTTTAGGTGTGCATGGATGGAAACTGTGACTTGCTACCAGCTACTAGTATATAGCAAACAAGACAGGATAGTCATCCCCTTGACTAGGTTACAGTACAGGGCAAAAGAAAGATTTTGCAGATGTCCTTATAGTCCTAAATCAGTTGATTCTGAATTAATTAAAAGGGAGATTTTCCTGGGTGGGACCGACTTAATCAAAGAGGGATGGGGGCCTTCCTTGAGGTCAGAGATGCTCTCCTGCTACCTTTCCAGAAGCAAACTGCATGAGTTCCATCACTGCAAGAAAATGACTTCTTCCAACAGCCTGAATGAACTTGGAAGTGAGTTCTTCCCCCTTAAGGCCCCAGAAGAGAATGTATCTTGACTGGCACCTTGATTGCAGCCTTGTGAGACTCTGAGCTGAGAATCTAGCTAAAGTGACCCACAGAAACTATGAGATAATACGTACGTGGTGTGTAAACCACTAAGCTTGTGGTAATTTGTTACACAATAGAAAATTAATAGTGTGTTTCCCTGCGAGTCCTTCTCAGTGCCTTTCCTTTTTTGGTTCTCTCTTGTGTCTGCGGTGGATGTGTGGTGTAGAGCCAAGCTCTGTTCTCTCTGAGTGCAGCTTCCTCATGAGAAGCCTTCCTCAGGAAGGTGGTCCCCTTTCTGCAGAGGGCAGATCTTGGGCTGTGACCTGAGGGCATGTCACTACTGCCATTGGTGCCTTTCATTTCTTTATGCTGGGGGGGATGGGAAGGAACCTAACTTCAGATGTTCTGAAGGCACTTGTTTAGTGGAAGACCCTGATGATCATTCCCTTGTCTACTCCCGTCCTTTGTATTTGTTGATTCTGGCCTTGTTGTGTCTCTGGCCACTCTAGCTGGGAACCATGCTTTTGCAAGGGGTCTGTGTGTGTGGTTTCCTCTGCTCTCATTTTCTTGCCACTCTGATTCAACTTGGTTTTTTCTCTTCGTGGAATTTCATAAAACTTCTGGGCTGTTGATGGCATATTTTCCTGTTTCATAATGCTGTTATGGTTTCATTCTTTAAACAGAAAACAATTTTTCCTAGCATTTCAATGGGACTTTGGATGCGAAGGGAGGCAGATGTCGGTGATGAGTCTGCATGAATTCAGCTACATATCCTGGCCTGGACTTTTTCTTTTTATAAGAGAAAACAAAATATTGTTTTGCTATCTAACATTGATCTAATGTATTTGTAATACATTTGACATATTTCTAATAAAATTGATGAGAAAGGGCAGAGTTTTTATTATGGAACTAATTTTCTCATGCTCTATGGGTAGTCCTCCATTTAAAGTTCTCCAAAGCATATTTCTGTGAAGACTTTCTTTTTGTTCTTTCCCCTCTTCCCACTTCCACTTCCACAGCCTTTCTTTCTACTCTCTTAGGGTAATTTCTTAGAACAAGTGACTTAAAAATATTGCTGACACTATGTTTTTTCCTAACACCAATGACACACATGATGTAAGTGCTGAGAATGTTGAGATAATTGAACTAAAATTGTGATTTTAGAATTGCCTTTAGACTCTTCCAGTTCCAAGGAACATATAGCTATTTCAAACTAGTTTAGGTTAAAAAGAGAATCTATTTGGTGGAAACTGCAATAGTATCTCACTGAACCCAAGGGTAAAATTTTATCATGAGGGTCTGGAACTAGAAACCAGAAAGCTGACTGGAACCCAGGAAGTCATAACCTTTCTGTC
Organism: Camelus dromedarius; assembly: GCF_036321535.1. Lineage (NCBI taxonomy): Eukaryota > Metazoa > Chordata > Mammalia > Artiodactyla > Camelidae > Camelus > Camelus dromedarius. The sequence goes on from NC_087438.1 coordinate 53,879,420, forward strand.
TCAGACTTTCTGTCTCTCTTGTCTCTGTTTTTCTGAACATCTGCTTATTCTTTTCTTGCTCAGCAGACTTACTTTGTTTTGGCGTGGGTGTGGCCAAATATGGCTAACCAGCAGTAGTCTCTTGAGTTCCCAAGTTCATACCATCTCAGTTTAAGCAAATAAGTCAGAAGCATAATGCCAGATTCCAAGGAGAAAGAATCCAACTGGTTTAGCTTGGGCCAGTTATCTTTCTAGACTAGTGAAATGTGGTCATGAGAGCAGATTTTGTGCTATAAACATGGCTACCACAGCCCATGTTCCCAAAGAGGAGGTAAGTAGATGGGAGAGTGGGCAGATATCTGAAAACACGTCAGTTGCAACGTTCTTGTTTATATCAAGTGGACTGTTTTTCATTAGGGAGACAGTTTATCTTGTGGCTAAGAACATGGGCTTAGGGTCAGATAGACCTTGATTTGAATCCCAGCCCTGCCACCTGCTAGCTGTGTGACCTCTGTGAGGATCAGATTCTTTCTCTGTACCATTGGGATGATGAAGCCTATCTCTCCAGGTTGCTGGGAGAACAAGAATATATATGGTACGTCCTACACACTCAATAAATAGCAATTATTTATTACTGTTACCAAATCACTTTGGAGAGATTTGGGGAATGGAAGAGCATGCATTTTACGACCTTCAATAGTGCAAGAAGATCTGGAAGCAAAAATCTAGGTGCCACAGAGATCAATCAAAATCTAAGAGAGAATTTTGCGTTTTCCACTCTTGGCCAAAGAAATGGACACAGGCTAGGCTGATGATATTAGGGCCCAAGAATCTGTGCTTATTTTTAGAATGAAATTTTTGCTTCTGTTGGTTTTGGAAGAGAGAAGTCAATGGTCTCATAATCCTAAAGAGAGCCAAGCAGGGCTGGCAGTCACTGGTACAGTCATCATAGTTCTTTCCAGCCAGTGCCTGTTCTAATGCTCCCTGCATTCATTCTGCTTGGTGGCAGATCTGTTCTGATTGGCTAGTGCCTTACCCAGTGAAATATTTTGAACATGTGCCATCAATTCCAAGACTTCAGTTTTTGTTAGAGTAGATCCACTGTTTCCTTTATAAAACAAGAGATTTCCTTTGCACCTTTCTCACTTATATGATAAAGTTGTGGGTGGTAGCCATCATTAAATGAACTCATAGTAAAGTTAATATAAAATGATAATAATTCAACTTCTGTGTAGTTAAAGGATACCAAATATAAGACAAACGTTAATGTTTACATAAAGTAGAGCTAGCTAACCAACTATGTTTATGGCTTCTTTTTTAAATGTAGCGTGTCCTGTTCTATATGAAACTGTAGTAGAACAATGTCTCAATGACTGACTGTGTAATTTTCTCTTAAGTTATGCAGACATTTTGATTGAGAGGGAAGTGTTAATGCAGAAGTACATTCATCTAGTTCAGATCGTAGAGACAGAAAAAATTGCAGCTAACCAACTGCGGCATCAACTTGAAGATCAAGATACAGAAATCGAAAGGCTTAAATCAGAGGTATTTATTTCCCAATTGATAGATTCCTTCTCATTGTTTCACGTTTATTACTGAAGGCTTATTATCAGGGCAAAATTTTAATGCCAAACTTGGTTCCTCTGCCATCAACACGTACATGGCTGGGCTACTAATGTGCATTAGAAAAGAATCAAAGGTCTATGTCAGGATTAGATAAATATGTTACCAAAAAATCAGGATAATGTGATATTTTTAAATTATTTGCGCTCCTGCTGTCCTTCATTTGATCAGATATTTAAGAGTTGACTATAATAAACTGTTTTTGGATTGACTCATAATCATGATAATTGCGAGTCCGTCATAGATTCAGTGAAAGTCCAAATGACACCTAAGGAAGGTCCAAACATGAATTCAGAAAGTCTTTACTTTTTCTGGATGTAAGGGGTCCATCCTTCTCCCCTCTAGAATTTTGAAAAACTCACTTGAATTAAAGTATAAAAAAAAAATGCTATGGTGCATTTTTGCCTGAAATTGGAATTCCTGCCTCCCTCCACTTCCCACCCCACTCTGAACTTCTCAGGTTTTGCACCCCAGACAGTGAGACTGACTCGAGTGAGAGCGGAGGTGGTCGTGGAGCTGGCAGGCGTGGTGGTGGTGGTGAGCCTGGATCCTCCCTCTCTCCAGGGTGCCTCCGTCTGTGCACAGAAACCTGAGTGTATCTCCCCTTGCTGTCCTGTCATTCCTTGTGGGAACTGATCAATAACTGAAGAATTGAAGAGGGAGGTAGACAGTGAGGTTTTTCCACTCCTGACCAGTGATCCATTAGTGTCTTCTTAGCTTCAAAGAACAGAATAGGACAGAATGAAATCTACTACTAACTGTATCCTTGTTGACAGAAACAATTCGGTGTCCTCAGTCTTGGTAACTTTCTTGTTGCTTTTCTGTCATTCAACATTTTCTTTTTCATTTCCACACATCTTCTTCTAAAACACACTCTGTGAATCCAATGAGGGTTTTCACCTCGGGCTGCCTGTGTCCATCGCTTCCAGGGGTCAGAGCATGGGTATAAGCTGATTTCAATTGGGATCTGATTGCCTCTCTGATGATAAGTTGCAGACTGTTCACCATATCATTAGTGTTGTTAACTTCCCGATTCAACCCTGAAATCCAAGATAGTGAAAACAACAACAGAAAACTTAACAGATCTGCATTTTAAAAGACTATATCAGGCCCTGTAATTTAAAACAAAATTATTGTGTTCTTTCTTCGCCACAGTTAGCTAGAGCAGATGATTGTCTGCTAAGTGAAAGAGGTCGGCACTTGCTCAGTGAGAGAGACTCAGCACCAAGCGATGCTCCCCGATATTTATTTGTGTCCTTAACTGTCTTCACTGTGTTCTATTTTAGTCTGACTATATACTGCAGCTAAAAACTGTCAGTAGCAGGTATGTCTTGTGTGGCCACTTGACAGCAGCCATGATTTATTTCCTACTCCTTTTATTTTCCCACTGATTCCCTGCCAGAAAATGGCAAAGGAGTGTATTTGGTGATGGGGACAAAAATGTAAAGACAGGTCAGAGGGAGCAGTTATGATCTCAACTTTTTAAGTGTTTGTTTGTTAGTAAGTCTGAATAGGTCCTTAAGTTTGCAAGAGCCTGCAATTGAGTGACAGTCCAGGGAATTTTATTACTAAGTGTAGTTCAGAGGCGATCTGGTTTTGAGTTGCCCCTTGTAGGTCACAGAACTGAGCTGGGACTATAAAGAGATCCCAGGTTGTTTCAGTTCCTTTTGCCTTTATCTCTTTTCTTGGCTGGCTTGGACCCACCCCAGAGTTCTCAGATTCCCCTTGCAGTTACCATTTTTCCAAGAAGATCTGTGAGTCTGCTGCACTGTGTGTACCTGGAAGGCCACAGGCTGATTATAGGAAGCAGGAGCTTTGAGCTGAATGTTACTGCATTTGGAGACCATGGAACATTATAGGAAGCTGCCATTGGTGAGATGACTGACACGTCACTGAGGTGCTGAGAAGGCCTTGGTCTGGTCATCACTGGCAGCCAAGGCTTAGTTTTGGACTAACATTTCTCTAACCCAAACCACAGTTCACACTTTCCACAGCCATTTCTTCTAAACACATTTGTTAGTAGCACAACGAAACAGACTTGGGGTGAAGTACATGCTTCCCCTGAGTCAGCACCAAAGAAAGATAGGGTGTAAAAAGTGAATGTTTCCTGAGGATCTTATAAGCTACCTTGTAGGCATAAATCCTATGATTTATGGTTATAGTCTAATGTTTCCCAAATCATGAAATGGACCAATTTTGTGTTATAGATTGTCGCTCTTAATAAAACCAAGGAACGAATGAGACCTTACCAAAGCAATCAAGAAGATGAGGATCCAGACATCAAGAAGATTAAAAAGGTAGGGTGCTGGGGGTTTCCAGCTCTGGGGAGCATGGCCACCATTTGTCTTCCTGTAGTGATATCTTTGCTGCCCTGACCCTGAGCTGAGACCACCCTTGGTGTTTCTCTTCTGATGGCTTCCAGACTTGCCCTCAGAGTGATCAGACATGGCTACTTCTTTGAAAAAGTTTCAGCTTGAGATTTCTTTCCAGTTCTGGGAATCCCCTTGTGGATTCTGTGGGAAGGATGCCAAAGCCCAATGTTAATTAAGACAGTAGTGTTCTCCAGTTGGGTTATTTAAGTGCTACTGAACCTCCTAATTTTGTGTTGCTTTTATACTTTGGTGGGGGGTATTTTTTAAAATTACATTTCAAAAATATTTCTTACCCAATTCAAAAAATGGGCAGAAGACCTAAACAAGCAATTCTCCAGTGAAGACATACATATGGCCAATAGGCACATAAAAAAATGCTCAGTAATGCTAATTATCAGAAAAATGCAAATCAAAACTACAATGAGGTATCACCTCACACCAGTCAGAATGGCCATCATTAAAAAGTTCACAAAGGATAAGTGGTGGAGAGGGTATGGAGAAAAGGGAACCCTCCTACGCTACTTTTGAGAATGTAGTTTGGTGCAGCCATTATGGAAAACAATATGGAGGTTCCTTAAAAAACTAAAAACAGACTTATCAGATGATGCAGAAATCCCACTCCTGGGCATATATCCAGAGGGAACTCTAATTTGAAAAGATACACGCACCCCAGTGTTCACAGCAGCGCTATATACAATAGCCAAGACATAGAAACAACCAAAATGTCCATCAACAGATGGCTGGATAAAGAAATTGTGGTATATTTATACAATGGAATACTACTCAGCCATAAAAAATAAAATAATGCCATTTGCAGCAATGGATGGGCCTGGAGATCATCATTCTAAGTGAAGTAAGCCAGAGAGAGAAAGAAAAATACCATATAATATCACTCATATGTGGAATCTAAAAAAGAAAAGAAAAAAAAAAGAAAAGAAAAAAAGACACTAATGAACTCATCTACAAAACAGATACAGACTTACAGACACAGTAAACAATCTTATGGTTACCAGGGGAAAGGAGGTGGGAAGGGATAAATTTGGGAGTTTGAGATTTGCATATGATAACCACTATATATAAAAATAGATTAAAAAACCCCAGTTTTTTTCTGTGTAGCACAGGGAACTATATTCAATATCTTGTAATAACCTTTAATGAAAAAGAATATGAAAATGAATATATGTATATATGCATGATTGGGACATTATGCTGTATACCAGAAATTGACACATTATAACTGACTATACTTCAATTAAAAAATTCTTTTAGCTTTAGTCTGCAGTGTTTATTTAGAGGAGTTTGTTTTTTTTTTTTTTAACATGTGAGAAGATTGAATCTGCTCAGATTTTTACTTTATTATTGTTTCTTATTTAACATCCACATAATTAGCAACTCTTTCCATCTTACTGTCGTTTACAACTGCACAACTTTTAAATTAACCAGACACTGGCACTTACTATAGTCTACTGTGTTTGATTTATGTCATCTAGGTTTTGAGTTCCATAATCTTAACTGTCCTGTGTAACAGCACCTATTCATCTTTGTTAACATTATGTGGAAAATCTTCACAGTTAAAGAACTTCATTTCTTAATTTTTTTCTTATCCCTGTTTTCCTATGCTAGTAATCATGCCCCTCAGTTGTAGTAAAACTTTAACTCTTGCTCAATATTTGAAATAGAAATGCTTCTTAGGACTAAGTTGAACTGTTCTCAGTTTTCAGGAAATAAAAAAGTAGAATAACAGCATTCCTCTCTTAGAATTTAAGATTTTCTAAAAAATTGAATTTGGTTTATGTTACTGTGTTACAAGATTAATGCTATTGCCTTTCTTTAATAGTATGCAGTTGCATATAAACAAAGATATCAGTAAAATACAACTTTCAGTCCTGTTGTAGAAACTGGTCTTTTAGTAAGTGAACTGGCTTTTTCTCAGCAGGCAATACCTGCCCAAGTGAATAGAAAGATTTTATTTAACACAAAATTCAGTTATTTTTGAAATACTTCTGTTAAATGGAAGAATAATGATAAAAAGGACACTTTTTACATTTTCTATCTTCCTATTTCTTTTTTTATAAATGTGTATTTTTATTGAGGTATAGTCAGTTTACATTGTTGTGTCAATTTCTGGAGTACAACATAATGCTTCAGTCATACATGAATATACATATATTCATTTTCATATTCTTTATCTTCTTGTTTCTTAATAGAAATATTTTTCTTAAAAAACTTTATTTATGAATTTGTTAAACATGTTTTGAAATTACTCTATTGTCCTTTATGTCCCAAATCAAACTAATGCCTGTGTGGAAAGGGTTGTTCACAAACGAATTAGTTTCTTGGTTCTGATCTTGGCAAATATCAATACAGTTTTTTAACTTTGAGAGACAAAAGTTGAAATTGGTTATAATTCACAGAAATGTCCCCTTAGATTTCTCCAAGTAATGTGCATACAATTTCCCCTGCATAATCCTTTTAAAATGGGTTGAAGTTTTATTGTTTGAGGGATGGCACTGTATAAATACCTGTTATGGAAATTGATAGTATGTTGACACCGGTTGGTAGATGAGAGAATTTTAAACATTGCAAAAGAAGAGTAGTTGTTTCAATGCATGATAATTTAGACCATATGGGTGAAATCACTTGGAAAAAATAAAAATGATAAGAATGTGTTGAACAGAAAACAATGATGCTAAAAAAGGATTTGGTAGTGATTTAATACTTTCAGTTATATATGAATTTGCAATCTGCTTTATTGCTAAATCTGCCACTTAGGTATAATGAATTTTAATAAATTTTCATCTAATTTTTTTATATTTAGAAAGGACTTCAGGTTTTTTTGTTCAGTTATTTTATAGATAAGGAAATGGAGACCAGGGTTCAAGGTCACCCAGTAGGTTAGTGGCAGAGACTTTGGGTTAAGGATTTTGACATACACCTGTCTACTTCGCACCTAGCATCTACCTGGACATTTAAAAGATTCTCAGTAAATAGTTGTTGGCTGAAACACAAAGGCCAGGGCACTTTGTCCAGTTTGCCTGTTATTTTTCAAATCATACCTAGGGAATTCTGATCAATTTTAGAGGCTAGAATGTTTCCTGCAAAATTGATTTAAAATTTTATTGTTCTTTTAACAATATAATCACTATTGTAAATTGTTAACATGTGTTTTGCCCATGTGGCTGGGAAAGAGTCCTTACGGTTAACAAAAGGCAAGTAAAAGAAGGCCAAGTCTTGTTGCAGTTTTCCTGTGTGACTTACCAAGAAATTTAGTTTATTCATCTATAAAAAGAAGGGGTCAGATCAGCTGATGTCCAACACTTATTTTTTTAAGCTTAATAAAAAAAAAAAGCTCAGCCATAACAAAAAAATCAAATAACCTGATTTAAAAATAGGCAAAGGACTTGACTAGACATTTCTCCAAAGATGACAGACGTTTCTTTTAAAGACGATTCTTTAGAGAAATCACTAACACATGAAGAGGTGCCCAACATCACTAACCAGAAGAAAAATCAAATCAAAACTACGGCACACTATTACCTCACACCATTAGGATGGTTACTATCAAAACCACCAAAATAGCAAGTACTGATGATGTAGGGAAATTGGAACCCCCGTGCACTGTCAGTGAGATTGTAAAATGATTCAATTGCTATGGGAAACAGTATAGTGGTGCCTCAAAAAATTAAAAATAGAACTACCATATGATCCAGCAATCTCACTTCTGGGTATGTAGCCAAAAGAATTGAAAGCAGGATCTTGAAGAGACATTTACACTCCCATGTTCATGGCAGCATTACTCACAATAGCCAAGAGGTGAAAGCAACCCAAATGTTCATTGACAGATAAGTGAATAAACAAAAATGTTGTACATATATACCATGGAATATTATTCAGCCTTAAAAAGGAAGGAAATCCTGGCACATGCTGCAGCATGGATGAACCTTGACGACATTATCCTAAGTGAAATAAGCCAGTCACAAAAAGACAGATACTATATGATACCACTTATATGAGGTATCTAAAGTAATTAAATTCACAAAAACAGAAAGTAGAATGGTGGCTAGCAGGGGCTAAGAGAAGAGGGAAGTGGAGAGTTGTTCTTTAAAGAGTACAGAGCTTGAGTTTTGCATGAGAAAAATGTTCCCAAGATCTGTTTGTACAACAGTGTGAAAATACTGAATGCTACTGAACTGTGCCCTTAAAAATGGTTAAGATGGTAAATTTCATGTTATGTGTTTTCTTTTTTTAACCACAATTAAAAAAAATTTAACTATCTGACTTTATGTTGTTAAAGAATAAACCTTCAATTAATTCCTTTTTTGAAATGTTAACAACTAAGTATATGCTATTATTATATTCTGGTGTCCATAATTACAGGCAGGCCTAAAGAGCTTAAGCTGTGGAAGGAACTTGTGAAGCTGAGAAAGATAATATCTTAAAATCATCTTCTTTTGGCTGTCTAGTACAAGCCTGGCATCATTTATTGGCCCATTAGTGCATCAGTGAAAGAGCAGGGTGTATATGGTACAGAATGGACACCCTACTGCCCAGCTTACGAAGCCCGTCTCACACTTCCCTGAGATTCTTCTTTGTTTTTTGCTTTATTGTTGTCCTGCAGGTTCAGAGCTTCATGCGAGGATGGTTATGTAGAAGGAAATGGAAGACCATCGTGCAGGATTACATTTGTTCTCCTCACGCTGAAAGTATGAGGAAGAGGAACCAGATCGTGTTCACCATGGTGGAGGCTGAGTCGGAGTACGTCCACCAGCTCTACGTCCTGGTCAATGGCTTCCTCCGGCCCCTGCGGATGGCCGCCAGCTCCAAGAAGCCCCCCATCAGCCACGACGATGTCAGCAGTATTTTTCTCAACAGGTTTGTCTTGGCATAAAGAGTCATGTCAAAAACCCATTTGCATTTCTTTTATTTTAATTGAAGTATAGTTGATGTACAATGTTGTGCTATTTGTATTTCTTAGAAGAACTGTCACTTTACTTTTAAAAGAATGAAGATTGTAAATTCACCTTTATGAGCTTATGTATGGAAAAGAAGAAAGCTATTATTTGTGTTTCATTATTAGCCCAAATTTGCGTATCTTTATCTTGAATCTTGGCATTTAATTTTCTATTTTTCTTCTCTGTTTGACATATGTTTTCTTGTCATTTTGTGTGTGTGTGTTTGTCTATGTGCATGTGTATATTGGGGAAGATCATCTCCTTCATAAACTGAGGGAAATGGAGTGATTAATGGGTCTTTATGTGTAATTTATACAGAAGCACTTCAACAGAGGGCCTGAAAATCTCTAGTAAATTTATTCACTCAATAAATATTTATAGTGCCTTTACTGTTGAGGATTTATCAGTGAACCAAGCCAAAAATCCCTGCCTTCGTGGAACTTAAATTTTGATGTGGGAAGATAGACAATGAAGAGTGAATAAGTGAAAGATGTAGTATTTTATATGGTGATGAGTGCTTTGGAGAAATATAGAAGGAAGAGGGGAGGAAGGGACTGAGACTGCTTGGGTATTTTACTTAAAATTTTAGTTATTTATTTGGTTTTGAGTGGATAATACATTTACATGGCTCAAAAACTTGAAACAGCAGGAAAACACCAAATAGCAGTTGGAAGTCTCTCTCTTACTCTGTCTCTGCCCACTGTTTGCCTCACTTGCCATCTGTAACTGTTTTCTTTAGTTTCTTATACTTCCAGTGTTTCTTGATGTAGATCAATCGAATTTGGATATAGAGTCTTATTTCTCCCCTTCTTATGCAAAAGGCAAGTACTTTAATATGTATCTGCTTTTTTTGCTTAACAATATATCCTGGACATCTTTCTATATTTATAGCTAAAGAGCATTCTGTTTTTTTAAATTGCTACATGATATTACATTATGTGAATGTCCCATGGTTTTTCTATAGCCAGTCTTTAGAAAGGCCTCAAAGATAAGTTAACATTTGAGCAGAGACTTGAAGTTGTTGAAGAAGCAAGCCATGTGGCTACCTGGGGAGAGAGTGATGCCACCGGAGAGACTGCCCGTGCAAAGGGCCTGTGGATGGTGAACTGCACTCTGATAGTGATGACATTGGAGTGAGCACTACTATGGTTTTAGGCTGCTTCTGGCAATCTGTTTCCATTGGGCTGCCTGATGTGGAGTGTGGAAGTCCAGGTTTGTCATACTGTTTAAATTTGGAGTCAAGAGGCTGTGCCTCTTTTTGGCAGGTGAGGCTGTAAGCTCTTCATGCAGATTAGCAATTGTTTAGTACAATTTAGTACTCCTTGTCCTAGAGGGAGATTTCAAGAATTAGTCTTTTAAAGGTGAAGCTTATAGGATGTTTGTTGTCTTTTATGTTGTTTAACGAGATTCCTTTTTCTTGCCTTTGAAGTTGAAGTCCTAGGCAGGTCGATTATTTTGAATTTCAACACAGAGTTTATCCTTTAAAAAATATAATCTTTCTTTCTTTTTCTGGCTTACTTCACTTAGAATGACATTCTCCAGGGACATCCATGTTGCTGCAAATGGAGTTAATGTTGTCAGTTTTTATGGCTGAATAGTGTTCCATTGTATAAATATACCAAATCTTCTTTATCCAGGCATCTGTTGATGGACATTTAAGCTGTTTCCATGTCTTGGCTATTGTAAATAGTGCTGCTATGAACATTGGGGTGCAGGTGTCCTTTTGAAGTAGGGTTCCTTCTGGATATATGCCCAAAAGCGGGATGTCTGGGTCATATGGTAAGTCTATTCCTAGTCTTTTGAGGAATCTCCATACTGTTTTCCACAGTGGCTGCACCAAACTGCATTCCCACCAGCAGTGTAGGCGGGTTCCCTTTTCTCCACAGTCTCTCCAGCATTTGTCATTTGTGGACTTTTGAATGATGGCCATTCTGACTGGTGTGAGGTGATACCTCATCATAGTTTTGATTTGCATTTCTCTAATAATTAGTGATATTGAGCATTTTTTTCATGTGCCTATTGATCATTTGTATTTCTTCCTTGGATAATTGCTTGTTTAGGTCTTCTGCCCATGTTTGGATTGGGTTGTTTTTTTTTTTCTTATTAAGTCATATGAGTTGCTTATATATTCTGGAGATCAAGCCTTTGTCGGTTTCATTTGCAAAAATTTTCCCCCATTCCATAGATTGTGTTTTTGTTTTACTTATGGTTTCCTTTGCTGTGCAGAAGCTTGTAAGTTTAATTAGGTCCCATTTGTTTATTCTTGCTTTTATTTCTATTGCTTGGGTAGACTGCCCTAGAAATACCATATGAGATCGCTCATATGTAGAGTCTAAAAAGAAAGAACATAAATACAAAACAGAAACAGACTCAGACATAGAAGACAAACTTGTGGTTGCCAAGGTGGGGGATGGGAAGGGATAGACTGGGAGTTCAAAATTTGTAGAAACTGACAGGCATATGTAGAATAAATAAACAAGATTATATCATATAGCACAGGGAAATATATACAAGATGTTGTGGTAGCTCACAGTGAAAAAAATGTGACAATGAATATATGTGTGTTCATGTATGACTGAAAAATTGTGCTCTACACTGGAACTTGACACAACATTATAAAATCACTATAATGCAATAAAAATGTTTAAAAATATATATAATCTAATTATCTACATGCAGAATTATTTCATCTGTTTTCTAACCTTTTAGATATCAAAAGATGAAGGTAGACATACCTGTTAGTTTCCAATGTAGGAAAGAGAAATCCCTTCTCTGATTGGAGGGAATTTACTGCTCACAGAATCCTTTGGGAGGGCTGGAGGAAAAGGGGAGCTGGCCTTGGACCAGTGAGTTCAGGGGCACAGTGCCATAAATGTGATCCAGAGGTTAGGAACCCACTGCTACCATCGTTGCCACCACATCTGCCTCTCAGGTATGTGAAGCTGGTGTCTAGAAACTAGAACAATGAGGCTGGGTGCTGAAATTGCTCCTAAAACACTCATGTCTCCAAGACTGACTTTCAGCACCTGGAAGATGGCCTCTACTTCTGCCTTTCCTTCCTGAGTGCATCTACGGATGGATCTGAATTTCCATCTCAATCCCTAGCTGTGAGGGAGTCTGGGAAATGTAGTTTTAGCTCTCCATCCTCTCCACCTAGAAGGAGGGTGGGAGGGAGACTGAAAGATGAATCTGCACTATCTACCAAACTAGATTTGGTTGAAATCCTTGAACAACAAACACTGCTAAGTTAAAATTTCTATTGAAAAATAACAAAGTACAGTTTTCAAGCAGTGTCTATGTTGTTTCATGGACTATTTGGAAAGAGTAAGGACTTCCCATTGATGTTTCTTGTAGTGGTATTTGACTTATAATAAACCAAAGTATTTCAGTGACATGAATAATCCTGTATTTGATTGGGTCAATGTGTTAGTTCAGAAAAGGCTTCAAAGGCTCGTTCTAAGAGTAGGTTAATTCTAGTGAGGAGGAAGCAAACGTTACTTTGGTAACTACCCTTCTTGAGCCTTTTAGAAATTTGAATCTCTAATTTATGTGTAGTCTTCATTTTAATATATCTGTGTAGGCTCCACCCTTTTCAGAAGATTCCTCTATATTTCTGTGTTGAGTGTCTTACCAGTAGTTACCATAGAGGTCTGTCAAATCTTTCCCCCTCTCTCCATCTGTCAAAACTCATTTTAGCGAAAGGGAGAGACCTTTCCCCAGTTTATCTTCTGTAATCAAATCTGAAGAGAGAAGGATCATAACTAATTTCCTGATTATCAATTGAACTGCTACATTCTAACAGTGGAACGCTATTTTCATTATAAATTGATAAAGAGGGTTATGTGACAGTGATTTGGTGCTTACTGTCTTCCCAAATGTGAGGCTTAGCTCAGAATTTTCTTTGAGGTTTTCAGATTGTCTAAAAGATAAATTGCTTCATGGGGGCTGGTATAATCCATGTCATCGTTGTGCGTAGAGTTTGGAGGCCCTCAGAGACATGTGTATCATGTATTTATTAAGGCTGTAAGGACTCCAGGGACCTCTTTAACAAAATAGACACTTTATAGTGACTAAGTTGTATTATTTCCCCATGTTTTATAGTGAAACAATCATGTTTCTTCATGAAATTTTTCATCAAGGACTGAAGGCAAGGATAGCGAATTGGCCCACTTTAATTTTAGGTAAGTGCCTGCTTTAGCGATCTTAGATTTTCTCTTAATGTGGCTGTAATTAGATTAAAATAGTTGTAACGTTATTCAGCCTAAGCTGTTTGAATTTCCTCAGTGGCCCTTTGGGCCTCCTTAGGTGCTGGGAGTCTGTCTCATTGCCCCTGTGACCTTTTCCCTGGCCTGTCTTGGTTCTTTGGGGGCTGGAGTTGGGCTCTGCCCCGGGGTGCGTTCTACCAGGTCAGTCATTTAGGCGTCTAGACTGAGGCCCTCGGCATGTGTGACACCTGGTGCCAGGAGCCACTCTCTGCCACTCCTGCAGAGTGAACACAGTCTCTCCCCGTACCTTAGATAATTGACTGAGCACCGAGAGAAACTGCCATGTTTATTTCTCCTTTCCAGCGGATCTGTTTGATATCTTGCTCCCCATGCTGAACATTTATCAAGAATTTGTGCGTAATCACCAGTACAGCCTCCAAGTGCTCGCCAATTGTAAGCAAAACAGAGATTTTGACAAACTCTTAAAACAGTACGAAGCCAACCCTGCCTGTGAGGGGAGGATGCTGGAGACGTTCTTGACCTATCCAATGTTTCAGGTAAGTCATCCGGCTGCGTTTTATAAGTCATTGACTCCAGCTCAATGTGACTGATACCCAGTGTGACCAGAGTGAGATGTGCAAGTATCATCCCCTGTGCGGCACATGTGTACCAACTGTCATCTGGAACTTGACCTTGTGGTAAACAAATATATGCATACATTCATTCTCTCTCGTCTGTCTAGTGTATGTAAGAAAACCAGGCATTTTTGAGACACTTGAGTCAGGAATGATTTTTTTTGAAAAGTAGCCCAATTTTCTCTTTACCGAAAGACTCCACACAGACCTCTTCCGTGGAGTCTCCTCCTCCAGCGCGTTTAAAAATATTAGGTTTACAGAAATAGGTTGCTGTGCAAATGTTCCAGGGTATGCTGGTTGCATAAAAGGTTCCCAGGGGAGTGGAAGGGCTGCTGGGAAGTTGTTTGTTTTCCTGCCCTGTTGTGATTGCTGCTGAGTGTCCCTTGGCTGGAGCTCTGCAGAGCAAGTCCAGGGCCTTCCCTGTCATAGAGGCTGTGGACACCCAGGAGCCAGAGACACTGCCCTGTCCCGGGGACTCTAGGCTCTTAGTCAGGTTGCTGCAGTGAGGCTGGGACTCGTCCTGACCTTCACTTTGGGGATTAGAGCAACCTGAAGGGTCCAGCACACATGTGTTCTTTCCTATGCCTAAGACTTTACTGCTCTTGAGTGAGAACTGCAGAGGCCAAGATGTGAATCGAATCTCCTGTTCTTTTTAGAAGTGTTGATTTTGTTCTTTTGGAAAAGCATTGAGTGTTCCCATTGTGGAATTTGTGGGGCTTCTGGCCAGGCCTCCAAATTGGCATGTGGTAAACCGATTCTGCTAATCATGTGTGTTCTGGTTTCTTTGGAGAGCTCTGTCTCCCTGAACGGGCATCTCTGACCCCAGCTGATCATTTTGTCACCTCAGAGAGAAATGCTGCTCTGGTTCATAGTTCTTTGTCTTAAAGTTTGTCGGTCCTGCTTGAAATCCTGGAAATCACCGTAGAAGTTTAGTAGGATTTTTAAAAACCAAAAGGATGCATTTGAAACAAGTTAAGTGTAGTGAAACTTTATAATCTTATTGTGTTGTTTTCATGGAACTGAGTTATTTAACTCCTTGCCTCTCTGAAAAAATATTTCACAAGAAAAACTACAAAGGAAAAAATGGCTTATTTTAACCTTTTATGAAATTATAATATGAGATTTTATTTACAGTGAAACAGATTTTATAGAGTTTGATACTTTGAGATGCTCGTTGAATCTTTGGCAGTTAGCTCTAGGTTATGATTAAATCTGTCTAGCAACCCCCAACTCAGGTGACTAGACAAAGGTAGGGTTGTGAAAGACACATGGAACAGAGAGGTCCCAAGCTCCCTTTCTGACATCCAACAATGTCTTTTCAAGTCCTATTTATTCCTGTTGGTGCAGTTCTCTTAATTGTTTAAAATGGCAGAGCTGGACATGCACTTGAGGTGAGATGTTCAGACACTGTTGAATGTGGGGCCTTGGAAAGGCCTTTGAATTTCTTAAAAATGCTGAGATACTTTTTTACCAACCTTCCCTCCTTTCCCCTGGAGTGTAAGCCCAGTAACAACGAGTTGGCATTTTGACCCCAAGGAACCTCCATGATGTCAGAAAAGGACCATTGGACTGGGAATGTTTAGGAGACCTGGGTGTTTTGCTCACCCTTCAGTTGTAGCACTGGGAAAAATAATCAAACTAATCTAAATCTGTTTCCTAATCTTGAAATGGAGGCAGCTGACCTATAACTCTCTCTCAGCACTCTAGCTCTCTGACTCTGTGATTCTGGTTCTGGAAGTTTAGGCTGGGTAACTACATGGTGTTGCAAGGAGCCTAGTCTAGGACCCCCCACCCAAGACTGTGGTTGCCCCAAATCCTAGAATTTACATGAAGGGTCAGATGTTGAGGTTCTGGCTTCTTTAAGACCAGGGTAACCAAAGGGTGCTGGGAGAAGCCTCAAACTTAAAGAGTTTACCCGGAATTTGTCCAACAGCAAGAAATGTGCAAATTGAAAGGACACTGAATTGGACTATTAATTATTTGCTTACCCATAACTATTTCCCTTTCCTATAGCTATTTTGAACAGACCAAGAGGGGATACATTGGAGTTTGTTGTCCAAGGGCCTCATTCTCCTTGGTGTCTCCCTCTCCTGCCTTCTCCCTAGGAGTGACCACATGGAATACTTGGGGGGAAGATGCTTGAAGTTTTTTTCTTAACAAGATTTGTTCTATCCTTCTGGTTCCCTCTTGGTCATTTCACTAAGGTGTCCTGAAAGCGTTTGAACCCTCAGATGGTTCAGCTATATCCATTTCCCTCTGCATGCACTGCTGATATGTAGCAGTGGTACTTTTTCACATCTGCCTTGCTCCAGTGTAGGCTGGATACCTTGGGATGAGGCTGGGGTGTTATCCTTTCCTGTAGAGCAAGAATGGAAGAGGTGACCTTGGCTTTTACTGCTAACGGGCCTCTGCCCAAACTTTTTCTTGAGCTGAGATATGGAGGCAAATGGAGGCAGAGGGAGGTGGAGAGGTAACTGGGAACTTTTAGCCTGTGTATGTTTAGAAAAGTGTTATATTCTAAGTCTTCCTCGGCCCTAGTTGAGTAAGTCAGTTGTTGCTATTAATGAACCATATTGAACTATGGAAACATGGAGGAATTTGGATGATGCAGTGAATTTATTGTCAACTGAACTTTCAGACAAGTAAGTCCAAGTGTTACAAAGAAATTTGTTATGGAAAATAATGTAGTCATTAACATAAGTTGTATTTAGCAAAGACAATGGCTTGGCTGGAACTGTTTAAATTGGCTTCAGTTGCTCATAAGTCCATAGGTAAGCTAACCCTGAAATCTGCTTCTGACCAGTACAGCGCTGTTAGATGTCCTCGAGAAAGTAGCCTGCTCTAGTCACATGTTTCCTGTAACTGAAGAGCAAGCTGATTAATGTCTGTAAAGTGGCAAGTGTTGTTTCATAATTGAAAGCAGAATTATGATTCATCTAGACAATAGTTACTTTGATCATTGGGTTTTCTGGGGACAGGTAGCTCTTTGGAGAGCTGTCCACTTCTCTCTGCAGAAGTCCTTTGCCTACTTTTTGGTAGTTTCAGGCTTGTTTGTTTCTCCACCGGAAGGTGGGACGGGCCAGTTACTTTCAAATCCATCCACTTGAATCTTAGCCAAGAGCTCTCTAAAATAGATTTAATTAATGGGGGAGGATCATGAAGCTATTGACTAAACTTTGTTTTGTGGGTTTTCAGTTCATTATAAGCAGTCAGGCTCTCCCACTCCTGCCCTCTTTGTTATGAAAAATTGAGTACATTAGCTGTTGATTGCCTTGACTTTCTCGTAACTTGGAGGCAGACTTTTATCATTCATGGCACTGTGCAAAAGGAATATCGGAAAGCATGCTTGTCCCAGGAGCCTTCACCCAGTGGAACAGTCCAACCAGCTGTCTTAGTGAGAAGTTCATGGGATAGAGAGGCAGAAAGCCTCCTCTCATGTGCTTCAGAAGAGGGGTCTCCTGTGCCCCACCCTCCTATAACTGAGGAGTCTGCAGTTCCATGCAGTGACTTGATGGCCTTCCCTAGGACATGGTCCCAGAGTATGAGCCGTAGGTCCACGTCTGTGCTGATGGTGCTGCCCTCTGTGCTGATGCATAAATGTAGGCGCTCGGGAAATACGAGCAAATAACCCAGTAAAGACCACCACCTGCAAGAGAGCAAAAGCAGACCTGTGGGTGGGGCTGCCAGCACCTCAGATCAGAATGGAAGGAGCTGTCCACGGGGACTTGGGAAGCTGTTTTACTTTCTTCATTCTTAGAGGTCCTTTCAAGTGCTGAATGAGACCCCCATCCCTGCAGAAGAGACCTACTGGGCTAGTGCACAGGTCTGAACTGGGCTCATGGCTGGCTCTGCCGTTACTATGAGGTCACCTTGGGCAGGTTATGATGCCTCTTCATGCCTTTTTCCCTTATCTGTAAAATGAGGATATAATCCTTACATTTTGCTGGAGGATTGGGTGCATGTACAAACCTCGAGTTCCCAATCTGACCCACAGCGGGCTACATTGTGGTAGCTGTTGTTCATGCAGGTTTTTATTAAAATTAAACCAGTGAAAAATAATAAGCCAGTAAAAAATATGTTGAGTCACTGTAACTTGAGTTAGATTTCCACTGTGGTCTGTTAAAACCTTCACAGGGTTGGTGGAGTTTCTGCCTTTGAGAGAATTCAGATAGATAGTCTGTTCATAAACAAAAGTACAATCTAATTAAACAACACTTTTTACCACTAGGAGGATGAGTTGAGGTAAAGTAGGGTCAGAATGTGATAAGAATGAACATATCTTCTCCCAAGTTTTAATTCTTACAGAGAACATTGCAGTAGGAATGTCAGTGTTTTTAAAAAAGTGTTGTAAACAGGCTAATAAATCTAAAATACAGACTCAAGTAACTTGCTGATGGCTAGATCTGTTTCCCTATGAACCAATTTTCAAAAATTATGATTAATAAATGTATGGTTATATTAAAAATCTAATTTCTTTATAATATAATACTTTATTATCTTCATGTGTTCTTGGTGAAGTTCTGTGTGTGTGAAGTTTGAAACATAGTTCATTTTAAATCTGTTTCCTAAAAAACTGTAAAACAATCAGCTCTGTAAGAGTAGAGGTGAGCTTTCTGAAGTGATGGTGGCACAGTAGGGTGTGTCCAGTGTTACTCCTCTTGACTCTTGCTCATGTGGCCTTTGTTTGCGCTTAGATCCCCAGGTATATCATCACGCTTCATGAACTCCTAGCTCATACTCCCCATGAGCATGTGGAGAGGAAAAGTCTGGAGTTTGCTAAATCAAAACTAGAGGAACTATCCAGGTATGTGGAGAACTTATAATAAAGGCTTGATATGGCAAAGTAGCACATTTCATCTTTTGTGGAAACCTAATATCTGTGTCCAGGGAACAAGAGACAAGACACAGTCCAGCTTCTCAGATTCACCTGAACGTTACATGCTAGCTCCTGAGATGGTACTGAATCAGAATGCCCGTTAATTTGCACTGAGAAAAAAATGTATCTTTGAAAATGTTTTTATTGCATATAAATATATACAACTGAGACTAGGTATACTTTGGTTTAAGTTTGAAAATATTCACATTTCTTTCAGCATAATAGAAAAATGGTTTTTAGTTCCATTTTTGTATTCATGTTTGGTAAGAAGTTGGAGAATGTATATTTTGGATTTATCAGTGATTTTTCAGAGTTCCAGGCATTTATTTATGTCTGTATTCCTTAGCTTATATGAGTTAAATGGTGTCAGGGTCTCTAATTTCCTCCACCTCTAAGAAACGGCGTCCTAATTTCAATGAAAGGAGCTGTTCATAAAATAATATGTTGCCTTCCTGCTGCCTTCACAAACAGCATTTCCAAGATGCTTGATAGTCACTGACTTACCCTTTAGAATCATGGTGGACATTTGCTTTGCTTTGAGTCACAACTTGATGAAACCTGGATGTCCAACATGACTTCCCCAACAACCCCAGTTAAACTGATCAAAGTTCAAAACTGAGTTTCCCACATGGAACTCTTTTGCTTCCCTTCTGGGGTAGCAGCAGATCTCTTACCGTGATCCTGCGCTGTGTCTGACAGGGTCATGCACGATGAAGTGAGCGACACTGAAAACATAAGGAAGAACCTTGCCATAGAAAGAATGATCGTAGAGGGCTGTGATATTTTGCTGGACACTAGCCAGACCTTCATCCGCCAAGGTAAGTCCTTGTTCAGCGGACCCACCATCGAAGTGGTCTCTGCGCCTGTCACTTTATCACTGGCAGATCCAGGAAAGTGTTTTGGAGCAGGCGTGATTTAGCTGTGTGATTGACGCTGTACATGCGGGACGTCCCCACAGCCTTGACCGAGGCTGTGATTGAGGCCCACCTTTGTGCTGTTTCTTTTCAGGGGCCATGAAAAACAGCAACACAATAATAGTAAAGCACGAGTGGGACAGTAAGTTACATTCTGACTGGACTCTCCTCCTCAGTGGACCGGACATTCTCTACAGCTCCAAGGAGGACAGATTGGTCTGGCCGGTTGGAGTGGCAGTGCCAGGTGGTGACGACATCCAGGCAAAGGCCCAAGAGAAGCTTGCATTACTCAAAGCCCTTTCACATAGCAGTGGGGACAATGTCCGAAGTGAAAACAGCTGTCTCTTGTTCCCATTTTTCATCAGCACTTCCGGGTCGGCCCCACATGATATGATTTGATTCAGTTGGTAATTCCAGTTGCCAGATGAAATGTCTCACTGTCAACTTGCCCTGCCATACTTTGGTGACATTGAAGGTATCATGTTTGAGGGGTGTGCTTTGGGGGCATCACCCAGTGAATTAAGCTTTTGAAGAGTTGAAGATATTTGTGCTGGAAACTGCAGAGAAGCAACAGCCTAACAGTGTATATTCCTCCATGGCTCTCATTACAAAGTGCACGAAGTCAACCACGCTCCAAGTTCTTTTCAAGTGCTTAGGTGTTCTAGGGGAGGGGAGCGTGCCCCATGGAGTTGATGGGAGGCAATGCGCTACACACATGTATAATTTTGAACTTGATGAGGAGTGGCATGTAAACTCGGAACTAGAATTAACCTTTAATGTGGTTTCTGTTTGTAACGTGCCAATATTATTTGAAGATCTTTGCATTTCTATTGCCTACCGAAATGTGCTGCTTAAAATTTTTTTTTTTACCTCATCCAAGAAGACATGATTTGTGCCGCACACATTAAGTTTTTCACAGAACACTTAAAAAATTTAACACGTGCTGTTCTGTTTTCCATTATTTATTTACAAGGAGGGAAGTCACACACATGTTAAAGTTTGGAAGTATATTTCAGGATATGATGCCTTTCTCATTTTGGGCTTTAAATATTAATTTTTCTTTGAGTAATAGTGAGCTATAACGCTGACAACATCAGGCCTTCTGAAGTCCCCCTTCTGCCTCTACGCAGACTTTGTCCCCGTATTGGCTTCCCGCCTGCCTGGCACTGGTCTGCCTCTGTGCCTTTACATGCGCTGCCCCCAGCCTGGGGGCCAGGAGTGCCCTTATCCGCCTCTCTCGTGCCTGTGGAAGGTCCGCTTGTCCTACTAGGCTCAGGTCAGACACCTCTAAAGAGCCTTGTAAAATTTCCTCCTCATCCTCTGTCCCCTCCCCTCCAGGTAGAATGTGTTTGCCTTCCTCCTGTTTTTGAAGCCCCTTTGCTCCTGGTGCATGCATTTCATCCTCTGGTGTTCGAGAGGTCCATGTTCGCATGCCTGCCTCTCTCAGTAATTGTAACTTTGAAGGGCAGTGCTTACGGAATCTCTCTTGCCAGTACGATGTTTTCCATTATAGATACCTGGAAAATGGGTAATGGATTACGTTGAATGGCTTGTTGAATTGCACTTCTGAATGTCAGCTGTCTTATTTTGTATTTTTTCTTGTATTTGGAGTTCACTGAAAAATACTTACTAAAGGATTTGCGCTTTATAATATGTGAACATGGAAACAAAAGTTAGTATTCAATTTCTGAAAGGACTCCTGATTGAGGCTTATTATTACAGATAAACGTTTAATGTATTTCTACAAATGTAGACAGTTTTGATCTAAGTTTGAAAAAACATCTGTGATGAAAAATGCTGGAAGGTCAAATACATTGAAGAAATCTTTTTTTTTTTTTTTTCATTGCACCTGGAGGAAAAACAGTCATGAGCCACTGCTCCCTTTGATCCATGTCCAGATGCTATTATTGCTTGTTTGAGGCACTTCTGTCAGCTATTAATATATCTGATGTTATTGTATTGATGTTGATATAATGATTTGCCTTTCAGCAGTATTTTTCTGTATTTGTGTGGCTTGGTTAGTCTGCCAAGGAATTATTCAATAAAGGTGGTTAAAAAAAAAACCTGACCTTAATCTGAAAGTAGAAAATAATCCAATTATGGACAATTTGGAAAGTTTGCATTGTTTTGCTTTGGTTGCTACTTTTACTAAACACCTTTAACAAGTTTTAAAGCCCATGGAGGTGGGTTTAAAAAATTGTTTTTAAACCTTGAGGGATTCTATTTTGTATGAAATGGACTGCAGTTTATCTCTAATTGTATACCAGTATTTGTGTTATTTACTTTTAAGGATGATAGGCAGTCTTGTTTTCAGTGTGTATATGCATGTGCAAACACATAAACACAAATAGGTGTGTGGTTTCAATCTGAAATGAATTTTTATTCTGAGGGCTAGAAAAAAATAAGTCATCTAGGTCATCTGAAAGGCTTCTTCAAAATATGGGTGTCAACCAATCCTGAATGTCAATTCGTGGGAATTTAGCAATTGAAATAACAGGTTTTTTTGTAAATTGATTCCAGTTATTAGATGATAAGTAGGATGCAAAGGACTGTATCATAGCAGTGATCTGGCATTGTCATTTATTTTCCAAAATCTTTTCAGAGTTTCTTGAGCAAATGTTTAAGTGTCTGAGGCAGTAATAGGTAGATGATATAGCCACGCCATGGAGGTCAAATCCTTGCTGTGTGATATTGGGCAATTTACTTAACCTCTCTTTGCCTTAGTTTCCTCTAAATTGGGGTTCATAGTAGCACCTGTCTTTTAGGGTTGTTGTGAATTAAATGAGCTAATACTCACAAAATCTTCTAGACTAGTGTCTGTGAGATTTTAACATAAACTTTAAAAATCAGGATCTAAATTTTGGAGTGAGTGTCTATTTTCAATAACATGAAATAGGTATGAATTTTTATTAGATGATAAAGGCAAGCTAACTTGACATTTTGTGCCAAAGCCGTTACACATCATCCATTATCTTGAGGGAATGTGAATTAGGAAAAATTTTAAAAGGTGACTGAATTTGGAGCTAAATGCATTGAGAACGAGACATGGACCTTTCTGGTACTTTAGTCATTCCCAGACTCAAAAATACTTACAATGTACCAGTGTTCTTTGAAATTGTAACCTGGGGTGTAGACATTGTTACATCTTCTCAAATGCCTAACCCAATAACCTGGAAACTGCTCTTCATTTTTTTTCACTCCTGAATTGAAAATCAAGAATAAGGGCATTAGCCAATCCTGAATGCCACGTTGGGGAAAATTAGTGATTGGAAAATGGAAGTGTTTATGTAAGTTGGCCCTGGTTGTTAGACTGATGATGGCGATGCGAGGGACTGTATCATAGCAGTGGCCTGATACTGAAGAATTACTGATTTAAGACTAATAATTTCTCTAATTTGTATTAACTAGAAAGGAATCTTCAAGTCTTGTGGTTGTGTTGAAACATCATGTCAAACGTAAGATGAAATGTGAAAAATATCCACTTAAACTGTGTCCTTCGACATGGTTATTTTATGAACCAGTGTTGAAATTTCTTACTTTTCATTCAGATGTATAGATTTCTGTGCATACCTAATGCATAGAGTCTCCTAGTTGGATATGAGAGGAATAGTTACAGATAAAGTGTGTTAGTGTATAGTTGCCAAGGAAACATTTGTTTTTTTTAACCTCAAAGCTAAAATTCACGTAATTACTAATACACGAGCTAACAGTATATTCTATAATTTCTGATTTATAAAGTTGTTAAATACAAGAAGCCTTTACCAATGAACACACTGTTATCCAATTTTCATCGCCTTGGTTATATCCTTCCTGAAAATGACTCCCAACCAGCTTATCCACCTGTCTGTGGCGCAGTCTTTGGCTCTGCCCTAACCCATCTGCCTGGATGACTCACAACTGCCCAGGACAAAGCTAGAACTTACTGTCTTTTCCCATCCATTCCCTTTCCGAGTTCAGTTTTTATGTGGCTGAATCCACATAAAAATCCACCATCTCCTGGCTGGGCCACTCAGTTAGCTGTGACCTTAGGATAGCAGCTTAGCCTGCAGGCTCTGGTTTCGCCTTGTGAGATGAGGGGATGAGCCAGGTCCTCTGAAAGATCTCCTCTGGCTTAGATCCCACCCTCTGGGTCTCATGAGTACAGTCCTGCTGCTGTTACCTGCTCAGGTACTCATCTAAGAGTTCTGCTGTCTGCTTTTTCTTCTCTCCTTTAGTCTTCATGTTTAATTACCTGCTGCCTGCACTCTCCACTAGTGTGCTCCCACCTCTCTCCTCCATCTTACCTGTTCCCTCTGCTGGAACCAAGCCTTCCCCTGCATTGTTCTCCAGTCCCCGCCCTCCCCAGGACTGCCTCTGTGTTATTCTTTAAACCCTGAATAGCTGCTGACTCTGACTCTGGCAAGCAACCCCACCTCAATATTCACCTGGGTAGATGGAATCAGGGCATAGACACTTGGGTTCTTTACCCCCTGCACATCTTTGGATCTCTGTTAAAAAGTAAATGCTATTTGGAATATTCATATGTTAGCGTGAACCTTTTGTGACCCACAATCATAGTTTAACTATTTTATATAATGTAGAAATTTAGAGGATTTTATTCTCCACTTATAGGAATAATTTGGGCTCGTTTAAAAAAAAAATCAGGAAACCCAGAAAACGTGTGAAGAAGAAAATAAGGTTGCCTGCAGTCTCATCTCTTAGTGATGACCACTGTTAGTATTTAAAGGATGAATATGCATTTAACATTTCTTATGAGACTGATAGGAGCCTTTGTAAGGCTGCACTTGGGGTAGGTGGTGGATTAAACAGATAGAAATATTACTGGCTCGAGGCATTTCAGAAGTCAGAGGCAAGGTATTTGCAAGCATCTTTTTTAGTTCTTTTTGGTTTGATTTTTAACTTAGATTGGAATTTTATTTGGGGGGGAGCAGGAGATCATTACTGGGGTAAAATTATATAAAGCCTTTGCATAACTCCTCACATTAAATGGAAGACAATTTTACTTATAGGAATGTTCTGGGTATAGATTTTATGTAGTTTCTTTTCCATTTAGATTCTACAAAGAATTTTTATCACATATAATTTAAATGTTACCTGAAATAGCTGCCCTTTAAAAATAGTCCTTAACTAAATTGTGTTGAATTGTATAATTTATGTATTTTTATAGTATAGATGTATTGTACATTCTCTATGTAAAATACAAAGTAAATTATATCAGTGCTATTTATCTACCTTCAGTGCTTATGAAGAATAAATTCTATTTGCTTTTTATTATATTATTTTATTACTACATGTAATTATACAATATGTACCTTATTCTTAAGTAAGTAAGTTGATTGAGATCAGATTACCAAGGACAAATGGCAGAAGTGCCTTGTTTTTTGAATTCAATTTGGCTTTCTTTTAAATTTACTCTCCAGCTTATAGATAAATAATCAAGTCTAAAGTGTTTTTACAAAAATAGTAGGAATTAGTGTGACCTTTAAAACATAATGCGTTGTTTCATCTGCTCAGAGTGCAGGGGACTTACTTGTTCCAATGATGCATCAAATAAATCCTTGGTATCTGGGGGAACAGGCCCTAGTGTTTTTGCATCAGGATCAGCTCTCACTTGACAGAATTTTAATTGCTGTGTGTTCTTCACTTTTGTGATCACCAGGTTCTCTTATTCAAGTACCTTCTGTTGAGAGGGGGAAACTTAGTAAAGTTCGCCTGGGTTCATTGTCTTTGAAAAAGGAAGGAGAAAGACAGTGCTTCTTATTTACAAAACACTTTTTAATTTGTACAAGAAGTTCAGGAGGAAAGCTGCATCTGCTCAAGGTACCGGTTTTACCTGACTCTATCTTTTATGTGCCATGCACTTAAGAGGCACTGAGGTTAATTTAATTATGACTTTCCCATGTCTGCTGGGAATTATGACATTCCCAATCATAAAACAGATTGTCATGATTGTATGGTAAGGTAATGTACAGTTACCAACTTTGACATTTACTTTGTTGTCAATTGGATCCAAAGTAATAGAAATTTAAGTGTGCATTGCTATAAAGAAGTGCAATTAAGATCACAACTTGGACAAATGATGACTGCTGAGCTACAAAAATCTTGTCAAATTACTATAGTGTACTGATTATGTAATATTTGCTAAGTGCTATTTCATCTTGCTCAGTACCAAGAGTTAGCACACTGTGGCACACAGCTTGCTGCCTGTTTTTGATAATAAAGTTTTATTGGCACACAGCGACACTCATTTTTTAACATATTGTCCCTGGTTGTTTTCATGCTTTTTCAAATGGCAGATTTTAGCAGTTGTGATAGAGGTTATATGGCTTGAAAAGCCTAAAAGATTTACTATCTGGCCCTTTACAAAAAAGGTTTGCCTATCTGTCCCTTCTGTTACTAGTGCCTAAAAATATCCAACATCATGACAATGGCTTTCTACTGCTTAAATCACTTTCTGGTTGGAGAGTTCCACCCTGTGCTGAGCTGCATTCACTCTACAGCGCCCCTAAGGTGCCATATCGTCTCCCATAGACTGACTTGCTAGATTTTATAAACATTGGGAGTGAGAATGGGTGGGGTGGTGGGAATCTTGAAGTTCAGTGAATTCAGTTACTTTTGCACATCCAAGTTTAATTTTAGACTCTATGAAAAATCATTTATGATGCAGAATTGCTGTTTTCTTCTGTGGCAATTTGAATGTAAGGTTTACACACAAAAAATGTAAAAAAAAAAAAAAAACCACCGCATACACATTGGGGGAGGGTATATAGCTCAGTGGTAGAACATGTGCTTAGCATGCACGAGGTCCTCGGTTCAATCCCCAGTACCTCCACTAAACAAACAAACAAACAAACCTGATCCACCCCCCCCAAATCCTCCAAAATGTAAAAAACAAAACAAAACCATAAATGAATGTAAGGTTTACAAATCATAGCTTCTGACCTATGCAAGACGCTCATCCTCTTAATGAAAAATCGCTTTGTTTCCAGACAGGTGGAGTTCTCTCTCTAATAGAATGTACGTTGGTGGAGGAGCCCGATGCCAGCGATGATGACTGTAAGTCACATTCTACCACTTAGAGTTATATTAGGATTTAAAAGTCCTATGGTTTTTATTCATTCATAGCTAAGAAGAGCTGCTTAAGGAGGCAGGAAGTAAGTAAAGGATAATAAACTCCCTGAATTCATTTATAGATGAAAAATTCTGTTGAACCCTTTAACCTGCGAGCCTTGTTAAGCCATCTTTGGGAATTCACACTTTACTGAATTTGTTTCATGATAGTGACTTCTCTGTGGTAGAGAAGAAAGAAATTGAATTAGAACGTTGGAATTCTGTAAATTATGGAAATTTAAAAAAAACATGAAATGAGAAAGAGCACAGGATCCTAGTCCTAAGTAACCTACTGATCTCAGCCTTTTCATCTGCTTGTGAGCTTCACAAAGCCACCCCCATACCCAAGCAGCACCAGATTGCTGAAATGAGATTCCGGACTTAAGTGCACGTCAATTGTATTACCAGAATTATGTGACAGCAGCTATCACTCATATGTTTGTATTCGTATCTAATTGTTGGGCTTATGTGTGTTGAAGCCAAAGGTTCTGGGCAAGTGTTTGGACACCTGGATTTTAAAATAGTGGTGGAGCCTCCTGATGCTGCCCCTTTCACTGTAGTCTTGTTAGCACCTTCACGCCAGGAGAAAGCTGCCTGGACCAGTGACATAAGTCAGGTAAGCAAGAGGCTTTGCCATCAGTTGGTTTTTGTTTTTGTTTTTTGTTTTTAATTTCATAGCATAAGTTTTGGGAGAGGAATTTTAGAGTCAGTTTATTTTTATTAAAATATTATGTCTGGTCGCCATGGCCACTACCATCACCACTATGTATTTCAATATACTGGATCATTTGTTGTTGTTGTTGTTATTTGTTTAGAATTTACCTGAAATGAAGTCATTGCATTTTGTTTCCTGGGCATTTTTGTACAAGCTGTCAATGTAATCAGTTGTGTTGAATAATGTTAAAACTGTCCTGTTAGCGATAAATTCTCAATGACCCCACTAAAGTTTATTTGCTTGTTACTGAGGTAGGAGAATGGTGAGAGATGTAAAAACAGCTAATAAGGACTGTGGTGAGAAATCACAAATTAAGGAATCAAATCAGAGAAGAAATACTGTCTGTTACATGAAGTCTGAAAATGAGCTTCTGTGTTTTATCTGCAAACAATCAGGGAACAGATTTGCTTCCCTTTCCTTGCTCAGCAATGCCCAGTTAGGGAATTGCTGCTTTTATTCAGGATTTGAAAGAATGTCAAAACTAGTGATGATGGGGCTTGGGTGTTCTTAAATCCAAGCTCCACATTACTTTTGGCTCCATTAACCAAACTAGATGAAAAGGAAAGCTGTGTAAGGAAAATATTAAAAGAAAGTTTGATAATTATCTTCAAAGTTGTTAACTCAAGGAAGTTTGGGGCAAACAGGAAAGGCATTTCCTATAGATTTCATTGCCTTCCTTTTCTGAAGAGCTTACAGTAATTTATATATGACAGGTATAAATATGAACTGTATCATAGTTCTTCAGATACTTAATTTTTTTCTGAGTGACTGAAAGCTGAAGGGAAATAGAAAGAAAATGAATAGGAAAAATAATTATTTTTATACGTGAAAGAAATTTTACAGACCTAATCTCATTTGACTCTCACAATACTATTCTGAAGGTAAACAGAAATAGTAGTCCCATTTCACAGGTGAGAAAACTGAGGTTTGGAAGGCTGAGCATTTGTTAGAAGTTACACGACTGTGTTGAGTCAGGACTCTAACCTAGGTCTTTTATTAGCACTCTCACTATCCTCTACTGAACACTGGAGTTTTACTTCTTTACTCCCAGGAGTGTTTTGATGATTGAATAAATAGGTGAAGTTAAGGTGCTTCTTTTCTGGCTAACAAAGGAATGAAAATATGGGATCTTGTATATTTGTATAATTACAAATCCTTGTAGTGATTTATTAATAGTTTCATTAGCTCTGTGCTGTGTGAATTAATACTTAATTATGTCTCTGCAATGCCTTTCTTACTTTATGAAACTCTGAATCAGTCACTGATTCTACGAACGTTAATTGAGCAATCACGATGTGCTGCCAGGGTTCGTGTAGGTACCAGGGATATGGCAATGGTCCCTGCTCTCAAGGAGACAGGCAGGTGAGTGTGAATAAAGGGAAGGAGACAAAATGCAGCAAAATTTTGTATGTGTTGTGAAGCCAAAATGAGTAGGAAGATTGGGGAGAATAGGAATACAGGCAAAGATGTTTCGCCAACTGCTTATAGCTTCTACCTTATGATGTAACTGGGGCTCCTGAGATACAGAGTTGATAAAAACTTTAAGTGATCTTCCTTAATGTGCTAGTAAGGCATTGGTAAGGGAGAAAAGACCCATGGGGTGCATGAATGATTCTATGCTCGGTCCTTTAAAGAAAGGATTTGATACTTTGCCTTCCAGAAGCGTCCAAGTGAGACTCCCTACTTAGACTACATCTTGAGTTGAGTATACAACTTTGTCCTGTTTCTCCAAGTTGCTATGCCTAGTATGTTAAATTGTACTAGCTTATGTGTACAATTGAATTGGAGAAGGAAACAACAGAAAGTTGTATCTTTTTGAGTGATGGTAATAGCATTATGTAAAATTACTATGTTCAGTCGAGCCTTAATATTTGTGTGGCTTTGACACTTAAGATTTCAGCCATTCAACAAATACATTTATGCAGTGATGCTATATGCCAGGCGCTGTTTAGGCACTTGTGATAGATCATGAACAGGAGGCAAAAGCAAAAAATTCCCTGATCTTGTGTAGCTTACATTCTAGCATGGAGAAAACTGAAAATAAACAGTAATCATAATAAATGACTATATACTATTTCATGTTAGATGATGATAGGGCAGGATAAGAAGAATTGGGCACCTGGAGGTAGAGGTGGATCAGTACAGTTTTTAAAAGGTGGTTATCTCATTATGAAGAAGACATCTAAACCAAGATCCAAAAACAAAGGTCATGGAAATACCGTGTAGATATGTAATGAAGGGAAAGTCATTCCAAACAAAAGGAATAGCCACTGCAGAGACTCTAGAGTAGGAGGACTCTGCATATTTTAAGAAATAGCATGAAGGAGTGTGTGGCTGAAGGGGAATGTACAAGGGGGGAAATAGAAAAAGAAAAAGTAATGTAAGTGGTGTTGTTAAGTAAGCAGTGGGATTGTAAGTGGTGTTGTTAAGTAAGCAGCGCTTAGGGAAGAGGTCCAGGTGGGCGGCTCTGCCATTTAGATGGTATTTAGGGCTGTGAGACTGTTGAGATCACTCGGAGTAAATGTAGGTAGAAATGAGAAGAGGGCCATGGACTGAGTGAGGAAGCAGGGAGAAAAGCAAAGAAGACTGAGAAGGAACCAGCAGTGCAATTGGAGGATAGCCAAGGGGGTGTGGTGTCCAGTATGTCCAGTGAAGAAAATGTATCAAGATGAAGGGAGTGGTCACGGGTTAACTGCTTCTAAAAGTTGAGTATGGCAGTGAGCATTCTGGGATACTTAGTGATTTTCCTGATGCCGGGTTTGAATGGTGGGTGGTGGAGGCAAATTACTTTACAATTGTTTGAGCCTAGCCTACTGCTCAGCAGCCTGCATCTCAACTGGGTTTTGTTCTCTGCTTAAAGCATTTTCACTTTATAGGGGGAAGTTATGGGCTATACATACATTGATGGAATTTGTCAGTCTCCCAGGTATGCCTCTGGACATATTCATTATTAATCAGATGAGCATTTGGAATGCTTAAAAATGTACTTTTTAATATTTTATTATGTAAATGTAAAAATATGGACACAAAAAGGAACTTAACATGCTTCCAACACCCAGACCACTAAATAAATGTTAATCAAAGTATTTTCCACAGATAACTATGTAGGGTTACCTGAGAGATTTTTTGAAATGCAGATTTCTGAACCCACATTCCAGACACCCCCCCTCCCCGGTTTACCAAGCTCCACAGATCACTTTTGCACAATTAAATTAGAGAAAGTTTGCTCTGAAAATCAAATGTTTCATATTTAAAACTCTTACAGTCCTGCCATACAGAAATAACTTAACAGTTTAGCTCTCGGTGTATATATGAATCATTTTTTGCTTTTTATTTCTTCCCATATTCCTATGAATTCTTCCTATTGACGTCTTCTAATAGCAAGTATATATGTTTTATTTATATGTATATATACACACACACACACACACATTACCATGTTAACGTACCACTTTTCTAGCTCTTTCTGAATAATTAGGCATATGGGCAGTTTCCAAGTTTCAGCATTAATATTTGATGTAGTGCTAAACATCTTCTGTGCAGGAGTTTCTCGCCCTTTCAAGGTCCTTTGTTGGTGTATCTTGCCCGCAGTGTTTAAGGCTGGTACAGAGGGCCTGATTGCTGGCATGACTTCATGAAACGTAACTCAGCAGTCTGCCCAAATGCTCCAAGAAGTATATAACTCATTATTTCATGACATCACAACAAGGTATTTATGCAGCTTTCCTCTAAGTCCTGCCAGTGTTGAGTTTTGTCACATTTATCACATTTTCTTATTTAATGGGAAAGTTTCTTACTTTCTAGTGGTTTTAATTTACATTTCTGTAATTATCAGTGATATGAACATTTCACTGTTTCTATTTGTTGTCTGTTTATACCAAATGGACATTTATCCATTGGAGCTATCCATATTGACTAGGGAAATGACCATTTTCTTTCAGTCCAAATTATGAATATGTTCTCCATTATTTTGTCTTTTTATTTCAGTCACTTTTTATTTTGCAAAATTTTAATTTTTTTCTACCTTGATTTGACACCACCTTGCTAAACTGTTGCACCATGTTATAGTAATCACATGCAGCTCTTATTTGAGGTAATAAAGTGCTGCCTGAGTATTGACAGAATCCCGGTTTCACATGAAGAATTCTATACAAAAATTAAGACTTTTGGCTTTGTCAGGCCTCTCTCTCTGAAGCTGTAATTTTTAGAAGTAACAATTGCTTGAATGATTAATTATACTTTCAGTTCCACCAGCAAGGTCATAATTAACCATTGGTGCCTCCAACAAAATGTACAAGTGGTTAATGGTCTTGACCAATAATTCTTCCCTTTTTCATCTATTTATAGGGAAAAATTTGAGGCTGAAGATTTGACCGTTCAGTTCAGTATAGTGCTTTCATTTGTGCATGTCCTACTGTCGTACATAATGGTGTATTAAACAGGTTTTTCTGTAATTATGGGTATTAACTAAAATGCAGAATTAAAATTCACCTCTAAGCTTCTTGGTTTGGGCAGATGTGTCAAAATATAGACCTTGTATAGACAAATTTGTAGCACACTGAATGCTTCCTCCCTTAAAATAGCTTCTCTGGATTTTTTACTTTAATATAAAAAGGTGAATTAAAAGAAAAATTGAATCTCCTTTTCTTTCCACTACATAGAAGTATTAAGGTAAAAAATATAGTGACATAGTCGACCACTGACCTTTGACTAGATATCTCCTTAAGCAAGACCCTCAGAAAACCCTGCTGGAGAAGCCATTCTCAACCCTCCTTCAAGGACCACCTGCATCAAAATTACCTGGGGCTTTTGTGAATGTGCATATTCCCAGGCCTGCCCCTAGTTGTAGTAGTCACAAACTAGAATAGCTGTGACCTAGGAATCTGCTTTTCTTATCCTGTTAATATCAAGGTTTACAGTAATTCACGTAAATTCAGTGTGTCCTTAAAGGTATGTGACACCCTGGTTATTTTCATGTCTTCTTAAACAAGTGAACTGTATTCATATTCCCCGGGATCAATCTCTTTTCCCCAACACAATCAAGATATGTGCTTATATAATTGTGAATATATACCATGGCTTCCAATGTAAATATATTCATACACACATTCATAAATACAAATTCTATTGTAGCTTAACTTTTTTTTTTCTGGAAGAGAATGCTTTCTTCAATGTAACAGTAATAAAAATGGAAGTGAGTTAAAAGCAGAATACTCTGGTTGAAGTAGAATTGGTGGACCCAAACCCTCCAGGAGACCTCTTTGTTCACACTCATATTGTCACAGAAGCCTCTCTGTGGAACCCCTAAGAAATAAGGAGTCCATTTCAAAACCATGCCTTTATTGTAAATATACCATAATATGTTTTATATATACATGTATGTATATATGTGTATATACATATTCATCTATCCCATAGATGAAGAGTATGTGTCAATTCTCAAAGACCTTTCTGTACAATTAAATATGACTTTTTATTAATCTTTTGAGCTATATGGTTCAGCTGTGTTTTCTTCTCCTGAAACTTGGGTGTAAGTGAAAATTTCTTTGCCTTCCTATTGAAAATAATTTTAATGCTTAACACAATGAATCAAAAAGACTTATGAATGAGGTTTGACATTGGATAATGAGATGTTCAAAAGTAGTCACATAAATCTTCTCTTTTGGATCTAAAACATTTATCTCAAGTTCCAATTCTGGCATTGTAGAGGACTGCACCGATTTCGATCCCCTCTAGCTACAAATCCAGAAATGTTTAATACATAGGATCAGTATAATTTAAAAAATTATACATTGGTGATATTTACAAATATAAAGGGAAATCTCTAGTTGCCAGAAATAACAAAGGAACTTAAAGTCAGGGCAGAAGTCATGTAAACTAAAGACATAGGGACTTGGGAATGATTTTAGATTAGATATTGGTCCCACACCTGAGGGATATTAGCAGAAGGAGCAAGGGGTATCCTTGGGCCCCTTAAAGGAATTGAGATCCCTATTTAAAGCCTGGGCATTGGAAGGCTGTCCCTTCCATGAAATAAGAACTCAAAACCACCCAATAAGCCAGAAAGATATAAAGTAGTTTGTCTTTGTCTTGGGTTCTGAAATTTTTAAAATCTCCTTTGAAAAAAATGAATGTGTTTCTGGCCTATGGCTTTGAAATTCAGATTTATAATATTCACATGGTATGAAAATTCCAAACTGAGAAATTTACACAAAAACAATTTTTGGACTGTTGCTATCTCAAGAATGCTTGGTAGAAGCAAACACAAAGTCACTTCATTAGCAACACTTTAGCAGTTCAGGACGCATGATGACGTGCTCAAAATTGAAAATTACGAATCTTGTGAGTAAACGATCTGTCATGAGCAAGAGTCAGAAGATCCACTGAGCAGTAAAGTTAGCACTGCTGGAACTTCAGATAATAGAGCAATAACTTAGAAAAGACTGTAAAAAAGAATGTTTAAAATATAATAAAGCTATGGAAGGAAGGAAGGAAAGAAGGAAGGAAGGACGAGAAGGAAGAAAGAAGGAAATAAAAGAATAGACCACTGTGTAAAAAGGACCAGTCTGGTCTGTCAAAGAACCAAATAGAAAATCTGAACGTGGAAACTATAGTCCTATGTCATCCTAAGGCTGTTGGCTGTGTAACTATGCTATTGCTTAGAATGTTAAAGGAAATTGAAGGAACACTGTTCATTTTCACAGTCCTCACCAAACACCATCTCTGTCCTCCCACTTCCTGTGTTGGTTATCCAGGTGGCATCCTCATTCTGCTTAAGAATCATTGAGACTAAAAAGTCTAAAGAGCTATAAAAGTCGCTGGGGTGAAGGATCACTTATCCCCTCCTTTCTCTCCCTGTCTGTCTGTCTTGTCCTGTCTGTCTTGTCCCCATACAAGCCTTTTCCTTATGCCCCCAAAATCCACACTCATAGTTTCATAAGAACAGGGATAATGTTAATGCATTTTCCCCTTGGAATTAGGAAAATGAATTTAAAGTGGTTTGCCTTACTCATATTTAAAGCTCTTTCATATATTCTTTCTCTGCTACCTGCCCTCATCTTCCCAGCATTTAGCCCAGTATCTGTCACATAGTAAGTTCTTAACAAACGCAGTTGTGAGCTCCTCGTTTAATAACATCCCTAATGGCATATAATCAGTGCATCTTCTTGGTGCTCTTGAGAATCCACAAGATAGACTAGTTTTAGTTAAGCTCTGTGTCATTCAAGACATTTGGCCAGGCTTTATCGCTTTTAAACATATTTGCATTTTCCACTGCATTTTCTAATTCAAAATTGCCTAATAGTGATAATCATCTTTGAATGTTACCCTGTTATTCCTTCTTGATTTTATTCAGTAACTCATCAATTTCCAATATTTCTTTCTTCAAAATGTTTCCCTCCATCCCTGCCTCTTCATTCCCATGGGCTGCCTCAGAGGAGGCATGAATCATTTCATTTATGACTCAGAATATCATTCTGGTGATCTCTCCATTCATTCCTCTCTCTTCTCAGTGACTGCCTCCACGAGGCCAGCTGTAGATCTTGTAACAGAAACAGGCCACTTAGAAACCTGTAGTGACTTCCCACCTGCCTGCTGGATAAAACCCAAATTCGAGACTCCTGACTCCAGCTGACTTCTGCTGGCCTCTAGCTTACATCTTCTCCATTATAAGCTCACATGCCAGCCAGCCTCATCTCTTCCTCCCTCCTGTATGTTTGCACTTAGAAGTGGAATCATTGATGTCTCTTTTTGTCTAGCCCTGATAGAGGGCTCTGCCTGAGAGGTGATGTGGCTGCTTTCAGGCCCAGGAGGTTACCTACCCACCTACTGGTAGCTTGCCTCACTGGTGGAAACACTGGCTGCATACAACTGGATACTATCTTAGGATATTACAGTTTCAAGACTTTGGGACGAATACCATGTCCAACTTACAGCTGCTCGAAATGGACACCAACTAGGATAGGAGAAGCAGCATTTATTCAGCCTGAAGAAGAGCAGCCCATACCCACCCTTTTCTGCAGAGTGAAATCTGTTCTGGGAACCACACCAGCCAGGGCAAGATTACGTTCTCTGGGGCCCACCACAGAGTGGTTCATGTGGAATTGTACTCTTCAACCAGTGTTGAGGGAGTTTATCGGAAACAGTTTGGTAAAGACCGTAGTTACTTTAAGGATGTTGTTGAGGACAGTGTTATTCAATGTTTTCTTTTTTTAGGGGAGGGGAATTAGGTTTATTTATTTATTTATTTTTTTAATGGAGGCACTGGGGATTGAACCCAGGACCTCATGCACTCTCCCACTGAGCTATCCCCTCCCCTCTTCTGTTTTCTTTATGAGAACCCATGAGATAATTTTCCTCTGGACTCAGAGTAGGATTAATTGAGTTTCTATTAATCTGTGAATTTTGTAGCTGATCACATGGCCCCCTTTTGAAAGGTTGGCTACTCAGTAGCTCAGCTAATTTTGAGGACCACATACAGCAAGTGTTTGGGACTTCTTAACATAAAGCTTGTGTGGTGCCTTGATTCCAGGCTTCATCTTATTATTTTCCACCCTTTGTTCAAATCGTCTCTGATTTTCTTACTTGACTTTTGTTTTACTATATATGTTATTGTAATCTACCTATGGGAATAAGATATAGTACAAACTCACATATAGGCACATATAATCTAATTTATAGTTAGAGAACCATAATTATTCATACAAAGGATAACTCCAAGTTACAGATGTCTGAGGACATGAATTTCAGGGGGACTTTAAAATATTCCACTTTATTCCCAGAAGTTGAGATCTTCTATATCTGGTCATGGAAATAATGGTGTAAGACATGAAAGAACAAATTTTTAAGGAAAAACAAGTATGAAAATGGCTGATATGCTAAGTAGAGTGAACAGTCAGGGGATGCCAGTGACCCAGAGTTTCTTATATGCATATTCACTCTTTTATTAGACATTGGGGTTTAGGATAAACCCTGAGTTCGACGCTATGTGAAATCACTTGGCAGTCAGCTTCTTCACACCATTTAATTACAGTAACCAAAAGTAATTTGATTTTAAAAATTGCTTGAATCTTTTTTTCACCTTCTGTTTTATTTAAAGGGCGTGTGTATAATTCAAAATAAATCCTTCTCTAAGACCAAAGCAATTGCAAAGGGAAATTTTAAATGGATAAGGTGTAGCTATAAATAAAGAAGGCAGAAAAAATTAGCCTAAGTTCCTGAGTTTTCTTCTTAGAAAGAAAAGAGAAGATGATGAAGAGGGCTTTATATGTGCCAGAAACAGGAGGATTTATACAATTATACAATTTATCCTCACCAAACCAACATGGTGCCAGTATAAATTGCTAGAGAAAAATGTGGGAATTTATTGGCAAAAAACACCGAGAAACAAGCACAGAGCTTACTAGTGAGAGAGATGAATTCCATCCAAGGAAGCTACCATTTCTACTCTGCCTGCCCCATACCACTCCCTATGGCAGAGAATGAATATAGCAGAGGCAGTCACTGACTGAAGGTATAAACTTCTCAAGTTGTGCTGCCAGAGAATTGTGCTGATGTGTCAGTGGGCTCAGAATCCTTGGGAAACACATTCCAGGAAATTGTAGCCCTTATATCCATCCTGAGGTGCCAGGAGCACAGTTTTGGGATTTGGATATTGAATCTGTTTGTCAATGTGTATTGTTTATCTGCGTACATGTGTGTGCATATGTGCACAGATGAGAAACAATTGTTTTTGTGGCTGTAAATAATTCTGGGACTCTATGATCTGCCTAGGTTTCCATGTGGGTTGTAACTGTCTATTTTTTAATTTCACAGTGTGTGGACAACATACGGTGTAATGGTTTAATGACTATAGTGTTTGAAGAAAATTCCAAAGTTACTGTGCCACATATGATTAAGTAAGTGTGATAATCTTTTCCCTTACATTTTTTATCGTCAAACTGGTAGAGAATGTAAAACCCTGAATAAAACATTGCTTCAGTAGGATTCTGCTTCATACTATGAGTATGTTTGATGGTGAAGTGCTAATTCATGATATGCCATTATAAATAAGACTACCAAAATGATTTTTCAGATTCATAGTTTATTGACATAGCATAGAAAAGTAGTTTTTCATATTGTTACCAGTGCCTTCCTCAAGACAAAAGCCTATCAAAATTTTCAAGTTCAGTATAAAAAGTTGTGATAGCCAGATGTGTCCAAGGTCAGAGAGTGGACAGCAGATTCTTCTGCTGTCTTCTCAGTTGGTATGAATCATATTAGTCAGGCTGGGTTGTAGAGGAACATTTAGGTTTTGAAGACACTCAACATGAATTAACTTGCTTTTCCATGGTACCATTTTACCCACCGCCTATATATGGATTTGCCCCAGAGGCTGTTGTCTGGGGCTGGCATCTGGTTCTCTACATGTTTTGTTAACAACAACAAAAAAAATCCTATCATTTAATGTGAAAGAAGGTATAAGTTTAAAATGAGAAGTTACATCAATAACTATGTGCCATAGCTCTCCATATTAATGCTTTTGTCTCTACATTTTTGTTTCCAAATTCAAAATTTGTTTTGGGAGGATTTTGAAGCTGACCAAATTGTTCCCTACTTTCATTTACAGGCCAAATTCTAAGAATAAAATGTATTTTAAAAAGCAGTCCTGTTATATCTTTCCAAAAGAGTTACATGAATCTAAGAAAATGTTTGTCTTCCATGCCTTTTTATGTGGATTTTTTTTTTAGATCTGAGCTGTTTAAGACAAAAAAAATTAACATTTCTCTTCTGATCGGTGTCAGTTATAATTAGCATTATCCCAATGGTACAAACTTTAAAACTTATTAATTATTGTGTCAGATGAAGGCAGAGTACAATTATACTAGTGCCATAATTACTGCAGAAAATATATAAAAGAATGAAGTATTTAAAATTACTAGTCAAATTTTAGAATATTTTGGGTAGGGTCATTTTAAAACTCTTGGGCAAAGATTCCTTTCTCATTCAGTTTTCTAGGTTTTTAATTGAGCATAGCTTTTTTAGTTAGTTAAAGATTAGTTAAAAATGTATGATGCTAAAATTAAAACCAAGTATGGAATATTAAGTCAAATGTTCACATGATGTGAATTTTAAAATTCACATCACTAGGTTAGTTCTCTCATTAATTTTTTTACCATAGTATTCATGTTTTAGTATTTCACAAAATAATATATATTATTTTTATTCATTTTTAAAAGTACTTTCTTAAAGGTTAGACAGCCATGAAAGTCCAGTCTGCTTTAGAATGAGACTGTGTGAATTGGACTTTACAGCCAAGGTGTAAGCTCCTAAACTCTAGGGCAGCTGCACGGCCACTATACATACATTTTTTGTTCACTTTAAAAATTAATATATAGATACAAACTTTAATTCTGTGCCTGACCTAGTTATGGCTGGCACCTGAGTGAATCTTCTGTCTTCTATGATAGCAGTTTGACTAATGTCCCTGTCCAACCTCGTTTGTGTAACTACCTCCTATATAGACCAAAACTTTCCTGCTTTTGGGTGCAAAGAGGTGATACTGCAATGAGTTGGAACCACTCTCCTGAGAGAGCAGAAGCCTGTGTCTTGGGCTGTAAGAATTCTCTATTGGAGTTAACACATGTTTTGATGTCCAGCCATACTATACTAGATGTATTCCCAAGGCAGAGTTCTACATATTTCATATCTTTCTTCCTTCTGTTATTCCCCTGCCTTGTTGAGCCTGGTTCTCCTCAGAGAACAGAGGAGGAGTTTTCAATCTGTTCCTTCTGATAGTCTCCTTTATGGCCCTCATCTACCCTAAGTTCTGTGTTCTTGCCTCCCTGCATATCTCCCTGGCTACACATGATGAAAAAAAAATGTTTTGCAGAGTTAAAAGAAAAAATTATCCTGCATCACTTTGCAGGCACTCACTTCCTTTTAAAATTTACTAATTATAATAGATGATTTGGGCTTGGTGTCTCGAGATTGCTTTTTAAGTATTTACCAAAAAGGAGTTGTTATTGTCATAGGAGGCTGACGTAATGCATTATATCTTCTTGAAAGTCCCTTAGGAAATAAAGTAGTATCTTGTTTAGTGCAATAAAAGAAAATTAAATAATTTCATAATATTTAGTTTCTTTTCTTAAAATGAAAATGTAATCATAATTTTGAAGGACAGCAGTGTAATTAGTTTTAATTTTATGTTGGCAACAATATATTATTTCCTCCTATTATTTGATTAAAGTAATTATAGTCAAAAGATGTAAAGTTCAAAAGTATGGTTAGAATACAAAATCATGACATTTATTAAGTGACTGTATCCCTTTAAGTGATATTTTATATTTTATGTATGTAGGATAAGACTTGCTGTCTTTTAATAATAGTGACCTCCGTTTTCTTAGAAAATAGGGACTTTTGGTAGAAAAATCGTGGGAGAAAAAGTGCTTACCTCAGCCATCTTCTAGACAGACTAATTGATTCATAAAAGTTTCTAAGATCTTTTTACAAATGAGAAAAATTAAGAACCACAAAAGTACAGTTGGTTGCAGGTCACATACTAAGTGGACAAATAGCCGTGCTATTTTCAAGAATCTCAAAAGATGCACTTATGTATTTTCGGGATCAGTATTGTGACTAAAACCAACAGGCCACCCTTGGTCAGTTCCTCGCCACAAGTAAGCTGTTCATTAAGGTGCTCTTTCAGCCCCGCAAGTAAAAGACTTCTGCCTGCACTGAGCTCACTTTGGGGTGGAATATTTCCATGAGCAGGCTAAGGAAGCTATTGATTTCTTTTTATCCAAAAGAAAATAAATATATAATTTAAAATCCCTCGAAGTGCTGAAAGGGCTAATTAAGGGCACTCTAACAAGCCGACTGATTCTTAGCAAGCAGCTGCCTCACTGAACATCACTGGCCCTGTAGTGTATCATTTGATCAAGTGGTGAAACTCAGGACTTCATTGACTGCCTGTTCTGAGATGCTGCAGTGAAGGAAGACACGGGGTCTCAGACGGTAATGTGAAGGCTGCAGGCAGTCCTAGAGAAGGCGTGCATTTCTTTGAGCCCCACTGGGACTCACCCTCGGCTTTCAAGCTTTTCATCTACGAACTTGGCCTCTGTGCCTGCCTCTTTTGCCCTTTGTAACAAAGCTGCACTTCTGGCTGGGGGCTCCGAAAACAGCCAAGGATCTTGACGGCTGCTGTGTGAATCTTCCTCCCAGTTTGCTTGTCCGCCTGGAAAGGCTGCTGCGGGCTTCCAGTGCAAGTGCCTCAGGGTGACAGGTTGGGGAGCAGCCAGATGGGAGATTTTACAGGATGAGAAGAGCCCAGCTTTGCAGGTGGACAGCTGTTTAGGGGAAATCTCTAGAAAAGGTCACTGTCTATATTACACCTATTACCTTTTTTTATGAAGACTTTTTTTTAACATTGCAGAATATTGAAAACATAATGAAAACACAGTCTTTCACACAACTTATGGATTTAACTGTATTCAGAAAATGGATAGCATTCATGCATTAATCAACCAGAAAGCATTCAATTCAAGAAGTTAAGAAAAAGAATGACAAAATCAACTTTAAGAAAGTATAGGAAAGAAATAATTACAATAAGAATGGATATTAATGTATTAAGATGTAGAAAAATAGTAGAAATGATCAAGCAAAGATCTGGTTCCAGAGGGAAAAATACTCAATAATATAATCTATTAGTCAGTTTAATCGAGAAAAAAGGGGGAAAGCACAAATGTACAAAATGAGAAGTGAAAAAAAGAAATAACCACAGATAGTAGCAGTGATATCTGTGTCTCCCCCTCCTCCCCACCTCCCTGTTACTTTTTAGGCACACTTCTGATATTCTAATTTAAGGCTATAAGCGATGCCCCTCCTAAGTAGGGCTTTTAG
Organism: Camelus dromedarius; assembly: GCF_036321535.1. Taxonomy (NCBI): domain Eukaryota; kingdom Metazoa; phylum Chordata; class Mammalia; order Artiodactyla; family Camelidae; genus Camelus; species Camelus dromedarius. The sequence goes on from NC_087438.1 coordinate 53,920,679, forward strand.
CTTTGATTTCCTAATAAAACATGACTGAACCAGAAAAAGAAGTGAAAGGTAGCAGAATATGTTGCCCCAAAATATGCCAGTTTGGTATATTGATCATTTTGAACTGTTGGTGCTTGAAAAACAGCAAATGCAGAGAGAGGCTTTTTCCGAACTCCTTTTAGGTGCCTAAACACAGACCCTCTAAAAAGAACTCAGTTGCCATAAATCAGCCTCCCAGGAGTTTCATCAACCATGGAAGATTGAGTCTTGTCACAGGAGAGACTAGACACTGACACCACACCCAGGCACTTTGTCATTAACTGACATGCCTCCCATTGTTCTTCTAAGGTCCACTCATCTTTCCTAAAAACCACTTACTTTCCCCTGAGAGGCCTACTCGCCCCCCACCTCCCTTTCCCAATTAAGGTGGTATTTAAGCCTGAGTTCTAAGCCACCTCTTTGAGTTTCTCATTTCCCCTGGTTATCTCCCATGTATACACGAAGTATACATGTTAATAAACTTGTTTATTTCTCTCTTGCTAATCTGTCTTTTAGTACAGGGTCTCAGCCAAGAACTTAGAAGGGTAGAGGGAGAATTTTTTTCCTCTCTTGCAGAAGGAATACACAGAGTGAAATAAATTATTACCTTCTCCACGATTAATTCTGACCTTCCTAAATTATACTGGCATATTTAATGTTTTACAGACCTGCTTTGTTGTTTGTAATATGTCATATCACATCTTTTATCAAATGCAAGGAGAAGCCCACACACGAGTGGGTATTTACACATACTGAAATACTCAGGGCCTGAGAGGCAGCTGCGCCCTGGTTTTGTCCTCATGTTCCTGCCTTGTGCATAGGTCTGATGCCCGTCTTCACAAGGACGACACCGACATTTGCTTCAGCAAAACACTCAACTCCTGCAAAGTGCCCCAGATCCGTTACGCCAGCGTGGAGCGCCTCCTGGAGCGGCTGACAGACCTGCGGTTTCTTAGTATCGATTTCCTCAACACCTTTCTGCACACCTATCGGATTTTCACGACGGCAGCCGTGGTTCTGGGGAAACTCTCCGACATATACAAGAGGCCCTTCACCTCCATTCCCGTCAGGTAGGCCTGGGACTAGCCTGTGATGAAAGTGTGGCCCACCTGGTCCCTGGGTCTCCGTGCAGATGGGCAGCCCCACCTGCAGGGCTTGGCTTTGAGCTGACCAGGCCCCTCCAGAGGACGGGGTGAGTAGAGGTCACAGGTTGTTCCCAAGGGAAGCAGTTGCAGATCCTGAAGTCTCCACGAGGACTTTGCTTCTCTGAGATTATTTGGAAGCTAACTCTGTTGTTTTGGGGCTTTTCTTTCTTTCCATCTTTTTTTTTTTTTTTTTTAAAAAAAAAACAATTGTGCTTTTCCAGCTTTCATCTGCATGAGCATCACCTGGGGATCTTGTTAAATTGCCAGTCTTATTAAATTCAGTGGGTCTGAAGCAGAGCCGGAGTTCTGCATTTCTAACAAGGTCCCAGAGATACCAGTGTTACTTGTCTTTGGACAAGGGATAGCAAGGGATTAGACAAAGCCTCAACAGTGTCTGCGTTCCTTTGGCAAGTATGTGGTATACACTTAGCATTTAAATGTAGGCAAATCCAGCAATAGAAATGCGATTTTATCGTGGCCTTTTAATGTAGGGAGCATATTCTTGAATGGCATCAGGGGAATCATTTTCACTTGGCTACAATCTGTTAATAGCTTTTGCCCTTATGTTTAGGTCGTTGGAATTGTTTTTTGCTACCAGCCAGAACAACAGAGGCGAACACTTGGTGGATGGCAAATCCCCACGCCTGTGTCGCAAATTCTCCTCCCCACCACCGCTGGCTGTATCCAGAACGTCCTCCCCAGTGAGGGCCAGAAAGCTGTCCTTGACTTCTCCCTTGAACTCAAGGATAGGCGCATTGGACCTGACCACCTCCTCAGCGTCCAGCAGTCCCACCACCACCCACAGCCCTGCTGCGTCCCCGCCGCCACACACTGGTAAAGTACCGTTGGATCTTAGCAGAGGCCTTTCTTCTCCAGAACAAAGCCCGGGATCTGTAGAAGAGCATGTAGATAACCCCCGAGTGGATCTGTGTAACAAGCTAAAACGAAGTATTCAAAGAGGTATTTTCCAGCTGCCACACCCCACATTTGCTGGCCCCTTGCTCCCCCACCATTCCTTCTGGAACCCTAGTTCCCTTTCTCTCCAACTTTCCCACTTCTGTGTAGAAAGTAGAATGAATATGATGGCTGGTTAGAAGAGAAAATGCCTGTAGTTCCCTCTAGCCTTTGTGGAACAAGAGCAAGGTTAGCTGTCCTTATGCCTCCTGTACTAAAAGGCTAATTGCAGTCAGTTGTCTGCAGAATAATGGTGTCATCTAAATAATTATCACTGGAAGGTTCTTTGAGGAATTTGGTTAAGGCTGGTTAGCTAAAGGGCCTAGCACGATATGTGGCATCAGGGTAGGCTGTGGGCACCCTCATCCATGACTCTGAGCCCAGAGCTTTCCCTCCAGGGTCTCCCTTGTGCATCTGTAGTTTCCAGCCTCTCCTGACTACGGATGCCCTAGCCTGGAAGCATTAAGATGACTTCTTCAGTTTAGTTTCCAAGGCAACACTTTATATTACAACAGAGATATAGAGAGAAAAATAAAGTCTGAGACAATGTTCATTGCCCGTGACACAACCAAAATGATTTTTAAAAATGTGGATTAGATCATCTGGTTTCCTGATTAGATTCTCTAATGACTTACCATTGCACTCAGAATAAAGTACATCCTTCCTCCCAAGGCTTTCAGGTCCTATGAGACTTGCATCCTGTCTCTGTTTCACCCCTGCTTCTGCCATGCTCCCTCATCTGCTAGGCTACACTCACACTGATTTCCTGACACTTCTGTCATTTCTGCCTCAGGGCCTTTGCACTTGTTCTTCCCTCTACCTTGACAGTCTTTCCCCATGTAAGCTCATGAGATCAGCAACCTTGTGTGTCTTATGTACATCTATACCTTCAGTGCTTTGGCCAGTGCCTGGCAGGTGGAAATTTTTGGTTAAATGAATGAATCAGGTAAAACACTCAGTGAACTAATGGGGGTGGGGGGTGTCTTGTGGCACATTGCCCTCCCCTCCTCAGGTTGGTACAACATAGGGGTTAGAGGAGGTGATCTCCTTCCTTTATAATCCAGTGTTTCTATGATGAAAATAAAAGTTTTCACAGCCAAATCAGCAAACAGCTTTTTTTTTTTTACTACATAGTAACTGATTTATTTACTGATAACATAATAAAAATTGAGTGATAAGTCAGACAAGGTGTCCAGATTTTAAGGATAGCTCAGATGGAAGCATAGATCCTTGCTTTTCTACTTGCTTGAAGCTCCTATGTACTTTCTAGTTCAGCTCATTTAAATACGCTTCCTGAGTGAAGTACTGAATAGAATTTCAACTGGAGTGGTTGTCATCAACAAAGGTAGCACCCTTTTAAACAAGAAATTCTTTAAATTGACAAGTGAGCAACGAAGGAGGATGAAAAGGGGAAGATAATTAAAAAGTCATTGGAACAACAAGCTTCAGCAGAATCATGATGGGTTCTTCTCAGGAATAATGAGGCGATGCACAACTGACAAGTGCATCTGGGGTCTGAGCCAGTGCCAGTGCTTGGGAATCTCCACGGAGGGAGGGAGTGATGTTGGGGGGCTTATCTCAAACCTCCCCTCCAGGGCAGAGTGGCCTGGGAGGTACAGGAACTTCCCAGAATATGGAAGGTTCTTTCCCCTCCTTTATTGGATTGTGTTAAATAGGAGAGGAGAGATCTGGAGATAGGTCTGAATTTTCATGTTATTTTGAGCTAGGAGAGCTTTGGGAATAAGCGTGTTAGTGTCAGACATTTGTGGTTCAGAGGCTTTGGTTTGATTGCCTGTGGGGCTGGGATGAGAACACGGTAAGGTCTATTTAGGAGTCACTGTGTGACCACTCTGTCTGTGGGCTGCTGTGCTACAGGGTCTGTAGTGGTACATGAGACGGTGCCCTGGCTCCTCATATGTAGTTATGTGGAGAAGGGAGTCAAAACATGGTTTTAAGGGCAGATGGCCAAAGAGATACAGATGGAGTGCTCAGGAAGGTGGAAAGCAGGGCAAATGTGTTCAGTTGAGCAGAATCAGGAAGTGTCACTGCCGTGAGCCAAAGAGAAAGGATAGTGGATTGGACGGAGGACACAGTCAAACTTATGGGCAAGAGAACCTATGAGGAAAGGGTTAGTGGTCACCCCAGTGGGGAAAGCCATTTCTGAGGCCAGGAAGCGTCAGTGCTTTTGGAGGGACAGCTTTTGTCCAGCTTTGACTCTATGTGCAGTTCTGCAGAGCAGACCCAGAGTAGAATCAGTCCTCCTAGGGTTTTCTAGAATCTAGTCAACTTTTAAAAAAACTCTCCTAAAGAATTCTCCTCTTCCTCCTTCTCCTTTTGGGCCATCTTAGCCATTTTTAACTGCACAGTTCAGTACTGTTAAGTGTATTCACATTGTTGTGCAACACATCTTTAGAACGTTTTTCTCTCGCAAAACTGAAACTCTCTACCCATTGAACAACTCCCCATTTCCCCCTCCCCTGAGCCCTTGGCAGTCACCATCTTCTTACTGTTTCTATGAGTTTGATGACTTTATATACCTCATATAAATGAAATCATACAGTATTTGCTTTTTTGTGGTTGGCTTATTTCATGTAACAGTTATGTCTTCAAGGTTCATCCGTGTTGTAACATGTACCAGGATTTTCTTCTTTTTTAAGGCTGAACAATATTCTATTGTATGTATATTCCATATTTTCTTTATCCATGCCTCTGTCAATGGACATTCGGGTTGTTTCCATCTCTTGGCTATTGTGAATAATTCTGCAGTGTACATGTGTTCATAGATACCTCGTCAAGATCCTGCTTTCGGTTCTTTTGCATATAACCTAGCAGTGAGACTGCCGAATCATATGGTAATTCTATTTTTAATTTTTTGAGGAACCTCTGCACTTTTTGGCTACACCATTTTACATTCCCACCAACAGTGTACAGGGTTCCAATTTCTCTGCATCCTTGCCAACACTTAGTATTTTCTGTTCTTTTGATAGCGGCCATCCTAATGGGTGTGAGGTGAGATTTTTTCTCCTTTTTTTTTTGCAGTTTCCCAGAGAGTGCATTGTAATTTGGCTAAGGCCTAGTAGGATAGATATTAACTTTTTTCTTTAATAGAGAAAGAACTTTCAAAAATTTCTTCTGCTTTATAGACTGGGTACATGTTGTAGTCCTAATTGTCTTCAGTCAAGCTACCCATTACCTGTGATAATTAATTCCTGCACTTTAACTTGTTACACATGGATCGTTCCATGGTGGTCACCAAGTTCCCTCGCTCTGGTCTTCAAAGCCCAGGCCCCGAGTGCATAGTGATGGTCCGAGGCTGTGTCATAACGTCTGTTTGTCCTGCTGTCTACGATAGAGGTGTGATCACTGGTAGGAATCAGTAGTTTTTTTCCAGAAGCAATAGGCTGGAAGAAGGTTAGACTCGGGGAGACTAAGGTAAATGAGAAAGAAGTGCATCACGCTCCCAGGGAAGGACACTGACCAAGGCTGCAAAGGCCTGTCAGCGCAGTGTTGGGCAGAGGTGGAATCACTGTGGGCACAGCTGGCAGCAGCTGGAGGGCTTGTCACGTGGCCGCTCAGATCGTGTATGACCAGGGCCCAGCAGATGGAGAGGGCCCGTGAATAACAGGGTGAGAGAAGTATTAGGATCTTTCTCACGTTAGAGAGAGAGCTAAAGTTGAGGGCTTAATGCCTCTGTTTCTCACTGAATTGCCCCCAAACAAATGGTTTGCAGTTGAATGTTCATGGGTTAGTTTATCCACGTGGTCTGTGGGTTAAAAATGTGATTTTGGAGTTCCTGGGTTGAGGTTAAATGCAGAGCTCCTCTCACCATAGGTGATGTGGAAGTCCCAGGATTGTGTCCATGTGTGGCTGATGGCACCTGCTGAAGCCCATCAGAGCCAGCCTCAACTCCAGAAATGTCAGCTCCTCAGCACCTGGTGTTTCTTAGTTACATCCACCCACTGACACGTCCCCCACTTCTCTCTCATTTTGACCATGATTGACCCACCCCAAATCTTTCCATTACCCATTTTGTTTCTGGCCACTTCTTTGCACCTTGATTTCTTTTCTGTTTTTGTAACTGTCTTCTGATTATTTTTAATGTATTTACTTCCCATTTTGTTCCTAAAAGTATTTAAGGTGATAATTCAAAGAGGCACATGGTCTGCTGGATTAAAAATAAAATAGACGAAATCAGGCAATGGAGAAAAATTGTATGAGGCCAAGGGTATGGTTAGTGAACCAGTGAATACTGTGTGGTCCTCTGCAGTTCTTAGAGTTGCTCTGATTTTGATTCTGAATGTAATCAATTACATGATTCATACTGAAAGCTAAGAATAGATTGGTGTGCAGGCACATCTTTTCCTGCTGTGAGACTTGAGAATAATTTGTCCTGTGGATACTCATAAAGGAAACACTTAGAATTAATACTGGGGTCTAGGGAGCTCTTTGGCATTTTTCTGAAAAGATGAAACAAAAGAATTCAGACTTAGTTTTTCTTTTTCTTTTGCACTAGTATGTAGGCGCTATTGATCATGAATAGTCCTAGGAAAGTCATGGATGAAGCACTTTACCTCAGTGTCAGCCTGACAAGTTCAGTGTGTGTGTATGTGTGTGTGTGTGCGTGCGCGTGCACCAAGAGTTCTGCTGTGTTGCTGTCTAGTCTTGAAATTCCGATTGGCAGAGAAGAGGGAAACAATGATCTGTCTTTAATTTGAAAGATGTTTGCGTGTGCTTTGCATAATGCTAACACTTCAAACAGTTGGCAAACTTGAATAAGAATCCTGCGCCAGGAGTCGATACATTTTCTGCTTTTCACTTCAGGTGGCAGCTCCACAAACCTCATTGCCCAATACCAGCTTCGCCTTTAGGTCCAACTGGCTCCGTGGGTCTCTGCCACTGCTGTCCAGCTAGATAGTTTCAGGGTACCCCCTTTGATATATGCTAGTCACCTTTGTCGATTTTTATTGTCATTGTAATTATAATGCCAGCTTTGAACTATTTCCTGGCAAGAGAACTTCTAATGACATGAGGAGAAAGAAGAGAAAGGAAATATCTGTCAAGATGAGCAAGCCTGTGAACTTCTGAGGGAAAAGACAGTGCTGTTTATTTCACCCCACCTAGTCCCTAGATATGCTCCAGCCTCACCCAGCATTCATTAATGCCCCTCTTTCTTCCTGCCAGGATGTCCCCACCTTCTACTAGCCTGGATTCTTCCATAAAGCACAAATACCAGCCCAGCTCACATCCAGACTCTACCCAATGATGAGAGCTCAACAAAAAATCAAATCGGTGGCAGTGGAGAGCCCCAGGGCGGCTCCCTGTATCTGAGTCCCCTTCCCAATTGGTGTTCACTTGGGCTGTGGCTGTGCGACCCAGCCAGAGCACTGCCACCCCACCAGCATCCCCAGTATCTGTTTCTGCGTTCTTAGTTTGAAAATTGCCTGCCTGTGGGCTGAAAGTGCTCCCAATTTTAGCATTTGTTTTGAGCCCACATCGGCCCACTCATTCTGCAGGCAAAGCTGTTTGCATGGAACTTGATTGAAAGTGAACCTACCAGAAAGCAGCGCTTCACGGCCTCTCTTCTCTGCAAGTGCCCGTTTGCTGATAGTGTTCGTCTGCACCCTCCTGTCTTTCAGTGGCCGTCCGGGGCCTGTCCAGCTCTCTCACTGGGAAGTTTTCTGGGTTCAGTGTCATTGCTGACTACACGATTTGCTCACTTGCCTCAGAGGAGTGAATGGCTGAATCAGACCCAGGACATGCGTTTGCTATTCTGCTTGCTTTTGCAGAGCAGATGCCTTCTATTACTGAATTTTGAGGGAGTTATTTAGGAAATAATAAAACTAACAGCTAAGCACTGCTTTTTTTGGGTCTCCATCCTGCCTTATTGCCAGTTTTACTGTAATTATGTCATTCAAGGGAAGATTCTAACCATTTCCCTTCCCCGGCCCCTTTGTGTTTCAAAAGAGCTGAATTGTGGCCGTATTTCTAAGGGAGTAAATCACATGCAAGTGGAAAAATGGCTTTCTGTGAAGTCATTAGGGGTTTTGTAAAGTTGATTGAGTGAAATCTTGAATGGCATGGGAGAGGGAGTTGAGAATCGTCCTGACAGGGGTAATGTAAAATTAGTGGAGGTGACATGGCTTTTGTCGGTTGACGAAAAGCCCAAGGAAAAAGAAATGGAGAATTGTTGGAAATTTAGCAATTTTTGCAGTGCTTTTCCTTCAGAGAACACACACAAAGTTGCAGTTTTACCTGGTTCGTAAGCCAGTGGAAAGGGTGTAGTAATAGCCTAAATGTGACCCTGGAATTTTAACTCATGGAATGTTAGCTACAGTGAAGAGGCTCAATCTTAAAACCTCTCAATTGTTCTCTGTAAAATTTCCACTTGCTGACCTGTAGCTCTAGATCAGGGTTATCCAATAGAACACTCTGGGAGGATGGAAATGCTATTCAGGACTGTAGCCACTAGCCACGTGTGGCTACGGAGCACTTGAAATGTGGCCAGTGCAAGTGAGGAAGTGAAATAATCACTGAAATCTAGTTAGTTTTAATTTAAATTTACATAGCCACTTTTAGCCAGTGCTACCATACTGGACAGTGCAGTTCTAGACCCTTAGGATCCCCTAGAGCTTCTTGGGAGGAGGCTACAGTAGTAAATATTCAGAGTTGAATTGGTTTAAGGGAGCAACCCAAGCAAAGAACGAATGAAGCCCCCATTTGCATTTACAATCTGGAAAACTCCCTATTTTCACACTCCAAGGAGGCAGAAACGTTCTGGAGTGTGCGGAAGCTACTGCATATCTCGTTCTTGTTAACATCTGTTCTGTTGAACAGCAGGGGCTAGTAGGATCAGCCAGGCTCAGCAGGGTCAACAAGACACGGGTAGAGAAAACCCACAGTCCGATTTTGTGTCATGAGCATTCTGCCAGGAGGAATGACTCAGTCTCATGATAAAGTCCTTCAAAAAAAAAAGCAGGCTAATAGGAAATGCTTAATATCCATAACGATCTTTTGTGTTTCCATGCTTGATACTGACAAGAAGCTCCTGAGTTTACGGCCTGGTTGTTAAACTTCATGATGTTTTAAAGCAGCAGTCCTAGAGTCTGCGCCCGTGGACCGCGCAGGAGTGGAAGGCTCCCCAGCGGCAGATGCCACAGAACTTTCACCTTGCAGGTCGCCCTCGACCCCTCGGCACCTCCGCTACCGCCAGCCTGGAGGTGAGAGCTCAGAAGGGGACTCAGAAATGCACAAGTGAAAGATGGTTTCTAGGTTCTGAGTCTTTTGTCTTACTATTTCACTCCTCAAATATTTTTTAGTCTCAGTTATGAAAATTAATTGGAAGCAATTGTAGGACCAAATAGTGGAAAAATAAATGATAGATAGAGAATACGTCATTAGTGTAACCGATATTTATTTGACCTCATTATTGCATTGCACTTTGTGTAGGGTAACGTGAGTCAAGAAGCCTGTTCTTAAGCACTGAGTTAATTGAATTTTACCAGTATGTTCCCAGACTCTGATACCTTACCATGAATCCCAGGGGAGTCTGTATTAAATAGGCTCACCTGGGACAGCAAATGGGGGGGGACCTTATTAAGAAGACTATGTCAGCTGAAGTCACGTCCAGTTGCATGGGACCCCAGTCATCATTATTGCTAGTGGCAGAATCTGGTATATTTTCTATAGTTATAAAAATTATAAAATAGTACTCCATAATTTGTTTTAGAATATACCAAATGTTTTCTAATCGGGGGAAGAACAGTCAGAACAAAAGATAGAAATCTCTAATCTCCCCATTTCTCAAATAAATATATCCAAGTAACAGTTGTGTTTTTTGAAATATTTCCTTTTTTCTCCTTAAGCCAGTTGTTTCAAGCTGGAAGGGAAAATTATTCATTTATGAAACCAGATTCACCCCAAGGAACCCACATGAAATGTAGACGTTTTTTGATTCTCATACTCCTGCTCTAAGTAAGGCAGCTTAGCAAAAGGTAGAGTGTGTGGCTCCAAATGTTCATCTCATTTGTAGCCATAGCCACCTGATGGAAGCTGTTGTCATTGCCATCAGCTCCAAGAGAAGCTATTCTGGGTCAGGCTGTTGTCACAAGATTTGCTCTGACAGATATTAGTCCTTGGGAAGTGAACTGATTTCAAGCATCACAGTCAGTCATGGGTCATGGGTCAGTCTGGGTCACCCTGATGTTTGGGTGGTTCTGGTAAACCAAGGCGACAAGCTAGACTTCCCTGGCTTGTTACAGGACAACTATGGAATTAGCCAAATCTCTTTACTATTCTTAGAACCTGGCAGCTTCCTTGACCATTGCCACATGGACAGACTCCCCTGAGTTCAGAGTTTGGGGCCAAAGCCTGTGGAAGCAAAACTCTACCAAGGCAAGAGTGAAATGCTGTGCACTTGGTTACTCTTATTTGAGCTCTGTTTTATAGTCTCTTTTCATATGTTTATATTCATTTAAAATTTTAAAAATTTATATAAGCATCATTTGGAAATCCTCATCCCCCTTGTGGATTAACTGAGTCCTTTGTTTCTTCCCTGAGATGGCTAAATCTCAGGGACATAGGAGGGAAGCTGAAATCTATGGTAATATGGAGGATCCAAATGGGGACAGTATCACACGTTTTCTCACTGTGTAGCTGAGAGTTTGCCTGTTCATCTGTCTACTTGCCACCTTGTTCCACAGATGTTTTTAGGCTACTGCTGAAGGAGAGGGTGGAGCTGTTCTGTGCTCTCATGCTTGGACATATTAACAGCCCTTTGCTTCCCCTCTTACTTATTTTAAGCATGACTGTATAACTTTCTGGGAAAACAAATAAAAACCCTACAGATCAGAATCACAGTGAACTATTTTCACTAAAAGCCTGAGTGAGGAAAAACTGAGGTTGGCATCAGCATTATCAAGTGCTGTGTGTAAATATCTGAGAGGGACTGCAAGAAGGTTCTCAATGCTTCCTTTGATCTGAGTACCCATCCCCACTTCTCTTGTGTTTTGAGAAGAAAATCCTATCAGCAACATGTAGAATACTTTTTAAAAATATTTTTTATATTGCAATAAAATTTACACACCATAAGATTCACCCTTTTTAACTATTCAGTTTAGTGGTTTTTATATATTCACAAGGCTGCGCAGCCATAACCACTGTCTCATTCCAGAATATTTTCATCACTCCTTCTCACCCCCACCCAAAGAAACTTTTACCCATTAGCAGTCTCTCCCCATTCCCATTGTCCCCCCGCCCCTGGCAACACTAATTTACTTTCTGTCTCTATGGATTTACCTATTCTGGACTTTTTATATAAATGGAATCAGACCATATGTGACTTTTTTGTGACTTTCACTTAGCGTGATGTTTTCAAGGTTCCTTTATGTTGTAGTATGTAGCAGTACTTCATTCCTTTTTGTGGTGAAATAATATTCCCTTATATGGGAATTTTTGATTTGCTTTATCCATTCATCCGTTGATGGACGTTTGGTTGTTTCTACTTTTTGGCTGTTACGAACAGTGCTGCTGTGGATGTTCCTGTGTAAGTTTCTGTGTAGCCCAATGTTCTCATTTCTCTTGGGTCTGTACCTAATGTGGACTTGCTGATGCAGAATCTTGTTACTTGCCTATTAATAAGGACAGCACAGGGTATTTGGCCCAACCTTTCATCTGGTGCAGGGATGAAAATGAGAATTTTCATTACATAATGTTACCCATCTGCCTCACCATGCCATTTCCATTCTTTTTAAATAACCAGGACAGACGGCTGACAACTCCCACTGCTCTGTTTCGCCTGCTTCTGCTTTTGCAATTGCCACGGCTGCAGCAGGACACGGGAGTCCACCAGGTGAGTAGGGACGAGCAGCTGAGCAGAGATACTTGGCAGTTTCTAGTAAGTCAGCGGTCCTTGCCTGCCAGCATCTTGTGATCCACTGGGCAGCTTATTAAGAATGCAGATTCCTAACTCCCTATTCTTAGTCAGTGTGTCTTGATGTGAGACTGCCTTTTAAATAAGCACCTTTGGATGAGTCTCACGCAGGTGGTCTGTGGATGACACTTCTGAGAACTTCTGTAACCGAGAAGGATGTGTTATTTCCCTCATGTTGTTTTCTGGAGTTATTTAACCTTTTTAGCTAAATTATCAAGTACACATGTTTCCCTTTTAATTGAGTACAGTGCTAAAAGCATATGCAAGGTGGGAGGGAAGGCTTGGGGAGGGGGTGGGAAGCGGGGAGGGACCTATTGCTTTAGCTGACTCATAATTCATTTCCAGTAGTTCCGTGATGCTTTCTGAGCTGCTGTCAGTTAATTTTCAGGGTAAAGAAGTACTTAAAATAAAAGCATGGTATTTTAAATAGTTGAAAACGTATATTCATTATCTCTGTCCTCTTCTCTTATGTGCAAGGAGGACAGTACGTTAAAATAAACTTGCACGTGGTTTAAGCAGCCTTGTTGCTGTATCTTCACCAAATCTAACTCTGTGGTTTCTGGGAGTGATGGTGTATTTTGTTAATTAGCCATTGCTCACCTACCACAAAGAAAGCCATTTCCAAACCCTATGAGCCTATATTCAACAATAAATAGCAACTGGTAGGTACTGTCTGTGTGGATTCTTTCTAAATTGAGGTAAGAACAAAGAGATAGTCTAAAATGAATATGAATTACCATAATAATTACATATAGACCCAATATGAATGGAAAATCTTTGCAGATTGACTACATTCCACATCTTCAGTATTTTACCACACACAATTCATTGGATGTGGTAGGCAAACTGGGGATGTTCTTTGCCCCCAATATTCCCAAAACCTTCTCCCAAATTCCATCAGTATAACACAGTACTGCCTATAATGGTAATAATATTGATGTCATCTCAATCCAGTTGGCTTCTACTGTTGCCTACATGTTATGATAATAAAGATTTCTTTGATGAAATGATAAAGGAGTCTTCCCTACACTTTCGGCAGAGTTAATGATCAACTATGATTTGCCAAGACCTTGTCCTGTCTTTTGTTCTCACAAGCTAGTCTGTCTTTGGAAAAAGTGAAGTACAGAGCTTCCTCACATGTTTCTTAATTTAAATATGTTTTGTGAGGGGAAATAGTTTTTAGGCTAATTCGAGATGAACCCATTTCCCCATTTGCTGGAGGCTCAGTAAGGGAAGGTACCTTTTCTCACCTGAGACTGTAGCAGAGTTCTAATGGAGAATGGCTTTCTGACTTTGGCTTGTCCACGCATAAGGGGCTAGAAGATAAAGTAACCACAACAGCCAAGTCTTCCTCACTAACCGAGCACTGCTGCTGCTTCTGCTGCCTGCAGCTTCCTGCTTCTCCCCTGCAGCTAACAGCCTAGGAAGAAAGCTCTCCTCGGTGAGCCGGCGGAGGAGGGGCTGACTGCCGGCAGCCAGTGCTGCTAGGTGCAGGGGAGCATGACCCTCCTCTTCTGTTACACTGCTGTGGATGTTGCCTCTACTGTGGTCTGGAGCCACATAATTTAATTTTAAACACAAATGGAATAAAGGAGGCATTTGGCAGTGTCTGTGGCCCCACTGCCAAGGCAACAGGTTGTACAGGGGTCAGTGTCAGTGGCTAAGGGTGGTAAGAAAGGGTCTCTTTTGGAGTGGGGATCATTACACCCCTGGGGCTCAGCTGTTCTATGGAACTGGCCCCACAGGAGAGTCTGCCCGCCTGGGAGAACTTGGCAGAAGGGCTCGGGTTCATAGGTCACCAGGAAAGGTGGATATGGAGCAGAAAGAGAGGAAATACTGAGAAGATGATTTGGACTTCTTGGCTGGTCAGGGAGAGCATGGTGCTGTCCAGAGAAGGTCTCGACCCAGACAGACAGGTGCTCGAAGGGAGGGAGTGCTAGGTAGTGGTTCACTCCCAAACTAGACTTTGTACCCACTCTTGGAATGAGGAATTGCTGACCCAGAGGCGCCCTAGAAATGGAAAGCTGCAAAGGCAAGCAGGAGGCAGGGTTGTGTAGACAAGTGAATGCCTCATGCCCTTGTCGGTCTTTCCGGGCCTCCTGACTTTATGGCTGCAATGTGGGCTGGGCCCACCTGGCGGTGCCGCTCTGCTGTGTGGCTCGTAACAGGAAGCAAGGTGCCGCCCAGCCAAGCCATGGGGTCTGCGGAGTGGGCTTCCGTGTTTCAGGCTCCCTCCTGCTTTAATCTTCTCCCCCTTCCCTGCTCCCAAGCTCTATGTCCATCAAAATACACAGGAATCTGGCCACTCTGGGTTAGAACTGTCGATTCGTAATTATGCTTTCAAATGTTCTCTCCAGGCATTTTCGTGTAAGCCATTTCTTTTTAACGATTGCTGGGAAGGTATTTTTACTGCCATAAAAGGAATTTAAATTTAGCAAGAGGATGGGCAGAAAATTTTCTTTGCAAAGAGGCCAAACAAGATTTGTGTGCCTGGCCATGAAGGCAGAGAAAGCTGACTTATTTGTGGAGGGTGGCCTAGGATCTGCTCAGGATCACTGGTCCTGCCACTCACGTCTGAGCCTGCCTAATTTCCACACACACTGGAAAAGCTTGGATTTTTTTCCCCTTTGGTTTCTTTTAGAACCTAAAGCCTGCCCTTTCCAAAGATGGTTAAGTCTCTTCCTTCCCTGTCATGCCTCCTGATGTGTAGACCCATAGTAGGAATTCTGCTGGAGAGGAAGGAAAGCCTGATCTGTGGGTACCATGTGACACTAAGCTAATTCTTGTTAACTTCACATTGTGATGATTTCACAGGTTATTTAGTGCTTGCCTCCTGATTGGCAGCCAAGTAACATTAGGCCCACTGGTGGGTGGAGTCAAGATTTGTGGGGCCTAACACGAACACGATTTACCTCAAGGTAAAGAATACAAAATTACAAATACAAAGCTTTAGAGCACCTCCCAGGGCTCTGGAAGAGGCCAATACACATTGAGAAACTCTGGCATAAGCGTCATTGGCTTCCTTGTAAATCTGCTTATGAGTCTAGTCCTGATAATTCTTGGAATCAGAGTAGCCATAGTGGGACCAGTGATCATCAATCAGTCAAATAAGTGCCTTTTTCTATGGTGGAGCTTTAATTCTATACAAGGTTGAGACAAAAAACAATCAATGGGGACTTACAAGCCACCACAGTGGTTGAAATGTATTTTCAAGCATCTGCTCAAATTTAGGAGCTCTGCATTAAAGTAGAATTAAAATGTGTGCATTTCAGATGGCTGCTGACACAGGGAATCTGCAGGTGCAGTTTGGATTATAGTTGTAATATGAATAGAAATGCAAATCCAATGAATACACTTATCAGGGCATAGCATGGTGCTTACTATACACCTGAAGCTCTGGGATTAATTACATAATTTATAAAATGATCTAAAATGAAGTATGAAAATGTGAGGTGGGTTATTTTTATGAGAGTAGAAATAACGGCAGTGGAGGTAGTACAAGCAGCTCTTGATTATCTGTGAGCAGATTATATGTTTCACCATTCTGTGCAAGTCAAAGTAAATTAACAAAGTAGAGGAATGGTTGACTGCATTTATAGGAAAATTAATGGCACAGTTACAGTTGCTTAGAGAAATAGCAAGTTCTTTTTTGGTGGTGACTTGATACTTGTGAAATAGGTAATTCATAATCTGTTTTCTCCTTTGTCAAACCACTCAGGCTTGTGTAGCTAATAGTAGATCTGAGCTAGGTGGAAATTGGGCTTGGACCCACTTTTTAAAATACTGATACGTCCCACCCCCAGAGAGTCTGATTTGATTGGGCTGGGTACCTCCAGGGCGTCCAGACTTTTTAAGTTCCTTAGGTGATACTAATGTGGAGCCAAGGCGGGGAGCCACTGCATTAGGTGGAGAAGGTATATTTGTTTCTCCTCTGGTTGCAGCACTCCTGCTGGAAGTATCCTAGTTTGAGACGTATTTTCCATAGGTTTTTTGACCCCCAAAATATATCAGAACCATTGTTTTCATTAGTTTATCAAAGATAGCTAGTTGAAGTTTGGCGGACAGAATGCATCTCATTTATATTTTTTAATGAAAACATTATTATCACTATTAATGAAAAACAGAGAGCTTTGGCAGACCAAATTTAAAGTAACAATGACTCCAAGTTTTACTTTTAGTTATTTATTTTTAAATGTCATGTGTATAACATTGTATTTCAACTTCTGTGCTCACTACTGCGTGCTCACCATGGGAAGTTTAGTTTTCATTAGTCACCGTGCAGCTGACCCCCTTTACACATTTCACCCTCCTCCATGTCCCTTTTCCCTTGGTAACCATTACTCTGTTCTCTATACCTGTGTATTCGATTTTGTTCGGTTTGGTTTGGTTGTTTATTTTATTTTTTATATTCTTCATATGAGTGAAAACATACAGTATTTATCTTTCTCCATCTGACTTATTTCGCTTAGCGTAATACCCTCAAAGTCCATCCACGTTGTTGTAAATGGCAAGATTTCATCTTTTTTTTTTTTTAGGGCTCAGTAGTATTGCATTGTGTACATATACCACATCTTTATCCATTCATGCATTGATGGGCACAAGGTTGTTTCCATATCTAGGCTATTGTAAATAATGCTACGATGAACATAGGGGTGCATATATCCCTCTGAATTAGGGTCTTCATTTTCTTTGGATAATTACTCAGAAGTGGAATAGCTGGGTTGTATAGTAGTTCTAGTCTTAATTTTTTGAGGACTCTCCACATTGTTTTCATTTTTTTCTTTTTAAAGACCTGATGCTGTTGCACATCTAATAGACTACAGAGTAGTGTAAACATAACTTTTATATGCACTGGGAAACCAAAAAAATTGTATGACTTACTTTATTGCAACATCTGCTTTAATGTGCTGGTCTGGAACAAAACTCACGATATCTCCAAGGTATGCCTGTAGTATAATTTGAAATCAGGGAGTATGATACCTCCAGCTTTGCTCATTTTTCTTAGGATTGCTTTGGTTATTTGGGGTCTTTTGTGGTTCTGTATACATTTTAGGATTTTTTGTTCTAATTTTGTGAAAAATGTCATTGGGATTTTGGTAGAGATTGCACTGAATCTGTAGATTAGTTAACATGGACATTTAAACAATGTTCAACAATTGTTGGAAGAAATTGAAGAAGACACAAAGAAATGGAAAATTATTCTGTGCTCATGAGTTCCAGTCTTATTTTGTAGACACACACACATACACACATGTGGACTGGGATTAAAATTTTGGAACTGAGAAGTTACATCTTAACTAGTACGAGCCTTCAGAGCAGCTAGGAATGCTCATGTCAGCGGATCATTGCATTCTCTTCCTGGGGGGATCATTGCATTCTCTCCCTGGAAAGATGCCCCACAGCAAGCTAGATCATGTGGAGCGCCTCTTCTGCCCATGATGTGTTTTTGCTAATGCCTTCCAAGCAGACCCAGATCCTTGTTCCAACTGGCCTGGGCACCCTCTTTCCTGACCGTGTTGCATTGCCAAGTTCTCCTCTTTGTGCTGCCCTTTCCTGAACTCCATGCAGACCATTCTCCTCTATTACTGTCTCTCCTCAGCAAAGGTACAATATAGTTGACTATACCTTTTCACTTTTTTGATTTGCTCATATTGCTTAATTGCTACTTGACTGCAATACAGTTTCATCCAGTTCAGGGCCAGGCAGGTAACTGAAAGGCGGGACTGGAGGGCTGATACCACATGGAAAGGAGGCAGCCACTGCTCAGCGCCCCTTGGTTTTCCGCATGACAGAATACAGACTAGGGCTGTCAGGTCTGTTTTCTTTCTTCCTTTTCTTTTTTTAAAGAGAAACCAGAAATCTGGGTATTTATGTGAAGTCTCCTATTTTTAAATGTTGTAAGTGAATTCATATTCTTTAAAAAATACTGTCTAGGCCAAGCACAACACTTCTGGGGACCACATTTGGCCGTGAGCCGCTAGTATGTGACCTCAGATTTACTGTAACCACTTACAGCTGGAGTTGTGGGTTGATACAGATAAGAGTCCCGGAGACACACCTAAATACCAAGAATAGACTCCTGAATCTCCCCAGTCCTCCCTCCCCGTAACTATTTGCTGTTCCTTTGTCTGGGCTGTTTTAAAGGAAGTCCGTCTCTTCACGTCCACTGTGGCTTGACTACTTTTGCTTTCACAGGATAATCTTTTTTTTTCTTTTTCTCTCTCTCTTTTTTTCTTTTTTTGGAGGAGGATGGAGGTGAATAGAGGTTATTTATTTATTTATTTATTTATTTATTTATTTATTTATTTATTTATTTTAATGGAGGTACTGGGGATTGAACCCAGGACCTTATGCATGCTAAGCATGCACTCTACCACAAGCTATACCTTCACCCTCACAGTATAATTTTATCTCAGAGATCTGGAGGATGCCTCATTGTCACCCCCCCTACCATGGAAGGGATTTCCGGGACTGTCTTTCTCTGTGTTATTTTATGGATTCTGAAGCAAGCCTGAGACCCAGAGTGATGGAGGCCCAGCCCAGGTTCTCACAGGGACTGAGAATGAGATTCACATCTGTCCACTACCAAACTGCCTCTTTCTTTGCCCTGATATTGCCTCTTAATCCCACATTTACTTCAAAAAGAACAAGATTTGGGGAAACTTAAATTACGTAATTTTGTTACTGACTCTTGATCTTATCTTTGTCTGCAGCACACCCGTTTCTTTCCATCTTCTTTCCACCTCTGTGTCCCCCTGGCAATCACCTGACAGACACAGCAATATGGGAATACCAGAAAGATGAGCCCGGGTGAAACTAGTCATCTGCGCGTAGATTCTTACTTGGCTGGCAGCTGGCATCCAGGGACCTGGGATTTCTTTCACAGGATGCAAAAGCTTGGGCCTTAGTACAATGATATAACCTGGTCAGAGGAAGCATTTATTTCTGTATTGAGTAATTGGATTAAATTTGCAGCAAGATATTGATTACCATACATTACGCTAATGTCACATATATACCCCACTGTCTGTTTTTGTTTGTTTGTTTTTTTGTTTGTTTTCATGATTTGTGAGAACACTCAGCTCTGTTTTTAAATAGTTTATCTGTTTTTATTGAGTGAACTTATAAGAAAGGCACAGGATATGGGCTTTTTCCAGTGTTGTTTGTCTTACCATCATTTGTAGCCTGCGGCTTCACAAGTGCTAGGAAGACCCGAAGAGGCGCTTGATAACGTATAATTTATCAATTGTGAATTCATCGTAATTGTGGATAAGTTTTGCAGAGGACCTTCCAAAGCTGCATCTACATCTGGCAAACCTCTGTCCTCTGCTGCCCTTTTGGGTGTTTCTGTATGCAGGTTGAGTGGTTGCACGCATTATCAACATGACAATGGCGACAATAAAGTTGCGTAATTCTGTAGGATATACTGTGTACCAAACAGTATTCTAAGCTTTACATGTGTTAACTGATATGTGAAGTGGATACTGTTATTACACTCTTTTTCTAGTAGAGGAAATTGAGACACAGATAATTAAATAAATCACCAAAAGTCACATAGGTAGTAAGTGGCAGATTTGAATCCTGTCATCTGGCTAATGAAAAGAAGGGCCACAGGATCTGTCACCAGTCCCACCTTCTGCCTTACGCACATAAGGCAGAGCCGGAACGTCATTCTCTGGGTTTCTGCGGTATTTTGTTTGCAGAAGGGCATGAGCGTTTCTGGTGAGTGGTCTGGTGGTTTGAAAAATGTGTCTACAAATGCTTTCATAGTCCATTGTTCAAGAAGTGAGGCTTAATTTCTCTCTCTCTCTTTTTTTTAATATGTGGGAAGGACTTAGTAAGTTGATTCTAACAAAATTAAGCAGAAGTGATCATGTGTGACTTTGGAGCTTAGGTCATCAGTAGGCATAGTGGCCTCTGTCTTGGTCAGTCTCTCTCTTGGATCACTTGTTCTGGGGGAAACAAGCTTCTGTGTCATGAGGAGAAGCCCGTGAGACCGGCAAGAAACTAGAAAGTATGCCTCCTGCCAATAGCCTCATGTGTGAGCTTGGAAGTGAACCCTCCAGTCCCAGTTGAGTCTTCAGATGACTGCAGCCCTGGTGGACATCCGGCTTGCAACCTCATGAGACATCCTGAGTCAGAGCCATATAGCTGAGCCACTTCCAGAATCTTGTCCTAGAGAAGCTGTGCAGTAATAAATATTTGTAAGCTTTAGGGCAATTTGTTGTGTGGCAATAGCTAGCTACTACAGGAGGTATCCTGGTAGCCAGTAAACCTTGGCTAAATTATTCATAATCAAATTGAGTTGAGGGAGCATATTTTCATTTTGGAAAGAGAAGCATGTCAGGGCTATTCCTGTGGGACAAAGCACCCTGAGCTTATTCCTTGAAAAATATTTTAAAAGGGAGAGAATATGTCCAAAATAAACATGTAGCTTAAATCTACCTTCTATTTCAAAATCTCTAAACAGTCTTTCTCTTTTCCCTTCCCCAGTCGTGCTCAGAATTGAATAGACTGATTTTTCTACTGTTTGAGAGCAGAGAACAGTTTGATTTGAACACAACTGTTGCTTAGCAATAGGAAGGAACTTAATGGCTCTAGTCTCTTCTGCAAAGTGAGAGGAGCCTCCCTGTGTAGCTATTGTCTGTCTATAATGCTGAATATCCAGTTGTAATTACCATTTTAAGAAGAAATTGAAGCTGGCTTGTGTGACACATTGCACTTAGCCTAGTATCTCAGCTACCCAGGGGGTTGGACTGTCCCAGTTTGAGGTCCGTTTGCAGAAAATCTGGTCTCCTGGCATCGTAGGGCATTTAGAAGTCTAAGACAAAGCTCTAAAGAAGCTAGTACATTCCCTGTTGGTAGGTGGTTTGTATTTCCTTAACAATGACTTTGTGATTCTGGGAATGAAAACTTGGATCTTGAAATGTTGTGACTAGGGGAGGGGCTGTGGTGAGTGGGTATTCCAGAGAAATTTGGGGGAATAAGAGGGAATGGGAAGTCTAGCTGCCACTGACCTTACTACCCAGTTCTGTTGGAAAGGCTCCTAGAAATGTCAGCTACTTTGGATTTTTAAACAATAGATCTAAATCCAATCGTTTGTCAGAGAGGTTGGTATCGAGATTCAGAAATCTCTGTACAGATTAAAAGCATTCTGTCCCACTCTTTGGAGTAAATGATGTACAAGTTTATTTGATTTTGTTTAATCTTCAATTAGTTCTATAAGCCTTTCCATGTACACCCTGTGCCATACCAGGTATTGCGGAAAGATAAAAGTGAAATACGAGGCATTGCCTCTACTCTCTGAGAACTGGCAATCCCGTTGATGAGATGAGATGAACAGGCATAAAGTAAATCTCAAACAGTCAAGATGTAAACTCCAGGATGCTGATAATAATCAGTATAATTATCGGCCATGTTATTAAATTCTGGGTTTGAAAACCAAGAGAAAATGTCACATTAGCAAAATAACAAGCCTTCAGTGCATGACCCTGAAAGAATAGGTTAATATTGTTTCAAAGTATTTCATACAGTCTTCCAATTAGTTTTCTCAAAATAGGTTTTTGGAGCTTTTTTGTTGTTTTTTAACTTTGAGACAATATTTTCTTCTGGAGCTGCAGGTTATTCTTTATGAGTGTACATTTCCTGCTGTGTATTATAGTCTTAGGAATTTAGCTTGTATTACACTAAGTGGAGTAAATTGATATTGCCAAGATTTTGGCATGTGCATCAGAATGAGAAGTGGTGAAAGACATATGGAAGCAAAGTATATTTCAGTGGCTTCAAAAGTCAGGAGCCATAAACTTACAGAAAACTGGAATAGAATACTTGAAATAGAGTAAAAGAATGGTATCGTGATATGTTTTTGTGTGTGTCTTTTTTATTTTTTTTAAATAAATGTAACATACAGTCATGGGGGACCAAATGTCTCCTTTTTCAGATATTACTGGATCACCTGCTATAAGGACTCTGAGGCAAGCTGTTTAATCGTGTGTCGCATTTGAGTGGCAGCCGTGCTGATGTTACCTGCCTATAACCCTCCTCCTCTCTATTGACTTTCCTGTCGGCTTGTTTCTGATATTCAGGATCCTGTACACAATTTGAGATTAATTCAAAACAGCAGAGCATCTCAGTCAGATAAACCTCTGTCTGGCAAATAATGGGATGCTCCCAGAGACAGGTCTCTTGATCCCCCTGAACTGAGCATAAAAAACAAGCCACAGTCCCCTTGAGAGTCAGGTGCCAGAAAACTAACAGGCTTAGCAAAGGCTAGAGTTTCCCGCCTCCATCTTACTTACCTTGCTCACTGTGATGTTGAAGATTCATAAGTGATGTTCTCATTTCTTTCTATCCTAGTAGTATGGGTTTATGAAGACCTAATCGTATACCTCACGTTTGTAAACTGCCTGATGACTTCAAAGCCCTTTTATAAGTAATAGCGTGTGTGTCCATCACAACAAGGCTAGGAAGTAGAGAGGTAGACATTACCTTCCTCTTCTTAGATATAAAGAAACAAGCTCAGCGAGGTAAAGTACCGTACTCACGGGCAGTTATAAGTTGCAGGACTAGGTCCTGAGTTTAGGTCTCTGGACTCCTCATCCAGTGCTCATTCTGTTAAACCAGGTTACTTTTGTGAAGTGGTATGTCAGAGCCAGATCTCTGAAACGTCAAAGGACAGTTGAACACTTAGTTGGTATCCAGTGAATTAATTGGTCTTTAATTAATTATTAACCATCTCCAAATATGAATCTCAACTTCCTTCCCCCTCAGATTCAGTCACTTCCTGTACACAAGGAAGTTTCAAGGACTGCCTTTTATTCCTGGTTTCCTGTGTGTGTTTCATAGTTTGTGTTTAATTTCCTAGCAGGGCTCAGGGCCTAGCACCAAAGCACTCCTGAGGAGGGTCCTTGGATACTGACTGACACACAGAAAGACATTTTTAGGGGTTTGAACATATTTCTTTCTTCTCCTAAACATTTCCTCAGATAAATATCATGGCAAGTAGAAGAAACCCCTGAACTCACCATCCAGATTTACTTATTTACTTTTTCATTTTAAAATCCTCCCACCATGTATTTGAAATACATTCTGCCATTACACTACCTTTGATGGTGACTTAGAGATAGAAGCCTTTCATTTTCAAAGACTGGCTGTCCTGTCATTTTCAGATTCTTAAACAGCTTTATCGAGGTGTATTTTATATACCATACAACTCATCCATTTAAAGCGTATCATTTGGTGGCTTTTAGTATTTCCCTGCCATCTTTAGTGGGCGTCGAATCTTGGTTTTGAAAACACTCAGGCTGCCTGCCTTGGAAACAATTCAGTTGGCATCTATGATGGACTCAGAGGGTGTGGTCTTGCTTGGATCTCTGGAGTGGGTGGAGGATACAGTTAAGAAACCCCCTTGCCCTCTCGGGAGTCAACAGTTAGTCCTGAGAATTTGAGTTTCTGTTCTTATTATGTGGAGGGTGAGGAGAAAGCCTGCGGCCTCTTGCTGCAGAATCAGCCTCTGATTGCTGGTGGCTGGTGATCTGGCAGTGGGAAAAGAAGTTATTCAGGGAAGAGGGGTTGTGAGGGCCCTAGAGAGAATGGGGTATCATTGAGAGCAGGTGTGAATCTGATGACGCTCCGAGGACTCAGGATTGAAAAGTGGTTGAGAGGGTGGATTTTGGTGTCACATGTCCTTCTGAGTTCTTGTTTAAGCCACTTGTCTAAGTTGTGTGACCAAGGACCGACTCTCTCAGTCTCACTGTGCTCATCAACTTTGGGAAAAGTGAGAGTAATGATTGTACCTCCCTCGTAGAGTCGTCATGAGGATCAACAGAGGTGATCCGTGTGCAGTTCTTAGCATTTAGAACCAACTAAGCCCCCAAGAAATATTTCCTGCTGTTTTCATTGGCTGTTACCGCTACATAATTTATAAATGTCTTGAGAACAGGGGCTGTTGTGTTTATCACTGGATCTCCAGCCCCCATCATTGTGACAAAACGGAGTTGAATTGAAATGAATGCATTCCTCTGTCACCTGTTTACTCCCTCCATCTCTTCCTGCCTCACGTACATGCACATATACGTGTACGTGCAGTGTGTGTACCTACACACATACGTGCGTACCATACCCCCTAATGACTGTTGTTACCTGGGCAAGAATGAATTAAAATAACTGCAAAAGCGTATTAATTGTATGTCATCCCATAGTCATCCGATGAAAGGAGTGTAGTTTCTGGGCACGATGAAGAGAACTAGAAATAACTTTGGTAAATGAATCTATGCAATATAATGGTATTTGCTACAGCAGACTCATATATAATGACAGGTAACTGGGGAGAGAAGAGGTCAGCGGCTCGCCAGTATGTTTTTATAGTAGTAATGGTAGGAGATGCTTAGGACTTGCACTGGACTTTTCCAGAAGGGGAAGGAGTCTGAGAAATGGTAATTTAGACATTTTTGACAGACTAAATATAGTACTGGTGAAAAAGAGAGAAGCGATGCAGACGGTTAAATTGTGAGTCCAAAGCTTGAAAAACTAAGTTAGCAGTATAATGATCTCAGTTCACAATTAGCTAAGTGTTAGGTGTCAGCAAGAAATCTTCAGTGAGGAGAACCAAAGAGAAGAGACTAGATGCACGTCCCAGATGAGCTTGTCCAGCCCCTCTCGCCCCTGGAGAGGCATCCTCTTAGCTTGTTTATTTATGCCTCGTCTCTTTTTGGAAAAGGCTGGAGGCAGATGCCTGTCTGCACTGTGAATCCGAAGGCATTGCCTGGGCTCCATTCTGAATAGAGTCCAGGGGAAACTGAGTTTTCAATCCATAGGGGACTGGTATCTTAATAATAAAAATTACGTTTGCAACCTTCTACCCTGAAAATGTCACACAACCCAGCAAATAAATCTTGCACAAAGTGTTGCCATTATCAGAGACAGAGTCATCTGACATGGTGTTTGCGTTCGTGCCCTGGCTGTGCTTTTCAGTGGCTCGAGGGCCCGGTGCTCTGATTTTCTGTTGTGTCGGACTCAAGTTCTGGTTGAGTCACTTACTAGATCTTTTGGTCATCAGCTTCCTCATCACTGTAAAAGGAACAATCATGTCTGATTTACTGGAGATTTTGAGAATTAGCTTTTTTTTTTTTTTTTTTTTTATTCCAGCACAGTGATAATCAAAAGGAAAGGTGCTACATGAAGACACATTTGTGAGTTGCAGGGTGGCAAATGAATTAAGCCCCATTTTCTGGTGCTTCCTGCTTATTGACACATTCCCACGGCCTGGTTGACTTGTGCCAGACAAAGGTGGCTCTGTCAGATAGGGAGAATTTTGAGGATGGAAAGGCAGGAACTGTGGGATCAGGGAGAACATCTCCTATATAACTGAATAGCTTTATTTCACCCACTGTAGTCAGTTCTGGCATTTTCTTAGGTATGGGTTCCTTGAGACTTGCCCTGACACTGCCCCAGCTGTGCTAGTCTATCACAGGTCCAGCTGCTGGAACGGACATTCCTGAGGATGGTTTTCATAGGTACTGTCTCGGACCATATCCAGGGTTGGACTCAGCCATATTGGTGCTGTGATCATGTATCTGCTCCAGAATAGTTTCCAAAGTGGTTCAGTTCAGTTCATGATTTTTTTCAGTTCTGATTAATTTTCATGCATAATGGTTGTACTACTTTACTTATTACTGTTGAGATACTGGAGACACTAGGTTTTTCCATAGTTAGAAGGATCTTAAGAAGTAATGCTAAATCTATGGAACAAAGAGGTATTTTTGTTTAAATTCAAATAAAGATTATAGCTACTAAGCTCATTCTCTGGGCAATTATTACTAATAATTTGAAGCTGTCACCAGAAACCCCAATGCTGTTTTGCCAACATATGGAATGGCTTAACATATCTAAAAGAGAAGAAAGTGCATCCAAATTTAGGTTGTCCTTTTTGCCTTCAAGTATAGGTGGGTAGGTTTTTGGTAGTATATGACTCTTTTCCCACTACAGAGCTATCAGATTCAGAAATAGGGTGGCTTTATCTATTCCAGACGAAGAAATTGAATTAGTAAGTTAAAATCTTCCTCAAAAGAAAATCCTAGACCTAGATGGGTTCACAGGTGATTTCTATCGAACATTTAAAGAATAAATGATGTAAATTCTTCACAAAATCTTCCAGGAAATGGAGGAGGAAACACTTTCCAATACATTCTATAAGGCCAGTATTACCATGATACCAAAACCAGACGAAGATATAAGAAGAAAAAAATACTATAGGGAAAGAGCCATTGTGGATATAAAATGCAAAAACTCTCAATAAAATAATTAGCAAACCAAATCTAGCAACTTATAAAAAGAATTAAACCACATGAACAAGTAAATTTTATCTCAGGAAGGCAAAATTGGTTTAACATCAGAAAATCAATTAATATAATACAAAGCAATTTGATCGAGGAAAGGGTAGTCTTTTCAACAAGTGGTGCTGGAGCAGTGGCTGGCTACAGGCAAAAAGATTAATTTAATCCTAAATGTAAGGGCTAAAATTATGAACTTCCATAAGAAACATAGGAGAAGGTCTTAGTGCGTTGTGTTGGGCAAAGAATTTTTAGATACAACATCAAAAACAAGATCCATAAATGAAAAAACCTAATAACTTGATAAATTGACCTTCATCAAAATTGAAAACTTGTCCTTCAAAGGACAACATCAAGAAAACGAAAAAGACACCCTTAGAGAAATGGGAGGAAGTATTTTCAAATGATATAATTGATAAATGACTTCCATCCAGAAAATATAAAGAACTCAATAATAAGAAGACAAACTACTGAAGAAAAAATGGGAGGCATTTTTGAATAAATATCTCACCAAAGAAGATGAAAAAAATGGCTAAAAAGCATGTGAAAAGATACTCAGTCATTAGGGAAAATGCAGAATTAAAATCACAATGAGATACTACTTCATACCCCTTAGAATAGCTATAATAAAATTAATAAAGAGATAAGTGGCAGTGAGAATGTGGAGAAACAGGAACCCTCATACATTGCTGGTGGGAACGTAAAATTAGTGCAGCCACTTTGGAAAACAATTTGCCAGTTTCTTAAAATGTTGAACATAAACTTGCCATAGGATCCAGCAATTTCACTCCTGACTACTAGTTATCTGTGCAAGAGAAATGAATCGATATGTTCACACAAAGCCTTGTACATGAATGTTTATAGCAGCATTATTCATAACAGCCCCAAATTAGAAACAGACCAAATGTCCATCTTCAAGTGAATGGATAAATAAATTTGATACATTCATACAATAGAATATTATTCCACAGTGAAAAGGACTGACTGACTGATACATGTTACAACATGGATGAACCCCAAAAATATCATGTTAAGTCAGAGTCAACAGTGTGTTTTTCAAAAAGTCAGATAGTAAATGTTTTAGGCTTGTGGACCATATGGTCTCTGTGGCAACTTCCCACAGTAGTGCTAAAGCAGCAACAGGCGATATGTTAATGACTGAGTGTGACTATGTCCCGATAAAACTTTATTTACAAAAACAGGCAGCAGGTACTTTGCTGACTCATGTACTAAGTGAAAGAAGCCAGATGCAAAAGACTACACACAGTATGATTCCATTTATCTGAATGTTCAGAAAAAGTAAATCTGTAATGACAGAAAGCATATCATGATTGGCTTGGGGGTGGGAACAGGGAATGACTGCAAATTGACACTGAATATTTTGGGGATGATGGAAATGATCTATAATTGGATTGTGATCATGATTGCACAACCCTATAAATTTACTAAATATCAGTAAATTATACACTTAAAATGGGTGAATTTCATGGCAGGTAAATTGTATCTCAGTAAACCCATTAAAAATTATATGTGCTTTCATTTGTTCTTGTTTCTGTTGTTTACTGGCTTAGTCATTATATCCTCATGTTACTTTTATCTTCAATGAAAAATTTGTTTTATTAATGACTCTAGTATTCCAGCTAAGAGCAGTGCTTTGAGTATTTTATAAATGCCTTGTAACTTTGAACTCTTCCCTCTAGAGCAAAAGTTGATGTAAGTTAGGTGAGTTCTCTTTGAGCTCTCTCCCAGGGATCTTATTATAAGGAAAATTCTAGTTAAAACTCTGAAGGAAGCTTTATAGCATCTTCAGTGCTGGAGTATCTGAAACCAAGTGTCAGGGACTGTGATTCTGGAGGTGGATAAGAAAGGAGCTTTTAATTGCATGTATTTTTTTTCCTGCCTTCTTTAAAAGTTTTTACCATATCTAACCTAGACTGAAGTAAGTGAATTCATCTGATGCTTAAGGAATCGTCCATGTCTTTCAAAGACTTTTTATGCTCAGAAGAGGGCATTTGTGTTTGCTAGTTGTCTGCTGTGATCATTGTGTTCCCATCATGAGATCTGAGACTAAGGTAGGACAAGGACTTGATTCAAATTCCATCTTGGGATCGGTACATAATTGCCCACGGCATCTTACCAAGAGAGTTAAGTTGGTCAAGTGTAGAACCATCGGCATTCCTGATACCTAGTAGGGCTTTCATAGAACTAAAAATTATCTCGCTGCTGATAGAAATGGTCATACTGAGAGAAAGAGGGCCGCCTGATGGCTGATGCAGTGATCTGCTGATTTGGTTTCAATTCCTTCATCAGAGAGCGTTTCTGAGGTGTGATCTTAAAAGAAAACGGCCTTTTCTTTGGGCTGATGATGGGCAATAAGCACTAATGAATGACCTCACTGTATGATTGAGATGCTATTAAATCCTCGCCCTTGGAGCTGAGTATAAGATCCGGCTCTTAGAGTCTTCAGGAGCCAGAGGTGAAAATGTATCCCCTCAGGAGGCCATGCTATTTACCGGCCTTAGGCTTTCTAACTTGCTGAGCTCACTGAGCATATAGCTGGAAGGACCTCTTAGACAAAATATAAACATTGTTTTGTCCCCACTTTAACCGCCTCTTTCCATCTTGTGTGCAAAGATTCCTGTGTGCAAATGATTTGATACCTTATTTAAATCCTTATAATGAAGATTACTAATTACTATGAGCGTTAGTGGTACGAGTGCACCCATTGCCCATGTGTTAGTCTGATATGCATTATCATCTGCTAGTTAAATTCACTCCCTGGGTTAGTCAGCCTTTTTCTCTGAATCTATAGAATGTTCCTTTGCAGTGGTTTGGTTTTCATTTAAATGAGAGGTCAGGTTCTGCCAAGCAATCATAGACAGAGACAGGTTTTTTAAAAACTCTCCCAGGCTGTCTTCTAAAGATGGGCTCAAGAGTGCCTAATTCACCCAAAACTGTCCTCAGGGTGAGAGAGAACTTCTGTGTGAAGTCTCCTTACCTCTGCTGAGACCTCTCTCTCTCTTTCCAGCCTCCTCCCTTCCATCCTTCCTTCCAGCAGATGTGGAAGGCAATTTTGATCAGTTTGAATATCTACCTGGAAATTATGGAGGTCTGTTAGAGGGCAGGCTTCGGCATAACAAAACTGAAGAGCCTCCAGGTGGAGTGACTCTGAATGTGGAAAGTGCTGTTTTAATTGAATGTCAAGCCTTCTCAGGCACTGTCCCCAGCATGTGGCTCTAACATCTGACAGGAAAGGTAGCTGCTCCTGGTTTCTGATCGCAAATATTGAGCATCTTAGGTGAATTCCTAGATGTTTGGCATTGGGCATTTGCCATCTGTTATCTATGAAAGTTTGGTTGTGGGGAACAAATTAGCTATTTTCCTTGGGGAGAGATTTCTTGCAGGGAATTCGGTGCTTAGGAAGGGCTGGAGGACTAGACTCAAGGCAGGGCTTCAGGGAATCACTTCTGGGACACCAGGTAGAACTGACCCACCTGGGACTGCTGCTTCTGCTGTCCTTGGCTGGTGGGCAAGCAGGAGATTGCCGTGGAAACTGCTGACCCAAGATGACATTGATTCCGCCGCATCAGTGATCAGGAAAGTGCTGCCTGCCTCTGTGGAGGCTGCCCCTGTGACCTGGGACAATGAGGCCTCTGTGGCCATGCCTGCCAGCAGAAATGGCTGCGGCTGTACGTAAGAGCCTCTGTCTCATTTCTACCTTCTAGGCACTGAGCAGATGCTCTAATCTGCATTCAGAACCTGAGCTGGAGGGGAGCCTGGGAAATTCAGTTTTTAGCTTTTGAGCCTTCCAGCCCTGGAGTACATAAGGAACACTTCTTTATCTTAGACTTTTACATGTAATCTGTTCTGCTACAAAAAAAAAATGTTTACTTCTCACCACCTTAATTCAAATACAGGTGGGAATGAACATACTGGAAGAATATGCAGAAGTGAGACAGGCCATAGGCACATAAGGTGCCCTCACAAATTTAAATGCACCTCTCTTGACCACCAGACTCACAAATTTAAAATATCTTCAAGCCAAGCAATGTTTGTGCAATGTGTGGTCTGGCTACAAAAGAAACATGCAATTAGAGCGCCCTTGTGGGAGTCCCAGTTATGTGCATATGCGTGCACATCTAGTCCTGTGCTGAGAATAAGCAGCCCTTTTTTTTGCCCTGACCCGGGAAGTACAGATGCGATGTGTGTCCCAGTGTGAGGTGCTGTGTCATCAGAGAACTAGGCTGGGCTGATGGCACCGGGAAGTGTTTGCTTATTGGGGAACTCCTGTAAGACGGGGAAGTTAGAACCCATGACTGCTGTAGTTGATGCGAATGGTATCTGATGATGTGCATGCAAACATCTCTGCGGCTTCATGAGGTTATTGTGGGGGTTAAATGAGCATAAAGTGCTAGAACAGTCCTGACATATAATAAACACTGTGTAAATAATTCCTGTTATTTTTGTTATTATGTAATCATTATTATTTTCTATAAAGTGGGGATAACTGACTTACAGGATGGTTATAAAGCTTACGTGAGTTTAGTCCCTGGCAAAAGTAAGGGCTGAACGAATGTTAGCAGTACAATAATAATAATCATAACGTTTTAACTCTTAGAACGATGCTTTCACTGTAACTTATTTCCCTAGAAATAACCCAGAGACCTTCTCCCTCTAAAGAGTAAGACAGTCACTGGCTTGACTTTGAGAGACAAGCACAGGCCCATCCTCTCTCCTTCAGCACAGGGCAGTTTCTTGGCAACGTGCACATTTACTCCACGGATTCAGTCTACAGTCTTTCAATAGAACCTCAAGTCCAAGAAGTTAGTTTACTTTTGGAAAATTATTTTTCTGACCAAAACGACTTCACACCACACTTACTCACTGTGTGAATTAAGGTCTCTGCCCTTCAAATTGGGCCAAGTTTCATGAAAAAAATAGATCCAACCTTCATGAAGTTTAGGAATCATTATGGTCCGTTAATTCATGTTTATATTAACTAAATTCTTTGACCTGATTTGGTAGAAAATATTTTTGTACAAGTATCTGGTAGACTATTGAATCACTTTTAGACCGTTGAATCATTGCTTGGGAAGTTAAATAGAACATACTTTCAGAATTTGTGGTTTTAAAAAAAGATTTTCTCTGCCTGATGAATAGTGACAGCAACCCAGACTTAGGGAATGGAATTCTCAGGGCGCTTCTGTACCTTCTGGCAGTTGCACGCCAATTAGCAAGTGCTGGCCTGATCAGCAAAGGATGGATTCTGGAGGGAAGCGATTCCCTGTGAATTTTCTATATGGAAGTTAAAGTCCTCTGTAATGAGATGAAGGTGTCTGGGTAGGGCACACTCTGAAGCTCTCAAACACATTTTAAGAATTGTTAGTAATCTATGAAAAGTTTTCAACATTGAAAACTGAGCAGCTGTCTTCCACTGAAATGATACAAGTAGACTTTGTCTGAAACACTCTGCGAAGACCTGGATCCGCTGTCAGAGTGGAGGGGGCCCCAAGGTTGGGGCCCAGTGCAAACCTGCCTTCATGTGGAGGGCGTTCTCCTGGGGCTGAAGGCTTCACAGCTGTGTACAAGCCTCTCTTCTGAGTCCTCAGATGCTAAACTGGAAGTACTTTACGATACCTCCAGTCTTGTGGTTACAGACCATGGGGAGGTTGGGATGGGAGAAGTGTGGTAAATTCCAAGGCAGGGAGGTTCAGGAACCTCCTAACTCAGGAAATACCACGGTCTTCCGATCAATGGAACCAGTCTGTGTTGGTATATTTAGGCACAGTGATAAAGTGAATAAAAAATCTTGGGTTAAAAAATACTTATTAAACTGATTGAGTGTAAGGCCCTTGCATGGAGGGAGATATAAACGTAACCCAGTGACCCAGGCCTCCAGCATGGGGCCTCCAAGTGAGGCCTGGTATCTTCTTATACTTGAGTTAAATCAGTTTAAGAACTGCCTCTCCCACCTTGCATCCAATATGGATTATTATTGAAAAGTCCATCTTTCAATGAATTCTTTGGAAATAGTTCTAAAAATTCCATGTGCTGTGTTTCCCTGTCCTCACTTGCCTGTTGGTGCTTCTCTAGGTCAAATGTCCAGTTCTAACTACATCAAGGCCCTGCCCGCTGGTCTTAGGTGCCTCTTCTGCTGACACAGAGGCTTTGGCCGGTCCACAGAGATGCTCTTGTGAACCCCACTCTCTTCACAGCCATCCCTGGGGCTAGTGCAGATCTCTGCCAAGTTGCTCAGACCAAGTGGCTTACACCTTCCCTAAGCCCTGGGACTTATTCTGGATACCAGTTTAGCTTCCTTCTTGCTTCTGATGACTTGACTCCTAGAAGCCCCATCATCTTTCCTGGGGCTTGTTCTGTCTGTGCCACGTGGGGCCACCTGGTGCATCTCAGTGTCGCTGAACCTCAGAGAAAAGAGATGGGGCTGTGGTCAATTTCCAATCAGGAGGCCTTATGTAAAGCCACAGATGTGATCAGTTGTATGGGAACTGGTGTTGCTCAATTTTACCAAGCAGCACTCAGGACCATAGCACCGGTGGATTACTGGGGCAAGGTGACACGTTGTTCCTCCTGCTGAAAGCCCTTGTCCACTTACAAATATTCTAGGGGTACCTAGGATAAGAAAGAAGGACGTGGTCTCCATTGTCACGTGTGAAGACGTGGCAGCGTTGAGGAAAGGCCTTTGTAAGCAGAGGGGAGGGATCCATGGAGATGGAGGTGCGAGAGGAAGACGAGGAAGGGGCAGTGTTGGGGGCAGGTAATTGATGATGCCAGGGAAGCAAGGGTGTCAGATGCATGGTGGGGGACCTGAAGTTTATCCAAGGAGACCTGTGGAACAGAATTTAGAGGCATCTAGATAAGCTCTGCATGTTACCATGGAGGAAACTGAGACCCTGAGAGACGAAGGGACATTTCCAAGGCCACTCAGCGAGATAAGCCCATTAAAAAAAACCCTGGTCTGTTATTCCTTCTATCACATTTGCTGCTCTCTCCAGGGGTTACAGAAGAGAGTGGGAATGGAGTGGCACAGAGATTTTGAGGAGGGGAGCTAAGCCTCCTGGTCTCCTACATGTATGACTGCAGTCTTCAAGTCACAGGAGATGAGGTGTGCTGTGAGTGCAGGAACAGGAGGGTCCCGCGGTCTGCGCTCAGCGAGTTGCCGTATTTTGCCTTTATCAGCAATGTCAGTTGTTTGACGTTGCCCTTGGCGGCTAAGGTGATGGATCTGGTTGAATCATCCCTCCCTCAGTGCTGTTAAACTAATTCAGTGGAGTAGAATTATGCAGCAGGCTGCTCAGAATCTGTCTGAAATCCTGGGAGAAGTCTTTAAACTGCGCACGTCAGTACACAGTCGGAGGGCAGTGATATTCTTCTCACTGTGCTTTCTGTAAGTTTCAAAGCAGGCACAGAATTTTAAATGAAAATCCACCGAGCCGCTGCTGGCATGAAAGCCTGCGCTCTGACCCTCCGCTGCTCTGCGGCCACCTCCAGCGCACTTGAGGAAAAGCAGGAGCCCGCTTGGCAGGTTCTGCTGGTGTGATCAAAGGCATGGAGCACGGAGCGCCCAGGACCATAACTGAACATCGACAGAATCAAATGGGCTTGATGTTCACACAGAGTGGAGCTGCTCTCTCGAGAAGCTGGCAGACTTGTGCTGCCTGGACTCACCTTGTGTCTTCAGATCTCAAATGGGCGTTCTGTGCCGCCAGACGAGCCTAGTAAAGTCAGTTTCCTGCACTCCGGGATTTCTCGTCCCGTCCTCTCTTCAGCTGTCCACATCCCTTTCCATACTCACTCTTGGGCTTCTCTCCTGCTCGTGGTGAAAACAGATACACACGGTCAAGGATGACGTCTCTTCTCCACTGATTTCACCCGCTGCCCTTGGACTCGGGCTCTGCCTTCTCCCAGTGACTGTGGAAGAATCAGCCCCGCACTGCTGTTGGGTCGGCTCCTCACTTTCCACACACTCAAGAACCATTCTTATACAGTAACCACCCGTTTCTGTCTCATCGTCAGTTCTCCGTCTACCTGCTCACCCCCATCCGCGTGCCGGCATGTCCTTATGTCACCTGTTTTACCAGGCCCTGCTCCATTTTGCTGCTTGTTTTCAAACCGAATGTCTTGAAAGAGTTCCACATGCTTAAAGTCTCCACTTCATCACCTCCACTTCCCCTCAACCTTTTCTCTTGGACTTTCACCCTGAAATGACTCTTATCCGTTGATTCTTATCACTGATGACTTACATCTTGCCGAAGCCAAAGCCCTCATCTTAGTCAGCCTCCCAGCAGCATTTGGCACAGCTGGTCACGGCCTCCTGTTGAAACACTGGTCCTCTTCGTCTCCACGACACCACACATGCCTGGTTTTCCTTTCGTCGTACTCTCTCCCCTCTTTGGTCTCCTTTGCTGGCTTCTCTTGTGCCAAATCTCTACTGGTCGTGGGATCACAGGACTCTGGCGTTTCTCCTTGTCTACACTCCCTACCTAAGTAAGCTCATGCCGTCTTAGGATTCTAAGTACTACGTAAATGCTTGATACTCACCAGTTTGCATTTTCAGTCTGAACCTTTCCACATGAGTTGCAGGCTGTTGTGTCTCAGAGCCTCCTTGATATTACCACTTAGGTGTCTGAAAGAGATATTTTTCAGTGTAAAACTAAACTCTTGATTTTTCTCCCTAAAACCTGCCCCTTCCCAGTTTCATCTACACCCAGCTGCTCAGGCCCCAAACAGTGGACCCATTCCAGATTCTTCTCTTTCCTTTAGACCTTGCATTCATTTCTAAGGGCTACTGTAATAAATTACTTCAAATGGTTAGGTAAAAACAACAGAAATTTGTTTTTTCAAGGTTCTCGAGGCTAGAAATCTGAACTCAACGTGGCAGTGGGGCCATGCACTCTGAGTGTTAGAGAAAGGGTCCACCTTGCCTCTTCCAGCTTCTGGTGGTTGCTGGCAGTCCTTGGTATTCCCTGGCTTGTGGCAGCATAACTCTATTCTGTACCTCTGATGTCACATGGCCTTCTTCCCTCTGGG
Organism: Camelus dromedarius; assembly: GCF_036321535.1. Classification (NCBI taxonomy): domain Eukaryota; kingdom Metazoa; phylum Chordata; class Mammalia; order Artiodactyla; family Camelidae; genus Camelus; species Camelus dromedarius. Next base: position 53,956,102 of record NC_087438.1, read on the forward strand.
TGTGTCTGTGTCCAAATTTCCTTCTTCTTCTAACCATACCACTCACTGGATCTAGGACCCTCCCTAATCCAGTTTGACGTCTTAACTTGATTACATCTGCAAAGACCCTGTTTCCAAATAAAGTAACACTGACAGGTTTTGAGGAAACGTGAATTTGGGGGAACACTACTCAATTCAGTGCAGACCTCCACATCCGTTCCCTCAGCAAGTCTCAGCCCCTCCATCTCCAGCATTTCTTACCAGTCCTGCCATAGCCTTTGTCCAGACCTGCGTCACCATGGATGACTGTGTCATACCTGGTCTTTCCCACCCCAGGTTTGCCCCCTCCAGTCTGCACTACACGAGGCAGCCAGAGTCACCTGTTCAGAGTGCCAGTGAGGTTATGATTCCCTTGCACCAAACCCTGTGCTTCCCAAGACCAGAGAATCAACTCCAGCTCTTACACTTGGCTCGAGAGATGCCTGGTGATCTTGCCCAATCTCCAGCTTCGACTCCCTGCTCTGGGCCCCATATTCGCTGGGCTCCAGCCACACCAGGCTGCTTTCTGGCCTTCAGTTAGGCTGAGCTGTCTCACGTTTCATTCGCTGTTCTGCTTGAAACACTCTCCCCACAGATCTTCAAATGATCTTTTCATTGTTCAAATCTCAACTCACCTGTCTCTGTCCCTGTCTTAAAAAGGCATTCCCAACCCAGCCTAGCAAATGTCTTCCCTCTCTCCCTGTCTCCCTCTCTCTCGCTCTCTCTCCGTTTACCTTCCACATAGCTCTTCTTTTTAATATCTGAATTTACCTTATTCATTGATGGGTAGTAATACCACTGACATGATGTATTATTTATTGTTCTCTCTCCCCCAGTAGAACAGTCAGTTCCTATAAGTAGCTAATTGGTCTCCCTTGTCTACCCCAGTATTCCAGTTCCTATGAAAGTGATTAGCACAAAGACGCTCAATAAATACTTTGCGTCTGATAAAATGGGCTACCTTTGTGTTTTGTGTCTCTCACCCTGCCTCCCAAGATACGTTTCATTTTCTAGTGGTAAAATCTATCATTTTTGTATATTGAAATTTTTGTATAAATTCTTATATGTTTACAGTTGAGGGGGAGAAAAGGACCTTTCTTTATCCCCCCTCCCCAACCATCTCTAAAATGCTCTGCTGTGGCGTCTTCAGAACAGCTCAGCTAATTGTGTGGCCATCCCCCCTCCTTGCACACACAGGTTGCTGCTCCCTCACAACTGTATACACACTTTATCGACTCCGCCCAGGGTAAGAAGCAACCACTCATTACCCACTCCTCTGCTCTCACGGAAAAGCATTTCTAGATGTGTGTGTAGGATTCTGTAGAAAGAAATGTAGAGGGATTGGGGAAGTTTTTATTTGCTTTGTAGGGAAAGTTTGCCTAATACAAGGACATGAATATCGTTCTACATCAAGCTGGCGAGCGGCCTCTTCTCCGGAAGAGGTAGCAGATATGCCGTCAGAGAATTCAGGCTAATATACAGAAAAATCATCCTCCTTTCCTTTTCCAGATAGTTGGTTATGAAGTTGGGCAGAAATGGCAATTTAAAGTTTGTTCCTTGTGTGTGTGTGTGAGTGTGTGTGTGAGCTTTCTGCTAACCATTTCTAGAGCAGTTACTGTATTTTCAAAGGCCTGGGTAATTCTGATTTTTTGTCAAGAAGATCTCACCAAGAGTGTTTTATTTCTGATTTTTTTAAATAGATTGCTATATTTTAATTTTCAAACTGGTTCAAGTTACTGTCTCCCATAAACCTGTGTCACCTTTCAGTTTTTAGCTTATCTCTTTCCTTCTTGCCTCAGCAGTTTTCTTGAAAAGTCACTTAAACTTGCTTACTCTGCGGCTTCACTTCTCACCAACTCCTCAGAGGGTCCCATTCTGCTCCGGGGCAAGTCCCCGTCAGGGCAAGTCCCCGCCGCCCTCCGTCCTGGCAGTATGTCCTTGTTGCATCTCCACACCAGCTCCAAATGTGGTGACAGCAGCGATGGTTGGGCTGGAGCTTACACAACAGTCAACAGGGCAGCTAGTGCTTCTCGTGAATAGGCACGCAGTCTGTTTCAGTGCGAGGAGCCTGGATTTTTAGAATCTGATAATCTTGCCATAAATCCTGGCTCTGCTCTTGCTGTCTGTGATCTTAGGTGGCTTTTGGGTTTCTCTGAGCCTCAGCTTTCTCATCTGTAAAAAAGGAATATATTTTATATAATTGTGAGAAGTGAAAAAAGTAACACCCAATGCTTCTCAGAAAGTTTCATTTTAAACTTAGTATATAATCATTCCTTCAGGAATCTAAACAGCACATATTTTAAAAAATCCATAAGAGCAATTCTGCTGGCAGTCTTAGTTACTGATTTTCCTGAAAGGTGAAAGCAGGGGAAAGATACTGATTTTGCCCTTCTTCATGTATTTTTCATCTCAAATAACGGTAGACCTGCTGAGCTTCTTTTTCTCAGTCTAGAAGGATGTGCTTTTTTTTTTTTTCATTGTTTCAATTTATTGCACTTACAGAAAATCTCAGGTTAAATTGAGAAGAACTAAAAGGAACTAAAAAACTAAAGGATAAAGACTTATAGGAAGGGTTTTTTTTAAACCCTGCTATGCAGAGTTTGTTCATTGCCTCGTTAGTATCTTGCTATATATCCCCCTTTGAAAAGCTGCCCCTTCACGTTGCTGACCACATGCTTTGAGTGGGAATCTACCTCCCCAAAACACATGCATGCATCTCCCCGCCGTCCTCACCAACACACACAGCCATCACCACAGTGATGAGTTTGAGGAAGGAGTATGCACTTCGGGCTGGTGAAGTGTAAGGACTTTTTGGAGGGCCTCTAGATTAGAAATTTCTCTCTCTTTGGTGGAAGCTACCGGAAAGACTGCTCTCTCATCCACTGGACGGTGTGAGCTGAGGTTGTAAGACGAACATGGCCAGCCCCATTTTTGCTACCTGAAAATGAGAGCAGAATTAAAGCATTGAAGACAAATAAACATGGGCCAGGTTACTGTGTGCCTCTGAACCAGACAGGCTCTGAATCTAGAACTATCTCCAGATACATAAAATAGTAATTCCCTTTTTATTCTATTCCAGTTTGAATTGGGTGTTCTGTCCCTTTTGCAAACAAAAGATTGCCAAGTAATATTCCATTAAAATGGGAGTAATTGAATGAACCGGTAGATTATTATACCAAATGTCCTACCCTATTCAGATTAAAGTTCAGTTTAAAATTGTAACTATTATTCTAGATCATCTCTCAAGAATGAGTATGCTAGTTCACAGATCAGTAAATACCCTGCCCATGGTATTCAGCACAGTGTATGTGTAAATCTGTCTGCATTTACTTCTTTTTTGTTGTTATCATTTACTAGCTAATAAACCAAGAGCAAGTTACAGATCCTTTTCATGTCTAGGAAAATATTCTAGACTTGGTTCAGTGGACAGTAGGGAGATATTAGAAGTACTTGGCACTGGAGCAGTAACGCATCAGGGGGATATTTGAGATTACTCTTGTAGAGACAGCACCTTGCTCATTTGCAAAGTTTCGAATTATACATTTTTGGTATTTTACTTGTTTGGAAGCTCTCTTTTTTCCATATCAAGAGCAAACTCCATGAGACCAGAGACCACATCTCTTTTGTTCACTCAGCATGTGCACAGAACCTGGAGCATAGTAAGTGCTCCATAGAAATTGACTGAATAATTGAATTATGAATGGAAAAAGAATAGAAGGGCAGAGGGAATGGAGAAAGGAGGAAAATCTAGGAGACAAAAGCTACAACCCATGTGTGAAGTACCTAGACTTAAGATTTTGCAGCAGGAGACTAGAGAAAAAGGGATAAATCTAACAGACGCAACCGAAAAGTTAACAGTATTTACCGGCTGAATGGGAAGCACCAAGAAGAAATAGAGAAGAGTGAGGTTTCCCACCTGAGAAGTTGAGACCAAGTTATTCCATTAACTCAACAGGAAAGTTAGGATGGGGAGGAGCTTGAGAGCAAAAGACATACATTTGATTTTGGGATATGTTTCTTATGAGAGAAGAATGTGTCATTAATATGAAAATGCCTTGTAAGAAGCTTGAAATGAAGGGTTTGGGGAAATGTTGGAGCTGGAGGTGTCAGGTTAGAATACATAGAAAAACCTTGGGGGAGAGTTATGCCCCCAAGACAGTGAGAGCTGGATGAAGGCAGCTCGAGAACAGACCAGAGACCAAGGAATGAGGCAGAGATGGACAACCTGGAGGGCTGGGCAGAGAGTGCAGAGAGTGTTGGGTGACAGAAACAAAGGGGGACAATAAACATCCTCTGCTTGTTCCTCCGGACGTGTTTCAGAGTAAAGAATGGGCTTAGTTACCCAGGATTTCTGGGAAGTTAATTCATATAGTTTGAACATAGTGCTAGTAATCAGACTGTCTATATTAGTCACTTTCAGACTTGTTTATTGCAACCCACTCTAAGAAATATATTTTACATTTTGGCTCAGGATACACACACACACACACACACACACACACACACAATTGATATAAAAATTTCCCTAAAGAGTACTCACTCTCACCAAGTACAATCTATCCAGATAGTTTTCATATATTTAATTTTTTTTAAATGCTGGTAACAACCCACTAAATCGATCTCATTCCCTATTAATACATCATACTTGGAAGTTTTAAAAGCTCTGGTCTGTATAATTGGTCACATAGGAAATATGATACATTTGGGGAAAGTACTTTTTGAGAAAATTTTAATTCCAGTTAGATAAATAAAAATTAAAGAAAATCCATTGCAGTATGAAACTCTATAAATGGTACCATGCTCTTATAGCTCTTCAAAATTTAGAAGAGAGAATTAAAAGGAAAGCACTTACTTTCCCAAAATATTCAAATAGCATCTTCTCTTGTAGCCTTAATGTTTACCAACTTGCAAGAAAAACTTAAAAGTCTTTTAAGTTTTGGATTCAGGCTATGTGGTGGTAATTAAAAGCACTCTGGCTTTGGAAATAGATTTGTCTGTGCTGGTTCTGCCACTTATTAGCTCTGTGACCTTGGCCAAGTTTCTCAGCCTCTCTTATTTTCTATTTCTTTGTCAGTGGAGGTAACAGTATTTACCCTCCTTGGTTGCTGTTGTTGTTGAGGAGCCACATTACTCATGGTCCTATACTTGGTACTTGGTGGGCATGTGATAAATGACAGTTGTTATTATTACAAGGGTTAAATTTATAGACCACTTGTAAAGCTTTTAGTACATACCTGGCACAAAGCAACAATAAATATTAATGATTTTTCCATGCCAGCAACCAAAGAGTAGAAATATAGTTGTAATCCAAGGGCACCGAAATGTACAAACCAATGATGTGATTTTATATTGCACATAATTATTGAAGAAGGATATTTACTGGATAAAACAAAGCACATGGATAACACTGATGTTGGAGAGACTGAGCCTCTTTTGAATAAGTGAAAAGTTACGTGTCAGTGATGTGACATTTTTCTTAATTCCCCCACCGATATAATCATTAAAATGATCTCAATGCATTCATTCAATAAGCCTAAATTTATTAAGACCTACAATGGCAGGTACTGGGGATAAAAACACAGTAAGTAGCAGTTTCTAGAAGTATGCTTGAAGTAAGCAATAGTTAGCATTTACTTTCCTCCCAGGAGCCCATCACCGTGGACCACTGACATCTATGTTATCTTCGTGCTTTCTGGCTCTGCCTGATTGTACTCTAACTTTCCTCACCAAGTGAGAGGATGCCCTAAAGGTGCTGTGTTGGCATTAACTACAGCTCCAGAGTCCACTTCTTGGTGATCTACTTTTGATATTAAGATACGTCACCATCTTCAGGAATTCCTTGTCTTTGACAGTTTGTCCTCAAGCAGCCTCAGGATGGCTCTAACTGGACAAGCCCATCATCCACCTACATGTAATCTTATTTCCATCTCACCATTATTTTCCTTGCCTCTTACAAAGTAGGCCGTGAAGTTAGCTGAGTATCACATTATTTGAAGAATAAAATGAAAATTTCCTTCCTTTTCTCTATTTTAAATTTTCCTTGCCTCCCTCCCCACTCCTTTATCATATGTCCTTCTTGTGATAGATATCAGATACATAGTCATTATGGTAACATGGCCAACGAATGCTGTTAATTCAGGTATATAGCGTCTGCAGATACCTTCAGGTAGTTTTCACTGGGAGTGATGGAATTTTTGTTGAGAAAAATAACTGCTAAGTGCCTGTGTACAAAGCTGAAGAGCCTACAGAGATGTTTGAGATAAAATCCCTTCACCAAGGAGTGTATCGTTTAATGAGAGGTGGCATCCACCAATTGCTAAAAGGGATGGAATGACTCACAAGCTCTCTGGGGGAAGGATCGTAAAGCTGAATCACATTCTTTTTTTTTTTTTTTTAACTTTTTTTTATTGAGTTATAGTCATCTGACAATGTTGTGTCAAATTCCAGTGTAGAGCACAATTTTTCAGTTATACATGAATATACATATATTCATTGTCACATTTTTTTTTCGCTGTGTTCTACCACAAGATCTTGTATATATTTCCCTGTGCTATAATATAGTATAATCTTGTTTATCTATTCTACTTATGCCTTTCAGTATCTACAAATTTTGAACTCCCAGTCTATCTGAATTGCATTCTTAAATTCACACGTATGGTGATTGGGGTCTTATCATTTTTCCAGATGGCTTTTGTTGCCCAAAGTAGCCTGTTTGACCAGTGCCTTCAACTGAAAAAGAATCTACATATGTTGGAAAGATGTGTATATTGGAGATGTGTGATGTTATTTAAGTAAACTCTCCTGGTGTATGTGTAGAGTTTGGTGGCTGTCACACTTGACAAGGGAAAGATGTTTAAAACTCTGCCAAGAATTTGCTGTTTGCTCTTCCAAAATGTGGCGCAAGGACTCCTTGGGGGTGGATCCGTGATTCTAGGACAGAATGGCTTCTACATTGATATTGCCACCAATTAGCTATGTGGTTCATGTTTAAATTCAGAAATAAATATTGCCCAAGCAGCCCCTAGTTTAGATGGTGGCTTGCAATAAGGAGGAAATCTGGTGAGCTGCAAAAAATTGTGGCTCTGATCACAGAGCTTTAAAGTCTGTGATAAATGGTGAGACTGGCCGTCTGATTGAGAGATGGACCTATGTGCTGTATTGTGTATACACACATATCACCTTAGCACATGAGAGCCCAGTTAAGGCAATTTTAGTTAATGAATAAGCAGAAGCTCCGTTCATAAAACTTGATCTCTCAGGTTTTACTACAGGTATGCCTTTCAGATAGATGGTTCATGTATCTGGTTTAGGGACTTCCTGAATTGGTGACTTAAATAGAATTGACAGAATATTTCTAAGATCAAAAACCTCTCTCTGTTGATCAAGCAGTAAAAAGGATTCTTTAGGAAGGAAATAGCTTGATGTCAATCAAATCTTTACTGTTTTCACGTATGCTTATGACTCAGATAATGTCAAAAGTATATTGTGAGGGCCATTGGGTCAAGGGGATAGATGGAGGAAGTCAGCTATAGGTGAGAACATAATTATAGTAAATACGGTTTATTGAGTGCCTTGCTTTACAGGAATTATTTAATCTTTAAAACAACTTAATATGGTTTCATTAGTCTGCTCATTTTATGAGTAAGGAAACAGCCGTGGAGAGGTTAAGTAATTTGCCCTGGACTTTACTTCTGGTCCATCCTGGGGCCATATTGGGGTTGCCTGCCGTGTGGAAGGTGCGGTGGAAGGTGTGTCTTTGGAGCCTTGCCTGTTTCTAGTGTTCCTGCTGCTCTTGGAAGGCTGGTCCTGCCTGTGGCTGGTCCTTCTACTCCAGCCGCCTCTACCCCTAGCTGTGGATCATTCCAGTGTGCATTGTTGAAGATCTCCTACTTGAGTACTCGGTCAGTTTCCAGGAGAATTTTGAGCCCTGCAAGTGGCAAAAAGTGATGATCTCTGAGCAGCAAAGAGATGTTGAGAACTTACCAAGCTGAGGTCTACACAAAAAAGATAAATAACATGGTTATTAGCAGCAGTTATGTAAAATAGACAAGCAGTGTAATCTAATGCTAACTTAAATGGTAACAGAAATTGAGATTTGAATTTATGGAAATAGTGGACATTTTATAAAGAAGACCCAGCATGTGGTCTTTTAGTGTGTGATACCGGTTTGGAAAGCAGAAGGACCTTGTTCTTTCAAAATAATCTCCCCTCTCCACCCATCCCTGACACAGACACAAATGGACATCTGTTGAAAATTCCAATTCTTTTCTCCGTGTCTTTTAACCCCTCTTTTTCTTTTTCCATCTCTTTAGCTCTCTGTACTGCATGTAGGTAATTTTCTCAGCTCTGTTTTCCCAGTCTCTTTCCAGTTTACTCTTTCTTAATTCAACTAGGGGTCTAATCTATGTTTACTTATCATATCTATCTGTGTTTTAAATATCAACCTGTCAATTTTTCAGCAATCATTGAAAGAATAATTCTGTTAATTTGAAGAAGTTTTATGTGGTTCTTGTAAAATTTGACTTTTAAAATATTTTAAATTCTTTTCACATATTTTCAGGTCCCACCTATATATCTTTAGTTTTTATAAACACCCTAATTTTAGGATGTTAGAACTAGATGAGAATTGCTGGAGCTCAGCTCCAGTTTTGGCTTTGTAGCTACGAAGACATGGACAGATTTCAGATTTATTTAGCAGATAAAATTATCAGGAAGAAGCAGAGAGACTGGCCAAGAATGATTCCAGTTTCAGGCTATTTGACTGTTTGACTGATGTTATTCCTTCACTGAGATAGGGAACACTGGAAAAGGTCGAGTTCTGGTGGAAAGGCCGTGAGTTTTTCTTTTTGCACATACGAAGATTGAGGTTTTTGAACATCTTAGGAAAATACCAAGAGGCAGGTGGATATATGGTTCCAGGGCTCAGAGAAGAAATTCAGAAGTACATGAGTAATTTTCTTATAGGTGATTGTTAGATGAAATTTCCTAAAGAAAGATAATAGATAGCCCTTGGATATAGAGGCGTGGAGGTTATTGGTGACCTTAGTGGAAGCTGTTTTGGTGTTAAGATGGGGTGAGAATCTTGGAGTAGGGTGTAGAGTGAGTAGGAGACGAAATGAAATCAGTGAATATAGACAACTTTCAAGAAGCTCGCCAGTGAAGTTATATAAGGCTTGAATTCATTTCTAAAGGAAACAAAATAAAATGACATCACTTAATTATGATTGGAAGGCAAAATCTTATTAAAACAGAGTCAGTAGAAAAATATTAAATTGGTTTCTTGATAGTGAAAAGGTGGCCAAGATAGAGACATAGGCTGGCACAGAGAGGGCTCAAAGACACTGACCCAATACTGAGTTGTAGTAATACCCAGTAGTTATTGAGCTCTCACTGTTTTTCCAAGTGCCATTCTAAATGCTTAACAAGTATTAACTAAATCTCCAAACGACTCTATAAAGCTGGTACACTGATCCCATGCAGGACATGAGGAAACTGGTCCCAGAGAGGAGCCGCGATTTGCTGGTAGGAGGACAGGGACTTGAACCCAGACAGTCTGGCTGTGGAGTTCATGTTCTTCACAGTAAAGTGTTTGTCTCATCTGGGAGCCAAGTATGGGTTCATCTATCTACAAATATTGAAAATGTTAGTGGTTATATGATGACTTTGGAGCGAAAGTATAAACTAAATGTTGATTCAAATACTGTGTCAAAGCTCCTTCTTGGCTCAATATTATATAACAAGACAGGCACAAATAGAAGTGTCATTAGACTAGCTTTCACTTTCATCAGTGGCCTTGAATAAATATATGCACCCTACCCATTTAATTGCACCTGTAACTGTGTGGTGGCCTCGCTGCTGAGGAGATAATAGGTAAGGAAGCAGAATCCACAACAGTCTGAAGCCACTTGCTGCCTTCTGCCAAGCTGTGTCGTTTCTGAGTTCCATTAACCCATGTCCTAAAATAAGTGACCTTTTCCAGGTCCCTGGGGATCGGCTTTAACTACATGTGTGTGTTTCTTTTCCTCCTAAGGATTTAACAACACCGAGAGAACATGCGACAAAGAGTTCATTATACGCAGAACAGCCACCAACCGAGTACTGAACGTCCTCCGTCACTGGGTCTCAAAGCACGCACAGGTAATTCAGTGGCCTTGGTAGTTACTTTCACAGGTTTTTTGTAGCCAGCTTTTTAAATTGTTACACGTGTTAAATGCCCCGATTCTTTGGAGCTAGAGTTTGAAACTTTGAAATTGGAACATAGGGAGGGAAGAAACTGGAGGGTGGGCGTATAGATCAAAGCAAACAGACGTGTATTGCCAACAGCCACTGTTTCACATCTACAAAGGGCAGCACACGGGGTGAAGCAGGGGTCCTCTCTTCCCCCACTTTCTGAGGCAACAGCACCTACCTGGGGGCACTGCAGCCCTGGCAGGGCCACGGTACCGTGCCACCCGGGAACACTGTTTGCAGAGCCCTCTGTGCGTGGAGTTGGGTCAGCGGGGGTGGTACCTCCCAGAGGCAAACAGCAGGTGTCCCTTGCAAGCAAGCAACATCCTGGGACCAGACCAGTATCCCATCAGGGAGCATTTCTCTGGCTGATTCAGAAGCTTCTTTGCCTCATACCCTTTGATGTTTGGGTTTCTAGTACAGTTGACCCTTGAACAGTGGGGTGGTTGGGGCACCAGCCTGCTGCACAGTGGGAAACCTGTGTACAGCGTATAGTCGGCCCTCTGTACCCGTGGTTCCATGACATGTGTGCTTCCTCTGCACCTGAGGATTCGCCCAACCGCAGGTGTGTAGGACTGCCGTATTCACCATTGGAGAAGACCCACGTACGAGCAGACCTGCGTGGTTCAGACCTGTGTTGTTCAGGAGTCTACTGTATTGTTTTTTTTAATTGCATCATCAATAGGATACCTACTTGTTACCTATTTATGTGTTTTCAGTGCAAGTCTATAGAATTTATACTCATTACACCATTTCACAAAATAAAGCAAGGGTCCGCTTTGTTTCCTTGATTCAAGGCATGTATTGTGCCAAATAAGGAGTGGGCCTTCCTGGACACGTGGCTGGCCAGCCTCCTGCAAGGAGAGTTTTGGAGAGAGAGAAGGGTCCCCTTTATGGCTCAGAGCAGAACACGGGTAACATAAAATGTGAGTCAGCTAATGAGCAGAGAAAAAGGAAAAAAACGCAAGGAATTCCCATGTGTGACTTTATTATATTCTCAGAGGCAGTCACAGGTCTACCACTTGCCCTTGGTAATGACCGTGCATCAGGGAGAGTCACACGAGGGCCTGGCTCCTGAAACCTCTGTGGCAGGACAATTCACTAACTAGGAAAAGTGGACCTCCCCACCAGTTAGCCCATGACAATTCTTATATATTAATTATATATTATAATTATATACTAAAGCAAAAACGAAGACAGCACCTTAAATAAAGAATGTAAAAACTTCATCTTACACATCTTAAATAAATAAAAATGGATCCTACATGAATCAAATTCTGAGGGCCATCCTTAGCTCACCAGTAATGGCTAGTCTCTCTTTTCCACAGTCCCCGTGAGCTATTTTGAATCTCCACTGCAGGTAAAACGTGATAAGAAGTTTCTCCTGTTATCTAACTGTTTTGTCATCTCCGGTTTTGACTCAGTCTTGACTTCTGATTCCTGGGGCCCACGGTGGCTGGGGAGATGCAGAGTAGCTTCGGTAGACAAAGTTGAGCAGACGCTGCTTGGTTCTCTTCCCCAGTTGAAGGTTGGCCCCTGCAAGTTTATGCCAAGACTCACAGTCCCAGGACCAGTCAAAGCCCAGGTTTACCTGACCTCACCTCCCTCCTCTCCTCCAAATCTTGCCTCAAAAACTCTAACCTTGCTTCCTTGTCAGCCTCACTTCCCTTTTATCAGCCCCCAGTCCCCTCTTTTTCTGATGATCTCAAACAGAGATCCTTCACAGTTCACATATAACCCTTGTAGTAGCTGGGAGAGTACCGCGGAGCAAATTACAACAGGCTGGGGCTATTTTACTTTCGGGAGAGAGGTCATAGATGGGGAGAGATTGGTGAACTGAATCCGTCACTAGTGATGAAGAGATTTACAGTAAAGTGTTACCATCTGATTTGATAGCTGCGTGTACATACGTGAGTACATAGGTGCATGCAGGCAATATCAGGTTGAATAGCAGCAAGTCACTGGACTAGAAAATGGGTCGATGTGAAAGCAAGGGTCTCATTATTCAGACTGTGTCCTGGTGGCCTGTAGTTCTAACCTGAAAAGCATCCTTGGACAGTCCGGATACTTTGCAGATGTGCCCCTGCAGGGGAAGCACTTCGTAACCAATTCCAGTTAGGGGGCCACGCCGGGAAGCCCAGCTTCACAGACCCTGTCTACATCAGGTGGTGCATCTCTACAGGCGTGGATGGTACAAACTGCCCAGGTATCTGTCTTTTCCTCTGTCGTGGTTACTGTATAAAATTTAGACCCTGATGTACCAAAGGGAGTTCTTACCACTCACTCATTTGTCTTTTCTTACCTTCCCTGTGTGCGTGAGCAGATCTGTGGTTGGTATAATCTGGGACTCTCCTGGTATAACTTCATCCTGTTACCTTCCTCATTCAAGCGAGGTCTCCATCACCTTCTCTGTGGAAGCATGTGATATGCAGGGCGTTTCTGGATCATTTCTGCTTATTGACAAGTGCTGTAGGGCATTTTTTGCTGGCTTCAGTGTCCAGATCTCCCTTCCTCCCTTTACTGATTTGCTTTTGGCAGGACGTGAGCCCAGGTCCATCCATTTCCAAACCCAGAGTGCTTTTAATTACACCTCATTGCCTGGATCCAGAGTTTAGACTTTAAGTTTTACTCGCAAGTTGGCAAACAACAGTTAAAGCTGCAAGAAAAGATGCTCTTTGAATATCTGAGGAAAGTAAGTGCTTTCCTTTTAATTCTCTCTTCTAAATTTTGAAGAGCAGTAAGAGCATAGCATCATTATAGAGTTTCATACTACGATGGATTAAAAAAACTTGTGTTATCTAACTAGAATTACAACTAAAATGTAATTAAATTAAATTCAAACGTAATTTAAATTAAAATGTACTCTTTCCCCAAATTCATTATATTTCCCATGTGACAGTTATAGAGACCAGAGCTTTTAAAACTTCCAGTCATGATCTATGAATGGAGACTGAAATCAGTGTAGCAGGTTGTTACCAAGAGCAAGTCAAGGCAGCCTGATCAGCTGAGCTAGAGGAGATGGACGTCTGACCCCTGACTTGACGGCCCTCAGCAAGGTGGCCGCAGCGATGCTTAAAGAAGGAGTAAGCACAGCTTGGTGCCTTTATCCAAGTGTGTCTCAAGGTCTTTACTCCCTCAAAGGCAGCATCTAGCAATGAGACAAGACTGCTGGTTGGAAAATGGGCTGTCATCCGACTCTGCCAATTAAGCCTCATCTTTGTTGTCTGTGGTTTTCACAAGAGGATTTCTGTTATCTAATTGATTCTGTACCCATTGAGTCCATTGAAGGAAGAATATAGCGTCGTTGTGGCAACTTGATTCTTTTGAGGTAATAGCTTTTTGAAAAATGAGTAGGAAGCTGTACTCAATTCAAAATTACAGTCCCACATGGGAACAACAGCATTTTTTCTCACACGGTAGACTGACCAGGGACAGCGTTTCAATTTGGAGAAAACAGAAAAGCCACAGTGAAGCAACAAGAATGTAAGTTTGTCTGCAAATAATCTAGAAAATCAAGTCTCCTACAAAGTATTAGATATCATACACTTATTTCTCAATTCTTATCAAAGGTACTAGTATTGGCAGATACCACTCTGAACTTAATTCAGGAGAAAGAAAGAGTTGCAGAAGTATGGGTGTTGGTTCTCCAAAGAAATAAAATTTCCCTAGGACGTCACCGTCAACTCCCCCTGTCCCCTAAATGTGGTGCTAGAATCCCACTTCCCCTGGGGCCTTCTAGCCTTTTCTTTAGTATTTGGCAAGGCTAAAATGTTTCATTTTTTTCTGATTCTAAAAATGTTCATCTGTTAACATATTCTGCTCTAACTTCTCCTCATTTTGTTGTGCTTTTTCACTCATTTGTTTCCTTTCATATTGCAAGTAAAGCCATAAGGCTGAGCTGAGTTTCTCCCCGTGCCTTGTCTATGCCTCAGCAGAAGGAGCCACTGCCCGGAGTTGGGGGACCTGTGTTCTTCCAGTTCCACTCGTATACCTTCTCTCGGGCCTGGAGCTGGTCACTCAGCCTTTCTGAGTGTTAGTTTCCTCTTCCAAAAAAGAGAATTACCATCCTCACCCAAGGATGTGGTGAGAATTAAAGGTGATGTTGTGGATGGACCAAGAGATGATCCTATTACATCATGTGAGTCACACAGAGAAAGGCAAATATCTCAGTTATATGTGGAATCTAAAAAAAAAATGATGAAAATGAACTTATTTACAAATCAGAAATAGACTCACAAACATACAAAACAAACTATGGTTACCAAAGGGGAAAGGAGAGGGGAAGGGATTAAATTAGGAGTTTGGGATTAACATATACACACTACTATGTATAAAATAGATAAACAGCAAGAACCTACTGTGTGACACAGAGAACTATATTCAATATCTTATAATAACCTACAATGGAAAAGAATCTGAAAAAGAATATATATATGTATGTATGTATGTATAACTGTATCACTTTGTTGTACACCTGAAACTAACACAACATTGTAAATCAGCTATACTTCAATAAAAAAAGGTGATGTTGAATTAAGAAGCATTAGGAGTTCAAGATTTGCAGATTCTATTATGTATAAAATAGATATATAGCAGGTTTCTTCTGTATAACACAGGGAACTATATTCAATATCTTGTAGAAACTTATAATGAGAAAGAATATGGAAAGGAATATATATATATGTATATGTATGCCTGAAATATTATGCTGTACACCAGAAATTGACACAACATTGTAACTGACTATACTTCAATTTTAAAAATAACAAAAAAATAAAGACTCCTCCTTAAAAAAGAAGCGTGAAGGACAGAAAGCACAGTATAGGGGTGTGTGACTGTACCCCTTCCAGCTGAGGACAGGAGAGAGGCATATTTCCTCTCCCTCCAACCAGCCCGGGAGCTCCTTCCAGACAGGGCCTGTTTCATTCATCTTTGTATCTTCCGTCACCAGGCTCTGCAATGCTGAGTACGTGGCAGATGCCCAGTAATAGTTGCCAGGTTTACATTTTAATGTTGCTGTTGTTCATTCTCTCCAGGAGGTCATTTTCTAGCCTTTAAAATTTCTACAGTCAGCCAAGACAAAGACTCCAATGACTATTGGGCCAGAAATCAGGGCTGAGTTGAAGTGTTTTCACGAAGCCTTCACAGCCTTCTCGAGGGTCTCCTGCTGAGTGGCCTCACATGTCATTCCCATGATGCCAAGGTGTCTGCAGGTTTCAGGGCTGCAGAGCATTTTTAAAAAAAGTTTTTATTGAAGTATAGTTGGTGTACAATATTTTATGTTACAGGTATTCAATATAGTGATTCACAATTTTAAAAGGTATAATACTCTATTTATAGTTATTATAAAATATTGGCTACATTCCCTCTGTTATACCATATATCCTTGTAGCTTATTTTATACATGATAGTTTGTGCTTCTTAATCCTCTATCCCTGTGTTGCCCCTCCCCCTTCCCTTTCCCTGCTGGTTTGTTCTCTGTATCTGTGAGTCTGCTTCTTTTTTTTATTATATTCAGTCATTTGTTATATTTTTTAGATTCCACATATAAATGAGATCATACAATATTTGTCTTTCTGTCTGACTTATTTCACTTAGCTTAATGCGCTGCAAGTTTGTCCATGTTGAAAATGGTAAAATTTTCTTATTTTTATGGTTGAGTCATATTCCATTGTATATACACACCCCATCTGCTTTAGCCATTCATCTGTTGATGGACACTTAGTTTGCTTCCACATCCTGGCAATTGTAAATAGTGCTGACCACTGGGGTGCATGTGTTTTTTCATATCAGTGTTTCTGCTCGTGTCCTCTGTGTACAGCCAGGCGGGGAGGGACTTTGAGGCTGCTGTAAACAACTCAGATCTACACTCGAATCTCTGTGGAAGGTCTTGTGTCTACAATCTGTAGCAATTTGGATTTTCCTGAATTGTCTTATTGATCATCTAATTTTGAAAAAGTACACTGTCCACTTGCTTGGGGTATTTTACAGACCACGGAAAGGCACTGATAAGGGAGTCTGCAGCTGTGTCCGCAGGTTATGACTCTTTTCATCAGACTCTGGGTACCGTCTGAGTGACAAGTGGCTGAGAATGAAACAGTCGTTCATTTCTTAATTGTAGGCTAAGGGAAATGTTTTAAAAGTGTCTGATCAACTCACAAGGACCTACTAGCATAAAAGTCTCCTTCCCAAAAGAGTTTATGGAGAGAATATTGCTACTCTCTTTTCTGTTTCTCACCCCCTTCATTCATTCACTAGTGAGAGCTGAGCACTGGAGTGTAACAGACACCGGGATGGGTGTGAGTGTGAGCGAGAAGCAGGCATTGCCCAAGTCAGGGTCATGAGGCCTGAAGTCTCCGTAAGAGAGGTCTCCAAAAATCCCACCAAGTACCCCACAAGAGGAGGAGCTAGCCACCGTCCCATCCATCATGTCCAGAGGGACCCAGGGCTGGGCTCCACCTGCACCAGCTCGTCCGGCTGCCTTCTTTCCCTGGAGGGTCAGCAGTGATGGCAAGAACTTGGGGAGGAGGTGGTGCAGGGAGAAGAGGGGCCTCCCACGTGGGCTTCCAGGCTTGAGGTGGGCGAGGCAGGGGCAGGAGGGAAGCGGCTTCTTCTGGACTGCACTGGAACTTTGATTAATATATTGGGTTGGACATTTTGATTGACGAGACTGTTCTTGTAACTAAAGGTTCTGGAAGACTTCAGTGCCTGCCCTGAACTGCATGCTGGGTGGGGAAGGATGCCATACCGAGTGGTTTAATGTGAGCGCTGAGAAGCAGTACCCCTGCCTGATGATTTCGTTATTGTTTACGGTACAGGAAGTGTGGGTCATCTTGGCAGAGCAGTTCCACAGAATTTTTTCAAAATAACTCAGCAGTTATGCTTCAAACTCACTCTAGTCCTCTTACACTCATGGTGTGTATGGACAAAGAGAGCATATTTAGCTGCTGCTGAAGAACTTCTTAGTTTATATGTTCGTTTATATGCTTTATTGCATTTTTTTGCGATATTACATACTTCACATAAAGAGCACCGAACATGGGTATAACCCAGTAACTTTTTACCTCTGTACACACCTGTACAGCTACCACCCTGACCGAGAAATGGAACATTTGTAGCACCGGAGAGGCCCCTCCCAGTCAATGCCCCTCTTCCTGGGCATTGCTCAGATTTTTTTATTAGTTTTTGTATTGTTCTTATTGATATGATACGTTTTTTATATATTCAGGATAAAGCCCATTATCTGCCAATTTACAGTTATTTCCCTCAGTTCTGTTCTTTTATTTTTAACATTATGTATAATACTTTTAACATACATACACCCCTATAAATATAAATATATATTTTAAATTTATATTTACAAGGGTGTATGTATGTATACATTTATAAGAGGGTTTTATGTGTACTTTATTATAGAAATGTATACACACACTCACACAGACCCTATCAGTCTTTTAATTTAAAATATTTATTCTAAACCCTTCCTGAACGTAGTTTGGAGTGTAAGACAAGAATTAGCAGCCCTCACAACCCCACTCTGTCGTCTCTCATAGAAGCTGAGGTGAAGTTCTTACACTTCGAGAAACCCTCGTGGGAGCTGAACCCAGGCCAGTCTGTCCGTGTAGCGTGGGTCCCCGAGTGGACAGGCCTTCAGAATCTTGCTAGAGAAGTGATGGGAATGTAGTTAAGGGCACCGGCTTGAGCGTCAGAGTTGTCTGGATTGAAACCCCTGCCCTACTGTTTGTCAGGGTGTGGCTGAGCAAACTCCTTAGCAACTCCAGGCCTCCATTCTTCTAGAAAGTGGGGCGGAAATCACCTATTCCTCCTCCTGATTGGGAGGTAATGCCTGTCAGAGTGACCAGTACACATGGATGCTTGGAACATTGTGGACGGCTGCTCTGGGTGGAGCCCTGTGAAGAGGGGATCTGGCCTAAACCCCTGTTTGACCAGGGAAGTGACTCGGTCTCAGGGAGGTGCTCTCAGCACCTCCCAGTGAGCTTTCTGTAATGGGGGAAGTGTTCTGTATCCGTGGTGTCCAGGATAGTAGCCTCTAGTCACATGTGGCTGATGGAGCACGTGAACTGTAGCCAGCGTAGTCAAAAAATGGAAATTGTAGTGTTATTTAATTGAATTTAGTTGAAATGTGACTACTGGCTACAGTGGAACAGCACAGTGCTAGACCACTCAGAAGTTCAGCAGCGAGCCGGACCCAGCTCTCTGACGTCCGGCTGAGGATTCCTCCGCCCCTGCTGTGCCCTACTCCTCCCAAACGGGAACCTGGTGGGTGGTCCTTGCTATGGCCCCAGTAATCCTGCTGACGAGGGACACACCCATATTGGGTTTATGCAGACAAAAGCAAACCCTTTATGTAACGTTGGTGTTGAGCTTATAACTCTCAAAGAGAAGATGATGGCTTTTTCCCAGTTAGGGAACACAGTGAGCATCCTTAAGTCTGGGCTTTGGGCCCACAGCCCCAGGCCAGCGGTACACTGGGAACATGCCCTGTTGACTAATTAAGGTGGAAGAGCAGGTGTTGCTGTGATGGTCTGTACTTAGTGTGTTCAAAGATCTCAGGGATCAGGGTGTCCTAAACTGAGAGTTTATCAGTTCATCTTTTCTGTTTGTTGTTTTGACAGATGATAGGGAGCCCTTTTAAATTTTTCTAATTTTTTGGCATTGCTTAGTAAAGCACAAAATCCAGCATCAAACCAGAGCACTAAGTTCAGATTTATGCTTTGCTCCAAATCTGAAATGGAGGCTGGGCCAGGTTGAGCCTGGTACAGACTTCTGTTGTGGGTGGGAGAATGAGATGTCTAAGAAAGAACCAGCTACTGAGCAGGCAGCTCCTGTCGCCACGATGACAGCTCTTGGCCTGCTTCCAGCTCGGACCTGTCCTTGGGCTCAGCCCCCTCCTTGTCTACACCCGCTTCTCACAGGCTGCCGAGGGGGGGCTTTCCCGTCCATATATGCTGCCCAGTCTCTACTCTTGGACCGTGGAACTTTCCACTCCCGAGGCAGCCTTCAGAGTCCGGAGGCCTGACCTTGGAGCTCTCTGCAGGAGAGAGACAGCCACCCTGGACCTCAATACTCTGCCTCACGTGGGTGCTGCCTGTCCTCACACACCTGAAGATGCCCAGGACTTTACAGACGCCCCCTCCCCGAATCTTCCCACACAGGGAGATTTCTCAATCTCCTCTTCAGGGGAGAGATGTGTCTTTGGTACTGAGCCATGAGGAGGAGCCATGGGATTCCTTGGAAATGATCTCTGAGCCAGCCTGAGGTTTGAGATGGTCTCAGTTACAATATGGGACACATGGACTTTTATGGGCTACTTGAAAACTTAACACCCTCACTGGGAAGACGGTTTCTTCTCTGAGGATGCATTCTGAATCACAGACTCCTGATGTTCTAAAAGGTTATGTAATAATAGTGTTATTAGTCCATGTCTGGCACTTTTCTAAACAGTTTTCAAATACTAAGTCATTTACTCCTCACTCCAGGCTTTTGAGGGAGGGAAGGTATAATCCCCATGTTACACATGGGGAATCGAAGCCTGGAGGTGAAATAGTTTGCCCGAGATGGCGCAGGTAGCAGGTGGCAGAACCGGGTTTCATGCCCAGGCTGCTGGCTGCCCCGCTCATGCTCTTACCCACCCATCTCACAGCCTCTCCATCCAGCCGCCAACTCTTGGGATTAGACTGCTTCAAACGTGGGATGTAAAAACCCACTTCTGATGCAAAACAGTGAGAATGTCAGTGTCCATCCTGACAGTGCTTCCTCTCTCTGTTTCTAAATCTTCCCTCAAAAAGTTACTTTCGTTCCACAGTCTATTCTGTGTCACTTCAACAAGGGGTTTGTATTTGCTAAAGGTTGACATGGGGCAGAGCGCTGCCCTCCTTCTGACAGTCGCTGTGGTGCCTCCTGCATTCAGTGATCAGCTGTCTGGGGCTTGCGGACCAGCCTTCCCAGGGCATTGGCCGGGACAGGAGTTGGGGCTGGTGCTGTCCACGGTGACAGGTCAGAAAACCCCTGTGCTTCTTGAGGCCTCGGGATCCCAGACATCCCACCAATATCCCCGGTCAATTAGGATGCTGCCCCACTGCTCAGGGGCCCCTCAGTACAAGGAGGCTCTTGGGCTTGTCCCCTGCCAGTGGGTTCTGATGGGGACGTGATTCACAGGAATCACAGTGTGACATGCTGGCAGCTGCAAAATATTTACTTTTGATAATAAATTAGTCATCTACTGCTTGAGCCTTGCAAATGGTTTTATAAAAGCACCAAATGGGAAGATAATCCATGAGCTGCATACTTTTCCTGTTCATCTTGTCCTTACTAATCAGTCTGCATTTGCTTCTGGCTGTCCACACCACCTCTGAATATTGAAGCTAAGAATTCCCAAACATCCACCAGGTGCAAACCCAAATTTGTTCACGAGGTCAGATTTCCCATGGAGGCAGCCAAAGTGAAATGAGAATGCTCTGTTTAATTGAATTGGGACAGCGACTTAAGCTCCCTTGGGCTCCTCCTGATTTCCTGGACACGTGGGCTGGTCCTTATTCTCATCACTGTAGTGTGGATCCTGCTGGGTGTTGCTGTTTCTGACATTTGTCTGCTCCTTCCCCCCTCAGAATAGACTGCCTTGGGCATCACATTTCTCTTCAGTTCCTGGGTCAAAAAAAACTCATGTGAGGAGAGAAATCTAGAAAAAAAGCTGACTTCCTCATCTGTAAAATTGGCCAAATGATCTGTATGGGGTTCTTCTGCAAAAAAGGAATGATTTGTCAAATTGCTCTAGAAAGCATAAAACGTAAGAAACTAGTACCTGACCAATATTGGTTTTCTTTTCTTTTTCTTTCTTTCTTTTTTGAATCCTGAAGATAGATCCTAACTCATTTTCTCTGGTCCAAGCAAACCAAATAAGAAGATCCCGGTTCCTTGAACTGATTACTAGAGTTTTTTTTTGTTTTTTTAAATCTTTTATACACCCTTATTATTATCCTTTAAACTCTCCTTAAGCTTTCCATGCTTGTCTTTAAGAATATGCTTGGCGGGACATTTACAACAGGATTTATTTAAGTCAGTGTGAAATAGAATTAGGAGTTTAGGAAGCCGGAGCCTTAAGTGGCACTTATTTTCTGTTCCCATTAGTTGCTGAGACAGAAATTTCATCTTCCCCGCGTAGGTAGGGGGGTTCTTTCACCTGTTGTGGGTGGGTTTCGTTGACAGAGAAACCACTGAGGAGCACCAGGTGGGATTTTACGTGCGTCGGTAGCTTCTTATCTCTGTCGTAAGAGTTTTCTGCTGAAAGTGCTGTGGGGAGCCCTTGCTTTTCCCAATTTGCGTTCCACATGCTTGTCATCATTCTTGGACCTCGGAAGCATCTCTGGAGACCACGGCGTGCAGCCGGGTCCTCGGGACGTGGACCCTCCATTGCATACCAGGACTCCAAGGAGCCCCCTTGACACTGGGGCATCCATCAGATGGTTCATTCAGGCCCAAGGTGTTGTCTCACCTGCCGCCCTTTCCTTTGTGTTCCTCTCCTCCCTCCTCTATTCCCAGATGTCGCCAACCTGTAGCTCCCATTTCTCTCCGGATGGACATCAGAGGATCGACTTCTACCACATTCCTGACTCAGTGTGTCTTCTCTGGGAGGAAAGCCTGCCAGCTTTCTTTATCAGTCCTTTCCCCTCTTATGGGGCAGGGAAGGGAACACAAAGCATAGATTAGAGACCACATTATAGTATATTCCTAAAGCTCTTATTCGAGTTAAACTTAAAGATTATTTGGTTGGCATGTAGCATTAATTAACCGAGAAAGTTAAACAGTCAGGATTAAAACCAGGCTCTTCCAAACTGTAATTTTGCCCTCCAGTCTTTGCCATTGTCTTGAAAGCTATAATCTGTATCAATTAACTGCCTATCTAGAAACCAGTGGAAAACACACCATGTGGAAAAATTATCTTTTTTCCCAATAAATGCTTTTTAAACTAGCTGATTCTCTCTTGAAGCTTAAAGATGTAAGCTTGGCAGCTACCTGATTTCAAAGTGGTAGGGCAGTAGTTAAAATTCTTATAAGCAGAGCTGTTCAGGTCTAGAGGCTGAGTTCTAGCAAGTCATTCAAATGCCAAGTCATTTGTTAGAAAAGCAGCGCGTAAATGATTTTCTGCGTGGTTTTCTCCTTCTTGCTGAGTTGATGTCATTCATTGCCACTTGCCTCTTCCTAGATATTTTTGTTCTAGCATATCTTCCACATTTTGCATTGTGCCTTCTCCTAGTAGCCTCCCACTTCACATCTGCTAATTTCCCAAATTGCCAGCTTAAGAAGAATTCACTTATTACCATTTGTCTCAAAGCTCAGAACCCTCCCCATGCACTTTTATCCATTCATTTAACAAATATTGGAGGGCCCATCAGGAGCATCTGTGCTTACCAAATTTGGGGTTTAATTATATCTGGATTTTACTACCTTTTCCTGGTCCAGAAGCTCCCCCATGATAGTCAGGTACACATTCCTGTATATTCTGTTCCTCTTTGAGGATTCTAAACGTTATGAGTAATTAATAACTAGCGAGTGTTGAACAGGTATTGGAAAGTTTAGGGTTACTATGGTATCGCTTTGTAGGGTTTCCTTCCAGACTTTCTGTCCTTCCTTCTAATTTTCAGTTAGGCTCTTCTTTTTTGTAGCGCAAATAAAGAGGTTGTTAGTATATTTTTGTAGTTAGGTGATGAGAAATGCTGGATAACTCTACCTTGAGCTTTTCCAGTCAGAAACCCTGTTTCAAGGTTGCCCAGCAGTGGTGAGAAGGCAGGCAGACCAGGGTGGTGGCTGGGGGACAGGGCTGAGCAGAGTCGTCTGTACCAGCTTTTAGCAGCACGATCTCCCCTGGGATCAGGTTTCAATATTAAAGTTTTAAATAAAGGTTCCCCTCCCCAAAAGAGCTGAAAACTGCATTGGCTTAGAGGATTGATGTCTTTAGTTCATTAAAATAGGGGACTCCTAGACTTGTCAAGGTTGATTTGCATAGATTTGGGAAGATCTGTCAGCATCTTTGCCTCAGTTCTCCATTGAACAAAATGGCCTAGATCTAACCTAAATTTACACAATTTAAATTTAAATCTTCATCTTCTGTAGTCCAAGAAGACAAGAAATAGTAGCCTGCTTTTCATTTTCTTGAAAAACCATTAAGTCAAACCTGAGGCTCTTATTTTTGAGCCTAACACATCCAAAGTCCCTTCTTTATAAGCCCCTCCTTCCAGGTTTTAAAAATGATTTATGTGGTTTTTCTCCACTCTGCAGTATTTCCACTTTCCTTTTAAAAACTCTGGCCATTGTTAGGAATACACTGTACTGATTACAGTGAGAAAATTATTCTCATAATTCTCTTTACCCTCACACTGTTTATTGAATCAGATTTTCCCAATGTCCTAGAGTTCTCTTGGCCATATGTAGTATATTATAATTATTACTCTGCTCTCCTGAAAGAATGAATATAATTTCCAAGATGCCTAAACTGTCAGCGGGGATTAGTTTTAAAGTGCCAGAGAATCTGATTTATTGCCTCCCAGATGATTTTTCTGTTGTATGGTCTCGTCTTATTAACATAAACCTGAGTCTTAAGATCTGTGTCTCCAGTGGTTGTTAGCATAGGTAGGGGATAGTTACAGACTCAGCATGGTAACCAGCTACTATTCGGATGTGTCTTTCAGCCCAAGCCACCAGTGCTAATTCACTGATAACCACTTCTTTTCTGGAGAATCCTTGTGGAGTAGCAGTTAAAATCTCAGTCTTTAGCCAACAGTGCCTGGGTTCGCGTTGTGGGTCTGCCCCTTTCTACCTGTGCAACCTTGGACGAGATACTTAAGTCTCTGTACTTTAACGTCCTCATATGTGAAATGGGAATAATGATTATAACCATGTTGCTTTTTTAAATTGAAGTATAGTTAATGTACAGTGTTGTGTTCTGCATGCAGCATAGTGATTCAGTTAAACATAGATGTTCTTTTTCATATTCTTTTTTATTATAGCTTATTAGAAGATACTGAATATAGTTCCCAGTGCTATACAGCAGGACCTTGTTTATCCTGTATATAGTAGCTAGTATCTGCTAACTATGTTGCTTATTGAGGGTTGGATTAGATAATAAGGTGTTTAAAATATCACCAACATGTGGCAAACTCTCACTAAGTCTGAGTTCAGAAAATTAACTCACGAGTTGTTCACTAACCTAGACAAAATACTGACCCTAATCATTTTAAAATTTAAAAAAATTTAAGTATAGTCCATTACAATGTGTCTATTTCATAGTATAGCATAGTATCTCAATCACACATATACATACATATATTCATTTCCATATTCCTTTTCATTATAGGTTACTACAAAATATTGAATATTTGTTCAATGTGCTATACAGAAGAAATCTGTTGTTTATCTATTTTGTATATAGTAAATATTTGCAAATCTCGAACTCCCAATTTATCCCTTCCCACCTCATTTCCCCCAGTGACTGTAAGTTTGTTTACTATGTCTGTGAGTCTGTTTTGTAGATAAGTTCATTATGTCTCCTAATCATTTTTAAATGTGTTTGCGTAGAGTCTATACAATCTTGGGGAAATATCCTTGTGTCCCAATAGCTTATCTCCCCAGGAGGATTCGAACATCATCCATTGGTACCTTTTGTTCCTAAGCGTTTGGTGTGTGTCACACTCCATTCTTTGACACTCTGCTTGAACTGTCACCTCTTTGCAGGGGTTGGTTCCCAGACCTGCATTTCCAGGTTCAGCGCCTCTCCTAAGGCTCCACCAGCCACCACCACACTCTTGCCTGCGTTTAGACGCCCTGCTCTTCATCCCCCTCCGTGGGTTCCATGGTTAATGTCTCCTCCATCCGCCCATCCACCCAGACTTGTGTTGGTTGCTCTGCCTCTCCCCCAGAGCCCTAGATATTGAGGTGCCCAGTACTCGTTGAAAGAACAAGACCTATATATAGTCTCCTTTTGAGAGACTGAAAGACGTAGAAGTCTCACATTTTCTAGGCTCTCCACCTTTGAAAGCCGGATGTTTTCTTTTTCCCAATCATCTATCTCCTCAGTCCTGCTTCATGAATTGGGAGACATAAACTAACCTAAATATGCTGTTGCTGGGGTAACTGTGGGCCCTCTTGGATGCCGTCGGGTTCGCTCATTCGGAGCACGAAGCCTCCTCCCTGCTCCGGCCCGGCTCGCTCTACACCAGCCGCGGGTCCAGG
Source organism: Camelus dromedarius (assembly GCF_036321535.1). NCBI lineage: Eukaryota > Metazoa > Chordata > Mammalia > Artiodactyla > Camelidae > Camelus > Camelus dromedarius. Next base: position 53,981,593 of record NC_087438.1, read on the forward strand.
ATCCGCGCTGGCGACTCGCGAGGAGCCAGACGACCCTGGAGCGCCACCTTGTGGGCACTCCGATTGCTGCCTCTGGGAAGGAGCCGGTATTCCTCCACCACCCAGTCCTCTGGTTTCCCATCTCGGGGCCTGGGGAAACGCAGCCAAAAATTAGATTCCTGATAATTTCAAAATTGCTGTCCGGAAGACTTATGTTGGATAATCTACCTCTGCGTTTACATAGGGCAAGTGTCCTTCAACTGTTTCAGATTGCTTTTTATTGAGTAGTAGGTACTATGTTTTTAACGGGGACTTCTTTGAATGGCCGTTTCTGCATTGTACATGCACTGGTTTAAAAAAAGTTTACATTCTAGGTTGTACATCAGAGGATTTAGATTTTTTAGTCAGTTTTTAAGGAGTTGGGTTTTTTGCGTGAGTTTTTTTTAAAACGGTGAAGTTTTGCTACTCAGAGTGTGACCAGCATCACCCAGGAGCTCGTTAGGAATGTTGACTCTCAGTCCCCATATTCCAGAACTGCCGCGCCAGACCCGCAGTGATTCGTGGGCACGTGACAGTTTGAGAGGCGCAGGTGGACGTGAGATGGGAGATCTTGCGTTCTTGTTCCCACGCCGCCACTTCCTTATGCGCCTCATCTCAGCCCAGGAGATCTCATCCCTTCAACCGCAGTGTCCTGAGTGCGAAACCAGATCATGGTTCGTGCCTTGCCTGCCCCTGGGTCGGCTGAGGTAGAGCTGAAATCATACACAGGAGGTCACCTGGAACGTGATAAAAACCTGTGCAAGTGTAAAGGAAAATCACGAGTGAGAATTCTTACATTTCATACTCAGCCAATGGTAGATTATCTGCTTTATATGAACTACAAACTTAGCAAAGGGGAATATTCACCTGTAACCATGCGTCATGCTTCAAACAGTGGGCAGATTTCACCAAGTTTTCAAAGGTCTCTCTCAGGCTAGTCATCCCAGAGCTCGGAATAATAAAATTACATTCTGTTTTCCTTAACAAAACCATTCCCACAGCTTACCTTCCTGGGGTCTCAGAAGCATTCCCCCGTTGAGCTCAGGATTGAGCACCACGGGTGCTCCAGGATGCTTGTTGCTTAAACCGCTAATTAGTCCTCAGCAAGGTCCAAACACTGTCTTGATGTCCTTCACACTAATCCATTTTTATGATAATCAGATTATCTGCATCATTAGAGACTCAACATAGCTACAGGAAGACTCAGTCATCTCACTAATAAATATCAAATATTCATTAAGCAAAGACTCCTGACGGCTGAAAAATCCTTTGGTAGTGGCACGAAGATTGAAGTAGGTGAGATTATTAATTGTTTACAAACATCATCCCCTTTACCTTTGAAATGGGAGAGGGTGGGACAAAGGAAAAAAATAGCAGCAAGATGTTTCTCTCTTCTTCTTGCATACATTTTAAAGGAAAAATCAATAGCCAAGAAGCTGTTGGACAATAAGTAGGTGAAATTTTAGGAAAACATATCATCTTAAGGCCTAAAATTGATAAGAGATATTAACATCTGTGTGGCCCCAGGCCCCAGTGGCTCCTGTTCTCGAAGAAATGGTACTGACTGTTATACAGGGAAAGTGAAATATTGAGAAAAATTGATGACACTGTTCTCCACCAAACTAAGGTCCACAAATATTCAATTCATATTAACGTGGATTCAGACGGCAGGAATAGAAAACAAACTGTGGTTACCAAAGGGGAAAGGAGTGGGGAGGGATGAATTAGGAGTTTGGGATTAACATAACACTACTACATATAAAATAAGTAAGCAACAAGGACCAACTGTATAGCCCAGGGAACTACATTCAACATCTTGTAATAGCTTATAGTGTAAAAGAATCTAAAAAAGAATACGTATATGTATAACTGAATCACTTTGCAGTACACCTGAGACTAACACAACGTTGTAAATCAACTATACTTCAATTAAAAAATGTAAAATAAAAAAAAATTAAGTTAGACTTTTGCATTGTCTAAAGTGTATGAAATTATGAACTTCATGCCCCTAATTTACTAAATATAGTAAAAGTATGCTGTTTTCTTTTTGCTGTATCCATGGCAATTAGCAATATTCTCTCTGATCATTTAGAAGAATTCAAAATGTCAGTGCTTCAAATTACATTCCATAGAGTTAAAATGTGGTTATAATGAGTAACTAAAATAAATCCTTGTGCCTGCATGTACAAAGGTAGTCTTTCAGAGTCAGGTCCTTCAAAGCAGGACCTGGCATCATGCAGTTCATGTGTGAATACCTGACAATCTCAGGATGCTGCCTATCAGTGGTTTTTAAGAATACATGTAATAAAAGAGAGAAAGAACTGCTTCACCTTTTTATTAACTTTTTACTTGGAAAATTTTCAAATCAAGAGAAAAATGCTAGAATAAAACAAAGTACAGTGATGTACATCTGGAGTCACAGTTCACATGTTTACCAAGAGTGTGTTCTCCCTCCCTCCCTCTCTCACATTCTCTCTCTGTCCTCCCCTCCCCTCAACGAGGAAGAAGGACCTGCTCTTAAACAGCCCCTGTGACATGATCAATTTCAGGGCAATTGAACATGGATAGAATGCTCTCAACTAGTACATAGTTCTGACTCAGTTTTGGCCCGTGGTCCCAGGACTGCCCTTTATAGCATTTCCCCCTTGATCCTGAATATAATCCAGGTTCACTAGTTGCATTTAGCTGTGGTCCCTTTGGTGTCCTTCAAACTGAAGCAGTTTCTCAATCTTTCTTTGTCCTTTGTGATATTAACATTTTTGGAGTGTGCAGTCCAGTGCTTCCTCCCAATGCAAGCGTGAGACTATGCGTTTTGGGCAAAAATAGTAAGTGATGGTTCTCCATAGAACATTGCATGAGTGGGTCCATGATGTTGGTTTGCTCCATGACTGGTGATGGTAGCTCTGATCACTTGGTTAAGGTGGTGTCTGTCTGTCAGATTCTGCCTTTGTAATTAAATAATCTCTCATGGTGGTATGTGTGTGTGTGTGGAGGAGGACCACACTCTGACATTATTAATTCTGTTTCCCCATACATGTCAGCATGTGTTCATGACCCTTACCTGATCAGTTATTACTGCTTTGGTCAAAAATGGTGACCTTGTAACTCTTTCATTCCTTTGCATTTATTGGAAGTCCACTGTAAAGAATAGTTTTCTCTCCGCCCTCTTTATGTATTTATCTATTTATGTGTGTGTTTGTGAGCATCAGGAGGCACTTGCAGGTGGTTTTGAGTCAGCTGGTTATTACTTAGTCCTCTCATTATTCATTTGGATGCTTGTGTTGTCCCACCTGTGCCCAGTGGCGCCCCTTCAGTCTCACTCCCATGTTTGACACGGCTCCATCAGTGAGTGTGGATCATTTATTCTTTAGCATTCCTGGACTGGAGCTCTTCATTCAAGTTACTGCCTGGAGGACAGATTTTATTCTTGCAACAAATCTTTTTCTGAGCTATTGCTCTGCCCTCGGTTAACTGATCTTACTCATGGTCCAACGGAAAACAGACAATTAAATCGGCCCTTAATACTACAGTAAGTTACAACAGGGGGCACCACGGAAGCACCAAGGAAAAGCTCTTTATCCCACTGGGTCAACCAAGGAAGGCTCCCAGGAAAACGTACATCACCTCCTAGAGCTGGAGGATGAATAGAAATAGACCTGAGGAGGAGGCGCAGGATTCTGGGCTGAGGGAAGCACGTGTCTCTTTGAGGAATTCTTGTCCTATTGGGAACCTGTCAGCTAGGCCCCATCCCAAACCAGTTAAGTCAGGATCTCTGAGGGGAGCCCTGGGGGCCTCACATTTTAACTTCCATGCACAGCTTCCAGAGAACTTATCACAAGAAATGTGTCATGGAGATAAACCCCTCAAAACTAAAATTTTTAAAGATCCATTTTGTTTTATAGGATTTTGAACTCAACAACGAACTAAAGATGAACGTCCTAAATTTGCTAGAAGAAGTTTTGCGAGACCCCGACCTTCTTCCCCAAGAAAGGAAAGCCACGGCGAATATCCTGAGGTAAAGGCCGCTGCAGGTGCCTGTTAGTTACCCTGGTTGATTAGTGCTCTGTTAATGGAAGATAAGATCCTGTCAGACCGGAAGGCAGTGTCTCAGACTCCCGGGGACAGCGGGGATTCTGTCCTCACTGGTGAAGAGTTACCCATTATCATCTCTTTCCTGGGGCATGTTGGGGTGACCGGGTGATGTAACTTGTGTGGAATACAATCCTTCCTGTCCTTGTGGGCAGACAGTGGCTTACCGTAGAGCCAGACACCTTGAGGATCCTCTCCTGCAGCTCCAGCAGGCCTCACAGAGATGTTTTTTCCTCACGTGGGTTCTAATTGTTTATCATAAGCTCACGTTTATGAGCCGGGGAGCAACGTTTCTATGGGAGTCCCCTGGCTTGTGGATGCACCACCATAGAGCAGCTATGCATTCTCTTTGGCCAATCTCACTGGTCCTGGACCAGTTTTACCATCAGCCTCTCAGGTGGGGATTTCCATGTCATGTAGAGTGTATAAATTTGGACCCCACTTCTATGTGACAAAGTCTTGAACTTTGGGTTTCCCACCAGAGGCTACTTCTGTCTGTCCTCACGCCCAGCATCCAAGCAGGTAACAGACGTTCTTACAGCTTCTCGAACTGATGGGTGGGTTTTCTCTAGCCTGTTCTGTGAGAGGAGGGCAGCTGTCAGCGGGGTCTGTGTGGACATCTCCGTTACAGCTTTCTCCCCGGCTCATGGCGGTATGTCTCTCCCTCTTGGGGTGGGAAGCCAGCGCCTGTCTGCCAGGGCCTGGTACTGCTTTCCCATTCTGACTTATGGTTCCCTCTTCATCTGGTTCCAGACTCTGGAAAGAACCCTTCCCTTCTTCTAAGCTTGGCTCCATTGTTTATTTGTTATCCAGAAAGCTTGTGTGTGGAGAGGGGGTCCATTGCTGCTCAGTCCACCATGTTTTTGGCAATCCCTCCCTGATGCACAGTGCCAGATTTTGGTCTGTAACATTTTAGCAATTGGCCCATAAGTCATTCTTAGCCCCATTAGCTCAGGATCCATAGCCAGACCCTTCTTTGGTCTATGGGCTATTATGGGTTGAATTGTGTCCCTTTGAAAAATAGGTGGAGGTCCTAACCCTGAGTACCTCAAAATATGACCTTAAGTGGAAATAGGGCCATTGCAGTTGTAATTAGCTAAGATGAGGCCATGCTGGGGTGGGGTGGGCACCTAATCCAATATGACTGGTGTTTTTATAAGAAGATGGCCATGTGAAGGCAGAGGGAGACACAGCAGGGGCAGGGAGACACATGGAGATGGAGCAGAGATTGGAGTGACACGGCCGCAAGCCACAGGCTGCTGGCAACTCACCTAAAGCTGGGGAAAAGCAAGGAAGGGTTCCTCTCCAGGTTTCAGGGGGAGCATGGCCCTGTGAACACCTTGATTTTGGACTTTGCGCCTCCAGAGCTCTAAGATGATAAATTTCTGCTGTTTTAAGCCACAGATTGTTGCACTTGTTTGGGGCAACCCTAGGAAATCCTTAAGGGTCTTCTTCACTTTTCCATCCTGTGAAAACATCTGAGTAAGCTTAGGGACTCTGTTACTATATTTATTTTCAGATTTTAAAATTGTAACTACGTTTTCAGATAAAGCCTGGTGTTGGGATGGGTGGTTCCGTGTGCGAGTGATCGCTGTTCCTCTCCTCTCCGTGTGAACAGTCGATTATGCTCATTGTATTTAAGACACTGATATTTAAAAACTACGTTCTGGAGGTGTGTCCCCCTAGGGTCATTTGACTAAATAGCTGGCAGGGAAATGAGGGTGTTCAGACTGGGAAAGGCTGTCGGGATTGGCCAATTCGAGGCACCCAGGTTGCCTGTCCCCTCCAGCACCCACACCAGACATCACCAGTCAATCCTGAGCGCTTTTCTGCTGTGCCTGTAGGTGAGCTCAGAACTCAGTTGACCGGCTCTACTACTTCAGATGAACGTTGTATACCACCCCAGGTTTTTGTTGTTGTTGTTGTTGTTGTTGTTTGTCTTATATTGAAGTACAGTCAGTTACAATGTGTCAGTTTCTGGTGTACAGCACAATGTCCCAGTCATGCATATACATACATATATTTGTTTTCATATTCTTTTTCATTAAAGGTTATTACAAGATATTGAATACAGTTCCCTGTGCTATACAGAAGAAACTTGTTTTTTTAAAATCTATTTTTATATATAGTGGCTAACATTTGCAAATCTTTATTACTCAGCAGGCTTAAGATGTACAAATTCTTTTTGCTGAGTAAGCAATCTAAGAATTAGAGGTGTAAGGCTGATAAGGAATAGAAATTTTAGTAGGTGGTACAGTCTGGGAGTGTAGCACCTTGCAGAGTCCGATTCTAACTTTTACAGGATGTCACAGGTATAAATCTTGGCTCAGCCACTAATAGCTGTCAAGTTTCTTAAGCTAAACGTCATTTTCCTCATTTATAAAGTGGGGCTAACAATACCTACCTCACTGGGTTACTGTGAGTATTACATGATATAATATATGTAAAGAGGTTAACACAATGCCTGAAACATAATTAGCACTCAGATTATTGTTAAGTTGGTGTTGTTAGGAAGCACTGACAGTAACTCTTGGGAAAAATAGTTTCTGCCATCGTGAAGATACAGCCCAGATAAAACCAGGCTAGATCTTAGTCAGACTCAACTTTCCTCAGGCCTCATCACCTTTTCTATAGAAAAGAGATTATAATAATGTTAATAACCTGTAATGGAATATGATCTGCAAAACTACTGAATCCCTAATGCTATACACCTGAAACTAACACAATATTGTAAATCAACTATACTTCAATTTAAAAAACTAACTTAATATTGTTGTGCAAATAAATGAATGAATGAATAAATGAATGCAATTCAAAAAATATTCAGATGTACACTTTAAGTGGGTGGATTGTTTGGTATGTGAATTATATCTCAATAAGGTTGTTACCAACCCCCCACCCACTCAGTCAGTCATAACCTACTTGCTGCTATTTGTAAAAGAAAAAAGAAGTCAAAAACAAAACAAAAAAGCAATTCCACTGATGGGGTGCACCCAGCTTCCCACCCGGAATTCTAGTCCCCTGCAAAGTCTTCCCAAGTGTCCTAAAAGTCCCAAGGAATCTGTGCTCAGGAACAAACCCAGTCATTTTTCTGCCTTAGTATCTTTATTCAAGCTCACCGCCCCCAGGTCACTTGAAGGAGAGATCTTACCATTGCCATCACTGTTTCTATGGAGCATGCTGCTTGACAGTCTTGTGAAGCCACCATTTCCCTATCAAAAAGCTGAGAAAGATGCCACCTGCCCATCCCTGTGATCATCCTCACCCAACCCAGAGTCGGTTTCTCGTGAAAACAGCTCTTTCCACATCTTTCCTGTTTCCGCAGCTTTCACCATAAGAATTCAAAAGCCACGCACAGAGCCAAGCAGAGAATGGATGTTACTTTACCCTATCCATTCTCCCGTCTCTGACCATCTTTCTTCCCATGAGGCCAAAACAAAACAGAATATGTTTACCCCTAAACATATCAACCAAAGCAAACAGATACCAGTGGGCTCATTGGCCCATCACCTGAGCAGACAGCCAGACCCTGAGTCCTAGTTTGGGTCAGCTGAGTCTCTGGGGCACTGACTGATCTTCCTGACAAACCAGTAAATAGTTTTGTGCAAAAAGTGTGCAAGAAAACAACTGATATTTGATTGACGTTCTCCTGCCAAGTAATTCATTCCACCTACACTATGTTTGAGAGTCCCTGCCCCAGCACAGGAGACTGTGATCATAGGAGGGATCAGTGACACATTAATTTGGGGGAGGGGTTGATAATTTTCCATACCAGGTACTTCTGTTTATAGATATAAAATTTATGTTTTTAAAAATCATAGATTTTTAGAATGATTAGAAAGTAGAGTAGGAATTAAGACCTAGCGAGACCACCGACTGAAGGAATGTTATCATTCATGAAATCTCTTTGTGGAAAAAAAAATCATGGAGTATATGAGAAAGAAACAGAAATTGAAAGGATTATTTAACAACCCTGAAAATTATAACAATTTTCCTGTTGGTTCATTTCTTAACTCGGAAACAAACAGGGAGTTATGTTCAGCCAAAAACGGGAGCATTTAGTATTAAATGTTTCTGTGCATTTATGGACATCTGCCTTTTTAAAAATCTGTGCCCCAGCACAGGTAGTGACGGACTCAAGTAAGCCTGGAAGAAAGGAAAGCCATGCTTGAGAAAGCATAGGAAGGCAGAGCTGGCCTGGCAGGTCCCGGAAGCAACAGGAGACTGAGCCATTCACACGGTGTGGAGGAGCAGAGTCTGAGGCAGGCCCTGCCGTGGGCCCAGGCCAGCCAGGCACAGTAGCAGGCCGGCAGCCCAGGGGGTACGGCCAGTTCAAGGACAGACGCCAGTTGCTCTTGGCTCTGTTTTTATGACTACATGATTTCCCCAAGGGAAGGAAAAATGTTCTAGTTATAGAACTTGGATAATCCCGTTTCCTTTCAAGATTTTTATCTGGTAGTTCATTAAAAATGCCCAAATATTAAACTGATCATACTTACCGATTAGTGTTGGGGAAACCTGGGATCCTGGAGTCTTCATCAAACTCTAAGGTAGTCAGCAGACTAGAAGCGAATCCATCCTCTGCTGGAATGGGACCAGAGTTAGAGAGGCCTTCACATCTGAAGGCAATATTTCTGAACATGCCTCCCACTGAAGACAGGTTAGGATTGTGAGAAATTAAAAAGAAATAGCCCTGACATTTAAGATTTAATCTTCCATGTATTTAAACATATATTACATTAATATAGTCAAGTGAAAGCTCTCTGAGATGAACCATCCCCGCCTCACACAGTCTCACAGGAGTTACTTTATGATGAAGAAGCTTGATGGGTGTAGGTAGCTTGTGGCCCTGTTTGTGAATGAAAACCTCTGTCCAAGACTTTCATATTTCTAAAATACCACCCCCCTCCAGCGTTGTCTGGCTAGCTGGCTTCTGAATCAATGTGGCATAATTTTTTATAGACAACTGAAGTGCCACAGAATGAAAAGAAACCATTGACTTCTTGGGTGGTCAACTGTAATGGTTTCACGTCATGAAAAGAGGACCTACAAACCTCCCACAGCCCCCAACAGCATCAGGAGACTTTTTTTTTTTTTTGAAGAAAAACTGTTTTATTCAAATTGTTTCACACAATAAACCAGCTATTCAAAAGGCCAGGGTGAATGTTTTGCTCGGTTTTTTTTTTTTTTTTTAACATTTTTTATTGATTTGTAATCGTTTTACAATGTTGAAGAGTAAAGGTTGCTCAGTTTAATCAACTCAGTTTACAAGAATCGAAGGAAATCCATGTGGCTGTGTTTCTGTGCAACTTTTATGTCAAACTAAGGGACTCACATGTGAAGTTTATACGTTACAGAGCAGGAATATTTTACGTGTAGGTGTTAATGCATAGCATTTACTTTGTTCAGACCCATTAGAATGTTCACACCAAAATAACCCCTTGCCGTTACTCTAAATAGTAGTCAGGGGCCAGCCACCTCTCTTACTAGTTGGATTTTGTTCACCCCCTGGCTTGAAAGTGTTTTCAAAGATAGGAAATCATCCATTCAATGTTATACTTCATAGTCACTTCTAATTTAGGTACCAGGTGTTTTTTTGACGGCAGATCGTCCTCCTCATGGATTAAATACATCTCTAGATTGTTTGAAGCTGTTTCCTCAAGTCAGATCTACCTCAAGAATTCAAGAATTGCCATCACTGATGAACTCATGGGTGGGCATCAAATTCTGTAGCTGGCTCCTCACTAATGGTACTAAAAATCTTCCGTAAAATGACAGTGTCACTGGCATTAGAGTAGACATTTCTATAGTTATTTTTTTAACCTTGTTGGAGGTTACAGATCTCCAGAAGAATATGATGGAAGCTCTCTCCTCCCGGAAAAATGAACATCTGAATATATGCACACATTTGCATATCATTTCAAAAAAGTTCGTGGACCCCCCCCTCCAGAGTATATTTAGTGATACTGTAAAGGGTTACGAACTCTTGTCCTAAGGGAACCTTTCCAAAAGAGAGAGCATTTATTTTGATTTATAGAGTAGACTCTTTTGAAGGGAGAAAGGTTAGGTAAGTTAATGGGATCAGAAGTATCTTGGAACATTAGGGTAAGATCACTGAGGAGAGGAACATTTGATAGAAGCTAAATAACTTCTGGACCGTTTCTTTCCAAGAGTAGAATGTTGCCCAGCCTCATAAAAAAGATCTTTTCCATGGGTACACATGGTTATATGGCCACTGAGCTCTCTTTCAAGAACCTAGACTACAGTAGAAAGAATGACATGCTCTCGGGGAAGGGCCACTTTCCCCTACGTGTGATGAACGGTCTCTGGAGAAAGAGTTGTGTTTACTTATTTTCCCCTCACCTTAGTCTGCCCTTTACCATGGGATGACTTTTTCAGCTCACAAATGGTATGGCTAATTGCAGTCAAGGGGATTGCCACTCCTGTAATCTACAAGGATTCTGCTCCCTGGTAAACAGCCAAGAGCTTTTGTTAGAAAGGAGGAAGATGGAGGAGAGAGAATTGACTTTTTTGATGTGTGTTCTACGCTGGACCGTTGAAGAAGTGCCTTTCATTAGCCTGCTTAAGACAAGCGAGAGCAGCTGGAAAGCACAATGGGACCAAACCCTGGGCAAGTTAGTCCATTTCTTTGAGCTTGTTTCCTCATCTATAAAATGGAGGTAATAATGCTAACTTGAAAGGGTTTTTTAATGATACAGGAGAGAGTGTGTGTCAAATGGTTAGCACATGCCTGGCGTGTAATGGGCACACTCTTAACCCACCTCTGTTGATGTTGTATTTTTGAGGGTGATAGTTTTGTTTTAACCAATTCAGAACACAATAGAACATCACATAATTACTTCCTTTTTTAGGTGGAGATTTCTTTTTATAATATTTATTTACTTGTTTATTCTTTTTCATACAATTTTTAAAGGTTACTTTCCATTTACAATTATTACAAAATACTGGCTATATTCCCCTTGCTGTACAATACATCCTTGATCCTGTCTTACACCTAATAGTTTGTACCTCCCACTCCCCACCTGTCTAGTGCCCCTCCCCTGCCACTGTTAACCACTAGTTTGTTCTTTATATCTGTGAATCTGTTTTTTTGTTTGTTTGTTTTATTCATTAGTTTGTTGTGTTTTTTAGATTCCACATATAAGTGATATCATGCAGTATTTGTCTTTCTCTTTCACTTAGCACAGTGCCCTCCAAGTCCAACCATGTTGCTGCAATGGCAAAATTTTGTTCTTTTTTATGGCTAAGTAGTATTCCAGTGTGTGTGTTTGTGTGTGTGTGTATATAGAAAACATCTTCTTTATCCATTCATCTGTTGATGAACACTTATGTTGCTTCCATATCTTGGCAATTATAAATAATGCTGCTAGGAACATTGGGGTGTGTGTATCTTTTCACATTTTTGGTTTTATTTCAGATATACACCCAGGAGTGAAACTGCTGAGTCATTATTTTTAAAAAACTAATGTCTTCCAGCATAGAGGCTACATGGTTGGGCACTGTTTAAATATTTTAATACCTTTAATATGTGATTATGCCTTCATTTTGGGAAACTTAAAATGCTTGGCCCAGCTGGCAAGCTCTATAGTCAGGATAATCCTCCTGGACTCTGAACCTCTGTTGGACATGAAGTATCACTCCCACTGTGAAAACAGCATCCACTTTAACTTATGTATTTATTCATTTGTCACTGATCAAAAAAAGTATTTATTGAGAGCTGAGTGACACTGAGTGTGGGGATACAGTACCAAATGTGTCTCAGGAAAGTCCCTCTGGGAAGCAGAGGGGTCACGTTTACCTGCTGGCTTCTACCGTCATTTGAACTCCTGCTACCTAGGAACTCCCCTGAGCTTCTGGTCTACATATGTGTGGGGAGGGCAGCTCTGCATCTTCTTCTCAGCAACAGCAGGGAAAGGCTGGGTGGGGGCTTGAGGAGCGGGGATGGGGCACTCGGCCTGTTAGAGACCTTGACTGATAGCAGTGCAGGGCACCCGAATTCATGGCATAGATTCTCGCAGCCACGCAAAGCACCAGCTAACCCTCAGCCTCACTTTCCTGGTGGTGTTTTATTTACAACCTTGTATGTAACAGGTAGGCTCCTTGTTAGAAGTCAGCTCTACTGATGATCCTTCTGTGCCTTTAACGTGTGTTTTTCCGTTTCCCCCACCCCCTGTCTGCAGCTCACGTCTCCACAGCCTCACAGACCCAAACCCTCCGACTTTCCACCCAGGGAAAACTGAACTGCACCTTGTCATTCAATTCCTGGCATGCCTATTTTCCTCTCATGGAGGATATGTGGACTTTTTTTCTAGGGCCCTTTCACAAGATGACCAAGATGACATCCACCTAAAACTAGAGGATATAATTCAACTGGTAAGTGCAGCCATGGTCTTCTCCAGCACGGTTGTATGCAAAACTTACCTCTCAAAGGCAAGCACTGTGCCGATGACTGATAACTGGGTTCTGGACAGCATATTCTGTGGATGAAACTGTGAGATGAACCCGACGTGGCCTGGAGTTTCGCGGTGGGTCTGTGCTGTCAGCGTTGGCTGCTGTTTTTGAGCTTTCTGCCCTTTCTGTCATTGCTGGAATCTGTGATGGACTCTGTCCTCCAGCAGCTGCAGTGACCTTCTGGGCACCTCGCTTCCAGGTGTGTTTCAGTCCCTGCCCTCATCTCTTGCAGGCGGACTGTCCGAAGGCTGAGTGCTTTGAGACCCTGTCAGCCATGGAGTTGGCCGAGCAGATCACCCTCCTGGACCACATCGTTTTCAGAAGCATTCCCTACGAGTGAGTGCTGCCCTCGGGCGGGACCTGCTGGCTTACAGTTGACATATTCCTAAGCTGGTGTGTGTGCACAGAGGTGTGAGTCTTAATCTTATGATGGTTTGGCCTCACTTGAATGTCTTTTGGTTCCAGTTTATGTTGGAAATATTGGAGACTCTCAAGGTGGTCACTCCTGTGTTTCTGTACGTACTGCTGTTCCCATAGGATGTGAATTTCTCTGTGTTCTCACATCCTCGTGTCACAGAAAGCTCCATACAGCCTAAAATTATTTGGGAAATTGTTAAAAATGTACATTCCTAGGTACCCCTCCTCAGAGATGCTGATTCCAGTAGATTTGAGGTCCAGGAAACTTCATTTGCAACAGGAATGCCAGATAATTCTGTATGGTCGAAGACTACACTTTAAGAAACCCTGATATTGGATAAATGCTATAAATTCTGCTGCAATTTTTTACCCACTTCCATTAATCAGCAAATGTGGCTGATCTTCGAGACTCCATGGCAATGTAGACTCCCCACACAGTCCCTTGTACAGAGTACACATGAAGCAAGTGTACGCTGAGTGAGCCCTGTCACATAATGAGCCTCTGTCACTGCTGCCTTTTAACTGCCTCATGTGTAGAGTAAGGGAACCCTTTAAGCCCCGTCCTTCTGTCATAATCAGCACCTCCACAAACAAGGCCTTCGTTTGGACAAATAACAACCATTGGCACAAGTCCTCTGTGAAACAGTAACTAAATGGAAGGTACAGGAGGGGCTGGGCAAGACATATGAGTGTGGTCCGTGTCGCATGTAGAGGAGAGGACATCGTGATGATGGAGGCTCAGGCGAAGTGGGGTGGGTGATCAGAGCTACAGCCATGTCCGAGAGATGTAGGGGCGGGGCCAGAGGATGCTCCTCTACTGCAGACTTCTATGCATTTTATCTTCTTTCCCTCCCCCTCTTTCCATACTGATAGACCTATCCAAGAACATGAGAGGGAAAAAAGGCGTGTAGCCCCTTGGCTGTGGGAATGAACCCAGTGAATACTGATGACTTGAGTTAGGGACCACTGCCTCTTCTCCCACCTCCTGACTACCCACTAGTGCAGTGTGGGTTCGGGAGGGAGGAGAGCATGGCCTCTGAGGAGGAGGGGAAAGAGCAAAGCCTGAACCTCTGTGGTTGCCCTTGGTGTGGTCTCTTCCCAGGACCCCTCTCACCTCTGCTCCTCATCCCCTCTGCGCTGCTGTGAACGTGTGCCAGTTATTTTCATCCGTGGAACTAGCTCACCTTTATGTCCAGTGGCCTTGCAGGTTGGGAACAGTTCCCCAGCCTGATGGTCCATTGCTTGCTGTGATCTGGTGACCTGCTCATGAGTGAAATGAAGGAGCAGGGATGTTATTCGGAAGACAGACCTTCCACCAGGCTGAGCTCCCACCACTGTAAATGCCTTCGTCACATGAACGGGCTGTAAAGTGCTAATGACCGCGTTTGTCCATTTGGTCCTTACCATGTGTACTGCTCCGGGCTCTGGGGAGAACAAAGGAAAGTCCCTGCCCATGGAATTGACATTCTCCTGGAAAATGTCAGAACAAAGTGGAGGAAAACATGCTGTTCTTGATTAACATTTTTGGTAGTGATGGATTTTTCAAGCCTTCTGCTAAGGCTTAAGAATTTTTTGAGCTGACCCAGGGAAAATAGTCTTAGTTTCTGAGACAGTACTTAACCTCTTTATTCCTCTTGTCATTGTTTTCCAGTTTCAGCGAAGCCTTTATAATGATGCTAATAGGGACAAAGTTCCAAACATTTATAAGAGAAAGCTGAAAACTGAAAAATCTTTTTCTTCTTGGCATCAAGTGGTGAAATGCTAGAATTGAGTTAAAATTCGTTTGAGAAGATTGGCAGCAGTAGGTGTTGGGCAATGTCAAGTTTCATAGACACCACTGAAAAAACTTAATTGATTTTGTGTTTTGTTTTGAACTTTCAGAGAATTTCTGGGGCAGGGGTGGATGAAGCTGGATAAAAATGAAAGAACACCTTACATTATGAAAACCAGCCAACACTTCAATGATGTGAGTAACCATAGAAATGAAGCCTTGGGTGGGCCATGTTACAGGAAGGTAAATATGAGGGTCTTCAGACTCCTTCTCTAATTAAAAGAAGTCTGCCACCCACTTTTTAAACAAAACTGGTAAAATGTTTAAAAAAAAAAAAAAAGCTTAAATCTCCTGTAAGAGCTCACAGTGATGTAATGGTGTCCAATTACCTTTCAGACGTAAGAGGTACGCAAGTCTGGGCAGTGCTCAGTAGCACATAGTTAACTGCTATTGTTTTTATCATGATCATTATTTCTTCATGGTCATAGATTGACTGGTTCCAAGGGCACATGTGTCACTGGCCCCTGCTGGTGCTGGTGCTGGTCAGGTTGGGTTGGTACAGTTCCTGCTCATCACTACTGAACGTTCAGCACACATGCATTCCCGGGTTGGAAGGGAACCTCGCTGAGCAGTCACAGTGCTGCTGTGGCTGTGTGCAGCCGGACCAGCTGCCAGTCCATCTCTCCCTCTGCTTTCCTCCAGCTGTTACGCCCTCCAACTCCCTGTTGGAGCTGTTCTAGTGGTCTTAGTCTTGCGTTGGAACCAAAGATGTTGGAATGTTCAGGCCTATCCAGGAAGGTTCCCTTTCGTGTTCTACTGAACCACAGTAAAAGGAATGATGATGTTTCTCTTTTAAAAAAAGACTGCCAGGAATCCTGTAGGTAAATTAATGTCATCCAGAATCAAAGTACGAAACAAGGTGTCAATTCCCAAGACCATGCTTTGCACAAAGTGCATGTAGAGTGGTTGTTACCACATAATGAGCATCAATGCCACTGCCTCCTAAGGGATGGGACACTTGACCAGCTAGGCCCCTCTCTGAGAAGCAGAGCCCCTGCTGTGGACCATATGCCCTTTTTTTTGGCCTGTGCTGTACTTACACTTGGGCCGTAATAGACACTCGAATCAGAAGTTCAATCCCAGGCTCCAGACCCATAGTCCCTCCTTGCATGGCCATCTGCACTGTGTCCAGGTTGCAAGTGGAAGGCGTCGTCATCGCCTCTCACACCTGCCAAGCCTGCTTCTTCAGCTTGTTCTCTGTTCTTGGTCTCGAGTAATGGCCTCACCATTCACTCACTTGCCCAAGTGTTGAATCTAGAGGTCGTCTTTGACTCTTTCTTATTCCTTCCGCCCTTACCCCACAATATTTTAGTGAACCCTGAATCTACA
The DNA here is from genome assembly GCF_036321535.1 of Camelus dromedarius. Taxonomy (NCBI): domain Eukaryota; kingdom Metazoa; phylum Chordata; class Mammalia; order Artiodactyla; family Camelidae; genus Camelus; species Camelus dromedarius. The sequence continues at coordinate 53,997,749 of NC_087438.1, forward strand.
TATGTCTCAGATCCTTCTTTTCCCCTACTTTCCCACAGCCATAACCTTGATTTGACCTTCATCTTTTTCTCCAAGAGCTCCTAACTCACTTTCCTCCTCACCCCTATCTCACTGCCCCCAACCCATTCTTCACACAGTGTCACAGACATAACTTCTCTCAAAGGCCAATCTAATTCTATCACTTTCTTTGACAAAATTTTGTCAGTGGCTTTCCCTCCTCTTCATGATACAGCCCCAGCTGCTCAGCCTGACCTTGAGAGCCCTGCTCGCCTGTCATCCTTGTCTCTCCCGACCCCTGTGCTACTCAGATGGCTGCCAGGTCCCCCATGCCTTCCACCCTGTCCCTCTGCACATGCCCTTCTGCTTTGATGGAGAGCAGTGGCTAGCTCCTACTCATCCTCTAGGGTTCCGTGCAGGCACAACTCTTTCCAGAAGCTCCTCTGTACTAGGCCCCTTGCTACCTCCATTTCTCACACTCCTCTCCAAACAGCCCTAGCTTTGCATTTCACTGGGTGAGATTTACTTATTTATGTTTGCCTCCCTCACCTTCCCGCCTAACTGGGCTCAGTGCCTCAAGGTCAGGGAGCCTGATTTATTTATTTCTGCTATTCCCACAACCCAAAAGAATGCCTGGTCCGTACGAGGTGCTCGGTACAAAATTATTTCTTTAATGATTTTGCACCATGATAATTCCAAGACCCTGTGAGATTGAAAATACCTATGGACTTATCATAGAATGGGTGCCCTCATCAGATTTAGTGTATGGATGTGAGATTCTGGACTCCATATTCCCTTTGTTAGTAATCAATTCTCTTCTATCTTTTTCCTTTCCATATTCTAAGTGTTCAGCTTTCTCAAGCTGCCTCTTTTTCTCTTGGCTTTAACAAATAGAATTACAGTACTTACCCTGAAAAGTATATGTCCTTTTAACTGCTGGTGGAAAAAAAAAAACTCTGCAAAATAAGAAGGTGAAAATATTTTCTCTTTTCCTGCACTCAGTTGTTTCTGGTTTGAGAATTGATAGGTTAGAGTTTGATTTGATTGGGGGTTTCTCTGTGATAACCCAGCCTTCCTAGAGTAAATATTCCCACACTGTGGGACCCAAGGAACATGGGGAGAGGCCCCAAGAAGTGAAACCCCTGACCTGCAAAGGTTGCTGTTCCTTAAGAGTTAGTTCATTCTGTTCCACTCTGTCAATAATTATTGGAAATAACTCCTTTATCAAAGTTACTGATGAACAAAATCACCTCTTCTCCAAGCAAGTTAATTCCAAACTGCCCCTCTCTTCACTCTGAGGATGAACAGGTGTTTGTGAGTGTGTTTTGGTTATTGTTATTATTATAGACTTAAGTCTTGACAGAAAGTTATTATCTAAAATGGGCTCTGATCCCCACATGCCTCGACCCCTGCTTCCCTGATGTTTCTCTAGGTAATTCAGGTATTTTGCCTGCATGTGTCGCTTTGGCTCTTAGCTGGCCTCTCTCGGCTTTTCCGTTGTCTCAGATGAGTAACCTGGTGGCCTCCCAGATAATGAATTACGCCGATGTCAGCTCCCGAGCCAACGCGATTGAGAAGTGGGTGGCGGTGGCGGACATCTGCCGATGCCTGCACAACTACAACGGCGTGCTGGAGATCACCTCAGCCTTAAACAGAAGTGCCATCTACCGGCTGAAGAAAACCTGGGCCAAGGTGTCCAAGCAGGTGAGTGTCAGCGTGCGACACCTCCCGCTGCTGTGAGGAGGAGTGGCCCGGAGACCTGAGCCAAGATAAATATTACTAATGAGGAAATAATTAACCAAAATGAGCAGCTCTGTTGCCAAAGAAAGGTGCCAGCCTGGGTACTGACTGTGTTCTTACCACTTAATTGACTCCACTCATGTGCATTTCTAAGTGGTTAATTTAGAAAAGAAAATACAAACCAAAACATTCATTATAACATATTTGGGGCAACTTCAAACAATGTGGCTAATACTCGGGAGCTGTTCCCTGAGTTACTTAGAGAGGGCACACTGATTCCAAGTGAACACGGTGATGTTTGGAGAATCCACTCTTTCTTCCTCAAAGTAAAGATACAGACGCCTTAGGGACAAAAACCTGGGACAGAGGGACTCCATATTCACCTTTTTCTTTGTCATTCATGTAGCTGAGTTTTTGCCTAATGACTTGGGATGTGAAGAAATGTAACTTTTTAAATTTTCTTTTAACTGGACTGAGCGTGTTCATGCTTACTGTTTTCATTCATATAACTTCAAGATTCAAGTGACATCACAGTTTTCCCCGCTCTTCCTTCCTGGTTTCCCCCAGGTGTTTGTGGGTGTTGGGGAGGGCTTCTCCAGATCATCAGAGGCTGTGTGCACTCACTGGCCTCTTGTAGGCTTTGGCTGATGGGTCATTGGGTGCAAACGCTGTGAGCTGACCGTGCCTGGTGTTCAAATGGTGGACCTACCCTTCCAGGAACATGATGTGGTTATTGCATCCAGGGAGCTTGGCTGACCTCCCCTCCCCTTCAGTTCTCAGTGTATTACCTCGACGACAGGCTGCCCTGCCCCTTGGTGATCCCTAGTGGGTGGGCTAACTCTGCATCACTAGGTAACTACCTTGGCCCTCTCACAGGGTGTTGGGGGAATTTTCTAGGCTCCTCCATGTCCCATGGGTGCCAGAGGCCAGGAGGGTCTATGCCAGGCCCCCTCTGTGTATCCTTCTTCCACAGGCCACTGTGTGACCACCCACAGTTGGGGAAGGGCACCTTCAGGGTGCCCACCCCCAGGGTTTCAGGCAGGAAGAAGAGCATGTATTCTGTTGGCAATTCCTCAGAACTACCTGGTTTCTGTTGCCCCTTCTGAGGGTGTAAGCCCCCCTCAGAAGCACTACTTCTTACAGTATTCTATCTTCTTTTCTCTCCCCAAGCCTTTTAAATTCTTCCCTATGTAGCAAGAAGCCCAGCCGAAGTCATATCTTTTATCCCTCCTCTAATTCCTTAGTAAAACTAGAGTGCTCTAAGAATCCCAGATTTGGCCCTTAGAACCAGCAAACTCTTCTTCTGTGAATGAAGCCTATAAGCCTATAAGCCTAAGCCTTGCAAATAAAAGCCACAGCTTTTATAAAAGTTGTTTTTTTAAAAAAACTTTTAATGTCGAGATCATTGTAGATTCATACGCCATTCTGAGAAAGAGTAGGTATCTCCTACACCAATGGTAACATTTTGCATTAACTACCGACAGTGCCACAACCACAAAGTTAACCATTGGTACTGTCTACCGACCTTATTCACATTTCATCCGTTTTACATGTTTTCATTTGTGTGTGAGTGTGTGTGTGTGTGTTTTGTTTTATGCACTTTTATTACAGGGGTAGATTCATGGGACCACTACCCCAGTCAAGATACAGAACAGTTCTGTCACCAGGATCCCTCCTGCCACACTTTTATAGTCACAGCCACCTCCCTCCCTCCCCCTTCCTAAGTCCTGGCAACCACAAATGTGTTTTCCATCTCTATAATTTTGTAATTTCAAGAACATTCTATTAATGGGATCATGCAGTATATAGTATTTTGAGATTGCCTTTTTTTAAACTCAGCATAACTCCTTTGAGAGCCATTCAAGTTGTTACATGTGTAAATACTTAGTTCCTTTCTATTGCTGAGTAGTACTCATGTTATAAATATATGACATTTTGTTTAACCATTCACCCCTTGAAGAACAGCTGGGTTATTTTCAGAGTTAGCTATTATAAATAAAGCTGCTCTGAACATTTATGTATAGGTTTCGTGTGGCTGTACGTTTTCATTTCTCTGGGATAAATGCCTAAGAGTGCAATTGCTGGTCACATGGTAACTATCTGTTTAGTTTTATAAGAAACTGCCAAACTCTCACCCAGACAGCCTGTGCCACTTTGCATTCCTGTCAGCAATGTATGAGTGAACAGGTTCTCTGCATTCTTGTCAGCATTTGGTGTTATCTCTGTTTTTTATTTTACCCACTTTGATATTTCATCATTGTTCTAATTTGCATTTCCTAATGGCTAATGCTGCTAAACATTGTTTCATGTGCTTGTTTGCATCTGTACATCCTGTTCAGAGAAATGTCTGCTTATGTATTCAGCTCATCTTTAATTGGATTATTTGTTTTATTTACCATGGAGAATTGAGTGTTCTTTCTATATTCCTCTCACTTTATTCTTCTGTTTCAAAATTATTTTAGCTACTCTAGGTGTTGTGACTTTCCATATGAATTTTAGAATAAAAACTATGTCTAAAGAACTTTACTGAGATTTCCATTGGAATTTCATTCAACCAATCAATTTAGGAAGCATTGACATCTTTTCTGTATTGAGTCTTCCAGTCCAGAAACACTGTATTTCTCTCCATATCTTTAGGTTTTCTTTATTTCTTAAATCAGCATTTTGAAATCATCAACATAAAAGTTCTGTATGTTTCCTTAGATTTATGCCTAAATATTTCCTTTTCTTTGGAGATATTTTAAAGGTTATTGTGGTTTTAATTTTGGTTTCCACACATTCATTGTTAGTATATACAAAGGTGATTGCTTTTTGTGTCTTGTATCCACAACCAAGCTGAGCTCACTCATTAGTCCTAGAAGAATTTTTCTGTACATTCCTTGGGATTTTCTACATAGACAGTTATGTCACTTGTAAATAAGAACAATCTTCTTTCTTTCTTTCTAATTTATATACCTTTCATTTCCTTTTCTTGCCTTGTTGTTCTGGCTAGACTTTCCAATGCTATGTTGAATAAGATGGTGAGGAAAGGACATTCTAAGTTTGTTCTTGATCTTGGGGGGAAAGCTTTCCGTTTTCACCATTAAGGATGGTATCACCTGTAGGTTTTTTGTAAGTACTTTTTATAAAATTGAGGAAGCAACCCTCTCTTCCTAGTTTTTTGAGAGATTTTATAATGAATGGGTATTGGAATTCCATTTTAAAAATGAGCTTCAAGCAGCTATATCAGCATCCAAAAGCTGAACACTGACCCCTTTGTTGTGGCTGGTGTTGCCTCCCTGTGAGGCAGTGGTGGCCTCAGCCATTGGGCACTGGATGCAAAGACCGTATTATCCTGTCACACGCATGTCACACTCCATCAGGGTCAGTAAGTCACTCCTCTGCCATCTCTTTTCTTCTTCTCATTTCTTTTTTCCTCTGAGGTTGGCACCAAGAGATTCTTCAATCCTCTTTAACAAAATGTTAGTCCTTCCCTGTGGTTGACTTAAATGATATTCATGTCTTTGACAGGATGCAGGTTTAGGGATAACTGAACTGACTATGGAATAGAGATGATAAGACTAATATTGAAGTTATTTTTTCAAATTTGAATACATTACCTGTAGAGGCATTCAGCAGAATACGCCAGTGCAGTCAGGTCTGTGGGTCACTCACAGAGGCTCTAGCACAGGTGCTGGACTGTGCTGCAGGGTCCGGTGCCTCAGCCCGGTCACGGGAGGTAGGTCCTGGTTGCAGATATGCCCTACTTCAGACACTTTTGTTGATTCCATCTGCTCTGTAGCTGTCTTCTCTCCAGCTCCGAGCCCAGTCTGGGAGACATCCAGAATGCCCAGTAGGATATGTTCTCTGGAGCCCGCCACATTTGGTCTGTGACTGTAGGACAGACTATTTCTTCAGCTTCTCTGAAGCCAAGGGCCAGCCCAGCACCAGGCAGGAAGACCTCTTGACCTCATTCCATTCCCCTCAACCCTCCGCTTCTGCCCAAGCCCTGCTGGCCATCTTCTCCTAGAGCCCTCAGGAACCAGGAGGGGGAAGGTGGCCCTTTGAGTCGCCCTGAAAGCTCTCCTGAAGCCGTGCTGCCCCCTTCCAGACTGAGACAGAGTCGGCTGAGGAGCCTCAGCCTGAGCTTCCTTCCAGGTGCCTCTCCCAGCCGAGATGCCTGGCTGTGGGTGTTACCGGCAGGGGGCCATCATCTCTGACGGCCACCCTCCCATTCTCCCAGGTACGTGGAAGAAACTCCAGACCAACGTCAACAACAATTTTATTTTATTTCTTGGTCATTATCAGTTACACTTTTCTAACAAAGGAAAGGATTTGGACTGGAGGGTATTGGTCCATCCATAGCCAAGCAACCTAGTGTGTGCTTTGATGACGTGGAAATTAACAGTCGAAAAGATTCCACATGGAAACTCCCTGACACGAGATCTCTCCTTTAAGATTCCCTGTTCAACATGTGCTTTTCAGTTCTTTAAGTTCCTGAGTTTCCTGTGCAGTACAGTTTTTCCTTTCTACACATTTTCTCTCTTTTTGGCTAAATGAATAGTATAGTCCCTTTTTCTTCTCCGCATGTTCTTCTTTCCCTTTTTAAACGTAAAATTTAAACATAATGACCCATCTCTGTATTTTGAAAATCATATCACATCACAGTAGTCTGACAGAGGTATCAGTATCTGCCACTGTAGAAGAGAAGTGAGCATCTTTTGGTAACTCACCACCTTATCAAACCATAGGAGTATTTTTGTGACATTCTAAGTTATTTGTTTCTTTCTAGACAAAAGCTCTAATGGACAAGCTTCAGAAGACTGTTTCATCTGAAGGAAGATTTAAAAATCTCAGAGAAACCCTTAAAAAGTATGTCTATCTTAATTATTAAATTATTCCTAATTCAGAAATACATTCATATAATTTTATTGTGTACAAGTAGTTGCCTACCTTCTGCTTTGCTTTGAAAAGAAAAAACAGATGGGCAACCACTCCCATCATCTAGATATTTTTCTGATTTTCCTTTTCATTTGGCATGTAATGGATATACTCATGGTCTCAGAGCATTCTGAATAAAAAGAAGGTGTCACCACAGTAAATCAAGCCATCTTGTACTATAAAAAGTTTCTTGATTTGGTATTTCCTAATCTAAACACAGTGATTTCCTGTGATTTTTTAATTTAAATATTCTAATACCTATTGATTATTGACATTTATTTTTGGCCTTTTATTGCTGGATTATTCTCTCTTTCTACAGACACACAGACACACACAGACACACACAGACAGAGAGAGAGAATAGAATCTATTCTCCTGCCACTTGTTTTCTTATGATCTACTGCACATACTTGGCTTCCTCTAGAAAATACTTCCCTATGATGCCCTGAGTGAAAGAAAGACTCATAGTAACAACAACAACAATAGTACAAGGACTATTCACTGAATATTTGCTAAATGACAGGCCTCATGCTAAGTGCTTGATGTGTCTTATTTAAGCCTCATAACAAACGAAAACAATCAGTTTTATTGTCTCCATTTTACAGACGAGGAAACTGTGGTTCAGAGTTTGCCCAGCATCATTTAGTATAAGTGGTCAAACTGGGACTCAAACCCAGTTCGCCATGGATCAAAAAGCCATGTTCTCAGTCTCTAGACTCTTTGAGACCAAGTGCATCCCCCTTCCAAAAAAAACAAAGGAAGTCTCACTTTAGTGTACAGATGTGATATTAATTAAGTCTATGCCTTCTAAAACATTTAAATATTAACTGAAACAGAAAACAAGTTTTACAAGTTCTAATCACGTTGATTTTTCCACCTACTTCTTTAAGATTGAATGTTTGCACTTTAATGAGGTGAGGGCGTAGGGGTTTCCTACATGCTTTCATCCCTCGGGGAAGCATGGTCAATTTACAACTACTGCAGACAAACACTGCAAGCGAATGCCGCTAGCAAACATTTTGTTTTTGTCTATGAGACATCCTGTTATTTGAAATGCCATTGTCTCAAACACATAGTCAAGCATGGGCTGTAATTTTGTATCATATTCTATTGCGAGACGTATTTAAAACTCTGCGTATTGTGAACATGCTTCTGAAAATGGAACTGAAAGACTTCATTCTTCCTGATGGGAGCAGCCCAGTGGCTTCCTGTTTAAACTGGGGAAGTAAGTCGACATTTGGGTGAATGTAGGTAAGAACAGTGCCTCTTGATTTTGCAGTTGTAACCCCCCTGCCGTTCCTTATCTGGGGATGTACCTGACAGACCTGGCATTTATTGAAGAAGGAACACCAAACTTTACCGAGGAAGGCCTTGTCAATTTCTCCAAGATGAGAATGGTAGGTGAAAATTTCAAAATCAGCCTGTTTCAATGACTTCAGTGGCTTATAAAGAAGAGGCTGCGTCATGGAAGTCCCTGTTTGCTTTTTAATCTTGAGGTGGAAGAGGTGGTGGACACTGGGTCTGATCCCTGACATTGGCCAATTCAGTAAATTTTTGCAGGGCCATTTCAGCTTGCAGTCTGGACAAGGAAGGTGGGGAATAAACGTCCAAGGATGGCTTTCTAAGACTGACAACTAATAGATGCTGACGGCTTTTTGTCGAACAGCTGGGTTCTGAGCACCAAGTGAGAAGCAAGGAACCCATCAGTAGTACCCAGGGCTTGCCCCTCCCTAACCTGAGGCCACCTGGTGCCTGCTGTTTCCCTGATGATGAATTCAGTGTATTCTTGCTGTTGGCTTTTCATGTGGCTCGTTGAAGGGCAAGAAGGCTTTGGGCTAAGAGCATGATTGGGCGGTGCTCGAGACATCTCAGTGGTGGAAGTGACTAACTGCTCTGGGACGGGCTCCCAGTAGAATGTACTGCAACACAGGGAAATACTTTCACTTTGCTTTTGTCATTGTTGTTTTTCTGTTAGATATCACACATCATCAGAGAGATACGCCAGTTCCAGCAGACTTCCTATCGAATAGACCATCAACCAAAGGTAATATTGTGTGGTTGTGAGAGCATTTAATGAAGAAAAAAGGGGGAAATTAATGAATTGGAAACAGCGGTAGAGTTGATCAATAATACAAAAAGCTGACTCAAAGAAAAGACCGATAAAATCGACAAACCTTTGGTAACTCTGACTAGAAAAAAAAAACAAGAAAGAAGGCAAAATGATGATATCCATTTATCATCATCAAATCCTATCTATTTTATGTCCTATATCCTTGTGAAGCTGTCTACATCACCACCACCCCTGGTACAAGCTACCAATATCTGCTACCTAGTCTACTTGCATTCACTCTAGAAGGCAACATCCGTTCTACCATTTACAGCCAGATAGAACTCTTAGAAACACACAGTGGAAGTTGTTTGCCCTTTGCATAAAATATTTTACTGGCTTCCCTTTGCTCTTAGGATAAGGAAATAAATAATTCTTGATATGTGCAAGAAGTCTTGCATTATGTGGTCCCTACTCATCCTTCAAGATTCATCTCACATCTTATACCCCCTTCCTCTCTCCATCACAGCCACAACTGGTTTTTTTACCTCTTTGTTGGTTTGTTTCTTTCCTTCTTTACTCCCTCCTTCCTTCCTTCTTTCCTTCCTTCCTTTTCATTTTTTAAGATATTATGTTTTAGAATCATTTTAGCTTTGCAGAAAAATTGAGAAGGTAGGACAGAAATCCCATATAACTCACAGCCAGTTTTCCCTATTATTTCATGGAACTTGACATACTTATTATGAAAATCATAAGGACGCTTAGATAGGCAAAGAAAAGATGAGGACTTTTTGAAAAATAAGAAGAGTAAGGGAGAGCTTTCCCTGCCAGATACAGACACATATCCTAAAACTATAGTGAATAACACAGGACTGTATTGGTACAGGAATACAAATTCAGTGGAGCAGGATAAAGTCCAGGTGCACATTCTGTCTATATGAAAATCTAGTATGGGTTAAAGGAGTCATTTAAAGAAAGTGCCAAAAAGAAATTGACCATCCTGTAAATGGAATAGAAATTTTGGCTCTCCATCTTACACCATTCACAAAAATCCATTCCAGATGATTTCATTACCTAAATAAAAAAGAAACATTAAGTTATTTTAATAAGATGTAGGATAAAATATTCATGACCTTCAGATTTGAGAGACCTTAAGCACTGAATGCAAAAGCTGTAAAAGACAAGCTTGATAAAGTTTGCTGCTTCAAAATCTAAAACTTCTATATGACAAAGGGCAATTACTTAAAAAGTCAAAATACAAGCAGTAGAATAGGAGACAAGATTTGTAACATATGAAACAAAGAGACAGAATAAAAATATTCCTGTCAATCTTCACTCAATAGGAAAGTTGGTAGAGCTATAAATAGGTAACTCATAGAAGAACAAAAATATCGAATACATATTTGAAACATGCTCAATTTCATTAATAAGAAAAGAGATGCAAATTATAAAGAGGTATCATTATCAGCTATCAGACAAAGTTTTAAAATATTGATAATAGCAAACATTAGTTAGAGTGTGGGATAACAGGTACTCTCATGTACTATTGGTACAAAAGTTTTAGAGGTCATTTTATATTACCTTTTAAAATTAAAAATTGATGTTCCAAGTAGCCAGAACTCGCATACATTGCTAGTGAGAGTAACATGGGACAACCACTTTGGAAAACTGTGTCATCTGGAGGTTTCTTAAAATGTTAAATATGCATCTACCTTATGACCCAGGAATTTCTTTCCTAGGTATTTATCGAAAGGGGAAGTGAAAACATGCCCATTAAAAACCATGTATAAAATGTTCGCAGCATTTCTTAATTAACAGCCCAAAATTGGAAATAGCCCAGGTGTCCATAAATAGAAGAACGGATAAACGAATTGTGGTGTATCTACACAGTGGACCCCCTGTTCAGCAATGAAAGAGGACAAGCCACTGAAACACACCACAACATAGGTGAATCTCAAAATATTATGCCGAGTGAAAGAAGCCAGACAGAAAAGAGTACATACCATGTGATTCCATGTACGTGAGGTTCTAAAGTAGACAAAACGAACGTATGGTGTTAGAAATCAGAGCAGTGATTGCTTCTGGGAGCAGACTGATCAGGAAGCTGCATGAGGGAACTCTCTGGGGCGATGGAATGTTCTCTATCATGCTATATATGTGAGCTACATGGGTGTTTACATTTGTCAGAACTAATCAAGCTACTGATTTTACTGGAGTCCACTGTATCTCAATAAAAATACAGAAATATTTTCATGGAAATACCCCATGCTCCAACATGTTCATTTCAGTGTCTTTCCTTTCATTTCCAGTGTCTGCCCTAGAGGAACATTCACACATGAGCACCAGGAAGCATGCTAATAAGGACTTCACTGTAACTTGTGTCATAGTGAAACATTGACAGCAACTAAACCCACTCGTCAGTATGAGATCATTAAATGAACTCTGATATATCACACTATTAATACTGCACAGCAGTTTGAGCTCTTTGTATGACATGAGGCACTCTCCATAACTTCTAATTTGATGAAAGCAGAATAAGATGTACCGTTTTGATGCCACTTATGACTGTAAGGGGAAAAATGATTTCTGTAAGTGCATGGTAATGTCTAGAAAGACAGAAAAACATCTGGGATGATGCAAGCCAACTCCTAACAGTGTTGCTTCTTGAGGGAAGTGCCTGGGCTTGAGAGATGAGAGAGGACTAGAGGTGTTTGATTTTTTTTTTTTTTTTTGCAGTGAGAAAATATTCATAAATTTTTTAGGTACATCAAGTTTTCAAATGTTTAGGAGAAAATGTTGAATTGTGTCAGGTTCCATTCAGAAAGTGTACATACTGGCGTTGCGAAAGAACTAAAAGCGGGCATTTCCCTTTATTCTCCAGGTCACTCATTACTTGCTCGACAAAGCCCTCATCATAGATGAAGATACACTGTATGAGCTGTCACTAAAAATTGAACCTCGGCTCCCTGCATGACGATCCAGCCTTGCCCCGAGTCCGTGGAATTTTCTTGGAAAGCAGAGCAGACAGAATTGTGCAGGCCATGCCTCCCACGGGGCAGGGAGTTCGGGGGGTGGGGGGATGGGGACGAAGCCAGTCTCCTTTGTCCACCGAAGATGACAACAAAACTGGAATTCTGTCTCCAGCCAGGGAAGCCCAGCTGGCTGGGGTCAAAGACAGATGCTGCAGGCTTGGGTGGGAAGGTGAAAGAGATTGATATCTGGTAAAGCAGAGGGCTTATTTGCACAAGGGAGTATCAGCTGGGAGGTGCTGGTGGCCACTTTAATGAAGCAGATAAGAAGGTGAATTTGAAACTATGCCCCATGTGCTGTGAGAACTCGGGGACAAGAGTCTGGGGAAAAGGCCTGTGATGTTTTGCTGGCACTTTACTGGCCTGGTGCACCTCCCAGTCTTCTCCTAGGATTTAACTGCTTCTGTTACATTTCCTTTATTCCAAGCTTCCAGAAGAGTGGAGGCTGCCTCGGCAGGGATGGGCCGACACCATAAGCAATTTCAGTCCACAGCATGTGCATGATTCTCAGTGCATTATAAATGTTTGTGTTGGACGAATGGCATGTTCTGAAACTGTTCTTTCAGTCTTTAGGCAGCAGGACAGGAAAGACTTATTGGAAGTCAAGTGGATTTGCAATGTAACGTTTCCGTAATTAAAAACTCAGTAGCTGTGCCCCAGAGGAGTCCAACTAGTGGCCGTCTCGAGGTGGGGGAGCGGGTGAGGGGCTTCTTCCTGAGGCTGTGGCGCCCAGAAGCCAATGCCGTTGGAGAGGCGGGTGCAGACTTTGCAAAAAGATGCTCCTGCACCTCGTTGACAAAAATGTGGAGTACGACAGAAGGTCACAAAGTGCTGCGGGAAGAGTGGGTCTCAGTGCTAAGTGAAAAAATACACTCAAAGTCATCTCTGCGCCTGGCTGTGCTAGTTTTCTCCCCACACCCCCGCCACTCTTGGTAACGTGGGAATCTATTCCGATGTACACAGAGCACTTTTAGTCTCACTATGAACATTGGTTGTATTTTTTTTTAATTTAAGAAATCTGTTTAGTGGGATTTGCTTTTTAAAACCCACCTTTCTTTGTGCTACTGGTAGACAGTTCTTCCTCAGTCATCGTTGTTTTTAAATTTGGAGATATTTCTAAGTGGAAATATTCTAAGTGTTTGGGAAGTGGCCCAAACACTCAACAGCTCTTAGGTCAGGAAACCCAATGCATGGGTTAGTCCTCATACCCGGGGTTGGAAAAGTGACCTTGCTTTTCCCAGGATTGTTGGTTGTTGGAGAAATAGGGCTATCTCGTTTACCTCCCTCTTCTCTTCTCAGGGAGACCTTTGCGTTAAAAGAAGGAAGAAAAAAATATAGAGTTGTTATCTGAGCCTGTTGCACCCGGCATTATCTCTTAGCGGCGTGAGGCGCATTGATGCTGACAATGAGAAAATTGATCTGTTTGGCTGTTTTCCCTCTTTCTTTGCACTTTAATTATGTTGCTAGAGCTGACAGCTGACTAATAAGTTAAACTTGCTGGCTTAGAAGACCCAGTGGAATTGATAATGTACCATAGAGGTGGAGAATGTATATTTTTCCTGCATGGTAAGGGCCATCTCTGTACATAAGTATATAGTAAAATATCAAGTAAATAAGAGAAAATATTTATAATATTTGAAGAACATTCCAAAAATATTTTCAGTAGCTCATATTAGCCAACAGTGTAGCACTAAACCCAAGGAAGGTGACTTACGGATGCTTTATTTTTCTTAAAAAAAACAAAACTAGTTGCTTGTTTTTCTCTTTAGTTTCAAATAAGAGGTTGATGCATCTTGATGCATGATAAGAAGCATGGGTTGTTTGGATCCTAACAATGCATAACTTGCCATTTATTTCTCAGTGTTCAGAAACTAAGGATTTGAACTAATCTATGTCAGTTGGACCAACCACCTCAAGGTCTTGAAGAAGAAAAGGAAAGTAAAGGTTAACTTACTTGGCTGAAAAAACACAATTTTGGAAGGTGAACCAAAACCAGGACAAATCAGTGAAAGACCAGTAGTTTCCGGCAGGACAACACATGGAAAGGTCGATGCATCTGATTCTGCTCTTGGAGTCCCCAAAGCCTTCCAGAGGGGAGGGTGTGGTTCTGTGGGTGCTGTCCCTGGAAATTTGGACCCTTAATTCTATGACCCAAATGATCCAGTGGCACTTCAGACATTCTTATTAAAGAAAAATAGGAACTAGAGGAATTTCCAAATGTTCCTCCGCTTTTGGTATAAAGGTTTTCCTCAACTAGTGACAAAGCTGGCAAGCCTATTTCCTGCAGGATGTCGGAAGCGCCCCCCAGTGGTCAACTATGGGCACTGTCAATTGTCTATGCGTTTTATCGAGAGTCACACACCCCCTCCTTGTGCTTCCTAGAGTCTGAAGCCTAGTCTGAGCTGCAAGAGCGACAATTCCACCTCCGAGGGAATTGCTTTTGATGACCTGCATCATTTCTGGGCCAGCTGGGAGAGGAAAGCACATTTTAAAAAGCTCAATTTGGTCACTTTTTAAATACCTAAGAACAATTTGTGGTTTCCTTTGATTGTTTTAAGCCCCCATCGACTTCAGCCTTACAAGTTTTGTGTGATTGTCTGAGCGTGCACTCTTGGCTGTGTCTGCCTATATTCCATTATGTGAAACCCATTTCTATGAGTAGGTGGGAGGTCAGCCTCTAACAGCCAAGTAGGAAACCCTTATATTACTGCAAAATTAACCTAGAAACTCAGAAGTAAAATCCAATTTCATGCTTTCAGATGAATACCCACATTTTGTACTGTCAATGAAATTATCTTGGGGCTTTTAGGATATGCCTTTGGTTATTAACTAAGACATCCAGTTTTGCTACAGGAATAAATCTCTTACTTGAGCCCATATATTATGTGACAGATTCAGGCATGAAATAGAATGTTGTCACTTTTCCTTAGTGTTTCTCTGAAGGAATTTAAAGAGGGAATTTTAAACTACTGTGTTGCAGTATTTTAAAGTCGCTGTCACACCAAGTCCCCAGTTACTGTTTGTTAAATTTAAATTCATCTTAAAGTACCACTTAAACACAAATAAAACTCATAGATACTGGATATCCTGGAAGAGAAAAATCTATTATATTCCAGGCTGGAGTGTGTGTGATGACGCACCTGACCTTTTCTTTCCTCCTGGTGTTATACAAGGCAAGACCTTGGGTTGGTGATGATTGGGCCACTTTTAAATTCTTAACTAAAAAGAGTAATGCAGTAGAGGGATTGTTCCCAATAAAATTAACTTTTATTTTAAAATAAAGGATTTTCTTTAGCTTTTCTTTTCAAAGTTTGATTTTATTCCCCCTGGCAGGGGTGGGGGGGCACCTTTCTCTTCACTTTAAACTGTAAGATTTTTTTAAAAAATCAACCTGTGAAGCTTATCATTTTTACTGCTATTGAAATTGTATAAAAGAGAACATATTACTTACAGCTAAAGAATAGAGCTAGGCTAATGTCCACAGCCAGAAGGAATAAATGAATAAGATTCATTTTCATTTCAGTAAGACAACAGATTGTAAGTTTAAATGATGACTTGATTACAGACACCACTATGTGAATCCTGGTAATAAGACTTGAGTCAGTGAAATCTAACCAGAGTGTCATATCTCTGTGTCTGTCAGTGACTTATAATTAAGGCAGGGCAGAACTAAGGTAGAAAACAACCATTTTGTTGTAGATATAAACACATGAATGATTCAGAAAATTATTCATCTGGCTACTATACTGCATGACATAAACATGATTTGATTGTACTGGATCTCATCTGCTCAAGAAAAAACAATAGTTCTACTAAATGATGCTGAACCACTGCTTTTTGTACAACCATTAATATTTCCCTGAAAAGGCAGTTGTGAAAGAGCACTGGTCTAAGCATCCTAGTCTTGAGTTCTAGACCCAGATCGACATCGAAAGCTGGGAAACCTTAGGCCAGTGCTGAAACCTCTCTGATCCTCAGTTTCCTCATCTGTGAAATGGAGTCAATCCCATGCTACCTACCTCACAGGGCTGTCATGAGGACAAAATGATTTAGACTGTAATCTGTAAAGTGCTGTCCAAACTTGATTACCATCCTCATCTCTCTTTTGCAGAGGATTTAAGTGTATTTCGTTGTTATTTCTGTGTATGTGAGACGGACAAACCTATGTGTTACTTTGAGAAGTATATTCTTTGTGTCCAGTTAGTTTGCAAATTTGCTGACATTTGTGACTCGGACAGAGGGGTTTGTGCTGTGGCCTAACACTTGCTGGGTGAGGTGTGGGTTATGCCTATATGCAAATTAAACTTTGCCTTTCTTGAAGCCTCAAAAATCTCATTAGTCTCTTCATTTGAATCTTTTTGCATTTTTCTGTATTGTCTCTTTCATAGCAATGGGCTTCTTCAGAGATTGTTTTACTTCTAAAGTTCAGGGGGGAAAATGGTTTCGAAGAAGCCCGTGTTGCAGGTATCAAAATATCAGAGAATTTGGAGGACCTCAAAAAAATATTAAGGGTCATCTAGTCCCACTGTCTTTCCAGGCTTACCTCTTTCCTGTGACATCACCAGCCCATGTTTGATTACATCCAGGCATGGGGAACTCACTACTGTCCACACAGCTCTGTTCACCTAATTGCAGTGCATGAACAGACTGTGGATAGCAGAGCTGCTGAGGTGGATACCTAGCCCAGCCATCATTAGCTCTGACTCAGCTGAGGCTGAGTTCCTCATCTATAAAATATCTGCTCCTAGAACTACTGCAGTAGTTACATGCAATAATACACATGAAAATGCTTTAACTTCTGTCAAGTGGATGAAGTTGCCCTAACATTTAGAGCTGAAGAAAATGTGATGCAGCTGTTGAGCACAAGAGACGACTGAGGAAAGGAAGAATGTGGGTCCCTCCTGTCCCACTGGCTTCCTTTCCTAGTTCTGAAATGAGCAATTGGCTTGCTGGGGGTTCGGGGACCCAGGCGCCTTTCATCTTATTACTTGGCCATTACTCACGGCATTGCCTTTGCCTACTGGTCAAATCTGGGCTCTATTACAAGCAGGCTCTAGCCAGATTTAGGAGCAGAAAAGAGAACAAGCTCACAACAGATTTCCTTTATAACCAGTGATAGGGCAGTTCCACACCACTTATGTTCTTGTCCCTATAGCAAGAACCACTAGGCCACTAGATGTGGAAAGAGCCCCCGAACTTTGAAGGGAGTTGGCAGCATGTGTGCAAAGGAGTTATTTGGGGAATAAACCTAAACTCCTCTCTCAACCCCGCCCTCCTCAACCCTCAGAGTGCAGTCTGTGGAGCAGCTGGTCAGCCCCATGGACCTCTAGCCTGCTGCCTGTTCTGCCAAGGGAGGCCCCCACGAGTCAGAGGGACTGGGGATCATTATGGCCAAATGTGCAAACTAGAAACTCTGACTCTTTAGAGGACCATGCAATCAGTTTGGTTGGCTCCAATCTGCAATTGTTCAATGAAATAACACAGGAGAGCCTAGAAAATAGCTGAGTATATCATATGAAGAAAGGATATCACAATACACAGTAAAGTGCTTGAATCATTTTAAACGTACAGCTTGAGGAATTTTTACACGTGTTTACACCCATACAACCACCCCCAAATCAGGAACCTTTCCAGCCCCAGAAGGCCCTCTCAAGCAATTTCCCAGTCAGTACCCCCATGCAAAGGTAACACATTTGTTTGGCTTTGGTCATATTTAAAAGAAATGGAACGTGAAAGAGAACCTCTCCAGGGGGGAGATTGGCTCCATGCCCTGCTCCACCCTCACTTCTGAGCATGGGTTGGGCCTGAGAAGGAAAGGAAAGGAATCAGCTGGTGATGTGCACGTGGCCATAGAAGCTGTCTACGTGACCTTCACCAGAGGCCTGGGCAGCTCCCTCTGAAATGCAGGGCTGTGGTCCAAAGTCCTGGTGGGTCATTGCTATTTACAGTCAACCTTTACCGTGTGTGATGGACGTTCCAAGGAGGGCTATTTTTAAGCAGGACCTTCTGTGTGGTAAATTAAGCTGGTGTGGAAAGAAAATGAGATTATCTAGCAATCTGCTTCAGATGGCCTGATCTGGAGGAGAAAGGTGATTGTTACTATCTCTGTATCCAGGCCCCAGACAACCTGTTGGAAAGAGATGCTCAGAGCCTGACTAGAAACTGGAGAGGAAGCTTTAGACATCTTCTTCCTCTCGGACCTCAGCGTGGAAGCGGGTGGGAGAGAAGGGCTCTCATTCTCCGCAGCTAACCTGGGGCCCAGGGATGGGGCTCCTGAGGGAAGGTAGCAACAAATTCCCTAACAGGTGCAGCAGTTTCCTGGCGGCCCTTCCACCCCGAGGCCGGGGGCCTGCGGGCCCAGGAACGCCTCGCAGAGCCCTGGAAGAGGCAGCCTCCAGGACTGGACTTGGGGAAGAAAACGTTTCAGTGAAAGGGCAGGTGCTAGAAAAAGCCCAGAGCTCCGCAGCGGCAGTGTCAGGGGCCGGCCTGCAAGGGCAAGGCTCAGGTTGCGCGTCCGACACGGGCCCCGCCCCTCCCGGCCCCGCCCCCGTTCGACTCCGCCCCGCCAGGGAGCCCTTTTAAGGCTGGGCCCCGCCCACTGCGTCCCTACACTGCTTGGCTGTGCGCAGCCGCGGGACGTGGGAGACTCCGGCTCCAAGGTCAGTGAGGCCTGAGGCCGGGAAGCCCGGCTTTTTTCCTTCAAAGCGGGGGCATTGCTAGTGCCAGGGTGGGGGCTTTGTGAGCAGGGAGTCAGGTCTGTGAGCATTGCTCCTGTGTGAGGAAGTCCTGGTAACTCTCTAAAGAAGCCAGCAGAGCGTCTGTCCTTGGCTGAAGCCACCCTGCACCCCAGGCGCAGGTAACCATTCCGTGGGACAGCTGCTCACGAGGTGCTGGAACTGTGTCAGAGAATGGAGAATGTTGGAGAAAGATCTCCCTCAGCAGCATCAAAAGAGGTGCAAATCAGTGACTTGGGATAAACTAACTGAAAAACGAACATTTTGAAGCCCTGGAAAGGAGCTAATTACTAATCGTCGCAATAGCTAGATGCAATTTAAATTGTTTAATATTATTGCTAGAGATTCATTTTTAAAATCACTAACCTATTAATAATGAGCCAACAGTCCTCCTCCCCCCCTCCACAGGACGTAAAAATGCTATAGAATTGGCCTAAATGTGTTTCATCTCTGGTAAAGACCTGTTCTTTGCTTGCTTGCTTGGGTTACTGTCAGCCCAGTTTCTGTCCCTTGAGTGGGTGACAGCTTTGCCTTTGAATGCTCTGGTGGGTGTAGAGAGTGATATTTGCCAAAACAAGGCAAAACTCTTTGGCCCTCCTCAGTGCTGCCCTTTAAACCTTCCTTTGAGCGTTGCCCTGGCTCTGTGACCCCACACAGGGCCTGGTGCCCCCATGACAAGGTATGCTAGTTCAACTGGTGAGCTGTTTCCAGAAGTACCGCTTTTCCTGTCTGCCGCAATCACAATTCCTCCGTTTCAGAGCTAGAGTCCTTGGCCTGTTCTCTCTGTGCTCATGGGGAAGAACACGACCACCACCCGAACCTGGCAAGCCCTCTTAGAGGATACCTGGCCGTTATTAGGCTGTGTGAGCACTCCACTTCCTCCTCTGCTTTGTAGACACCTTTCCCGAAAACCCTGTCCTTTACAGTTGACCCTTCTGTGGGTTAAGGCACTGTTCCAGCACGGGGCACGAGGGCCACATGCACCCATGGCCTCTGGCAGCTTCGTGATTAAATCACATCTGTAGAGAATGGACCATAGGCCCGCTCAGTCTTCCTAAAGGGGTGGCTGAGGAAGGACCAGGAAACGGGGTAGGTATGGGATAAGGAATGGGGAGTCCTGTATGTTCAGAGGCAGGAGGAGGATTGGTTCTCAGGCAGACTTTGCCCCTGGCTCAGAGGCACT
Source organism: Camelus dromedarius (assembly GCF_036321535.1). Classification (NCBI taxonomy): domain Eukaryota; kingdom Metazoa; phylum Chordata; class Mammalia; order Artiodactyla; family Camelidae; genus Camelus; species Camelus dromedarius. The sequence continues at coordinate 54,017,399 of NC_087438.1, forward strand.
GGGTCTCCATCTCTGCTATGCTTAGAGAAGGAGCAATTTGTCTTCCAGAGGAAATCATGTGGGACCTTGCATCAGCATTCTGAGACTTCCTGCCCACTCAGCCAGGAATCCCACAGGGAGCCTGTTTTGAAGGTGACTGCTAGAGGTCACACCCACTTCTGCCTGGGAAGCCACAGAGACTGATTATTCCCTTGGGCAGGGAAGGAGGCTCCCACTCCTTAACAGCATTTCAAGGACTAGATCATTCCTAATTTCCTAGTTTCTGAAAATAATGTACCCTTGAAAGATCAGTCTGGTGGTGATCATATGTCTTTATCACCGAGGACTAGGAAAGGCCTCTGTTTTATAGGGAAGGACTGTAAACATCTCTGCTTTGAGTTCTACTTGATGAATAGAACAGAGATGCTCAAGGCTGCCCCTTTAGGGTGCTGGTATCTGGTGGTGGCGAGGTAACTTGAACCCTCTGTTCTCTTAGAACTGGGAGGGGACAGCCATTTTCTCCTGGCCACAACTGGCATCGTGAGAATTTGTTCAGAATGTTCTGTGGAGCTGGTCCAGCCCCAAGGACGTCCTCTGTTTTGGGGTGACTCTCTCCGGTTGGAAAGCTGACACATGGTCCTCCCCCTGGCCTTCCACTGCCCTCCAAGGAGTTCAAACACATGGACACTGTGTACTGCTGGACCAGAAATAACTCTGAGTCAGCAGAACAGCACCCATGGCTTCTCCGTCCAAGATGCTCAGTACGACCAGGTGGCTCAGAATTGAGGCTGTGGCAGAACCCAAGTCCTCCACATTTTAGGATGTAACAGAATCAGACAAAACCTTTAAACCAGGATCCAGACACCCAGTATGCCTGCCTGAGACAGAGAGATATACAGCTTTTGGGCACAATGACAAAAAGGCTTAATATGGTGGTTCTTGTTTTTTGGTGGAGAGGGCAAGAGTAGGAATAACCACAACATCATTATTTTTGGCGGTGATCTTGCATCCCATATAGTAATCTCTCTGGCTTGTAGCCCAGGAATTCTGCCAGATTTCAGCCCTGATGCTGTAAACAATGCTTTTTAAATCAGGAGTCATGAGATGTTCCAAGTTAGGGAAACAGCTTCTGTGGGGTGTGGGCTAGAGACTTCCTCCCTCCTCACCCCTGCAATCCTTACGTCTGTATGAGAGAGGACAGAGGAGGGAAGGAAAGAGAAGAGCCCATGCCCCATCTCAGAGAAGGGCAGGCTGGCCCAGCATCCCCAGCATGGCTGGTAGGTGCTTTGGGCACCTGGCGTTGGAGTGGAGTAGGAGAAGTGGCACCTGGCATCTCGGTCACTTCAGCAGAAGCCTGAGGACAAGGAAGGAGAACAGGCTCATAATACTCTGCTACTCTGGGGGAGTCACGTGCTCTGAGGTGACAATCCAGCATCTAGAAGCTGCTGTGCTAAATGCATTTTCTATGGTCATCGGGGGCCAAACCGAGTGGAGTGAACTATGACTCTCCTAGGTCCTATACCACAAAGGTGGTTTCTCTCCAATTCTGGTCAGTGCAGGGCTGCTTGTGAGGTGCTGTGGTCTGCAAGGAGCCTCAGTCCAAGGCCAAAGACAAGCCTGAGTTCAAATCCCAGCTTTATCAAGGTGCTAGCCCCAAGACCTGGGGCAGGTCACTTCACCTCTCTTGAGTCTGTTTTCCCCATCTGTAGAATAATGCTTATTTGGCAGGATTGTTTCAAAGACTGAAAACAGTGTTTGTAAGGGCTCCTTGCATGATGCATGGCTTGTGGTAGGAGTTCAATAGATGGTAGTTAAAGGGAAGAAAAGACAGCCAGCTTGACTGGGCGTGCAGGGATGGAAAAGACTTTCCAGGTGGAAGGAAAGGCCTGGGCAAGGAATCAGAGTCTGGAAGAACTTGGGAGCCCAAATGAGTAGATTCATTTTGTGATGTTGGTTTGCAGAGGATGATGAGTGGCTCTGAAAGTACATGATGTACTCCTTCTGGAATCAAGCCTTCTCCTCAGAGAGATTACAAAATAAAACAATGAAATGAAACACTTTAAATGCTAAAAATGTAAACTAAAATCAACAAACGTGCAGAGAAGGGGCAGACCAGTGCTGGCTAGGATAACCAGGGGTGGCTGTGGGGAGAGTGATAACTGTCTCCCCACTTAGGGTCACTATGGGAATGAGACTTACATTTATTCAGTGCCTACTGTGGCCTGTCATTTAATCCTCACAACAGCTCAGGGAGAGGTCTCATGGAGCTCATTATGTAGAGGGAGTTGCTGAGGCTCAGGTAGCCGATTTGCAGGGTTCCCAGACCCAGCAGGGCTTGGGAATTGATTGTGAAGCTTTATCACAGTACACCCGTGACAGTCCTGTTTTTGCTACTCGTTCAAAAGATGGAGCCTAGAAATCTGGATGTTTAACACCCTTCACAGTTGATGTCTTTTTTACTTTTAATTTATTTATTTTAGACCATAAAGACAATACGTGCTTATTTTTACAAGTTGTGCAATACAAAATTCTATTAAGAGAAAATGAATAATCTGCCTACCCCAAATCTGTTGCTCTGAAGTAATGCTTTTTGCAGGTTGATGAATAACTTTCAGTACTTTATGTTCATACAAGTATATGCAGATACATATATATGTACATCATTGTTACAAAATTGGAACCATTCATATTCATTACTCTGCAAGTTTTTTCCCTTTTAATCTAAGAATATGGCATGTGGTGTGGGCTGAGGGCACTGGCCATTCTCCCACCTAGAAGGTGGTTGGAAGGCAGCCAGCCAGAAGGGGGCCTCCATAGTCACCTGTTTATGCACGTGGGTGTGCGATGTCTCGTCATTGTTTCTGCTCCAGTCTTTGCAGTTTGTGACCTGGTACTAGTCCCAGGGCAGGTGGAGGCAAGCAATACCTCAGTCTGGGTAAAGACCAGACAAGATCCCTCAGTGGAGCTGAATGGGCTGGGCCCATCCCAGGCCCTCCCAGGGGCTCCCATGGGGCTCTGGTTTCCTGCAAAGAACACTGACCACATGACTGGTACTTGCCTGAGTTGGGGTGCTGGTTCAGAGCGTGGACTATGGAAACAGACCACTGGTCTTGAATCCCAGCCTTGCCACTCACAAACCATGTGCTTTTGGCCAAATCTTTACCTCCATTCGCTCACCTGTAAAATGAGGATAGTCAGAGCATCTAGCTCACGGATGGGTCTGTTGTGAGGACTTAATGAGGTAATGATCATAAAGCTCATAGACCCGTGTGCCCGGCACCCAGTAAGTGCTGCATGAGGCTTTTCCCCTCAGACTAGGAGTTCTGTGAAAGCCGCCACATAGTAGGCACTTCAATATTTATCAAGGAAATAAGTGCAAAGATACCTATCTTCACCACCTCATCATCCTATCTTGCTTCTCCCTGCATCGCTGCCCACTGTGGCTCCTCCCCACCTGAAACACGTCAGTGTCATTCATTCAGTTCATTCATGGTGACCGTGACCCACACTGCCTGATGATCTCTGCAGGTCTGTAGTCACTGGTGTTCCTGGCAGGTGGAGGAAGCCCTGAGGGTGCACCCTCTGGTTCTGCTGCCCCTCAGAGCTGCCCAGAATGATGCCTCTGTGCTGGTTGGCAATTTCGCCCCATAAACATCCTCTCTAGAGCCCCTTTGGGAAACTCTGATTAAGAGAAGCCATCCAGTATCCCTGAGAGGCCATGAAGAACCAGAGGCAGCTAGGACTGTCTGGCAAGTCCATTCCTTGGGAGATGAGGGGGTTGACTCCATCCAAACATGCTGTAATATTGTCTGTTATTAAACCTTGTAAGTAGAAAAGGATCTTCATTTAAATGAGTACCTATTGAAACTCAGTACATGTGATTTCCCTTCAGCTGTGTGACCTTTGACTGTCAGTTAACCTCTCTGTTTTCGAGTTCCCTCCTCTGTGACATGGGGTAAGATGTCTGCTCCTTGGGGTTGTTGTGGAGAAAATACTAGGCCCTTGAAAGTACTCTACTTTTGTCCCCACCCCCACCCCACCTTATTAAGATATGAAAAGGATTTTAAATAATTCCAGTTATTCTACAGTAAAATGGGTTCCTCTAGAAAGCTGATATTTAAGGAGGGCCAAAGGGAAAGGGATTCCTGCATTCAAGTTGAGCTAAATGTCCTCTAAAGTCCTTTCCCACTCAATGTCCCTGTGACTGTTCACTCACTCACCTAGCATTTACTGAGAACCTATCTTGTGCGGGCCCCTGGACTTGAGAACGGAGAAAAGCTGTGACCCCGCCCTACAGTCATTAGGTCTTTTCTCTTCCATATGTTGGGACTGGCTCTGAGTGATGTTCGTCCTTGACCTGAGCCCTGCTGAGCTCCTGACACTGTCCTCCCCAGCATGTGGGGCAGGGAAATAACAAAATGAGTGCTCCCCTCTCTTTTCTTGGAGCATTTCCTTTAGAAAACTTGTAATTTTTCTCTGTCTCTTTGAGGTGCATTTAAATCTTTTTAAAAGTTAAGTCTCCAGCCAGTTTAACAACCCAGGGCTGTCTTTCTCAAGGGCCTGGGAGCCGTCTCTTTCAAATGTAAGCGTTCAGGAAGTTAGCAGCCCAGTTTCCCAGACTCAGTGGGATGTGGGAGTTTGACTGAGGTGCAGGCTGCCGGTGGTCAGTGACCTGCTGTCAGAGAGAGATGGGAGAAGCTCATTTTCCCTTTGTTTTTGCTTGTTTGTTCAAATGTATTTATTTAGTTTGTTTACTTTTGTATTTTGAAGCAAATAAATTTTAATCTGGGGACCGAGGCCTCATCTGACTAGGGTAGGGTATTAGGTAGAGCTTTATCCTAATTCATTTTCCCTTTGAAGAAAGGCAGTTAGCTAACCCAAAAGGCCACCCCAATTATCAGGTGAATTTGAGGTGAACTCTGTGTGACACATGGTGCTGTCATGTCCTCTTACCTGAGTTACCTCAAGGACATGTGTGGAGTGGGTTCTCTGCATGGCTCTGGAAGAGGGAACATTTCATCGTCTTTGCAGTCTTGTTAGCCAATTGCCTGTGATGGGCCTCACAGTCTGGTTTTATGCCGAGTCAATGATAAAACTGTTTTCTTTCTTTCTTGTATCTTACAGGGAGGAATTTTGGGGTGTTGGGAGATTGAAGTTAAATTTCCCCTCTAGCACTTGCTTCTCATCTGACTTCTCCTTCCTGACCTACCTACTCAGTCTGGAAAGGATCCCTGGAGGAAGGAAGGGCGTGCACTTTATGCTGCGTCTGTTATCTGTGGGGCAGCCTCTGCGGGGTCAGCCCGGAAACTGCTGAGGATGGGCCTGGCGAGCTCCCAGGGGTCAGCCAGCCTGTCACGGCTGAGAGGTCAGGAGCCTGCGCGGGGTGCCCCGGCTCACTGGTGGCTCACAGAGACTAGGAGCCGGAGCAGGGAAACAGTAAAAAACAGCCTATTGGCCTCGCTTGCCTGCTTTTATGATAGGATTTCATAATCAGTGGCTGAAGGGATATGTCTGCTGTAATGTATTAGTGATCAAGCCAATAAAGGAAAGAAAAATAAAAATCAAGATATTTGAGTCAACCTCAGAAACAAATGTACTTCCTGTTAACTTAGGGACACCATGTCCTGGCTTATTTTTTGCTCCATACATAGTCTGGAAAGAATTTGGGCAAAGCTTCTACTTTGGTGAGTTCTGTGGTAAAACTCAGAGAAGACAGTTTTGTCTCTCTGCTTAGGAAGCGGATTGGAGGGTGTGGAAGCAGTTAAGACAGGCCTGAAAGATGTAAGTTAGTGTCACCTGCTGTGTATGAGGACCAGGAACATGGGTGCATTTCCTTGAGGAACACTCACTTCGTCTTGGAAGAAGAGGGACAACAGCCCAGAGTCTAATAGGGAGCAAAGAAGTATCTGTGATGAGATGAATGCTGGGCCATTACAAGCCCCTAGAACAACTTTAAGAAATGGCCCATTTATCTTGCCTGCTGATTACTAAACTAATTCCTGTTGTCTTTAGGACTGAAGGCATTGTTTTGACTCTAGGACAGAGGAAAGGCTGCCTGATAATCTTATTTCCTGGGCTAACTTAGAAAAATAACTTCCTAAATTTTTTCAAGGACTTTGATACTTCTGGTTGAGGTGTTCAACTTTCTCCCTAGTGTTGCTCAAAAAGGATGTTAAGTAGAGACTTCAGGATGGGGATCCTGGAAACATGAAGTTGATGGACTGATCCCAGTTCCCAAAATGCAATCAAGGAAGAAAGTGGACCTCAGAAGGCTACTCTTAGAATTGTGTATAATGCCATGCCAACCTCGCTGTATTAGAGGAGTTTATCATCCACTTGGTAGCCCAGGTTTTCATCCCACAACCATACTTTCAACGGGCTCCTTGCACCCACCTAACCCACATTTGGAGAATCATGCAGCAGAGTCCCAGGAACCTTCTAAATATTAGGGGAAAAAATACCAGCCTTTATTTGAGCATCACTGAGACCAAAATGAGAGAGTACTGAGTGTTACCTGCTCCATTGGTCTCCACTCAACAACCCACGTTTAATAGCTCTCCTCTGGGTGATGCTGTGGCTTAATTGTCAATCCTGATTCCTGAACAGTAGCAGACACAGCAGGGTATCTGATTTTCATCCTTGTTGATATTATATAAACATTTATCTTGATTTATATGTTTTCTCCATTTTGTCTGCATCTCAGGCTGTCCTTCTGGTGTCTATTTCCTACTTTCTAAAGTACTTATTTTAGTAGTTCCTTTGTTATTGGTCTGCTCTTTACCTTTAATTGCCTTTTTCATTCTCACTTTTGGAAGATAATTTGACTATATCCCCAAGTCTGGTTGATAAGTATTGTCTCTTAGCCCCTTAAAGGCCATTTCTCTGGCATCCATTATTCACTGTTGAAAAATCAGATGATTTTTTTCTTTATGGATAAACTGTCTTTTCTCTCTGATTGCTTTTGATATCTTTGTCTCCAGTATTCTGGAGTTGACTATCGTTTACATATGTGTGGATTATTTTAATTTTGCTTGGGTTATGTCATGCCTCTTGAATCATGGATTTTCTGTCTTTCCTCAGTTCTGGAAAATTCTCAGCCATTTCTCTTCAAATATGGCTTCTTCTCTGTTTTCTCTATTCTCCTGTCTGTGGCTTCAATTAGATATGTATTTGACCTGCTATTCTATTCTTTATATCTCTTAACTTCTACCTCATATTTTCTGTTTTCTTATTTCTCTGTACAACATTCTGGATAATTTCATAGCTATATCTTCCAGTTCATTTATTCTATCTTCAGCTGTCTTATATCCATAGTTCATTCTGATTCCCTTTCAAATCAGATTGATCATCTTTGATAGTCTCTTGTTACTTGTTCATTGTTGTGATTCCATCACTTATGTCTTTAAACGTACATAGAGGTAATCTACATTCTTGTCTGCCAATTCCAATATCTTCTGTCATTGGAGGTCAAAAATCTGTGGCCATTTCTTCTGTTGACTCCCATTCATGGTACCTTCTTTTGTGCTTGGTGATCTTTGGCTGAGAGCTTATTGATTGACCTTAATCTGTAGGAAAGCAGGGCCTAAACTGAGTATACTTTCCTCAGAGAGGATCTGAGTGTGCTTCTGTTGGGAGCTGCTGACATTGGACCACTTCAGCCCCTCTCAAGGGCCTTAGCTTGACTGGGGTGTCTTAGACTCAGCTCCCCACCTCCATGCTGGTATCCTGACCTTAGTGTTCAAATGGGCATCCACCGTCAGAGAACCCAAACCTCCTGGCTTGTTACTCTGAACTGACACCAACTCATTTGGGGTGAGCGGAGTAGGAAAATGGTCCTCAGAGACTTTGAAATTGTGTGTAATGATTAGTTAAGTCTGTTTCACCTGTCTTCACTAACCAAGGTCATTTTAAGACTTGCATGTCCTCCAAGTGGCTCCTAGCTTGAACAATAAGATGTTTGCCCGAGTAAGTAATTCTCCAGGAACATGAAGTTGTCTGGGTCTAGTTTGAGCTGAGCTGGTTAAGACTGGGTAGGACCACCGACCCTCCAAATAGGCATGTGCAAATGTCTGAGCTTAGTGACCTTTAGAAACAGGAAGGCTGAAAACTCCACCCGCAGAACATGCAGAGGCCTGTAGCCCAATCACGCCTGCGCAAAACAACTATTTCCACTCCTTTTCCCAATCACCTTTCCCTATGGTCTCCACACGCCCATGCCTCAGACTTCCCTGCTTCCTTATTTGTTATCCCATAAATACCCCAAGCCCCTTGCCTTTAGGGAGGTAGATTTGAGATTTGTTCTCCCATCTCCTCCTTTGGGTACTTTGAGAATTAACTCTCTCTTTGCTGCAAACCTAAGGGTGTCAGCGTTTTGGCTTGCTGTGTATCAGGCAAAATGAACCTGGTTCGGTAACAACTTCCTCTACCTCTTACAAGCCCAGTGGTCTGTTCTATTCGGGGTCTAGTTGCTGTGCACCGGCAGAGTCCAAAAGAGCAGCTGGTCTGTCAAGCAGTCAGAAGTAGAAATCCCCCATTTTTTTCCTATATCGTATTAGGGGAGAAAATGGCATGAACTTCAGGCAGTTTGACATTCTCAGTGTCTCAGACCACCCGGATTTTCCCAAGCAGTATGAAGGGGGCTGGGGGAGAAAGGAAGAAAGAGAAAAACAAAACAGAGGCTAAGCCTCCAGCAGTTCTTTCTCCTGCCTGTTGGTCTCCGTCTTGTGGTTCAGGGCCATTCTGTCTAATTCGGCTTCTCTGCTTTCCAGACACTCATCCAAGAGGCAGGATGGCCAGTACCTTCTCTAAGCTGCTTACTGGCCGCAATGCTTCTCTGTTACTTGCTACCTTGGGCACCAGTGCCCTGACCACTGGGTACCTGCTGAATCGGCAGAACGTGTGTGCTGCGGCCCAGGAGCAGCGCAAGCTATTCCCGCCAAGGTAGGTCCTCCTGGCTTTAAAAGTGACACCAAATGCCGACCAGAAATATGCTTTCCCCTGCTCAAACAAGGGTCAGCAAGGGTGAATAAGTCAAATTGGCAGTCGTTTTTGAGCCCCATTAAGCACAGTGACCTGTGGCAAGTACAAGGAAATGTGGCTGTAGTGTCATCGTTGCTGCCCAGAGCTCAAGGTCTCGCTGAGTAGTAATAACAATAGTAATTAACATTTGTTGGGCACTTCTGTGTGTGCTGAGCCCTTTACGCAGGGTATTTTATTCATCTTAGCATCCCTTTGTGATGAAATGAAGGCTTCGGAAAGTTAAGTAGTGCCCAGATTCACACAGCTGGTGCAGCCAAATGCGAATCCATAGACCTTGATTCCAGACCCAGGCCTCACCCACCCTGTACTGCCTCCAGAAAGTATGATGTTATAGCACTTCTCAGCTTCAGGGGCCCTTCCAGAAGGGAAGTGGAGGAGGGGCATGAAGATGGACTGCTTTCTCAGCCTCTGGAACCTTGCCTCGGCTAAGCCACACACTGGATAGAGTTGGAGTGGAGTGCTGCCCTTAAGGGATTCCATGTAGGTGGGTGTGGATGGGAGAGATGAGGAAAACCTGAAATGTTTCTCAGACATTTAATGGCTTTTGTGGAAATCAGGATCTCTGAGGGAGTTACCGGCACTGCCATGCACCTCAGGAGTTCCTGAGGTGAGATTATCTGCATTTGAGCCCGTGGTGGTCCCAAGTCCCCTATTTTTCAGTCAGTACATCCCCCAGGGTAAAATAGCACCCCCATTTGATTTCTTCCTATGTATTATTTCAACAGATATTTACTGAATGCCTGTTTCTATAGCCAGGCACTGTTCTCAACAAAGCAGGTAATCATAGAGTTTGCATCATAGACAGAGGACAGAAAAATAAATGAATCTCTATGTAGTTCCACCTGCAGGGTTTCTAGCCTCTCCACCACAGACCCAAGGGACCAAGATACGGCTGTTGTATTTTACCAAAACTTCTGGGCTTATAAAAAAGCCTGCATATGATTTCAATTTATTTTCTAACCATTTTCACTCTGTCTCCTCTCTGTATAAACAAGCCACTGTCTGTGGGCTCCTGCAGCCAGCATTGTGGACTCCTTAGGCAAGGCCAATTCCATTTTTCTGACAGTTTAGGGAATTATTTTTTTAAATCTAGCTTACTTAAGCCATGACCTAGCCAAGTGTTCCTCTGCTCAGTGGCTGAAAAGAGCCTGGTGGAAGGATGGCCAGAAACAAAGCTCTTGCGTAGGCCCCTTCCACCAGTGGCTGCTCCCTGAACGCCTCTCTCCTCCCCGTGCAGTGCGGACTACCCTGATCTGCGCAAACACAACAACTGCATGGCCGAGTGCCTCACGCCGGCCATCTACGCCAAGCTCCGCAACAAGGTGACGCCCAATGGCTACACCCTGGACCAGTGTATCCAGACTGGAGTGGACAACCCCGGCCACCCCTTCATAAAGACTGTGGGCATGGTGGCTGGTGACGAGGAGTCCTATGAGGTAAAACCATTGGCTGCCAGTTCTGCAGTGTGTGTAGAGGGATGGGGGTTGCTCTGGGGTCTCTCTGTGGGGCCAAGTTGCTGCCTTCAGGAAGGGCACCCATAAAGGGAAGCCAGCATCAACGGAACGCCTGCTGTGCTTTCTGGAACAGTGAGGTCTACAGCTTCCCAGGGACAAGGCTTCCAAATATCCCTCCTCATGGAGGAATGAGTTGCATGACCCAGCTCTCTGAGCTGTCAAGGGGATGAATTGGTTCAGAAAAAAAAAATCTCAATGTTTTTATTGTATTGATGATGTGTTTTCACCAACAGGGCATTAGGAGATGATGTGTTTGTGGCTGAACTTTATTGAGCAGGGAGGATGGTTCCGTGTGTCTTTAGCATGGGAATTACTGACTATGCAGCCCGCTGTAGTCTTATTCAGTTCACTAAGTCTCTTGGAGAAATGCCGTGATCTCCACGTCCTCACCCTGGGTGCAGAAGCACAGGATGGCCTGTTCTGGAGCTCAGTCACCAGAGCAGCCTCTACGTCATGGCAAATACCTCCAGCCCGTCTCCCTCAGGTCTGCTGCCTTTGCACCTGCTACTTCAGGGAGCTGAAGACAGTTCCCTGGGAAGGCAGCCATCAAGAGGAGGGAGGGGGCCACCTTGAGTAGACAAGACTGGCAGCTCATTCAGGTACAGTGGTGTCCAACTCTCGGCTCCCAGAGTCCCAGACTAGATCTGGCTCCCTGGACCCACTTCACATAGCTCCCACAGGCTACAGGGTGCTCTGTTATGACTTCTTCTAACCTTATTTTATCTAAAGGATGTTCCTGAAGTTTTTGGCTTTTTAAAAAGTAGATTTGCCTGAGATGGTTTGGGCTGGGAAAGGTCCTCACAGGGGGAGAGGTGCCTGCTTTGCTTTGATTGCTGCTGTGCACTTTTCTTTCTGTGCAGCTGGTTTTCCACAAATTTATTATGTTGCTTAAACTCTAGAACCTGACCTTCCCTTTTGACCACAAATCTGCTTAGCTTCTAATCTGGCAGCATCTTTTATCCTACGAAAGCAAGGACTTCTGGGGAGAACTCTCAAATTCTTAAACACAAGCTTTCCTTGTTCCATCTCATGGCAGTGAACTTGGCAGAATCACTAGGGAGGAGGTTATGATGACAGAGTTCTGGAGCGCTGCCGTCTCCCAAGGGGCAAAGTGTCTCAAAGAGGTTTCCTCTAGTATAGCCTATTATATTTATTACTATTAGTATTATTATTACTGGCCATCAATCCAATCTCACACCTATTTCCTGCATAGCACTGAGAATTTCAGAGGAGGGCATCAACTTTGACCCTTAAGATAAAAAGGGGCAAGTGATGAATGAATTAAAGTTGATGAACCAGTTCAGGAGGAAACAGGAGCATCTTCCCTTCTGCAGGTGTTTGCTGACCTTTTCGACCCTGTCATCAAGCTGAGGCACAATGGCTATGATCCCAGGGTGATGAAGCACCCCACGGATCTGGATGCCTCCAAGGTAGGCCCCAGCTGCCTCTGTACCTTCCCATGAAGCTGGCACTCCAGACCTCAAGGTGAGGAGTATCTGAGAGTAGGGCCCTGGGTCAGATGCCCTTGAAAGCTCTGCGGTGACCCTTCCACAGTATGCTCCCTGGAGGGCCTCTGGGAAGGTCAGGAAGGTCCTAGAATCTGTTTTTCTTACCTCCTACCAACAAGGTGGTGGTGGTCGCTGAGAACCTTAAGCCTTTCCTAAAACAATTCCTTTCTTCAGCCCAAATCCAGCCGGGGTAAAGCACTGCAGACGGCGCTGTGTAAAGTAGCTCCTCTCTTGACTTGCAAGACCCCTGCCCCCAGAGTTCCAGAATGTGTCCCGCATGCAAACGTGCAGAGTGCCTTGAGGGTCCCTGATCAGTGGTTTGTAAGCCACTGTGGTCGTGGCGCTGCGGTGACCCCACACTCTGCCCGGCAGATCACCCAAGGGCAGTTCGACGAGCGCTACGTGCTGTCGTCTCGCGTGCGCACGGGCCGCAGCATCCGCGGGCTGAGCCTGCCGCCCGCCTGCTCCCGGGCCGAGCGGAGGGAGGTGGAGAACGTGGCCATCACAGCCCTGGAGGGCCTCAAGGGGGACCTAGCCGGCCGCTACTACAAGCTGTCCGAGATGACGGAGCAGGACCAGCAGCGGCTCATTGACGTGAGTGGCCCTTAAACCAACATCCCCGACCTCCATCCCGGGCTGTCTGGGCGGGGCTGTGCCCAGAGCCCTGACCCACATGGTGTGGCCCCTCGCAGAGCCCAGGCCCCCTGCCCTGGTTGGGAGCTTGCTGCAGCTTCAGCCTGGTCAATATGAGGAAGGAAGGGCAGGCCTTAAAACTTCAGGTCAAAAGTAAAGACAGTCAGCCTATGGATAAATTCTGTGGAGGCAACAATATGGTGGTGGGCTGGGATTGGTGGGTAGAGGGGAATGGAGGATCCCAGTGGCTCCTTAGTAAGTAGAAACAATTGGATGTGGAAAATCCTGTCTGTGCCTGGAGGATGGCCTCCATTACCACGAAGTCCAGGAAGCTGGGAGAATCTGGAAAGGGAATCCCCCAGGTGGAAGGCCTGCCCTGACTCACATTGGAGCTAGCCCCTAGGATTCCCGCTGCCTTCACACGTTTTCTATGGCTTCCTCAAGGGTAGACAAAACCCAAGTCCTTTCCTTGTTTTCCCTGTAGCACAGTTAAAACAGAATAGCATTTTCAAAAGTAAATTTAAACTCCAAGGAAAAGCAGAAACTTTTGTCATTTCAAAGAATGCAACGCCACAAAATATGCCCCATTTCCAAACCAGAGGGACCAACTCTGTGGTCGAGATGCCTCAGTCTCCAGGTCTCCTCCACTTGTCCTGTTACAGAACAAGCCCTCTGACTCTAGTAACCACTTCTGGTTTCCAGCTTAAAGGACGTGCTATTTCCTGGGCAGTGACAGTCCATAAGCCTGTCCTGGCTCAGGTCTCTGATCTTTCCCACTTAGAGATTGTAGAAGGACTTCGCTTCCTCTGTCTTCTTGATTTCTTACATCAGGGTAATCATATGTGAATATATGTATCCATATTCATATTCTTACTGTGTGCACACAGTAAGAAAATGTCAGTCTCTGAACACCGATTTTGCTATGCAGAGTAGTATATTGCAGAGTAGTCATACAGCATCCTAGGCTCTGCCACTTCCTACCTGTCTTGTGTGGGGAGGGTATAACTCAGTGGTAGAGTGCGTGCTTAGCATGCACAAGGTCCTCGGTTCAATCCCCAGCACCTCCTCCAAAAATAAAAACAAATAAACTTATCTGTCCTGTGTGGTAAGTTGTTCTCTCTCTCTCAATCTGTTTTCTTTTCCTACCAAATAGTGATTACATTTACCTTAGAGTGTCTTTGTAAGCATTAAAGAAAATAAATGAAAAGTACAAAGCGTAGAGCCTGGCACATAGCATTAAATTAATGGTGAGTATTTTTATTTATAGATCATTGTTTTACACCTCTAAAACTCTTAAACAAAAGGAATGATAGTTATAAACAAACCAATAATGCTGGAAACACGGAGAATGCAGCTATGTGGAGCACTTTTCAGGCTAGCAGCCCTCACTCACTGCCCACTGTGCTGCTGCATGGGGTTGGTGTTGGTGGGATAGACATGCTCCAGAGTGATTAAGGGTTTCCACTGGGGTAAAGCCAGTGGTTTTCAGCCTGAGCTGTATGCTAGAATCACCTGAAAATACCGATGTCCGGGCAACACTCCGTAACAATTCAGTCAGAATCTCTGAGGGATGGGAACTGGGCATTAGAATTTTTCTAAAGCTCTCAGGTTATGACAGTGGGCAGCCAAGGCTGAGAACCACTGCCCGAGAGACCTCAGCCATTATTAGTGAGTGAAACTTGGCCACCTAGCACTTGTGAGGGTATCTGATCTCATCAGTTTCTCCTTTCTGCTTTGTCCTTTTTGGCCTGCAGGACCACTTTCTGTTTGATAAGCCAGTATCCCCTTTACTAACTTGTGCTGGGATGGCCCGTGACTGGCCAGATGCCAGGGGAATCTGGTATGGACACAGCCTTTTCACATTTGCAGTGTGTGCAGACGATCTCCTTCAGATCACCTGCTTGTCCTAACCGGAGGTTGCTGTGACCTGCACTTGACAGCATGCCCAGCTTGAACTAAATGGAGAAAGCAGAATACTTAGAAATTGTGTGTGTGTGTGTGTGTGTGTTTGTGTGTGAGAGAGATACATGTAAGTATTGTGATGTTTCCAAGATGTGTACAAATGTTAGCTGGTTTGCATGAACTATGCATGATAAAAAGGACTATATTTTCAAGAAAAAATTAGCTTCATATTATTGGACCTCACAGAGAATCTGTTTCATGACATTAAAACAAAAGAGCAGACAATGAAAAATACATATGGGGGATGTAAGCAAAACTCTACAAGGAAGAGTGGCTGTTGAGTGTACACACATTTTATCTTGGCCAACAGTCCTCAGGCCACTTTGATTCCTGTACCTTGGCAGGTTATTAGGATACCTGAAGGAGCTGAGATCAAAGTGTTTGGGGGCAGCTGCTCAGTGTGGGTGGATAGGCAGGATCTCTACAGCAGACATATGTGAAGTCTTCTGCACCCCAAACATGTTGGGCTGCAGGTAAAATCTTTTTTTAAGTGCCACAAGATTCTGACTGAATTTATTAGGAGACAAAATACCCTTGTTAGCGGCAAGGCCAAATGTTATCATGGTGGAATTATTGTCATCGTAGTCTTAGTAACAAGGGAGATTAAGTTCTTGCTGGGCAAAAACATGACATCTTTGAGGGTTGAAGTTGGTCTTACTCTTCATTCTGTCAAGTTAACGTTATTTTGCAGGCACTTATTCACACACAATTAAGAGATTAGGGCCACATCTAAAGAAAGGAGGAAGGTGAAATGAGTCAATCCAGTTACAGAGGTAATGGGGGTTTTCACGTGATGAAACAAGTGTAATTAACGCTCAGCACCATATTTCTCTCTTCATTAGGCATAATTATGACAAGACATTTCTCATCTGGATTAATGAGGAAGACCACACCAGGGTAATCTCTATGGAGAAAGGAGGCAATATGAAAAGAGTGTTTGAGCGATTCTGTCGTGGACTGAAAGAGGTAAGATTTCATCAGAAATTTCTGAATATTCACTAAAATAAAATCTCTTTATTTCTCCTTCTTAAAAGAAGACACTATGATGACTTCAAAGATGGGGCTCATTTTTTTCTAAGGATCATGGCACTCTTTTGGGGTGAGGCTTCTGGAGCAGTGCTTCAAAAAACAGATGACTTTTTTTTTGTTATTAGCAAGTTCCTATGCTTCCCTTCCAAGTGCAGAATGGTTAGAGAAGTCTGTGAATTATTAGTTATTTTCTGATTTCTTTAACAGAGCTTTTGGCTATTCTAAGCATAGAGACACTATAGGATGCACCAATGTTCCTATGTAACCTGACCACAGCCTTACTTGCTGAGAATTCCTTTATTCTACTATGCTCATGGGAAAAATAATAACAACTGACGTTTATTGAGTGTTTAGTATATGCTAGGTACACTGTTCAGTGCTTTACAGAGTTCATCTGATTTAATTGGACCATTTTAATATTCTGATAGAAGAGATTTAATTTTCTATTAAAGAAATACTATAGAATGAAAGATGAAATTTCACCATTTGCAGCAACATAGTTAGACTTGGAGGGTGTTATGCTAAGTGGAATGTCAGACAGAGAAAGACAAATACTGTATGATTTCACCCTTGTATGTGAAATCTAAAAAATACAACAAAATAGTGAATAAAACAAAAAAGAAGCAGACTCACAGATATAGAGAACAAACTAGTGGCTACCAGTGGGGTGAAGGAAGTGGGGAGGGGCAGTTTAGGGTTAGAGGAAAAAAGGGTTATTATAGGACTATATGAAATCATGTGCATGGAACTTTTGAAAGTTATAAAGCACTATAGATTTTAAAGACTGGTTCTTTCAATAAAAAATGTAAATTAAAAATAGAACTACAGATAACTTTACTTTCTCCTTTCCAAAGAAAAAAAAAAGGAAAAGAAAACTATATATTTACCTAAATTTCATTTATGGCAAACATACAGTACACACATCTCTCCCTGGTGTTCAGGATGTGCTGCTGAGTGAATGGATATCTGAGAACTTTGTCATCTGTTCCCTGTTGTAGGTAGAACGTCTAATCCAAGAACGAGGCTGGGAGTTCATGTGGAACGAGCGTCTGGGTTACATTCTGACCTGCCCCTCGAACCTCGGCACAGGATTACGGGCTGGTGTCCACGTTAGGATCCCCAAGCTCAGCAAGGTAATGTCACATAGCCAGTGGCCCTGTTGGGTTCTACCTGGATCAGCTCAGATCAGATCACCTGCTTGGTTGGAGGAAAAAATGACACAGCCCATTCCTTAACCCTTAGTTTCTGTACCTATAATAGAAAGTGACGAGAAAAGATTAAGTTTGCCTCAAAAACACTTGTATCAGTAGGATAAGAGGTTGAGGGGCTGTAAGAAAGGGGTGTGGCTTCAAGAACAAGAAGTTAAAATTTTCCTGCATATAGCAAGTCGGGATGGAGAGACAGGCTGAGCTGCTCCTTGGCCTTCCAGCTCCTTCTGTCTCTCCTAGTACAGTGGTTCTCAGACTTGAGCCTGCAGCAAAATCCGCTGGAGGCTTGTGAAAACACGCATTGCTAGGCCCACCTGCAGAAGTTGCATTTCTAACAAGTTGCCAGGTGATGCTGCTGCTGTTGGTCAGGGGACTGCACTCAGAGAGGACTGTCTTAGAGCACTGTCCCCTTTGCATGGTTATGGTCAGCCCTCACATTCTAGCTTGTGGTGAGGGGAGAGAACATGCAGGATTGTCCTTGTAAAGATTTAAGGTCTAGACCTGGAGGCGGCACACGTCACTTCTGTTTGTTCCACAAGCAGGAACCTAGCTGGTGGTTATTTCCTGAGCTCACCTGTGGAAAATAGGAGAAGGATTCCAATGGGCAACTAATAGTTTCTGCCCCAGCATGCCAAGTGAATCAAATACTTTAAAACAGTTTTAGAAAATATGCTTTCAGCCAAAAAAAGTATAATAATATTTGTTACTCAGGATTCCAATGCTAAGAAAATTACTTGATGTGCTTTAATGTCATGATTTTAATTATATCAGTAGCAACTGATATTAGTAGTTACATAGATGAATAATAAATTCACCAAAGCTGGGATCCAGGTGCCAAAAAAGCGGTATAGAAGTTAGTAACAGCTCTGCTACCTTCTAGCTGTGTTCTACGTTCAGGCAAGCTAATTCCTCTTAGCCTTATTTCCTCATCTGTGAAATGGGGGGGTAAAAGCAATACCTTCTTCATTGGGTTGTTGTAAAGGTTAAAAGTTCCAGCACAGGGCCCTGGTACATAGTAAATATATGCTTAATAAATGGTAACTGTTATTATCTCTCATTCTATGTCTTTTCTAAGTGCACCAATGATGATGAATCGATTTTGCTTCTTTTGACACTGTTACCCTTTGTCCCAGGACCCACGATTTTCTAAGATCCTGGAGAACCTCAGACTTCAGAAGCGAGGCACAGGTGGCGTGGACACTGCGGCAGTGGCAGACGTGTACGATATTTCCAACATAGATCGAATTGGCCGATCCGAGGTAACATCTCTCTCACTTTCTGAACGTGAACTAACAAAATCAGCCTAAGAGAAAAAGAAGTAACCTACACAGCCTTACCTTATTCACAAAATTCAAGATCTCCTCTTTCCCCATTGAGTCCTGAGTCAAGTTAGCATTTCATTCTGTAGAACTGTTCCTCCCTGGGAAATCACTACATAAAGGTAAGCACAAGAATGTATAGGCAGGTGAAGTGGGAGGGTTGTCCCTGGCCTGCCCCCGAGAGCTATTCCAGCAATCTTCCACTGCAGGAGCTCTGTTATGCTGAAGGACAGCAGTCTTTTATCACTGTGAAATCAGAGAACTCGCGTGCCCTCTCTCTGAGGGTGGTAAAATTGTGGCTTTTCTCTTGATTCTGAATTTCCTTTGGTGAAGGACACATACTGTCATCTTCACTTGGGCATTTTTAGATGCATGATCGTTTGTAAAATTTTATCATTAGGGCTAATGATGGCAAATAAGGTATACATTAAGTATGTGTAAGATTGTGCTCATCCAATAATGCTTAGGATTCTGTGAATGCACAGGATGAATGGGATTCATAGACTATAGATAGGCCTGGAGTGATGCACGAGGTAAAGCACAAGGAGCGCACTTAGAGAAACTGCAGCCACACTCCAAGTCAGTCCTGTCTAGTAAGTCAGCCCAGCTTACCTGGATGTGATCCCATTGAAGGTATTGTGCCCATCATTCATCTAAAAGCCTCTTCTTATAACATACAACCCTTAATAACTCAGTAGCTGGTTATTAAATCTGTGGATTATCAGTGCCCTTTCTTCTTCCTTGCCATCTTGTGCATATTTCATTGCTGGTTGGTACTCCTACCAGTAAATTGAGGAAGGGAAGGAGAAAACACTCAAAACATTGAAATCAACCTGAATGCTACCAGCTCTGGTAAAGTATCTGAAGAAGAAGCCTCTATAAATACCACACCTTCTGAAATTTGCTGGAAAAAGTATGGTGTAGTGAATAAAGAAAATCTGGGGCCTAGTCCTGTCAGCTTCTAATATCAACTAGACTTTTATTACTGGAAAGCAAGATAGTTATCACTTAAAAAAAAACAAGAGTTAATAAGTGATCATTATAAAAACTAGAAAAATTCCAAAAAGTATTAAAAAAAAACCCACCATTTATTTTACTTAGCAACCCTGAGATAACCATTGTGAACATTATTCTAAATTGCCTTCCATTCTTATAATTACTCAAAAAAATTTTTACAAAATTTTGTATTATAACATATAATTTATATAACAGCTTTTTTCCATGTATTATATGTGAGCATTTTCCTCCAATATTAAGTATTCTTCAAAACATTGTTTAATGACAGCATAGTAAAGATAGTCCATTATCTATTTACTATCTCCCTGATTATTTGATATTTCGTTTGACCATCTCTCTACATAACTGTATGACCATCTCTATACATAACTCTAATCACAACTCTGATTATTTGGTTAGGATATATTTCTAGGAAAGGAATTCCTGGGTTAAAAATGAGAGTCCCTGACTTTTGACCCAGTTTCCTACCACAAGACTTATACCAAGAGAGTTCTACCGGTAGTGAATGAGAGACCCATCTCACCACACCCTCATCAACACTGAGACAGGTCAACTGGATAAGTAGAAAATACGGGTTTCTTTTATTAGTAATGACTAGCTTTCTGAGCCAGCCCTCTCTTAGGGCTTCAGTTTCCTTATGCATGAAGAGAAGCAGGGAGGGCACTAGACGCCATCATGCCTAAAGCACGCTCAACTGTAACACTTAATGATCTCTTCCATTGTTGCTGTTCATTCCTGAGTTATGTATTTTAGTGCTGTCTGGAATTAACTAGTAATTACTTACTATCTTAGTTTGAGTCCCTTTAGGAGCAGTACAAGTAATTTGAGAGACAATTCCCAGGGGAAAAATCATGGGTAGATTTACTCTAGTTGAAGAAAAACCATTATTTGTAAATGAAAGTTCTAACACTTTTTTAAGCAGAATTTTTTTAAGTGTATCTTAATATAATTCACACAGTTTCCTTTAAGTAGCAAACTTACCTGGTACAGTACAGACATGATTTAATTGCCAAACACTTGAGTTTAAACAATTTTCATAAAGCCATTCACTGTGGAAAAGACAATATCTGAACTATAGCATATTCAGTGCTCAGGTAGCTTAGCGGCAGGTCAGAATTCAGGTCCAGGTCAAAGAACATCACAAGGTGTCACTCTGTAGTTTTACTTTTAGACAAATTGTTATTTTATAGCAGAGACTGATGGGGGAAAAGTATCTGAGACGCAGACTAATGGTTTTCATGTTTTAAAAAAAGTTCTTACACAAAGTAGTAATCCCATCTTAACTAAAGAAAGATTGAGAAAGACCCTATAATATCTCTGCTTCCCATCTTTGATGATAACTATCAGACACATCTTCTCCCACAAAACTTTAGGGAAATACTGAGAAGAAATTGTTATAAAGTCCATTAAAGATGGCAGGTTCTCTTTTGTCCTGGGACTCTTCCTATAGATCAATGCCTAACATGTGCCTTCTCTGCAAATTAATCTTTCATCTTTTTCACTATCAAAGGTTGAGCTTGTTCAGATAGTCATCGATGGAGTCAATTACCTGGTGGATTGTGAAAAGAAATTGGAGAGAGGCCAAGATATTAAGGTGCCACCACCTCTACCGCAGTTTGTCAGAAAGTGAACTTTCCCTTTCCTGATTTATAAATAATCTGCTGGTATGACAGACATAAAGAAATTTCTACTCTGAGAGTTTTCATAGACTTGGAAAAATGTAAAATTGTTTGTCCTGTCTATCTTTACAATAAAACTCTCCTTAATATCTTTGGTTTGTTTCCCTGATTTTTTTTTAATGCCACTAACAGTGGCAAACACATTTAATTACAAGTTGCAGGTGGTAAAAATATTTTAGGACAATGAGAAAATGAATATTTGTAAGACCACTTATTCTTAAGTCTAGAAACCCTCCAACTATCTAGATGCTACTATAGTCAACCCTTTAACAAATCCCTGTGGACACCGTTGGAAAAAAATAAGGGACTAATTTAATCAGTTTTCTGGCAAATAGAACAAGAGGAGATTCATTTCTTTCGAAAGTGTGAAAATAAAGATGATACCAATGAGGACAAACAGAAGCTGTTTATTTAGAGCTTCTGTTGCAAGGCAGTCACCATCACCTGCTTGAACTTGGCAGAAACTCACAGGCAGGCATAGGAAAGCTTCCTTTGAAAAAATGAGTATGCTCAACTGTGCTCAGAGTGGGTTTGTAGGCATGGGGAAATTGGAGGCAGACGATCTGGAAGCAGACTAAGTCCTATGTAACTGGTTTGGGAAGTGTATTTGTCTTTCCCTGGTTGGTTCTGAATTGGAAACAGGGGCAAAATTTAGGGAAACTGGAAGTCCCTCAATCTGAGCCGATTGCTCAGAGCTTGTAGTTTGTCTTCTTGCACTGGTTGCTGCAGAGGTTGTGGGTCAGAGTTCTGTTGTCATATATGGTCTGGCCATTGTCCATTTGTGGAGTCAGTCTCTCCATAGCAATCCAAAATTAGCTGTCTGAAATGCTGACAGTGTGTTTAGTATAGTTTGAAAACCAAATTCTTCCCTCAGCAGACGTTTACTTTGAATCTTGTTATTCTTTTCCATCCATCCTGTGATGTCAATAACATGAAGGGGTGTGGTAGAAGAGGTGGGAGCAACTAATTCTGTAACAAGTTATAAAACTGCTCTACCTAACAAGAAAAATATTGTTGGCCTGAATAATACGAATGAGACCAAGTTCTGCATTTTGTGAGAACTGTACATGCTACAGTGAATAAATCGTGCTCTGATATAAGCATTTGTCTTCCCTCCTATATTGAGAAATATAAAGTATGAAAAGAATACACTTGTGTTGGTGCTAATAGGCACCATACTAACTTTTGAGTGATAAATTGGTATGTGGTCAAAATTTAGAAGAGGAAACCACATCCAATGCAATTCAGAATATCGTGCTGTATACCCTGAATGGGGTGAGGTGGAGGCCATTCTGCCAATCAGTGCCCATAGACAAAAGAGGGATCAGAACCTCAGGCAGTGACTGGCATTCTGGGGACAGGGATGGAGGCTTGAGAGGAATGGCATCATGGCCAAGCATGTTGACTCTGCAGCCACATTGCTGGAGTGCAAGTCCCAACTCTCCTGCTTCATGACATTAAGTGATTGACTTAGTCTAAGTTCCTCAGGCCCCTTTGTATAAAATGAGAACAATGATAATACCTCTCTCATTTTACAAATGATTATTTGTAAAGTTCACTTAGAAGTGCTCAGCACATTGTTAAGTACTATGTTAGGGTTTACTTGCTAAATAATAAAAAAGGAATCACTATTATAATATGATAATAATCTATCTCTGAATTTCTCTTAAAACCATTCTTTAGGGCAACCAACTGAACTGATGGTCCCTCTTCTGAAAGGTCTGATGAGATAAGTGGTAAGTGAAGGCAAGTACATACATCTAAAGAAACACAGGCATAAAAGAATTGAAGAGACTAAATAAAGGCATATGCCAAAATTTAATTTTTTTAGAGGAAAAGCTGAAGAACAAGCAGTAGTATAAAATGATATGGCTACTAATATAAAAAGGAGGCAAGCCTTGTAATCTGTTCCACAACATCCCCAGCAACATTCTCAGCATTATTAACAAGAATTAACTGAATATCTAAGGTACAGAGAATGCAGCTAATACCTCCTTTTTTGTTGTATTTTTATCTAATTTATTTCTCATCTTTAGCCATTAGTTCTACTCATCAATAACCACAGCCACATTTGTGTTCAATATTGGCTTGCCCACAGACTGTTATTACTTCACCTTTAAATTACCTGCATTTGAAACTTAAAAAAATTTTTTTTTTATTGAATTACAGTCAATTACACTGTGTCAATCTCTGGTGTACGGCACAACGTCCCAGTCTTGCACATAAATACATATATTCGTTTTCATATTTTGAAACTCTTTGATTTGTGGGGCTGTTTGATTTGTGGGGCTTTATTGTATTACCAGGAATGTACTTATGTGTGACTCTACTCTGTAAGAACAAGATATTCATAACTAAAGGCAGTCATTTAAACAAAGTCTACAGTTGATTCCTAAACACTCAGTCTGGCATATCAGTTTTTGTTGAAATCTTCCATAGTCATCAAATATCTTTCCCTGACAGCTCTTCAGACAATTTTCAGATCATATGATAGCACTTAAATTAGATACAAGAATGTCCTTTCTCCTCAAGCATCCCCAAGTATTTGAATGATAGGATCCTATTTGCAGAAGTTGTGGTTTCTTTTGCCACAAGGAACCAGCACTTTGGCAATGTTACAGTGAAAAACAGAAAAGATATTTTTTGTAAAAGGTGAGTCAACTGGAAGAGATAAAAAGACTTAACTATTAATTAAAATTCTAATTGAATGCCGTATCTTTCAGCCAAAGTGCAAATAGTTCCTGTTTACTAAGTTCTCCTTCAGTCACTATTGACCTAGCAGTGATGGAAACGAGCATGGTATTGTGTCATGGGACTTTTGAAATTTGCCATATTCCTTGTATCTGGGACAGAATGCAGCAGAGTAGGCTTTTATGGCTGGGAAACCACTCTGGCCCTCTTCCTTGGGTCCTTTGATTCCTGTGCTTATGCAAAACTGGCTATTCTCTTTCAGGCCAAAGGTCATAAAAGAGGTGTTGTGAAAGCAGCCAAAAGAAATTGTTTCAAGGTCAAAAGATTTGCCTTAAATTTAAGCTCAGCCACTAACCAGCTCTATGACCAAGGGCAAATTATTTAATTGAGTCTTGGTTTTGTTTGTAAAATGGGGATAATTTGCTTTACAAAGATTTTATGATCATTAAATAATATAAGGCAGTGACTTAACATTTTTTTTTCTTTCACTGTAACCTCTGGGAAGAAATATATTTTACATTAGAACCCAGTACCCACATATATGAGTATGCACGTGAGTGTGTATGTGTATGTATGTAAAACCCAAATAAAAGTTTTAGGTAGTAATAGTTATCTTTATGATATGAGAAGCACTTTAATATTTTTCTATTCTACAATATATTATTCTCTTTCAGTTTTAAAACATGCTGATTGTGACCCACTAAATTGATCTCAGAACACATTAATGGGATAAAATTCAGAATTTGGAAGACATAGACCTAACTACCTGGCTCAATAAACATTAAATTCTCTCCTTCCTTTTTTTCCTCCTTTCAGCTCTAAGTATTTTGTTCTTTTGCCACAAGAAACCAGCACATTGGTTTCTTGTGGCAAATCATCTTCTGATTTCCGTGGTTTTTGGTGAAAAGTCCATGACTATGCAAATAGTTCTTCTTCTATTTGTAATGGGTCATTTTTCTCTGACTGCTTCGAAGATTTTTTTCAGCAGTTTGCATATGATATGCCTAAGTGTTTTTTTTTTCATATTTATTCTATGTGGAAGCTTTCTCACATAGGCATGATTGGTGATTAACTCAGACTCCAGCCCTTTGCCACTTCCTGGAGGATGGAGGATGGGGTGGGAAGTTCTAGGCTTCTAATCATGACTTCTTCTTTCTGGTGACCAGCCCCCATCCTGAAGCTATTCAGGAGCCCTCCCGGAGTCACCTCGTTAGAACAGAAAGCACTCATATCAACTAAGAAATTCCAAGGGATTTAGGAGCTCTGTGTCAGGAACCAAAGTCAAAGACCAAATGTTAGGACAAAAGATGCTCCTTGTGCTGTTATCACGTAGTAAATGATAAGGATTTTAGGAGCCCTGTACCGGGAACTCGAGTCAGAAAGCAATATGTATATATATTTTTTCTAATATTTTATAGTCTCTTTAGTATTTCACAATTACTAAAGTAGATTTCTGAGAAAGGATAAAGGGGGACATTCCACAATTATGTACATATAAATTCATTAAGAAGACTTTTAAAAATTATAAATATATGCTCATCTAATAACAAGTTTCAAAACACACAAAGCCCAAATTGACAGAACTGAGAGAGGAAATAGACAAATACAAAACATTCCTCTCTCAGTATTCCATAAAACGTGTATACATATATATGCTTTTTAATAACAGGTTACTACAAGCTATTGAATATAGTTCCCTGTGCTATAGAGTAGGACCTTGTTGTCTATATATTATGTATATAGTAGTTTGTATCTGCCAATCCCAAACTCCCGGTTTACCTCCCCGCTTCTTACCCTGGTAACCAGAAGTTTGTTTTCTCTTGTCTGTGAGTCTTTCTGTTTTGTAAATAAGTTCATTTGTGTCATTTTTAAAGATCCCACATATAAGTGATATCATATGATATTTGTCTTTGTCTGTCTGGCTTACTTCACTTAGTATGGTAATTTCTATGTCCATCCCAGTAGGGGGCATTGGTGTTTCAGTGGTAGAATTCTTGCCTCCCTCCCTCCCCATCCTTATTGCTGAAAATGGCATTATTTCATTCTTTTTATGGCTAAGTACATATGTATATACACTATACAGGGCTTTACAATTTCATTGGGAAATAGAACACATATGAGGGAGCCTCAAAACCCTCAGGAAAAAAAAAAAGAAAAAAGATAAATAATACTGCCATCTGAGAAATGAGAAAAATCTGCACATAATGGAGATTAGCCATCTGGAAGACTAAATTAGAGAACTGCCTGGGATCTAAGACTAAAGCAAAGAACTGTAAGACTGGAATCAGAAGATTCAGAAAAGTAAGCCAAATTAATTGCATTTTACACTTTCTGTAAAAAACCTACGTGAAGAGAGGGCGAATGGTTATCATGGAACCTAGAAAAGGGGGATGGAGAGATCACTTGTGGTGAAAGGGCCTTTCACATCATTGGAGAAAGTCCTACCCAGTTGCTACTAACGTTCAAATCCTCTTGTTTGTTCCTACGGTGGGGATGGGGTTAGACTGAACTTCTTGGTTTGGGTACATACGTTCACTTAACCTAGTGCTGCAATAATGCCCATGCTAGAGGTCAAGAATTAAAGAGGTGCACCATAATTAATCGTGTTTCCAATCTGTAAGCTAAAGCTGTATTTGACAATGAGTAAATCTGGTTTGAGAGTTGCAATTATGGAATTCAGTAAGAAGGATTTAAGAGGTTTTCCTAAAAAATTTGTTTTATGGAACAAAGTTACAGTAGAAATGCAAAACTGGTATTCATTTACTTTTTAACATATCAGATTCCTTACTTTTTGAAAAATGCATTTGACTCATATAGGCTATGTCAGTATTCAGTCTGAAGATTTGGGGAAGAAATGCCATATGTTGGCACCTCCACAAAATCTTTTGTTTGCACAAAACTCAGTTGTAAGTATAAAAGCAGCTCTGAAAATAGAAATTGCTTTAAAATAATGTAGGTGAGATCAAAAAGGAAGGCACTGGGCTCCTGGAATGTAAAAGTTGTGCTGTTGAAGACATGGGCAAACATGCATAGAGTGGATGTAAATAGAGACAGGTAATTTGTGATCACTCTGCAGACATGGCCTGAATTACTTAGAACTCATCAGTACTGATGAGGCACTAACTGCATTCAGGTGCACTTCAATCAGCCCTAGATTATACCATTAAAATTAATGAAGTACTAGAAGACTTTAATGAGTAGAAGAGGGTTGGTTTTCAAGTCTTTTATGCATTTTATTCACATGAAAACAATTTGGTTGACAGTGCAATCACATCTCTCTCTGGTAGACAGGTAAAAAGTTTGGGTTATTAAAGGTTTTAAGTAACACATTATATTCCACACACTCCCTGGCGCATCTAATCCTCTCCAGCATTCACTTAAGTGGCCTATTGGTTTAGTTTAATTAAAGCAGAGGTTGATTTATCTGTCTTCTGCTATCCTTTTTTTTTTTTAAATAGAAACTAAATAATCATTCTCAGATTCCAAAATTTTTTGTTATACAGCTGAGATGTCATTTTCCCCTCTTAAGCTTCTAGCACTTTTATAAGCCAACAAGGCCCCTATTTTTTTAATCTTTTCTAGGAATGTATTTATCATGAGTGGAAGGTGGGGAGTCCAGACACCTCCAAACAGGTGTTTTCTCACAGGATTTCCTATGAGATTCAGCGGAATGTGAAATTGGGAAAGAAAGAGGAATATTTGCCAAGTATCAATGCTTATCTCAATATTAGCCTGGCAAATAACAGAATGAAATATTAGGCAACCACGGGAAAGTGACATGGCCACATCTCTGCAGGAAAGGGAGCAGACATTTTAAATCCTGGATACAGTTGTGACAAATTTGTTAGTCAAGCTGTCTATATCTTAGTTTTCCCTAGGTGTAAATGAGTATTACTGTTCATGAGTATTAGTGTATCCTGAGTATTACCATTCTTAACCATTTGGGAAGCTTTAGAGTATAAGGTGCTTACTAATAGTGGCTATAAATATTTAAAAAATTATTTGTGAGGGGAGGGTATAGCTCACTGGTAGATCATGTGCTTAGCATGCATACGATGGGGTCCTAGGTTCAATCCTCAGTACCTTCATTAAAAAATCAATAAAATTTTAAAAAATTTTAATGCTTTGTGCACCACAAATAGCACTTTTACAATTGAAACTGATGACTGATTTTGTGATAAGATAGGCAAATTATACACGGATAACATCCTGCTTCTTAAATTTAAGAAAAGCTTCTTAAATAGTAAATAAAGATGTAAAACGTAAGCTTCACGAGAATTAAGGTGAAAATACTACTCATAAAAAGGTCAAATAAAATTTTTCTATTTTTTAAACTGTGGTAAAACACACATAAAATTGACCATTTTAAAGTGTGCAATTCAGTGGCACTAAGCACACACTTACACTGCTGTGTAATCACCACTATCCTAAATATATTTTTAAAAACAAACACCCAATACAGGAAAAGCAGCAACACCTATAGATTGAAGACTGTTGTGGGAGGGCAGTTTCCCTCTCTCTCCCTTCTTAGTTCTTTCATCTGGTACCAACTTGAAAAGGCACAAAGTAAGAGCTGTGAGTTTGCTTTATTCAGGGATTTTTACTCAAGATTATAGCCCAAGAGACAGCCTCTCAGTAGCCCAGAGGAACTGCTCTGAAAAGGTAGGGGAAGAAGCATACACACACACACACACACACACACACACACACACACACACACGTGTGTGTGTGTATATATATATGATTTTTGGCTAGGGAACCTGTGCAGTTAATCATATATCTTGGTAAAAGATTACTGCTAGTCACAAAGAAGAGATATCTCAAGCTGATTTTAGTGTTTTTCTATCTATGGGAAGGTGCAAGTATCTGGGTTCATTAAAATTCTTCCTGAGCTATACATCTGACTGTATAAGGGGCTTGCTTGTCCAAAGTACAGAGCATCCTGTTATCTTAATTTCCTCTGTCTGAGCCCCAGACTGGTTCTTCCTGTTATCATCTTAATTTCTTCTCAGAGAGCACTGTCGGTCAGCGACTGCACCAGGTTACAGCTTAATCCTTGCAGAATCGGGTGGTGAACAAAAACACTCTTTGTTCTTCTTTGTTTACACTGGCAATTAAAATTACATAGGGCAGATTAATAGGAGAAAATGAAATTTATTGCATATGCATGGGAAAATCCTCATAAATATGAAGAATTCCCAAGACCGTAAGGCAAGATGAGGAATATATATTATTCTAGACTGAGGAGAACTAGGTAGGGGTCTGGGACTTCAAAGGGAAGTAAGGTAACGCACAGGACGATAAAAAGAGTTATTGTTTGGTAAATAAATGTTTGCTGGGCCATCCAAAGATGATGGGCCACAGAGAGGACCTTAATCAAATGGGCCTCGCTGGGTTCCTTCCTGTCTGCCACACCTACCTCATACTTACTTACTATAGTTGCTATATATGTTGATAACTCCTTCCTGGGACAGGGCCTCCTATCTCAATTCTTTTAGGTAGTAAGGGGGATGTTCAAAGCTTCTTCCTGAGTCCTCTGGACCTTGCTTGTTTTCAGCTGAGAATAATCAGCATACCAGAGTGGCACATCTTGGGGCAGCCTGCCCTGAACCCTGTCACTGTACGTTTGGATCAGGTCTTTAAAGAAGTCCCTCTGCCTGGTTTGCTCTCCTGCTGCAAGACACAGTTTAGATACCTAAAGCAACACCATTTAGCCAGTGTTCTATTTGAACACTTGCTAGTGATTTCCATATTGAGCTGCCTTGGGCACACCTGGGCACAACTCCACATTTGCCTCCTTCATTTACTCCTTGGGGTATTACTGGCATATCTCCCTGTCCCCTCCACTAGATTACAGATCTCTGGGGCTCTGCATGGTGCCCAATTCATCTTCATAGAGCTCAGCATCATATACTCACAACTTCCAGGATAAATACAAACATGATTTTATAAATTCTCCTGGTCCATAAACATTTCTTAAAGTATTTGTGAGACCTCTTTTCCCATGATCATTTATTTGCTATGTCATACTTTTTGGAGGGCTAGTTATTTGCTCCTATGTGGTCCTCTTAAATTATTACTTTTTAACCAGAGACTTACAGATAGATTATTTCTTATAGTAGTTACTAAATCTGTTCTAAATATTTTGGCCACTTGGTTATAATCACTTTGTTCTTTTATAAGTATTAGCTTAAACTCATGCATATGTGCAAGTGTGTGAATGTGGGCCTTATTTACACGAAGCATTTCAACTTATTGGAGAGGGTGGTTAGAGATTTTCTTTATTGACTCCTCCATATCACCATTCTAATCCCTCTTTCCAGTTATCTACAACACATTCTATTGTGAAGTTTTCCAGAAATCTCCCAGAAAGAATGAATTTATCTGTAATATGTACTATCAGTGTTAATCCCTTCATTTATCACCTTGTTAGTGGTTTACGAGTCCACGTCTTACCCTCACAGGCTGTTGGCTGTGTAAAAGCAAGGACTGTCATTTCTATAGATCTAGTCTTTAATGGGGAATTGGCAAATGATGGATATCAAAAAAGCTTTTTCCTCACCTAATCTATTTTACAGAATTCCATTTGTAACTACAGACTTCCCCCTGTTCCCTTGGAAGGGACAATCTAAGTCCCATACCAGGTAGCGTTTCCTCAGACATAAGTATGAGGGGTGGAAGTACTCATTTCAGAGAGGAGAGCTTGCAAATCTTACCACTGACTTGTAATTTAGATCTAAGTGTTCATTTGAAGCACTTGACACTCTAACCGCTAAAATGCATAATTAGGAACTCGAACTTGAGAGACACACCGGAAGACGGTGGAATGAGAGTCAGAAGGCCACATCATTGTCGTGATTAATTGCTATTCTTTCTCATCTTTAAGCAAAGAACATGAAAAAGATTCAAGCTTTTTCAGGGGAGAACACAAACTTCATATTATTTCTATTCCTTATGGCCTGGCAACCTCAAGAAACTTCCACTAGTGGGTTTCCCCTGCTTGTTAGACACTTCACATACCATTTTCTTTCACTTTTGAAATAAAGCAGAACTGCTTGTAACTTTGTTACTGAGTGAGGAAACCAAGAATCAAATGAAAAAATAAAAACATAGGGCCATCTCCATGTGCGTGTCAGGTAATAAAACTGTCGCTAGCAGTGTGTCCTATGGCAATCGCTTCACTTCTCTGATACTTCATTTATTGACCTGTAAAACAATATTTTTAAAGGTATATATTTCTATGAATCTAGATATAATTGGAAATTCTCATGTGCTGTCTCAAAACTTCCATGGATTAAAAAACTTTTTAATAATGAGTTTAAAGGCAATGCATGCTCATTAAGGAACATTTATAAAATAATATTTAAAGAAGAAAGAAGGAACTCATAATTCTGTTATCCATGGGCCTTATTGTAAGGGCTTTAAATCAGCTAAAAAAAAAAAATCACAAGATTTTTAAGAAAGAAGCTGTTAGAATGTCACTGATCTGGCTCTCATTTTCAATTTCAACAATAGGATCACCAATTCTTTCACTCTCTCTCCTGTTCTAGTTTTCTGTATATTCTAATGATGTTCAATAAGTGTCCAGAGGGTTCCGAGCCCTGCATTTGGTACATTTTTTTTACATCTAACCTTCTTCTCTAGATCTACTTTATGGGATCTACTGTATGATCTAAAAAACTATGTATAGTTCTTCATTGCTTAAGTTCTAAAGGATAAAATGCAAACATTTTGATTTGGCATTTTTAAAAAAGTTTAATTTAGTAATAGCTGGCCCCAGCCCTCCTTTCTAGATTCACTAAACTCCATCTCAGCTTACTCTGCTGTAATGCACAGGAACTATACTCAATTTCTTGTAGTGAGCTGTAGTGGAAAAGAATGTGAAAAAAATACACATGTATGTATATGTATAACTGAATTGCTCTGCTGTACACCTGAAACTAACATTGTAAACAGACTACACTTCAATAAAAAATAAGAATTTTTAAAAAATAAAATAAAATGTACCGCCTCTGCAGAAAATTACATTAATATGATTTAAAACAGTATCTGGCAATGGTCAGCTTCTTAAACTGGGCAGTGTTTACATGAACATGTGCTTTATAATTAATTCATATGTTTTATGTCCTTTTCTGTATGCATAATACACTTCACAATTTTCTAAAAATGAGGTACTTCATCCTTTTATAACCAAAACTCTAGCTCCTAACTTAACACTTGCCCTGTGGATTATATTGTTATAAAAATAACACATTTACACTTTCAATAATATGTGAATGAAAAATGTAATCAACAGATAACCCCTTGAATTGTAAAAGTGAACACATTCTAAACAAAAGCCTCACATGGGCAAGGATAACTTAGTAAAGTCTATTTCAAAGTAGGGTGGAGCAGACAAAACAATCTCCTGCAGTATTTCAACATAGTGGAGCACACACCTTTGGTCTGAGATCATGGTTCAAATCCTTACTCTGCTTCTTACTAAGTGTGTGACCTTGGGTAAGTTACTTCAGCTCTCTGGGCTTGTTTCTTCATTATAAAATGGAGAAAATAGTTCCTACCTCTTGTCAGGATTCTGGGTAGAATCTGGGTAGGTAATGAACGTAAAGCATTAAGCACACAGTTCTAATAGGTTCAATGGAAGTTAGTTGTTATTAGTAGTAATAATTGCTTTTGAATCCCAAAGGAGTTCTATGGCTGGTTTACTCAACTACTAATTTTTATTTGACACACTTCCGCAAAAACAAATTGAGATCATGTTCCTTCACTTCCGGGAATGAACAACCTTCTGCAGATCATGCACAATACTAAAGACAAGTTTTAGTTGAATGCACCCTCTAGTGGTATACATTATGTGCAAGTACCTGGCATCTAAGAAAGAAAACCTCTTCATGAAATGTCAGATTATAGGTTGGCACTTAGAACCTGCAGCCAACTAGTTAAGAACATTATGGTATGAGGAGCACTATCATACCTCTTTTAGGAAACTCCCTCTCTTCAAGAGCTGGGGGATTAAAAAAAAAATCTTTTAAAACTTTCCCCACCATAAGACCTAGTGTATTTATGATATTTACCATACTAAATTCCAGTATTCCTATAGCATTGACTTTAATCTCTCTTCTTAAAATGGAGCCATTTTCCACCTTGTTTTAACAAGCATTGCAAAATATATATTCTTCATTTAGTTAACAAAACATATTGAGCACCAACTATATACCAGGCAATGAAGATACAATAAACAACATATTACACAATTCACTGTGCAATTACAAATTTGAAAAGTGCCATAAGGAATTATAGACTGCTGTGAGTGCATACTAGCAATTGGTCTAGTCTGGGGAAGAGGGGCTTTGGAAAGCTTACTTGGAAATAAAATATTAAAAGCCTTGAAGGGTGAGTAGAAATTAACTGGAAGAAGAAAAGGAGTACCATACAAAGAGAATAGCATATACAAAGGCCTAGAGATAGTAAGATGCATGTGTTATTTGAGAAACTGAGGAAAGACTCCTCTGCATGGAGCTCAAAGAAGAGAGGGAGATTGTGCATGGTGACGCTAGCGAAGTAAGCAGTGACTTAACACCTTGTTTGAGTAAGTTTGAACTTCATCCTAAGAACCATGGGAAACTGTGGGAGGGTTTAAAGCAGAGCAACAATTCGATTTACATTTCAAAAGTTCGCTTTGCTAAAGCAGGGAAAATGGATTTGAGGGAGTAGAGCAAGAATGGATGTCCAGACCAGCTGCCAGTAATCCAGGTGTGACATAATTAAAGTTGGAACAAAGAAGGTAGTCGTAGCGAAAAGTGGACAGATATTTAAGAGGTGAAATGAATCAAGCAAGATGATGGGGATGGGCACAGTTGTCCTGGTGAGCTTGGATGCCAAATTTTCCACCATGCACAACTGCTGGTGGTAGCGTTTGGGGGGCGCGGGGGGAGGGGCACTGTTGAGACGAGTTGCTTAAGAGACTAGGGTTTCCCTCTAAAAGAGAGAAAATCTTTGGTTCCACAATGTATTCGAATTGAATGCTTAACTAGCATTGGGCAGGACAGTGGGGCACCGCCCTCCACCCAACAGAGCCGCGAATATCCTTTTTAGATTTCTATCACGGTGATCCACTCCCACTGCGCTAACAGTTTTACTTTATGTCTTCTTGGAAAGACGTAACTCCCTCCCGACGCCAGTTTCAACAAATTTTTGTTACATTTCTCGAAGTCCAGTTCAAAGATCAACTTCTCGAGGAAGCCTTCCGGGCCTCTCCCACCCCACGGATCCGCCCACTGTGCTGTGTGTTCAATAGCACGGATTTGGCACTCTTCACCTTCGCGCCTCCGCCGTCCAGCGCAGTGCCCTTCAAACACTGGGCACCCCACATGCACTAAAGTCAGTCACTGTTACCGGCGCAGGGAGGGACCGTACCGCCCGTCAGCTGCACATGCGCCCTTCAGCCTCGGGCCCGCCGGAAATGACGCGCTCTCAGGGAAGATGTGCTTCCGCTCCCGAGTGCGGACGCCGCCTCAGGGGGCGGGCTTCTCTGGCTTGCTAACTCCGCCGCACTGGAGGATTCGTGCGTGGTAAGAAGTTGTGCGCGTGGCAGGCGAGTGGTAGGGTCTCTTCTTCAGTTCCCTGTGACCCGGGGGGAGGGCGGAAGGAGGGCGGAGGGAAAGGCAGCTACATTCCCGAGGGTGCCCAGTGCCAGGTGGGGCTGGAGCGCCCGGCTCCGCGGCTGGCCCGAGGGCTCCGGCGTGGGGACCGGCCTCAGCAGGAGGGGGCTATCGCTTGGGCTGGCAGGTCCGGCCTCACTGCGGCCCGTCGGGCGAAGGGTCCCGGCCGAGCCTGTACTCAGAGCTTCCTACGTCCCATGTACTCAGGGGAAGGAGAATTCACTTCCTCTTGAACAGCCCCGGTCCCCACTGTGACAGTCACAGGTCCTGCAGCGACGAGTGTGCGCGCGTGATGTGAAGTGGCGTGCCGCGTCTCACACCTGTTCCCTGGCTCCTCAGCTTGTGTTGAAGGATGTTTTGGCAGGAGCTGAGGATTTTACACTGGTTGTTGCACGGAATGCTGCCTTAAAAGGGAGGCGGCTTACTAATTGAAAACAATTTGAAACAACTGGGCTGGAAGTAGTTTACACTCTAATTCCTAGGAGAAGACCTAGTATCATCCCGTAATTGCACACGCTTTTATATATTTTACTTGTCAATCTGCCAGAAAGAGTTGTAATGACAAGCTTCACCTCCACGTACAGGGTTTGTGCATACTTACTTGCTATGCAAAGGCAGACTAAGGAAGATTGGAAGAAAGTAGACCTGGGACTTAGAGATAGGAAAGTAAATGGCTGAGAAAACTGCAGAATTTGGAAAGAGTAACTTCATTCACTATTACTATGTGATTTAAATTTTGGGAATAATTTGGTTTCTTAATGAATTGTTTTTCACTTTGAAGCAAGTATTTATATCCGTGGTTGTGGTATTGTTTGTTTTTTACTGGAGTGGTCACGTCTCTGGTAAGGGCTAGATTTACATTACAGGCATATCTATGCAACATATTATAGGATTAAATATAGATATCTAAGTGAAGTAAGAACTGTTTTAAATAATTAAAACTTTAACACATGACGCATGTGTGTGATATAGCATGTATTTTTTTTTCTTTTAAATGAAAGCTAACTGGCCATTCTTGTCTTAGAGATTGATAAGGTACCTCTGATGAAGCCATGACCAGGTGGGCACGAGTTACTACCACACATAACAAAAGACCCTTTCCTGCAACATCATGGGAGGACATGAAGAAGGGGTCCTTTGAGGGGAAAAGCCAAAACCTACCAAAGAGTGAACAACTTAAAGCCAACAGGCTGTGCCTTAAAAATGATGTGCCCCAAGCAAAACACAAAAGGAATAAGAAGAAAAAGGAATACTTAAATGAAGATGTGAATGGATTCATGGAATACCTAAGACAAAACTCACAGATGGTTAACAATGAGGAGATGATAGCAACAGACAGTCAGGAAGTAAGGGAAGAAATTGCAATTGCTTTAAAGAAAGATAATCGTCGGGAAGGAAGAAGATTAAAAAGACAAGCAGCAAAGAAATATGCAATGGTAAGATTATCACTTCTACCAAAATGTTACTTTATATGGCTAGAAACTTATTCATTCACTCATACACGTGTTTTAGCAGACTGATTACTGTTATATACTGGATTTATAAGGCAACTTTTTGAGGGCTAGTAATAACACTTGGACTATTTTTTTAGCACCTCCTATATGCTGAGCACTTGAGGTGCTGATTAATTATCACAACATTAAAAAAATGGTGGCATTCTCATGGGTAGAAAACATTGATGTACAGATAGGTTAAGTATCTTGCTGAAAGTCACTTAGTAGCAGAGGTGCAATTCAAACCCAGGAAAAGGTGTTAATATTTGACTAGTTAGAATAGTGGCTGGCACTATATGAGTATATGTGTTATTAAATACATATCAACCTTAGTGGGCTGCTAGATCTGTGCAGTCCAACCAAAAAAAGAAAAAAAATTTAAACACAGAGTCTGACTTCAAAACCTATATTCTCACCCCTTCCAACAGCCCTTTTTCAAACAGCCATTTTAAAAAAAGATGAAGTAAAGGAGAAGGCTAAGTACAACTGGTTAAATATGTGTGGTGTCTGTTAGTTGGAAAGGGTGTTATCTTTATTCATGAAAAAATGAGGCACAGGAAGGAGATCTGGTAAGAATCACACTGGTTAGTAACAGAGCAGAGTAATAGAGTTAAAATTCCTTGAGACTCTCCCTAGTCATTGCTCAGTCCCTCCTTATGTCCACTCAGAGGAATGCTGGGAGCTGCAGGTTTATTTCTGTGGTGCCTAGCCCTAGATTTTAAACTGTCAGACTCAGGAAATGAAATTTTTAGTATAATTCCTCTAATTGAATTTACCAAGTCTTCTAGCAGGATACTACATAAGAGTCAGAATTTGTTGCCATTTTACACTTTTTAAAAAAAAATTAGGATTAGTAAATGTAGAGCCCCGTTTGCACCAATGCAGGCTTGAAATGTGACAGCCTTCATAAATGTGTCTTCTATTTGCAGGATTCTATGCAGTATCATTTTTAAAGATGATACTGATGAAATATTCCTAGAAAAGATAATCATTTCTATTTGTATCAAGATAGTTTTGCTTGAATTATACAATTATTTTAAAATATTTTAAAGTCATGTTAGTATAACTTAAAGATAATTTCATTGTCATGGGCAGTGTGGTGAATTGCATACTTTTGGAAAAAGTTTAATGTGACATTTTAAGAGAAGTTTTATGTTTGTAATTAAAAGGAGAAAGACTTCTTTTTTTTTTTTTTTAAAGAAATGCTTTATGTTAAAGCATATACTTTAAATAGTATATGGCTTCTTGTGACCTACCTTCAACTTGTTTTCTTGTTATTTTTTTATTACCTCACACTAAGCATCAGTTCTTCATTGTTAATAAGTTGATTAAGGTATAGAAATTTACCAGTCTGCTCTCCACAGTCCTGTCTACATTAAATTTAAGGATCACTCAAGAAATTTTATTCGGTAAAAATTAGGCTTTAAAGATTAAAAACCTAATCAGTGAACTGTCAGGTTACTAGAGACCACCTTGACTTCACCTAGAAACTAAGACTTCTTAATCGTGGTAATCCAGTTTTTAGCAGTAGCTTTTCCTGCAGTTCTAGAATAAATGCATTTTCTTTGTTTGGACCAGCTCATTCTAAATGTAAAAGTTGATGAAGAATAAAGGGACTCATTCTTTTCCAATATGTTATTAAACAGAAAAAAAAAAGTGAGGGTATAGTTGCAAAATATTGTTTTATTTTGCCTGTTGAATTTGCATTTTTCAGAAACGTGTTCTTATTTTGGAAAAAAAAAGTAAATGATGAGCTATTTGTTATCCAAGAAATATATATATTTTTTTCAGTTTAAATAAAATAGTTTAAATATCTACCATCTTTGATTGTGACTGATATTCTCATTCATTGCAGTAAAAATTATCCTCCAAATTGCTAAGTAAGTATGTAAAGCAACCAAACCATTGTTCAGTGTTGTGTTGGAGCCAGATAATTCGGCTTAGAATTATACCTTTAAAATGAGAATATATACTAAAAATGAAACCTCTGCCTATTTACGAATATTAAAGATATAAAAACTATAAGATGTACTTTCTGGTATAAAATATATCTTATGATTTGAATTATAATTTAAATGGAATAATTTGACCCAAATTCATTTAATTATATGAACTTTAAAAGTGAAAGTATTAATTTTGAGTGGTAATTTTTATGGTCGTTGTCTGTCTGCTTCAGAAAACTCAGTTTTTCCGGTGTGGACATCCCCATTAGTGAAACAAATGTCCTTTTTTGCTTAATTTATTTAAGCAACTACCTCCTACAAAGACATTTATAACTTTGTGTCTGAGACTGATAGATTTATGTATTGAAGGCTTTCAAAAGCACTGAGATCCTCTGATGGAAAAGACATTTTTATGGTTTAGGAACTTTTTTCTACAGATAAAGTATGGAGATTTCAAAAAACGAGCTAGATAACTTTAAAATGAGAAATGTTTTAAAGATATTTTTGATGAGTAAGATTAATAAAGCCAGAGTAGTTTTACAGTGTGGAAACTCACATTTTGTTTTCCCAGGTATGTTTCCATTGTAGAAAACCTGGCCATGGGATTGCAGATTGCCCAGCTGCTCTTGAGAGTCAAGAAATGGGCACTGGAATATGTTATCGGTGTGGATCCACAGAGCATGAAATAACCAAGTGCAAGGCTAAAGTAGACCCAGCTCTTGGTATGTTTTTTTTCTCAGTTTTTTATTTGGTTAATGGAGAAAGTGGCCAATAAGTAGGCAACTAGGTTTTTTTTTTTTTTTTTTCTGTTGACAGGGTTTGTTATGACTGTGCCACTTAATATTTTGAAATCAAATGAGAGTCAGCTTTAAATTATGTAAAAACGAATATGTTTTCTTCTCAGAGTATTTTAAAATAATATGAATTACATGACGTGTAATATATATAACCAACTTACCAGGAACTGTTGATTGTTACAGGTGAATTTCCCTTTGCAAAATGTTTCGTTTGTGGAGAAATGGGACATCTGTCCAGATCTTGTCCTGATAATCCCAAAGGACTCTACGCTGATGGTGAGTACTGTTGCTCATGTATGTCAAAAGTGGAAAGTCATCATGCAGTTGTGATTTAATGTACACTTAGCCACTTCTTAAATAAATTCTTGAATAAGTGGCAAAATCTTGAGAATTTCTTTTTATCAAGCACTGTTTATGTTCTAGACTTTTTATGTAATGTGACTTGATATATTAATATATCAAATAGGAAAAAACTGACATGTACATTTCAAACTATGTGCTTACTTCAGCATAATTTGTGAGAGTATGTTATAAATATCTGCTTTTAAACATAACAGAAACAAAGGGATTATTTCTCAAACTAATGTAAGATTTAGAAAAATAGTGTTATAAATTTAATCTCAGCCTAGCATACCATTTTGGGTAGAAGGGTTGATACACACTGTTCACATTTGTAAGTAATTTTTGTTTGTGAAGTTTTTCTTATTTGATTGTCTGGTATGGGATCACGTAACTTTCTTATCTTTGGCTTAGCTGATGTCTTAAGGTCCCCACAATAAAGCCTATGATGTCTAAAGCTTTAAGGAGAATATTGTCTTCTGTTAATGTGATGCTGGTACCATCATGTTCTAGACACTTACTGTGTCATGTTCTGGGTTCCCTTGCAGAAGGTCAGTGAAAAAGCATAGCTTTGGAGTTGGACCATTTATTATAGACCTAGCACTGCCACTCACTAACTGTGGGACTGTAGCCAAGTTATTTAACTTCTCTCATCTCAGTTTCCTCACCTGTAAAATGGAAATGAGAAAACTGTATTTCACTGATTCTATAATGCACTTTTCCTCCACATTTTTATATCTCTAAACTTAGTATATCTTACTATTGGTGAGTGCCACATAATTGGCAGGGTTTTTTTTTCTTCCCCAGAGAGGTATGTAAAATAATGATAAATCTTATAATCAGTGCTATCTTAGATTTGACGAATTATGGTATTTTACCTTGAAGAGTTACGGAGGATTAAAACATACTATTAAGTGTCTCTGCTATTTCACTGTGGCATCTATAACAGCAAAGAGTCCTGGACCTGGAAAAGGCTCAAAAGTGCCTTTCAATTTTGAACTTAAGAAACAGGTTATGTAATATGACTAGGGAACAAAGGTGGCTTTGTACGGTCAACCAGAATGACTAGATATAAAAAAGTATAGGAGGGGGAGTAGACCACATAGAATTGAGAATTCATCCAGGCTTATGTCCTATAGGGTCATTTTTTCTGAGTAAATCACATAACATTATGAGGAAGATTATGATATGCTAGACCATTAAGCAATAGTGTTTGACTATTCAGTGAAAGACTGATTTTAGAAACCATATGTGTTATAATTCACAATCCTGGAATGTTGCTTAAAGTAGGCAAATAGGCATTTTTATGAGTTAGGATACCTGGCAGATAGAAGGCACTGAAACAAAAGTTAATTTCATTCCTTTTGTAACTACTCACCCCCATCTGACTTGTACAGCAGAGCAGTGGTTCCTAACCTTTTTCGAGGTCATTAATTATTGGAGAATCTGACAAAAACTATGGACATTCTCAAAAAATGCATTTGCACACAAATTTTGCAGAGTTCACAAGCCCCTGCGTATCTAACCCTGGTTAAAATCCAAGCTTCTTGCATGGCTCTTGGACATTCCAGAGGACAGGTACCTTTCATCATTCCTCACTTCTCTTTCTCACTTCTCCCCTTAAGACCAGGTGCAAGAAAAGGTGGGTAGGCACAGATTAATGCTCTCTGAGGTCAGGAGAAATGGAGAATGGGCTTATTAATAGGAATGGTGGCACCTACCTGGCTCCAGCTACTTTACAACTGACAAGGTTATGAAGACCAAATAAGATATAAAAGTGCTTTAAGACATTAAAAACCCTATGTAAGTCTGAGAGGTTTTCAATGACTTTGTTCTTTTTTGTAGGTGGTGGCTGCAGACTTTGTGGCTCTGTGGAACATTTTAAGAAAGATTGCCCTGAAAGTCAGAATTCAGGTGCGTTCTCTGGGCCTCCATTTAGAAGGGGTGAGATTAGTGTTCCTCTGTGTTTTTGCTGAATTTTGATATTAATATCTCATTGAGGTACAACTGATTTTAAGGCTGCCTGGTTTCTTACTGCAGTGATGACTTCATTATTTCTGTATCAGTAGTAGACACAGAAGTGAGTATCAGCTGCTGTTCTCAGGTGTGAAAAAAAAAAGGGACCAGTAAACCCCAGAGGACCCTGATTTTATAAAGCATTTTATTCATAAGTATTTATATTAGCTAATTAATGTACTTAATAATAGAGCTAATTCAGTATTGATTCACTAAAATGAGAAATATGAAAATAACTTTCAGTATTCATATGATTGTATATCCTCATGTATGCTCTAAAACCTCTGAAGGATTCAGAATTAGTTGCAAAAACTGGCAAAAATATTAAAATTGTATTATTTACACAGCGTGTGGCCAGTTATATTTTATTCCTAATGAAATACTACCCTTAGTCATCAAAAACTTCATAACTGTTCACAAAATCTAAGGCAAACTTTTGGGAAGTGTGGAGATAATTATTACATTAGTTTACCTAGATTAGAGTGATGATAGTCGTGTGTGAAAAAAACCAAGACAGTAGAATAGCCCAGTAGTACTTCTTAGGGAAAAAGCACATTTCTTTTACATCAGATAGTCATAGTACCACACAAATAAATCTGCTCATTCTTACTTCCTACTCCTACCACTTGAATTTGAAAGCTTGTTCTTGCTTACAGTCTTGTCTAGAAGAAGTCAGTCTATACTACACTGTAGGCAGTGAGATTGAAATGATGAAGTGGAATTTTAATTCTCCCTCCTGGGAGGATTGCCACTTCCCAAATGACAAGACTGACAAGCAGATGTTTTATAATTTCACAGGTGGAATCTTGTGCATTTAAAACTGATGCTTCATAAGTCTTGCTGTTTACAGACTGTTGGAATTCATTGACTCTATAATGGTGAACTCTGGAAAGGAATGAAAGAGCTTTTTCATCAATTTGTGCATTGCAAAGCAGTTGCTGCATTTCCCTAATTGGGACAAGAAATTGCCTGTGGTACTCTGAAATCAAGGATTATAATCAATTACAGAATTGCTCGCTTTCCTTTAGTGATGGAGCCTTCTCTCTTTGTGATTATTCATGTCAAAACTAGTTCTTTTGCTAAACCAATACCAATCTAGGTGGATGTATTTGATGACTTTTTCTTACATTCTGGCTTTTCTGTTTCTTTACAGATCGAATGGTCACAGTTGGTCGCTGGGCAAAGGGAATGAGTGCAGATTATGAAGAAATTTTGGATGTGCCTAAACCACAGAAACCCAAAACAAAGATACCTAAAGTTGTTAATTTTTGATAATGATGAGTACTGTCTTTAGTTACTGCCTCATTTTTAAGCATTCTGAACTAGACTTAGTTCACAAGATAGAGCTGGACTCCGCCTTGGAGTCCTGTATTGTAGATATCAGTATAATCTGGGTGTGGTCAAACTGTTTCCTGGGTTCTGTCTATCAAGGGGTACTTCCACCATTGTTTGGAGAAAATCCAAAGGAAAAAAAAAAGTGTTAAGATGTTTAAATTGGATTCTCTAAAAGAATATATTACTAAAAGATAGAACTTAGGTGTAATTAATTGGTTATAAACCTGATTGTAACAATTATCTTTTTCTTAAAAATATAATTATGCACTAATATGAACCATCCCTAAATATAGGGTAACTACTTTGCATTTGGAAATGAATTTTTCGTTATATTGTTTTCTTGGTTCAAACTACCGATTTATTATTATATTAGAAATTTATTTATAATTGCCTCCCCATATCTGTATTTTTAGAATATTTAATAAAAACTCATTTGCTATTTACTTTTCTGAATACCTAATTTTGGATTGAATAAGCCATTGTCCATTAATGTCCATGTGACAGTCCCTTTGGAAACGCAATCTTTTATGAGTCCTAGACAAGGTAAATTTTGGTTAATTTTCATTTTAGTTTTGACATAAAGTATTACAAATTATTGAGGTTAAAATAGAAGAGTACCTCAGCTTAACAGCAGCTCTTTCTTTGCCCCTGATTTTCAAGGGAAAAATTCTAGCCAAAATTCATTTTGGGATATTTAACCAGAATGATGATGGCACATAACAGAGTATGTGAAACTTAATAGCATTTTGTTCGCCTGTTTTAGATGAGTCAGGGTGAGATGCAGGTATCATCATAATAGAGTTAGAACACTAATCAGAGATCCATTAGCTTCTTTGTTTGATTTGATGAATACATGCATACCTAATACATATATTTTGCAAGGCTTAAGGCTCCCAATGTACTGTATAATGGAATGACTGTTGGATTGTGTGTTTTATTTGAAATTTTACCTGATTGGATACATTTGTAATGAAAGGAAACAGCTGTGATTAATTACTGATATTTCAAAAGCAAAATATTTACCAAATAAGAAAAGGAATACTTTTCTCTGTTTTAATGTCTATGCAACTCAACAGTTCTAGTCTTAATAGGAGCTGTTCTTTTATTTTCAGTGACAGAGGAAAACATGACAGAATATGGCTTAGCATCCCAGAGCTTAAGGAAATGAGTGCCATTTGAGAGGAGTTGTACAAGTCATGCAGCTGGAGAAGGACAGCAAGGCTGCCCTGGTCATTAAGTCTGAACACACCCAGATTTATTTCATCTGTCCTAGTAGGAGTAGCAGGCTCTGGAAAGTTGAAAACCTGTCAGCTGCAAGTTAAGTCTCACGTTTTTTATGTAGGCTTCAATGCAGAGATAATAGTGTCCATCTTGTCTTCCTTGGGTTACTTAGTTTACATTTTAATGATCTATAAAGTAGACGGTGAAATCATTAGAAATAAATTGCAGGTGCTGAATGTAACATTGGAAAAGCGTATGGACGCTTTGTCAAAGAAACTCAACAGAGACAAAAATTCTGACATTCTGAGAGACTATTGCTTGAAAGGAATGACAGGCGTTAGTTATTTTCTTAACTAAGAATGCTAATAGAGGAAGGTAAACATTTATTCATTGTGTATTTTCCAAGCACCTGCTGCATTCCTGGTACTCTTTCAGGCACTTGAGATGGTGGCAGTGAATAAGACAAACAAGGCCACGTACATTCTAATAG
This sequence comes from Camelus dromedarius, assembly GCF_036321535.1. Lineage (NCBI taxonomy): Eukaryota > Metazoa > Chordata > Mammalia > Artiodactyla > Camelidae > Camelus > Camelus dromedarius. Next base: position 54,061,272 of record NC_087438.1, read on the forward strand.
GGCTGAAAAATGGAGAGGAGACTTAGGGAAAAAAATGCACATCAGAATGTCTGTAAAAATCATAACAGGGATATTTCATTAGATTTTATAAATACCTCATTGAATCCCCTAAGACTTAGTCATTAGCACTCTTTTCTTCCTTTAGTCCTTTAGAAATGTCATCTTACAAGCTTGTCTTTCACTTTTCTATGACTGATTCCTAAATCCACATCTAGCCCTAAAGTCTCTGGTTTCAGTTCTGTTTTCTCACCTGCCTGCTGGACATTCTTACTTGTATGTTCCGCTAACACCTCAAACTCATAGTAGCTTTAAATCTCATCACTTCTCCTGAGAAAAAAAGGACTAATTTTCTTTCTTATCTCCGTTTTTTCCACTACTATTATATTCCATGCTTACAGGCTTGAGTCTCAAGTTGCTCTTTCTTGACATTCCCCTCTGTACACCCCGAGAGTCAACCCTCTCTTATTTCTGTCAGGTGTCTGTCCACTTAATAGAGAGTCTTTTCTGAACAGCCTTACAGGAAATAGCTCTTTCCTCATCCCAATAACTTTTCATTCTCTTACTCTAAATTTTCTCCGTAATTTATGTCTAACACTACTTATCCCCTTTCCACCAGATTATAGGTTACATGAGGGCAGGAATTTTGAGTCTTGCTCATTAGTATATCCTGTGAACATACTAAATGGTGAAATACACCAATGGGTGGACTCACTGAGGAATGGAAATAGAGGAGAAGAGGCCAAGGACAGAGCCCTTGGGTAGTCTAATATTTAGAGATCTGGTAGAGGAGGAAGAACCATAGTGGAGGCTTTAAAAGTGGAACTGGTGAGGTGGGAGGAAACCCAAGAGCGTTAACATCATGGAAGCTACAAGGAGAAAATGTTGCAAAAAGAAAGAACTAGTCAACATTGTGGATGCTGCCCAGAGGCTAAATAAGCCAAGAGCAGGGCCATTAGATCTGGCAATATGGAAGACATGGGTGGTAAGAGAGGTAAGAGAGGGCTTTGTGGAGTAGTGAGGTAGAAATATGATTCGATAAATGAAATAAGGATATGAAGACCAAATTTGTAGATAATTGAAATAGAGATGGGATGGCCTTTAAGAAATGGGGTAAGATGAAGTGTTTTGTTTTAAGATAAGAGATAGTAGTGGCTATGGAAATAATCCAGGAAAAACTCCTGAAGTAGAGAAAAAAGAATTGAAGGAGGGAAGTCTTCGAGAAGGTTAGAGAGATATTTCTTTGCAGGAGGTAGAGATGTTTACTTCATTATAATAGGAGGGATGGCAAAGATGTGGAAAGTGCATTGATGGGCGTATAATAAGACTCCTGCTTTGTGGTTTATATTTTCCTCAATGAAATATTTTCTAAAGTTCATGAACTGAGCAAGAGTAGGGGACATGAGAAGCTTGAAGGAAGAGAAGGCAGTATGAAATAGCAAACATATAGGAAATGTAGTAGGATTATCAGAGCCCTTTGAAATGTGTGGTCATAAATTTCAAGTGAGACCAGTTCATAATTTTTAGGTACTCGGTGCAGGGCTGAGGTAATGCAAATACTTTAATTTAACCACAGTTGTAAGCTTGCCAGACAAGTTGAAGGAAAGGCAAAGGTATAGGTGTTTTCCAGGGAGTGTAATTAATAATAGAGCATGGAATCTAAGCCAGGTAAGGAAAGAAGGGAGGACATGGAGAGGGATAATGAGCTCTGGAAATGTGGAAATACTAATTTTGAATCTATTTTCAAATGTCCCTAAAAATGTCACAAAATGAGGAAGGGAAAGATGGCATCAGATGTATAATTTTTATATGGTATTTTATACTTGCAAATATAAAATGAGAAAGGTGTTTTCTAATATTTTTCTCACTTTTGAATCTGAAGATAAGTTACTGTCAAGGACTGTGAAGGGTCTGAGATTCTTAATAAGCTAGTCTGTTAACTGTTTCATGGATGTTGGCAGAAGGCACGAGAATCCTGGTTCAGAGACAAAGGACTGGATTACTCATGGGACAGTGAATGGCGTGAGTATTAACTTAAGTATGTTGCTTCCCTTTTTCCATAAGTCCTACAGGGTGACATGGTGGGCGCAGACGGGTGCTGTAGACATAGCGGGTTTGTGTCACAGCTGAGGAACCCAGGGCCCAGCACTCTGGGCTAGTTGCAAACACTGTAGCAAGCAGCAAACAAGCCAGTTTCCTGTGCCCAGAGAGTGAGCCGTTAACCCTGAAGTCATGCTGTGGTCACCTTGTCCCACTTAATTGCCTATGGGACTAGCTACAGATGTTGCTTAGAATTAGGAAATGAAGTCTTGCAGTCTGGCACCTCAGCAGGAACATGCAAGACCACTCTGAGCCCATGGTGAACTGTCTGTCCCAGTAGTTACATTACCTTCAAATGGGTGAAATAAATCATGAACAAACTCAATATTTTACACTTAAATAATTTATTCTAAACCATAAAACTTATTCCTTAGTATATATATTTTCAACATATATTTTCAAAACTATTTCTATAAATATACCAAAAAAAAATTTCCAAAGTTATCTCTGAAATGTGCAATAAGAAATATGAACAAAACCATGTGATAGTATATATAAAAATACTCTGGATTTCTTCCCATTTTTATTAAAATTGTTCATCATATCCTAGAGGTGTTTGAGTATAAAGGTAAATATAAGCTTAACCTACATTCTAAACTATACAGATCAGTTTTTACGTTTTTCCCCTAGATTTCTTTTTTTTAATTCTTTTATCTGTTTATTTAAATCCTTATTTTTTTTAATTGAGGTATAGTCGGTTTACCATGTATTTCTGGTGTGCAGCATAGTGATTCATTTACACATATATATGTATATATTCCTTTTCATATTCTTTTTCATTAGGCTATTACAAGATATTGAATATAGTTTCCTGTGCTATACTCCCTAGATTTCTTCTTTTAAACATATGATAGAAAAACTGAGTACGGATCAAAAACTCAGTTGCATTAAATCCAGGAAGAATTAATAGGGATGAGCTTCCTTCCTTAATCAAAAAGCTTTCAGTCCTGTTAGAAGCACTTGAAAACCCTTACCATCAAGAATGTCATGAAATCTTGAGTGTTCCTTGAGGATACTTTGACACTCCAAAGGAAAAAAATAAGCATAGCTACATATTTATGTTCCCTCTGTCCTTAGTCTCTGGGGGCTGAAGGGTGACGGCTGAAGCACCAGCTTAGCTGCTTACCCTTGGAGCAGTCATGTTTGCTTAAAGCCAGGGCACCACAGAGAGCAGGGAAGGCTGTCTTTAATCACCTCTCACTCTGTTCCAGCCTCTCCAGCATCTGCTTTTCCCACAAACTGCTAGAAACATTCCCATCTCAAAGGTTTTGCCTGGGCAAGTCCTTCTGCAAAAAACATGCTACATCCAGAGATCCTCAAGACTCAAGTCTCTGCCTTCAGGTTTTTGCTCAAATGTTCCTCAGTGGAACCTACTCTGACATCCTCTTTAAAATATGAACAACCACCTCTGACACCTCCCCAGCACTCACATCCTTTCATCTGCTTTCTTTTTCCGTGTAACACTTACCTCCTAAATATTCTATATTACTTGTTTTATTATGATGTGATCAGTATGTTTCTGTTCCTTGCTGAACCCACAGAGTCTAAAAGTGTCTAACACAGAGTAGGTTCTTAATATTTATTGAATGAATGAAAGAGCAATCAAACACATTTCCATTAAAAAAGGAAATGGAGACCTATGGGCTATTGTTGAATTTTACAGCAGGAGTGCCTTAGTTGTGATGTGATTGCAGGCAATAGATTTTAAACTTTTTGAGATGCCCTAAGTAGAGCCTGAATGCATTGCTGTCTTTTCCAGTGTCGTGCCTTTTTAAAGTCTCTCTAGTCCGATAGTCTGAAAGTGAGCACTTTCAACCTAGGCCATGATGACTGCGTGTGACTGATAATATTGAAATGGGGCCAGTGTGGTTGAAGAACTGATTTCATTTAATTTTAATTAATTTAATTTAAATGGTCACGTATGGCTAGTGGCTACCATGTTGAACATTGCTGGAATAGACTGTGCCTGTGTTATAAGTTAGAGTGGGTGATGTCTTTATGTCTAAAAGTGATCCAGCCAAAGTTACTCTATTCCTTCAGCCTCACAATGTTCCTGTTACTGTTCATGAAAAACTTTAAAAATATATAAATTCAAAGGCGTAAGAGAGACAAAGTTGGAAGTGTTTCAACTGTAGAAGGGGCCTGAAATTTTAGCATACAAAATTTTAGTGTAATGTAACTCCATTTAATGCACATTTTTTCACCTTTTTTAAAATCTAAAAGCATTCTCAAAAATCTTTCTATTTTTGGAATGTAGTATATAAGCATTTAAATCTACATATCCACTCTTCTTATTGTATATAAATTTTAATTCGTAAAATTGGGGCACAGTCCAAAGTTCATATAAATAAAAATTGCTGGTACAGAATAATAAAAATAATTACAACCATACCTAGATTGGGTGAGTAAATGGGGAAACAGAGGTAATTATGTGACAAACTAAAGCAGGCTGTATCTAACCTCTTAAGTGCTCTGAACCTTAATCGAGAAGTTCTTCAACTTTTACAAGTTGTCCTGTAGAGGAGGCTAGCTTGACATATGCTGGTTTGTCTTATGAGTTAAGACAAATCACAGACAGAGTAAAATAATAAATGTTAAAGTCTAGGGAATAAAGCTCTAATGTAATGGTTATGAAAGAAGAGCTCAGTTAATTCTTTCTCTACAATATCACATTCTGCAGGTACTTTGCGAGTGTATATAGAGCAATAGATACTAAATTGGTCAGCTACCTTGATATATGCTAAATGACACTAGTAAAGTAGTTCCTATTACTAAAATTGATTGGATTCCATTATGTTTTAATGTCTTCCTAATTTAAAGCCCTAAAACATGTAATACATCTTGTCAGGTGCTCTGACATACAGATACCTGCCGTACACGGAACAACCCCACGTCATTAATCAACTAGCCAACTTTTCATTTCTGATTTTATAAAATTTTATAAAATTTCAAACAGAACACATGTCACCTTTGTGGCCTAAACATGTTTTGATTATTTTAACCAAAATGTCACCATTTTACAGAATACACAATATTGCAAATGGGAAATTTTCCATTGCCTGTGTCCCTGAACAAGAGCAGAGTCACAGATGATCTAAAGCAGAATTTTAAAGCTCTTTCAATGTTAACCCAGATCACTGATATTTGACTTGGGTCACATTTTGTTTTTTAACCTCTTCGTAAGTACATTTTGCTTAAGCTGATATTAAATTATTTTTGTGGCCCAGAAGCTTGTCAAGTGTCAGTGCTAAGGGTGCTTGGAATTGAAAAGTGGGAAATCAAATGACAGGTAATTTAAAGTTTATAATTTAAAATAGGCTTATCAACCCATCATCAGTAGCATTCTCTATGAACTGTATACAGGAGGCTGCTGTCTCTTCAATGGATTTTGACCAGCCACCAAGATTTCCAGCAAAGTAAGGAAAGATGCTAGCAGAAATCTGGTTAAAGTAAGATACCTGTTTCAAAGGAAAACAAAACAGTATTTTAATTTCTTATTGCCTTGGAGCTTTTGAAGCAGGGAGGGATCTTAATCGTTTTGTTGTTGGGAAGCTATGACCCTAGTCTTCTGGGAATGGATCTGAAAGGATGACCTTAGGATTTCCTGGTGGGTGTGGATGGACACATTGCAAAATTACAGTTAATTAGTAAATCTGGGTAAAAGGTTTCTCTGTATCTGTAGGAGCAAATTAATCTGCAGATGTTTCATCAGACTTACAGTACACGAACTGTTGTCAATAGCATGGATGAGAAATCCGGCACATGTGATTTCACTTCTGACATACTGTGGAGAAGGTGGGACTGATGGCAGAATAACCGACTTCACTGCCACTGTGTAAGTGTTGCTGGAAGATAAAAGGACATTTTCTAAGTTCTTGAGAGAAATGGAGAATAGTTGTTAGAAAATAAACTCCTATAGTTAATGCAATTTGTTTATATAGTAGAAGTAGAACTTTGGAGACCAACATCTAGACAAGAGGTGTGTGTACATTAGAAAACATTCCCCATGGCCACATTCAAGCACAGGAAGTAGTAATAAGGGCCATGGGTGTTTTCTGCCTGAGAGCTACATATACATTGCATAGCTCCACAAAACTGGAGTCAACCTCCAAACGGGTTTTATTGTACCCTAATGGGGTGTAATTTCAGTCTCTTCTCCTTTTTTAATGAAAAAATAATACTGTTGTTCTAAAGAACCCTCAAATAATAGAGAACTCTGTAGATTAGACAATAGAAGTTTTTCAGTCCACCCTAGCTGCAATACACTCCTATCCTAGAGATGACTGCTCTTAACGTTTTGTTGTGACCCTCCAGGTCTTTATAAATATATAACATTTATGTAAGCAAATGGACATATGTAGATTTTTACATAAATATAATCATTTTATAAATATTGGTCTATAATTTGATTTTTTTACCTAACAGTAACTTTTTGGAGGTATGTCTGTATCAGTGCCTTTGTAACTATTTCATCCTTTTTAATGCTGATACAGTACTCTGTACTGTGGTTCTACCATAATTTATAAGATGGAGATTCAGTTTATTTCTAATATCTTTTTCCATAGTAAATGATACTGCACTGAACATCCATGTACATTAATCCCACATGTATGGGATTATTTCTTCTTTTCTTTTGTTTTTGTTTTTCCCCGGGAGGGCGGACGGTAGGTAATTAGGTTTATTTAGTTAGTTAGTAATTTTAACGGAGGTACTGGAGATTGAACCCAGGACCTCGTGCATGCTAAGCACACACTCTGCCACTTTGACATCAGAAATAATGCTGGCCAGTTCCAGGGGCAGACTGTAACTGTCCTGGCAGCTTGCACTTCTTATCCCTTTGAACATTTGCTCTTGGGACCCTTCCTCTTAGAAACTAGACACTATTCTCCAAGAAGTCCAGTGCCCATGGAGAAGCCATGGACAGACACTCTGATCGACAGCCAGCCATTTTGGGTGTTTAGCACAGTTGAGCCTTTGTAAATTCTGAACCCAAACCAATTCCTTGTGTTTTATTTGGCTTTCGCTGCATTTTAATCAATGATGGAATGTTTTAAAGGTTTGCTAAATACCAGTTTTACATCTGCATACAGCAAAAGGAAAGGGAGCTGCTCTAAAAATCTTGTATGATGACTGGCATATGGCTGGCACTTAGAAAATTATTTTTTTAATGATAACTAAAAGTCCCATCTAGAAAAAAGTTTATATGAACATCATTCAAGACCAGAAATGCTTATTCCATTGACTTCCTTATTTTCATATCACCTTTTTCCCTACTCTGTGCTATAAAACATTGCTGTAACACTTGAATTGCATATACTCACCCATCTTTGACAGGCCTTCTTCGTGATACAAGCACTACCAAGTCTTTGGGTTTGTCATCATTCACCACAGGACAAGTGATATAGTATATCTGATCATCTTCACTTACCCGGTCTACGCAGCGCTCGACTGTATGTAAATAGAACAGTGATAGAAAGTCTCCATTTTCCACCTGGTAGAATAAAGCACTCGTTTCTATTGTTTGTTTGCATAACTTCATTATTGGTGTCCACATTCACCCTTTGGTTTGTACAATTCCCCGAAAGCCAGCATCATTTCTCAAAGTCTGACTTTAGAGCTGTTTGCCCAGAAGGAATAATTCTGCACGTGGTAAGAGAATGCTGACCATCTGACTCTAAGGTTGCTACCCTCAGCACTACAGAGAAGGATACTTCTCTGTTTCCCACAAAATTATTTTTCTCTAGGATAAAGTAATAATATTTGAAGACTAGTGAATTTTATGGACAGTCCAAGAAGGACACTTAGGTAAGGGAATGTGATATATTGAAAAAGAGTACTAAGTTTGGAATCAAACAACTTGCCTTTGAATCCCAGATTGCCACTTAGCAGCTATGTTATGTAAGGCAAGTCGCTTTTTAAAAAATTTGTAAAATGTAGATAATAATACCTATGGGGTTATTGTGAGGATCAAATGAAAACACCTGGCAGAGTACCTGAGTCATGGTAGCTGTGCAAAAAAAAAGAAGATGAATAATAATTCATTCATTCCTCCATTCATTCAAGTTCAATTTGGCTGGAATGTCAGGTGACACAGAAAATAGTGGGAAAAACATTTGAAAAGAACCCCAAAGTTTAGGCACTGTTCTTGCTAAAAGCTTTGTACAAATATTGATGCAAGAAAATTGTGACATGTTTCCTCTTAGAGTGTTTTTATGATAGCATTAATCTGGAGGTGTCAGTCTGGTATCTATGCAAATGTAACACATGAACCCAGGGATGTTTCACTTTAGTAGTAGTACATTGTCTATTACATGCTATTAATCATAGTGAGATTTAGACAATTTAAAGATGAAATGCCATCCAAATTATAAGTAAATGGTAATGCTGAACATACTAGGAAGCCCATCTCACCAATCCTTTCCGTTAAGCAAGGGATCCATGAGGCCTGAGCCCTGCAGCCCAGTAGCTGGGACTCCTTGGAGAAAGGGGTGTGACCTGAGTGCTTTCAATCACTGACAGTGCGGCTGACAAGGAGCACAGTTCCACATTTGAGGAAAGGAGGGAGATTGGAGAAGGTTGGATTAAGGATGCTGGAAACAGGAAGTAGCAGAAGAAATATAGGCTGACAGGAGTGGTCCCTGAACAGACAGGGAGAGCAGAAAAGATGGGACCTTTCACCTCTGTATGCACACAGCTTCCTCTCTCAGCTTCTCACCAGGGAATGCTGTTTCACAGAAAATGAAAGCACTACCAGTTAAATATCAAGAGTGGAAGGTGGAAGGACAATTTGATAGTCACTTCCTTAAGAGCAATGAGATTGTGTATTAAAGTACAAGAGTATGGAATTCAGAGCCTGGCAGACCTGGGTTACAATTCACGTTCCATTGCTCTACTGCCTGTGTAATCTTGGCAAGTCTTGGGACCTCTCATTAAATGGGAATAATACCAACCTTGAAGAGTTACTGATAGGATTATAGCAGATGGGGTAAAGCACGTCAACTCAATAGAGATGAAAAATAAATGATTATAGTAATTTTTGTTTTGTGTCTCTCATTAGCACCTGATGCAGTTTTCCATGCAGAGCAAGCCTTAGAAAATCCTCTTTAATTAATAAAACAATGGGTCATTTATTGGGCAATGGAGATGGAATGCAGTGTAGTGGTCATCTTTTACAGGATGTCAAGATTGATTAAAAATATTTTAAATTTATTCTTACATGTAATGAGGGTCCCACAAAGGTCGCTTGGTGAAGTCAGACAAGAGATGATAAACCAAGTGTGCCGGTCTTTCCACATGCTTTTCAACCCAAACAGATAAAATATCGTCCTCTTCTAGAATATACATTTTTGTCTAAAAGATAATAGCAAGAAAAAATAAATTACAAAAGAAAAATGGATGTTTTTACATTAAAAACCACAAACCTATATATACAGTCATAGGCTGATTCCACTAGCTAAGTAAGGTATCTTGGTACCTGGATAACAATGAAGCCAAATGATGCCAGTTTCACTTCAAATACTTGGATGTCTAGAGCTCAAACCAGGATGCTATCCTCCTGTGTCATCTGAACAATATGTGAGTTGAGAGTGGGTTATTTAATTATTGTGCAACAGTTTTTCTTATGAAAAACTAAGAACATTAGCCTTTCTCTCTTTCTCTCTTTAGGATGTTTCCCTGCGTCTATCCAGGAACAACAGAAAATATCACCAGATTGCTGGGTAAGTCGGTGCTTCATCTCCCCCTAAGACCTTGGAGCCAAGACTACAGCCTAAGACACTTTCCCAGGATATCAGGTGTGACTTCAAGTAGGCCGAGGGGACCCAGGAAGTAAGCCAAACTGCCCCTAGAACCAACTCAACCTCTCAACAGGGTCGCTGAAGCATCTTGTTTCTTCAGCACAAAGAATTCCTTCATTTGTGAATCATAAGGGCTCATCTTCCTGGGAGGCCACTTCCTGGTTTCCAGTGCTTAGATAAGAGGGGACTCATCTTGAGGAACCGTTTGACTTAGGCTCAACATTACTGTATCCCTTATTACTCTGAACACTCCTACTTTTGCCAATAATCAGAGGTATGTGTTCAACTAAGAACACGTTTCTGTCCTGCCCATTTTCTCCATCTCTTTCAGGGTGCTATGAAGTTAGTGTTGAAATTTGCCATCTTATAATCATTCCCATAGCAACTAGCTGTGAGAAGACAAGCAAACGTAGGGTTAAGACTTTACTGCAGGAATCAAGCAGATGGAAAATTCAGTCTGTGAGGGAGAAAACCTTTATTTAAACACAAATATCTTCAAGAAGAGAATGAAGAAATGAGAAACTGACTAAAAGCTGCTTAGAAAGGAAAGAAATTAACTATTTGTTTATGCCATTTTACTTCCTCAGTTGACCTCAGTGCCAAGCCTGTCTTTAAATTGAGCCCTCAAAGGAGGATGTGACCTAGAGTGTGGGCACTTACCAAACAGAAAGAAAACCATGAATGCAGCTCTGGAGGGAGGCTGAGACTTACCCCAGGATCGAAGTGCCTGCCTTAGCGCCCTGCACAGCAGGAGTAGCAGGCCACCTTATCGAAGTCTGGTGGCTGTGTGGCTCTAAGCCAGCCTGCCGGGGCTCTGCAGTCTCTGGGTGTGCAGGGGTAGGTGGCCAGAATGAATTCCAGCACCTCGGTCATGCTGGCTTTGGGGCGGAGCCAGGGTGGAGTGGAATGTACTATTGTGCTGAGTGCTTGTGAAGGATTGGATTTTGTGCCCCCCAGACTCATATGTTAAAGTCCTAACCCCCAGTACCTCAGAATATGACCTTATTTGGAAATAGTATCATGGCAGATATAGTTAGTTAAGACGAGGTTGTACTGCAGTAGAATGGACCCCTGATCTAATATGACTGTTGTCCTTACATAAAGGGGCAGTTTGGACACACAAACATACATGCTGGGGAAACCCAATATGAAGATGAAGGCAGAGGGCAGGTAATGTATGTACAAGCCAAGAAATGCCAAAGATTGCCAGCAAACCACCAGAAGCTAGGGGAGAGGCCTGAAATAGATTTTACCTCACTCCCTCAGTAGGAACCAACACTCCCAACACCTTGATCTCAACTTCCAGCTTCCATAACTGCAAGACAATACGTTTCTGTAGTTTAAGCCACTCAGTCTGTGTTACTGTTATGGCAGCCCTAGAAAAGTATCACAGCGCTTTTCCAGGAAGCTGCTCCCCACATTGCAGACACATGCTGCTGCTTCCTAACCTGGAGACAAAGCAAACATCACACTAAGTAGCCACCATTAAATTCTGCCCTTTTAGGGCTCACTGGACTCATCCAGTGCCAAGTGCAGTGTTGGATGAACGCATGATATTTTGATCCTTTCCCCAAAGGTAAAAGTAGCAGGAAGTCCTTCTCATCACTCTGTTCTCAGAATCAATGACATTGATGCAGACAAAGCAGACAAGGAAAGGCAGCAATTGGTGTTGGCTCTCTTTAAACCCTACTATTTTAGGAAAGTCAACTTCTGCTTAGTGAAAAAATTGTCCAAGACAAACTTTCCAAAAAAAATGAGTTCCTTTTCGTGCTTGGAAGAATATAAGTTAACTTCCATTTGTAACCAACTCAAACGTTTTATCATTTGGTGCCTAGAGAATTTTATTCTATGAAATGAAGCTTAAAGTAGGCTCAAAATCTGCTAGAGCTCGCTAATATTTTATTAATGATATTGAATGATACTGCCTATTTGTATAAGATTTGGATCTTATACAAATAGCACAAGGGGAAATAACTCAAACTTTTAGAATTTTATACTGTTTGTTGATAAATATGTTATTAAGACTGTATTGTGGGAAGGAGGGCAAAACTGGTGTTTACAGAGTCATGGGGAGAGGGGTAGATTCCTTGGCAGTGGAGGTTAAGGGGTTAAGGGGAGGAGACCTGGTTAGGTGGAGCTCTGGGACCAGTCCTTCCCCAGCTTCAATGAGAATAGCTCCTCTGGTTTGTTTCCTGTGGGTAAAGTTTTTCACGTGATCCTTGCCATTCTGGCTTCCACCACAATGTTTCCAGTACACTCTCAGCTACTCCCTAAATAAAAAGCTACTCCTGCCAGGCTAGTCTCCCATCCATGCTAATTGCCACCAGGAAGGTTTGGGTCGAGCCACTCACTGCCTAGAAAGCTCCTTTACTCCTCCAGCAATTTATCCTTACACTGTCTTCAAGGAGAGAAGAATCATCTCCCCAAAGTTGTGTCTAAGCAACTGTCTTCTTTGACTTTGCCTAAGAGCTGACCTTCACAGTTTAAATACTGCAATCTCTAACTTGCTTATAAGCTACCTTAAATTATTCTTCAGCTATTGTATGTGTATGTGTGATGCCTTCGAAATAGACTATAAGCTCCTTTAAGATGAGGGTAGATCTTTTGCTCCTTATATTACTGCTATTATTAATTCCGTCACTTATATTGAAAATGAAATATGGGTTAAAACAATAAGTACTGCCCAATTTCATTACAAATACCAGAAATCTTAGACTTTTACATCTATCAAAATATATCAAAATAAGTATAGATTTAAAAAATCCAACATAAGTATAATCCTTAACAGACAGTTGTGTTGTAAGAATTATTCAGCTAAAAAGTGACAGAAAAAAATAAGTTAGCTGTATTTCAGAATTAAAAGCATATAATGGGTGAAGGTGGTAAAAAAAAAAAGCATATAAAAGCTTTAAAAAGTGGAAAAGAAGAGGAGGATAACTCAGAAAGGAAAACACTAGATCTTTTATCATAAATACAATCTTAAAAAGAAAGAGGGCTTCAAATTCAACAGACGTAATGTGAGAATGTTTCCTTAATTATATAATTATATATATTATATATATATAATTATATATATATAATAAGTATCTGTATAAAAATTAAGAATTATTGATGGCTCTCCTTAGACACTAACAAATACACATTTACTTGTTTAGGTTGGTTTCTGGCCCCAAAGTCCTAAAGAACTGAAATTTTAATGTTATATGACTTTACTAAATATGTCCTTGTCCCTCACTCCAGACATGAATTTGTCATTTCCAGTGCTACGCATGAATGCTCAGATGCCAGCAATGATGCAAGAAGCAGATTTCATACTAGTGAAAGAAAACAAAGTTTTGAAGCAGCTTTTATGAGGCATAAAGAGAAACAAGTAACTTTGTTATGTTAAACTTGTGTTTCTGTATCACTGAACCAAGCATAGATGAAAACCTAACTGGATCCAAAGAGGGTAAGGAAGACCCTGAAAGGATTCAGAAGTGAGGCCCAAGACATAATAAAAGCAAACAACCAAAACCAGAACATGCAGAGGAGGTCAAAGTCAGAGTTGAAAACCATCAGTGAAGTAGCAAATGAGTTTGCTTCCATTTCAGGGTAAGTGACCATATAATTTATTAAGCAAACTGGAACACTTAGGCACTGTTAATGATTATGATGGGATAACCAGGACTGTCTCAGGAAAGCCAGGACATACAGCAATCCTATTTTAGAGGCTACTGCTCATTGATGATGAAAAACAGTGCACCCTCAAACATGAGCACAAAGTGTTGGCATTGTTGAGCATCTCCTGAGTGCCAGGCACGCTATGTTCTAGGACTACAGTGGTGAGCAAAACGGTCCTCTGAGAGCTTATAATCTATTTAGTGTGAGCATCTAACAGTCTCCTAATATACCTCTGAAATTAGATAAAATTAAAATACAAATGATATATATTTGTTCAAATTTAATGACATGCAAATCATTGTAAAAGGTGCTAGGGAGGTACAAAGAAGTTAGGACAAGTCTTCTTTCTTAAGAAATTTATCTAGTTGGAGAAAAAGACCATGTGTAGAAAGTTAAATTGCTGTGTAAGGCTTAAATATCAATTCAGTGTGGCTATGGAAGAAATGTCACAAGGTAATGCATAGTTAATTGACAAGTTAACTCTAAAGAAGTAATTGTTAAAGGAGTTTCTAGAGGGATATGTTCCTTCATTCAGGGGTTATAGGCTTTATGGAGAAGCATTTTCCTTGGGTCTTGAAGACTGGGTAGGACTAGGGTAGATAAAAAGGAGGAGGACAGAGACGTGGAATATGAGAACTAACCTCAGTGGTAAGAATGTGCAGGGCAGTTTGAAGGACCTCGGATCAGCCAGCATGGAGTTGTAGAGACAGGACTGGAAAGATACTTAACTCTTTAAGAAATTTCCCCAAAAAAGTTGTTATTTTTTTAAAAATTGAAGTACAATTGGTTTACATTATATTAATTTCAGGTAGACAACATAGTGATTCAGTAATTTTTATAGATTATACTCCTGTATAGAAGAATGTGTGTATATGTAAATATATATGATATATACTGAATATATACTCAGTAGTGCAGTTGCTGGATCATATATGGTAATTCTATTTTCAGTTTTTTGAGGCACTTCCATACTGTTTACCATAGGGCCTGCACCAATTTACATTCCTACCAACAGTGTATTAGGGTTCCCTTTTCTCCACATCCTTGCTAACATTTGTTATTTGTGGTCTTTTTGATGATAGCCACTTTGACTGGTATGAGTTGTTTATAACTCACAGTTTTTGATTTGCATTTCTCTTTTCATGTGCCTTTGGCCATCTGTATGTCTTCTTTGGAAAAATGTTGATTCAAGTCTTCTGCCCATTTTTAATCAAGTTGTTTGTTTTTTTGATACTGAGTTTTATGAGGTGTTTGTGTATTTTGGATATTAACTCCTTATCAGTCATATCATTTGCAAATATTTTCTGCCATTCAGTAGGTTGCTTTTTCATTTTGCTGAAGGTTTCTTTTGCTATGCAAAAAACAGCTAGTAAGTTTAATTTGTTTCCTTTTGCTTTCTTTTCCTTTGCCTTAGGAGACAGATCCAAAAAAAATTGCTACAATTTATGTCAAAGAGCATTCTGTATGTTTTCTTTTAGGACTTTTGTGGTTTACAATCTTACATTTAGGTATTTAATCCATTTTGAGTTTATTTTTGTATGTGGTGTGGAAAATGTTCTAATTTATTTGTTTTTCATGTAGCTGTCCAGTTTTCTCAGAACCACTTACTGAAAAGACTGTCATTTCCCTATTGTATATTCTTGCCCCCTTTTTTGTAGATTAATTGACCATAAGTGCATGGATTTATTTCTGGGCTCTCCATTCTGTTCCATTTATCTATGTGTCTGGTTTTGTGCCAGTACCATACTGTTTTTTTTTTTTAATTAAAAATTAAAAAAATTGAAGTATAGTCAGTTTACAAAGTTGTATACCATATTGTAGCTTTGTAATGTACTCTGAAGTCAGAGAGTGTAATACTTCCAACTTTGTTCTTTTCTTTCAAGATTCCTTTGGCTATTTGGAGTTTTTTGTGGTTCCATATAAATTTTAAGATTTTTTTGTACTGGTTCTGTGAAAAATGCCATGGATATTTTGATATGGACTGCATTAATCTGTAGATTGCTTTGGTTAGTATGGACATTTTAACAATATTAATTCCTCAAATCCATGAACATGGGCTATCTTTCTTTTCTTTTCTTTTTTTTTTTTTTAACATCATTTTCAATTTCCTTCATCAATGTTTTATAGTTTTCAGAGAATGGGTCTTTCACCTCCTTGGTTAAGTTTATTCCTAGGTATTTTATTCTTTTTGAAGTAATTTTAAATGGGGTTATTTTCTTGTTTTCTCTTTCTCATAGTTCATTATTAGTGTATAGAAAAGCAACAGATTTTTACATATTAATCTTGTATCCTGTAACTTTATTGACTTTATTTATTCTAATAGTTCTAATAGTTTTGGTGGACACTTAGGGATTTTCTTCATATAGTATCATGTCATCTGCAGACAGTGACAGTTTTACTTCTCCCCTTCAATTAGGATGTTTGTCATTTCTTTTTCTTGTCTGACTTCTGTGCCTAAGACTTCTAATACACTAAATAGGAGTGGTTAGAGTGGGAAACTTTTGTTCCTGATTTTAAAGGAAAAGCTTTCAGCTTTTCACTGTTGAGTATGATGTAGTTTGTCATATTTATTATGTTGAGATGTTTCCTTTATTATGTTGAGATGTTTCCTCTGTACCAACTTAGATGAGAGTTTTTTTTTTTTATCATGAATGGGTATTGAATTTTGTCAGATGCTTTTTCTGCCTCTATTCAGATGATCATGTGTTTTTTGTCCTTCCTCTTGTTAATGTGGTGTATCACATTGATTGATTTGTGAATATTGAACCATCCTTGCATCCCTGGAATAAATCTTGCTTGATCATGGTATCTATTTTGTATTTTGTGTATTACCAAAAAAAATACATGATACATACAAATATTTTATATATTATTGATTTGGTTTGCTAATATTTTGTTGAGGATTTTTACATGTATATTGATCAGAGATATTTGGCCATGAGAGTTTTTTGTAGTGTCTTTATCTGGTTTTGGTATCAGGGTAATGGTGGTCTCATAGAGTGAATTTAGGTGTGTTCCCTCCTCTTCTCACTCTTTGGACACTTGAGTATTAGCTCTTCTTTATGTGTTTGGTAATGTGGAGCCATCCAATCCTGGACTTTTGTGTGCTGGAATTTTTTGATTAGTAATTCAATTTAACTGCTAGTGATCATTCTACTCAGAATGTTTATTTCTTCCTAATTCAGTCTTAGAAGATTGTATATTTCTACAAATTTATACATTTTTCTAAATTGTCCAGTTTGTTTCATATAACTGTTCATAGGATTTTCTTTTTCTTTCTTTCTTTCTTTCTTTCTTTCTTTCTTTCTTTCTTTCTTTCTTTCTTTCTTTCTTTCTTTCCTTCTTTCTTTCTTTCCTTCTTTCTTTCTTTCCTTCTTTCTCTCTCTCTTTCTTTCTTTCTTTCTTTCCTTCTTTCTTTCTTTCCTTCTTTCTCTCTCTCTTTCTTTCTTTCCTTTCTTTCCTCTCTCTCTTTCTTTCTTTCTTTCCTCTCTTTCTTTCTTTCTTTCCTCTCTTTCTTTCTTTCTTTTCTTTCTTTCTTTCTTTCTTTCTTTCTTTCTTTCTTTCTTTCTTTCTTTCTTTCTTTCTTTCTTTCTTTCTTTCTTTCTTTCTTTCTTTCTTTCTCTTTCTTCTCCTTCCTCCCTTCCTCCCTTCCTCCCTTCCTTCCTTCCTTCCTTCCTTCCTTCCTTCCTTCCTTCCTTCCTTCCTTCCTTCCTTCCTTTTTGTATCTTTGTAGTATCAGATGTAGTTTTCCCTCTTTCATTCTTATTTTATTTGAGTCCTCTCTTTTTTTCTTGATGAGCCTGGCTGCTATAGGTTTATCAATTTTGTTTGTCTTTTCAAGAAACCACCTCTTGTTTCATTGATCTTTCCTATTAGTTTTGGTCTCTATTTTATTTACTTCCTCTTTGATCTTTATCATTACCTTTCTTCTGCTGAATCTGAGCTTTGCTTGTTCTATTTTATCTAATTCCTTGAGATGGTAGGTTAGGTTGTTTATTTGAGATTTTTCTTGTTTCTTGAGGTAGCCAAGTATCATCATAAACTTTCCTCTTATAACTGCTTTTGCTGCATCCCATAGATATTGGAAGATTGTGTTTTTATTCTCATTTGTCTCCAGATATTTTCTGAATTCCTCTTTTATTTCTTCATTGAGCTGTTTTTTTGTTTTTTTGTTTTTTCAGTAGCATGTTTTTTAGTTTCCACCTATGTCTTCTTTTCCCATTTTTCTTTTTGTATTGATTTTGGGGTAGTTGGAAAAACTGCTTGATATAATTTCTGTCCTCTTAAAATTGTTGAGACTTGTTTTGTGACCTAAAATGTGATTGATGCTGGAGACTGGTCCATGTGCTTGAAAAGAATGTGTAGCCTGCTGATTTTGGATGGAATGTTCTGTAGATATCTATTAAGTCAAAAAAGTCTAATGTGCCAGTGCCATTTAAGATCGCTGTTTAATTTATTGATTTTCTTTCTGGATAATCTGTCCATTGATGTAAGTGTGGTGGCACAGGTCCTGACCTGATCACTTCTCTTCTTCCTACCTGACTCTGTGTGGATCTTTCTTTACAGCCTTCACTGGTGTATAAGAATCTTTCTGCCAGTTTCCCATTTGTTTTCAGTGTGAATTGTTCCATGTGTTGATGTATTTTTGATGTGTTTGTGTGGGGAGGTAAGCTCAGAGTCTTCATATTCTGTCATCTTATTCTCCATTTTTTTTTTCACTTTCTTAAAGCAGCATTACAAGCAGCAGAACCTCTACCACTATGACAAGTTTCATTTGTGATGGGCAGTGGGTTGTGATGGGTTGTGCATATACCTGGATGCCTCCTACCTTTTCCATAGCACTGGTAACCTCCCATCCACTCTTGGCTGCCATCTTTTTGAGAGCCTCCACATTGCCCTTACTCAAGGATACCTAAAATACAAATATTTGAAAAGCTATAAGTTCAACACATAGATATGTGATCAAGTATTTTCTGCTTAGAAAATGGGCACTGTTAGAGCTGAAGTGATGATGCTGAGGTTAGACTAAGCTACAGGTAACATAGTTTCTATCTCAAACTCTTAATTCAGAATTCAGACACAGTAATGTGAGGCCTGTATGCTTAGCATATTAGTATCATTATAATTTGTGTCCTGAACAAAGACAAGATTACCCTTAAGTATGATTTGTAATCTATAAGTAATAAGTAAACTTGGATTTCCCTTTACATTTTATGGTCAACAACATTAAAATGACCAATACTTGGTTGCTGTGTTATAAAATGCAAGCTGGTGGGCGTGTCATTCAGCACAAACCATGGTGAGACGTCAAATCTCAATATCCCATGCTGCTTGAATGCATTTGATGACAGAGCATCCAGAATCTGTAACTTGGGAATTTTACATATCATACAAACAAGACAATGAAGCAGTTGGCTGATAACCAGTTACTGATAGCTTGGGTTTGTTTTCTTTTGGGATGACCGGTTGCTATAATTCACCTTTTCATCTAACCTGTATAGGCACAACATGGTAGTCAGTTAAATGATGAGCGTTTTTACACAAACAACTCCAAATCATAAAACTGTCACCTGGTTGTCAATATTCCAGTGTTCGCAAAGTGGAACCTCTTCTTTGTGGGAAACAACATATTTTCTGGAAAAAAAGTTAAATGACAGTTTTCTTTCTTGCATTTAGCACACAGCAATAACTACACTTTATTCAACGATCAGGAAGAACAATTTTCAACACAGTAGCCTGTGGAGGAAAACATTAGACCTTCTCTTTAAAATATTATATGGGAATAGAGACCCAGAGAGGGCTCTTTGCTATGTAGCTTGTCAGATAAGGGAAGATTCCATAAAATCCTTACACCTAAGTCCCTTACCTGCTTAGGCGAATTCTCTTGCGAGCGATAGCTCCATGATACCGTCTAAAATCATCCTTAAATAAAAAACAAAGTAAAATGAAGAAATTTCTACTGTTTTAGTGCTACAATCCTTAAGTCTCTCTCCCTCCTAAGTCAATTGAAAAGTCTAATTGGGACAAGAAGCCTCTGCGTGAACTATCCTCAGGTCACAGTTGCATTAAGGCAACTTATTCCGAAAGACTTAATTCCAATGAATGTGGCGCAGCATAGAGAACTGGGTGTAAAGTGGGAGAATGGTTAGAAAGGGGACATGGAAGGTGATATGCTTCCAATAGCAGCATGTGGCTGAGCAGAGGTGAAGTCTTCAGGGCCTCCATCATTCCAATAAATGATGAGAGTGATTTGGAAAAAGAAGAAAAAGCCCATGTTACTTTGTGACGTGGAAAAGAAAGAAAACCAGAGGGGAATAGCCACGGAGGTTGTTATCAGTGCAAGGAGAGAGTCTGGGTAGAGCTCTGTACCCACAGCTTCCCCCAGAATAAGTGGTCTGATTACTGAACCGCATGTGCTCATAACTGACCTCTGACACAGGCTTGATTCTGGGAAATGTGACCATTTCTTCCTTATCATCGACAGCGTTATAAATGAGAAAAGCACTGTTGATGTGACGGCCCCGGCCCTCAGACCACTCCTTGCAGTCGAAGGCCTCCACACGCACTCCCACTTCAACACTGCAGAAGGGTGACAAGGACAGTGGGCAGAGAACCTGACCATGCCAGGCATCTGCCCACTGCCCCACCACTTCCTCCAGGCAAGGAAGAGAATGAGGGCCCTGCGTTGTTTCTTTGTCATCTGCCAATCTATGCAGGTGATAAAATCCATTTCATCAGGTCCATGGATCTGACGTGCAAGCCCCTAGGAGTACTTCCACATTACTTTCCCATGGCCAAGTGGGAAAAAGGCCAGTGGAACTTTATATACATTCATGAACATATGTTGGTAATAGGAGGCAGGAATTTAAATTGTGCCAAAGTCAAGTTTTCTCTCCTAAAAACAATACCATAATTAAGAAGCATCAAACACTGAAGTTGGATAGGAAATACAGATGTTCCTTTTTACATTTAAAAAGAAAAAATACTAAATTAAAGCTTTTCGTTGTGTATCAAGAATAATAAAAATAACTGGGAAGTGGTTTGGTCTTCATGGTGTTAAATGACAGGTCCATCTTTAATTGACTGACTATGCAGTAACCGGGACTCTATTGAGAGTGAAAGGAAGAGTTAATAATTATGACAGTTGTAAACCAAGATCATCCTGGATCAAGTGGGACATACAGTCACCCTTATTATGAGATTAAAAGCCAACTTATGATAGTGTACTCAGTGTAAGGAGGCCTCAAGTGGAACAGAGGGTTAAAAAGTTTGTCTATGGATTTTGAAGATTAAGTGAAGTTTCAAAAAAATTAGAAGGAACTTGGCCACTTTAAAATAGTCCCTATACTCACGTCCAGATTGAAATAAAATGAAAAACATCACTTATGTGCAAGTTTGAATTCACTTATAGCAGCCTAAGAGACATGCTTTACCAGGTCTGAAATGTATTGTTGACAGTGGCATTGAAGACAAGGCGATCTCCAACTGTAGATGGTCCCCGGAACTTAAACATGTCCACAGACTTCAGGAGGGGATGCACTCGACACAGGCGGCTGATGAAACAAAGGGAAGGAGAGAGAGAGAACAAAGTGACTATTCTCCAAAATATTTTGAGAAACTGCTGCTTTGCTTAACGAATGCAATAGACCAGTGTTCCTGGTTCTTTCTAAATGAACACCGTTTTCAACTCAAGAGGGAAGTAAATAACTGGATTGTGTGTGTTGAGAAGGCCTCTGTACAATACCTGCAGATATCCTGGGAAATGCCATGTCCCTAAGCTGTGAGGTCTTTACCAAGATGCTGGAGCTTCTGTTCTTGTGTTGACAGTCCTGCTCTTGTTTTGTGCCCTGTGGAAGTGCCCCCGAAAAACAAACCACTGTCTTTTGTTCTGATTTGAGGGTTTTATTCCTCCTGACAGCTCATGACCACAGTCACAGGAAGCCGTGACTCCTAGGTTAGAGCAGGCAGGGAGAAGAGAACTGCCAGCAGGTGCCGTTCACATTTGTTCTTGGCTTCACTGTTACCTGAATTCATCCACAAATCAAAAGACTAATCTTTTCCCCACAGAAAAATTACCTGGGTTGTTGGACAAAAGCCTGAAAGGCTATAACGTAGCCTTTTTTTTTTTTTTTTTTTTTACAAATTTTATAATTTTTGTGTGTGCAATCTTTTGAAACTCTATCAATGGTATTTAATCTCAGAAAGTTACTTCCATAATTTCTACATTTTAGATTCCCACTGTAGTCATTCAGGTACTCTAAAGAATTGTGCCAACAATAAGTGAACAGACTCTACTATAGTTAATTATATTGTAAGCCTTTACAGTACAACAGGTTCAAATGCTTTATTGTCATTAAAAATGAAATGCCATTTTAAAAATAAGCTCTTATATTTGTTCATAATTTATAGAAAGGATAATTACAGGTTTCTAATTATAGTCATAACTATAGACATATTAATAATAAAATAATAAAAAATGAACAATAATAAAAATAAAATTCTTTTAACTTTGAGAAAATAAAACCGTAACAATTTTTGGTTACAAAAATTGTCAGAAGGGTAGATCCTGTTCAAATGCATTTTCAGAATATACAATGTTCTTTGAAATTATCTACGTGGCTCCGTTAAGAATAAAGCAACCCTTTTGAAACTCAGGAGCATTAAAAGTACTTTTCCAAGTTTTTCACTCCTCTTATTTTTCAGTTAATCCTTTAGCCATAACAGTTCTAACCAGCACCTTCAGAGGTCAGATCTAATTATAAACTGCCTTTTAAAAATTCTGTAACTTGACTATTTTTAAGTGTAAAGGCTGTCTTCTGCATCTACTTTGTCATAACTATCATTACAAGAAGTTGCAGTGTCATAAGATCAACATGCATAATTCAGAATAAAGTATAAGAACTGTCATTTCATTTTCATTTTTGAACCAAGAATTTAAACATTCACCTTCAAACAAAAGGACTGAATAATTCTAAGGTAAATAGGAGAATGACTTATTTTCTCATTTTGATAGAAGGCAACACTGCCCTCTCCTTATTTCCTTGACTCGCCCTTTCAGTTCTCTCACCACTGGTCCCAAGATCACAAGCCAAAAGTCACAGCCAAGAACCTTGCAGAAATAGTAGCCACTGTCTCCATCCAAGCCATAATCTGGCCACCAAATGTATTTCCGTGATGGTTTGCATGGGGTGGGAGGACAAGTTCAATGCTCTGAACAGAGGTATCCCTCGTGGAAACCGTTCCTTCCTCTTCATCACAAATGGGATCTGAAAAGTGGATGTAAACAATGGTGGAGTTAACCGCAGAACCCGAGGCTACGGCCTTTCTTTCCCAGCAGCACACTCAGCTCACGAGACTTTTAGAAAAATGAGAATTACAAAATAATTGAAATTCTTGAGGGAATAAATAAGTTTTATTCTACAGAGTGACTTTCATCTGAATCGTGGATGTTTACAGTGAATTGGATAAGAGAACAGATCAGAAAGGGCCTTTTAGAGATTGTATTCCAATCTGTCCTACATGTCAAGCAGAAATTTGATTAAAAGAATGATTAAATTTAAATTTGGGTTGCTTCAGGTGGAGGAGGGGCAGGTCAGGGAAGGGAGGGGCAAAAAGAAATTTGGGGATTGATAGATAATGTCTTTATCTTGATTGTGGTGATGGTTTCATGGGTGTATACATGTCTCAAAACTTATCAAATTGTACACTATAAATATGGACCATTTATGATATGTCAGTAAAGTTATTAAAAAGAAAGGGATTTGAGCTATAAAGGGCCACAGACACTGGGAATCTGAAATAGCTTGCTGTAGTAGAAACTTCAGAATGGAAATGAGGCCTCCGTGGTCATTGTTTCGTAATGAATGTAGTCACAAACAGAAAAGACAATACATTGTACTTCTTAGTGTCTTTCTGCTTCTTTTGAATCATATCTACTTCATTCACTGACAAATTGGTTTTTACTCCCAACAATGGAGAAATCATTTACTCTGGCTGCAAAGCAGTAAAATGTATTCAGTTATACTTCCTGCATCATCAAGTGAATCACCAGCTAGGCTTAAATCTCATGTGCTACTGTTGAGGAGGTGGGGGGAGGAATTACAAATCAGGGGTCCCATCCTGGTTGTACTGTCAGAGGCAAAGCTGAGCTTGCATTGTAAGAGCCCAGATATGCCCAGCTGCTGTTGGTAACTGGAAATGGAGCCATTCTTGGCACAGTCACAGAAAAGTGAGCAGAGAAGTGTGGTTACAGAGTTTTAACTCTAATTTCCTAGTGTTATTTTTCTATTTTTAATTAATTGATAGTCTTTTTTTTTTTCTTTTTCTCCTCTTCATTCCACTGATCATTTCAGTCCCCTGCTTAAAAGCATGTCAGTAACTTCCCCTTGTCCTATTAGAAAAACCCAAATCATTCCCATGACCCCAAGACTAGATGGGTCTTCCTTGTGCGGCCTATGCCAACCTCTCTAGCCCCACCTAGTCTGATTGCTACTCGTACCCCTTCCTCCTCCATCATATTTTCTTTCAATCTCTCTCTCCCTTTGTTCCAGCCATAATGCCTTTTTTTCAGTTCCTGTAACTAAATGTTGTCTTCAGCATCAGGGCATTTGCACATGGTGCTCCCTCTGTCAGTAGCATTTCCACTGGCCACCACCACCACCTTCTTCCACTTACCTCCTATTCTTTCCTGGCCCATCTCAGTCACCACTTCCTAGGAAAGCCTTCCTTGACCTCCACAGCTAACCCCACAGTTATGAGCTATCACGTGTACTTTTCTTTCATGGTTATAGTTTTATGTTTATCTGTGTGATCTTTGATTATCTGACCCACTAGATCCTATGCTCCTCTGGGCAAGGACTGATTTTTTTTTTTTATTATTCTAATATAATTCCAGAATGTGGGGGCTGAGTAAACATTTATTGAATGAATATTGAATGGATAAATTAACTTATCTTTACTGATTTATTCTGCATTCAAGTCCTTTCTATCAACAGAATATTTTTAGGTGACAAAATGATTGTACCGATTTATACTTCTGTCTCCTGTTTATTAGAGTTCCCACTGTTCCCCATTTTCACTTAAAAAGTATTGTGGACTCTTCAGTTTTTTCCAGTTTTGTGAGTGTGAAATAGTATCTCCTGTTGGTTATAATTTGCACTTCTCTGATTAATAATGATGTCCAACACCTTTTTATATGTATATTAAACTTTCTTGTTACCTCTTAATGTCTATGTTGTTTGCTTCAATTGTTACTTCTCTCCATTCTTTTTCTCTTTTCTTTCTGGAACTTGGATTAGATGCTTGTTAGACTCCATTTTCTGTGTCTCCTAATCTCTCTTATATATGTCCCATTTCTTTGTCTACCCATTTAAATTCTAGGTAACTCCTTTAGATCTATTTTTCCAGTTTACTGCCGTATCTGCTGTTTAATTCACTCATTGAATTTTACAGAATGTAATAATTAAAATAATTAAATAATAAATAATAAAAACAATTATTATATATTCTTCCTGCATAGAAATTCTTTTTGCTTGTCAAATATTTTAAGTCATTTTCTTTTTCTGCATAATACTTTTTATACTCTTTTATATCTTAAACTATATTAATATTCTTACTTCAAATTCTTTATATGATAAATTCAATATCTGTATTCTTTGTGGCCCTTATTCTATTGTCTAGTGCTGTGTCTGGGTTTTTGTGATTTTTGACAAGGAGCTCACATTCCTTGGATCTTTATTTGTGGGAATTCTTGAGGGCTGGGCTTAAAGTCACGTCTCCCCACAAAGGATTTGCATTTGTGGTTGCAGATCACCTGTGAGTACCTAACACAATACCATTTCACATTAAATTTCACTTGGTCTGTTTCAGACCAAACAAGTTATGTAAATTCTGACACCAAATCTGCATGAGAACACACTTATGATTGAATCCTTGAAGAGAAACAGTTTTTTTCCATCCTACCTAGGGCTAAGTGGAAAGCATCTCTACCAGGTGTTCTCTGAGGAGTGGGATTTTTCTACTTGACCCATTTTGGGGGAGTTGAGCTCCAGGTGTGGTTCTTTGATTCAACCTTCTACCTGGCTTTGTCTCCTGAGCCCTGGCAGGCCCATTAAAACAACAAACTCTAGACTTTCTAGCACTACAGGGTCCTCCTGAGCAAATGCCAGCTCTTAATGTCTCCTTACACTGCTGCATTTGTGTTTCTAATCATTTGTGGACTTTAAAACTTTCTCTTATTTTTCTGCCTGCTGAGATGTGTTTGCAGAGATGTTTGTAAATATTTTATCCAGAAATTATAGGTTTTTCCAGACTCCAAGTCCACCATATTGCTGTAATCAGAATTGGACTGCTTCCTAAAGTGATCCTTAAAAAGCGTATGAAATCTTAAATCTCTTACAACTTTACTCTGTCTTTTTTTAAGTACTGATTTTGTTAGATAATGTTCTATAAACATCCAAAACTAGTATTTTTTAGGTTAATTTCTTACTCAAATGGTACTTTTTTTCAAAATAAATTAATATGAACTATCTCTAAAACATATTGTTAAATGAAAAAAAAAAGGTGCACCGTTGTCTGAATATTGTGTTACCAATATAAAATAAGAAATTAAGAGGGCCTTATAATGTGACAGACATTGTAAGACTCCAGTATAAGACAACTCCTTTTTTGAGGGATAACTAAAGAAAAAGCTGCTTGATTCCTATGAAGACATACATGGCATACACTGACACAGGTAGAGGTGGGTACCAGGCAGGTCATGTGTACATAAGCATCAGCTGTGGCATGTATGCAGAGATATATTGAGTATAGAGGACATCAGTCCAGAAGCATGCCTGTTTACAGGTAATTGCCAGTCAATGGGGGAAATAGGGCTTTCCCAGGTTTACAGACCAATTCAGGCTCACAGCTCTGGCTGTGAACCCATGTTAAGTACAGTAAACAAACCTCATCCTTTCTTCAGGCTTCCAAATAGGACATACTCATCTGGCAGTCAATTTCAATATTTGTACTTTGGATGCTCATTAAGTATTGTGTCATCATTCTGCTTGGACAGTTTTACATTCATCCCACATTTTCAGGTCA
This sequence comes from Camelus dromedarius, assembly GCF_036321535.1. NCBI lineage: Eukaryota > Metazoa > Chordata > Mammalia > Artiodactyla > Camelidae > Camelus > Camelus dromedarius. Next base: position 54,087,908 of record NC_087438.1, read on the forward strand.
GGAAGTTTGACCTGAATTGAGGTTATTCCGTCTCTGGTTTTCTTTCTCATTACTGGAAAGGATCAACACAGCAGCAGAATATACATGCTTTTCAAGTGCACATGGAACATTCTTAGGATAGATCACGTGCTAGGCCATAGTCATATAATTAAAGTTCCTGTAAGTAGATTTACTGACCATCAAACTTGCCATTTTCCTTCATCAAGTTTTTAAAGGTATCTTCATGTTGTAATCGAACTTTCCTTCTTTCAGAAGCCAGATTATGTTCCACATGATCTTGTTCAGTTAGAAGTGTGATTGGTTTTAAATGAATCTGGAAAAAGAAAAACATGTATCTTTCATTGCCTTGTTCAATTATAAAAACACAGCGTGAATTTTGCAAAAACAAATGATATGTTATATTGTTTTCTAACTCAAAGTAAATAGAGCATTTATGGGTGCTTTCACATTTTATTTGACTTAATTTTTTTCTTAAAATATTTTTTAAACTAAAAAAGAAATCAATGTAGGCATAATTATTTGTTCAAACAATAAGTTACATGCCTTAAAAAGCTTTCCAAATATTTTCTCTGATTTAAAAAATTTTCAACAAAACTATAAAATAAGAAATTCTTCAAATTAATGAATGAGGAAAGGGACTTTGACTCCACTAAAGTGTTATCTATCTTTTGCAAAATTAAGATATCAAAAGGAGAGAGTAAAGATGTTCTAGAGAAAGCTATCATGTACCTAGAGATATTCCCAACTTTGAAATTTCATCATATGATTCGGAAACATTAATAAGCAAACTGAAAGAATCAATATGTCAGAATAAGGCTCTAACTGACCTCCAAAAACCTGGAAGAATGATGCAACAGAACCAAGGGCTCAAGCTCCTCCAGAAATGCCTGAGTGCTGACCTGTGTATGTGAGTCACCTTGCAGCTGGACAGGGATAGCTCTGTGCTTATTTACAGGACGCGTAAAGGCTGCTGCTGACCCTTGACCAAGATAAGGATGAAATAGCTAATGATTTCTCATGCATGCTTAAAGTTAAACACCTCTGGACTACCTTGTGTAATCTGTTTAGCAATGTATAAACCAATAACTTGCACTGGTTTAACTAGTCACACAGCCTTATTTCAGTTGTGTGACCAGAGGGGTGTAAAAGACCTGGTAAACTAATGCCTTGGCGCTCTTATCTGCAGATGAAGTATACTTTGTGTGCCTGAAGAGGACCATAAGAGGACCCTGTGGCTGGAAGTCTTGGACCTCTCTGATGTTTGCTGTGCTTTCTTTCTCCTGCTGTGCCAGCTCCTTTAACTTCAGTAAGGCCTCGTATGAGCATAGACCATGGAGTCTTGTGAGGCCTTCAGTAATCTCGCCTGTGCCATTTTTGAACTAGGCCTAGTTAATCATTGCTCATCTCATCCTGGAATAAACTCACTTTGGACAGAGATCCAGGTAGGGCCTGTTGGTATAAACTAAACCACTGATTTTTTTCATGGCTCTTCTCATGATGTGCTACTGAACAAGAATGTTACTAACTAGAAAATACGTTAGTCTGGGAAAGGTGCTTTACAATAAAGATTATCTGAGCTTGTACCAATTATGGCAGCTCTTAAGGCACCTGACTTCCCAGAAACGCTTTTGGAAACAGTTCTTTAGACTCAGCAGAGACTGGACCACAGTATGACTATTACATTTTGGGGAGGGGGGTTGGTAATTAGGTTTATTTATTTGTTTTAGTGGAGGTACTGGGGATCGACCCCAGGACCTCATGTGTGCCAAGCATGCACTCTACCACTGAGATAAACCCTTCCCCCTTGACTATTATATTCTTATTTCATGACTCCCTGAAGCTGGAGCAAGAAGCCTGAAGCTGGAGGGGAAAAATGATGGCCCTCATTTTCTCCCCCATGTGAAGGAATAGCTTGGGTAGGTAGACTGCTTTCTGTCACTTGCTCTCTGATCTCAGAACTCTGCACCCTTCCCCATATTCTCCCATCCTCAAAAGTTTGGAGATTTAGGGGGGATTCCAGGAAAAAGAGAAGTTGGTAAGACCTGTCTCAATGTCTCAATGATTTTAGTGAACGCAGAATCCCTGGGATACTTTTTCAGAGTACAGATTCCAAGCTCCTATAAGAGTGACTAATTCAGTAGGTCTGAGATACAGCCCAGAAAGCTGCATTTTGTAATATAATAGTTGATACAAACTTCAATTTGAAAAATAATGCCTTTTGGGCAATGAGAATTTGCCTTGTGGCCTGTTTAATATCGGGCAGAAAGTGGGAAAAGTGTCCCAGTGTACAAAACTCCGCACCGTGGTAGGCCAACTCAGCCCCCGCCCATTCTGTGCCTCCTGGCCCAAATGAGCAGTAGCTAGCTGGTGAGTGCAGCCCTGTTGTCACCTCTTTTGGGCACAGAGGAAACACTGCTTTGTCCTGGCTCTGATGTTGTAGGCACTTCTGAGGAAGAACACTTTTCATAGTGAGAAGTACTTGTTACTTCAGAGTGGGGCTTGGAGAAGCCACTGTGTTCACTATGGAGCGATCCTTGGAATGAAATATTTAAGTTCTAAATTGAATTATTACATTTAAAAATACTTAGACTAAATGGGGACCCTCCTCTAGGCACCCTGACCCTAAAAAGAAAAGCCAAGAAATCATGAGTAAATTCCCAGCAGACTAGGGACGAGCTGCTGTGGGCCAATGGCCAGGCAAGCCCACTGGGCACCCACATCAGGCCAATGTATTTCTTTTTCAGGTGTTTTTACCCCATATGCCCTGAAGCCTATTTTTAAACTTCAGTAACTCGGCAACTTTGATATTCTTTCTTTAGGTATGAAAAAATGATTGGACCATAACAAGCAACTGCTAGCTAAATTGCTCTTGCTTTGAAAAAAAAATTTTAACTCAATTTTGAGTTATATAACCACAAAAGAAAAGAACTAAATCCCTAAGCAATATTTATGAGAAACTAATACGACCTTCAGATCATTTAAAACACAGTGGTTTTCTCTCTTTCACAAACTGGCAACATCTTTCATTTTCTTTAAGGTAGTTGATACTGTGATATTACCACATGAATACTGGTGAAAACGAAGATAAATATTGGTGAATAACAAGTCTTGGGAAAGCATACCTCATGGTAAAAGAAATTTATTCCATAATAATTCTGCTGCTGATACTTATGTTAATTGTCCCCAAATAAACATACTAGATCCTTCTTCATACAGAAAATTTACCTTTTCTGTTCCAACTGGTTTGGTTACAAATGTAGAGAAAGCCACACTAACAAGTTTCTCAATGCCAGTGAACATGTCCTGTACTGTGACCTTGATGCTGATCTAAAATGGAAAGAAAAATAAATTCATTAATTTCCAGCCATCCAGACAACAGATGTGATTGTAGCATTCAGAATTCATTTACGTACTTCATCATTGTTTTATTTTTTGATGAAACCAGCATTTTAATTTACTTTTAAGTAATACTGTCTTTTCAATGATTCTCTGTAAAATAGGAAAAATCTTTTTCTAATTAAAGAAAAATATATATTTACCATGGAAAATTTGGTAAATATAAAAATAGATAAATTATAAAAATGAAAGTTGACTATCCAGAGTAAATATTATCAGTAATCTTATCACCTAGATTAATAAATACTAACCTTTTAGAAATTTTCTTCCAGTTTTATATATATATATGAAATGTATATATATGTATATTTGTATATACATTCACACACAAAAGATTATCATATTGTATTTACAGTTTTATAACTTAAAAAATTTTGGCATTATGTGATATGCACTTTCTAACCCCATTATTACTAAATATGTGTTTGAAAACAAGATATTAATGAATGCTTATTGCCCATCAGAGAGATGTACCATAACTTTTTTTAATCTTTAGTCTGAGTTTTATAACTACATTGACCTGGGCAGTGTGTTATTTGCATTCATGTTATTTGCAGCTTTGTTTCCTCTTACAGGAGTTTTATTTTTCAGGAATAGCAAGAAGGTGGCTGAGACACTTCATGGTGATGCGGTGGTGGACTAGATTTCCCCATGTGAAGAGCTCTGAAGCTCACTCTGATCCTTGTGATCACAATTCTGTAAAAGTGTAGGTAAGATCAGGAACATCCCCTAGATAAATAATACTACCTTCTTAAAACAGTGGGCAACCTTGGGCATCTTAGTTCAGCACTGTGTTACCAATGATAAAGAATATCTGTTTCTACATCTTCACCGAGTACATCATGTACAAAAATAATCAACATTCCACGATTCACTTAACTTAAAAAAGTAAACTAGTATTTGCATGGTAAACATAAGTTAACTAGGTAGTGATTAACCAAATTTAAACTTTCCATTCTCAACCCCCAACAACTCTCAACCCTACATAGCTTTCCACTTTCAGAAATAGGCAAATGAAAAATAAAATAAGACAACTAACAGTAAAAAAAAAAAAGTAGCAATTCTGGAGAATTAAAACAAGTTCCGAACATTGTCTTCTATCAGAACAGTTAACTTCGTTATGTTTGATGACCAAATGTCTCAAAAACATAGCAGGGGAAATTTCACTTTGTGTCATGACAGAATGGGTCAGATTGGAATTCCATCCTGTGCAAACAACAAGAAAACTGGTCCAAGTATAGAAAGGAACTATTTTCACACACAGGACAGCAGGCAACACAGACCTGTGATCTCCGAGGAAAGGGAGATAAATGAGGGGAGCACTTGCATTTCCTGGGCTCTCAACTTGAAGGTAATTCCTAGACTATGACCAAGGAAGGGAAACTGACTCTTACTGAATTGAGGAGCCAGAAATCAAGGAGATCAAGGCAGCTGAGATTATCCCAGAGAGGAGGGAGCTACAAAAGGAAAGACTTCTGGATATATGCATATTGTTCCCATTGGGTGTTGGGTTTGATACCAGTTTGAGCACGTGTAGGGGATAAAATCTCAAAAGGCCAGACAAGAACAACTTCTGAGGAAGAAACAATTACTGTAATGTAAACAGTTCCAAGAGCTCACAGAGAGCTAGGAGTCTTTGGTGTTCCCTCCAGCCAGACCCCACTGAATACACAACACATTCACTGAGACCTCAGAAGACCACATCTTGGAAGAGGGACTAAATTAGCTCTAAATGGGGCTAGCATTTACTTTTCTTAGGTCAGAAGTCTGTGCTTGCAAGCTCCCTGGGTTCTTTTCTTTTTTTAGTTTCTGGTCAAACTTCCTTTGGAAATTCTAGCTGGTCTCAGGGTATAAGAGGAAAAGGAGAAAAGAAAGGGAACTTTTATCTATGCATGGGCTAAATATAAAGGAGAGTTCTATCTCTCAGGAGAGAGGCCAAGCCCAGAGGCTATTGTGTGGCAAAGGTCAAGAGCCCCAGTGTTGAGAAATCAGGATCCAAAGGCACCATCACAACTGACACTGGCAGAGCTCATTTTATCCACAGGTTTTTATTGCCTTTCTGATTTCTTCAAGGATTTTGTATTCTGTTATATACATACTGGAGGAAAGTGACTAAATTAGGGTAAAGCCATCACCATAAGTGTAGTTACTGCCAAAATAGTTCTGTTATGGGTGGATTTGTGTTCCTCACCAAATCTGGCACCTCAGAATGTGACCTTATTTGAAAATAGGGTGTAGTTAGTTAAGATGAAGTCATATTGGAGTAGGATGGGCCCCTAATCCAGAATGACTGATGTCCTTACAAAAAGGGGAAATTTGGAGACACACACACACACACACACACACACACTCTACCATGTGCAGGTGAAGCCTGAGATTGGGGTGATGCGGCAGAAGCCATGATTGCCAGCAAATCACCAGAGGTTAGGAAGGAAGATGTGGGCAGATTCTCTCCCATAGTCCTTGGAAGGAACCAACCCTACTGACACCTTGATTTAGGACTGCTAGCCTCCAGAGCAGTGAGACCATAAACTTCTGTTGTTTAATGCACCTAATCTGTGAAACTTTGTAATAGTAGCCCTAAGAAACAAATATAAGTCCCTACCTGTCATTTTTGCCCAGAGATCAAAGGGACTGCTACTGACCAACCTAGAAGTTGCAACAGGGGACCCAGTAACTCCTCTGCTGCTAATTTAACCTGGATGGAGACTTCAGAAGCCCCTGAGAATGTTGTACTCATAACTATGGTAAAAAAAAGAAAACCAGGTAGAGGAAGAAGAAAAATCTAAACTTCTCCTCTGCCTTTTAAAAACTAGTTAATTATGAGGCTAGTCTTCATTAAGGGTGAGGAGATGGAGAATAATAATGGAGTCAGAATAATTAAGAAATAAAACCCATACCTAGCAAAGAACCAGAAGAGTGCCCTTTTCCTTTGTACGTTTACTTTCTGTGCATACTTCTGTGTGAAGATAGTGCATCACATTTAATTTTAGTAGCAGGGTTGACTGGGAAACACAGGTTCCTTATTATTCACTTGTGAACCTGACTACAGATTCAGGGGCCTTCTGAAATTCAGAATCTCATGATCTCCAAGTTCTTCCAGGCCTCCTTGTCTGCCTTCTGTAAACAATGAAAAGATGATCACTAACAGGCAGAAGTAAGAAAAGGGAGCCTCTTACCTCCATGCTTGTGCTGAACGCTCTAGTAACTTTCGCTTTGATGGTTATTACTTGTCCAACTCTAGTGAAAAAAACAAACAGCTCGGTAATCCCAGCACATCTCATTTCAGATGTGAAGATTCACTTAAACACATGTGCCACAGAGTAGTTCTACCTTATCATGCCGATAATGTTCATGCATGAAAAACAGGTTAATGATAACAGAACAAGACAGAGCTATAAAACAGATAACCGATCATTGTAAACCACACATATATTGCTGACTACCTCTATTTTAAACAGAAGAGGGACTTTGGAATGACTTCCAAATCTGCAGCAGATACTTTGTATCACAGCTGTTTCCTTCAGAGAAGTTAAACATACAGGCAAGCCTATACAATTGATATTTTTTAAATGTTTGTTAACAAACAAATGGATAAACATACAAGCAAGCAAGGAAACAAATTGATCAGCTTCATTAAGCTACATGAGCCCTCAATGCTGCTAGATGATCCATTCATTCCTCATTATTGCTGGAACTCTGGTCACGTAACCTGAAGTTGTTTCAAAGCCTTTGGGTTCAGGCCCCTCAGTCACCTCTAATTCCTTCCCTTCACTTTAGCGGAAGATAAGGGTCTACCCAATATAAGCTTCCTCAGTTTTTCTGCCTTACTTTCGGAGTTGAACTGTATTCTCACTGTACTTCTCTTCTCTCATCTGTTTCAGAGGAAGAAAGATAGATCTCTTCCAGATCTCTCTCTTTACCTGTGCCCTTGGTCCCACCCCCTGTTATCTCTCCTCTACCATGGCCCAGCTTAGGCAGCTCTTTTGTACCCTCAATTGCTGTCCCTTCCCTGACTCCTTATCAAGCTATGAAAATGTTGAAGGCTTTTCCTTCCTAAAAATCTTTCAAGTTTATTCTTTCTCAAGATTTTTTCCCCTCCTCTACATATTCCTCTGTATTCAAACTTCCTAAAATAATCTTTTCTTTTTCAAACTCACACATTTAACGAATGTTTACTGAGTTACAACTAGTCCTGGCATTAAGCTAAGACCTCAGGATACAGTGATTAATATGACAAGGTTGCTGACATCAAGGAGACAGGTCTTCACTTTTGACACCAGAATGTAGACAGACGAAGTGCAATGCTATGAAATTTTTTGAAAAGAAGAAAGGATCGAGTATTACAAAGGCACCCAGAAGTGACTCGTTTGGAAAGTCAGGGAAGGAGTCATAGAAGAGGTAACATTTGAGATGCATCTTCAAAGATTAGGATTTTTGTCCAATGTAGAAGTCTGGGGGCTTCGCCTCCCATTCATTTTTTAGCCACTCAAATCTAGCTGTTGCCTCCATGTCTTACTTGTGATCTCTCCAGAGTCACTTCCGAGCAGCTAAGATCAAGGTCTTTTCTCATTTAACAGCATCAGTCAGCCTTTTTCTTCAGGAAACTTTCTCTTCCCTTGATTTCCAAAACACTGTTCTCTCTTCATTCTCAGTTTCCTTCACTGATTTCCCTTCCTTAGTTCATCCCTTAAATGGCGAGAGCCCCCAAATTTAAGTTCTTTGTTCTAGTCTCTTCTCATTTCACCTTCTTCCTGAAAGACCTCATTCTCTTCCACGATCCTGTCATCTTTATAGAGATGATTCTCAAATCTACATCTTCAGCCTGAACCTCATTCTTGAAACTCAGGGCCACATTTTCAGACTTCTCTCAGCAGGTTCAGCTCATAGTTATGGAGGCTCTACCAGGCTGAGTGTTAGCTGCTTCCACACGCATTACCTAATTTAACTTAATCCCCACACTAAGCATGTGCAAACCGTAACCAGTTTTCTTTTTTCCTTAAATTTGTTCCTCCTAGAATTCCTAGCTCTGTTTGGTAAAGTTTCTAGCAGAGATTTACAGTAATAGCATGAGGCAGAGTGTGAGCAGTGAGAGAAGAACTGGGCATCTCACTGGACAAGAATACTTAGGGTTTGAAACTGGTGGCAAATACCCCACCTTGAGAACCATCCCAGACTGGAAACAGATGATCTTCTCTCTCCCTTTTTCGTATAAGTTATATTTATGTCTTTAAGGATTAAGACATTCAGAAAGAAAAAAAGAGTACAAACATAAAATCAAAGAAATTAAGTAAAACCATATAATCCTAGTTTAAACAGTTATTAATATAAACTCTTTAAAAAAACACAATTCATAATTCCGTCCACTGAAAAGACATAGAAATAATGACCAATCCTGTATCAATGAGCACCTTCCCTGCCCAGATTATGCGTTCTACTACTTACCATTTCTTCTGAAAAAAATTTCTAAGTTTGTGTGAGAAAATGTAACAGATGAGCCCAGCTTGTCACAGCAGAAAGCAAAGGAATTATTAAAGACTTCTAACTTTGGGGTTATATCCAAAGGTCTTAGGAACCAAACTGAAGAAGCTCCCACTGTCCAAAGATGGGGTATTTTGAGCATCCATAAGAATAATCACATCAAAATTGAAATGCATCAAATATGTTAAAATCCATGGGCTCATAATGATACTAAATAAAGGAAAAGAATTAAGTCTGTTTTTCCCCAAACTTTGCCTCAGATTAGCCAAGTAATTAGTGAGATAAATAGTCTTTCTACACAAATATTCAGAAAGTAAATGAAGAAATGATAGAATTAGCATATTATCGTTTTATCAGAATCTAATGAAATAATGGTTCTAGATAATGATCATTAGGTGTTATATGCTCTTGAAAGGAACTGGTTTTTATCAAAAATCAAACTTTCATCAGATCAATTTTTAGATATAACTATCAGTTTACAAGAAATACAAAGGACAGAAGAACATGTTAAATAGGGATACGGTGAGCAAATATAAAACATGGTAAACTCTGTATGAAAAATGACCAGGCTTCTTTGAAAAATAAATTGCAAGAGAAAAGAAGAAAGGGAAAATTTTTATGTTAAAGTCATATCAGTCATATTGGATCCTGATTCAATAAACCAGTTGTTTAAATTAAAACAACATTTTTTGAGATCATTGGCATGATAGTTCTTGTAAATGGTTTCGTGATTATGTTATTATGTTTCCTAAAAGAGCCCTTATCTTTTAGAAATATATACTGAAACTTTCACAGATGATATCTGGAATTTTCTTCAGAATAATCCAGGTGTGTGTGGGAGTATGGAGGGGAACTGATAACACAGTAGTAGTAGTGTCCTTTGGTTGTTTACTGTCGTACTTAGGTGTTGGTTCCTTGGAGTTACGTGATGCTGTTCTACTTTTGTATGTGGTTGAAAGATTGTGTATCTTGAAATTTAGAGATAGTAAAACACATATAAAATGTTTTTATAAATTAACAAGCATAAAATGTTTTTGTAATTTATTATCTCTACTCAGATGGGTTAATGTTTACCCAACAACCTAATGATGAAATTCACCATCATAGAGATACTATTATCATTAACTATTCTTCTAGTAGAGGAAGGAGCCATTAAGAATCAGCTTTTAGAAATCCTGCTGTGCTTTATACGAGAATGCATCTAATGCTAAGAGCTATTTCTCAACAAAATCAGGACTAAATTTACACTTGAGTATTTACTAAAAGTAGGTTCTGCTGCTGTTAGTTCTACTGATTTGCGTTGGGTCAAATGTTATTTGTTTTATTAACAAATTGGATCACTGACTCTAAATTAGTAAGCTTAGGTGCCACAAATACATGTTGCAAATGAACCAAAAAGCCCAGGAGAAAGCTATGATAAAGCAATGCCACTTACCTAGCTGTCTCCTCAAATTGTATATCATCCACTGAGGCTGTAACACAGGAAACCCCAGCATGTTTTTCAGCTTCAAAAAATAGATAAAAATGGGCTGCATTAGTAGTTAAGTTTAAATATTTCAGCATGTGGGAAAAGGTATAAAACAAGTAGATTTATTCTAGTAACTCATCCTCTCATTCAGTATACTGTGCCCACACTTCTGGATGAGCTGTAATGGTAACAGTTCCTTTGCGCAGGAAGTTATTTTTCTACTGCATGGAAGTGACTGTACTGTCTCCTAAGTTTTAACTTACACTGTCTTTGATTTGAAATTCAACACCAACATCCAGGATATCTGGCTATTTAAATAGCAACTTAAGTAAGTTGGTGCCAACTTGAAATATTTTGTAAGGTTCTACCCTTCTTTTGTTTAAAAAACTGCATCAAAACTGTATCTGTTATCCCACATAACCAGTAGCTGAGTATATACCACTTAACTAACGTAAGCACTGAACAGTATGGAAGAACCCAAGATCATACCTGAAATCAGAGAGGAACTTCTCTGGGCATCAGAGAAACAGAGGTGGGCTCAGAGTAGGTATTTAATCAATATTTATTATTTATTACTACAAAATTCACACAAAATTCACAATGCATTAATTATGCTGGAGGAGGGAATTATTGAGTAGGGTAAGAGAGGTTAGAGAGGAGTCCAGTTATTTCCATGTTCCCCATCCGCATCTGTTGAGTTTTTTTGTTTGTTTGTTTGTTTTGATTATTGACTTACTGTATGTAAAAATATCAGAATTTATTCCGTTCAGGAAAAATTCTGACATGTGCTTTTTCCAGAATGTGATTCTGAGGAGCAATCAATTAAAACCCAAGCAGACTGCATTGGCTTTTCCTTTTTAATTTTGGAGACTTCACTCCTGGTGCCACATTATGAAAAAGAGACAGTGAGCTATACAAAATTTGTATTCTTTGTGTATAGTGGACTAGTGTAACTGAAATATATATTAATTGATAGTCCCAGGTAAAGAGATGTGAGGAAATACTCCAGAGAGTGAGTACTTAAAACATTCCTCTCTATGATCTAATTCTGGAGAAAATTGGATATTCTGGTTTTATTAGTTAGAAATAACTGTTCTTCCAAATATGCACTTAACATAAACTGAGCTACCAGAAAACTAACCATAGTGGAACTCTGTGTGTGAGTAATGGAGCGGGGAGGGTAGTCTTCCCATCTGTAAAGTTCTGTGAGAGGAAGAGAATGTAAAAGTATCAGACTCTAGAAATACTCAAGTTGGGCTTAGTTTAATTCAGTGTATCAAGCATTTGTTAAATTCCCACTGATTGCCAGACACTGAGCTGACTCTAACCTATCTTTTAATGAGTCCACTCAGTGACAGAGATCTAGCCATAGTCAGAGCCCTTTTACAGCTTAAGTTTTCTAGAGAACTATTGAGACCCTTGCAAATACATGCTGTAAAATTTGACTAATGGGTATCTAATAGGCATTCATTCTGGTTACCTGGCATAAGGGAATGAGATTCTGAGTTTATTAAACTATTATTGTTAATAAAGTATTACCATGTACACCAACATGAGTTACCAATTTTGAATGATTTAAATGATAAAGTGCAAAAACGAATAAAAGACTAAATTTTTACTGTATATTTTGGGTGTCTATTATGTATATATAGTACTATACTAGACTGCATTAGGGATCATAAAGAAACATAATCATAATCATAATAATTATTTATTAAGAATTTATTATTGGCCTGACACTGAGCTAAGTATTTATGCATATCAATTGCATGAGGTTGATACTATTACTGGTTCTGTTTTACAAATGGGGAAATTTAGGCTTAGAAAGATCAAATACATTATTGTAAATAGTGATTTTGACTATATAAGCAATAGGAACTTTGAGAAAAGAGAAGACCAAGGCATGCTCCCTAGAGGAGAGCTTGAGTGAGCATAGGCTTCAGGGGTTCAGGAGCCATGCTTTATGTTAAAGACTTTTTCAAGGGCCATTAAATTAAAATAGAAAAAATACAAATGTGGGGAACCAACATTGGGCCACAATTTTTACCTGCGATGTGATTATTTTCTTTTTACAAGTGTAACAGGTATGAATTCAACAGGACCAGCTTGTTGTGCTTTTTGATTTTGATCGTCCTCCATGCAGTATGCCAGTAAAAGTGGAGAAACCCTAAAGCTATTTCTGATTTCCTCAGGAGAATCAGAGAATCTGAGGAACAGTAGCTAAGTGGACGCAATCCAGGTATGATGGCCGACAAAAATGGTGGTGCCTCCATTCCTTCCTTCCTTCAGCTAATGTTGACTGAACACCTGTGCTATGCCAGCCTCTATGTAAGATGCTGGAAATATAAAACAGCCACTATCTCTGTTCTCATGGAGTCTGGTGGAGGAGCCAGAGATTGATTAAATGAAAACACAGTAACAAAATGAGTAAGTGCTCTGAAGGAAATACGGGTTTTATGAGGACCTGTCATTGAAGAAGCACACCTACGTGGGATGTCAGGGAAGGCATCCACTTGGAGGGATGTTTGAACTGAGATCTGAAGGATGAGAAGGAGTGTTGTGGAGGAGGGAGCTGAGGGAGGGGGCCATGCTGGGCAGAAGGAACAGTGACTACAGAGGTTCTGAAGAAGGTTCTTATGGCTAAAATGGAGAAAGCAAGAAAGGAGAGTAGGGAAGAGAAGGTTGGGGATAGACCATGCACAGGGCCTCAAAGCTCTTGGTTGACAATTTTATAATACTTAGTGTTAAAGATATTGTTTCACCATCTTTTGGCCTGATGGCACTGTTTCTGATGAGGTTAGTGGCTACTTCTAATTGCCATTCTCCTATGTATCATGTAGTATGTTTTCTCTAACTGCTTTCAAGATTTTCCCTTCATCATGGTTTTACTATGATGTACCTATGTGTGATCTCCTTTGCTGTTCTGTGATCTTCTTGAATCAGTAAATGTATGTCTTTTTATCATATTGGGGAAGTTTCAGCCATTATTTTTTTCAAATATTTGTTTTTGCCCCATACTTTTTCTCATCTCCTATGGGACTCCAATTATAAAAAGTATGTTATACCTTTCAATATTATTTTCATAAATCTCAGACACTTTGTTCATTTTAAAAATTAATTTTTTCCCTCTGTTCTTCAGATTGGATAATTTCTATTGATCTATCTTTATGTTTAATGACTCTTTTCTCTGTCTTCTCCTTTCTTCTGTTAATCCTATCCAGGGAATTTTTAATTTCAGATACTGAAGTTTTCAGTTTTGGAATTTCCATTGGGTTATTATTTTTATGGTCTCTGTTTCTCTGCTGAGACTTATTATATTTTCATTCATTATTATATTTTTCATTATGTTCTTGAGCAGAGTTATAATAGCTGCTTTAAAATCCTTGAGGCTTAATTCCAGCATTTGTGTCATCTAGGGATTGGTCTCCATTGATAGTCTTTTAAGAATGAGCCATGCTTTCCTGTTTCCTTGTATACCAAGTAATTTTGGATTGTATCCTAGCGATTGTGAGGGATACATTGTAGAAAATATAGGTTCTTATATGATCCTCTGAAGAGTATTGTTTTGTTTTTCACTTAGGTATTTAAGCTAAACTCACACTATAAAACTCTGTCTCACTAGAGGTAGGACCAGCCTTTTTCGTTTCTTTTGGCCTTAGCTAGGAAGTTGGGAGTCTGTCCTATTATACATGACTCAGATGTCACCAGAGATTTGAGCAAAGACTGTGGGTATATTTTAGGGCTGCCTCTCTGACTCTCTGATTTCTTCAGTCTTCCTCCTCACATTCCAGTAGCTGTATTTCCCCCAAATCTTCTTACTCTTCAAATCAGCAAGTCTGTCTTAATTTCCATTAGATTAAGCTGGGAGCACACTGGGCTCTTTCTTTAGGCTTAAAATTATATATATATATATATATATATTTTAAATATATATATATATATATATATATTTTAAAAAGTCAAAGTTAGCTAGTACCATTCTGTTCCTTCAAGTGTTGATTTCCAAGTGTTCTTAAGCCTGCTTTTGTTCACATTTCAGTTGCCTTAAGTAGCTTTTATTCTTTGTTTTTCTCAGAGTTTATAGTTGTTATTCATGGGAGAGCTTTTCTGATAGAGATACCATGCTGAAAGAGAGATCCTTATAACCCTTGGTAAGGAAGACAGTGGAGAAAGATGAACAGAACATGTGACATGATCAGATAAGCAGCTTCAGAAAGCACTTTAGATGCAGTGTGGAGAGGAGGCCAGAATGAATGGAGAAGACCAGTTTGGAAACCACTGCTGAAATCCACATGAAAGATGATGGTATCCTGGACTAGTGGTGGCAGTTGGAGGCGTACAAAGTGGTTGTGTTTGAATGATTGCTTTAAGTCACATTGTTAAGACTTGGTTCATGGATTAGATATGTGGAGGGAGAAGCAAGGTGAGGATCTAGGATGGATGACTCCTAGATTTTTTACTTGCATAAATGGATGGATTGGGTGCCATTCCTGAGAGAATGAACCCTGGAAAAGATTCACAAATGAAATAGAGAAGGAAATGTGAGCCTGGGATATTTCAAAATAAGAAATGGATATGGAGGGTAGAGAATGACCCATAGATGGCTCTAGGATTAAGGGACTAGAAGAATAATGGGGCCTAAGTGACAGAAGTGAGATCTAATGATCTAATGCCAAAATGATAGTGATGTGTTTAATCTTTCTTTAAATATTGAGAAGGGATTTTGCAATATAGAACTACCTGGTGGTCATGGAAGTGCCTTGGGGCCATGACCGTGGTCATTATTTATCATAGTAATGTGCCTGTACAGAAGTGCTGGTCAATGAGGAACTCTGGTTGGGAAAATGCCAGAAAACCCAGTTTTGGGATTAATTCCTATTGTATAAAATAAAATACCATGGTGGAGCATTTCTCTGCCTAAGACTGAGTTACACCTTGGCTAAATAATGTCCTCTGCTTATGTGGAGGTTTTTCTTACCGTGAAGTGTTTAACACATGCCTTAGCCATGTTTCCAAACCACTTTATCATAAAGGTTTCTTTAATTTTGTATTGTTAGTAATATAACTATTAAGATCCAGAGTAATTGGTTATCAACTGAATCCTTCTATGGTCTGAATTTCCAAAGGTAAAACCATAGAAATTTTTATGACAATTGCAGGAGGGCAACTGTTTCTCCATTATAGGACAGAAGCACAAAATGAGGTAACTTTAAAAGTCACTTCAGAATTTACATAATGAAATCAGTTACCTTGGCAATAGGCATCATTATTATTAGCAACCTCAAAATTTTCTATACTTGTTTGTCTTACATGCGAATGAATTTTATATTCATGTCTCCATTATTATATGTTATTATAACTGATCTCAAATCCTGATAAAAACTGTTAAGACAGAAATCAAAGAGACCTGTCAACAAACAGAAAACAGACTGGCATCGGCTATATGACTGAATTCTGCCCGTGGTTAATACACGGGGGATTAGAAACTTTATGAACACTCATTGAGGAAAGCAGGGTTTTGTAATCATCTGAGTTTTACTTTTGTCCTCTATAAAGTAAGAGTCCTAACATACATGATCTAAAGCTCCTTCCAGCTTTAGTACTTCATCTAATGTATTTTACTTAAAATGTACATTTGCTAAGTCTAGTAAGTGCCTTATGCAATGCCTGGCTTCCTTTTAGAAATGAGATTCCAACTTCTAGATCTGTTCATCCAGCTACCCATCCATATAATCAGGAGGTTTTTATTTCATACTTTCTGAGAGCACTGGAGAACCAGCTTTAGTTACATGCTAATTGGCCAGGCAGGAAATAAAAGGTGAACATTTTAATACACAAAATAATTATGGATTGTGCTGAGTGGTGTAAAGGAAGTCAGAAAGAGTTTTGTGATAAAAGTAATGAAAGGGTGCCAATGTAAAACAGGTGGTCAAGAAAGACTGCTCTCTAGAAATGATATTTAAGTGGAGATGGAATAGATGGAAAGGGCCCAGAGAAGAGTGTAAAGGCAAAAAGAAAAGCAAGTGCAAAGGTCCTGTGCAGAGACTACATGAGGGCGTGGAAGGCAACAAATTGAGTGCAGAAGCAGTTACAAGAATGAGTGATTAAACCAGACATTAAAGAGATTTGCAGAAATGTAAACCAGTATCTTTTCTCTAATAATACCACTTCTACATTTTTGTTCTTGTTGAAAATAGTTGTTTTTCAATAAAAATATGTAATGGATTTTTGTTCTGTTCAAATGAATTATTATTATTATTTTTTAAATTCGCATATGGTAAATACAGGGAAAAAAAGAACCTACATAAAAGCTCTCCAGGAGCCTTACTTATTTAATGGGGTAAAGGAGTCCTAAGACTAAAAGGTTTGAGAACCACTGGTCTAGGTCAATCCCTGTGTTGGGTGAACAATCTCAGTCATTACGTACTAGCCGCACAGGGTTTAAAACTGTGTAAATGCCTTCCTCTCGCTCCTTCTCCCTCTTCACGATCCCTGATCCTGGCTTGGCGCGGGCTAGAACCCCAAGCGTCGGCTTCCGCACTGGGCTGGGTTATCCCGCACCGGTCATCCTGGAACTTTCCACATCCCGACCTCTGCCATCCCGCATCCCCACATCCTAGCTGGCTTCCTAGCTCCCAGATACCACCCGCCGTACCCCACCCCAGCCCGCCCCGACACATACGCCGGACCCCCTTCAGGGCTTTCACATTCCGGACCCCTGGCACCCCGGGGTCTCCCGCATCCTGCACTCCCCTTCCAGCCCCACTACCTGCCAGGCAGGCGGTGGCGTCGATCCACTTGAGCAGCTGTCCGGCGCTAAGTTCGCCGCGCGGGTTGGAGTGCGCGGGCTGGATGGCCTGGCTCATGCGCACCTCTCCAGGCGCCGACCCCTCCATGACGGATCGAGAGTGCGAAGCCCCGGGGCAAGGGCGCCTGGCCTCTGCCCGGGCCACCACCGGGCCCGCCCTTGCTCCAAAGGGCACTGGCGCCCCGCCGCCCGACCCGGCCGCGCATCCCGCGCCCTGCTGGCCGCTTGGGCTGCTCGGTGCACTGGGAGGTGAGATTTAAGGGGCCAGGGACATCGTGAGGAGGGCGAAAGGGAACTCTCTTCTGTCTCAGAAGAAGCTGCATCTGGGGCGATCGAGGTTGGCATAGCTGGGAACAGCCCGGGGTTCCCACCTGCGAAGGGGGATAGCAGTACTTACCTCAGAGGACTGCAGAGAATTAAATGAGATAATGTAGGAAACTCACAGTGTGGGCTTGGCTAAGGTGCTGTAGGTGTTTGCCAAGTAAGTGAATAGTGAGATTATTATCCGTTTGAAGAATTGACAGGCGGTGGGGAGTTAATAATTAATTGGTTGAATGCTGTCCAGAGAATGCAGATCTTTTGCTTTAGAAGTTGATTTTTTAGAGTATTTGACTTTTCTTTCTTTCTGGCTGTTAACTCCTAAGTAGGGTGGGTACTCACTCCTCCCCCCTCAGCTCAAAATCCACCTTCTGATTCTTAGGATATTATAATGGTTCCAAAAACCACTGTTATTCATCACTTTGTTATGTAACTACCTCCACCCACAACTGCCAAACAAACCAAAAAAAAAAAAAAAAAAAAAAAAAGTGCTGATATTTGCAGGTACATCAGTCACCCAACAAGGGAAGGCTTTAACCTAGAGAATTTACAATTAGAAACTCATTTAAAATTGAGCCCAGCAAATCCCGAGAGAATTTCTTTATGACAGACTGACTCTAGAACATTAAATGAGAGTTTGCGTTGTTAAACTTAGCACATAAAAGCTGTTACACTTTCTAGAGCTGAAATCAATGACTTACAAAGCGGTTCCCATTAAGGAAACTTGGCACCAGGAAACCTCCAGCATATTATAGAGCCACAGGTGTCATGTTGTTAGGGCTGGCTGCATTGATGGGTGAAGAAATGGAAGCCTTGAGAGGAAGCAACATGCCAGGCAGGCAGCTGATGTAACAGGAGCTAAGGTAGTAGAGGACTTGGCTTGAACTCAGGGCTCCTGACTTACCATAAAGTCTAACTGACTCCAATAAATTGGTGCTGCTTTTTCATCTCTATGTAGATGGCCTGTCAAGCCCCATCTGAGACATCAAAATGCAGATTCTGGTAATTTTTCTTCCCCTTTTAAAGATTTTTTTTTTTAATGGAGGAGAGGAGTGAGGGAAACACGGACTTGATAACTTTACAGGATCCTCTAGGTAGGTTTCCATCCCAAAGAAGCATAAATTGGATGCATTCAGTTAGGTAAGTATGAAGTTTGACTTTTTTATAAAAAGCATAAAAATGACTTTTTTTTAAACAAGTAAATTAAAACTTGTGCTTCTAGGTTGGTTCTTTTACATAGTTATACAGTAATTCCAATGACAGTGTTATTATACATATCATTTTTGTCATTCTTCACTGGAAATTGCCTTGAGTTCTTAATAGCATCTTGGCAGATGAGATCATTGTTCAGCACATGTTCACTCTGTCTATTGACAACTCCATAAGAGGCACTTATTGATGCTGGGCCTGGCCATGTGACTTGCTTTGGAATGTAATGTGGGGAGGTAACAGGGTGCCAGTTTGAACTGAGCTCTTTGAGGTACCACATGCTCCTGCTCTCAGGAACACCTGATCTCCGCAGTGAGAAGATGCTATGCCTGAGCCGCTGCCCCATCAGCGTCTGGGTGCCAGGCTGAACTCTTGTATGGCAGAGTCATTCCAGCCAACCTGCAGACTTGCAGCCTGAAGCTGAGCCACATAATAGACATGCAGACTTGTGAATGAGACACAGTTACTTACTGCTGTATGTCACTGTGATGGAGAGACTGTTACACAGCGATCACTGACAGTTAACATGTGTGAATTTCATTTATTAATATTTTAGAAAATATATTAAGTTATTGAAATAATGTATGTGTTGTTTTGGATAAAAAACAGTGACTAAAGTGGTAATATTGTGTAAATGCTCATAATCATACTTGGTTTATACATATACTTGGTAGCTTTCCAAAGTAATTATCTGGGAGGGGACAGCATGAATTTGTATATGTATGTCTAGGGATGTTTGATCAAAAAGCAGACACAGTATACAAAGTCACTGTCATGTTGTGTTGTATGTATTATCTCCTATTTAGATATCTTGATTATGGTTTCATAGCTTTTGTTGGTTTTGAATTTTTGTAGCCTCTGCCTGAAACTACTATTCTTATTTTTTCTGAATGGTTTCTTTTCCTCTTTGACAATGAAAATGTCATCTGTATGTGATATATCCTTTATCTATCAAGGATTTTTGCTATTTTGTTTGAAGGAAAAGCTTCTACTTTCCGTTTCTGTTTCGAGACATCTTTTGAAAATGAGCAGGCTGTGAAGCCAGATTGATTTTAGAAGTTCATGCACAAGAGCAGGAAAGCTGATCAAGAAGAGTGTGGAAAGTATGGTAATCACTAGAATAATAAGAACATCTTTAGAATGTTGGAGAGGGAAGGAAACTAGACAGTCGAACCCCCTCATTCTGGACATGAGGAAATGAGATAATTTGCTCTAGGGTTTACATGGCAAGGTAATGGTCAGGCTTTGAGAAAACTGAGAACAAGGAGCAGGAAATATAAGAGACGAAACAGAAAAAAATGCTTCCCCTAGAAGCAGAGCCTCCAACAGGAATTTGAGAGCAAGCAGTTAATTTGGGAGAAAACTGCAGAAAGCACCGGTAGCGTCAAGTTGTGGTCCCCAGACCAACAGCATTGGCATCTCCTGAGAGCTCATTAGAAATGCAGAATCTCAACCTCAGATGTGCTGAATCAGAATCTGAATTTTATTAAGATTCCCAGGTGAGTCATAAGGACATTAAAGTTTGTGAAGAATAGCCTGAGTTATTCCTTCCAGAGACAAGGAAGCTGGGGTTTTTACCCTCCAACCCCCACCCTGCATTGGCTGAGGGCTGCTCCCTAGCATGAACTCCTCAGCACTGCAGGACAAGAGTGAGTTCTCAGGTAGAGATTTGCCTTGGTAGGAGGCAAGGATGCTGTCAGCTTGTGCTGAAAGCTGGGGTGGTAAGTGCCCAGGAGATGCAGGCAAGGCACCGAGAGTCTGAAGACTTACTGTTCTGAACATCAGAGGCAGCTGGGAGTCTTTTTATTTTAGGAGATGAATTCTAGACAGAGGGCTTGGTAATTCAAAGTATTGCATACAGAAATGAACTTTATTAGCTAGCAGCCTCTATCTCCACCTTTGGTTTAGATTATGAAAGCTGCCAGGTCAATGCTTTTAAATTCAAATTCAAATTTAAATAGATGGGGTTCAAAGCTTAAATAAAGAGTTCCTGAGCAAAAAATTCAGAATGGGTTTTCTTACATTTTGAGTGCCAACTTGCCTGGAGGGTCTCTTGCTCTTCCTTGCTCCTGGACACTATTCTTGGGATCACTCTGACCTTGAGAAATTGGACTGTCCTATGTAGCACCTGGAGCCTCAGGCCAGCCTTTCTCCTGTTTGTTCCTGCACCTCCAGTGGCCCTGGCTCTCAGATGGACAAGCATTGGTGTATAAGCCAGGTGTCACCTAATGCGTATGGAGTACAGCCTTTTATTTTGTTTAAACAAAAGCCATGTCTATAGAGTCCAATTTTTTCACTTCCTAGGATTTTCTTGGCCCCACCATCATCCAGGCACTACTCATTGGAGGCCTCTGGCTGCCACCGCCCCTGCTTAACAGTATGCTGGAGCACAAGGATTGCTTTCAAATGTGGAGTCAGCCTTGCATCTCTGGAATAAACCTCACTTAGTCATGGGGTATAGTTCTTTTTATATGTTGCTGAATTCTGTTTGCCAATATTTTGTTAAGAATTTTTACATCTGTATTTTTGAGAGATATTGATCTTTCTTTTCTTTTTCTTTACTGTCTTTGTTTTTGGTGTCAAGATTCATGCAATGAAGTGGGAAGTGTTGCCTCTATATTCTACAGCAATTGTTTAGATTTGGTGGTCTTGAACATTTG
This sequence comes from Camelus dromedarius, assembly GCF_036321535.1. Classification (NCBI taxonomy): domain Eukaryota; kingdom Metazoa; phylum Chordata; class Mammalia; order Artiodactyla; family Camelidae; genus Camelus; species Camelus dromedarius. The sequence goes on from NC_087438.1 coordinate 54,109,248, forward strand.
CTAGAATTCTCCAGTGGAACCATCTGAGCCATCATAACATGCTGCACAGCCCTATGAAGTATGGGGACCATTATCATTCCCATTTTATGGGTGAGGAAACTTGCCCAAGACCACACAGCTAGGAAAGAGTAAAGGCAGGATTCAAACCCGTTAGTCTGGCTGTTGTCTCAGCTAGCCTGAGAGGTGATCAGGGGAGTCAGGACTACACAATCAGAAAATGAGAGAGATGCAGGTTTACCCAGATCTGTGAAACTACAAAGGCCAGGCTTCTTTTAGTCCAGCCTGCCTTCATTGTTTCATTCATTCAATCAGTGCCTATTTACTGAGTGCCTACTGTGTCCTAGGTACTGTTCTGGTCATTGGATAAATGAAATGATGAGTGAAATAGATGTAGTCCCTGACTTTATAGAGGTCATGTTTTAATTAATAAATAACAAGTGAATGTGCTACAAAAATGTAAATCATTCTAATCAGGATGAAACAATGATAAATGTGTATGGAAACTAGCTGATGGTCTTGGGCAGCTTCTCAAGCTGTATCCTGCAGTTCCTAACCATTTACTAGACTGAAGGTCACTCCTGATTTGTGTATGTGTATTTAAACAATCACAGACTTACAGAAAAGTGGAAGTACCATACAAAGAACTTATTTTTCCCTGAACCATTTGAGAGTAAGTTGCCAACCTGAGGACCTATTAGTATCCCCAAATATTTGAATGTGAATTTTGTGTAAACAGGGCATTCTACTAGGAAGTTCACATTAATATGTTATTAACACTAGTCCTCAGACCCCATTTATGTTTTACCGGTTGCTCCAATGACGCCTTGTGTTACCTTCAGTTGTCATCTTCCTTTGGTCTCCTTCTGTCTGGAACAATTCTTCAGTCTTTTTTTGACTTTTGTGACCTTGCCACTTTGGAAGGCTCCAGGCCAGTTACTTTGTAGAATGACCATCAGTTTGGGTTTGTCTGATGTCTCCTTGTAACCAGGGTGAGTCTATGCACCTTGGGCAGGGAATCAAGAATTGATGCATTCTTCTTCACGCATCTTACCCAGTGCTGCACATTTTCAACCTTTCCCATTTTTGATGATGTTCATTTTGGTCCTTTGGTTAATTTTCTCCTGATAATTTCCCTGTGTAATTTATAAACATTTTGTGTGGAAGTAGTTTGAAACTATGTAAGCATCTCATTCCTCATTACATTTGTGGTTTATTCATTAATTTATTTACTCTCTCTGGACTCATGGTTTCCTATTTTGGTCAATGGGCTACCTCTTTTATTACCATTATTCATTTTGATGCTCAAATTGCCCTCAGTTGGGTCAAACTGGCTTCTGGGTCCTTTTGACATTTTTCTATCATTCTTTTGTAATTCCTCATTTTCCCAGGCAACCAGATGTTCCAGGCTCATCTTGTATTTTCCCTTCCCCAGCCCCATAATCAGGCATTTCGTCAAGGAAGCTGTTTCCTTTTAGTGGAAAACAGTATTTAGAAGCCAAGATCTGGGTCCTGAATGTGCTTGTTGCTGTTTGAGTGTCACTGCTCCCGGGCCCTCACCGTGGACAGAGCTATGAAGTGGAAGTGTGTGTGTATCTGTCTGTAGTGGGTTGAATGACAGTCCCCCCAACAAAAGATATGTCCATGTCCTTACCAGAACATATGTACATTACCTTAAATGGCAAAAAAAAAAAAAAAAAAAGTAGGATTAAGGATCTGAGAGGAGAAGCTTGTCTGGATTATCTAGGTGCACCCTAAATGCAATCACGTGTATCCTTTTAAGCTAGACATCCAGAGGACGAGACACGCAGAGAAGGGGAGGAGACAGAGGTTGGAGTGATGTAGTAACAAGCTAAGGAACACATGAGCCACCGGAAGCTGGAAGAGGTGGGTACAGATTCTCCCCCAGAGCCTTTGGTTGTAGTGTATCTGCGCCCACACCTTGATTTCTGACTTGTGGCCTCCAGAACCATAAGAGAAGCAGTCTGCTGTTTGTCTGTTTGTTTTAACACTTTTTATTGAGTTATAGTCATTTTACAATGTTGTGTCAAATTCCAGTGTAGAGCACAATTTTTCAGTTATACATGAACATATATATATTCATTGTGACTTTTTTTTTCGCTGTGAGCTACCACAAGATCTTGTATATTTTCCCTGTGCTTACAGTATAATCTTGTTTTATCTAGTCTACATTTTGAAACCCCAGTCTATCCCTTCCCACCCCCTGCCCCCTTGGCAACCACAAGTTTGTATTCTATGTCTATAAGTCTGTTTTTTTTCTAGATTCCACATATGAGCGATCTCATATGGTATTTTTCTTTCTCTTTCTGGCTTACTTCACTTAGAATGATACTCTCCAGGAACATCCATGTTGCTGCAAATGGCGTTATGTTGTCAGTTTTTATGGCTGCATAGTATTCCATTGTATAAATATACCACATCTTCTTTATTTGGTCATCTGTTGAGGGACATTTAGGCTATTTCCATGTCTTGGCTATTGTAAATAGTGCTACTATGAACATTGGGGTGCAGGTGTCTTTCTGAAGTAGGCTTCCTTCTGAATATATGCCCAGGAGTGGGATTCCTGGGTCATATGGTAAGTGTATTCCTAGTCTTTTGAGGAACCTCCATACTGTTTTCCACAGTGGCTGCACCAAACTGCATTCCCACCAGCAGTGTAGGAGGGTTCCCTTTTCTCCACAGCCTCTCCAGCATTTGTCATTTGTGGACTCTGAACGATAGCCATTCTGACTGGTGTGAGGTGCTATCTCATTGTAGTTTTGATTTGCATTTCTCTGATAATTAGTGATATTGAGCATTTTTTCATGTGCCTATTGATCATTTGTATTTCTTCCAGTCTGCTGTTTTAAACCACCCAGTTTGTGGTATTTGTTTTACTAGCCCTGGGAAACTAATATTTCTAACATCTATAACACCTCGAATTCAGATTGATAGACCCAATTCCCATCCACCAATGCAGGGTTTCCTGTATTTCTAACTCCATTTTCTGACAGTGAGAAACCTGGTTTACATCGTGCTTGATCGATTGCCTTACTTGGTCAGTGCCCCTCTGTGTACCCAGTCTCCCACCTCCAGGCCATCACTGCCCTTGAGGGGCACCCTCCTCACAGGCTTAGGCTCTGACTCCCATCTAGGCCCTGTGCTGGGGCCACCTCCCCATTGGGTGGGCACAGCATCCTGCTAGGGCACCTGGCATATACCCACATGCTTGCCTCACATACCGGCTTTAGGCTGCATGGCTCAAGAAGACACAGGAAAGGAAGAGGAAGGGGGCAAGGAAGAGGCAGACCCTGACTAGGTGTGCTGCCCACTGCCCCTGCTTCCTGTGTTCCCTGCTGCCCACCACAAGTCCCGTAGGTCCACCTGCAGCTGGGCTAGACTTGGCTGTGACCCTGCAGTGAGGCTGAGCCTTTGGTTTACAGAGTGAAGGACTCAGTCCTCGCTTGGGGGAGGGCAGGGGTAGTGCCCACTGAGCAGTGCTCACACTGGGGACCCAGTATGTCTTTGGCTGCAGGGGGTCATCAGCCAGGGCTCATTGCCCCAAGTGATGCTGTCAGGCTGAAACCAATCTGTGGGTTTGGATACTTTTTTCATTTAGGAAGAGGCTTGACCCAAAACATTAGAGGCATTTCTTGGTGGCAAAATGGATAATATTTATTGCCTATTAGATAGACATCAATCTGCCCTTAAGAAGCCTTCAGATTAAATTTCAAGGTTGAAACAAGATTAGTCTTGGCAGGTATATAGATCCTCAAAGAATGTGCAATAACTCCCCATAAAACAGCCTTAAAAAATATTCTTTCTGGCAGTTCCACACTTTGTAAAGAGCCCTTATGATTTGTGCTTGATAATATACTGCCTTAAATTTTAGAATTGTTTAATACCAGCATGTCTTTTCTCTCTAAAGACTTTCATTCGTCAATCTATTCGTTCAACACATTATTCTAAATATGTAATATTAACTAGACCCTGGGCTAAGCATAGATAAGGTTTCTGTTCTTGGCACTCTCTGGTATAAATCAGTGGTGTGATGTGAAAAGGGACTATCATAAGATACTGTACACGTTGCCATGGGGACACAGAGAGAGGAGGCTCTCCTCTGCACGGTCATCCCTATAAAGTCTTCATCACTCTGTCAATCAAGCAACAGGACCTAAGCATCCTAAGCAAAGGGGAACGCTTTGGGGGCTCCCACAGTTGATATGGTGAACCAGGTTTGACAGTAGGAGGAGCAAAGGCTGTGCTGCAGGGCTGGGAAGTGCAGCAAATGTTTATTAAGAAGTCTGGTATGGCCTTTCATCCTTGTGGACCTTGGACCAGATCTAAAGTCCCAGGAGAGAGCATCTGTCTGACCAAGCTTAGGTCATATGTCTGCCCATGGCCCTAGGACTGGGAAAAGGAAGGGCACAGGAGGGGTAAAATCTGTTTATCTCGGTTTCGATAGAGATGAGACAGATGCCTGCAATTACTGTCTCAGTAAGATTAAACACACTGGTAAAGTTTTTCCCCAAAAGGAAATTGAGCTCTAATTAGGAGTGGAGAATGGAAGCTAGACAAATTTTAAAAATTATTAGGGATTTGTACAAGGGCATTCAGTCATGAGGAAAGGTAAGTTCTTGATAATTTTGGTCAGCTGCTGGATCAGGCCTCACCTGAAATCAATGTACTTTGGAACTTTCCAGTTATGTGAACAGATAAGTCTTTTCTATGGTCCCTCCTCCTCCCACTTTTTTTTTTTTTTTTTTTTTTTTGGTTTAAAACCATTTGACTTTGGTTATCTGTCATGTGTAACCAAAAGATTTCTGATACATTCCCACATGTTCTTACATGATTGCTGACAGTCCTTTATTTTTCTTATATTTCCTATGAGAATATTCATTTCTGTTTATTTTTCTCTATCACTGGTTGACATCAGTGCTGTTCATTTTTAGCTCATATAAGGTGAGTGATCCAGCTCACAATATCACAATTTTATTGTAAGTCATTTTTCTCAAACAGGTGGTACACTTTTATAATGATGTTTGATAACACCCTTTGTAGTATCTTGATAAAACAAAGGCAACATACATTGGAAATATTTCTTTCTTACAGCAATTTTGAAATCTGTTTTTCAGCCATGTGGCTGGCTGGGCTAGAGATGTGAAACCTACACTGTCATCATTGTGTCTTCAAATCAGGCAACTGCTCAGTCACCACCAGGTCTCGCTGGCACAAGCTCTGCCTGTGTGCTGTGGGGCACACAAAGCAGCTTCAAACAGTTCCAGGTCAGTTCCTGCCCCTATGGGAGACTAAAACAGTGACCCAGCTTCATACAGTGCCATATTATCCTGAGGGGCTTTGGGATCATAAATTAATTCACAAGACATTCTGCATGGGGGTGACCACTATAATTATTCCAATTTTTAAATGAGAAAACAAGGTCCAGAAACTTACCATGAGTTGCCCACCTAATCAGTAATCAAATCTGAATTCCTAAGTAAAATGCTTCTTGAATCACATGTCCAAGATACTAACAACCGTTGCCATTTGCAGTGTTATTTAGATAAAATAGTATGAATGTTTTTAATAATATCCTAATAATGATCATGTAGCATTTTAAAAGAAAACAAGATATTGACATCTTGGATTTTTCATTTAGGATTTTTTTTCTCTTAATTTTATCACATGAAGAGAAAATGTGGGAAAGTAACCTAGTGCCAGACAGCAGGGATTTATCTGAACTACTGCCCGCTAGTCCTCCTGCTAAGTAGGACGCTGCACTGTGCCTGAGACTGATACACATTAATAGTCTTCAGAATTACTTTCTATTGTGTGATTCCCTGGATACATTTTTACGATATTCATATTTAATTAAAAATAACTTTACATTAGATGACAGTAACTTGTAAGTCAGAAAAACTAATGAGTTTTTGGAACTAATGAGACAAACATTTTAATACATCTTAGAAAGATTACATTTCCTACCTGTTGGAATTAGGACCATTTTGCACATTCTTTCCACCATAGACTCACACATGACGCCTGGGCTATCAGAGGGGCATAGAAGTGGGCCACCATTTCCTTACTATTTTGCTCTTGTCCTTGTCCGTTAAACTAGGTCAGAAGAAGTTTGGAGACAAATGACCACCATCAATTAGTCTTTCAAAATCCTAATACGAATAGGAGTAGGACGCCAAGCGGGTCCCGAGTATTTCCCCAGCTAATATTGAGAGCTTATCCCTGCTCTCACAGAGCTTCTGTTCTGGTGAAGGGAGGCAGAAATTGAACAAACAAAATGTAAATGTGTGTGTGTGATGCTTTGGAGAAAAATCAAACAGGACAGAGAAGGAGGTAGGTGACATGGTTGCAATTTTACATAGAATGGTCAGGAAAGGCCTCCCTGAGACTCTGACATGTGAGCAAAGTTCAGAAGGAAGTGAGGGAGGGGCCATGAGGTCTCTTTAGGGGAGAAGTTTGTCTTCAGGACTGTTCATTAAAGTTCCTATCCTCCTCCTGGCCACGTGGGAGGACTGTATTTTGTATCTCCTTGAGTATAAGTCACTTTGGCCAATGAGATGTAAACGGTGGTGGGTAAAGGACTATAGGGGTCCAGCCATGATTTGTTAGTTTCCTTCTCTTCAGCCAGTGGAGTCCAGATAGAAAGGCCCAGGTTGCATGTCCATCAGAACCGTGTGGGCCGGAGCCAACAACTGGCCCAGAATCTCTCTTGCTTTAACCCTGAGATGTGTGGGCATTTCATTATTGCAACATTGCCTAGTTTATTCTGTCTAATATAACAGGGCTCTGGAAGAGGGAACAGCAAGTGCAAAGGCCCATAGGTAGCAGTGTACCTGGCATGTTTGAGGATCAGCTTAGAGGCGTGTGGAGCAGACTGGGCAGGAGGGTCCTGAGATAATATCAGAAAGGTAATGAAGGGAGAGACAAGTTGTGCAGAGCTTTCAAGGCCATTGTAAGGACTTTGGCTTTTAATCGGAATGAAATGGGAAATTGGGGAGTTTTGAACAGCGGAAAGATAAGATTTGCATTACATTTCAAAAGAATCAGTCCAGTTGCTCTGTTGGGAATAGATTGTAGGGGGCAGAGGTGGAAGAAGGGGAGTTTGGAAACCATTGCAGATTATTGTATGTGTCCCTAATAGAACACAAAGGTCTGGGATGGATGGGATGAAAGTAGAAAAGGACCCACTTACCGTCACTTATGTAACTTGGGAAATGAGTGATTCCAGTCCTTGCAACTGGCAACTCAGGGCTTTGTGTGTGTAGATCTCCTCATTCCCAAGGCGGGGTACTTCTGCTGCGGGGTCCAGCAAGAGTTCTGGTCATTCCAGGCGCCTTAGGCTAAGAGACCAGCAAGAAGGAAAAGTGTCATCATCCTGGCAGGGGCAACCGATCCGAAACTCCAGGAGGAGGTGGGACTTCTGGGAAAGGGAAAAATACATTTGGCATGCAGTGATTCTCAAGGCATCTCTTGGTTCTCCCTTGCTCAATTTTGGTGATAAATAGACCTGTGCAGCAGCCATGTCCATGAAGGGCATGATGACCAGGGATGAACAAGGTCCCTCAGGGATGTGGCTCTAGTTTACCCAAGTTGGTAGAGGTGCTTGCCATGGGGAATCTGGAATGGATGGTGGAGGAGGGTGAGTGTTAGTATCGTCACCGTTCTGAAACCAGCTGCTGTGCGAGGGATAGAGTTTGTCACACTAAAGTTCCTCCTGTAAGTTTTCTCTAGGAAAAGGGACCAGCCAGAACTTTGGAGCAGCTCTTTCAGGATGGTCTGACTACAAAGCAAGTGGATCTGGACAGGCAAAGGGTGAACTTTGGTGGATTCTGTGGTGTGCTGCACAGATACCCTCCTCAGGACCCAAACATTTATTCTCCCAGTTACTGAGAGTGTCCCAGTTCTTGGATGACACCTGGGCACCTCCCCAGGAATTGCCCTTAGTGGAAGGGAACTGCCAGGTTTTCATTAATGTTCCCTCCCTGGGGGAACTTGTATTCACTGACTGGCTAGTTTGAGGAGTATAAGGGCCTGACTTCTTGCCAGGACAAGAACATGCCTGGTTTAGAATCTCCGTGGGATTGGCTGAGCTCTTTGTTGTACCAACATCACTGTTCAACTTCTCCCTCTGCCCAGTTTGCTCTCTTCCCATTGTGGTAGACAGATTAATGGCTTCCCAGAGGTGTCAACATCTTACTCCCTAGAACCCATGAATATGTTGCCTTACATGGCAAAAGGAAATCCGTAGATATGATTAAGTTAAGACCTGGAGATGAAGAGATTATCCTTGGTGGGCCAGATGTAATCACAAGAATCCTTTTAAGAGGAACCAGGAAGTCAGAGAAGAGAGTAGATGCTGTGCTGCTGGTTTTGAAGATGGAGAAAGGGGTCACAACCCGAAGAATTTAGTTGGCCTCAAGAAGATGAGAAAGTCAAGAAGTCAGATTCTGTGCAGGATCTCCAGAAGGTATATAGCCCTGCTGACTGATTTTGGACTTCTGATCTCTAGAACCATTAAATGATATATTATGCTGTGTTAAGCCAGTGCTTGCGATAATTTTTTACAGCAGCAAAGGAAACAAGTACACCTTCCCTTGCAGGTATTGTTGGGGAAAATCACTCCCCCAACACAGTTCTAACATGTGAATCTTTGCACTGAGTCTGTTCCCCAGGGAAATGGCTTATGCTATCCCAAGTTCAGGCAGACTTTATTAGGAGAAAGAATCTTGTGGGAGAGCAAATCAGCCCAGCGGCCAAGAGTTTTAGGTTCCTCTATCTAAACTGGACAATAATGTAAATGTGACCTTCCCCAGCACAATCTCAGACTTCATTTAAAAAGCCATCTTTTATTCTTCTTGTCTTGCAATCCAAAGATAGTCTTGTCCCAGGTTGAATATTTAGAGCAGATGCTCCAGCAGTTTTTAATCATCCCAAATCTTTTTGTTATTAGAAACAGTCCCTGAAAAAATAAAATAAAATAAAAGCACTTCCTTTGAAAAACAAACAAACAAAAGAAACAACCCCTGGATGCACTTTGTTTGGGATCCAAGATGAGAGGTAAAGGAATTGTGCAAAGATGTCAGAATAATTTACCCCGTTCCTACTTTTGTAGGGGGAACTCTGAGCAGAGTTGCATGGGTTACTGTGGGTCATTTTTCACTCCTAGAAAGTCTCCATGTTTCCACAGGGGCTGCTTCTAGGACAGTCTGCAAGATTATGGTGGTTTTGAAATAAGCTTGCAATTTCTTCACATTCCTACCTTTGAAAAATGTGGTCTGTGTCCATTCCCTTTAAATCTGGGCAGGCTTGGGACCATCTCCTAAAACAGGGTACAGGCTTTGTCATGTTAAAACCAAAAGCAAATGGAGACCAGTCTTGAAGTTTCCCTGCACAGGCAAAACCAGTTTACTCATTAATTTAGCTTAATTACCAGCCGCTGTGAACGCACTGCCTTCTCACTATATAAGCTGCTGTGTGGCTCGACGCCTCTTTCCACGCTCTGCTCTCAGTTTGTAAGCCGCGTTTTTGGTGTGCGCGCAGTAAATTTTTACTAGTTGGTGATTCCTTGGGTTTATTTTGTTAATTTCTAAACCTTTGGCAGTTAATGATGCCTGAAGTGTGACCCATAGAAGACGAACCCTTGTAGCCCCAAGGCCAGAGAGCAAACTAGGTGCCCGTTCCTAGCGGACCTCAGATTTCCCGGTGAGTGTCTCTTGGGTCTGAACGCTACTCTATTTTACTTCCCACTTTATTATGCACGCTTGGGTTTTTTCGTTTCTTTTTGCTTTGTTTTCTGTTCTATTTCTGTTTTTTTTTTTTTTTTTTTTCTCCTTCTGTTCTGTTAATGTTTCTGTTTCTTGAAGCTTCTTGGTCAGTCACCTATCCTGTTCAAAAGGAGGGAAAACATGATTCTACAGTGTTTTAGAACAACTTTTGAAAAACAGGGCTCCTTGCGGTTACTGATTTGAGAAGTCATTTTTAACGCTCTGAGACTTTTGCAGAGTTAAAATTAATTTATTTCTGGAAGATGTTTCAGGGAATCCAAAGGCAAGATAGATTCCACCTGGCCCTTGGATTAGGCTCTTGTGCCTTTCTGAAAAGATGAGTGAACTTTTAAATGATTTGGGATTGTAATGGCCGTTCTGGGAACCTTTGTTTTAGATAAATCCACCTTAAAAGGAAAAAGAGAGAATCTTAAACATTTTGGAGATAATGGAATGCACTTTTTGATTGGTATGCCAACATTTCTTTTAAATAAAGTCTCCAAAAATAGCTCTAGAAAGATCCTTTTAGCATACGAATGGAAATCATTAGTAAGACTTCTGCTGTCTGAGCAGGTAAACTTAATTTAGTTCACTTGAGATGGTCATGGTGATTCAGCTATTCTTTGGGTTTTTTACCTGAGACATGGCTAACTTTTTACAAAGATCTGTTTGTGTTGGTTCTATGTACATACATTGTAGACGTGTTGTAATATTTTTTTTAACCTCTGGATGGTATTGCCAAAATTGGTTTGTAAAGAGCTCTATTCAGTTGACTCAAACTAGCCCAGGTGTTCAAGTTCACATGATTGGTGCAGTGTTTGACAGATAAAAGCTGGTTTAGACTTGTTGGTTTGATTGGAGTGAGCTAGCTTTCAGAATTACCAACATTAATATAATGCAGCTGTTTTGAGTAAACTATAATACACTGTTAAAACTATATTAAGTATAATTAAGAGCAAATGAATTAGATGCATGAAAGATAAGAGTTTTTAGGTGAACTTTTTTTTTTTAGCAATAATTACTTTATAATTAAATGGTTTCCCAGATCTTTTTGGTAACTTAAACCATTAGTTTGCTCCCTTTTGCAGAGGAACTGGGGATATTTGTATCTATTGGTGAACATATTTGTGCCACATGGAAAAAACTGACTATAAAGATGAATTAAAAGGCGGAAGGATATATAATTGTCCATTACTCTGCTAGCTTAGGGCAGACAAGTTGGAAAAACATGATAGTAAGTTAGAGATCTTAGCATTATATTTTGCAAAGTTAGGAGGACACAGAATGGTGCAGATTAAGATCCAGGTGATGACAAAGCCTGATTAAGGTAAGAGATAGAATGTCTGGGAAAGTAATGAAGAAAAAGGAGTAAAAGAGGCTTTTAAAAGTACAGAATGTTGTAGCCAAAAATTGATTTGTACAAAGCTACTAGAAATAATAAGAATGAAAGAAAATGACTGTATATGAAAAGTAGCTTGTTTTGGGGAAAAGGTGGTATGTTTTGAGTTAAAGAAGGTATGAGGAGTAAAAGTTCGGGGGAAAAGAAGATGTGAGGAGTGGAGGTGCATTTTTTTGTAAAAAGAAAAAAGTAATTTGTCCTAAAGCAAAATGGTTATTCCAGAATAACAAAAAGGAAAGGAAAAAAACCCTGTCATTTTGTAATAAGTGTTGAACTGAGTTAGAACCATCTATGTATCTTAAGAAACAAAACCACAGTAGATGCTAGGCTTTGTAAATGTGGGAATGTAGAAAAGCAAGTAGTTACCAGTAGCAAAACACATTACTGAAAAGGTGTTAAGAGATAGTCTCTAAATTGAGTGAAAAAAAATTAATAAAAATCAGAATAGATAGGAATTTGGAGAAATGTTTGTAGAAAGCAGTGAGATTTCTTTCCAATGTATGGGAACCAAATGAAGCTCTATTGTCTTACAATGTTTATAGGGTTCAGAATTTTTATTGAAATTTCTTGAGGCAGCACATTTTCCTGTGGTTCTAGATAGGCTTCATATTAAGATAAGTATATTAGAGAATTGGAACTTGTTGATTGCAGAGAGGTATGTTGCCAGCCAGTGTTGGGTGTTCCCTTTATATGGTGATGGTGATTGTGTAATGATACCCTAACCTGCACAGTTGAATGGCTTTTTTTTTTTTTTTCTAGCAAGCTCAACTGTAGGAGTTAAAGTAAAAGTTTGATTTAGTCATTTTTGAAAAGACTTGCTGTTGCAAGTAGTTGCATGATTTCCTCAGTAAATACAAGAATGTGCTAATCTAACCTGAACATTCACTTAGAGAATGTATTTTTTGTGGTCTGGGGTAACAATGGACTACCAAAAAAAAATGTGTTTTAAAATTCTTAAGCCTTAACATTCCCCATGACCCAAGATCAGTTAGAGAATGAGTCTATATGTAACAGTAAATTCTTATGTATGGAAGAAGTTATTCTGAGGGGAAAATCCCAGGGTCAAGCTGGGTCTTTTCCTGCTGTACTGTGTGTCTGTTTCCTGTGCTAGCGTGGTAAATCATCAGAGACCCTGGTTGGGGCAGAAAACTTTGATACAAATATTTGAGTCTCTTGACAATAGCATAGACAATGGTTAAGTAATCAAATTTACTACAGAATTCTCTGTTGGCTCACATGAGTTTTTGGATTGTTGGTCTGTTCATGATGAGAAATTGTAAGCAGGGGTATTTCTGTGCCTTTTCAGTGATCTGCCTAGAAAACAATGATTTTGTCTTGTCAAAATAATTTTGTCTTTCATAGCAGGTCTTTGATTACCTAGGAAGTCTGGATCTTACAACTATATATGTATGTTAAATTACATAGGAAACATTGTCAAATAAGTGTTTATGTTCTTCTAGAAATGATGTAAAGTTCCTGGAAATCTGATAGGTCTTAAGGGAATACTAACTTGACAAGTACAGCTTTCTGATAACTTTAAGATCATAAAACTGAAGTAAGAATATCCAGAACCAAATTCAAACAGGACAAGAATTAACATGGGACTGAATTAACTGATCAATTGTAATTTTTGCCAGATATAAGGAAACCTTTCCTTCTAGACTGTAACTTACAGCATGGATATGAAACAATTATTCTTCTATCTCATCATTCCAAGCCTGTGTCTAAAAATTGTACATTTTAGAGCAAGAGCCCAAATGGAGGCCTACACACCATATGTCTAAATATTTAAAATTATAAATCAAGTGAGCAAATTGTTAAATAAAATATGTTCTATCCTCCCATCTTAAAATATACATTTATGATGACAAGATAGAAAGTTGGCAAGGTATAAAACACAACTGACTTTTTATTATGCATGTGCTTAATGGGCTGGTGATGTTTGGATGAGTAATTGTTTCACACCGTAGCAAGTAACACAGCCACTATGTGCTACTATTGCACACACTGCTCTCATTCCCAAGTGTCTCCTGAGTCAGGAAGTGGAAGAAAAGACAGAACCTTGGTATGTAAGAAAATTTCACCTACTGAAATTTTTCACTGAATTCTCCTGCTCAAATCCTCCCACACTCTAAAGCAGTGTTTATCTCTGACTGAAAAGTCACAGACCTTTGTTAAATTCAGACACCTTTTTGAGGACATAGGGCAAGAGGGCAAGCAAGGTGGAGAGGCGTTTCTCTGAGGCCTGGACAGTGTTTCCCATCAGAGTGGACATTTAGGGTTAAGGATGGTGCCATGTCAGTGTTGAGTGCCAGACCCCAAAAGTACCTCATGTCTGGGTTAATGAAAATGTGGATGGGTGTGCTTGTGATACATGGAGCCCTGTAACGTGCAGGACCAGGGCAGGAGACCCTTCTAATGTAAGGGCATTGTCAGTTATGTGGGGTTTTATCCACCTCTGACCCCTTCCATCCCCAACAAGAGGACCATGCTGAGGCTGCAAACCTACTGATGAGTAATTCACATTCAGCCATTGCTTCCATTCATTCGTGCCTCAGATGTTGTTCTGGGCACAGTGGTGAGCAAGGCAGTCAGATTTCCTGCTCTCATAGAGCTCACATTTTAGTGAGAGAAGACCAAAGATAAACACACAAACTTTAAGATAATTTAGCAGAGAAGTAAGTGCTATGAAGAAAATAAAGCATGAAATGGGGTGAGTGGTGGGCAACTTTAGCCATGGGGGTCAGGGAAGAGCTCTCTATGAAGGTGACTTGTGGGCTGAGATCCACAGTAAGAGTAAGAGGCAATAATGCAAACATTGAGCAGAAGAGCTAACTGGATTTCCTGATGCTAGAAGGTTAAGAACTACTTTTTAAACATCTTTCTCAAGTACTTTGACCCACTGTCTTGCTCTAGTCTATACTTCAACAAATATAAAAATGTTTGTATTTCTGGACCTTCTACCATACCTCGATAATGCATATATGGATTAAAAATGTAAGACGCAATCGATTAGACCAAATCTGACCTGCATCTGGAATATGTCCTATAAAACACATCACTTTAATAGAATTTTTATATCAGCTACTTTTCTGCTCTGGTTTCTCAAATAGCAAAGTAATTAATTGTGTTTGAGATTTCTGTCTGTTTTCCTATAACGGATTTTATTATGAAAGACTTAATTTACTCAAGTTTTTAAAAAACTAAATAAATCTACAGAGGATGAAAATTTAGTCCTATACATGTCATGAAATTTTTAATTAAAGAATACCTGAAACTTTAAGTTCTTAGTCAACCAATGCACCTCCTAGACTGAAACAGAGCAAAATTTTAATTTTTTCAATTAAAAAAAGGAAATTTACCAGTTGGCTTTAAAAGAAATATGCATGCATAGTTTGGAATGCTTTTGTAAACTCTAGGTATTTTCTTCATATAGTAGAATCAACCTAAGAAGATTTTTCTTTTGATATTTTCTAATTACAAAAGAGAATCCCTAGATTTATTTTTAGTACCTGTAGCAACATTATTGTTGCATTTTCCATACAGCATACAAAGTGATTCATATGCGTGGTTTCATGTAACTGTCACAGGCCACTGCATGGATTGGTATAGGGTACTATTAATAATTCCTGCTTTATATTTGAGAACATGAGCACAAATTAAGTACCTTGCCCAAAGTCACACAGTGGAAACTGGTGGAACTTCAGAAATTCAGTATAGTTTAGGAATTGTTTTTTTTTGTAAAATAAAATTTGATTCTAAAACATAGCCCAAAATGCACAAGTACCATTGAAACAGGGAAATGTGTATGTACAGAGGGTGCTATAATCATTTGATCAAACCCAACACAAGAGATTTTTCTGTTTCAAAACAAATTATATATAGTAACTGTAGCATAATTATAAAAACATAGTCAAAGTAAAATACAAAAACTAGGTAAACTGTGAATTCAAGTACCAAAACAATATGTAGGTACATTTGAATCTGTGCAGAATGCATCAAATTATAGTCTAATTCCAGACAAATTGCACCACCAAGTAAAGAATAAGTCTGTGTATGATGTGGCCACTGCCTCCTCTTCCTCTCCCCCATCTCTGAAATATATCAAGTTCTGCCAAGTTTGATGTTACCAGTGTATGGCTTATTAGACTTTGGGTATTTTGATTAAAACCTGTTCATTAAATTTTCTTTCCTGTGACCTCTGTCTTCATTAGTACATCTTCTAAATTCTAAACATTTCAGGTACTAAAAGTTCATTAATACACCATTGTGTAATTATGGTAGCTTTCTTCTTTCAAGTGGACATTTAGAGTTCTCTTCAAATGAATGAAAAAGAATAGCAGACAACCTCCACAAGAACAAGATAACTTGATAACAATAACTTCTTTATGCTTTAATAACCTCAGTTCTTGAAATATTATTAGCAACTCCCCAGGTTAGAGTTTTAGAGCTTAGATGAAATAAAAGTTCAGAGTGTAGTCAAGTGGACAAAAGTTACTCCTATAGAGATATAGGTATATTTTTAAAATGTTAAATATGTGAATGGGCTTCATGCATTGGGTGGGGGATGCATTTAATCATGTCACTTCTGACTCTCATCACTTCTTAGTTGTGTCTTTTTCTGGGAACCTAAAGTTATCTGAGAAAGTTGATATTAAACTGTTTCCCTTGCATTTTCAATGATAACATAGGAAAATTAGCCTCTAAATTTGCTTTTATTAGCAGGATGTTTCTCTACTTCAATACAATTTTCTAGCTATTTATAAGATCTAATCCTGACATTAACAGTGTTAGATACAGCATTGTTATTAGTATTATCAAAATGCAATAGGATTAAGAAGAGAAAACATTATTAGTTTCTTGAAGTTTACGGTGCTTAAGAGATTTTTCAAATAAATGTTCTTAGTTTATAGCTGAACAAACTGAGGCTGAGAGAGAACATAACCTGTTTAGAGTTAAATTGTGACAGCAAGATTATAACCCACATTTTCTTTCTACTAAAACTATGATCTGTCACTGTGACACTATACTGTGACACTATCATACTGCTTCTAATTAGACATTTAAAATTTCTTAATTTTTAAAATAACCAAAATATCTTAATAAGCTAGAGTAACAAAACTTTGCAAGTCAGATTCTGAAGGGTGTTTTTTCCTCTTGGCTAGAGTTTCCACAATATTCCTTATTAGAAATATATCTCCACCTTCTTGTTTGGGGTGAATCAGATTTTTATGTGTTGTTTCACTACTGAAACTGTAATACTCCTAGAAGAAGACAGAGGAAAAGTTCCTTGACACCCATTTTTGGCAATACTTTTCTGGATTTGGCACCAAAAACAGACAACAAAAGCAAAAGAAATAAGGGGGATTATGTCAAACTAAAAAGCTTCTACATAGCAAAGGAAACAATGAGACATTTTCAAACTATATATCTGATAAGGGCTTCTTGTCCAAAATATAAGGAACTCCTATAACTCTACAGCAAAAGACCTAATAACATAATTAAAAAATGGTCAAAGGACCTGAATTAGAACATGTTCCCAAAGAAGACCTAGAAATGGCCAGCAGGTATTTGAAAAGGTATTCATAGATTACTAATTATTAGGGGAATGCAAATCAAAACTGTAATGAAATATCTGATACCTGTTAGGAGGTTGCTTATTTAAAAATAACAAGTATTGACAAATGTAGAGAAAAGGGAACCCTTGTACACTGTTGGTGAGAATGTCAATAGGTGCAGCCAGCATTGAAAATAGTCTTTAGGTTCCTCAGAAAATTAACAATAGAACTGCCATGTAATCCAGCTATCCCACTTCTGGGTATTTACCCAAAGGAATTGAAACTAGGATCTCAAAGAGATACCTGAATTCCCACGTTCATTGTCACAGTATTCACAATATTCAAGATAGGGAAACAACCTAAAAGTCCATTTATGGATGAATAAAAAAAATGTAGTATATACATAGAAGGGAGTGTTATTCAGCCTTAAACAAGAAGGAAATCCTGTCATTTGCAACAACACGGATGGACCTGGAGGATATTATGGTCATTGAAATAAGCCAGACATAAAGATGAATACCGTATGATCTCACTTAACTGTGGAATCATTTACGTCAAACCCATGGAAACAGTATGATGATTGCCATGAGCTGGGGGGGAGGAGGAAATGGGGAGGTGATGTTTAAAAGGGTGGAAAGTTTTCAGTTACATAAGATAAGTTCCGGAGATCTATTATTTCAGCATAGTGCCTGTAACCAACGGTGCCTACTGCTAACAATACTGAATCACATACTTAGAGCTACCTTCTTAGAAAATTTTCACTAGTCTTAACACACACACACAAACGCACACACCCAAAAGGGGATGGGCGGCTCCTTTGGGAGATGATAGATCTGTTATGTCCCTGATGGTTTCATGGGTGTACACTTACCCTCAAATTTACTGATGAATATATAAAATATGTACAGCTTTTTACATGGCATTCATACCCCCAACAAAATGATTTACAACAAACAAAACGAATAGGTTTTAAAAATTAAGCATTTTACTGCTCCTGAATGCTAATCACCACTGGGCATATACCAGTGCTGAGCTTTCTGGAGGCCTTTAGGCTCTCAGGCTCCATTCAGGCTCAGAGAGAGGGAGCTCACTGTGGACAGGGATGTGTGCTCATTCTGCTGCCCAGCAGCTATGTCTGCCATCCTGGCCAGAGGTGCGGTCTGCGTGCACGCCTCCATCCCCCCCACCCCCACCTTTGATCTTAGCCTTTAAGACATGGGAGTCATTTGGGACACAAGGTAAAATCACAGCATTTTAAACAGCATACTCACCGATAATTAATTTTACTTGCCTGCCTCTAAAGGAAGAAGTCTTATCTCAGGGATGTAGCCAGTAAATTATTGCAAGCAATCATCAAATACTCAGGTTTTAGAAATATGTTGGACTGTGATTTAATTATTTTCCTTAAGAAATGCTGACTTTTAAAGTTTTTGAAAGCCACGTAACTAATCAGTTTTATCTGGATGTGACTGCCTTACCATCAACAGTGCCCCCCACCCACATCACATGTTGAAAGAATTGAATGAATGTGTTTTGATGAGAAATACTGCATTGACATGTTGACTACCAGTCACTGAACACTTTCTTTCCTAACACCCCGATAGATAAGTTAAAAATAAAACTTGAAAAACAAAAACCAAACTGACATAATAAAGACTTTAGAATTCTTTAAAATATCTTCGTGAAGAATTAGAATTTAGAGGTAAAACTTAAAATAGCTCAAGTGTTCAGGAGTCCCAGTGGGAACTGAGACTGAGGGCCTGACAGAGGCAGGCAGTGGGGCTTCATTCTAAGTAGCCGCTACCATGTGCTGTGATGACAAAGGAGCCACCTCCCTGCTGACCCAGGGGTGTGTGTTCATTAACGCTACTCCTATAACAGGACTCCAGGGGCCAATGGGGAGGGATACACGTAGAAAGAGACTGAAAAAGATTACTGTTAACTGGCTTGAATGTAAATAATGGGGAGGAATGTAGTAAGTCCCAAAGCAAAGCGTCTTGAAAGATCACTTAATGGAGAAATGCAATTCTTTTATCAAATCGTAATCATTCATTACAGGGAGGATGATAGTCATTGTGAGTTGCTGTTACCACTTGCCACAGTAGTTTAAGATCTGTGTCAACCTGGCTTTTAGTTAACTATGTTTTCCTGAATCCTTTTTTTAATCTTAATGATGTTTCATAAAAGATTGGACTCTGTTCTTACCAGTGCCAAAGTTATTCCTTGAGTGAAACAGTAGTTTCAAGAGCCGATTAATCCTTTTAAATTAATAACATTTATGAAGGCACATTAACTTTTCAATAACTCTACATGTTACCTTAACTACAAGGACTAATTGTAGGTACTAAAGACTACAGGACTACCACATGAGAGAGAAGGATATATAGAGAGGATTTAATGTAATTCTACTTTAAAAAATTATATGAACTTCTTATGAAACAAGTTAGATTTCACTTGATCAAGATAATGCATGATTGGATAACTCATTTCTTCATTGACCCATAAGAATATTTCTATTATGAAAGGAAAATAGGTTTTTTTTTTTTAAGTCCTCTCTTTGAAGTTTCCATTCCCATTTCCCCATCTTAATTCAGGCTTTGCTTTAAACAGGGCTTGAGAAGTAAGAATTTTTGTGATGCAGGCAGCAGCTGTCAAACTTTAATGGCAGGAAAAGGAGCACTGTATTTAGGTTAGGTAAATGAATGGAATTCTTTCAGAGCTTCCTTTGAAAGGAAACAACCCTGCGAATAAACTCCTTGGTCCTTTGCTTGCAAGATTCCTCCTCTGGTCTCATCCCTTCTAGAAGGTAAAAGTCAAAGTAAACTTCCCACAGCTACCTTTTAATCTCAGGACACTGGCTAGAAGTCTCAGGGGGATAAAGATTACATAATGAGGAATTAATCTTATAATTCTGTTTGCATCCCAGTAATGTGTAGATTATTACTTTCCAGTTGAAACAGTCTATATACAAACATTTTCAAAAATCAGTTCATTTAGATCTCTGATTTCTTTTTATTGAACTATATTTAGTTTACAATATTAGTTTCAGTTGTACAGCATATTGATTCAGTATTTTTACAGATTATACTCCATTAAAAGTTATTACAACGTAATGGCTATAGTTCCCTGTGTTATACAATATATCCATGTTGCTTATCTATTTTATACATAGTTTGTATCTCTTAAACCCTTACCCCTAACATGCTTCTTCTCCTTCCCCCCTCCCCACTGGTAATCACTAGTTTGTTTTCCATATCTGTGAGTATGTTTCTGTTTTGCTACATACTTTCATTAGTATTTTTTTTTAGATTGCACATATAAGTGTTACATATAATACTTGTCTTTCTCTGAGTTTTTCAGTAAGCATAATATTCCCTAAGTCCATCCATGTTGCTGCAAATGGCAGAATTTAATTTTTTTGTGTCTAAGTAATACAACATTGGGTGTGTGGGTGTGTATACACATCTTCTTTATCCTTTTGTCTCTTGATGGACACTTGTGTTGCTTCCATATCATGGCTATTGTAAATAGTGCTGCTGTGAACACTGGGGCACATGTATCTTTTCAAATTTTCAAATTAGTGTTTTCATCTTTTCTGAATATATACCCAGGATCATATGGTAGTTCTAGTTTGAGTCTTTTGAGGAACCTCCTTACCTTTTTGCAGAGTGGCTGCACCAATTTACATTTCCACCCACAGTGTACGAGGGTTCCCTTTTCTCCACATCCTCACCAACATTTGTTATTTGTAGGTTTTTCGATGATCGGCATTCTGACAGGTGTGAAGTGATACCTCATTGTGGCTTTAATTTGCATTTCTCTGATTAATGAAGTGGAGCATATTTTCATGTACCTGTTGGCCATCTGTATGTCTTTGGAAAAATGTCCATTCACATTTTCAGCTTGCTTTTTTTTAATTGACTTGTTTTGAATTTGAGTTGCATGAATTTTTTATTTATTGTGGATTTTAACCCCTTATCAGTCACATCATTTGCAAATATTTTCTCCCAATAAGTATGTTGTCTTCATTTTGTCAGTGATTTCCTTTGCTGAGCAAAAGTTTTTACATTTATTTTGGTCTCACTTGTTTCTTTTTGCTTATATTTCCTTTACCCTAGGAAACAGATTAAAAAAATATCGCTATGATTAATACCAAAGTGTTCTGCCTATGTTTTCTACTACGAGTTTTATGGTTTCTCAAGAATGTTTTTACTATTTGGGGTCTTTTGTGTTTCTATACAAATTTTATTTGTTCCAGTTCTGTGAAAAATGCCACTGGTATTTTGATAGGGATTGCATTTAATCTGTAGATTGCCTTGGGTAGTATGTTCATTTTAACAATATTAATTCTTCTAATCCATGAACAGGATATATCTTTCCATTTCTTTATTTTGTCTTCAATTTCTTTCATCAGTGTCTTACAGTTTTCTGAGTACAGCTCTTTTACCTCCTCAGATAGGTTTATTCCTGGGCACTTTATTCTTTTGATGCAATTATAAATGGATTGTCTCCTTGATTTCTTTTTCTAATAGTTTATTGTTAGTGTAAAGAAATGTAACATATTTCTGTATATTAATTTTGTATCTTGCAACTTGATTGAATTTATTGATGAGCTCTAGTAGTTTTCTTGGTAGCATCTTGAGGATTTTCGATGTATAGTATTATGTCATCGGCAACCAGTGACCATTTTACATTTAACCCAACCCTAACCCTTTCCAATTCAGATTCTTTAATTTCATTTTCTTCTCTGATTGCTGTGGTTAGGACTTCTGAAACTATGTTGAATAAAAGTGGCAAGAGTGGACATCTTTGTATTGTTTCTAATCTTAGAAGAAATGTTTTCAGCTTTTCACCATTGAGTATGATGTTAACTGTGGGTTTGTCATATATGGCCTTTATTATGTTGAAAAATATTCCCTCTATACCCACTTTCTGGAGAGGTTTTTTTTTTTTAACATAAATTGATTTTGAATTTTGTAAAAACCTTTTTCTGTGTCTATTGTGATGATCATATGGTTTTTATGCTTCTGTTTGTTAATGTAATATAGCACATTAATCAATTTATGGATATTGAAAAATTCTTAAGTCCCTAGGAAAAATCCCACTTGTTCCTTTTAATGTATTCAGTTTGCTAATATTTTCTTGAAGATTTTTGCATTTCTGTTCATTAGTGATATTGGCCTGTAATTTTATTTTTTGTGATATCTTTGGTTTTGATATCAGTGTAATGTTGGCCTCATGGAATGAGTTTGGAAGCACTCCTTCCTCTGCAAGATTTTGGAATAATTTTAGAAGGACAGGTGTTAGAAGCTTTCTGTAAATGTAGAATTCACCTGTGAAGTCATCTGGTCCTGGACTTCTGTATGCTCAGAGTTTTTTTTTAATTACTATTTTTATTTATTTTTAGTACTAGTCTATTCAAGTTGTCTATATTTTATTGATTCTGTCTTGGCAAGCTGTATGTTTCTGGAAGTTTGTTTCTTCTGGGTTGTCCAATTTTTTGACATAATTGTTCGTAGTATTCTAATTTTTTAAAATCTTTATGCTATCTTATTATTTCTCCTCTTTCATTTCTTACTTTGTTTTATTTGGGTCCTTTTCTTGGTGAGCCTGGCTAAAGGTCTATCAATTTTGTTTCTTTGGAAAAACAAAAACAAAAACAGTTCTTGGTTTTATTGATCTTTTCTATTGTTTTTTAGTCTCTATTTCCTCTCTGATCTTTGTTAGTTCTTTCTTTCTGCAGAGTTTGGGCTTTGTTTCTTCATTTAATTGTTTTAGGTAGAGATTTTTCTTGATTCTTGAAGAAGGCCTGTATCACTAATATATTTCCCTCTTAGAAATGCTTTTGCTGCATCCCATAGATTTTGGAGTGTTGTATTTCCATTTTCATTTGTCTTGAGGTATTTTCTGAATTCCTCTTTGATTTCTTTAGTGACCATGGTTTTTTTTTAGTAGTGTGTTACATGGTCTCCATGTGTTTGTTCTTTCCCCATATTTTCTTCCTATAATTGGTTTCTAGTTTCCTGCTGTTATGGTTGGAAAAAAAATGCTTTATATCATTTTTATCATCTTAAGTTTGTTGAGGCTTGTTTTGTGGCCTGGCATGTGATTTATCCTGGAGAATGTTCCACGTGCACTTGAAAAGAATGTGTATTCTGTTGTTTTTGAATGTAGCTATCTATTAAGTACAACTGGTCTATTGTATCATTCAAGATCACTATTCCCATGTTGATTTTCTGTCTGGATGTTCTGTCCATTGATGTAAGTAGGGTGTTAAATTCCCTTACTATTATTGTATTATTGTCAGTTCCTTTTTTTATGTCAGTTAGTATTTGCTTTATATTTTTAAGTGCTCCTGTATTGGGTACATATATGTTAATAAGTGTAATATCCTCTTCTTATACTGATTCCTTTATCATTATATATGTCCCTTCTTTATCTCTTATTATAGCCTTTGTTTTAAAATCTATTTTGTCTGATATCAGTATTGCTGTCCCTGCTTTCTTGTTTCTGTTCACATGAACTATCTTTTCCATCCTCTCACTTTCATTCTGTCTTTTGCTCTGAAGTGACTCTCCTGTAGGCAGCATATAGAAGGGTCTTGTTTTTTTTAATCCAGTCAGCCAATCCTGTGTCTCTGGATTGGCACATTCAGTCCATTGACATTTAAAGGAATTATTGATAGGTATATACTTACTGCCATGTTATTACTTTTGTTTTTCTTTAGTAATTCTCTGTTTATTTCTTATTTTTCTATCTTGCCTTGTGGTGTGATGGTTTTCTTTAGTAGTATGCTTGTATTCCTTTCTTTTTAGTTTTGTGCATCTACTGTAGTCTTTGGCTTTGTGATTACTATAGGGTTCATATATGTTGTCCTACAACTGTATCTACTAAACTGGTAATCATTTAAGTTCAAATATATTATAAAATATCTTCATTTTTAAAATTCTCATCCCTCACATTTTGTATTTTTGATGTCATATTTTAACATCTTCATGCTTTTCCTTTAACTATCCCTTGTATTTGTAGTTGATTTTTACAGTTTTTGTCTCTTAATCTTCATCCTGACTTAGGTGGTTTATCCTCAGTATTTACTATACATTTGCCTTTCCTAATGGGGTTTTCCTTTTCCCACAGATTCTTAACTCTTTTCCATTTAGAGAAGACGCTGTAACATTTCTTTTGGTGTAGGTTTGGTTATTGATGAACTCTCTTAGTATTTGCTTGTCTGAGAAGTTCTTTATTTCTTATTCTATTCTAAATGATAATCTTGCTGGGTCTCATATTTTAGGCTGCAGGTTTTTCCCTTTCAGCACTTTGAATTTATCATGCCACTCCCTTCTGACCCTCAAAGTTTTTGTGGATAAATCAGCTAATACACTTACGGAGATTCCCTTGTATTTGACTCTTTGTTCTCTTGCTGCCTTTAGAATTCTCTCTTTAACTTTTGCCATTTTAATTATGTCTTTATATGGGTCTGTTTGGGGACCCTCTGTACTTCCTGTACCTAGATATGTTTCCTTCTTTAGGTTTTGGAAGTTTTTAGCCATAATTTCCCCAAATATATTTATTTTAATCCCCTTTTCTCTCTCTTGTCCTTCTGGGACCCCTATAATGTGAATGTTGGTATGCTTAATGTTATACCAGAGATCTCTTAAATTGTTTCTATGTTAAAAATTTTGTTTTTCTTTAGCTGTTCTGATTGGGTGACTTCCATTATTCTATCTTCCAGATCACTGTGTTCTTCTGTATCAGTTAGTCTGCTAGTCATTCTTTCTAGTGTGTTTTTTATTTTGGCTATTGATTTCTTCATTTCTGATTGGGCTTTTTAAAAAAATATTTAGTAGTTCCTTGTTAAATTGTTCACTGTATATATCAATTCTTTCCTCTAATTCAGTTAATATTTTTATTACCAGTGCTTTGGGTTCTTTATCTGGTAAATTATTTACTGGTTTCATTATATTTTCAGGGGTTTTTCTCTTGCTTTTTCAGTTGAGAGTAGTCCCTCTGCCTTTTCATTTTGCTTAACTTTCTCTGCCTCTGAATTTAAGTGAAACAGTTACCTGTGGCAGTCTTGAAGGGGTGTTCTTGTATGGGAGCATCCCAGTGCCTTTGGTGGAAGAGCTGGATTTGACATGGTTGCTAGTCACATCTTCAGGGTGTTCTGGCAACTGTCACCTAGAAATGGAGGGACTAGAGCTCGCAGTGGGTGTGAGGTGGGATTTCTCCTCAGTGGCTATCACTGCCCTGAGGACTGTCGAAAGCCCTGAGAATTGGGCCCAAGCTGGCTCTATTCCCTTTAAGTGTGTTTTTCCCTCTCCCCAATCAGGACCCTTTCCCCAGAGTGAGAGATTTCTAAAGCAAGTGGGGCCCACGTGGGCTCTCAGCCCATATCCTCTGCTGACAGATATGAACTGTCTCTGATGTGCTGCCTGGGCTCTTATGTGCAGGCACCTGCAACTGTTACCCTCGCTCTGCTAAGACACAGCCTCAGGTGCAAGTCCTCTTTGTCCCTCACAGCCGATCACTCCTCTCAGCCTCCACTGTCCCTGTCCTGTGTGGAATTGCTCTGCAGCGCAGGCGAGGCCCATGTGGACTCTTGGTGTGTATGGGGGGGTGGGGAGTGAGCTGTGGTGGAGTGGTTACCATCAGAGATCTGGACTACTTTAGTAAGCACCAACAATGGCCATTGCCACCCCACACAGGCTCTGCCACAGGACTGAGCTGCCTTTGTGTTCCACGGTCAAGTCTTTTCCTTGGTCATGGCTGCTCTTGGTCCAGTGCTGCACTGTGATGTGGAGTGAGTGGGGCCAGAGTGTGTGTGCGGCTTGGAGGCTGTGTGTGGTGAGGCAGTCACAGAAAACCCAGGAGCTGCTGGAGCAGACCTCTCTTGGCCTCAGGGCCAAGACAGTGTACAGGCATTCCTTACAAGCAGAGTCCAGGCTTCCTTCAGCCCTTCTGTTAGTCCCAACAGTCCTCCATCCAGCCAGAGGGGCTTGTGTCTCCCACATAGGACCCCAGGACTGGCATGCCCAATCTGTGGCTCCATCCGTTCACTCCCCAGGGTGGGTGTCTGCCTGTGTAACCTCCCTTTTCCTCTGAGTCCTCTCAGGGGCACAGATCTTGACCTGACGGCTTTTCTTACCTTCCTACCTGATTACCTGTGTATTTTTCTTACAGCCCTGGTGATACAAGAATCTTTGTGCCAGTTTCCAATTAGTTTTCAGTGAGAATAGTTCCACATCTAGGTATATTTTTTGATGTGTTTGTTGGGAGAGGAGAGCTTCACATCCTCTTACTCGGCTATCCTGATCCAAACCTTAATTTTTTGTAATTAGGTCTGAGATTTTACAATATACTCTTTTAACATAATCACTGAAAATAAAAATTTATAGTCAAGTAACTAAGAAATGTCTTGAACTCAAAGCATATTCTGAATATTTAATGTTGATTTTTACTTTGAATCAAATGGTAAAATATAAATTCAATTTATGAAATACGAAAGCATTTACTCTAAAGAGTTTGAAAGTTGAAATATGTTAATAAATCTCTGTTTGCACATACATACACTCTCTCTCCAAGGCCCAAATTACTTATTTTTGCAACTGTCTATTGGTTGAGTCCCCTTTTTATTTTGTATAGGCTTTTATGCCATAAATAGATTTGAAGGGTTTTAATTGTTGAAATTAGTATCTAAAAACAGTTGAAATCATGTAGCTTGTATTTGGCAAGCAGAATCAACAGCACCACAAATGGATCTATAATATAAAGCCTAAAGCATACATTGTTGTCTTCAGCAGGAAGAAATTCACCTCAGGTTAGGAATTAACTGTTTGCATTTACTTCTGAAGTTTATGCGGCAGTTTAGTGATTAATCACTAATTTTGGTAAATGCCAATTTTCTATTTATTAGGAGTAAGAACATCTAATTGTGCAACTCAAGTGGAAAGATACGTGATTTGATAATTTGTCTTCTCCAAAACTCCTCTTCAGTTGCATGAGCTTGTACATTTCCAGTGCCTCTTTAATGCACAAGTGGGCACCTCAGTTTTTGAGGCCCAATGCAAGAGCTCATGTTGGTAAACTTGATGAAAAATAATACTGCCAAGTGAACCAGAAAGATACTTTATTTTAAACAGATTTTAAATGAACATCAAAGTTATCTGGAACATCTACTTTTCCAATCTGCATTTCATGTTTTCTGAAGTGCTGACTGCCAGAGCAAAACTACATGTTTCTGGTTACTTGAAGGAAAAATTTTTCATAGTAGTTATTCATTTTTGCAAGTAAACACAGTCCAGTAACTCTCTCTTACACAGAAATATTATGCAAATCTTTCTAGAACCTGAAAATACAGTAGTAAATACCTTTCCAAACAAGATTTTAAATCATCTGGGAGTGAAGTAACCAGAGACAGCTTGCCAGACTTCTACTCATCCCAAGCCACCTCCCCTCTGAAAAGATTTAGGAGGATCATTTTAGAGATGTTCACAGCATACAAGCTGTACGGAGATTTGGACCTCAAATGCTTTACATTTTAAACTGAATTTCACTGGACCATGTAGTTTTGCAACCAGAAATCTTTCAAAAAGATCACTACTTTTTGAGAAAAGCCTGAGATTACTGTGCTGCCTACTTCAAAAGGTATTTTTGCTAAATGGATTGAATTTTAACCTCTGATGTCTCAATATTGAGAATTTGGCTATGATCTGATTTTTGTGGAGCTAATTATTTTAGCAGTACTGGCAGTGGTCTTATTAATCCACCTTTGGGACAAATTAGATATGGTTCCCATGTTGGCTTTGATTTGGTTATTAGATTCAAATTTCTTATTAGTAGTTTGTTATACTGAGCATTTCAGTTTTGAATTTGGATATTGGTTTGAGAACTTTTATGGTGAGATAGATCTGCAATTATTAGTGCTCTATTTTCATTTAACACTTTCATCTATGGCTCACTTTTTTCAAAGTGTTAATTATATTCTCCTTTTCAATGGATATAAGTTCAGTTCCCTGGGTTTTTGAAAATTGAATATAAAAGTGCCTAGATAAGTACTTCTCAAACATGAAGTCAACATAGGAAAATAGGCTAGTAACTGATGATAATAGCATGTTGAATTGTCAAAATTAAAATTAATACTACTTGCAATGATTAATACATTCTGTTCTGTTAAAACAATTTTAAGACCATTAAATACGTGTAATATCCCTTCAGTCATAAGCGAATAATGACTAACTTGGTAACAAAACAATGAACACCATTAAGACTCCCTAGACAATACATTCAACTTTTTATTCTTAAACCATTTCTTTCTCTGAAACAACATTTACATGAATAAGAAACATTGAATTCCTTTATACAGTGTATCCTAATTTATATATTATATGTGATAACTGAGGTTACACTGTGAGCATCATGTGAGGAAAATTTGAGATCCTTGTACGCTGAGAAATGCAGCTATAGCCAAGCAGAGTTCTACAGACTTTCAAGGGAAACTCTGCAAACTGAATGAGACAGAGGAACATTTGTATGTATAATGTCTAATGCCTCTAGAGCTTTCTAAAAAACAATACTATATTTCTCATCAGACAGTCTGTGCAGGAAAGAAAACTTCTGGAATTTCTTTTATTTAGTTTTTATGCCTCTCTTGATGTGAAGGGTGCCTTCGCCCTAATGGATACACAGAGCTGTGGGAACAAGGACTTGATGACTCATTGTGTGGGGCCGGGGGTGCAGACACTCAAGCCCTTACCCTTCATTTTGGGCTCTTTGACTGATACCTCATTCACCAAGAGAAGCTGAAGAGGAATTACACTATTTTTTTTTGTGCTGGCTTTTGTTTATCTGTGTTACTCTTGCCCTGAATCTACTTGATGCTACCACCAACAACCATTTTTGTACAATTAGAAGTAGTTTTAACAACTTCCAGAAAAGTTCTTGGTTATAAATTCAGGGTTACAAATTCTGTTTTAAAATCAGAGACTCTTCAGTTACCTTGCTACCTTCCTTCCATCTCCTAGGAGTCCAGTTGCTAAAACTGCCTAGTAAGTTATGTGAGGTCACCTTTAGCTCAATGTGTCTGACAAGTGGGATTTATTTTCCTTTCTAAACATTATGTACAAATGTGCATGACTGAACTAGAAGATACTGATTTCTATCAAAACCATAATGCTAGAAATAATGAACATAAATCATCTTAAATACTGTTTCAATTTATTGAAAAAAATGATATCTAAATTTCCATCAATACCTAGGATGAATTCTCAATCTGTTATAGACATTCCTCCTACTATATTTTAAATCATCTACAGAGTAGTGTGCAGAACACACTTCAGAATCTGTATTTGGGCAAATGTTCATGGTGAACTGAGGCAACTATGTGTGTAATTTGTCAGAAAGACGAATGTACTTGAGCAGAAGCACAGTTTTACATGAATTATCTGCATAATTGCTTCAGATTTCCACATTATATGTAATCCTATTTGGAGTAAAATACCAAACTTTTATCCATTAACAGATTTGCTAATAATATTACTTTTTGGTATTCAAAGTTTAGTTACCTAAACACATAGAGCTAGCCACTCATCATAGCCTATTTAAATGCATTTAAATTCTTTAATATTAGAGACTCCTGACTTTTACATAAGGCATAATGTCTAATTTGGTTATAGACACAGATGTCCATATTAATTATATTATATCATTCAGAAAGCATTTATGCTAGCTTTGTATGAACAATTTCCTTTACTTCTTTCAATCAGTAATAAAGTTAGAAGCCTGAAATGAAAGGGTAGAAACTGTAAATGACAAGCTGTATTTTAAAAATTAAATGTGGAAACGTGCTAAATTGAGGAACATTTACTTACATCTTTATGGCAACTCTTCCCATTACATGAATAGCTCAAATATTTGTACAAAGCCACTGAAGTGGTAAATCCATTTTAAAATGTAATAACGTACATGTATGCACATGCACACAAACACACACACAGATGCTAAATGTATAAAATGTATCAGGTAGCTGGTGGCCATGGTAGAATGAATAGTAGATTACTAAGTCATCCCAGTTTCCAATTATATTTATACATAAATTGTGCATTTATAAAAACCTTAGAAACAATTCTGTTTTTCCAGGAAGACATTATAGGTACCATTTTAACACATAGAGTAAGAAAACATCTTGAAATTCTTAAAATCACAATTAGATAAATTAAACAATACAATAAGCTGATGGCTATCATGAATAAAGAATTCTATCCATATAGACTTCGAAAAACCACCAGAGTTTCTGTTAAAGTTTTAATTGTCTTAATGCCTGGAAAGTAAATATTTTGAAATATAATATAATGGAAAGCAATATATATTTTTTAATAAGTAGTTTATATTAAAAACATTCTAAGGTGTTGCTAAATTTAAAGTAGATTGGTTTTCAAATAATGTAAACTGAACAGATTATTTGAATTGTTGTTTCCTAATAAGTAGATGGTTAATTGCATTTTCCTGAGCAATTTTACCAGGACAGGATGGTAATTTAGCTAATAATATGTTGCATTATGTTCTGAGAACACTGTGAGAAATCCAAATTTCATTTTCTTGGCAATATACTGAGGTCATTTGGCACAAAAGAGAAAGTAGGATAAAGTTTTATGTTAATTGGGAATAAATCCTGGGAACAAATAATTTTTTCTAGGTGTATTAATACTTGCCTTTGTCATGTTAATTGCACATCTCACTTAAAAACTGGAAATGCTAAGTATTTCTGGGGACATGACATTTCAATGACTGGGATAATCAAAATGAGTCTAATTTATCCTGAGGATAGTAAATCCACACAGGGGAGAAAGACCAACTATAATTCTATAAATGAAAGTACTTAGTTCCACTTCAAAATTCACAGTGTCTATGTATTTGCATTTTTAAGGTTGTAGGCAGCGGAACTATTCACATTAAACTACTTATAGAGATCATTTTTCACCTATTCAGGAAGACTATTTATACAGAGTTAACATGGGAAACTTGGAGGAAATTTTCCATAGGAGCCTTATTCAACTGAGAATTTCTCGTTAGAATGTAGTTTAGGAAAGTAATTAAAGAGATCTTACGTGTTTTGCACCTGTAGGTCATTCCTTTCAATCTGAGTTATAGTTCATGGGTAAAGATGACATTTTTGGTGGAATAAATTAATGTCAGTTCAATTTCTTTTAAACAAATGTCTACATAAAAAAAAAAAAAAAAACTAAAAAACAAATAGTTACCACATGATTCCTGGCAGTGAAATGACCAAGGATTAAGTGATCATTTATCTACTGTCTTACCTTTAGATGCAGGGCCTTCATAAGAAGGCCACATGTGGACAAGCTAGCTCGGATGTGAAAGCAGGAGCGTCCATCTGCTTCTATCTTGCATCTTCTATCTCTCCATCCCACATCACTTTAATCAGCTCTTTTACCAATGAAATAAAATACAATCAAAGGAAAGAATTGTTGAATAATTACCAGTTGTGCTATAACATAATGTAAGTCATAGTGGTCGTATTTTGTGAGCAAACTTCACACCACTGCCCCCAACACACACATGTGCACACACACAAGTTTAATAGGTAAAATGAAGTGTGTTAGTAGTGGTTCACCTTTCTTTACTTCTCTGGTATTTCTCAAGGTGTTATGGTTCACTGACCCAAGGAGCCTCTTACACACGCTTACAATTGGGTACCGCTGTTTAAAGAAACACAGACTCACTCCTCATGGCAAACAAGAAATTTACTCTACCAGGTTGGGGGTGAAAAAAAGGGGGAAGGCTAATCTACTTTTTGGAAAATCTAGGTAACACCCCCCCCCCCCACTGGACTCTCCCTTGCTGTATATGCATGCACTACTTGTATCAATTTTTGTTTTTAAAGAAAGAGAATTATGGTACATAAAACATAAAAATGAAAGGAAAACCAGTCTCAAAATACTATAATGCATTTCAAAGTCAAGTAGCTATGATTTGTGGCACTGCTTATAATTAACAATAATCAAAAAATGGAAATTACAATGATTTCCCCTGGTAGAACTATATACTCTATGAAGAAGAAAATTCTAAGGGCTGAGAAGGTAAAAATGTTCAATCTGTATTGTGCTTCTACTGGAGGATGCAGGGATTGGGAGGTAGGCATGGAGAGAGAAGCCAACGATTCATAATATTTAGGACTGTGGAAAACTCTTTACCAAGGAAGCAGTTCTAAACATTTTGCTGCACATTCCTGGAATGCTATGATGAAGAAAAGGCATGGACAGATGCAGGGCTTTCTCCAGTCCCAAACTGAACTCATTTATTTTCATTTGCTCTTTTAAACTACAGGAAGAATGTTAACTGAATGACCCTAAGAAATGCAGCAGATTTCAGGTATCTTAGAGAATCATAAAAATAGAAATGGAAATTTTTCTCTATTTTATTCCTGGATGGAAAGGAGTGTTCTGTGCACTCTCCATGGCTCAGCGGACAGACTGGTTAATCTTCTGGCAATAGAAAAATCTAATGTCAGATTCTTAGCTGTGTTAATTCCTATTCATCACCAACTGAGTCCGAACTGAACACTTGCAAAGGAGCACTAAGATTCATCCAGTGAATGTGTGTGGTGTTACCAGATCAATGGCACCTCAGAGCCTCTGTCCCCGTGTGCAACTTGGCTATAAGAAACAGAGCTGGTTAAGAACATACATACCTGAGAAAGAACTTCACATATATTTTCAACTGTAGTGAGCTAGGCAGAGTGCAAAGCAGAGTGATGAGAGTTAACGTTTTCAGCTATTTATTTTTACATTTCACATGTGTATTTTATATGGTCAGTGTAGGCAAGAATTGCTAATATTACTGTGAGGTGAAATGTTAATAACTCAGGAACAGGCAGTATATATCAAGACCAAGACAAATGCATGGAAAACATGGATGAAAAGAAAAAGGTTAAATGGTTCTATTACAAGAGGAAAGGAAAAGGTTGAAATGATTCAAAACCTAAGCAGAAGTTAACATACAGATATACTATCCTCCATTTGGTGCTTGAGAAAGTTATTTGATATTAGAATTAAGTATCTTTATTTTCTTGAATACAATTTTCTCAAACTTTTCCAACTATTTCCGGAATTTAAAAAAGTAGCTATTTTTATTCTGGGTTCCAAGAGAAAAAGAAATTTATGATGAATTGATTGCTATACCTTGAAAAAGTCACTTTGACTTTTTTGACCAAATAGGCTAGAAATAATGGGACCCATATTGCCATTCATTCCAATATTACTCCCAAAATAAGAACAAGGGAAATCAAGCTCAGGATTCTCTGTGATAATAAGAAACAATACCTTCTTAGAAGGCAAATAAAAGAAATTCAGTATCAGTAACAATGGAGAAAAGGGTCAACAAAACATTTCAAGATTCTAGCACTACAAGAGAAAACGTAATAATCATAGGACTGTCAATATCACACAACTGTCCTAAAATGTGAAAGTTAAGATTATTCTTGGTAAATTCATGTACAAAAGTGTCATCTTCAGGTTACCTTGGCTTGAGTTAAAGGCCTTGTTGTCTGAATTTTTCATGAAAGTTCTCTGCAGCTTGAAAGCCTGAGTCCTAGGCTCCCACACACTGTGTGATGAATGGCAACTCATTTAATTAGAGTTTAAATCTGGACCATAAATTTTAATTCAGCTTCCTTTTTTCCCCTTAGCAGTTCTGTCTGGCATCTCTGTCATGCACAGGCAAAATCTTTATTTTCAGAAGGAATAAATCCTTACGAAGTTGAGAGAAATAAGTCATCTGGGCCCAGGAACTAGTAAATCGACTGCCAAATTTTCACTTGAGAGACCAGTACGCCTAAAGAAAGACGGGTTCTTTTTACCTGAGATTAAACAATGCCTTTCAAAGTCTCTGGGGTCTGGACATAGAATTGTTGATCAATGGTTATTTGTATCACCATTTTAACAGAAAGGATCACCAACTTGGCTTTTAGAGTCTAAAATCAAGGTCTTCACACTTCTCTATCATGATTTTGGTCTTTGTGCATAGGATCAAACACAGAAAACCCAAAAGATCTAGAAAGTGCCATAGAGCAAGGTGCTTTCATAGGGGACCTGTTTTAAATTTTTCTAACGTTTACTCATTCTTTTCTGAGCAGCTACATGAAGTAGATGTAGCCTGCTGAAGTCCATGGCTAGATGACACAAAGTTACCGTAGGTGATTTCCCTCTAATGAAAGTCCTGCATTCCGGGGACAGAGCAGGTGCTGCGCTGCCAGTGGGAAGGGGTGCACAGAAGGGAAGTGACAGCCAATCCCGGAGCTGGTAAGGTACCTGGGGAGGAGAGCAGCACTCCAGAGCCCCTGGGCTGTGACTGAAGCCTCTTTCCCCTTGTGCTGAAAGTCACGACCATTTAAGTGTATCTCCTTTGCAGTGTCCATGTGGAAACGCTCACAAGAAGTCTGGGTGAAAACATCAGGTATCATTTCACATGAGTGCGTTATTCAAATTTTAGCTCAAGCATTTCTGGTGAGAAGAGACAAATTCAAGCCAATGGTTTTGTTGTCAGTTCTGGGTTCTATCATGTTAAAGAGAAAAATATGTTGCTAAAAATATGACAACCCCTGTCACTTTATTGCTATGGTCTAAGCAGTTGTGGCTAATTGGATGACTTTCTGCATCAATTAAAACAAACAAATTGAGAATTCCATTTAGAGCAGTTATTGCTGAAATATACCGTGTTAGGCCCCGGTTAAGCTTTTGTTGATGTGAAGTATTTTTTCCTAAGTAAAAATTACAAAAATACTTCCACCGAAGGTAACTGAGAAATTACTTGATTTGACATAAAGATGAAGACACTCTTCTTTTCTGAGACAGTACACGTTGTGATTCACAGGATAACTTGCATCACACGCAATTTAATGAAAGCTCTCAAATAAGCGATTTTATTCCTATCCATGATCGCAGACATTTACAAAACCATACATCTGAGTTCACCTTAAAAAATAACTTATATAAAGCAGTGATATACACAGCACAAAATAGTTCAGGGAGGGGCAGGAGCAACTTTTAATAATTAAAATGTAAACGTGAAAAAAGAGGATGGAATAAAAGTCCCTACTTGTTTCTACTTAAGATGTCATGTGATAATATTTTACAATGTCCTGTGGGTCAGTGTCTGTATGTGCGTGTGTCCGTTTAACATCCACACACACAGCACATTCTCTTCCCCACACGTATACATACACAGATAATCATTTGCAGTTCAGTGTAGGGCAGTTCTCATATGCCGCTCCGTACAGTTGTTCGAATCACGTTTGGACCCGCTTTCTTCACAAAAGAGGGGAGAGAGCAGGAAATTAAAAGGTTGGTTTGGTGTGACTGAGATTCCTTTGTTGAACTGTACACTGTGATGAATGATTTTCTTCCGTAGGAGTTCTGTGAAGGGCTGACTCACTGTGGTTTTCACGAGGAGACTGGGTAATGGATCACACACTCATTGTCATGCTAGGGGAGTACTAGAAAGAAAGAAGAATCCGTATTTTAACAGCAGTTCTTTGACCGCTCACGTTCCTCTTGGTAAACAAAAGTAACTGTGAATTCTAATGTTTTTTCTGTGCGAACTTTTAACCTCATGCAGCATAAACGAAGTAAAATTATATAGAACTGACTATCCTGAAATTTTAAATATTTCCTTTGGAAAGCAACCAGTCTT
Organism: Camelus dromedarius; assembly: GCF_036321535.1. Taxonomy (NCBI): domain Eukaryota; kingdom Metazoa; phylum Chordata; class Mammalia; order Artiodactyla; family Camelidae; genus Camelus; species Camelus dromedarius. Next base: position 54,144,689 of record NC_087438.1, read on the forward strand.
ATTCTCTTGCTGAACTTAGGGGGTTGGCTATTACCCAGTCCCTCAGCTTTCTCCTGGCTGGATTCATCTTTTGTGGGCTCTTGTAACAGTTTGGGTAAATTGAGCCCAAGGTTAAATCACAATGAAGTAAGTATGAGGGACAGGATGGTCTTCGTTATGTGTAAACTTGGGAGATGACCTAACATTTCCATGCTTCCGTTTCCTCATCTGTAAAATGGGTTTAATAATGTATCGGTCTTAAAGGGGTTTGGGGAGGATTGAATATAAAATGCTTAAAACCATGTTTTTATTGAATACACAGAAAGTACTCAGTAAATGCTAGGTTAATACTGTAAGGGGAACAAAACAAAAACTCCCAGCTGGCCGCATGAAGTTCTCACTGAAGTATTTAGAATACTTTGGAGTCTGATTTATACTTTAGCGTATAAACTTCTTCCCTGAAGCTGTGGCTCCAATCTCAATCCACAAGCATTTCTGGGTAGGGTGGGGACACTGTTGTTACATGTTACTTGTCAGTTTGAGGCTGACCACTGGTAAATGGTGAAGCTTTGAGAAATTTGGAAAAGTGATCTCCCAAATGATTGAGAAAGAAACAGAACAATTCTTTTGATAATCATGCCAATCTGCCCTCATACTCTTGAGGACTAGACTGTGACAGAAGTTCTGGAGCAGCACTGCCCAACAGAACTTTCTTCAGCGACGGGCATGTCCCACAACCTGTGCTGGCCAACAGGAAAGCCACTAGCCATGTGTGGCAACCTGAGCATGTGAAATGTGGCTAGTGCCACTGGGAACTAAAATGTTAAAGATGCTGAATTTTAACTTATCTAAGTAACGCCATCATCTGGGACAGTGCAGTTCTAGATCGTCTGCAGTTTGGGGAGGAACACCTACCTGCAAATGGTAACAGGCTGCAGATGACGGAGGGTTCTACATTAGGCTGTAAATATGAGCTCTTGAACATTTTAAGTTTTATTAAAAACCTGTGAGAAGCAGGGCAAAATGGAATTTCTTTCAATATGCTAATAATGACTGTGCCTCATGGAGTGAGGCAGATAGAGTCAGGGGTTTGGTCCCAGTCTGCCAAGGCTCAACCAGGAACAGTGACAGTCCCGGGAAGGGGAGCAGACAGGATGGGATGAAGTGAATTCCAAATGAGCTCTGCTACTGCAGGAACCTGAAACGAGGTAGAAGGTGTGTACCAGGTAAGGATGGACTTGTCAACACGGAGAAAGCAGGACTCCCCAGGGCAGAGCACAGGCTGGCAGTGGCTCAGCCGGCAGAGGTCTGGACTGGATGTCATTAGAGTTGAATCTCGGGCTCAAGCCTAAAAACCCACATTGACCGTGAACAGGAGTGGATGACTAGGCCTGAAAACGGGTCACTGGACCCCAGGGGGAGGAGGGTTAATCCTTTAAGCACAGGTCAAATCAAGGAAAAAAATCTACTTGTTAACCACTTCATAGCCTCAAACTTCCTTTCAGTGCAGGAAAGCTAGTGTGTATGTCACTCTCCATGCTGGACTACAGAGAGTAGGGGGATAAAAGGTGAGACTGCCAGGGAAGAGGGGATGCGGTTTGATAGAAGACTTCTCCCCCTTTCCCCTTGGTAGTGGCAGCAAAACAGCAAAACAAAACCAAAAACCCCAAACAGTCAGAGACTAGGACTGATGAAGGGAGCCCACCTGGGCCCTGTCCTGAGGATCTACCCCCAGTTCATCAGGGGGCACCATGCAAATCTCCACCACGAATAACAATAGGGTGCTTCCCAACTAGCCACAGCCTTTGATGAAACAATTATATTTCGTGTTTGACTTTTAGGGGAAGACAAAACAACAAGAAGATAAATGGATACCAAGGTTTTATTAAAAGTAGAAAAAAATTAGAGAATATGGCAAATGGGCATAGAAAAATTTAATCTCCGCTTTCTGTGGCTGCTATTATTTACGGTAAGAATCAGTGGACTCAGTGCTGCTCAAAAGACTCCTTGGTGACGACAGATATGGTCAGTTCTGTGCTGTCCAGCGCAACAGCCATCAGCCACACGTGGCTGCCGAGCTCTTAAAATGTAGCTAATATAATTTAGGAACTGAAAATTCAACTGTATTTAATTTTAATTTAATTTTAAATAGCACAGCTAGACCATCTATCATCATTTTAAGACAAAGATTTTAATGGGCCTAGTGTGCCCATCTAAAAACAGCAAGACTTCAAAGCTTTTCTGAAAGGACTTCAAAGGATACGTCTGAAAAAAATTTTCTGGATAAATCATAATTAATTCTAGAGAGCATCTCATTTAATGCACATCCTGAATAATCGGATTAAAAATAAATCCCTGAATCCTTTTTTCATTAGGATTATTCCGGTTCAGTCATATGTCATGTAACATTAGGGAATATAGTTAAGAATATATTTTAGCTTTCATACTAATTAGACACTGTTTTAAAAGTATGCATATATGCAAACAAATATATACGTACATTCTCGGCTACCAAGCATGTTTGTTGGTTGCTCCCACACTGAACACTGGCAATTAAGATTTTTCACCTGGGATATTTCAAACGTCTTAAGCAAATCTTACAGAAAAATGAGGACTTGTTACAAAGTCATTGAGAAGCTGAGACAGTTAGGCTTGTTCAGGGAGGAAGCTGAGTGGGAAAATAGGCCACAACAAGAAAGTGAGGGCCAGAGTCAGTCAGAAAAATGGAAGTGTCATCTCCAAGCAATATAACTCAGAGAAATTAGCAAGCATTTCATAAACTTTAATTTTTGAGAAGTACAAATAACTAAAATGACACTCTGCGTGTCTCTGGTACAGTAAAATCGATTGTATCTGTGCGTGGCTGTCTGTGTAAGTGATGGGCAGTTTGCAGTGCTGAGGCTGTAAACTGCTTCACTAAGTAAGTTTAAGGGAAATCACAAAATTTCTAGAGAGACTCAGGATGTGCAAGCAAAAAAGGGATTTTGCTATTGATTACTATTCAAGTAGAAGAGAAGTGGCTTACAGTTTTTGCAGAATTAAGGAAGAGGAGGTGTTAAATGGGGTGTCATATTTAGAGACATAAGATGCTCATGCTGTACTGTCCTGAGTCCACACTGCAACATTTCAGTTGTACGGCGGCATCAGCATGTGACGACACACTGGTGTCTGTGCCAGGGTGCCGTGATAGCAGGCTGCCCTGCTCCAAAACTGCTCTGTGAGTCTGATTCTCCTCAGTCAGGTGATAAAACGGCCTTGCAATGCTGTTGACAGCATCAAGTGTGCCGTTTAGGAGAAGAAAGGGCGGGACGGTAGTAAAACCTAAAGGTGTAATTTTAAACATATACTAACTTATTGTTCCTTTCTATGTAAAATGTATTTTGAAATTGCATGCCTTGGTATGAACTAGAGAATTTATTGTACCCAGTTCACGTACCATGGACTCCATCAGAAATACCCATTAAATCTTTGAACAACGTGCATATATTTCTGTTTATACACTTCAGGAACACTTCTGATTTTACACTACGTTTCTATTTCTAAGCATCTACATAATGTATTTTCATAATAAGAGGTAATAGTACGGGTACTCTGAGCTAAACTAAAGTGAAATAAATCTAGTGTGTATGTGACTGTAAAAAAAAAATCGGGGTGTATGTGATTTCTTTAAATAGCAGAAAGTGACAAAAGGCAGTAAGGGTAATAGGAAATGATCTACTACATTATTTATAATTTCTATTTGACGCCATGATCTTAATATGTTTGCTCAGTTGATTATAGTTCAATGCCATGGAGAAAATACTCTGCTAAATTAATTCAAGAAATAAGACTAACTGCTTTCTTTACTTGAGAGGCATAAAGCACTATTTCTTGAACCAAGCCCCTCTGTATTCTGTATTTTTAAAACCAAACATTCTATAGAGTTGAACACTAGGGGGCATCTTTGCTTCTTGAAATAAAGGCCTTAGGATCCAAAAAAGAAAAAAAGGCTGAATGGTGAAACATTTTTTGGTTCACATTGTTCTGTATAAAGCGTGTTGGCATTGCAAGGTTTCTGCTTTTGGGTTGGACGTTCCTGTTTCTATACTGATGGTATTAAGTAGCATGTGTGAGGTGACTAAGGTAGTGTCTGTATGTAATAATCAGCCAACAGGTATTTGCTCCCTTCCCAGGCCTCTTCTATGGTTAAACTTCAAGATAAAGAGAGACAAAAAGGCTATTCAGACTTCTGTGCATTAAAAAACCCTAGAATTTGACTTGCATGTTTAGTCATTGGAAATGTTTTCTTTTTGAATTCATTAAAGGGTTTTGCGTTTCCTTCATTATAGGGAAGCTAACTTATTGGAGGTATCTAGCTGCCGCCTTCTTCTTCTTCTTCTTTTGTTTATTTGGGGGGAGGGGAATTAGGTTTATTTATTTATTAAGGAGGTACTGGGGATTGAACTCAGGACCTCATGTGTGCTAAGCATGTGCTCTACCGTGTGAGCTATACCTCTACCCAGCCTATGACTTCTTTAAGGTTACATTTGTCAGCGGTGAATCTCTCGTCTTCTTCCTCTCTGCTCTCATTTCTTGATCTTTTAACAACAAGCAAATAAAAATGTGTGGATGTGATAGTGGAAGCCAGAGATAACAGTGATGTCATTCATGACACGCAGACTCCTCACGGGCAGACAGAAGGACGGAGCAGTCAGTGCGGACCCGCTTCCAAGGCTGCACGACCCTCCAGGTGGTGGTGCAGTTTTTCAACCACCATCCAAGTATTCTTCCTTTGGGGACTTTTCTAGTGTGGACAGGGGAGGGGGGGGGTGACAGGAGGGAGCTTTTGTTTTCTGCTAACTCTGCCCAGTCGTCAGGCCTTGTACCTGCCTCCTGGCTTCAAGGGGAGCGAGGCTGGGCTGCTAGGCCGGGAGTCAGGGATGCGAGGAGCCCTGCTCCAGCAGCTCTCTTTTCTATGCACATATTCACAAAGGGATCTGCTATTTTGTGGGTGCCTAGTCCACTTGGGGCTAGGGGGTGAGGTTGGTGTTTATTCTGAACAAAGGAGTTTTTGAAGTCCTGTTCTATTTGATCGTCTGATCCCCACGAAGAACTTTCTGATGCCCCGTCTGAGGCAGCTCCCCACTTCTGACAAACAAGTTGCTGTCCCCAGTGACAGATCTGGGAAGAGAGTGGAGAGTCCCTCTTGTCCCTGCCCCTAAAGTTAGTCACTTGGAACCTTTGGAAAAAAGTTTTCTTCTCTAATACAAAACTACTAATTTCCTTGGTGCTCTTAAAACAGCTCGTTTATATCCATCATAGTACTTATTAATCTGACATATGGTTTAATTAGTTGTGTAAACATGATCTTCCTATCAGATTGCATTCTTAGAAGTTAGGGATGTGTTGGGTTTATTTCAGAATACTTTATCCTTAACCTAGTGCTCTGCATGTAGCAGGCTCAATAAATGTTGAATTGGACTGAATTCATTATCATATAGCTCACTGAATTATACCATTTCATTGCTGGAAGAATTAGCATAAAATGAAATTAATATCTCTAATTAGATAAAGTGAACATTAACTAATTAATTAAAATTAACTAATTTGTCTATAGTCTTAAAGCAAATTTGTAGAACAGGCTTTAAAAAATCCCATAATCCTAAGCATTATAACCAACTACATAGTTTCTCACATTTTTCTATTTCCACATCACTGACAGGCTACTCTTTTGATTTTTTTTAAAATACAAATTTTTATGTATACCTTCTTTGTCCTTGCTATAATCATAAATGTCCTGCAAATAAAACACTCAAACTAAAGATCAGCATAATTGTATTTTTAGTTTCAAGAGAAGTAAAGTCTAAAAGCAGGGGAAGTTTTATCCCATGCAGAGGTGCTCGGTCAATATCAAGAAGTAAAAAAAAATCCACAGATTGAAGATTCTGTGTTGGGTTCCGCTTGGGGAAGCAGCCATCCTGTGCAGAGTAGGTATGCGCTAGCCACTGCTTCAAGTTCTCACAGTATCGTCTCTGGTAAATAGTTAGGACAAAATGAAGGTAGTGTTCTCTTCTGATTCTGTGTTTAGTTGGGTAAAGTCCCCATAATGAATTTTAATGATGGCCATGCACGCGTTGGAGGCGCTGACCCTCTGGATGTGAAACTAGTTTGGGTTTTGAAATCCTTTACTCCAATCCGGTCGTTCTGAGCAGAGAATCTGCATCAGCAGCACTGACAAAGCGTTTTCACATTTGCGTTTGCCCAGCCCCACGCCTGGAAATTCTGATTCACTGGGTCTAGGGAGGGTTCTGGGAAACTGCATTAAAAAAAATCCTATAGATGCTTCTAATGTGAAATATTAGTTCAGAAAGTATTGTATGATGCAACAAGTCCTTAAGAAAAGATACCATAGTGTCCTTTTGGTCTCCACTGCTTAGCATGTTGCTTTGGCTCATGGTAAGTGCTCAGTAACTGTTACATGAATGAATACATTTTTATCCCTTCTCTTTTTGCTCTTGTCTACTTCTGTGGAGACAGGAAATGATACCCGCCTTTGCTTAACACTATAATCTCACCCGAAAAACGACGTGGGTATCCTGTTCAGGCTAAATGCAAATAACACGTTAACAGAGCAGGCAGGAAAGTCTGGTGCATGAAGTAAAGACATCTTAGAGACAGTTTTCAGAGCCTTAAGGACAGCACTGAGCATAGACCCGGTTTTGCAGTGATTCAAGAAGTTTTAGTGAAAACTTACAAAAACTACCAAATATGAAACCTGTTTCTAGGATGTGCCCTTACAGCGGGTCTTCTCTATTGGAAAATTAGTATTATAGTTTTTGTAACCATGTATATAACAGTAGGAGTAAGAAAGAAAGTTTATTTTTTAACCTTTACAAAGAAATTCCACTTAATTTTCTAACTTTTAAAAGATCAAACTATTGAACTCTAGATGAACAGTTGTAATAATGGCTTTAAGCATTTATTCTAAAGAAGAGCTTCAGAAATGAAACCTGGATATAATAATGTAGTCAAGGGCATACTCACACTCTCACTCTGAAAAGGATTTAAGAAATTTCCCCCCATTTCGCCATCATCCCTTGGAGTGCCCGGCTGATTACTCAGGCTCATATTATTGGGAGAATTCTGTAAACGAGATTTAGAAAAGAAGACATTTTGAAGGTTTTCATTTCCCTCTTGCACTGCACTGTTTCAAATGTGGCATCTACGGCAGTATCTCTGAGGACAGAGTGCACTCATACTTCCAGTCTCAGACTTTCTACCGTCTATCCTAGTTCATTCTTTGCACCTTGACAAGTCCTAATGCTTTCCCAAATGAAAATTAAAAAATGGAAAACCCCAGATAACTCATCATAACTCTTAGCCTTAGTCTCAGAATCAATATTTATTCAATTTCTCACCTTCATGTATAGAGCTCCTGGAACTCGAGAGAGTTTAAGAAACAGTCCCAGCAGGGACATGATGAAGAGAGCTCACCCCAGCCAGACTAGATGGAACAGTAACTTCCCCGGGCAATTCTACTAATCCAACTTCGAAAGGCCGCTGTTTTAATAAATGCTTCCCTTTAATTCTATGTAAGGTTTACATAGTAACACTCCTTTAACCATTATTTTTAGATGAAACATAAGTATAAAAGAAAGACAGTTAACAACTACAGTTAAGAACAAGAGAAATACCTTAGGACTTGAGAATTCAATATATACTTTTAGAGGAAAAGAATGCTCAAAGGTGAGCTGCTTTAGAATCTCTTCCTCTCATTTGTTGAAGAGTAGATTTATTGGAATTTCTTTAAGAGAAAATAGCTAATACTAGCAATCTGATCAAACACGAAGTTAGCAGTATATTACACTGGCTAATCTCATGACTGAGTGACTTTAGCCGTGCGAGGTGGTCTGATACCCCAGGTCAACAGGGAAGACAACGGCAGTGACTGCACAGCATGATCACATGGGACCGCAACTGTGCCTGAGGGACTCTTACTTGTAAAAATAAACTTGAAGGTTAAAAACTCTTGCTATTTCAAATGGAAGAAAGGTTTTAGGTTTTCTCCTAAGCCATTGCCATTTAATATTCTGTTTTGGACTATGTTTTTAGATTTTTTAAAAAAGAAAATTGCTCTGAGGATTTTGAGTTAAAACAAGTTATGTCATAAAAATGAAAATTTCATGAATGGGTTATTCCCAGGAGAATGTGTGCTTTTTAAAAAATACAGTTCAACTGTAAAGCAGAGACAGGTAGATGAGCTGGTAGGAATACAGCTGGTGTCTCATCCTGCTGTGCACCCCACAGGGAGGATCTGAGAACAGGGGCCCTCTGAAGTCCATAGGAGCTGCATTTGCCAGTGAACCCCAAGGGCCAGGGAACCACAGTTTAATGGCATAAAGAGGATTCTCTTTTTGGATAAATTTTTTCTCTAAAAATTTTTGCTTCCCAAGTACAGAGAAAAGTAACTGTGCTTTGAAATGAACATGGATAATTTGATTTCCTGGGGAAAAAAAAATGAAGTAAAATTTAACTAAGTGCAATTAACTAAGCTATAACTTATTAATAGGCATTAATCAACTGTGTTTTGAAAGCAGGAATGATAATTCTGACTTAGTTCAAATAAGGGTAAATTTATAAAAATATTGTAAGATTTACCCCAAATCTAGAAATCTTTTTGGTGAAGGCAGATTTGTCATTTCATACATAATGGAGAAGCTGGTAATCTGGGAATAAAAAATGATTTAGCATACATAGTAGGGGTATTTGAGGATGCACTTGGCAGCTGCATCGTGGACCATATTCAAACAAACATATGAAGTGGGCCCCCTCCATTCTTGGGTGTCTCTGGTTAAGCTGGGATGCTCCCAGACTCAGCCGCACTTTTGCCACGGATCATTTCCTGATTTACAATTTCGGAAGTTTAGCTAACTTCAAATCTGATTCCTGACAAAGTGCTCATGTAAAAACACTTAAACGTTTGAAAGGAACATTACATTAATATTGAACTGCTTATAAAACACTTCATTGCTATTTCTGTTTTCCATGCAGTCTTCACAGCATGGTGGCCCAGCATTAAACTCTGGTTTTGGCAGAGGGTGGGGGGAGTGGTGGTATATATGAGAACACTGAGAAGAAGATTAAAACGACACATTCAATATATTAAGACTGAGCTACTATTAGATCTCTGAAACCTGTTCCTACCTAGCTCACTAGGCATATTTGAAAATCTTGAAATGATAGGATAGTTTTTTTTTTTTTTAATCTGACGTAATCTAGGAAAACTGTCATAAAAACAAAAGTTGCTCAATGGGGAGTCTTAAGGAAACTGTGCTGTCCGTGGTCACTGGGTAACATGAGGAAGATACAGCTAAAGGTTCCTCAGTATCGGCATCTGAGGAAGAGCTAAAACAGCCTGGAGGGGATTGTGAGGGTGGGTGGCAATGAACTGTGTGTGTGATGCATTTAACTGTAGCTATGTTTGTATGCAGTGTCTTCAGTAGATTTTATCATCAAGGCAAGAATATAATGCATAAAAAGGGCATAGGTTGGTCAAAAAGTCACCCCAATTGCGTGAGCACATAATCAGAGAGTAGGGAGCACGAAGGAATACAAGTAAAGGTTACTTTTAGCTACATTAGGCATTTTGGTTGCATTTCTTTCTTTAGTTAATGTGTACTTTTCCCCTACTTACACTCTAAGAATTTAAGACTTGAGCTTGAAAAAAAAGTACAGTTAGGATTATACTGATAAAATCCATTTTCAAGGGATTTTATTACATTCTCATTCCCGAGAAAGTTTTTCCCTTAAGCTATGATATCACATGACTGTTATTTTTGAGCATATATATGGACACACACACTTTTTTCTGGCTAACACATTTAATTCTCTTAAGCTCTCTGTTCTCTAATTTTATCTTGCAAGTATTCTTCCATATCATCTCTTAACTTTGTTATTGGCTCTTCTCCCATCTATCCCCAGAAATTGTCCAAACCTTTTCAAGCTGCTATTAGAAAAGGGAACACTTGAAGAAATTCTGGCTCTCCCTACAACTGGAATAAAGTAATACTGATATTATTCTAAGCTCTCTGAATTGATTTCCCACAGGCAGCCAACAACAAATTATAAACGCCGCCATCTCCCCAAGGAACAAACTGCCAGTCCTGGTTCTCCAGGGGGTACAGGTGAGCGAGATTGCAGACAGCACACCTGAGGAGATGGCAGGGACCTGTAGTTGGTGACTAGCTCCCCTGGGAATGGTGTGAGATCTTTAACTGGAACTAAGGTTCTCGAGGTCAGAAAGCTTCAGGTTGAAAAGACTCCTTTGATAATTTATTAAGCAGGACATGATCAGATTTTGCCTTCTCTGATACAGTTGTTTTCAAACTCAAAAACAGAAATGTGAATTATCTTAATGTGAAGTGCAGAATTTATTTAAGTGATTTCCATCTAAGAAAACAACCCATATGCTCCTTTCCATCCTCAACCCCTAAAATCACTCCAAGGGAAAATATTTTTGTTCCATTGATTAAATGGGTGACTTAGCTGCAGAAGGGATGAAAAGAATTTCACGTTTCATTAAGGAAAAAAGACTTCTAAATTAAAGATGAATCCTGCATTTTGAGAAAGATACATTTTAAATTTTACTAGATAATCCTCAACTGAGCAAAAGTAACTTAAAAACTTGCATTTGGAGCTTTGAGTTCATTTTGCCACTGAAAACGTACACTCCGGCCCTGCCCACGGAAGAGACTGTAATGAGGAGGATGGTGTGCAGTGTCCGCATAGCGCCTCCTAGCCCTAATTGCATATTCACACTTGATTCTCAACAGTTCCGTAAAGTAGGCAGGGAATGAACTTCCAGCTCTGTTTAGTGGCAAAGGAAACTAAGCCCAAAGGAAATCGAGTAACATGTTGCCACTACTTGTAATAGAGTCAGGCTTTCTGATTCTCAATTCAGTACTCTTTATTGACCTTACATGTAAAATGGATAAAACAGAGCATATTTATAATAAAAAAGTAGAAAAAGAACTGAAGTAAGTACTAATAAACAACTTTTAAAATGCAGTAAGAAATTAAAAAAAAAATGTAATACTGATGCTTCACAAAATACAGGTTTAATTGGAGAATTAGGAAGATGTGGCTAGAGATCCAAGAGGGATTTTGAACAAAATTGCTGAGCAGTAGTGGTCAAGATCATCTTGTGGTTCACAAACAGGAATGACTAGAAAAAGAATAGGATGGAAAGGAACAGATCCAGGAAATAAGAGAAAAGGGAGAAGAGAGTTTCTTGGGATAGCTGGGCACGTGTTAGAAAAGGAAAAAGATGGGGAGATAGAGTGACAACTTGCATAGCTTGGAGTAGAAGACAGAAAAATTAGGCTGTGAGTGGAAAGAGGTAGGGAAAAATAATTGGGAGGGGGGTGTACAATATGCTTGAAGCTGCCAATCAGAGACAAAGTGACTCTCGTGTAATGGATATGCGACAGTCAGTCAGCGGTGGTCCCATCACCCAGGCAGCCTGGTTACAGCCTGCAGCCAATGCACGAGGAGAAGGGGTGGTGCGGAAATGAGATGCCGAGGAACCCATCTGAAGGTGGCTGCAACTAGTCACTTCCAGCACACTGTGACTTGGCATGTTCATTACTTGGGGATAATTCTTACATGAATTGAAATGTATCTGAACTTTACTTTGTTAAAGCTTTTCCTTATTGTATTTATTTGGTCTCCTTAGTTATACTGAGCTTCTTGAAGGCAGAGACCACATCTTGTTTATCTTTGGATTTTCACAGCCCAAAATAATGCCTTGGTGCATTAATGTCTACTGAATGAAGGAATTCCTGCCTAAGTATAAAGCACTTGAGGGCAAAGATTATGTTTGTACTTAAAGGAGTCTTTTGTGTTTCCCCATAGTGCATAAAGCAATACTTGGTACACAAAAGTACACAACGGGTGGTCACTTAATGCTTAAAGAATAAGCAGTGCATCTTTAGAGGAGGGAATGTTAGCAGCAGCAGGCACAGTGTGGGGGAAAATCCTGTTTCTGGGAATACGGATTGAAAAATAAGCACAGAAGGAACAGCAATAGATCTGATGTGAGGGCAGATTAGAAGATGTATTTAATTTGTCATTATGACTCAGATTTTTAAAGTACTTTATAAATTACAAAGTACTTTCTCATTAAGAATTTTGTTTCCATCTATGTAATAATGTACAAGGTTATGGGTTGTGAGTGGAAATTTTAGTTAAGATGGCCTTAAGCAATCTGGATGTTCCCATGTTGGTGTAATAAATAATTATTTTTAGATTTTAGAATATGCTCCTCAAATATAACTTGAGAAATTTTACTGGTGACCACAAAGCACAATTCAGGTATTATCAGTTCTTAGATACCTAAGCTAGTCAATACAATCATGGTCATCTGACTTTGTAAGGGTGCTTCCCAGAGAGACAGCTCAAATGGAATTATACTATGAATCTTATGTTGAAAACAACCTTTTGAAGGCTTAACCCAATACTATTTCTCACAGAGGTAAGTTAGTGTCCCTTATAAATATCTATCTATTTTTAGGAAAAAAAGAGATCCTGATTGTTCCTAAACACAGACATGCAAAGTGCATGTAGAACTTGTGAGGCCAAGCAACCAGGTGATGGAGATATCATGTCAGAATGCCAATTCAATTCTCTCTCTTGCGCTTTCATTTTTGCTTTTTTAGCATTAAGTCTTATTTAAGATTTTCTATGGCTCAATTTTATTTTATTCTCCTTGGCATCAGGAATTTTACTTCATTATACATGAATATAAATTCAAAGTAGCATTAAGAATGGTCTTCCTTTAATGAATTTCTGTATTTATTGACATAAAGCAAACTTCTAAGTCATTCTAATGATAGTTAAAAATTAGTTCTTATCAGCCATTCTAAATATATATGTGATCCACAGAGAACTATTTTAAATTCATCATGACCTAAAAAGTATTTAGGTATTCTTCAAAAAATATAAGGCATCTTAGCAAAGGATTAAATTTAGATACTAAAATATTGAAGGCGGAAAAATGTAGACGTGTGCTATTGGAAGGCTCACTTTCCTATTTCTATTAATATAATTTTCCTCTAATTACTTTTTTTCTCTATTTTGTGGAACTATAATAGTGATTGAGGACATCAGCATTACCTAATGAAGGTTTGAAAGGCAAACAGGATATATAAATGCAATGCCCTTCTAACAGAACAACTACTTTTTTCAAATTTACCTCTTTTAATGTTGCTCTATACTTTACATTTTCAACAGATTACCTAAACTATGTCAGTTTGCTTTACAAACGTGTAATGTTACAACGTGATTAAACTGATTATTATTTACTTGGGTATCTATTAATCATGTATATAGCACGTCCTGTAAATGAATCTTAGCATGCTTTGGAACATTCTTAAGACTCATTTAACCCTTTCCCATAGATTATATCCATTAATATTTTTAACTTCCACTTAATTATATCTGGCCTTCTACTTTCAAACACTTGTTTGAGAACAAAATCCATAATGTTACTCTAATCATCTTAAGACTTCCATGTGGAATAAAATAAAGATTAAAAAGCAACATAGAATACACAATACTGACCTTGGAAATACTGTCCATATCTCCTGAGCCTGAAACAAAATAGGGAAAGAAAGCCTTTATTAGGTAAAGATTCCATTTGTAAATTATGTATTCCTTTAATATAAATATATGCAAATAGTGCAGTACATTGCATGTATTTTCCAGTGTATATCTCCTGGATTTTTGAATCTCAGAAAATTACTTTCGTCTTAAACTGTATGGTGAGTGTCAGCTGACGGCAAATGCAAGGAAGAATTGTACCTCTAGTTCCCAGTCACCTACTTTTTTGGGTAATGGCAGAATAAGAAACTATTATCATAAATTCCTGAAAGTGAAATACTGGACATATATACCCTACTCAATACAAAATTTAAAAATGTGTATACTAACACAAATATAGATATACATACATGTAAATAAAGAGCAAGAGAGAGATCTCTATTTTCTGAAGTGATGCTTCTGTAAATATGATAAAATATAAAATGGATATTTGCAACAGTACCTGACAATATTCTGAAACATATTTTACTATAATCAAAATCAAAGTATTCTGAATATTAAAAATTTGGTAGCAATCAATATTCATGGCAATCCATCAAAAGTAAAAATGTCTTCAAAATATAGTGTTACAACTTTATTGTAGTTCTTAGGAGAATGGAGAATCAGTACTAATCTCTAAAGAAATGGAATCATAACAAAGAACAATAATCAGATCCTTGCCACAATTTTAGCTTTTTTAAAAAACTTTTTACATTTAAACAATTTTCCTGGCATAAAATATTATTTTAATCTTACATTTCGTCAACAGTCACAAATAAAGTGAGGGCTTATTAACATGATTAATTTATAAACAGGCATAATAATGCTGAATGTACATATGTGATTATGTATATATAAACACATGCAGAAATACTCATTAGAGATGACAAATGTATGTGAAACTCTTCTGCAAATTCTATTTTAGTGAGTAATATATCTGAGAATCTTCTATGACCAAATGTCATTTTTGTGAATGAGCTTACGAATTAAAACACTGAAAAGTGAGTTATTCTGCAGTAAGCTGGAAAGTAAAATTCTAGAACAGTGCTGTCCAATAGAACGTTTTGCAATGATGGAAGTGTTTCTTTGCAGTGTCTGTTATGGTCGCCATTAGCTCATGTGACTGTGCACTTGATGTTACATATGAGTGCAACTGAGGAACTGAATTTTACATTTAATTTCATTAAAAATTAGTCATACATGACTAGTAGCTACCATAATTGGACAGTTCAAATAAACATGTTGAAATCTAGGCAAAATACGCATGGATCCTTAAAAGCATAAAAAGTCTTCCAAAGTGCTACAAAGAATTTCTTGATTACTGAAGTTACATAGCTTTTCAAAGCATTAGAGGCTGGCATTTCCTGACCGAGGGTGGGGTTATGAAGTCTGTGTACAACCTGAGTTACTCATGGGCATAGTTTCTCCAACTTAAGTAAAAGACAGTTCCTTTTCAAAAGAAAAAAAATGGTCACAAACGTCCACCGTCACTGTTTATGATACAGTATGATATGATGATGATAAACATATACAAACATAAAAAAAGTCTTTTTTTTTTTTCTTTGTGTTTTGCATTTGGCCTGCTTCCATATACTGCATGTGTGTGACTGGGTCAATTTTGTACCACTTGTCTCTGTTTCTCACTATTGTGAGACTTTTTGTTCACCTTACAGATATTTGGCTCCATTTGGTAAAAAAAAAAAAAACAAAAAACCATCATTTATGAATTATCCACACTACTTTATTACAAACACTGACAATGTGGACAGTGTTCTCTCTTAAAAGAATCATTCAGATTATGATTACCAATTTTATTTTTAAAGAGACAAACATTAATACACAAAAACAAAATTAAGAAATTCTTGTAGGAGTTGAAGCTCCTCGGGGACAGTGTGTGTAGATCTTTGGAGATAAGAAGCCTGTTGGGAGGATACCACAGCCCTCCCGGTGCCCAAAGCAGCAGTGTGCCCTTTTATCACAGAACACTCAGATTTTGACAGATTAAAGTAAATGCCTGTGAATATGAGCTGGGTTAGAACAATTCTCACGTATCTGATTTTTCAAATGATCTCCAGCCATCAGAGCCAATATACTGTGGATTAAACCATCAGTCTCAGGTAAAAGCGGAAGCATTTCAAAATGAGTTCCTCCACATGGAAGAACTTTGCAAACCATCATAATGTCCACTATGTAGAATTAAGATTTTGTTTTGAATTCATTTCTGAGCATCAAATTTAATATCCTTACCTAAAGAGCCATTCATGTGATGTGACTCCATTCCTCCTAATCCACCCATGGGACCATCAGACCCAGGGCCCATTGGAAACTATTTAAAAAATGGAGAAAATGACTATGATCACATTGAAAACAGTTATTTATCTTAATGTCATAACATCTATCTTTAACATTGTAAGACACTTCCACAACTTATCTTCATTTCCATGTCTGGAGATTATTTTTCTAGATTTTTTTCCAGCCTTCTAGATTCTCTACCTCCCTCATTCCATTTCTCTATGTTCAGGCTAATCCTCATTCAGATCCAAATTTTTCTTCTTCAGATATCCTTACCTAGAAAGCACATACATTCCAGTGCAAATGAGATGATAAGCATTCTCTTCCATGCTGTTGACAAATGTTATTATAGACAAGAAGAAGCCTCTAAAGGGATTGGTTTATTAATAAGAATAATTGAATATTACATGCCAACATTAACTTTTTTTTAGTGGACAATCTATCTTTGTTAAAATGGACATGATAAATAATTTCATCTTGCAGGTTAAATACATTAGCTCCTTGGGGATAGCTGAACATAGCCAGGTCTTCTTGGCAGTCTCAACTATGTGAGTTCAATGACAGTTAGAGACATTCAATAGCTGTTAACCTTTTTTAAACTAGCGGTATTTTATTTTCCATTGGAACCTTACATTAGAAGCCTGCTACAACACAGGTGTGAACAGATGTGCTGTGGCAGAGCTGGTGGTGGAGAGTCCTGCCCTCTCAGTCTTTCCCTCAATTCCCCTGGAATACTTCTAAGGAAACTCAGACCCTACTTTGAAGACAAGTTCTCTAGAATTATCTTATGTTTCCAGTTAAGATAGCCTACCAAAAACACTTGCTTTTAAAATTCCCCATGCCCAGAACATTTCTTCCATGTTGTTTGGTGCAGAATACCGAATGCAGTGTGTGTACGTGTATTTACGTGTGTAGATGGGGTGGTGGTTACTAATCACACAGACTTTGGGGGGCGGGAAACTGCCCTCAGCACACAACCTGTATGGCACTGATTGTGTGTAATCAGATGGTTTTCCATCACTGTGACCACACAAACCACGTGCTTATACATTTTCCCAGAATAACGCCAATTCTGTTGCCTAAAAGTACATGGATGAATTGTTTTCATTTTCAGTAAATAACTTGGAATATGTATGCGTTGAATGAGAGGACAAAGAAATTAACTCTGAACAGTTATTGTCATAAGCATAATTTAGATCTAGGTAAGAAACCAGTGGTGCCCATGAGGCCAGTAGCCCGTGAACCTCCTTGGTCTGGTCCTTTTATCTGCCCCACTGTGCTCTAAACAACTCTTAAGACTGTAGGTATCATACTGGAAGCACATAACACTGCAGTCCTAGCCCTTAGCAGGCATTTGCTTTCACTACCTCTGGCTGAAATGAATGACATTTGAAAAAGTGATATGTTCATCTTCTACTTTTCTTGAATCTCTTATCTTTGTAACAAGTTAGAGAACCAGAATGGAGCACACTGGACGATATCAGTTTAGCTGCCTGCAGAAATATCTTCAGTACCATATGCTCTTGATTTCCTCCCTTCCTCCCTCCCTTTCAAATATCAAGTTTTAAGATATGAAATTGCAGTATGAGGAGCTCTTCTATATGCTGCATTTCTAAAATGAACGTTGCTCATTATCGTATTCACAGTGTTCTTTAAAATCTCTGTGAAAACACCTTTTAGACATTACTGACAGGAAATTGTTTCTTTTTCCGGAAAAAGAATTTATTTGATGATATAAAGAGAATACTGATAACTGGAGGCAGTGCTGCTTAACAGAAATACGCAAGCTGCAAGTGTGAACTACACAAGAAAATTTAAATTTACTAGCAGCCATGTTTAAAAGGTAAAAAGAAACAGGTGAAGTTACTAAGCTATTTACCATACATATCAAAATTAATCATTTCAAAATAGTCAAAAGTTTAATGAGATATTTTACTTTTTTTCTACATTAAATCCTCAAAATCCAGGGTGTATTTCAGACTTGCAGCACATGTCAATTTGGACTTGCTGTATTTCAAGTACCACACCACACTGGACAATTTGTGGTTTCCCTTTGTTGTCTTGACTGCTAGGAAGCTCAATTAAAATACTCATTTCCTTTCTAGATTTTGTTATACTTATGGAAATTTGTCATACATCTGATTTTTCCTTAATTTAAGCTACTGTATATTCATATATATATATCTGTCAATTAACTGTATTTTGTTAGAAATATTTTTTGTTAACATGTGGGTTTTTATCATAGATAAATAACAATTTTCCTGTCCGTTTTTGTGGAAAAATCATGACCATATGCTTTATTAATAATACCCAAATTCTTTCTGTATATCTGCTTCAATTCTATATTTAAACCCCAGATTTCAAAAGTTAAAAGTGAGCATATTCAACTTCCTAATTTAATTTCAAGTTTATCAGGGAAAAAAACCCCCAACCATATGAAGAAATTAGTGATGCTGAAAATGAGGTTAACATAGGTGATTATACATTACCTGCCATTTTCAAACAGTATTAATTATTAGGTATTTGAGATAAAGTAAGGCCATAGACCAACATTTTATAATTGATTAGGTTCAGTTTTACATTTAAGTTATACTGATATGAAATCTTTTGTTATATATGTTATATGTTATGTTTTTTTCAGCCCAGAACATATTAAGAATTTGATTCTTTTGATATCCAATAGGATTCTGTATAATAAAATATAAAGCTTAAACAGTATCGAGGAAAAGGAATGTATTTAGAGTTTAAGTCTTCAAATGCATTCTAAAAATTTTAAAAAAGATTCATATTTACATTAGGCCTGTTAGGTCCAGGAGGTACTGCATTCATTAAAGTATACATGTTGTCTCCAGAGTTGGTGGAATCTGAAACAAAATATTACTTAATTAGTATCTTTCTTTATAATCTTCACCCAAGTCATCACAAAGTAATAATCAAAGATGATCTGGACACTTGTGCATATTAACAGCTGCAGTACTTGAAACAGTCATTCCTAATGATCAGAAACCAAGTATCTGTAAATCATTTTCTGACCCAGAAATTATTATTCTAAGGTCATAAATTAGGAGTACCTACCTTGTGTGTGTGTGTGTGTATGTGTGTGTATAATATTATGAGTAATCACTTGAATAATCTAGGTCAAAAGGAGTATTACTTTAAAAATCTAAAAGATTGCAGTAAATTTTTAAAAAACATGGATACCTTTTGACTTCTCTAAGCAACTGATATGTATCCATATAATAAAAATCTCTCAAAATTCTGATTAAGTAGCTTTTCAGTTATTTATTTCCCTAGTGGAATATTATGTCCTGGTGGAATATCCTGGCTTAATTCCCACAGAAAGTGACTGGAACAAGACTATACAAGTGGAATGAAATATTCTCTTGGCTTGAAGCAAAAGCCAGCTTCCAGTAGTACAACTTTTTTTTTTTATTATGATTATTTTTATTGAGTTATAGTCATTTTACAATGTTGTGTCCCACTAGTACAACTTTTAATAAAATTTTTAGCACTCATTTTATTCTTATTATAATAAAAATAACTAGTGTATACCTATATAAATATATGCAACATTTTATAGAATTTTTAAAAATTTACATTTCATGTCTATTACCTAATTCTAATTAAGTCTTTGAGTATATGTATTTTATAACATATGGCCTAGAGTGAAAGGCTTAATGTTTTCCATTTAGAAACTATCAATTATAAAATGTTTTCCTATTTTTCCAGTTATACAGTTTTCTTAAATATATTAAAGTAGGACTCTCTATTTTGAAAAAGATATTTTTCATATGTTTTGTACTGATTCAAGGCAGAAGGTAAAAATCACTTGCTTTCTCATGGCAGTAACCATAGAGTGGGAAAAGGGCAATTGCTTTTCCTCCTATTTTGAGTTACTAGACATTAATAAATTTATTAGAGTAGTTTAGATGCCATTTATCCATTGTTAAGTGATCCATAAACCTAAATATTATTTTTTACTTCTAGATTAATACATCATGCTGTTGAAAAGTTGAAATGCCCACCTCTGGTTGACCCCTATGTGTTTTATACTGAGTAAGCGCCTAACCTACTTTTGTGGCCATAACTATTTTTACATCCTGTGTACACTATACTCCTGTCAACTCAGGCCACTTGTTCCTTCTTGCATAGGGTCAGACTTTTCCATCTCCATGTTTTTGTTCTTTCTTCCTATGAGCATCTTCTCTACCCAGTCTCCATTTACTGAAATTATACTCACTATTCAAGGTCCATTGCCAATGCCACCTCTTCCATTAAGTCTCATTGTCCCCTGACACTCACAGGTGTGTGGGAGTGCTTCCCCACCCCTGAATTCTGCTTTGCATTATAGTTAATATTTTACTTGTCTTATTCTTCTCTCCTGCTTCCAACTAGGTTATAAGTTCCTTGAGAGGAGGAAAGGGACCATGTCTTACTCATGTTGTGTACTATAGACAATAAATATCTGCTTACTTAGATTCAACTAATGGAACAAATGCCCCTGAAAACTTATCTTTCAGAAAAGCTTGGGTTGCTTTTTAAGCATAGGAAATCTTCAAATGGGTTTTCACCTTTTATTGGCCTTACTAATTTTACTTACTAATTTTAGTAATTAATTTGAAAGGAAGGTGAGTTGTATATTTTAAAACATTCAGAAAGAGAAATTTATATTTTTTTAAGACCAATTAAACATATTATTTTATCTTTAAAAAAACACTAAGTGAATAGGTTGGTATTTTCTGGAAAATGTAGGGCTTTTCATATACAGAAACACTTGACAATGAAGTAGATCTGGCACCTAATTTTTTTTGGGGGGGGTATTGACTTCATATTAGAGGACTGACTGTGATAAGGGATGAGTACATAAGAATATGCAAGAAAAGCAAGGACAATATACTGGTGGCAATTTCTGGCTTGAAAGAAAGTGATCAGATTATGTTTTATCTGCAAAGTTTAGTGTTACTCCAAAAATTTCTTTGAGTATTGTAGTGAAGTATTTATTAATCATGTTCTACCTTCATAAATTAAGCCTTAATTTCATCAGATAAGAATGCAAATTTTGGCAAGATGTTCAATTCATATAATTCTATACACAATGAATTGTTTCACTTCTTTTAAGATTCTCTGAAGACAGAGATCCATGAAATGTTTATGATGTATTCCAAAGAGTTAGTAAAGCAAAGTAAAATTTTGAATTAAATATCAAATTTATGCTTTTTCTAAATTAAAGATTCCAAATTTAAAAATAATTATTTATTGGTATGATTAATGACACTTAATTTCAAGCTTCTGTATATCTAGATGTCAGCAAACCAGTGCAACATAATAAACAGTGCAACATAATAATTTCTAATTATAAAAATTTTCCATCAGTTTCATTAGCCAGAAGTGAAAACTGATAAAAGTCTTAGCCTATTTCTTTGTTACCTACTTTCTAGATTTCAGTGTTATATATATTTTAAAATAACATTGTGATCATACTGTATCAAATCATGAACATGTTATTTCCCCATGTCATTAAAAAAAATTCTTTGACAATAATTTTAATGGCTACATTATAGTTCATAAAAAGTTAATTTAAAAAGTTCATTAAAACTGGATTAGGTATGAAGGTTGTATCTATTTCACTGTTATAACAAACGAGCATCCTCCTACATGATTCTTAAATTGTATCTCTAATCATTTTGAGTAGTAGGATTATAGAATCAGGTGGTATAAACTTTCTCACAGCTCTTGGTACATGTTGCCAGAGCACTTTCTAAGAGGGCTGTGTCCCAGTTATAGTCTTCAAGACACATACATTTAATAGTTTGTACTAAAGTTTTAAAGAAAAGAGAATGATACTTAAAATAATTATATTAAGAGATTACAGGAATACTGAGGTACTTTAAAAGATTAAAAAACTTTCCACACTACATAGTGGGTTTATTAGCTAACTAATGAATACCTTAGACATGCAGGCTAAGTGATATTGTAATTGTAAGCACATCCACATCTATCTAGATCCTACTATGGTGGGTCTACTTTGCTGTATTAAACCTAACGGATCCATGTACTTCATGTGTTACTTATGCAGAAATTTTCTAAATTGTGAGATCTGGATCTTTTTCACAGTCTCAAGCAGACTTTCAGTCAGATAAGCTACTGGGAAATTCATACAGATCAACACCATTTCATTCTAATTAATTCTGTCACCCACACAACAAGAATTTCCTAAATGCTTAAAGTAATTGGACAATAAGCTACTTAAGAACACTATTTCTTCCTACTTGCTACCTCTACTCGACTTGTGAAGCCATCAATGAGGTAATGAATACTACTACATTTCCTAAGAATCTCTGTATTTTGTGATTTTTAGTCTAAGAGTCAAATGCCCACGTGGCTAGTTTGATTACAATACCTGCTGGACTAGGCATGATGGGTGTTCCTGGTGGCCCTCCACCTCCTGGAGGACCCTAAATAATTATACAAAATTTCAGTAAAAGTCAGGCATATCATTAAACAATATAAGGAAAAACAAAAGAAAAGTTAGACTTTATAATAATCCAGTTTGAAAGTAATAGAGGAAATTATTTTCTCCATAATTTATTTTCTTTGAATGCACAATCATTTCAATGTTATGCAAAATATAATTTAGCTTAAATATGCAGATACTGTTTTGACACGTTTCCAAAGACAATGAGGCTGTAACACTGATTTATTATTCATGACTTAATCACATCTGGTATAATGAGGTTAAGGAGAAACCATTTAATGGGGCCTTTACAAATCCATAAAATAGAAATATTTCATGTGTATCCTTGATTTAGTTTACTGTAATCTTCTTATATTTTGTATCCCTGGCTTTTATAGGCAGCTGAAAACCAAAAGATACTCATATATTTAAAAAGATACATTGATGCTCTTCTATCAGTTTCAACTGCAACACTTCTGGGGCATTATAACTTGAGCTATCACATCAGTTAGAAATGAGAGGTAATGTTGACTAATGCTGAGGGGTTCCTAAGGCTGTGGCTACACCATCCATCTGAAATGGATATTAGGTGATTCTAAAGTGAATTCACACAACCGAAATGGTAATTCAGGCAATGGGTTTTAGAATTGTCAGATGTACAGTAATCAGATTAACTATTAAGTGGCTAAATTTTCACTTCACTCTCAGTATAGAGACATAGCCCATTAATTATTTCAAGTAATATATTTATTGCTATTTATTAGACAACTTAAATTTACTTTCAAGTAAGTCTAATTTCATAAAACTATATTGGGCTTATTCTTAATTGACTTCAAGAAAAATTAGGTTTATCCAAACTTCCTTACTTTTATTTCTGTTTCATAGAGAATGTGAAAAAAATTAGTCTTTCTTAGTTTGGATAGCTTAAGGGAACACTGAACGCTAAGTTCACAGGTCTAAAACACCATGTGCTTTTCACTGTGTTCATGGGACATTATTTCCACGAAGGGTGAAACGCTCATTGATCTCCCTAAGTACTCCTTTTTCCTGCTCTAGTTAGTCACCAGCTCCGAAAACTTCCTTAGGAACGGTTTTCCTTTTTACCGTTTCATCCTTGCCTCTCTGCTAGGCATTTCCCCTGAAGTATTATAACAAGTCATCTATGATGGCCTTAAGATGCAGCAAGGATTATAATGTTATGATGGTTAAAAGGTTATTTGTAGGTTTAAGAGGTCATGTAAAACCTGATAATTTGACTTCATGTCTATATGAATAATTGGGAAATTTTAACATGTACTAAATGATATGAAAAAGAGTAAGTGCTCTCGATTTCTAAGAGTGAAAACTAAAAAAATCCTTCCAATTACCAGTCATTATTTTGCTATCTGAGTCTCTTCAGGATTGGGAGAAAGTTTAATGTCTTCTTAGACTTTCTGTAAGGCGGGTGGGGTACTCAGGGGGTGGGTATGGATTGTTCTGGAAAACTGCAAATTCAAGCATATCGTTGTGTAACTGAGGACAGCTTTCTTCATGATTGGACAGAGTGTATCTTACTGGTTTACAGAAACATATGCTGAAGTAAAACACGGTACTGAGGGCAATTTTGGCCAGATTGATAACTGTTTCACTAATGAACATCAGCATATGTACTGGGGTTGGCAGACGAAACAACTCAGTACAAATCAGATGTTCACTTCTTGGCCAATACACAGGGGCTCTTCTTAACATCTGGACAACTATTTCATTGCCCAAATAAAATGTAACATCAGTTTTTATGAGCAAACAAACCCAAATGTACTTACTACATAATTCCCAGGAGATGCTGAGGAGTATGGTATCTGGAACATGAACAGGACAAAACATATATATGTATTTTGATTCACGTGGCAGGAGTGGAGATTGACTTAAAGTGAATCTATTTTCTAACTGATCAAGCTTTAAAATTTATCACAAAGGATAGTAAAAGATAAAGGGAATTATATCTGAGTAGTAAAAAACTGAATAAAATGCAGTATTATCTTGAATTTACAAAAAAGTGAATTTCAGTCAAGAGGAATTTAGACAGAATTACAGCTTCAAGTTATATTGCTTTCAAGGCAGTTGTACTCACTGCTTGATACTAATGACACTTATTCTGTAATTAGGAAAATATATATTTGTGCAGCTAAAAGCCAGAAACCAGAATATTTCAAATTAGTAGCCTTTACAGATGCAATTTCTAATTTATGTGCATTCTGGGATACATTATTTTTTGTTTAAAGACAGGTTTCAGGCTACTATATTCATGCAGTAGGGGTCAACTCTTGATATACAGACCTCACCTTTCCTCATTTTCTTTTCTAATTAGCTTCTACAAAACAACATAATAAATGCAAAAGATTTTGCTAATACGTCTCCAAAGACTACTAATTTGTGGAGAACAGCTATGAGTAACAAATTCCCTCTTTCTCTTTAAGTCCAAGCTCTTAACTGAGCTCTTTTCTAGAGATTAGAAGGTATTAATACAACTTTGTTATGATAATTTAAGAAATGAAAACTGGGAAACATACATTTAAAAATAAACCCTTACGTGTGGAAATTAATCGAGAAGTTAGGTCCAAATGCACTTTTTTCACATGAGCTCACTACTTACATCTTTCAACTTCTGCACATCCAGAAAAGACATTTTTGCCTTATTCTGAAAAAAGCCAATACGTTACTGTCTTCCTGGAGTAAGACAGCCATGGCCAAAACAGGACTTTAAGAGGAGTGAAAAGATTATAGTGCCTGCACCTAAGTGCTCCCTCCACCCCAACATCTTCTACATATTAAACATAAAAATAAGATGAAATCATAAAGTAAGGAGATGGGAGTACAACAAAGGTATGGTTTTCCTCTGATTTTAATATTAAGTCATTTTGAGACCTCTTTCCTCACTGTTTGGTGTTCCTGCTTTGCCTTAAGCACAGACCACGTGGGTCTCAGCCTCTGTCCATCTATGGGTAGTTCAGCCCTGCAGACGGCCGTTACCAGCGTGCCCAGTATCACCAGTGATGACAGTTACTTCTATGGCTATCGGGATCCCTATGGCAGAAAACATTTATTCGATGTGGGGAATGAATACGGCTTTGCTCTCTTGGGTCCCTTGTAGTTCATGATCTGCCATCCGTCCTCTGCTTCATATTATTTTAAACAAGTGTACCTGCCTTCTCCAAATCACCAACTTATCTCCTTGTAATTTCATCTCCTTGTAACTTCAGCTCCTGGCTCCTGTTCTTCTGCCTCTATTGCCTACCATCATTCTTAAGCAATATCAAGATATGATTTAACCATTTTTTAGAGCTTTGGAACTGACATTTCGCTGCCTTTCCTTTCCTTTCCAGTATACCCGCCTTTTCCATTTGTGAGTATGGTGACATCCTAGGAGTTTTTATACAGACATCTAAACAGCTTTCCCGACTGACACACCTTCCTTGTTCCTTTGCTGTTGAACAATAAATATTCTATGTTCTATCCAGAATCTTATTCCATCACAATTCCTCTGTGTTTACTAGGTCCGTTATTTCCCCGTAAGTTGCCTGTGCCCCTCCCCTATGCCGTCTTCAGCATTTTGTTTCTATCTCCAATGTCTTAAATTCATTATCCCAAAGCCTCCATTGTTTGATCTCTCTGATCACCCTCTAGCCAACTCTTCTGTTTTATGGTAGAGATTTCCTGGCAAGAAACACAAAATAGGGTTGACAAGGTACAAAATATAATCATGTTCTCCAACTTCAACCTAGCTTTCACTAACTGGGAATGTTTTGGCTCAGCCTTCATGGAAACTCCAAAGCATTCTAGTGGTGGGCCAGCGAACTTGGGGGAAAAGTTCCAACTGGTAGCATTTGCCAACTTACATGGTGTACATATTCCTATATGGCCGATTTCAAGCTACCGAAGATTAGCCCACAAAATTCCTGTATTTTTAACAAGTGACTGTGGTGAGCTGGCCCTCATTGGTGGCTGTACCATCATGAGTTGGAAATTTACACTTCTGTCATACATTAAAGCCATCCAGTTCTTGCTACGCCATCATCTTCAGCTCAGCACTCCATTATTTAGAGATTTAAAATTTCATCCATTCATCTCAGGTAGGGAAAAAAAAAAGCCTTTGCTTTTCCAAAGCTAGCCCCTCCTGACCATCCCGTTCTCCTAAGTCCTTGCTCCTTTCATACTTTTTTTTTTTTTGACTAGAAATTGAGTTTACTGGGGGGACAGCAGAGGAACTGTAGTTCAGGAATCGCAAACTGTAGCCATCTACAGACGAGTTGGTTGAAGGTGTGGGGCGGGCTATATTAATATGGAAGGAAGCTTCTTTTATAGTCTAATGTCTCCCTCTTTAAATACAGTTAAATATAATAAACATTTTAAAATATTTTTTAAAGTCTGTTATCTCATCTAATTGTTCAATTTCTTTCCATTTTGCCACGTCAAACTCTCTAATTCTGGCTTATACCCACTGTTTCTACCTCATAGTCTTTGATGTCCTCATTAAAAGAAAGGGAGCATTTGGGCTTCTACCCCTAGCACTTTCCCGAACCTACACCCTTGTTACAGCAGTATCTGCCAGGCTAGCGTGAGAAACAAAATATAACAATGTAGGTAGACGTACTCTGTGGGTGCAGAGGATATATTTGAGCTGCGTAGCTGGGACTTAGAGTAAGGGTCCATTAGAAAGACAAAGAGAAGGACCAGCATTTTTAAAGAAGAAAAATGTGGAAGTACATAGTTTGTTACGGAAATGGTATGTGATATTACACAGCTGTGCAGGGTGGGACTTAGAGGGGGTGTGGTAAATGATGAGGCTGTGGTCAGACTGAGTTTATGGTGTAGGAAATAGGGAGTCAGGTTCTAAAGAGACATGTTCAAATTTGTGTTTCAGTAAGGCATTTATGGAACATGAATGCAAGCTAGGAGACTGCTGCAAGAAGTCTAGGCAAGAGATGATAAAAAGTGTTCTAGGCAATGCTGATTAAGGTAAGTAGGAGCAAGAGAATTTGACAGACTTTTCATAAATGTACTCTAGGGCTTGGTGACAAACTGAGTGTGGTGGACACGGGAAGGGAGAAGTTATGGTAATTGCTAGGTGGATGCTGTCGCTAGTAATTTATATATAAGGAATTGTGGGACGGGAAGTTTGGGGAATGTCTGACATTGAATTTGAAGGCACTAGTACACATTGAGATAGTTCTGATTGACAGAAATTTAGGAATACAGGTCTAGAACTCATTAGATCAAGACTAGAGATAAAGGTTCAATTGAACACATTTCCATTTTGTGTTGTGCACAATAGTTAATCTGGGGTTTGGTTAGATTTAGTGATAGTTGGAAATGTTAAAGTGAAAAAAGCCCGAGACTGGCGTTAAAGAACAGTAGCAATTAAGAAAGAGTGGATGATGTGACTGGAGGAAAATCAGCAGAAAAAATCTTACAAGAAGTCAAGCAAGTTAGACTTTTAAGAAGCAAGGAATGGGCACAGCTTGACTAGGAAATGCCTAAACTGGGCTCTTTTTGAGCCCTATTTGGCTCAAGTCTTTCAACCTTTCTGTCATACACCCAAGGATAAATAATAAAAAGGAATATGTTAGTACAAATATGGAAAAAAATATACATTAAAATGGAAAGAAATTAATAGACACTTAAAACCAAGGTATCAAATATTTCAGAAGTCAGGTATGATAAGGACAGAAAAAAAGTCATGATATTTGGTTGGTAGGTAGGTCACCAGTAACCTTCAGAATAGTACTTTTCATGGGAATTGATGCGGTTGAGAAGTCAGTTCAGTGAATCTTTGTAAATCATCACCTGCTGTTTCAGGCATTACACTGTCACGTAGTAATGAAAGGACATGAGGATCAAGGAATTCATTGTCCAGTTGAACTGAGTGAGAATCTCCATGTGAGATGCGGGATGGGCTTTAAGGCTGAGGGAGGGTTGAGAGAACTTTTCTATCAGCTGCCCACTCCCAACTCTGGAGGAGTGGAAGACTAGTTTGTCTTGGGATTCTGTTCATGGGCATAGTGTTAGGGAAAGTTCCAGCCAACGGAAAGGGATAGACTAAAAACTCCTTTAGAAAAACAAATGAGCAAGATATGCAAAGAGGCAACAAGAGGTGGAACAGAGAGGACAGATGAGAGGGTCAGCACTGAGAAGGAACGTGACTAAGGGGCTGATAACTTTGGAGGTAAAGGGTGGAATTCGAAGAAATTTGAGTTTAGTAACCTTTTCTCCTCTGCAAAATATGAGACAACTTTAGCTGATAGAGGGGCAGAGATAAGGAAGGAGAGCAGGAAAGGCATGTGAATAAGGAAGAGTGAAAAATTGTTGATCAAGTATCAGTGAGGAGTCAGCAGAGGATGAAGGTTAAAGACTTAAATGATAGTATCTTAAGCACAATGACAGAAACACGGGGTAGGCATTTTGGAAGAATCGAAGGTGGTGTTCTACAAATACTTGAAATTTAACATTCCACAAACGAAGCTTACCGTCGACCCTCTAAACTGGCTTCTTTTCCTAATTCTGTCTGTGTTACTCCCATCCTCCCTGATAACTGGGTTCAAAGACCTGAAATCACCTTCAACTTCTTCATTCTCTCTCTCCCTCAGTCCAACAAGTCACCAGGGGTTTTTGATTCTACGTGTGAAATTTATCTCTGTCATCCTTTCTCCATGGCTCTCCCTCAGGCTCTGACAACTACTGTTACAATACTGTCCTGACGTTGTTTCCCTCTGTATCCATTTTATATTCCATCTTCCTAAAATACAGCTTTGTTCTACATAGGTGACAATTCCAGATTTCTCAGCATTCAAAGCCCTGAACACATCGTGGTCCCATTTTTCCCCCAGCTTTGTCGTCCTCTGTGCCTTCCCAGTCTACCCTCCCAGCCACTGAGTCTAATAATTTTCCCTCACACGTTTCCTCCATTTCCCTTTCTCATTATTTTTGTTGAGGCTTTTCTTCACCTCTAGTGACCAGATTCTAACGTAATTAGTCTTCTCCCCGCACCCACCCCCCGTATGCTATACAAGATATCCATTAATATGAAATGAAAGCTGAAAATGCAGATATGGAAGATAAGCAAGATCAGAGAGCTGGGAGAACAGGATCCTAGACAAGAATCTCTTATTTGACTTACGATAAAATTATATTGTCTGGCTAAGCTAGACAGGTAATTCAAGGGCTGTGACAAGAATCCAAATACTCTGAAATATCCTGACTCCTAATATCCATGACTGTGTTGCTGTGGTAGGGAGGAAGAGCAGAATAACTAGAGATTTTTGGTTTCATTAAAAAAAAAAAAAAAAAAAGATTAGCTAAGTAGCTTAACATCTTAGCTAAGTAGCTTTCTTCAACCGTGAAGTTTTAAACTACCTTATAAGCACTGAAATTAAGTTCAACAGAAATCAGGGAGGGCACCGTTATCTTTGTCACTGTAAAGTTGAAACGATTCTATTAATTTTCGTGTCCTTTTTAAAAAACGAGCATCTGTTTGTGCAGGGCGGAGCCTATTTTGGAGTAAGATATTTGTTTTTCTCCAGTTTAATCACTACAGTAGATCCTTGTTTTCCCTCAAAGAAGTTTCCTCTTTTTCCTGTCAAGCTAATGAGTTAATGCTATTTTGAACACTGGTTGTTTCAGCCTATCCCTTCTTCTGCTAAGAATTCCTTGAATATTCTTTGAATCACACCTCTCTTATTTTTCCGTTTTTCCAAAATATCTTATTTTGGCTTGGATGGGGCTCCGGGAGTGGGTGTGTGACCCAGCCTGGCCCACAGAGCACTGGTCGTAACAGGATCATGAATGAGCCTGGACCCAAGCTAAACAAAACCAGTTCAGGTGGCTATTCCCAATACTTGTGCTTAACTGATAGTTATTCCCAATATTCTTTTGTGTTCAACAGGGACTCATGAGGATACAAATCTGGAGCTTCACACAGCCTTCTTGCCAGACGAGGGGAACAAAGGTAAGCCATGAGGAGAGATGGGTCTTGGTGACACGATTAGAATGCTTGGGACCAAATGTGCCCCAAAGCAAATTTATGTCTAGACTTTACACATACATGGTCCAGTAATACTGTCAGTATGAGCCTAGTTTGGTTGGTTTTCTGTACCTTGTAATCAAAAGTGTCTCTAGACAAAGCTAATTAAGGTATTTTCGATAAAAGCACTTGCTACTTAATGCTTAGAACTTGCTTTATAGCTCAACTGAAGTGCACAGTTCTTTGCAAAACAAATAAAGAAAAAATAGTTGGTGGACTTATAGATAAATTTCCAAATAAGAATCTGAGGCCAATACTGTAATGCTCAGAGTGAAGGAAGTTAAAAGTCAAAATCATACTTTTATTTTGAATTAAAAACATAAATTTGTCCTTAAAAGTGTTTCTCCTGCTGCTATGTAGAAAGGGTGCCAAAAACATTTTTGATCAAAACACTTGTTCATGACAAAACTATGTATAGATAAAGATCAAGCAGGTAAATAAATATATTGTGGGCAACGTTGTAGGCAGATTGCTCACTTTCAGAGAAGTATGTTGTAAACATGGGAAGCAGAGAGTCTAGAATGAACTCGTGTTGGATTGGGGCTGAAGCACCAGTGTGCACCCAGGGTTTTAATACATACAGATACAGAAAGATAGAGATGTGTGCGGGTGTGTGTATATGCATACATCTATATCCTACTTCTGCTGGTTGAGAGGGCTAGGAGCTGTACCACTCCAATGGGCTCTAAATACTTCTTTCCACTAAAAGGAATCAGGGACCCTTAAAGAAATGGCTGTTTCTAGGGTTAAGGCTGGGAAAATATAAGATGAGTTTCAAAGTGCTCAAAGAATAATGAGGACATGTCAAAAGGAACAAGGGGGTTTCAGTTGGCCAAATCTGGAATGATTTTAGTATCTAAAAACCTAACGGACAGAGTAAGTATCCACAAGTATATTGGATACATATGAATGAATGGAGAAAAAAGAAAAACTCTTTGTTATAATAGAAAGTCAACTCATAAATGGAGAAGGAAAGAAAGAATTAGAAAATAGCCGTGTGGCAACCAGCACAGTGGAAAAATAACAATTCAGGCAAAAATTGTCAGTGGATGCCCGAAGTAGCAGATTACAGTATGACCTTTACAATAGTGTCAAACCATGTCTCCACGAGTTGATAATTACAAAGGGGAAAACAGCAATTCTACAGTGGAGAAAGCTAACAAGCACCATCTTAACTAAGTGATCAAAGTTAACATTACAAATAATGCACAAATCACCATCATACACCTCCTGAAATGACACACTGAGCAAAACACAAAATTGCCTCTGCAGATTCCTGTCATATATATAGAACCTGAACCTAACCATGAAGAAACAACAGACAAGACCAAATTATAGGACATTCTACCAAACACCTGGCTTACATTCAACGAAATGCCAGAGCTGAGAAAGACAAAGTAAAGTTGAGGGTCCTGTACCAGGTTAAAGGAGACAGAGACATGACAGATGAAAGCAGCAGGTAAACTGGGATTTCTGTTGTTGTTGTTGTTGTTACAAAAGACATTGTTGGGACAACTGGTGAAATCTAAATAAGGAGAGTGGGAAAATGGAATTACATCAGTGTTAATTTTCTTACGTTGATCATTACGCTGTTTATGAAAGATAATGTCTTTGTTTTTAGAAAACACAAAGTATTAAAAAAAAAAACAGTATATAAAATTATTTGGAAATAGCAAAAACAAAACACCCAACCACTTTAGCATGCTGCCCTGAGGAGCCAGAGGCTTACTGTGCTAACAAAATGAAAAGTATTTGTAACTTTAAATACGGACAGAAAGTCCAAAAAACTTGGAATTCAAAATAATACAGATGAATTGTCACTACAATATAATCAGTGGTATTTAGGGAAAAAGGTCCCTATACTTCAGCTTTGTTTCACGTAAGCCTTACGTTTTTTTGCTAGAAAGTCATCAGTTGTCTGATTTGTTTCCTGTTCTCATAATGTATCAATTTTAGAGGAATGCTTTTCCTTTCTGTGCTCAGGATGACGACTCCTTTCTCTTTCAGAAGAGAAAACTATAGGCGTTGCCCACTACTCTTCCCAGTTCATTCTTTGAGTGATGGGAGATGTAGCCACATGGGGTACAATTTAACAAAGGGATAGCTTTCGATTCGATTACGTGCCTACATGGGTGCTGGTCAAATGCCCATTTCAGAGTGGTTGTTGGACAGCAGTTTGATA
The DNA here is from genome assembly GCF_036321535.1 of Camelus dromedarius. Taxonomy (NCBI): domain Eukaryota; kingdom Metazoa; phylum Chordata; class Mammalia; order Artiodactyla; family Camelidae; genus Camelus; species Camelus dromedarius. The sequence goes on from NC_087438.1 coordinate 54,177,269, forward strand.
TGCAGAGCGCCTACCCTAATTCCTAGTGTTTCTCAGGGTCTAAAATAATGCAGAGCTGCCGACCTGATATGGTACTTTCCTCCTGCACAAACAGTGCTTAGCTCTGTGAAGTCCCAAAGAGTTTTTTAGGAACCTAAAAACTAAAAATCATCAGAAAGCGTAACACTCTCCACATCTCTGCCTCTAGCTAATACTCTTTACTTGGATAACATACCTGCTAGGTACAATGCACCATCCTCAATATTAAATCCTGCCCACCTTCTAAGTGGCTTTTGGAGGATAGAGTCTCCAGGTGAGTGTAGAAAAGGAGGTTCTGCAGGAGGTGGGCAGCAGGGGGTGTGAACTGCACTCTGGCTTGCCTGCAACGGGCAGTAGGGAGCTGGCTGGCTGGGCTGACAGTGAGGAAAGAGAGAGGGTCTTCTTGCTTACTAGTTATGGCGGACCATCAATTGTGCATTTTATTTTTAATCCCGTTTCATCAGACATGTGGATAACAGAAAGTCTTTACAGATTCTGGCAAATAGGAAGATTGGCAAGAATTTTCACTGTTATTAAAAAATTGTTTTTCTGCATCTTTATATCTGTTTTAATAGGGAGTTCAAAGAAAGTATCTTGAGCTGCTGGTTAGGTGCCATTTTAAAGTGGAATCTTGAAAGTTGAAAGTCATAGCAAGAAGCAAATAGAAATGTGAACTGTTCAAAAGAATATAATCAAACTAAAAGAATTTTGGAGGAGTAAAGGAGTTACATTACAACATAATCGGGCAAAACAGTATCTTAAAAGATTTATTGAAATTAATGGATGCAACATCATCATTCTCTCTACCCCAAACAATTTTATTTAATTAGCAAATGTCATAGTTATTGAAACTAAGAGATACGCAGAGAGTAGAAATGTTTTCTCTAAAAATATGAGTTACATAATTGAGAAGAATGATTTCTGCTTTAGAACAGCAATGGGTTTAGGATGATTCTTTCTATACCATCCACACCTCACTTTAAATTTTCTTCAAGTTTAAATTAACATTAAATAGTGGATCAGCTTCATGTTTATTTAGCCTCAAGGCCACTGCTAGTCAATAAGGTACCTCTGTGCATATTAGCAAAAGGCATCCATTCTGGGCAGATGCTCCATGGACTTCACAAGTGGAAAACAGCTGTATTTCAGCTTCCTACTGACTCTGTTGACTCAGGCACCTTTGTGCAGAGCACATACTACACAGATATACAGAGCAGAACCCACATACTGAAGAACTCCAGATGCACATATTTGTGACATTATTAAGAGAAAAATATTTATGCAGTCAAATCACGGCCACATAACATATAAAGAAAATTCCCAGGATGTCAGATACTTAGGTACAAATGTAAGGATGGCAATTTAGCCCACAGCACGAGGCAAATGTGTGCTTGCTTCTGAGGGAGGGAGAGAGCAAGCCGGCTTGTAACTAGAACAGCAGACATAATCATAATAACTCAGATAGAGATTGATTTGATTTGGCAACTTTAGTGATTATTATAGTTATTTTAGAAGATCAAATCACTTTTATGATAGATTTTATGATAAATATAGCCTACTGTAGTATACTTAAGTCATACTGTTTCTCTATCTTTGAAGATCTGTTAATCTACATAGAATGCATGTTTATATTAGATCTTGAAATAAAAAAATACACAATTTCAAGTTATACACATTTTCTAAAAATATACACAAATGTATTTTTTGAATGATTACCTAAAAAACAAAAAGGTTAATATAACCAACTACAGGGCTTTGAAAAGCAACAGATTTTTGTTGTTAAATGCTACAAAGTGCAAAGAAAATGAAAAATGCATATACTCACTGAATTGGCATTTGTTGGGTTTGGCCAAGGTCTACCACCACCTGGCCCCCTAGAAGACAACATGATAAATGAAATTTTACCTGATGCCACAATAAGCAATAATATCTTAAAATAATAATGTTTATAATTCAGTTACTATGCAGTTCTAGTTCAGCACTGAAATTACTCCTTACATTTATTTTCATAGCTTTTTTATTTCTAAAATCCAAAAATTTTATCATTCCCCAAAACAGATTTCTTCCCAAATCAAACTACTTCTAGTAAGCCCAGTTTTATTTTAAGTTCATGTTTTAAGTATAAATGTGGTAATCATCTATAGCAGTAAATATGTACATTTAGTTAAATCATTATGAAAGCATGCTTTTGGAATAAAAATCACAAATTATGAAATAAACATAAACTATAATCTTGTGACATCAATATAAGCACTGCCTGTATCATTCAAAATGAAAATGAAATCATTTGTAAGATAAATTATACATAAAATGATTATTCGTATTAAGTTCCAAATAAATAAATGTAAATAATGTCCAAACTTGCCTCCTCTTCAAAAAAATTGCATAGACTATCACATAACTTTATATACATGTATATATTAACCTGTCTTTCAGTGCTACTGATGATGTAGTTAATATTAAACAAGAAAATCACATTTCTTGTTTTCGTAATTGTAGTTCAAGACAGTGGCCAGAGTAAATTTTGGGAGACTTAGGAGGTAATCTATGCCAATATATTATTTCACTTTAGGGTGGAGGAAAATGTTTCATATTCCATAGCTTAAAAGGACATAAAGCTTTTAAAACAAAGTTAATGCCTAATTAATTAAGTCCAAAAAAGTCTCTTGTCCTCATACTTTTGGTATTACGTATATCTGCATAAATACTGCCTGATAAAAAGCAGACCTCTATCAGCAGGTCCTCTATAATAAAAGTCACTCAAAATTCCCTTTCTCTCTAATCTCTATGAAAAGACTGTGACATGTCCCCTGATTCTTATTTTAGGGACCTTAAACCTAAAGTTCTAAATGTTAGAGGCTGTCCAAGTTAGCTATATTACTTGTGTCTTCTTGGAATGTTGAAAACTGTTTTGAGCTTTATTTTGGGATTCCCCAGGAATGTCAGCAGTAGGAAAGGTCATGAAAATTGTGCCTTGAGCTCTGTTAGGATGCCCAAGTGCAGTTTTTCCAAACCTGCTTGAGTAATAGAAGGGGAAAATATGATGCCTGAGGGGATGTGGTCAAAGTATTCCGCACAGGGAGAAGGCGCGGGGCACCTGTATTGTCCCTGGAAATTGTTCCTCTTTAACATGGTGATGATGACAGTGATGATGATCTTACAATTAATTACTGAAACATTTAAAAAGATGATTTTTTGTATAGGATTCAATGTCCTAATGCGCAGAAACTGAGGTAAACCACGGGCTATGTGTTGATCAAGTAAAACATTTGACTTGTTTGATGTTAAATAGAACACAGTGAAGAAATTGGGAAATACTGATCTGTTTGAAAATATTTTAAGTTTTGCAAATACCGCTAAATAAAGTGGAGTTTATAGTAGCGAGTTGTTCTACCAGAACAACCGCTTAAGCTCAGTAATTCCTATTCCTTTTGAGGGCCATCAGTATTATCAAGAAAGTGATCTATAAACAATAATGTAGGCATTATTTCGAATGTAAATGTCTACATAAGTGTAATTGCAAACAGAATCAGGTTAGCCTCACTTAAAAAGAGAAAAATGGAATTTAAAAGAAGTCTATTTTTTGTAAAGGGTATCTGGATATGATGAGATGAAGGCAGCCATGATTACCAAAGAGAAAAATTCTTTTCTTCTGTAATTCAGTCATTTTATTTCAAGATAATAACTCTACAAACTTTATAATTCTATAGGATATTATCCAGGACAAGAAGGTTTAGATTCTTTGAAATTCTTGGTCCTCAGTTTCTATTAAAATACCGAGGTGTACAAAGTTGAATTAGAAATGTTTTAATGTTGAATCCTACATTCTTTTGAAATTTGTAAAAAGGTGGTTTATTTAGAAATATAGTTTCCTTTAAAAATAATCTATAATGCATTTGAAAATATTTACATCATGATTGCAGTTTGTAAATTCTACTTCAAATTACTGAAATGGGTATTAAGCTTTATTTCTAAATATAACTAGTTATAGAAACATTAAAGGTGTACTCTTATTTTAATTTTAGATGACACTACATACAATTTATCCTGAGTTTAGAGTTAGAAAATGTTCAAAATTACATTAAAATAACCATTTTCTTTAGAGGCAACCAATATTTTTTTTAAACAACAAAATTATCAAAATTTCATTCCAAATAGTTTATTCTCAGTAAAAGATAAAGTTGTAGTTAGAATATGGTATTTAGTTTCTTTAGTGACCAGTTTGGGTTTTTTTTTTTTTTACTGATGTTATACTTTTATGGCAAATAAGAAAAAGTGACAAGCTAAAGAAACCTCATCCATATACGATTCTTCAGCATACCCCACCTCATCCTGACACACAAATATCTTAGACTGTTAAAAATGTAGCTTAAGGTAATCCTACTCTAATGCCTTTTCCCTTGATTTTTAAGTTACCCGACATGTAAAAAGTGACATGAAGAAAGCCATAATTCTAGTTAGAAACACTTAATTATCATAATACAGTGAGATTTACTTTGTTTTAAAGAAAATAAATTATGAAGTGGATTTCAATAAAATTTACTCTATTGAGTACAATGGAGATAACAGTGTTTTATTTCTCTTCAAATTCACTTTTGCTTTGTTGGAGCCAGTATCAATAAAAGAATTATTCTCTCTGGTTGGATCTTCCATACTTCCAAACTTTCCCTGTTAGGGGAAATACTTACAATTTCATTGTCCTTGAAGGAAACTTAATTTATAGAAAACTGAAAATGATATAAGACCCCAAATAAAAGTCCATAGTAACAAACAATGGAAATTTGAGTCTGTAAGGCTTAAAGTTCTTTAAAAACCAGATATTATATGAAGTATAACTATATAAAGTATTATATTTAAAAATACTGGGTATATTTAATGAGAAACCAAAATATCAACAAAAACAATCACATTAAAATTTTCAGCCATATTTTTAGTCTCCATAGGCTAGGGAATTAAATGTACCCATACGTATTTAAGTGTATGTGAAAAGGAACTAGACAGTTTTAAGCAGCTATTTGAGCCTCTAAATGGTCACACGGAATAACTTTTTTCTGTACTAGTAAAATCTGGCTAATTATCATGATGAATAATATAAAAAATGATAGTATATACATTCTTAATATTTAATGATAATTCTGGGTTGATCATAGCATTCAAAATTATTCCTTAAAAGTTAATTCCATTTTAAATTCAGAATCTTACAAAAGTAAATTATGTATCTATATCTATATCTACATCTATATCTAAATCCTATTGTTAAGAGTTTCAGCTTTTGATATAAGCACAAGATACTCCTTTTCATAGCAACCATTAATAAAGGCTAAGCCTTTGAGGAATTTAAGAAAAGTCAGACTTCGTGTCTATCCATTTTTACTTTAAAAGTGGAAAGATGTGATAGGAAAATTTGACCTACTTTTTTTCCTTGTTCTGTTAGGTTTGAGTCTGGCTGATACCCATCTATTAACCTATTTTCTATTTTAGGCAAAACTGCTTTCCATGAAAATGGTTTCAGAAACTTTAAAAAAATCCCTACATACATCAAAAGAGCATACCTCAGTATATATTCAATACTATTAAATGATGGCAGAGTTGTTTAACTTGACATATAAGTAACCAAAACACAGACTAATGGGAAATACATTAGAGGAGACCACTCACAACCTTATATGGAACTCTTTGATTATTTCTGGTAAACTTTCTTTAGGCTACAGCATGAAATTGATCCACCTAATGAATTAAGGAAAGACATTAACAAGTACTGGGGTTATATGGAACCTTGAGAGCAAGTCACATAATGGAAAATAAATTTCTTAACATATTACATCATATTGGCTGATAGAAGCAGCTACTTTTTGGTCTTGAAAGGCCTTTTCAGTAAACAAGACAAAACAAAACACACAAACAACCCCCCAAACTGTTAGTTTACTCCTTATCTAAGTATATCTTGAATTTGAAAAGAAAATACACTATGGAAAGTTCTTTAATAAAGGAAAAACTACCAGAGAGACTTCTTCCTGGGTAAATAGCAGTCCCAACAAAGCAAAAATAAAGACATATATATTTATGAATTGAAAGCTCTTAGGAATCATATGTTAAAATGAAGTTATCAGTATTCACTTGTCTGCTTCTGTAGACTTACGTCATGGTCCTGGTGTCAGCATCTCTTTACACTTTGTATGGACTATGTGAAGATTATGCTTATTTATAAAAGACTAGTTTTTATGATAAATGAAACATGAAAATTAGACTGTAAGTTGGCACTTACGGCATTTGAAAGTGGGAAAAAAATGAAAGGTTGCAAGAGAAGGAAGATAAACACAGAAAAAACGTAAAAATGAAGCAAACACTACAGCTCATGTTTAGTTCACTTATACTAGTTTCTTTATATTACACAGAAATCGAGGAGCTTAAATTGTGATACAAATTGGTGTAGCTTTAGAAGACAGAAAATAGAACACTTTACAGGATAATATAGCATTTTGCTTACATGTTCATTCCAGGCATTCCAGGGCCACCTAAAGCATTCAGTGGGGGTCTCATTGCACCTCCATAGTTCTGTAATGATAACCAAGGGTCAGACTACCACAAAACAAAAAAACAAAACCAAAGAGGAGGGGGGAAAGAAAGGAGAGCAGGTTAATGATTTCCCTACATAACTCCTGACTGGATAAGGCCTGTGCAATTCATTCTCTGAAGGGTCCACTCTTGTACTTTTGCTTCTATTTCAACAATTACTTTGGTTTGTGTCTTTTAAAAACTATGTGAGTATGTATGATCATTGAAGTTCGCTACATGACTAAGGTATAGTTGCAATTATAATATTGAACATATCTTTATTAATTTCCTGACATCTGTACAACAGTGAATTTTTTCAAATGAAACATTTCATAAATCCAAAACTGTTTTTAAAGAAAAGATTTAGTCAACGTGTTTGAAATTGACCCAAAACAATTATACAAAGTCTAGGGGGATAAAAAGCCAAATAGGTGAATCCAACATAGTAAAACTGAATGCAAACTTCTGTTCACAAAATAATATATCCCATAGAGAAATGTACTAATATATAAATACACAAAAATATATGAAAACTTAAAATAGGTATGCATGAATTATATGACTCAATAGGTTTCTGTCAATATGTATTATATGCATTAAAAGGATAAAATATTTTAATGTTTTAACATATATATCAGCTTACTTTAGTTTCCATAAAGCCCCAAACATTAATTTTAACATTATCATGTTAATATATTTAAAAGATTAATTTTAACATTATCATGTTAATATATTTTGACAGTATCAACTACTTTCATATTTGGCTTTCTGACACCACTATTCCAACTTTTCTTCTTCAGTTTCCTTTGCTGTCTCCTTTTTTGCTAACTCTTTAAATGTTGCTTTTCTCCAAGTTCTAGCCACAGTAGTCTTCTAAATAAATACGTATTTATGGGTAACCTTCATGGCTACCATTTATTCAACAACTATTCATATGTTAGGAATTCCTTCATATTTTGTCATAATGTCTCCCCCCCAGCTCTTAGATAACTGAACTGCATATGGGTTGTTTCTCTTTGAATACCATTTCATACTCAATGTATCTAGAAGTAAACTCAGTCTTATCTGTTCACGGCTGTGTTCTTCCTATTGCCTTTCTCAGTCAGTTCTATGGCATCACCTTCTCAGCCACAGTCCAGGCTAAGTACCTCTAGGAGCTCCTTGATGCTTCTTTTATTTCAATTTCCATATCCAATCAGTTACCAAAGTCTATTGATTCTACCTGTGAAATAGCTCTTGAAATACTGCTCTCCTTCATATCACCCTTACTGAGACTACTGTGCTCTTAGTTGGTCTCTCTAAGCCTCTACCCCTCTCAATCTAGTCTCCATACTGCCTCCATAACTTTGGTTTGAAAATTCAGTCCTACTTATGTCACTTAAAAGCCATGATGACCCATGCTGCTTAGCAAAGAAAGCCTATGCTTCGGCATGGCTCCATGATGTTACCCACAGATCAGCCCTAGCCTGACTATCCTGCTTTCATTTTCTATAATATTTACCTTCTTCCCTTCTCCCAACTGCAAGCTCCAGACTACTGGATTTCTTATGATTCAGAAACATGCAATACACTTTTCACTCATGTTAACTCAGCTGCCATGGCCCTCTGTGTAGTAGGTACTAAGATGATAAGGAAATACTCATTGAGAAAAGGTCAGTTAACTCCAGAGGGTAAGCCACAGTTTATAAATAAATAAATTACCTAATTACAAGCTCATCTCATTATTTATTTACTTTTAGGAAATATTACTTAAACATCTCAATTCTGTGTGCTATGGGAGAGTAGAATAGTGTCTATCCACACTTGAGTCATTGGTTAAAAAGACAGCTAATTCCTTTAACCTCTGGATCAAGCATGGTGGTAGCAGCAAGGTATTAGCAAGGAGTTCTGAGAAGATAGTCACTGGGAACAAAACCTGAATTGTACAGTGTAATAGAAATTCTTCATACACAAAAAAACTGCCTCTCATTTTTGATCTTAGAAGATCTGTATTTTGTTTTATCAAGGAAAACACTAATTTTCCTTATAGCTCTGGACATAGAAAGATAGTGGTTTGAATCTTTTACCCCTGCCCCATTTCCTCTGCCCCTCTTCCTATATGTGTGATGGTGGGCCAGTGATTCTCCCAATGATCCACTCAACCTTAATTTCCTTAACTGTGAAGTGATAGTATCATCTCTCATAAGCTTGTTGGAAGAAAAATGAAATCATATAAAACACCTCTCAGAGTGCTTGGTGCATTAAAAGCATGATACCTGATGTTCCAACATTGTAATGGCTGACCCTTATCACTGTTAATAAGGGACTAACTTAAATGAGTCTTCATCTTCCTTTGAGGCCTCAACCCCAACAGAATTACATGCTGGTTTATGTAGTGACTCCCTGACAGATTATGCATATTTCTTTGCTAGATTTTTTCCTGCTGCCTAGTAGTTTTTCTTTATTTATCTGCATCTCCTGCTTATCTTGAAGGTAGAGTCTGTTTCACTCATTGTATAGCCAGTGTTCAAGTATCACAGTGCACAAGTGTCAGAGGAAATGAGTAAGAAATTATCCAATAATTTGACAGACTTACAAAATATTTTCATGCTGTGAATAATCTGAAGCAAATAGAAAACAGGAAGATAAGAAAAAAGAGCAACTGGCTTTCTAACTGGTAACACAGGCAGAATAGGAAGAGCTAATTCAGAATCACTGAATTTTAAAGCTGATGGCAGCTATACAGCTGTACAGTTTAATCTTCCTCCCAATGCAATGCCCTGACAAAAGGGCTGTTCAGACCCTGCCTGGAAAGTTTATAAAGAGTTTTTCCATGATTGGGCAGTTTAACTTCTAGATAGTTCTTCCCTATGCTGAGCTAAATTCCCTTCTCATCCTAGATTTCAAAATACAGAATGGCTTACTCTTTCTTTACATGAGAGCCTGTCCTATATTTCCATCTCACCATTCCTCCACCCCAGTTACTTAATTTGGGAATGGTATGTTCCTACTTGTATAAAACTCATTTGTTCTTCAGATTTCTAGAGGAACTAGAACTGGTTGAGTAGTCTTGGTGAATTTTTCTATTAATCATATGGTACCGGTGGAGTCTAAGAACACACAAACTAAGTATATCTTACTACAAAAGCCAAAGAGAAAAATGACTTGAAATATGGTATTAGGGAAGATACTCTTCTTGACTAAATAGATAATTTTGCTTTTCTATTGAAAGGATATTGATATCAATTTAAATATCATATATTATCACTGAAGTTAGATTTAAAATAGATTAAGAGGTGGGAACATATGGCAGGATTTGGAGCCAAGTTTATTTCTTCATCCAGGCAGTAAGTTTTAATCACATGTTCACTACGTTCTAGGTGTGCACATTGCGTACATCAGCATTATCTAAGAATCGTTAGATTATATATATTTCTTCTAGGAGTTTAGTTATTCCAATAGATGACTACTGTCCCTCTTCACCACATTGGTCTTAAGCTTAAAAAATTGTGGAAATAATATCTATGATACAAAGGAGATGTGTATTTTGTTTGTGCATATAGCTAGAAACAATATTCCAGAGGCTGTTTCTGTAATTCAGCTATGAAAAAGCAAATGCATTCCATTCTTGGGTAGCATCAGTATGATGAAACATCTGTTATGCGAGTTGTTTTTCTATTGTCTTTCAAGAAACACGGCTAACCTCATTACAAAGCTCACAGTTTATAATCCATATGTTTATATACTAGGTGTTTTGAGTAAGTATCTCAAGAATCCCCTAATTCAAATGTTTTTTCTTCACTTTTTCTCCTTTGCATCATTCATATGAGTATGATTCCTGCTTTAAGTACATGATACCTATAAATAATTTCCTTTAACCTTTAATACTTTGTATGTTGTGATTTTTAAAAAGTTGTTGTAGGTATTTCTAGTTTCTGAGGTAAATTCGTACCAAAGCACTTTACTTCCCTCTGATTATAAAGAACAGATAGTAAGGATATTAATCCAATGGAAGAAATAAACTACTTTCTTTGGGTTTGAAAATGCAAAGAAGGAATTCATACTTATATGATAAACTTAGTAAAACTCTTCAATAAGAGATTACTCATAATCTCACTGGAAATATTTTCTTACTTTCTGTTGTAATTTACTTATAACACAAAAACACATAAATGTTTGGCTAGATATTTATAAAACATAAAGACCAGTATGCTTCTTATTTCTGAATTTTCAAATCAGATCTAATTTTTCATATAGCTTAGGTAAGCATTACTATATCTTAGAAACACTGCAAAACTTACTCAAATCAGACTCTAGTTTTTAAAAGTATTGAAAATACTGGTCCGGGATGACAAAAGCTCCAAGAGCTGCTAGCTGAAAAATAAGTGAACCGAATGAAGAATAAAGTATAGGCTTCAAGCTTCTAATGTGTATTTAAAATAGATCTGTTATGAAAACCTTTTGGGAAAAAAATCCTTCAGGTTCTGTACAGCCAAACTGGTCAGCTTAGTTCGTTAAAGACTAAAAGTATATTAAGTCGGTGAAATATCCCATAGATCTTATAAATTATAATTGCCATTAATAGCTTAATGATGGTCACATAAATCATCTCTAACATGAGGAAAAACAGGGAAAAATAATCTAAATATCTAAATCAGATTTTTATAAGATAGTAAGAAAATACACAGGAAATAACTGAGACTAAATAAAAGAAATGTTCCTCTTTCTGACTTTGAGGATGTCACATATATTTATATAATAGTTTTTTTCATGTAACATATCTCTTGTAAATTTGTGCTTCGTGTTCTAATATATATAGTTGAACCTTGAACAACATGGGTTTGAATTATGCTGGTCCATTTATATGTGGATTTTTTTCAATAAATGTATTGGAAAAATTTTTGGTGACTTGTGAAAATGTGAAAAAACTCACAGATGAACCACGCAGTCTAGAAATAGTGGAAAAAAAAAAAAGAAAAAGTTAGGTATGTCATGAATGCATAAAATATATGGAGATATAAGTCTTCCCTTACATAGGCATAAGGTGAGTGATATTCAATATAAAATTAATAATGTGTTAGTTTTCTTACTGTTTTATAACTTTGCTTTCAAAGAACTGCATTACCATACAGTGTGTACCTCTCTCTCTCTCTCTGGTAATTGGAGAAACTGTATCAGCCTATCATGGCATATAAGTGGTTTTTAAAAACTGTAACTGCTTCCAATACGGCATTATAAATATGACTGTAATACTGTATGCCATAAAGCTGTTACGATGATTCATCCATTAGTGTGTAGGCTAGGCTACTGTGAAGTGGTCGTACTGATGATTAAACTAGCTACCGTAAAACCGTAATACTGCTGCTTCTTTGTTATCAATGTGTCAATCATTGTACCTTTATTCATATAAACTCAAAAGTTTGAGGAGAGTCAAAAGTTATACATGGATTTTTGACTGTGCAGGGGTTTGGTGTCCCTAACTCCCATACTATTCAAGGGTCAACTGTGTATTACTATATGTTAGTTAGAAACTCCTAGGTCTAAGTCACACTTCCCTGGGTGACAGATTCTTAATTCTCTGACTCCTTTGGGCACACAACAAAATATTAATATAACTGTTTAAAAGTAGATTAATGAAAAAAGCTCCTAAAACTGCCACTGAAAAAACTGTTCTTGGAAAGAATAAAGAAAATAAATTAATTCATTCTTTTAACTAGTGTTATGGTACACTAATCTCTGACCTATGAGGAAGAAATTTAAAATTCTGAATTCTGGATTCGTTTCTTTGAAATGAAAATAAAATTAATTTCTACCCCATGAAGTTTTCCCAAGAGTGATAAAAGAACGCTTCAGCTAAAATAAGTAACAGTATTCTATAAAAAAAAAGTTACCAATAGCTTGAATAGGTTCAAACTTGGTGTAAAGTTGTGAAATTTTGATACAGAAGGAGGCTAAGATCTGATGTATACTGATAGTATTATGCTTGTTCAGTAACACCCATTTCAATGTTTTTTTCTAAATGGTTCTCTACTATTTCCATATTCTGTAAAGAAATATGATAGTATATACAAAATTGTCAATGGCACTCTTTAAAAGACTGACAGAAATATATTTTATACTGTTTATTTTATTTACTATTTCAGTCAACTGGGTTTTATTTTATTTATCTTACATAGTTATCTTCTATAATAATTGCTACAATTTTTCATATTTCCTCAATATAACAAAAGGGTAATATTTATCTTTTTTATAATAATTACTGTAATGTATTTCTACACAACGTATTTTCTCCAGTGTACCAAAAGCATATGTGATAGCACCTGTTAAAATATGATCTGTTGTTACATCAATTTGGACATGTCATAGATAATATGTCCTCAAGAGCCTAACAATCATGTTACATTAAGCCTTTGATGTATATAATAGAAGCCAGCAAATAATATAGTTTGTTTGCATAAGATGAAGGCAAAAAACTCAGCCTCTAGCTTCCTGCGCTGCTTATTTACCTGTGGTCCTAAGGGCACCATTCCTCTTGGAGGAGTCATTCTCTGCATTGGCCCACCCATATTTGGATGCCCTAAGGACAGAAAAAAAGTGTGATGTTATTAGCAATGCAATGAGCACGAGTGCTAAACCAGAGGCTACAGCCTCCTCTCTGCTTGGTATTACATGTCATTTACTAAGGGACTGGACCACTGACGTCGCCTCATGTTGGCTCCCACGGCCAGTTTTCTACCTCTTAGCACTATCTACTCACACTCTCCATTAATGTCTTGAAATATTCTTCCCATTCTGTGTTGAATTATATCTCTCACATCATTCACTCCTCTTTCCTTGGAACAGTATAACAGAGTCACATATATTTGTGGTACCTAAATAGCTCTATGGAAGGACCTGATTATTGGGTTTGTTAAACTATCAAGTAAGTCACTTGTTGCTTAGCATCCTGTCTCCTCCTGCTTGTCTTTCAGGTGGATTAAACCTCTATCTGAAACAGGCAGAGAAAAATCACAAGTCATATAATCACTTTGGGTCTCACTTGTTAGAAGCTATAGAAAAGGTTTTAGAACTTACTAGTTAAAATACAGATTTTGGATATTTAATTATTCTGTTTATGTTATCACTGCCCTCACTATCATGCATAATTAAGAATTAGCTGAAAGTATAACCATTTAGCCATGTTACCTTAAAAAATGCAACTGGTATAATTATGGAAGATCTATACAAGTGAAATTTTCCTTTAAAAAAACAGGATTTCCTTTGAGATTCTGCACATCAATTTCACTTTTACTTTAGTCACCTTGTTGTCGAGTTGGGTCCATTCCACTGGGTAGTAATGGCTGACTTCCTGGGACACCTCCAAGCGCCTAGCATATTAAGTAAAACAAAATAAAAAGCAATACTGTAACTATTTATAAAATAAGAACTTTAACAATTCTCCAAAAATTTCTATAATTACAGAATGCACTGAAGTATTTCACAAGATTTCTTATATTTCATACTCATTTATGAATTTAATAGGTCTATACATCCAGTATAATTTCTTAGTTCTAAAAAGATTCTACTTAGTCCAATTTTGTGGCCAACAAAATTGGCATTTTGGGGGAACAAAAATCTAGGCAAAAATTGTCCTATTTCTTCCTGAGAAGTATAATGCCTTTCACCAAAATTAATTTACCAAGGGTACTAAAATAACTAATTTTGCTTTTTAAATGTAAGTTATTTCTACAGATTATTTTACTCACTGGGGAGTATGGTAGCAGCAGGACTAAAATGCCAGCCGGCCAATGAATATTATTTTTGGTAGTCATATTTTCCCTGGGAAACTATTAAGAAAAATAATACTCCAATTAAGTTCAAACAATTTGGCTGACTGGAAAAAAGAACTAGAACTGAAAAAAGGTAGAGACTGACAGACAGGGTTTATTTTATGCAGGGGTGCGATTCTGGACACATAATGAATTTTAAGTTTCTAATAATCACATGGGCAGCCCTTAGAGCTGGACCAAGCCATAAATGATTTCAACATACTGAGCCTATGAAGCACATATGAATACACACAGACATATAATTCTGACAAATTGGCGAGAATTTCTATAAAGGTTCACCAATTTAACTTCAAAGCAGGAAAACCTTACCTAATTAGTTAAAAATATCAAATATTTTGAAAGAAAATTTGGTATGAAAGAATTTATATATCCAGATCAGAATGTTTCCTTAATTGTTATCATTGGGATGCAGCAGAGAACTGTCATTTTTCAACCTATTTTGTAATCCCTTTTTTTAAAATTGAAGTATAGTCAGTTTACAGTGTTAGTGTCAATGTCTGGTGTACAACATAATAGTTCAGTTATAATATATACATACACATATTCATTTTCACATTTTTTCTATTATTAGTTACTACAAGATATTGAATATAGTTCCCTGTGCTATACAGTATGAACTTGTTGTTTATCTATTTTATATATGTTAGTTAGTACCCGCAAATCTCGAACTCCCAATTTATCCCTTCCCATCCCCTTCCTCCCCTGGTAACCATAAATTTGTTTTCTAAGTCTGTGAGTCTATTTCTGTTTTGTAAATAAGTTTGTTTGTCTTTTTTTTTTTTAGATTGCACATATAAGTGACATCATATGGTATTTTTCTTTCTCTTTCTGGCTTCACTTAGAATGACGATCTCCAGGTCCATCCATGTTGCTGCAAATGGCATTATTTTAGTCTTTTTTATGGCTGAGTAGTATTCCATTGTCTAAATATACCACAACTTTATCCCGTCATCTGTTGATGGACATTTAGGTTGTTTCCATGTCTTGGCTATTGTAAATAGTGCTGCTATGAATGTTGGGGTGCATGTATCTTTTCAAATTAGAGTTCCCTCTGGATATATGCCCAGGATTGGGATTGTTGGATCATATGGTAAGTCTATTTTTAGTTTTTTGAGGAATCTCCATACTGTCTTCCATAATGGCTGCACCAAACTACATTCCCCCCAACAGTGGAAGAGGGTTCCCTTTTCTTCACACCTTTTACAGCATTTATCATTTGTGTACCTTTGAATGATGGCCATTCGGACTGGTGTGAGGTGATACCTTATTGTGGTTTTGATTTGCATTTCTCTGATAATTAGAGATATTGAGCATTTTTTCATGTGCCTATTGGCCATTTGTATGTCTTCATTGGAGAATTGCTTGTTTAGGTCTTCTGCCCATTTTTGGATTGGGTTGTTTTGGTTTTTTTTTTTTTTTCTTATTAAGTTGTATGAGCTGTTTATATATTCTGGAGATTAAGCCCTTGTCAGTCTCATCTTTTGCAAATATTTTCTCCCATTCTGTAGGTGATCGTTTTGTTTTGCTTACAGCTTCCTTTGCTGTACAAAAGCTTGTAAGTTTGATTAGGTCCCATTTATTTATTTTTGCTTTTATTTCTATTGCCTGGGTAGACTGCACTAGGAGAACATTGCTAAAATTTATGTCAGATAATGTTTTGCCTATGTTTTCTTCTAAGAGGTTTATAGTGCCTTGTCTTATGTTTGAGTCTTTAAGCCATTTTGAGTTTGTTTTTCTGTATGGTGTGAGGGAATATTCTAACTTCATTGATTTACATGCTGCTGTCCAGTTTTCCCAGCACCATTTGCTGAAGAGACTGTCTTTATTCCATTGAATGTTCTTGCCTCCTTTGTCAAAGATTAATTGACCAAAAGTATGTGGATATATTTCTGGGTTCTCTATTCTGTTCCACTGATCCGTATGTCTGTTTTTGTACCAATACCATGCTGTTTTGATTACCGTAGCTCTGTAGTATTGTCTGAAGTCTAGGAGGATTATTCCTCCAGCTTCATTGTTTTTCTTCAGTATTGCTTTGGCAAGTCTGGGTCTTCTGTGATTCCATATAAATTTTAGGATTATTTATTCTAGTTCTGTGAAAAATGTTCAGGGTAATTTGATAGGGATCACATTAAATCTGCAGATTGCTTTGGACAGTTTGGCCATTTTAGCAATATTAATTCTTCCAATCTGAGAACATGGAATATCTTTCCATTTGTTTAAGTCATCTTTAACTTCCTTAGTCAATGTTTTGTAGTTCTCTGTGTATAATAAGTCTTTTCACTTCCTTGGTCAGATTTATTCCTAAGTACTTTATTTTTTTGGATACAATTTTAAAAGGGATTGTTCCTTTACTTTCCTTTTCTGGTATTTCATTGTTAGTGTAAAGCAATGCCACTGATTTCTGTATGTTAATCTTGTATCCTGCTACCTTGCCAAATTCTTTTATCAGCTCCAGTAGTTTTTGTGTGGAGCCTTTGGGGTCTTCTATATATCGCACCATGTCATCTGCATATAGTGGCAATTTTACCTCTTCTCTTCCAGTTTGGATTCCTTTTATTTCTTTTTCCAGGCTGACTGCTGTGGCTAGGACTTCCAATACTATATTGAGTAGAAGTGGTGAGAGTGGGCAGCCTTACCTTCTTCTGGATTTTAGCAGGAAGGCTTTCAGCTTTTAACCATCAAGTATCATGCTGGCTGTAGGTCTGTCATAAATAGCTTTTATTTTGTTGAGATATATTCCCTCTATACCCACTTTGGTTAGAGTTTTTATCACAAATGGGTGTTGAATTTTATCAAATGCTTTGTCTGCACCTATTGAGATGATCATGTGATTTTTGTCCTTTCTCTTGTTGATGTGGTGTATCACAGTGATTGATTTGTGTATGTTGAACCATCCTTCTGTTCCTGGGATGAATCAAACTTGATCATGGTGTATAATCTTTTTTATGTGTTGTTGGATTCTGTTTGCTAATACTTTGTTGAGGATTTTTGCATCTATGTTCCTCAATGATATTGGCCTGTAGTTTCCTTTTTTGGTAGTGTCTTTGTCTGGGTTTGGTAGCAGGGTGATGGTGGCTTCATAGAATGAGTTTGGAAGTATTCTCTTCAATCTTTTGGAAAGAGTTTGAGAAGGACTGAAATGAGCTCTTTGTATTTTTGATAGAATTCCCCAGTGAAGCGATCTGGTCCTAGACTTTTGTTTGCAGGAAGGGTTTATTTTTTATTGCTGATTCTATTTTACTTTTAGTGATTGGTCTGTTCAAATGATCTATTTCTTCTAGATTAAGTTTTGGTGGACTATATGTTTCTAGAAGCTTCTCCATTTCTTCTAAGTTGTCCAATTTATTGCCATATGGTTGTTCATCATTATCTTTAATACCTCTTACTTATTTGCTCAATGTATTTATTTTTTCAATATAACCACAATGGCCATTTTTTCCTTTCTGCTTCTTCTGTATGACCCTTCCCTGCATCCCCAAATGTTTTAGCATTCAAAAGCATTCAGGGGAAGTAAGGGTTTTTATGTGTTTTTATAGGATCTTATAGCTCACTTTTATAGAACTTAAATATGACCATGGCTTATTTCTTCTCTGTATCCCCAAAAGACTGTGCTCAGAGAGTGCAGAAACTATCTCTGCCTATTGGCTCAGAAACAAATATTTATTGATGGAATAAAAGAAATAGTTTACATTGGACAACTTTATACAGGATAGGAATCATCAGTGATAAAGTCATAAGAATGCAACAGATTTCAAAAAGTGAGAAGAAAAAAGATCAAAGATAAAATTTTCTTAAAATAGCAAGAAGAGGTAGGAAAGGAAACAAACTGAATAGGTATGAAATTAGCAAGGGAACCAAGACCAACATTTCAGAATGCATGAGGGGAGTTTCAGGAAGAAAGACGTGGTCAACACTTCAAAAATTATAAAGAAGTGAATTAAGAGGAAGACTGAAAATATATAACTAATCAACATTATTTTCAACTGTGAGTTTGAAGTTCTTGCTTTGTTAAGTCTCTGAGTGGTTTGAGTTTTATACTCTCTGAATTTCTAAGTCTCATTGGTGACACCATGTTTTATCACTAGATATCTTTTTCTTCAAAATTCTACTTTCTCTTGTTTATCTTGGAATATCAGAACAATCAGACGAGGCTTTCTGTTCTATTCATCACTTAAAAATATAGCATCATCCTATAAAAATACTAATCAACATCAAGTTGTCTTTCAAAATGAGTGTCTTTACCTAAACTTACCCCTTTAGTCACCAGTGTTTGTCTTTCGGTAAGTTAAATCTTTAACTTTTAAAACCTTTTTTAATACATCTCAGGATGACCAGATGATGGTTTTGTGCATCAAAAGATATGACTGCTAGATTACTTAAACTTTTAATATCAGGAAAAATAAATGTATACATCTTGTGGGTTGATATAATTCTCATGTTTGCCCACATGTTACATATATTCCATTCAGACTTGTTTATTAACTAGTCACAATTTTTGGCACACATTCTTTGTTGTGTAAAAGACCTTCACTCTGAGAGAGAAAGTAACACTTATGATGAAGATGCTTAATAACAAACATAATAATATACACTTATGAGACAGTACATCTGTGCCAGGAATTTTGCTAAGCTCTTTATATTTATTATTTTATTCAATGCTTAGACAATAATCTCATGAAGTTATTATTATAAATCCTTTCTGATGATGAGAAAACTGGGATTTAATACAGAAGTAAGTCTGTTAATTTGTTCATGGTTATACTATTGGTAAGTAGCAGAGCCAGAGCTTCAAATTAGATGAACATGTTCCAAAAGTCCTAAAGATAAGCCTTAAATCCTAGGATTTAAAATAAATGAAATAATATGAAATTTTATTAAATGTTTTTAATTTAATAATTAAATGAAGGAATTTCTTACTGCATTAAAAATTATTCAGTTTACAAAGAATTCATCATATGATTTCAACAGTGTATGTTGAACTTAGGAACTTAAGATTCTGATATATATTTCCTTGAATACTATTTATATATAAGTGTATGTATGTATGTGTGTGTATATATATACACACACACACACATATATATATATATACAGTCACCGATACTAAATGCTCAGTGATGATAAAAACAGTGAATTTATTAATGCCTTTATTATATAATTCAATTAACAATTTTGACCTCCCAAAAAATTTTAATGGGCCCCCTCAAGTTACATGAAGTGAAGTAGAATCATATAATCAAGAAATTTTAGAACTAGAAGGGATTTTAGAAATACCTGAGTCCACTCTCATTTTACCTGTAAGAAAAGCAAGGCCCAGAAAGGTTAAGTGACTTGCTCAAAGTCATACATTTCTGGGCATTGCTGGCATTTGGACCTAAAATGCTGGACACATTAATATTCTGCAAACAACACCACGTGTCATTTTTTTTCCTGTAAAAAGGCAGTATCAATATAAAAGGTATTAAAATATAGAAATGTGACATTCAGTGTAGAGAGATTTTTGTCTCCACAGCACGTCACCATTTGACATATATATTTACTTATTGTTCTCTTTTCTGTATCTCAACCACTGTAGCTGCAGTGTCCAATATAGTAACCTTTGTCACATTTGGCTATTTAAATTCTAAAATTAATAAAGTTAAAGATTCTATTCCTCTGTCACACTAGCCACATTTCAAGTGCTCAAAGGTGCTCAGAGTATTACAGCTACTGCAAACGACACTACAGACACACATCTCCCCCATCCTAGAAAGTCCCTTTGGGCACTGCTGCATTAGAACGCCCCAGCTGCACAAGAGAGGGATTTGCACTAGTTTACCGACGTATCCCCACATGGAGGAAGGTGTCTGGCACATAGTGGACCTCAAGTATTCGTTGAATGATTGAATATTTCTGAGAGAGATTTTCTCAATAGCCCTATGAAGGTTCCAATCACATATATAGCAATGCATCTTTTTTGTATTGGCTTATGTCCAAAAAGGGAATATTTGTGACAAAATGGCTATAAGATAATGAGATATGTTTTGGCGAAGGAAGTAAATATTGTATCAAAAAGCTCTTATAACTCTAACTTAAATTGAGTAAGACTGCATAGGATTCACTTTGTAAACTTTTCTCCATTTGGGAAGGAGAATGAATTTCTTTTTTGCCAGACATTTTGAATTTGTTAACTTCCTTTGTCCTACAAAGGTAGAAAATAACCAGAAAAGACATATATCCCAGGACATGCTCATAACTCAAAGTCATAAGGAAATAACACATTTTCCTTGTATTTCATTGTATTTCAAATAGTAATTTAAATACTTTAACAGTGTAATTATCACAATAACAACAACAACAGAAAAACACCCAGTGACAGAAAGGGATATTTTAAACTGGTCAATAGGCTACTGTATGCTTTCATATTATCACTAGTTTATATTAAGCAGGTATGGCATATTTAACTTTTAAAGTTAGACACTTACTACAGTCATCTCCTTTACAATTTTGGCTATAAGACCCCTATTATTTACTCCGTATAAAACATACTTCTCTTTATGCAGCTGAAGTCCTTCTGTTTTCATATTGATGTAGTTAAATAAAAGTCAGATTCACACATGAACAACACTAACAAACAATTTTGCAAACAATTATTGGGAAAGGACATGCTAAATACCATTTATTCTGAAAAACAGAACATGTAAGGAAGAGTAAGTGTAGTATGTTTAAAATATAGGTACCTTGGTTATATGGGGGGGATACTGTAAATTTTAAATGTGCCAACAATTTTTTTTTTCTGCTCAAATACCTGCTGATTGTTCCCTATCTGGAAAGTGAAGAAAGGTCTCTTTAAGATTTGCCTATCCTTAACATTCATTATCCTTTTATCATGTGTAGTATGAACTATAGATTCAATATTAAGAAAGAATAATCTTATATATTGAATATCCAGAAGAATAACATATCTTTAATTTATGTACATAATTAATAATCTTTATCTAAACACAAATGAAGTTCCTGTTGAATGCAAACTTAAAAAATATAGAAATAAAAAAAGAAATTACTCATAAGCCTACCAAACAGAAATATAGATACGGCCCTTACGTTGACGTGTATATGTGTGTGTTGGGTCAGGAGCTGAGTGGAGGAACTCAGTTTGTACAGTGATAACAGCAAAGGTGATATGTTTTGTGCCTTTTTTATATTCGATAATAGATCATAAACATTTTACCATATCAAATTTAATTCTACAACATGCCTTTTAATAGCTGCATACTATTCCACCATTTGGATATACTATAATTTATTGAACCACTCATCTGTCTATTATTGAACAAATATCTTTTGAGAGTTTCAGTAGAATGGTCAGATGTAGTGTGCTTTTAGAATGTCAAAATCAGCTTTAGGATATAAAATGATCAATAGCATTATTACCTATGTTACTTCAATTCACACACCTGTTTACAGAATTTCAGGAATGATGAGAAACAGTATAAATTCTCAGGATTCTATAGGATCAATAAAACACTAGTTTATTCTTGATGTCACTCATTGACAGTTTCTGTGCTTCTGGCTGTGTTGGTTTCCTTAGCATAGTGTTGGATGAACGTTGTGAATTTTTCAGATTAAACATTTTATCGGTGAGAAGGATAAACACCTCCAGGTCATGTAGCTTAACACCACCAAGCTATTCTGATAGTTGAACCAATTCCAGTGTGATTTCTGTGTTTCATATGTTCTCTTATAGATATTTATTCTTTGCTATATTGCATATTTTTGTAATTTTACTTTCCTTTCATCATTTTAGGTACTATTATCCCTTCTTGCATTTTCTGGGCATAGTGATATACTAGGTTCCAAATACCCAGTCCTATACATAAGTCATTGTGGATTTAATCCAGAACCATGAAAACCATCTCAGAAGAACTTAAAAACTATAGTCTAATCATTAGTAATTATAAATTCTAGAGAAGCTATTGTGTTACAAAATTTGAAAGATAGATATTTGGATTAATGAGATTTAACTGTATATGGGGAGGGGAGCAAAAAAGGCCACTCAGAGAAGAGTACAATTGTTTCAAAATATAATTAGGTAAAGACTGTTTAAAATTCTTGAGAAAAAAGAACCTATGTCATAACTCTTTATTCCTTTGAATTTTTTAGTTGCCTCTTTTAAAAGTCCAAGGGCATTATATACTTGTTCTTTAAAAAAATTTCAAACAATCTAGATGTACAATTCCACATCCTCACCACCAACCTACTCCTCTTCCTAAAAGTACATCTTTTCATTATAACAGTTTCTTTAGATATGGAACATAGCTTAGTATCACAAACATAGCAGGCATTTCAACAATGTCAGATGGATGCAATTTTCATTATTCATATGGAATATATACATATATATATATACTTGTATAAGAAACATAACATACTTGAACAAGAAATTCACATTTCCCCAATTCAGATTTTTACAAACCTCTTACATCTATGAAATATACAAAGCTATGGATAGGATATCTGAGACACCATGAAGATTCTAGCGAAAGATACAACTTTCTGTCCTTAAAAAAGAAATTTAAAGAACTCGGGCATCTATAAGTAGATCTGACTGTCACCATATACAGGTTCACCCACAGAGAAAATATTATTTCTTTATGTTGAAACACTTCCCTTTCCTATTTCATGCCATGTTCCCCTCGCCCTATGCACTGAAGGTAGATTCAGTCTGAAGGAGGTAACTCCACCAGCTGCTAATGTTTGGGCTCCCTGCACTGCTGCTGGCTTAAAGTTCTCCTCGGGGGTGAATGTGAGTGCTGGCCCTCCTTGCTGTGCATTAGATGCAGAGAAGACCAGGAACTGGGACACTTCAGGGACACTGCGTAATTTCAGCAAGAGTTAGGAGAAGCAGAACTCCATTGCTATCAAATGTGCTGTAAAGAAAGCACAGCTTTCTTGTTCTGTTTTTGGTCAGGAAGGAAGTGGAAATAGAAAAAGAATGAAAAAGAATTTACTGTGATAACAGGGTTACTTTGGAGCTGGGGAAATGATGAGGTATACAAAAATCAGAATTAAGGAAAGTGACAAAACAATTATCTTCATATAAGTATTCCATATGGTTAAGCATTTAATTTCTTCTTGTGTTTTGTATACATATATATATGTATATATATAAATACATACATATACACTCTTGTATATATGTATACACACACTTGTACGGTGTATCCTAAAACTGAACCATAAACTACTTGCAAGTAACAATTGTGCTTTGTTCTCTTTAGCAAATAAATATTTATGATACCGATATACTATTGAGGAAAAAGTTTATGAAATCTCAGAGCTCTTGTAGGTAAAAATAGTTGCATGATCTATCATTAACTATTAATAGATCTAACCCTTCTAGAAGCAGCTAATTATATGCCTGATAGGCCACTATAATTGGGCAAAACTGATACGAATGTTACAGCCTTGTTACTGAAAGTATATCATATAAAAATAAACTGAAGTATGTTCATAGAAAATTTTATTGTCATCCTTTAGAGTATAATCCGCATGTACCAAAATTAAACATATTTCAAAAATTAGGTTCAAAGTATATGGTAGACTCTAAGGGTCAGCAAACTTTTCTACAAAGATCCAGATAGTAAATGTTTTAGGGTTGCAGGCCACATATGGTCTCCATCATGAGCACTCAAACCTGCTATTGCAGTGGAAAAGAAGTCACAGGCAATACATGAATGAGTATGGCAGTGTTCCAATAAAATTTTATTTGCAAAAACACTCAGCCAAACTATGGGCTGTAGTTTGCCAACTCTTGAAGTAGACTGTATATCATTAGAAGTAGCATTAAATGGGATGAAGGATAATTTAACATTTTTATAGGTAGGAAATATTTGTGACATTTTCAACATCTTTATTGATTCTTAAAAAAAAAAAAAAAAGCACCAAACTGAAGTAGCACACACAAATCTTACCTGGTTGGGTATCCTCAGTGGGGGCCTTGGACCTCCAGGGTACCGAGGTGACATAAAAGGCTATTGAAATAAAATAAACGAAACAAACAAACAAACAAAATACAATGTAAAATACAGATCTGAAAATAAACTAAAGAATTTTAGAATTATATGAAACATAAATCAATTTACTTCCTTATGTGGTTCTGTCAGTAGAATAAAGGCTTTTAAGAACAATTACCATCCTATTTTTTATTCTGTAGAATACCTGGAAGATTTTTCCAAAGAAAATGTAAAAATATCAAAGATGACTAAAGTTAACTGTAGAAAATATTTTTTAAAATGTGTATTATTAAGATAATGCTATCTCACTGGCAAAAGTAAGATTAAGAAATTCAGGCAATTGACTCTCAGGAAGACTTTATGAAGAGGATTACTGGCTACATCATTATACAATTTAGATTCTGAATATAAATTTTTGATTGAATTATCCAATTTGGTTATTGCTTTCCTTTAGTAATTTTAAAGCTGCCAAATTTCTTCATCTTTTCTTTCATAGTTCTGTTTAAGGGAAAGAAATTTCTTTTCCATGGGTCATTTGTGGTTAGAAGAGCTTTGACTTTCCTTCATTAAGGGTTTGCTACAATTCAAAACTGATTATAAATTTTAAAGTTGAAATTTCTTTGCATATTTTGAGCCTAGCAGACAATGAGGTGTGTACTTTTAACAACAGAAAAAAATGGACATATTAAAACTGAAGTCAATTTATCTTGTTGGATGAATCGGAGGCTGCTAAGATGTGATGACTTAGTGCCAAAACTGTCTGAAAAATATCCTAAAGGTATCATTTTAATGATTGTCCAATGTTGAGTGGAAGGAGAGTATTTCTGATCATTCAGATTTGGGCATGAATGTTTTAAAAGTATATTCCTAAAATTATTCAACATTCCATTTTTATAGTTTTGGTTAATTATAATATATAATTACATGTAATATAAGCAAATTATCAATTCAAAAGGGTTGAAATATTAAGTAAAATATTAAGAATGAATTAATATAAATTAAGAATCAACTTACTAAAGGCTTGGGCAAGCCAAATCTACAGTACTTTACATAATTAAATTCCACATTTATAATGCATTTTCTACAAATATTTTTAGAAATTTTAGAAATATTTTAGAAATTAGGCCTGCAATTCATAGCTACACATATTTTCTTTTAAAAGAAGCACCTGAAAAATAAAATCGTAATAAATTGATGCAGTATAGACTTTTCTATAATATCTTTTGGAGGGTCTTACAAACCATTAAGAACTTTAGAATTAAGTAACGTGGCTTTTTGCTCACTGTGTTCTTATCTGTTAATGTATTTCTAGGAGCTTACTTTAAATGGACATAAACAGTAGGTTATTCAGGTAAAATTGTCACCTTTAGCTGATAAAACCTAAGTGGATTTTCCAGTTTTAACATTAAAAAATGTTTAGTTTTCACACATTTGATCAAAGTTGTCTCTTTGATCATTTCTGAAACTCTACTCTAAATTAGATTAATTAATTAACTATACTGTCAACTAGAAGCTTATCTCAATATTCACAACTCCCCTTTGTTATTTTCCCAATCACCTAAGTTCATTTATGAAACTGTCTTTTAAATTCTGGACTCATTTTAAAAATTTGATAATTAAATGTCATGTCAAAGTACGATATCAATTTACTTTTTGAAACATGGAGAAATAAAAATAGGTTACTAATAATCCCTGTTTATAATAAGATCACTTCAAAATGGAATACAAGGTAGAAGTTACATTAAAACATTACTAAATATCAGTGAACACTGAAATGTACCTTATTTGAAATAGAGCATTTGAGATTTGTATGTTCCTCTGAATGAAAAATAATGTTATAGTATTAATATAAATGGACTATTTGAAAAGAGAAATTTTTTCTCTAATCAATGGCATTGTGAATGAATGTATTTTAATGGGATTGTCTCCTATCCAACCATGAGGCCTCATCAAGGGAAGGGATTACTGAGAGGGAAAGGTTGTGCATGTGGTGGCTGGGAACCTGCAGGACCCTCTAGAATAAGATTGGGAGAGAGAGAGAGTCTCTCTTTTATTTCCTCTTGTATGCCCTCCTCCAAGAAGTTCAAATATTTTTTTGGCCAAAAAAAAAAAAAAAAAAGGGAAAACCACTTATATTTTGGATCTATAGTTAGAAAATTAAAGCAAAAAAAAAAAAAAAAAAACCACCCAAATCTAGCTTAGATAAAAACCTACTTTTCCCTAAAATATAAACATTATTATGGGTAAAGCACTTTAATATCAAATGAGTGCTGTTATAACATAAACTCTCAATATTCAGATTGATTCCAAATTTATCTAGTTAACCATGTACGTCCTCAACTTCCTACTTACTGAGGTACAGACACAGCAAAAGAACCCAGAAGAGTTTTCATATTAGCAACTGAGAATATTCCACTAACATTTGTTTTTCAGTGTTCAGAAGTCAATTTGCTTTCAAATATAATTCAAGATATTGAAACAAGTTTAAATTCTTTTATGATAAAGTGCTTATCTAAGAGATTACCTATTAATAATACAAAGTACGTCTACTGACAGACCTGGCAGTAATCTCTGTGCGGACAACCTGGGAAGAGCAGGATCTTCAAAAAAGCCCGTAGCTATGAAAGTCTGTTTACTCTTTATATTTGGAGAACTTTTTTTTTTTTTTTAATAGTTTGGGCATCAAAATATTTGCTTGAAGGTGTCCGGATGATGAATCAATATTTCAAATGGAAAAGGCTTCCCCTTGAAAAATGAGCTTAAAAAGTTATTTATAATGTGTGTAGGAAAAACGTCTGACTGGGAGTCAAGGGCCTGGGTTCTAGTTTTTGCACCACCACTAATTAGTAGAAGACCCTAAACTAAAAACCTTTCAGGGCTTTAGTTTTCTCAACCTTAAAATGAGAGAATTAGATGATCTCAAAAGTCTCTTGGGAAATAATAATTAAAAGACCCCATAATTCTGTGTTAATTATTTCTAGTATTACCTTTAATTACAAAGATTAGCATACTGTAAGTAGCAATAAATATTTGAAGTGTGTGGGGATGGGGTTGGGGTAGGGTATAGGTATGCCCTCCTAAGGCACAAGCTATCTTTTTCAAGAAGCTGGAGAAACTTTTATTCCCATGCTTTCCAGAGAAAAAGAAAAACCTAGTAGAAGAAAAAGATAAATAATAGTGCTCTTTATTCAGATCAAAGGCCAACAGAATAAAAAAAAGGCATGTATCTATTAAAAGGTGTGCTACAGATTCATTCATTCAACAAATATTTAACACCGATAAAGGCACTGTTCTAGGTGGTTGGACATATAGTGAACAAAGCAGATAAAGATCACTGCCCTGTGCTTAGGAATTTTCAAGGTTCACAGTCTTGTAATTAATATGAGAAACAATTTTCTGGAAAAATATTTTCTACAGTCCACTGATCTGAAAGAAATAGAATGTTCTCTTCACCAAATGGCAAGTACCAATGAAAACCCAAAGAAAATAATATTTCAATCTGGTGCCTTCCCTTAGAAGTCATATTACATCATCCCTACTTGAGAGAACATGTAGTGCTATGAATGACTGAAAAATCAAGGCTATGCATTTTATAAAGTTTTCCAAATTAGGCAAAATTCGTGGACTAAAATGTTCTTTATAGTATCTGAGATGAACTGAACAGCACAGTCAGTACTCAGACATGTGGCAATACATTTATAGGCATAAATTCTCATTTCTACATGTTTCAGTTACCTACTGAGAATGAATGGGATAACCCAAAGTAAAAAATATATATATATACAAAGCCAGAAAATCAATAAATATTTGATGACTAAATGAAAGGAAAAAAATCTCTAATAGAAATATAAACCAAACGTCCAGCTCATTTCCTCCAAGTAGTCTTTTAGAGAAGAGATCATACCATTTAGAATCATAAGTTACTTCAGAATGAACAGCATTCAATTTTAAAAGATTATTATTTTCCATTATATCAAGAATTATTTATGAAATTTTAAACTTCTGCTTTCCTAAGAGGTATTTTCCTTTATTCTTTGCCATTTCTGCTAGTGGAAAGTAGCAGTCTCCCTGTTCTTTGATCTTCATAAACCCTTAGTGCTTTATCTCAATTCCCTAAGAATTAGAAGGGACCAGTTCTTCCCCATCTTTCCTTCTCTGAAGATCCCAGACCCGCTCCCCACTGACCAATGGAACTGTTTTATAAATAACTTATCCTGTAATTACAGGTGATAAGAACTATTTTAAGCCCTAACTTTATATATATGTGATTAAAGTGTACATCATAAATGACACACTGCTCAAATGTTAACTTTGTTAATATTTTCTAACATTTTAACTAGTTGCTAGAAAACATAAATATAATTTATCAATACCAGTATATTTCTTGAGATTATTCTGAACTCCCCTTTCTCTGCCAAGGAAATTTCTACTAATCCTCCAAGGGACAGTTTAAATGTTACTTCCTCTTTAAGGAATCTCTACAGGCTCCTTCCCTCCACTACCTGGGCACTTGTTTACATTATTATCACAGAGAATTCAGCACACTGCAGTGTAACATGTGCCTTGATAGGAAGGAAACCCACTTCAGAAGGAAGAACACAAGACCATATAGGAGCAAGTAGCTATCTTAATGTCAAGGTAATCCATCCATAAGATAAAACTGGTATTTCTAAGAATCCTAAAAATTGCTTTAGCAGTGTATAAATCACCTTATATCTTTTTAAAAATATTTCAACATGGCTTTAGAAACTCTTTAAATCCTGATCTTTAAGAACAAATTGATAATAAAGAAAATTTAAAATCATTAAAAAATAAAAGCTTCTTTAAAATGCCAATTTTATAACGTAAGCATTTTCTATATAGTACATTTTATTTTATGAGCATGACTTAGAACACGTCAATGGTGAAAAGAAGAATGATACTAACTTCTTTAAAATGAACAAATGTAACATTTAGGACGGTTTATGCTTCTGAAAATTTAGAAGTCTGAGGTATGTTCTACAATACACAATTATATAAGATTTACCTAATTTAAAGTAACTGAACTTTTTTCAGGACAAAATTATTCATGTGAAATTTGCTTATAATTTTGAAAAAATATCTTTAAGTTACAAAGAAATACACAATTATCAAGTTTAAGAAAATATGAACTTAGAAAACAATCTAAAAAATGAACATGCTTAAAAAAATGACTTCGCAAAACTATCCAACTGGTTTTACAAGTTCTGCATTGTACAGTTATAATAAAATCTGACTGACAGAATTTTATCTGAATATGCCTTTTTGACACATTTTACAGCAAGAAGTTTTTAAGAGTTAACTAGGTCAACCTCCTTATTTTATGTAAAAGAAAAACAAAGACCAAATTTCTTAACTGTCATTTTAGTTTTCTTACATTTTAGTTTCTTACCTATAACATCCTACTACAGTAATATATTTATAGAATAAAGGCAGGTACACATACTTCATTTTTATGACCAACTGACCAGAAACAAGTTGCCTGCCTTGGCATTTCCTCCTATGCCCCCCAGCAACTCTGCAACCATTCACTTAATGCAAAATTCTTTACCCCTGCTACCACTCAACCCTGAAAAGCTGAAAAGGCAGTGGTATTTCAGGTAAGCAAGTTAATCTGCATATAAAGCACTAATTAGCATGTGCTCTTGATGCCCCAGGACTAAAAGGAATTCGACAGCTGAAATAAAATAAATGTAGTAAGCTCTCTCTCTCTTCTCCAATACTTTTGGTAGAGTTTTGATAATATATGTCATCTTTAGTCCATTTACTTGTTTTTAAGTCAGGTGCTTAAAGGGAATACAAGATGGGTGAGGAATGGTGGTACATGGATGTAGTATCATTAGAAGAGCATTATTATAATCAAACTGTTCCTTAGAATGTGGTAACTTATAATGAGGTTCAGGGGGAAGGCAAGGGAGCAGTTAGCACATTCTAAGAGTGTACAGAGTGGCATTCAGTAACTATTTGGTTGGTTCCATAGCTGGATCTGAGTGAATGCACAACACTAACGAAAGACTCTAAAAATCAGAAAAGATGTAGTAAAGTTTGGTTTCGTTATATAAAATCTCACCTGGCCAATTTATGTGTCCTGTTAAAAACAGGTAGTGTTTACTGATATTGCAAAGAGTAAGGTGCAGTATTGGCCTAGTATATCCGGTTGTCCAGTGAGAAAATGCTTATATGTATAGAGGTGAAAATTCAGCTTGCTTATATAAGATGAATTATATCTTTTTAAAGGACTTAGTAAGAGTAGGTAAGGAACAAAGTGTTGGCGATCCCAGGACGATACTGAGTTATAATGACAATATCCATTTCAACAACATATAAAAGAATTTACGATTTAGATGAATAAGATCTTTCACTGTCCGCTATTGCTTTCAGGTTTCTCTTACTATTTCTGAGATGTCAAGGTTGAAAATAATGATTCTTAGGCAGTTTTACAGAGAAGCAGTATTCAGTAACCATTCTTTGGTGAGAAGCATGTCAGGTTAATTTATGTACAATTTGGCAAAAAAAAAAAAAAAAAAAGTGTGGTAACTCACTGATCTTTTGTGAAGCAGAGGCCAGCCATGAGAACTGCCAGCTCCATACAGGGCACCTCAGCTGTCTGTCTCATGTTGTACCGGGTGTACAAATGAGACCCTAGTGTTTCTAGACTGAAATACATTCACAGAGCTGTAATCCTCGGGTCTCAAAAACACGTTTTAGCTTACATGTTTTCTTTCCATTAAGAAGAGGCTCAGCATTTGGGTGTGAGTATTAAACATTCTCCTTTTTTTAAAAAAAACTGAAGTATAGTCAGTTACAATGTGTCAGTTTCTGGTGTACAGCATAATGTCCCAGTCATGCATATACATATATATATTTGTTTTCACATACCTTTTCATTAAAGGTTATTACAAGATATTGAATATAGTTCCCTGTGCTATACAGAAGAAATTTTTTACCTATTTTTATATATAGTTGTTAACATTTGCAAATCTCAGACTCCCAAATTTATCCCTTCCTACCCTCTTTCCCCTGGTAACCATGAGACTGTTTACTGTGTCTGCGAATCTGCTTCTGTTTTGTAGATGAGTTCATTAGTGTCCCCCTTTTTTTCTTTTCTAGATTCCACATATGAGTGATATCTGTTATTTTTCTTTCTCTTTCTGGCTTACTTCACTTAGAACATTCTTCTTTCTTAACATTATATTGTCTTTAGTACATAGCTATCTCTAGTCTAAAAATTTGTAAGAAATTTGGTAAAAAGTGATTTGCTTCCATCAACATTTAGGCAAAAACACAAGGTATAAAGTGATACATAGCCAGGAAAAATATGGGTTTCTTCAGTAATTATATTAATTATATAAAGATCAAATATCTAGCTTACTTGGTTCTGTGAAAATATGGCTTTTGACAGATTTAATCTTCTGATATTTTTCATGTACTAAGTAGACACAGGTAATAATATACAGTTCTGTGATATAAAAATTATTCTACAAAGTTTCAAGGGAGAAAATTCCCCAAATATTTTTAAAATGATAAATATGGAAGGTTATAATGACTTATTTACAGTCCTGAAAAGGTAATAAAAATAAGTTCACTATGAGATTTTCCCCAAAGCATAAACAAACATTCTTTTAAAAACTAAACATTATTTTTTTATTCATTCTGTGTCTATTTTTTTTAGTTAGTTCAGTTCTCTTTATATGATTTTCCAATATAGATTTCTGTTCTTTATTTTGCTATTGAAAAATTCACTTAGAAGTAAATCTTTTTCTCTTGATTATGTTAAGTGACGTCATATGCTATCAATAATAAATAATATTGAGAATACTATTTTGAAAAAAGTATGAGTTTGTGGCTTATACATTTCATTTCAGCCATTGTTCATAGAGTAAAACCGTTCACATGTTTTTACTTTTATAATTCTATGAGATGCTTCATGAGTTTTCTGTAGAAGAGTAATGAAGCATAAATTATACATTAAATGAATTTCGTCAAAGTTACTTTACAATTCATATATCTCAATTTGTTCAGTTTCTTTTCTGTTTTTCATGAAAATCTCCATCAGACATTACTGACACCCCAGTGGATAAGACACTCTTGATTAACACATTTTAATTCCAACTAGTATTAAACTAATTTAGCTCACAAAATGACATACTTGTGCTGGCATATTCTGCTGCTAAGCATAAATAGGTAGTTTATCTTCCATACATCTTAGATATTCTATCATCAACAACACTTAATTAAAATAACGCATATAAAATAACTGTGAAGTATGAACAGATCCAGTTGCCTAGATGTTATTTTGGCAAGCCTAATCCAATTCAGCACAGAGTTATAAGCAGGCTATT
This sequence comes from Camelus dromedarius, assembly GCF_036321535.1. Taxonomy (NCBI): domain Eukaryota; kingdom Metazoa; phylum Chordata; class Mammalia; order Artiodactyla; family Camelidae; genus Camelus; species Camelus dromedarius. Next base: position 54,210,005 of record NC_087438.1, read on the forward strand.
CTTTTGATAGGGATTTAGTCTAAGCATCAAAACTGCTCACTTACATTATGAGCCTTTTCAAGAACATGAGATTGTTTCTCAAGTCTTCGTTACCATGTATCAGCTACAGGTCTGTGGCTGTGGACTTGTGAATTGTGAACGGGGACTATGCTGCCTTCTGGTCTAATAAACTGCAGAAGTTTGAATAACATTCTATTAAAAAAACTTTAATAATTTGTTTAACTTTTGTGTGTGTGTGTGTGTGTCTGAGACAAGCAGCTGGAGTCCTACATAAGCTGAATCTGGCTCCTTGCTGCCTCCCACCACTGACTGAAGTCACAAGGACAGATCAACCCACATTCCTAGAGCATTAAAAAGTAACACTATGGGTATGAAAATAAATCTGTGAGATTTATAATTCAGGATAGTGTCAGGATGACTAAATCAAAAGAGAAGCAAAAACAGTAATTTTTTAAAAAACTACTCCTAATTTTTCATTGAAGAATGGTAAAAGCAGTCCCCTCTTCCCCCTTTCCCTATTTTCTATTCAAACTTCCATGTAAATTTCTTCCAGATGAGAGAGTGGGAGACAAGCACTTTAATTTACCTAAATGTACCACAGGCAAAAAAAATAAGGCTGCTTTGTCCTTACCCTTCTGATATCCTGATATGCTAAGGAGGGTTCTACTGATTAAGCTGTAGTCTTTTCAGATTCACAGGCATCGGTAACACTGGTTAAAGAAACCTGCCTATGGGCTTGGTCTCTGATACAGGTGACAGATTATATATATTTTTACTTTCTTTAGAAATAAAATGACATGCTTCACTGTCACTTGGTTCACTTACCTGCAAACATGAAGTCTGTTTAAAATTACTCAACTCACGTCTGAACTAGAAAGAATAATCTTTTCTACTGAACAGAGAACAGTCTGTTTTGAAAATAGAGCTTACTAATTTGACTAATGCTAAAAAGTATAAAAATAAGCAAGATGAGAGAATTCAAATTGCACAAAGTGAAGTTGTTTCTCTCCATCTCCAATTTAAAATATGCATTTTTGAATCACGTGTCTTAGATACAGAATAAATGTACAGAATAAAACTGGTAAGACAAATTTGAGTGGAAAAATTATTACTGATGTCAAAAGTATTTGTAATGTCAGATCATTTACAGAGTATAAAAATGACAGAAAATAGGCAGTAGTCACATTTGCAGGCATTCTAAGTAAGTAATTCTATTTTACCCTTTCTTGATAAGCAACCTACTGTGTATAAAGAATATCTGATTACTCCATTTTCTGGTAGTATATCTTACAGTCAAGATTATACCTGACTGCTGGGTATAATAGATGGTACCTGGCAAAAGCCTACACTCTGTTCCCAGTTACCAGCAGAGCTGTTTTCTCTGTCCCTTGGCAGGGATGAACAGTTTATACTAGCCAACACTTCCTTCCCAGCAGCATTTCTTTGATCTCCCCCCCACTTCTCCCTCCAGCTACTGCCTCATCTCTCACTTTCCCTTTAGAACAAAACTCTTTGAAAGAATTGGACATACTCGTTGCTTCCAATTTCTCTTCCCAGTTTATCCTGAATCCACTTTTATGAGGCTGTCACCCCCATCACTCCACTGAAACTGATCTTGTCAAGGCCACCAATTACCACCTCCTGAAATCCAATGGTCAGTTGTCAGTCCTCAAATAATTTGAACTCTGAGCAGCATCTGACACAGCTGATCATTCCTGGCTTCCTTGAAACATTTTCTTCCTTTGCTTCCAGGGTACCACACTGCCTGGTTTTCTTCCTGTCTCCTGTGCTGCTCCTTCCCATTCTTCTTGTTGGTTCCTCCTCATATTCTTGACTTTTCAACATCACAGCCCTGGGATCTGCAGAGCTTCTTGTCTCTCTCTCTCTACTCATTCTCTTGGTGATGTCATCAGGCTCACAGCTTTAAATATTATCCATATGCTAATAACTCCCAAATAACTCTAGCCTAAGCCCCAACCATGAAACTCCAGCTCTGATACCTTGCTCCTTACTTGACATCTGCTGAATATCTAATAGGCATCTTAATCTTAACAAGCTCAAAATTAAACTTCTGATATTCACCTCAGATAGCCTCTTTAAGTTTTACCTACATTCACAGATAAATGTCAGCTCCATTCTTCCAGCTCAAAAGGCCCAAAGCCTTGCAGTCACCCTTGATTTGTCTTTTTCTCTCATAACACATATCCAAACCATCACCAAAATCCATTGGTTCTAACTTCAAAATATATCTAGAAACCAGCCACTTCTCACCAGTTACCAGCTTTGTCCAGGCCATGATAATCTCTTGTCAAAATTTTGCAATGACATCCAAAATGATCTCCCTGTTTCCACCCTCTCCTCCAATAGACTAATCTCGACATAGCCAGAACAACCCTGTTAAAAACAGTCCTATGGGGACAAGGATTTCTACTTAGCTTGCTTACTGTGGTAACTCTAGCATGAGTGGTCAGGGACAGGGCAATAAATATCTGTTGCTGAATGTCATCAGCAATCATAACCAGTGGTTCTCAGATATTAGCTTGTAAATTAACAAACAACAAAAACACAAAAGATTTCCAGCCCCATGGTCCCAACCCCACGAATTCTGATGTACTAGGAGTGGAGTGACTCCCAGGACTCTCTTGTCAGGTAGTACACAGAAAACACTTGGAGAAACATTGGTCTTAGTCCTTACCCTTTGGATTTCTTGGAGGCTATCTAGTGGTGACCGATTCATACGGAAAAGGAGTAGGCAAATTACGGCTTCTGGGCTACATGTGGCCCATCGCTTATTTTTGTAAATAAGAAGAACTGTGCCATTTGTCTACATAGTGTCTATGGCTGATTTATACACAATAAGAGTTTAGTGGGACTTCAAAGCCTTCAAATTCTGAAATATTTACTATCTGGCTTTTTACAGGAAGAGTTCATTGACCTCTGAAATAAGAGAAATTATTCCAGAACACTATCTAGTGATAAGCTATTTTTTTTAAAAGTTGAAGGTATCCTAATGTATACTTAAGACAAATCTATTCTACCCATATAGGGAATTTACAATATATTTAATATTTGATTTATATTTAATAATCCATTCCTTATCTAATTCCCCAAAGAATGGTGATCATTTTTGTTTCTGTAACCAACATTTAAATAAAAAACTAAAATTGTATTATAAATTGCCTTTGGATATTTGCAATTTACTATAGATTTTTTGTTTCCCAAGGACCTATAATAAAAATGGAAGCATTCTGGGAAGAATTTTCAATAACAAGATATTGGTTTAGGCTGCCCAAGTTAATTTTTTCATAAATACTCATTTTGATAAATAAACAGAAAAAGTAAGGTTTCTAATGGGAAAAAATTTCATTCCATTCTAAGTGCAAAACCCAAGTAAAGACTCTGAACCCTTAACATTCCCTTCTTTGCACTCTGTCCATCTAGTCACTGCTGTAGGGACTTTAGTTATTAGAAACTACAATTTTTAAAAAAGCCTACTTAGTTACTCAAGCTGAGAAGTTTTAATTTGTTCTAATAGTTGAGGCCAGAAAAACTATTATCACAACTGCAGGAAAGCATTATCAAAGCTGGCAGCTGTCAGGCACCTTTAATTTTTTAGGCTGCTTTTATCTTTGTACTAGAGAAAGACTCATTCTGTTCTCGATATTTAGAATCTCTGTTCCTTAAAAATTCAAAATACATTTTTAAGAAAATTAAACTTAATTTTTTTTTTCTTGAATTATGATTCATAAGCCACCTTCCCCACCTCTACTCTCCAAATCTGGGTGTTTTAATTGTAAGAAATACTATTTTTAAAGTGTGAATTTTTAAAATATACATATTGATAATGTTAGATGTTATAGTTCAGTAAGTCAGTTCTACTTGAGATATTCAGTATTCTACTTATTCAAACTAAGAAATCATACTTACTGATCTTTTGGTTTGTAATCTAAGATCAAAAATGGTATCTACAACTCCTGGGGAGAGAGGAAAGGAGTCTGTCCTGGTTTACAGTATTTCCTAAGACTAAGTCCTGAGACAGCCATGATCAGGAGGGAGAGGAGGAAAGGCAAACCACTGGTAGAAAAGACAACATAAAGATTAACAACAGAAGGGAACTGAGACAGCATGCAGACTCACTGTATGTATAAATCATAGGGTAAAACAGGCGCTACTGATAATAAAATGGTTATATTCTGAAAGTCTGAATAGGAAGAGCAGAGCTGATGAAGATGCTCAGTTATGAAGTATCTTCAATAGGCAGGACTTACGTCCAGAAATAAGTTAAATAAATATCTACCTCCAGAAACATTTAACCAGGGCTTAGAACAACATTCCTAGTTTTTCCTGTTCAGTTTCAAGTGTTAGATTAAATAATCATTTTCCTTATTTTTCATTCTTCTTTTAGACTATCAAGAACATGTATTACCCCGAGCTTTGTTTTTGTCTTTGGTGCTTTATGAATGTCATTTGTATTGAACTTTTTCTAGTTATTAACAACATCATGGAGAAAAGGGGCGATTTCTTTGTATTTTTTTGTTCTTCTTACTGCGTTATTACTATGTCAAAGCATTAGGTCAGCCTGCTGGAGTGCAGTCTTGCTAAAAATAGAACCTCTGAAAAACACACCCGAACAAGAAGAGACATCTACAAACCACCACTAGATGGCGAAGGCGCTTTACCATTGCTAACATTCCGCCTGTAAACTGAATTGACTTACAAACCCACTACAACATATTTTCTACCATATCAGATTTCGATCAAGTCAGATTTTAAAACATGGATAGCCACCTTACTCTGAAACTAAATTGGTATACCTTATCTTCAACAAGTATTTATAATCTTACTCATGTCAAAGCCTGAAATTTACAACCTGACATCAATATATTATTAGTTTTCAACAGTTCTCAGTAAACTAAAGATCCAGTGACTAAGAATACAGCAAATGTATCAAAGCAAAAATCAAAACAAAATATAATACAGAGTAAAAATGAACAAAAGGCTACACAGAATCAAAATTGGGTATTTACAGGTATGTCCTACATTAGTTAATACACTCAAAGATATCTACATTAGCACCTGTTAAAGGCTTACACTGTATTTTTATGTAAAAGTTACTGATGTATTTAGTTAAAGTGATAAAAACAAGATAGTTTTCTTCTTAAAAGTTTTCTTTGGTAAAGAACAGAAAGGAGGAAAAAAAGTTTTCATTCCCTTCAATTTTTTTTTTCGTTGAAATGAATGCCCATTGTTGTGATGTAGTATAAGTTACAATAAGTCCACAAGAGAAGCTTTCTTGTTACTTACTTGAATCTATAAAATAAAACTTCTCAAGGTAATAGTTAAGTCTAATTTTTTAAAAACATAAATGAATAAGAACTTTGTTTTATGCACTTTAGTAAACTATTTTGACTATTATACGTAAGTGTGAAGAAAATCTAATTGGTTCAAGGAATACTGCTGCCTAGTCAATAAAACTGCAGGAATCAAACTTTCTCTGACTTTTGGTAAGAATGCTGTGAGAATGAATATATAGCAGATTGATGCTTTTCATACGTAATTCACATTTCTTAGCATACAATGAAACTTTGAGTAAGACGCTGGACAGGGACAGGAGAGTCAGAGTATAGACTGAGTTCTGAGGGCTCTGTGTACCCACACCACCCCCACAATACTGTATTCTCTTCTACTAAAACTGCCAAACTCTAGTTAGATCAATGGTTACTTCCCTGTCTTTCCTCTGACCCCAGTAGCAAGACTTCTCCATTTGAGAAAGCTGCTCTAATGTCATTCATCAGTTCCACAGTTGGTCATTTTAAGAATTTACAGGGCTTTACATACAAATAACACATTTGATAAAAGACTCCAAGTAAATAAATGTGTCTTTAAATGGCTTTATTTACTAAATTGACACCTCCTTTTGCATGTCCAACTGTTCTTAATTTTACTTAATTGGTCTCCTACTCAACAACAGAGGCACTCTCGTTTCAATAACAGTGTCCAAGTTTCAGTTTGAACAATGTTGGTATCTGTCACAAATAGACGCTAATCTAAAGACTGTTATCCAGGATTGACTTATTAAATGTATGGGGTGTTAATTATAACTATTTATTTTAGAGTTTCAGTTAGTTGCCATTATTCAAATGCAGTTGTTATGAATTCACAAATTTAGAGTTTGTAATAATTCCACTTGGTAATGGATTGAAATCTATACTTAGAGTGAAAAAGACAGGGGTTCTGCAATGGAAACAGGAATAAAAGGAGTACGCATGTCTACTGAGGAGAGTGTTTCCAATGTACTTTTTATGGTATGATCACAAATAAGAAGAGCTCAAAACTGTTGAAGCCGGTGAAGTTTTAGGTGCTAATTACAAATTCTCCTTTTTTTACTTTGATTTATTAAATTCTAATAGGCTAAATCCTTTCTTGCTCATCCCATTCTAGCTGTTCCCAAATAAGCTTTGCATTTCCTCACTAAGAATGGGTATTCAAAACTATTTTCATATTGTGGATAATTCTTGGACCTCAGTATCTCTACAGAATTGGATTAGAAACTAGTGTTTGGACTTGGATTATGATGGTTTTGCTGCTATTTCTACTCACAAAAGGCAGCTACTCTTCATTAACAACAGGCATTGGGGCCAGAATCATGCTGAAAGATGGCCCAATCACCATAGGAAACCAAAGCAGATACTTAGGAAACACCTGGGTACTCTGATCCCACCATTATAGGTACCAAAGATAATACCATCCTATTTCTTTTTTCAGTTTGATAGCTTGAGCTTTTCAATGTTTCAGAGAGGCATTTCTAGGGAAACCGGCCATATTTACACCTACTGAATAGGGGAAAAGACTATTTAAAGCATGAGCTGAATGGTCTCCCTGGATAAAGAGGAATGACATGTCTAAGCTCAAACATACCTAAAACTTTTTCTATCTCCTATCTTTCCTAACTCAGATAAAGACATTAAAATTTTCCAGGGGCCTAAAGTAGGAACTTCAGAATCATCCTTGATCCCTCCAATTCTTTTTCTTCTACCCCTAATCTGGTTAATGAACTAAGGCCTATCAAACAGAACTATGCTTTGCTTCTTCCTTTCCAGTCCTGCCGCCACTGCCCTTGAATAAATCCACAAAGTCTCTCAAGCTACTGAAATACCAACTGACCGCCTGTGCCGCTCTCGTTAATGGGTTCTGATGCCTTTGTCTTTCTTTGAAGCGTTAGTGTGTTTGGAGTTCAGATGTACACCCCCTTTACCTCTCACAATGTACTTTCTCCATGGACAATTAGTCTACCCTGTGGATTCAGGTCCTTAATATGATGATGATTCTGTGATTTTCATCTCTAGCCTACATGAAGGTCTTAGGCTTCAAACCCGTGTGTTCATTAGCCTAAGGGGTATCTCTAAATGGAGGTCCCACAGGAATCTTCTCATTGGTTCCATCTCCAACCTATTCCTCATTTTGTGGTCCCTATCTCAGAAAATGAAACCTCCACCTGCCAGGTCAGAGCTAGAAGCCAGGAAATTACTCTTGAGTTCTTTCACTCATACCTCCCACATTTAATTGCCTCTCGAACCCGTTCATCTCTCCATACGCACTGCTACTACTTTAGTTCAGGCCATCATCAAATCTCACCTGGATTACTGCATCAGCCTCCTAAATAAAGTCTCCCTGCCTTCAAACCCATCCCTTCGCAATCCTGGCTACACACTATAACTGGGGTGATTTTTTTCTGAAAACACAAGTATGAACATGCCTCTCTCCTGCTTAAAATCCTTCAGTAGCTTATTACTGCCCTAAGATCAAGTTCAAATCCTTAACCTACAAGGATCTACAAGGTTCCTCTGGAACTGCATCAGCAGCCATTCTCCCTTTAGCTAATTAAGCTCTTTTTTTAAAAAAAAAAATTTGGTCTCTCTCTCCTTTCTCCTCTGGGCCTTTGTAAATTTTTTCCCCTCTTCCTGGAATATTCTTTCCATCTCTCCCTGCTTCCTTTGCCAAACTCAAATAGGGGCCAATTTAGATTTTTATCTACTGTTCTGCCAATATTGGTTTGACAATGACCCTTCCAAGGGTGGGTGTGTAGGCCTTCTGATTTTCTCTAAAAACACAGACTACTCTTTTAATATAGTCATTTTCTTCCTTTATTCTAATTGCCTGTTCTCTCATTCACCACAATGTAAGTTTTTTGAGGGCAGGGATTGTGTATACAACTTTATGATAGGTGCCTAACAAAGACTAAATCTACTCTGTAGTTTGAATTCAGGACACTGCCCTTCTTGAAGATCTCTGACAGCTCCTACAAGCCTAATGAATAGAGACATAAGTTGTTAACATGGCATCTAAGGCCCTTTTCAGTTTGCTAGAGCGTATCTTCCAACTTCACTTCCAGGAATTCCTGCCTGCCCTCCCTCTGCTGTCCGTAAGTATTACTCCAGACACTTCTGCACCGGTCTTCTGATGCTTCCATGCTTTGGCATATACTGTTCTCACTTTCTGGACTATCACTCCTCTGCTTGTTTTCTTGGAGAACTTTTCCCAAGCCACTCTTAGTTCCAACTCAGGCCGACTTTAATAGTTCTCCCTTTGAGGTCAGCACAGAACTCTACACCTCTGTTATAATACCTTGCTGTATTACAGCTATTTATTTTTAATCATACCTCACTGGCTAGATACTAAGCTTGAGGATGGAACATAATCTACACACTCATTTTTAGATGCCTGCTAAAGTGCCTGGCACCTAGTAGTGCTCAAATATTTATCTAATTGGAATGATTAAAGCAAAAGTTAATTCCGTTTCAACTCCTCTAACCAAGACTCAGGCAGAAAGCAGGTAATGGGAGAGTGGGTTCATTCTACAAAATGTATGGGTTTATACATCTTTGCTTAATCCTAGGAGGAATTTGGCTTCCTTCCCACCCCACCCCCTCTTTTTAAAAGTGCCACTTAGAGAGCTTCTACTAACTCTCATAAGCAGATAAACTCTTCTGATTTACTCCCTAATGCTGATCTATCCGTGGCAGGAAATCAGAGCATGAATAAAAATCATAAAATGTAGCTACAAGTACTTTATGAATAATGATCAACTATGAACTTTAAAAGGTAAATTCAAGGCAGAAGTTCAGAAATCTTGCTTTGAATCTCAGTCCTGTAACTTTCTGACTTAGTGCAAACTGCTTATCAAGCCCTATTTTTTTCCATCTGTGCAATGGAATGACAATAATTCATACTTCACATCTAGGTTATTATGGGGACTAAGAGTTTATACATGTAAAACATTTAGAACAAAGCATGGCATAGAGTAAGCAGTCATTGAGTGTTAGCTACTATTATTATTATTGTGATCTTAAATAGTGATTGCTTAATTAATAATCAAGAGTTAGAGTATGTTCCTAGATTGTAAGAAAGGACCCTCAAGGCGGCATGTGAGCTCTAAAAGACTCTGAAATATTCTAGACTACTTGAATATTAATATGGAATAGCCAGACAATTAAGTAAGGACTAACATTTCAGAGCTAAAGGACTTAACATTTCAGAGTTGATACTAGGTTCTAATTATGACCTTTTTATTCAATTGCTATACTGTGGAAAATTACTTATAATTTTTTTCCATTTTCACATGTATAAATACATTGATCTACCCTGTAATGCTGATACTCATTAACTGACAAATGATTATCAAGGACTTTGAAAATACAAAACACTAAAATGACAAATTAGTTTATAAATACCTAATGTAATTCATTAAAAATATAGCATATTACTTTAATTCCTGTAATGCCTTCCAACTATAGTTCTTAACTCCTAAATTCTTTCTCAAAAGGTGTTATAAAATTACTTATGTAGTTAAAAAATCTAAAATCTATGTTGGTTTGGGTTAGAAAACTGTCAGATTTAAATGTAGATGCTGTAAAATTAAAAATTGATTTATTAAAATTCTAAAATCATTATCAGCTTTTACTAAAATAAATAGGCTTGTTGCAAATTTAAAATACTAACATGTATTTTAGAATCTGATTTTTAAATGTTACATAATGGTATTGATAAAAATTCCAGTTTAAAAGCCACAAAGATGATTCTCAAAATACTTTGTTACAGGCTATAATTTTGATAAATGAATAGGTTATGATTTAGCCATATTTTTAAAGTACAGCCAAATCTTGATTATCTTTAGTCTGTGGAGATATGGATAGTTTAGATAGTTAAAATCCGTATGTCATTCCAGAACCTTATCCTTAGCCTCTTCTCCCACCAAATTTTTAGCACAGTTAATTTAATGGGCTAATTTGCATTTCAACTTTTTTCCTTACTTGGACAATGAAATGGCAAAATAAATAAATGAATAAAAAATTGACAACAAACACAACATTGGAAGGATAGGCTAGTCTGTAAACTAGACAACAGGTCTCTGAATAACCAAGAGTTGGCTGCACAGCATTACGTTTACCTTAAGGATTAAAATAGCCTCGTTCTCCTTCATATCTTTAAATAAAACGGAACAGGAGTTCCTATGCCTTAACATTCCTAGTCAGAGTTTCTCTGAGTACCTGAAAGAACCCTGGTGGTACAGGACCTACTGGCATGCCATCTCCTGGGGGAATGTTTCCTAGCACTGGACTGGGAGCTGCTGCAGCACTCTGCAAAGAATAAAGGAGAAACAAACCTATATCATTACAGAGAAGGCACAAAACCAAAGACTAATGATAAAAGACGGTAGGAAGGGAAGCTTTTCATTCTTGGCAACAAATACTGGTAATTTTCCCCACTCCAGAGGTCAACTGAGATACAGCAGTTAGTTTAGTATATGACTAAGTTATCTGGTTTAAACAGAATTCTTTAAACTTTTTAAAGTCACAGAACTTTAACAAGATGGTATATCTATGGAATGACATATAAAAGGCAAATAATAATATAACAAAATGATAAAAGTTTAAGTAAATGCTTTATTTTATGGTACAGGTGTCTGAAACGGCAACATCAACAACAAATAGGTAAATATGGAAGGAATAAGTTTGAAAATGGTGGTTGTAGGAGTTGGAAAAAAGAACCTTTTTTTTTTAGGTTATGCTTTTCTGTGTCATAAATAAGTGTACCTAATTTTCTGTTTATAGGTGGCAACACTCAAATTATGCACTTTCTGATATACTATAATTGGTACCCAAAATATAACTGATAGCAAAAATAGGGTAGTAAGGTTGAAAAAGTAATTAGGAGACTGAATAAAAGAAAAGAATTAGATTTGGAGAGATTAGTCTCATATAAACAGATTATGGAAAACTCAGGTTAAAAAATTCAAAGACTACTTCACTTGCAGATTATTTCATGGAATCCTACTGTGTCATGAAATAGGAATATGAAAAACTTTGGGTTAGACTCTTTGTAATCAAATCAAGGCTTTAGATTTAATTCTTACGTAGAGCAGGAATACATACAACTGTTCTACAACCATGGCTTTCATCCCTCAATCTTGTTAGACACATTACAAATACTAAGAATAGTCAAGAAGGGACCAGAAATATGCTGAAGACAGATCAGTGTGAATCCAATAGTGCTGCCATGAAAAGAACTCAAAAACAAATCCCAGATCTAGTGTATCTGTTGTATTGTCTTAAACTATATTTCAGTTTGTTCATTCATGTATTAATATTTCATTAGAAGATGTAATATCTCTATATTTGTAGCATACATTTCCTGGTATATAAATTGATAAAAATACTAAAATATGTTTATTCTATAGTGGTGGAAGTTATTAATGAAGGCCAATGATTTTTAGTATTTCCTGAGGAAATGTAGATTTAAATATGGTTATCTAAAATGTTAGTTACTTATGAATGCCAAAATTCTAAACTTCTGATTAAGCATGTAAGTCTAAAAGGAGAAATAGTATTTCTTAGACAGTAAGATGAACCATCAATCTATTTCTCTACTTTAAGCAAGAACATGCAGTTTTATTCAGTGCACATTAATTGAATACCTACCATCTGTCAGATATTGTTTTATTTCACATTATATATCAACACTCAATGTTTTCAAAAATGAAGGGCAAAACTGCATTTTTTCATATTAACTAAACTTGCTTAAAATTTTAATACACAATGTTAGAGAAAAACTTCCCACCAAACATTCATCCTCTTTTAGTTTAAATATACATGATTATAGTCAGATCTAAGAAGATTTGATCTACATCCTTTGACAATGACTATAACGGGGTAGTTGCTCTTCATACTAAAAGCTAGACATACGACGTCACTGTTTGTGTAATAAAAAGACGTAAAAAAGAGACGAGTTTGCAAACCAAGCTCACCTATGCTTTTATATAAACATATACCATAATGTTGAGCAGGTTTACAAAAACAAAACAGAATTCAGTGAATTGCTGCAACTTCTTAGTGTGGTTCAAAGATGCTATTTCTCCCTCAGTTGTAGTTGCTCAGCAAGTGTATAAAAGAGGCTTTTGCTTATTACAGGGGAAAAATGTTCCTTTGCATCTAAACTAAAATTCAACAAGTAAAGATGTTGAGTCATCCCTGGCTCCTTTATTTTTTCTCTTTTTGGGGGGACTACATTGTTTAAAGGTATATAATATGCTAGGTTTTTTTTTCCTTCAAAGTTCTTCATTGTATATGTTTCCTAAGGGCTTTTTTAAGCTGTTATTTAAAAGTGAAACAAAAATAAATGATATAGCTGAAGATTTAAGCTTAAGAAGATTTAAGATTAAGTTAAATCTTTGAAATACCTTCTGAAATTTCAGTTTATGACTTCAAAATTATTTAATAAACTCAATCAAAATTTATCTTTCCAAGGACTCTTATAAGCTCTCCAATACGGCAACTAATACAGTAGGAAAAAAAACACTTGCCCTTTTGAAGTTAACATCCTAGCTGGGGAGGGGGGGTAGGGGAAACAATGGTAAGTGTTAATGGAGAGAAAAAAAAAAAAAAAAACAGGGAATAGAGAGTTCCCAGTAAAGGAGGTAGAAATTATAATTTTAAATAGAATAGTCAGGAATGAATGAATTACCGAATAGGCCAGGTTATGGTGACTAACTGATTTAAATATGCCTCTTACTCTGTTGTTGAGATTGCCTTCCTACATTTTAAAGGTGTCCCACATTTTTATAGTTTGCACCTATTCCTTCATAGTGGCACAAGAATTTTGTACAGGTTTTTCTTAATAATTACACTTTGGCCATAACAATAGAGATGTCCTGAATTAAAAAAAAAATTTTTTTTAAATGGAGGTACTGGGAATTGAACCGAGGACCTTGTGCATACTCAGCATGCACTCTACCACTGTGCTATACCCACCTTGAGGTGTCTTGAAAATAGAGTTTTGTCACTAGTTGATTTCTAGTATAGAGCCTGATGATTTAGTTTTTGGTGTGACAGCAATTTTTGGCCTTGGCCTAAGGACACAAAGTGAAGTGAACAGAAAACTAGTAATTATCCAGTTTGTTTACCCAGTACAGTGCCCTAGTCCAGAGCATTTCAGCCCATACTTCACTTTGTGGACCACATTTTTGAGCTAAATTGTCCATCTATTCTTCCAGGGTCTATTGTTAAGGGATAATTCCCCCCTTTATCCTATTGTGAGGAATTAGTTTAGAGTACCATTTGGGACAGCATGTTGATCAGTAGCAAATACTAGTCTGATGATAAGTTCTACAGAAGTACACTCTGTGGTACTCGAAGCGTTTATAAAAGAGTGTATTTCTCAAACTGCCTAACTTGCTCATTTATAATGTATATGTAATATAAATAATACATGCTTTGAAACTTTAAGTTAAATAAGAATCCAGTTTGGGGGATTAGAGCTTTATGTAGAAGGGAGAGGTACCACATTTCTTGCTTTTCTTTGGTGGAATTTCTACGACTTGTTTCAAGTTTACTTCCAACTCATGAGACAACTTTATCTCATGACTTGAGGATGCACAGAAAGTTGTCAGCTCTAGCTCATAAAGTATGTATTATTCTGTGGGGGAGGGTTGTGACTGAATTACAAAAGGAGAGAAAACGATTTAATTATATGAAGAACTACTACAGAGCTTGGTGTCACTAGTTTCAGGAGACCCTTGCTGAAGTCTTCATACAGGCTCATTGCTTTCTGGCCCAAACTCACTGCTGTCAGTCAGAACACGTTTTCCGTTCATGTCTTCCACCCATTTGATGCCTTTTCCATCTTAACTAAATGCTTACCACACACTGTGGTCTTGACTTTTGCAGCTTGAGATGTGAAAACTAGCACAGATTTCTTTTCCCTTCCTCACAATTTCATGGATAGAAGATTTGCTCTTACCATAGATGTTAGCAGCCTCAGCTTACGATTTTTTTTTTCTTTAAGTTGAGAACTTCCACCTTTTATTTAAAGTAAACCTTTTACAGCTTCTCTGGCATATCTGAATCACCTGCATCACTACTTTTGTGTGCACCATTATTAAGTAAAATAAGGGTGATTTGAATACAAGCACTGTGATACCATGACAGTGGATCTGATAACCCAGGAGATGCTAAGTGACTAATGGGTGGAAAGTGCTCGACAAAAGGATGATTCATACCCCGGGGGGGGGGGGGGGGAAGCAGCAGGACGTGGTGAGCCTCCATCGGGCTACTCAGAATGGTGCGCATTTTAATTTTAAAATTTATGAATTATTTTTGGGATTTTGCATGTAACTTTTTTGGACCTTGGTTGACTGCAAGTAACTGAAACCACAGAAATCAAAACTGAATGGGGGGGGCACTGAAGTAGTTTCCTGTCTTCACGATCTTAATGCAGAGCATAGTTAAATATTTTGGCTGTTGGTTGAAGACGTTCTTTATCACACTAAGAAATCTTTATATGTCTAGTATTTTAAAAACAATTTTCAAAGATCAGGAATTTTAAAAAAAGACATTTTCCTCTTCATATTTGATTGGTATTATTTGGTTTTTCTTTGGGGAAATATGATATAAATAATCAGATATTGATAGTTTTCTTAAACTTACATCATTGTATTTCTGAGATTAAGCCATGCTTGATCATCATGGATGATCCTTTTAACAGGCTAATGATTTCTATTAGCTAATATTTTATTGAAGATCTCTATATTATCTATATTCTATATAACAGGTTTAGAAAGTTTCTTACTGGGTTATATAATCAAACTAGGTTATATTTTCAAGCATTAGGGATATTCTACCTTCTTAAAATGAATTGGATGGCAAACTCATTCAATGCTCTGAAGAAGTTTATATAATGCGGTGTTTATCTACTTTTTAAAAGTTAAAAATTATGCAGCAGTAAAGCTGCTTTAATACAAAGGCAATTTGGGAAATAATTATGGTCATTATCCTTTTTATATTTTCTACGTCTATTTGCTTCGATTCTGTCCATTTATATTTTTCCCAGAATACAACTTCATTGAGATTTATAGTTTTATTCATGTATGCACTACTTTCACATACTTGACAAAGGTCCTCTGTAGCAGCTGTAAAAGACTGCAAGTAGACCACAAACATCTGTTTTTCTCTTTTTCCATCGTGATACACTGTAGCCAGGCACACGGCAGCCCAGTCACATTATATTGCTCAGTCTCCCTTGCTCTCACCAAGAACTAAGCTCTTACTAATGGAATGTAAGCAGAAGAGGTATGCAGTCTCTAAGATCTCTAAGGCAGATCTGTCTACTTAGCCATCTTGACTTCCTCTCAACGGTCTGCTGTAGGACCTCTTTCAATTGCTTACTCTGTCATCCTAGAATGGCCTTGTCTTAGAATCCAAGACATGCTTGTTCTGATTGCATGACCACAGAACTCCTATTTAAGTTCTTTTTTAAAATCTTTGTCACAGAACAAATTACAGTCATGGAAGAACAGCTCTGTGTGAATAGCATGAATCATTGTAATTTTTGTTTGTGTATTTCATTTTTCCAGGAAAAGGATAACCATTATATACTCATCTTTTCAAAATTCACATCCCTTATGAGTCAGTGAAAAAGTTTATGCAAAAAGGCATATCTTCCCCGAAATATCTTTTTTCTTTTGAAATTTACAGCTTTTGTAGAAAGAAATTTAGTCCGTAATTAACAGCATTATTAACATGGACCTGAAGCAATATGCATCTAATGTAACAAATTTTTTAAAGCTCTTAAATTTTATCTAGAAAAATTCAAATATGCTTAAGCAGAAATTTCAATAGGTTTAAAAGAAAATTTGGATATTTCACTACATCACAATATTTTAGGACTGCCATACAAAGATTAATTTTTATACCTTCAACATTTATTTTATTTAATCTCTCTCATATCCCCATTAGTTGTTATTATGAATAAAAAAAGAGCTTGAACGTAACTGCAGCAGAAACATTATTTAAAAGATGTTAGTAACTGTTTTCTTAAAAGTGGTATAACAGATGGATTATAAAAGTCACAAAATGAAAATAGTAATAAGATAATAAGTGAAAATACTTGTTTATATTGTCTCCAAACTAGAAACAGGGGCTAAGTCACTAAACCACTTTTCTAAGTCTTTTTTATTAATATAGGGTATAACTCAGCTTAATTGCTGCCACAGGCAAAGCAAAACAAAACATTGTTGTATGTTAGCACATATAAACACAAAGATTAAGGGGTATCTGTAAAGGGTGCATTTATATCTGTGTAATGTTTTGATGGCGAGATAATCTTAAAAATGCCTTAACAAAGATCCTAAAAATAGTACCTATAAAAATACAATTAGGCTAAAAGATGAGAAATTCAGCAAATACCTGGTACTCCTGTTAGAACAGAGAAACAAAGGTAGAGAAAATAATGCTAAAGATTTGCTTTAAATTAAAACAATAAATCTCATGGGAAAGTGCTTAAGATACATTTGGCCTAACTTCATCTACCATTTTTTCTAAACTTTAACTACAGTATTTTCTAAACTTCAACTACTATAGTATTCACTGTATATTCACTGATACGACATATGTAAGATATTTAGTTACCAGAGAAGAATGGTTAAGTGTAGTTTTAACAAAAAGTTAGTGTAACTTTTTTTTTTTTTTTTTAAGAAAGCAGATACACCAAATCTTGTATTAGAAACAGGTACTGAGCTCTAGAGCATGCCAACACTCCTCAAAACGCCCGGAATTCCTTTTAGGGAACTACCTGCCTTCAGACACTATACCACATTCTCTTGGATATTCTCAAGATAAGAAATCTTTATCCTTAATATGCTTTTGGGAAGAAGGCAAAATTCATATGGTATAGTGTTTTGTAAATAGCAGTTAATAAAGGTAAATTTTTGAATTAAAAATTTTAATATGACGGCCTTTCCACATAAAATAGCTTTGAATTCAATTGCAAAAATTTGAAGTTTTTAAAGTGATGACATGATTGAGCTGTTTTAGGTGTTTATATATATTTTTAAATCTATTTTTGACCTCATAATTTTCACTCATTAGTGTATTTTTTATCCAACAAATATTTGGCCTACAACGTATCTGATACTATACCAAGTAGACTTTATTCTTGTTCTCAGGAGCTGATAAGGGGGAAACAGTTACATAAATATTTATTTACCAGTGTAATAAATGCTAGAAAAAGAAAAGAGAAGATATACTTTAGAGGATTACAGACCGTTTCCTAGAAGTAAAATTTAAGCTAAGAGCTGAAGAAAGTGTTGGTGATACAGGGGCAAAAAAAAAGAATTAACAAGTAGGCAACAGAATTAAATTATTATAAACCAAAGGAATTAAAAAGTAAAGACCCTAGGGTGGGCAGGAGAGTGACAGAGAGTAAGAAATATTAAGAAAGGTCAGAGTGGTGCAATCAGTGATTCCAGTGTGTAGCATGAGATGTGATTTTAACTTTCCCATAGGACAGATCAACAAAGGGTTTTGAGAAAGCAGCACATGATCATGAGATCTATTGTTCTAAATAGACAACTCTGATAACTCCCTTTAGGAAAAGGAAATAAAGGGGGCAAGAGAAGATTCCTTCTGAATTATCATAGGAATAAGTTGAGGTGGTTGGGCAACAGTAGAGAAGAAATATGAATGGATTCAAAATATGTTTCAAAGTTCAAAACTGCCAGGATTGATGAAGGCCAACCAAACAAGGGTAAGGAAGAGGACATGTCATGGATGACCCAGATTTCTGGCATAAGCATTGCTTGGATGCAGTGAGACAGGTAGCACTGGATGTGCATCAGGTTTGGAGGGAAGAGCACAAGAGGCGAAGGGGAGAAGCATCAGTTCAATTTAGAATGTGTAAGACATTCAGCAAGAACATTTATTTACTAACAAGTGTTAGTAAACAACAATTTATTTATTAACAACAATTAGAAAACTCTACACCTCCTAACTTGTTTAATAATCTTACTGACCCTGCATTTTGAATTCATTTCTTTTCCTTTAAGTCCTTCTTTTCAATTTTTCCTATATTATAGTTAAAACAATTGGCCGCCACCTTAGATGTGTAAATTATAGCAATATTTACCTTCATTAGCAAACAATGAATAAGAATTTATGGTTTCTAGATCTCTTGCATAAGTTCTCTTGTGGTACCAACCATATTACATTGAGATTTTTCTCTGTTTGATCTGAAAATATTTATCCTTAAAGGGCCAGGCCTGTTTTCTTCTTTTGTATATGTGTAGTGCTTGTGCCTGGTGCGTGGTCGGTCAGTAAAAATTGGCTGAACTGAATCCATGCTATTATGACATTTTTTATTCTGGCTAAGATAATGTTATGTCATTTACAGAATTACTAAATATCTTAAATCTAAACTAGCCTGTGTTATTTTATGGCAAGCAAGCGTATCAAGTTCTGGAAGGCAAGTAGACAGAAGCCAATGTAGCAGATACTTCACTATTTTCTAAATAGGCTTGGACAGTTTTAAAGGACACTAAAGTGGAATAAATTATACAGTCTTCACGTTAGCATTCACTGTAGGTGATGAACATGAATCAGTGGTGCTATTACATGGGAAATGTCAACTTATTTTTAGTATCACTTCATCTGAATAGTAATTTGACTACTGTAAGATGACCACATAATTCATTTTCAAGATCAGGTTCTAATATATGGTTGCCAATCACATATTGCCATCAAGTTAACTTCATTTTAAACACCATTTTGAAAATGGAGCCATAAAATAATTGTTTATTTCATTGTGAAATTATTGGTGATTACTCAACTAGATAAGACTAGATGCTTTGTCTAAAAGTAAAATTTAAGGCAAAAAGCATCAGTACAAAGAGAGTCCTTACTTAATAATAAAAGGAATGATTTACAAGCAAGTTATAATGATCCTTAATGCATGTAACAGTATATATTTAAAGTATATATGGCAAAACTGACAAAATTACAAATCCATCATCACAGGAAAAAATGAGACTTCTCAAAAACTGATATATTTAAACAAACTAAAAATTAGATTTGACCACAATTAACAAGTTTGACTGAATGGACACTTATAAGACCCAGGACCCACAGAAAGAAAATATACATTTTTTCAAACACTCTTAGAATAGTCATAAAAAACCGATCACACTCTAGACCACAAAGAAGCAAAAAAAAAAAAAAAGCCAAGAATATATATGATATGGATTATATTCTTTGAACATAATGCAATAAAATTAGAAATTAAAAAACTTATTATTCAACACTGTATACTTTTACAAACTGAACATACACATTTCAAATATGTAAAATAATGATGGAAAACTTTAGATTTGAACTACAAAAGCCCTATATATCAAAACTTGTAAAGCTAAAGCAGGACTTTGAGAAAGTTCACAGCTTAAATGTGTATATTAGGTGATAGGAAAGGCTAGAAATATCAGATGTTTTGGATTTATCCCTGCACAGTAATAAATATAGGGAGCTTATTTTTGCTCCATTTGAAGTTTACACACATATTTATTATGCTTCTAACTTTAGACTTGGTGCTTCCTAGATGTAGTTGAGTGAAATGGAATGTAAGATTCTATTGTCAAGTCTATTGTTAAAAAAAAAAAAGAAAAGAAAAGAAAAAGAGAGAAGTGATTATTTAATACTGTAAGGTAATGCATATAATCAAGTATAACATATAGTGGTAAAAATATAGCTATGGGGTAAAACCAAACATTGTGTGCATTCAAACCCCTGAAGGTGCACTGAAGTGGAAAGTAAAGAGAAGCATCTCAGAAGGAAACAAACACCAAACAGGCTGTGGGAGAAGTTATCATAAACTGTAGTGTATTTCATTGCCTTGGTAAAAATATTACAAATTCTTTATATGTTTGTGAGAAACCTGAGTATTCACACCTAAGCTGAGGCATTGCCATGTATCCCCCCTCACACAAACTCCCTGATGCAGCTTAGATAAGGTGATCCCCAGAGAAGTCTCAGTCCTTTCTGAGATCCATGATTAAGCTAAATCTTGAAGAAAAGTTAATGTGATAGAAAGGAATAATAAATAAAAATTCAGACCAGAAGAAGAACATGGAAAAATGAGCAAAGGAAGCAACGAACTACAAAGGAACTATAGAAGATAGGAAACTATTCCCTTCTTGGTCATAAGGGGGAATAGCTGTATACATGAGACAGGATCCGTTGCTGGGAATTCTGGGAATTATATTGAGAATGCTGGGAAATACATCAGGATATTTGTTTTTTCTTTTTCTTTTAATGTATTTTTACTGACGTATGGTCAGTTTACAATGTGTCAATTTCTAGTGTATAGCACAATAAAGTCATATAGGAACATACATCTATTTGTTTTCATATTCTTTTTAACCATAAGTTACTACAAGATATTGAATATAGTTCCCTGTGCTATGCAGTATAAACTTGTTTATTTTATATAGAGTAGTTAGTATCTGCAAATCTCGAACTCCCAATTTACCTCTTCCCCCCTGCTAACTATAAGTTTGTTTTCTATGTCTATATGTTTCTGTTTTGTAAATAAGCTTGTTGTCTTTTTTTTTTAGATTCCACATATAAGTGATATGGTATTTTTCTTTATCTTTCTGGTTTATTTCACTTAGAATGACGATCTCTAGGTACATCCATGTTGCTGCAAATGGCATTATTTTATTCTTTGTTATGGCTGAGTAGTATTCCACTGTATAAATATACCACAGCTTTATCCAGTTATCTGTTGATGAACATATAGATTGTTTCCATGTCTTGGCTATTGTAAATAGTGCTGCTATGAACATTGAGGTGCATGGTATCTTTTTGAATTAAGGTTCCCTCTGTATATATGCCCAGGAGTGGGATTGCTGGATCATATATGGTAAGTCTATTTTTAATCTTTTGAGGAATCTCCATACCGTCTTCCATAATGGCTGCACCAAACTACCTTCCTACCAACAGTATAGGAGGGTTCCCTCTTCTCCATAGCCTCCCCATCACTTACTGTTTGTGTACTTTTGAATGATGGCCATTCTGACTGGTGTGAGGTGATACCTCATTGTTGTTTTGATTTGCATTTCTCTAATAATTAGAGATATTGAGCATTTTTTCATGTGCCTATTGGCCATTTGTATGTCTTCCCTGGAGCAATGCTTGTTTAGATCTTCCCATTTTTGGATTAGTTCGTTTGTTTTGATTCAATGAGTGATAGTCTATGCCTTAAAGATATGAAGCAACTCAGTAACATGATGACAGTGACATTTCTATGGAAGTAAAGAGAGGAAAGAAAAATAAGGAAAAAGTGAAAGTAGAGACACCAGCATTTAAAATAATCCAGATTTTCAGGTTGGAAAACAGGATGGCAGAAATGGTGATGCAGAGAAATGAGTGCCATTAGAAGGAAAGGCAGGAGAAAAACAATCAATTCAGGTTTCAGATAATATAGCACTATGGTTTAAAAAAACAAAAAAAAACAAAACTATGGCTCCTGTGTGAAATTGCTCAGTTACTGAAACTTAATGCAATGGTTCCTTCTTCAGAAAATATGGATAATAATAGTACCTATCTTATAGAGATGTCGGAGGAATAATGAGTTAATTAATAAAAAGCAATTAGAATGGTATCTGGCACAAACGAAGGGGTCAATAAATATTAGGTTTTGTTTCTAGGATTATTTCTAGTTTGAGTTGATATATAAGTAGAGGTGTTTGAGAGTCCAGCAGTAAAACACACAACTGAAACATGGATGAAAGGACAAGGTTGGATAAATATCTTTGGTATTTTTCCCATCCTCCTTCCACTGCCATTGTTGTAATCAAGTCTTTCCTCATCTTTTATAAAAGACTGTTAGAACTGTCCCCTGTATCTCTCCTGTTTCCTTCCCTTCAGGTCTACATTTAAGGCTGCCAAATAATTACCTTTTAACAAGTACAGATGTGTTCATATCACTTCTTCACATGAAAACTTTAAAACAAATGCCCTATAGGACAAGGCCTAGATTACTCATGTCCTATTGGACAAGGCCTAGATTACTTGGCATAGTGTAACTTCATTCAAGTCAATGAAGTTCTCAGCTAAAGAAACTTTGCCTTATTAATCACTGAATCTCCCATGCCTAGGTGCACAGAAACTGTTAAAAGATATATATTCACTGAAAGCTACATAAATATACCTAATGGTAATTTGATGGTGCCAAGCAAACATTTGCAAATAATAGGCTCTCAAGAAAGAATTCTGAGGTAATAAACCAGGAAGATGTAGAAGGCAAGAGAGGAGACAATTTCAAGTGAAGTATTAAAAATGTTGAATGGCACACTGATCAAAAGTTTTAGGAAAAGAAAAGATACTGATTTCCAGTTCAATTAAAGAGATTAATCATGATCTATATCAAGCACTGCAAATATAAATAAGACATGATTACAGCTCTAAAGGAATAAATATAGTGTAAAGTGGAAACTAGACACACAAACTAATAAGAAAGAGATATTCATGAAGAGTCCATCTAGGGAATTTAGAGAAGGCTTCTTGGAAATTATTATTCTCGAGTTTAGTGTTGAAGTAAGTAAGAATTAACCAGGCAAAGAAATATAATTACAGTGAGGTTGTAGTGTGAAAGCTAGATTACAGGGTGTAAAGAAGGAAGCTGCTAGAAACTACAGGTAGTAGCTACAGACCACTTATTTAAAAATCCTCTCTTAGAAACACAGGACAGGAATCATAAGGTAGTTAAAAGGAGTAAGATAGTCAAGTGGAGGTTTTATTTAGATGGGGAAAGAGTACAAGAAAATGATAAATCAGGAGAGTAGGGCCTCTAACAGACAAAAGACATGAAATTCAGAGCACAGTTTAGAAAGGGAAGAAGGGTCTCTATTCTGAGACTGCAAGGAAGGATGTGATTAACATCATCTACTGGTAAGGAAGTAAGAATTAGCTGAGGTGAAAGCTCATTCATCATGAAGATCATTCGAGATGGTCTTGGTTTCTCTGTCAAAAGGATATGAAGTTATCAGCTGTTACTGAGAGAAGCTGAGTTTGAGAGCATTTGGAAAGGAGATATTTGAAACAGTTGCTATGAAAAGTAAGCTGTCAAAAACTGAATGAAGAGTAGTACTGCCAGGAGTATTACAGGGCCAAGTTTATGTTGGGAACATACACCTGAAAGGACAAAGTCTGGTAAAAAAAAAAAAAAAGTTCCTTAATACAAGGGAAGAAATGATAATACAATTGAAGTCAAATATGAAAGATTAATAGGGAACACTATAAGGTAGAACTCATTAATTTTTGCTTTAAAATGACCACCTTCAAACTGCAACCTCTTTAGTTTAAAACACTGGTAACTGATTAGTCAATGATACACACAGTCAATATTGCAATAATTTTCTAACTTTGAGCTTTTTTTTTCCCTAGTGAAAAGTATATGTCAGCTATTGCAGCCTCTAGAGCATCCCAAAAAAATACAATAAAAGAAGTATATGTAATAGTAGAGACAAAATGGAATATCAAAAATTAAATACTAAAAAGTCACAAAAAAAGTCAAATATAAAGGAAATGAGGGACAAAGATTAGATGGGAGAAATAGAAAACAAGACAGTAGACAACCTCAAAATGCTAAGCATTAAACTAAATATAAGGGGGTCTAAACAGTGCAATAAAAAGGCATAGAAAAGGATATACCTTCAATATTTATCACAAGAAAGCTAGAGTACCTCTATAAATATCAGATAAATTAGACTTCAGGACAAGGAATATCAGAGGCAAAGAGGGACAATTTTATAACAAAAGGGTCAATGGATCAAAGAGACAAAATAATCCTCAATGTATATGCACCTAATTAATGAGCTTCAAAATGCATGAAACAAAGATCGTTAGAATTGACAGGAAAAAACAGACAAATTCACAATTATAGGTAGAGATTTTAACACTTCTTTCATAACTGACAGAATGAGTACACAGAAAATCAATAGGGATATACAGGACTAGAATAAATCTACAAGTCTACTAGAGCTAATTGAATATAAAATGCTACACTCAACAACAGCAGAATACACATTCTTTTCAATGTGTACTCTTGAAGCATTCACCAGATAGACCATATGCTGGGCCATAAAACAAGTCTCAATAAATTAAAAAAGATAAAATACACCATATGTTATCTGACAACACTGAAATTAGATTAGTAAATAAAAACAAAGATACTTTTAAAATTCCCATACATTTGGGAATTAATATTCTTCTAAATAATGTAAGGATAAAAGAAGAAATTATTTGAGAAATTAGAAAATATCTTATACTAATTGATAATGAAAATACAATATATCAAAATTTGTGGATGTAGTTAGAGCAGAACTACAGAGAAAATGTATAGAACTAAGTCTTACATAGGAAAAGAAGGTTTAAATCAATGACCAAAATTTCCATCCTAAAAATCTAGGAAAATAAGAGCGAACTAAGGCCAAAGTATGCAGAAAGGAAACAGTAAATATAAAAGCTGAAATCAATAAAGTAGAAAATTTTTAGAAAAAGGAAAAATTAATATAGCCAAAAAGCAGGGTCTTTGAAAATTCAATAAAATTGATAAACCAGACTCAAGAAAAGAGAGAAGACATTAAGTCACCTTTATCAGAGGATGGAAATAATTATCCTACTCATATGAAAAGGGAATATTATGAATGACTGTATGCCAATAAATTTGGTAACATAAAAGAAATGAACAAATACCTTGAGAGAAAAAAATAACCACAACTAACCTAAAAAGAAATAAAAAATCTAAACATCTCTACATTTAATACACAAATTGAATTCTTAGTAAAAACTTTCCCACCAACAAAATTCCAGGCCTGAATAAAATTTTTCAGGTCATTTCATGAGGCCAGAATATTCTACCCTAAAACCAGACAAAGAAAATACTGTAAAGTAAAACAAAGACCAATATCACTCATAAATGTACACACGAATATCTCTAACAAAACGTCAGGAAAATTGGACTCAACTACATATAAAAGGATTGTACATCATCACTAAGTGAGATTGTTATTCCCCAGAAATGCAAAGTTGGTTTAATGTTTAAAAATTAGTATTAATAGAATAAAGGTGCAAAACCACATGATCAATCCAAATGTATGAAACAAGTATTTGCATTTGATAAAATTCAAGACATATCCATAATTCTTTTTAAAAAACTGCAGCAAAGTAAAAACAGAAACTTCCTAAATCTGATCTATCAGTTCTATGAAAAACCCACAGCTAGAGTCATATTTAATGATAAAAGACTGAATGCTTTCCCTTTAACATGAGGAACAAAGCAAAGATGCCCATTATCACCATTCTTATTTGACATTTTATTGGAGAGCAATAAGATAAAGAAATAAAAGACAGAGATTGGAAAGAAAGAAGTAACACTGTCTTTATTCACAAACAAAATGATGAAGTACATAGGAGGCTTCCAAAAGTGCCTAGAAATAGTAAGTTAAGTTTAGAATGATCAAAGGATACAAGGTCAATATGCAAAATTGATTAAATTTCAATATGCTATGTACAGAGAACTACAAAATAAAATTTTAAAAATTCCATCAACAATCACATCAAAAAATAAGTACTTAAGATAAACTTAACAAAATATATTTTGTTAAGACCTGTACAGTGAAAACTACAAAATATTGCTCAGAAAAACTGAAGATTTAAATTTAAAGAGATATAACATGTTCATGGAATAGAAGACTGTATTTTCAAGATATCCATTTACCCTAAATTGAGCTACAGATGCAACACAATCCTAAATAATACCCACAGAAGGTTTTTAATTTAGAACTGATGGGCTAATTCTAAAATTCATATAGAAATGAGAAAAAAAAATGGAATAGCCAAAGCAATATCAGGGAAAAACAAACAAACAAACAAACAACAACGTTGGAAGACTCACAGTAGGGGATTTCAAGACTTTTTGTATAGCTACAGGAATCAAGATGGTGTGGCATTGGCTTAAGAACAGATATTTAGATCAATAGAAAAAAACAAAGTCCAGAAATAGCTTCATGGCTGAATGGTCATTTGATTTTTGACAAAGATGCCAAAGTAACTCAATAGGGGACAGACAGTCTTCAACAAATTTTGAGTAATTAATCTTAAACTCTCTTTGCCTCAGTTTCTTCATTTGAAAAGGGGGAATAACCATGGTTATGGTAACTGCAATGAAAATTAAATTATTTAATACATGAAAAGTGCTTGGAATATTGGGCCTAGCACATATTAAATCCTCAGCTATTCAGTAAGTTTATGCCTTTAAGTGAAAAGTAGGAAAACTATAGAAATTACCAAGAAAAATGATTCTAAGATGACACTATCTCATGAAATAAAAATTAAGGCAAACATGATGTTTTGTTCCCTTGTAACATTAAGAAAATTATCTTTTTTGTTTTTGTTTGTTGCTGTTTTTTTGCCACTTATTTTTTATTTGAATATACTTGATTTACAATATTATATTATTTTTAGGTGTACAGCATGGTGATTCAGTATTTTGCAAATTACACTACATTATAAATTACTACAAGATAATGGCTATAATTTCCTGTGTTATACGATATATCCTTGTTGCTTATCTATTTTATACATAGTAGTTTGTATATGTTAATCCCATTCTCTCAATTTGTCCCTTCTCCCTTCCCTCTCCTCTTGGAAAACCACAAGTTTGTTTTCTTTATCTGTAAGTCTGTTTCTATTCTGCATATACTTTCATTTGTATTATTTTTTAGATTCCACATATAAGTGATATCATACAGTATTTGTCTTTCTCTGTCTGACTTGTTTCACTAAGCATAATATTCTCTAGGTCCATCCATGCTGCTACAAATGGCAGAAATGCATTCTGTTTTATGACTGAATACAAAATTGTCATAATTTTTAAAACTTCACCTATGTGCTTAATTCTACCACACGACAGGAAAAACTAACTTATTTTCAAAAATTCTATTATTGTAGCACTTGATATCTATTCTAGAAAAGGTTAGATTCATTTTCTGAAAGAAATTTTAAAATATTAAAAAAATTTCTATTGTCAACTTTCTCTAAAGAAATGATTATAGTTGATATCCTTAATGTGTTCCAATCTCATTTCACTTTTCTGACTTTATTGTTTAATAAACAAACAAAAGTTGTATTATGGAATTTCTAAGATCAACACCTACAAGTTAATTTAGTTAAAAATATTCTTAATTTTCAATGTATTTATCTTTTCATAGAAGGTTGGATAGAAGACGATGATGAGATCTAAGAGCCAGTCCTCAAAACTTTATTCAGCAACTAGGCCATAAATGACATCATTAAATCTAGACAGATGTTTTGAAATGTCAGTGACCACCATGAGAATCAGGAGGGAGCCTATTTAAGAATTAAAACAAAACCATCATCACTATTTATATGACCCAAAAAGCATGACATTGAGTATGAGTCCTTTCAATGTCAAGGATTACATATGTGAGTTCTTTCTAAGTGATTATGGATACTTATATATAGCTTCAATTATACATGCTCTATTCTACAAATACTAGGCATTTAATATCTATTCAGTGGATGAAAGAATAAATGAGTTTATTTTGTGATCTATCATATGATCTAACCTTGAGAATGTTTTATGTGTGCTTGGGAAGAATGTATTTTTTGCTTTTGTTGGATCACATGTCCCATATATATGCCTTTTAGGTCCATTTGGCCTAAAGTACGGTTCAAGCCCAACATTTCTTTATTTTCTGTGTGCATGACCTGTTGCTGGAAATGGAGTATTGAAATTACTCTACTATTATTGTATTATTGTCTATTTCTTTCTTTAGCTCTACTAGTATTTGCTTGATATATTTACATGCTCTGATCTTGGGTGTGTATATATTTATGACTGTTATGTCTTCTTGGTGAATTAAGCCCTTTGTGATTATATAATGACTTTCTTTGTCTCTTGTTACATTTTTGGCTTAAAGTCTATTTTGTCTGATTTAGGTAGAGCTACCCCTGTTCTCTTTAGATTTCCACTTACATGGAGTATCTTTTCCCATCTCTTCACTTTGAGCCTGTATGTGTTCTTAAAGCTGAAGTGAGTGTCTTGTAGACAGCATACAGTTGATCTTTTTTTTTTTTAATCCATCCAGTCACTCTGACTTTTGATTAGAGAATTCATTCATGTACATTTAAGGTAATTACTGATATATAATAACTTACTATTGCCATCTTACTAATTATTTTCTGGCTATTTCGTAGTTCTCTTGTCCGTTTTTGACTCTCTTGCTGTGTTCCTTCATGAATTGGTGACTTTCCATGGTGGTATGCTCTGATTCCCTTGTCTTTTTTTTCTGAGTCTACTATCTAGTTTTTTGCTTTGTGGTTACTAACGGATTTAATATAAAACATCTTATATTTATAACAACCTATTTATGCTGATCGCATACAAAACCTCTACCCTTCTATCCTGTCTTTTATATTTTTAATGTCACAACTTGCCTCTTTTATATTATGTACTCATTAATTATAGTAGCTATAATTATTTTTATACTCTTTAACCTTTATACTAGAGTCAAATGGCTAACATCATTTACAGTACAAGAATTTTCTGAATTTGTCTCTGTATATATGTATATGCCTTTATCAGTGTATTGTCTGTTTTCATATTATTTCATGTTACATATTTTCAAATGAAAGCATCCTTTCATTTCAGATTGGAAAAACTCCTGTCAGCTGAAAAGGAATAAGACAGGTCTAGTGGTAGTGAATTCCCCCAGCTTTTATTTATCTGGGAAAGTCTTTATTTTTCTTTCATGTCTCTTAGAAATAACTTTGCTGAATAGAGTATTCTTGGTTGTCATTTTTTTCTTTCAGCACTTTAAATGTATCATTCCACTCTCTCTTGGCCTGTAGAGTTTCTGCTGAGACATCTGCTGATACCCTAATGGGGGTACTTTTGTAGGTCATAATAATAATCTTCTCTCTTGCTGCCTTTAATATTTTTTTCGTCTTTGATTTTAGACAGTTTTGTTAGGTCTTGAAGAACACTGTTTTGGACTGAAATAACAGGGTAAAATATTTAAGCTCCATGAATTTGGATGTCTAAAACTTCCCCCAGGTTTGGAAAATTCTCAGCCATTATTTCTTTAAATAAGCTATCTGCCCCCTTTTCCTCTCTTCTCCTTCTCGGACTCCAATAATTTGGACATTAGTGTTTTTGATGATGTCCCATAGATTATGTAGGCTTTCTTCACTCTTTCATTCTTATTTTCTTCTCAAATTGGGTTATTTCAGAGTTCTTATCCTCTCTCTCACTAATTCTTTCTTCTATTTGGTCTATTTTGATCGTGATGCTCTATATTGCATTTTTCATTTCACTTACTGAATTCTTCAGTTCCAGAATTTCTATTTGGTTCTTTTTTATGATTTCTGTCTCTGTTAAATTACTCATTTTGATCTCATGTTGTTTCCTTGATTTTGTTGAATTGTCTGTGTTTTCTTATAGCTCACTGAGTTTCCACAAAGCAGCTACTCTGAATTCTTTACCAGGTAAATTGCAGATCTCCACATCTTTGGATTTGATTACTTCAAGGTTACTGTGATCTTTGGGTGATGTCTTGTTTCCTTGATTTTTCACATTCCTTGAAGTTTTGCATTGTTTTCTCATTTAAAGTAACAGTCACCTCCATCAATTTTTATTAACTCTCTTTCGGGTAAAAATACCTTATTGCCAATCCTGATACAGATTCTGAGATGTTCTTTGATCTTGTATGGATACCACTGCTCCAGGCTTCCTGCTCCCTCTTGTGGCAGAATTCTTAAGCTTATCTGTCTTCTCTTGAACCTACAATGCACCGGATCAGCTGATGATAGCCTGTCTTTTGTTTTCCTGAAGGTGGCACTATAGCTCAAGTTTGTGGTTTCTCCCTTGCCCATAGACCCTAGCCTGCTTTCTGAGCAAGCTCCTTGCCTACCAGAGCTTGCTCTCACTGCAGCCCTGGGAGCAACCCAGGGAACCAGCTACGGAGTGTGGGGAGGTGTGGGTTTGGCTTGTGTACACTGGGGGGATCCCTGGGTGAGGTTTTCCCCTTGGCTGGGGGGTGGGCTTCCAAATGGAATACGGAACACAATAAGCAGGAATCTTATCCTTTTAATGCCCTTTAGGAAACTGATTTGCTGCTCTCCCAATCTGTTTCCTCCCCCTAATCATGAAGCTCCCTCTTTAATGCTCTAGATGTTGTGAGAGTACTGAATCTTTTCGGTAGTGTCCCACACAGCTAGGGAAGAGAGAAATTCACTCACTGACTCTCCCCACTCTCCCTCCCTCCACCACCAGAAGACATCACCAGCTGTCTAGCTTACTCCTAAATTGTGCCACCTTGGGCAAAGGATGATGCTAGCCAAAACAAGTCGTTCTCTTACCCACTTCAACACAGCAAACATATTTTTTTTCTTCAATAGAGTATTAGAATGTCTTTGGATACCTGGACTGCCACAAAGGCTCTCTTTTCTATTCTGTAGGTGCTCCCAGACTGCAGCCAAGAGGTTCCAGATTTGGTTCACAGTGTCCTGTAGGTTCCACAGCTGGTACCTAAGTCTGGTACCCCATGCACTGGATGGCAAGGCTGCTAGACCCCACGACTCCCACAGAGGTATTTCTGTTAATGGCCAGATGCCAAATTTTTGTTGTTGAAGTTGGGGGACAAAAATGAAGGTTGTCTTATGCTACCTTTAATGCCAATGTCATTCCCCTGGGCATCCTATATTTTATCTGACAATCCTACCTACATTAGACCATCCTAAGCAAGAAACTTTTATTGCATTAAGGCACTGATATTTACAATTCTTTTATAACTACCTGCCTACCTTGACTAATGTAAAAAACATAAAAATATTTTATGGAATAGTAATAGAAATAATTACTGGTAATAATACTAGTAATAATCATAGAAAGAATTAGGTTTGTGAATGAAGTCTGAAAGTATCACCACATAGTTTACTATGGTTAAACTGATAAAGAACCAAGTACCTCTAACTCTCAGGAACAGTATATGAAATAACTGAGACTCAGGGAATTCATTTATGATACTTGTTCAGTACATATCAGTTGTGATGTTCTCTTGGATCTATAACAATGAATAAGACACATTTTGCGCTTTCAGGGACACAGCAGGATAGCTTATACAAAAGTTAAAATAACCCTTGTATAAATGCAAAAAGCAATATACACCAGATTAGGAGGGGAGACAGTGTTAATGAAAATGTTTAATTCTGACACTACAAAAGCTGTTGCAGAAGTAGCAGTAAGAGAAAACTGACTTGTAAGAAGGCAGAGAGTGTATGTTAATTTCTTTGTCATGAGTCCATGCTCCTGGAATTTAATGTCCGCTCCATTTTTGTTGGATAAATGAAATTCCCTTACCTTCATTTTGCCTTTAATAGTTCTTAAAGGGAATGTTTAAATATAAGCCTAGTTGATCTTATTAAAAACAAGCATGATGGCTACCATTTACTGAGAACCTACTGGGTGTCAGGCCTTGTACTAAGTGCTTAATATGATCTCATTTAATCATTATAGTAGCTATGAACAGCATTATCTTTTCCACTTACAAATAAGGAAACTATGGCACAAAGATGCTATCCAGCTTGTTCAAATCGTGTGTTACTATGTACCAAAAATCACAACTTTAAATTCAGTTCTGATTTCAAAGCTTGTGTTCTTTATCACTAAATTATTCTGTATAATGATGCTTTTCAGACTGATTATTTTATACCTCAACCCAATCAAGTCTTTAACCCCTGTTATACAGTTTGAGTTATTACACCAATATAGAGGTCAGCTTTTAGGTGAAATTTGAAAATGTCTTTGCTTTTCTTTATGTAAGCACTAACTGGACAAAGAATAAGATACCTTATTCTGCTACCACAAGATGTATGAATACTTTCTCAGTGTCTTGAACCTTAACTTTCAAGAGCTGTAATCCTTTTTAGGCTTAAGTTATATTTATAATAACAGGTCTTTGAAGTCTAAGGGATAGAATTCTTTATTAGCAGAATTCTTCACATATATCCAAAGATAAAACTAGCCTTAATTTTCTTAGAACAGGTGTCATTTCCATTTCTCTTCTCTACTGATTTTAGTAAAATATTATGAATCTATGGTAACTATTGGTCAGGCTACTGAAGAATAGAAAAATTAGCAGATTTATTGATCAGCTGTTTTTATCAAAAATGACTTTCAAGGAGGGGAGGGTATAGCTCAGTGGTAGAGCACATGCTTAGCATGCATGAGGTCCTGGGTTCAATCTCCAGGACCACCTCTAAAAAATAAATGAGGCTAATTACCTAGCCCCATAAAAAAAATGACTTTTCAAAAGAAATTTGCCTTTTAACACCATGTCAGTCTTGTTCTAGAGTCTACACACACACACACACACACACACACACACACATTCTCAAAAATCACTCACAAAGAATTCTCCTAGAATTTACTGGAATAATGAATGGTCAGGGTTTTCAGCTAGACTAATCATCACTCGTACTTTGGGCTTTTAGTAAGGGGCAAATCTTGACCAGGAAAAGAAATGAAGCCTATCAAGAGATACGTGTTCAGATAGCACGGTATCAGGTTTACAATTCTTAGAAACTGTTTTAACTGTGGATCTAATGTACATTCCTTCTGCCTAGAAGTAAACTTCTAACTGTTGAACTACTAACATGGCTTCAAAGCTTAAAGATTCTAAATTTCCAAAACTTTCAAAATCACCTCTCTCCTTTTCATCTATAGTACTGAAGCCCTAGTTCAGTCATTACCATACTCTAACTGTACCACTGAAATAAAATAGCATTTGGTCTGTCTTTGTCTTTCTCTGTCTTCATCATCAACCCCTCATTGGCCCTCCATGCTCTGAATCTGAACTTGGTTTCCAGGCCTATTTCTACTACTTCCTACATCTTGTTACTGTTTTGTACACAAATCTGTTCCAAGCTAAAACTGTAACTAAGCCTCTTGGAAAGAACAGTGCCTACCTCAATATCCTCCATATATATGGGGTTTGATAGTACCTATTGAATGAATAAGTAAATGATTTGTAGAGAAGTTATTTCAATTAAAAAGTTATTATTATGACAGTGACTTTACTGAACATTTATTTATTGACTGTCTGTTAATATGGCATTATGGTTTTTTAAAGTACCGTAAGAAGTCATAATGTTAAGGTCATGGAATCATGGATAAGAACTTATTAAGCTAGTTCGGAGCTCCCAAAACACAGGCATGCTATTTTACTGTAAGTATAGTAATCGTAGAAAAAAAAAAAGCTCATGCTGTTATTATTATAATTAACTAGGAATCAATTTCTTTTTACTGTAAAAACAGTTAATTAACTAGCCTCTAAGATTTTTCTGTTCTGTATTATCATTACATTATAAAATACATTCGGTGTCAGGAATTAGAAAAACGATCTTATTTTCCTTCAGCATATGTATCTACTTCATAACAATAAATTTGATGATTCTATAGTCAGGAGATATTTAACACATGCATAAGCACAAGGTTTTCTAATTGTATTTCAAGTAAAGCATTTTAGGTATCTGTTTTTGGAGTTTTATTATACCCATAATTTTAAAACTTTTAGAAATGCAAATGCTAGTTTTTACACAGTCAACTTATAAAATTCTGGAAGTCTACGATCAGTCTTTCTCAATGGCAATGGTTGAACAACAAATGACTCTCTAAGGACAATTTTCTACTATTTATTGAAACTGTCCTTTTTCATAAAGGAATTTACTGGAGGAAATTCTGTTAAAGCTCTCAACATAAATCTTACTTGAAGCTTTTGATGGTCAACTGTCAATTAAAGAATTTAGTAATTATATTTCAGTACTGAAAATGCTTTAAAATTAAGTTTTCTAGAATTTAAAAATGTATACTTCATCAAAATTAGAATTTATGCATATTTTTGTCATTGTCCTTTTTTATGTCATATGTACTTTTAAAAATACCTATAAGACTATTCTTTTAAAATGTTGATAACTATTAAACATTTCTAAAGTAATTATGCTTTATATTATAGTTATAAGTTTCAGGAAATTTCAAAGAACTTGGAGCAGGCTATTTTAAGAAAATAATTAACTGAATATGAAAAGGTACAATTTTCCACCTAGCCACCTACTATAAGTATTTGTGATCGATCTCACCTTCCTTTTCCAGTTATATTCATCTGGGACTAAGAAAAAGTTGTTTACAGATTTATTTTGTTTTATAGCATGAAGCTAACAACATTAGCTGGGTTATGTCCTCAAATGGTGAATATCTGGGTTAGATTCTTGTATTGAGCAAACATAAGCAAACAACAGTCCATAAAGTATGCTTAGCCCTAATCACACTCACATGACTGAGTTGGTTTCATACAGAATGTATTTAAAATAAATATCCATATTTAAGACGCAGAATAAACCACATATTTAATTATAACCAGAAACTATATAAGAAACCAGAGATTTACACAGTCGAAACAAGTAAAACAAGATTTACAGAAAATAATGTAAAGGCCTGAGGGGAAGGAGGTGATAGAACAAAATACAGTTCGGGAGAGTTTAATTTTTTTAGTTATGATTTGAATGGTGATAGACTTTCAGTAATTATAAACAGCATGAAAATGCAAAGTAGACTCAGAATTTATAAATTTTTCCTCATCCATTTTTCACAGCAATGTATAAAACACAGCATGCGATATTATCTTTTCACTTGAAAAGGCAACACTAAAAATAGGTCACGGCCTCTGACAGAGTATACAAACTGCCAGGACAAGGACTACGAGCACAGTAGGAGTTCGAGAAATGATGGTAATAATGAGACCGCAGTGTTGCTGATTCTTGGATCTGCTGAGAAAATCTGAATTCTCACTCCAGCCTTATCACCATCCAGCTCCACCATGGCCTTGGGTGAGTCAAACTCTCAGTGATTCGATTAAGAGCCAGACTGAGTTTACTTTGCTCACAAATGCATTACAAGGTCAGACAGCGCCATGATGAAATGTGCACGCAATACATATTCCTTTACTCATGGCCCTAGTCTATGTAACTACCTTTTATGTTCTATTTTCTCTAAGACAACTTGCAGATTTACATGTCACAAAAGCTGAGAGATTAATTTTAAAAATATGAGAATCTTTCAGGAAAATTATTTTAGAAGGGAAAGGGGGAAAAGCCCTCCAAAATATTGGTTTTACTTTTTCCTCCCTTCCTGTAGAACAAAACTTGAAAGCAAAGTGGTGAAAATGAACTAGACACTTGATCTTTGACAAATGGAGAGTGGAATGCAACCCAACACTTGGAGCATGATAATAGTTTAGAAAGACTACTTAAACAGTTACCATTCAAAAGTCTAAGAATGATTTAGAAAGCGTCACTTTAATACCCCAGAGCAGAGTTTGCCAGCCTTTTAAAATCCTTTTCTCTAACAGACCTTTTCACTCTACCTTTTGTATATCCCGATCAGCTAAGATTTTTTGTTAAATTTTACCTTCTGTAGCTTTTAGTATGAAAATAGTTTTATCAAATATGTATTTTCAACTGTCTAAACTTACTCTTTCCTCAACAAGACTTTGACGCACTGCCCCTTGAACCTTCCCATTCACTATTCTACTAGCCAAATTCCAGATTTGGGCAGGATATTTTCTTTACTCATAAAATCAGTACATATCACTACTGAAGTAAATGGAGAGAGCTATATGAGATGGACAGCTATTTTCCAGTAGTCATATAAAATTAAAAAAAAAAAGATAACCAGAACAACTCTTCTTTATCTTTCAATTACTTAGAAATTTAGTAACAATATCACCAAAAATATACATATTGCTTCATTTATTTATATACAAATAAAATGAGGTCATCAAGGCAGCAGGGAATAGAAATGAGACAGTGACAGAATCTTGCTGTTTTGGCAGAACATTTTACAGTTTCTTATTTTTATACAAGTGAACTATATGTTTGTATAGTTAACTTTGTTTTCTTTTTTTCCTTCTTTTATATTTCTATTCCTTCCTGCCTTCATTCCTCCCTCCCATTTTCCTTTCCTTATTCCTTCCTTCCGTCCAATGTTGGTTTTTGGCTGAGACCACAATTTCACCAAGAAATAAAAATTCCATTACACAGGAAGGAAGCTAATAAGTTTCCCCTCCCCAAATGCCATTAGAGACTTCCTGAATAAATGAGAAGCACATTAATTTAAAAAAAAAAAAAGAGTGCTTGCATAGCAAAGAAAACAGATTCTGGTCTACATTATAGTTAAAATCAACTTGAACAATAAGTGTCAGATATGGATAAGATCTATTACACATCTATAGCCAATGAAGTATGACCCCACAACTATGTGGACTTCAGTGCACTGTTAAATAACAAACAATGGGACTGCTATTACTTCCTTTTAAGATAATTTCGTAACATAATTATTTCACTAACAGGAGATTTCTTTTAGATATAATTATTACTGATATTTCTCATTCAAAATCACTCCATTATTCATTGTTATTATGGTCAGTGGAATAGATGGATGTAATTTATACACATAAACACACATACATATATGTCTGTATGTGTGTTTAAATTTAATTATAAATATAGAATTTTATATAATTATTCAAATTTAATTGACACACAGGCTCAAATTTTACATTATACATAAAAATGCTACCTACATCCACATATATTCTTGTTTTGAGGGTCATTCTCTATTTTTTTTTTTTTAACAAAGTTACATAAAAATTCCTCCTGCAAGTTATATTTTAATTATAGTTAATGGATCATTAGCCTATTTGACTCATATTTAAAAGACAAAGAGAACAAGGTTTTTTTTTTTTTTTTGGTTATATTTTGCTTTGATTTTCTGTTTGTTTTGCGTGACAGTTTATCCACAAGTTGTAGTTTGTAGCCTAAGCTTTACTCTTGAGATTGCTCTCAGTAACTGACTTGGTCATTACAGAGATACTAAAATAATTAATAGTGGTAATTTTAAAAATATGTGACTTGAGATGAGATTTGGTAAAAATCAGTTTCTCTTCTATTTCAATGACTCCTAACAGTATAGCCATTGAAGTCAACTTAATGTTTGTCAAGATCCATTGAACTTTATAGTGAGCATCTGGGTAGTGCCACAGTGCAGATGTTGAGCAGAATACACAATAAAACTACCTCAGGTCTCATCTGGTTAATAACAGTACTTCACTGAAAAATTGCTTTTGGTAATTTCTGACTTATTTTTTTGTCCAAGTAAAGCTGTTCATCTTTTTTTTTTTTAAAGCACAATTGTGACTTCTTACAAAACAAAGCCCTCAACTTCTATAATATATTAAAGTAGAGGTTTTATGCATAGCTAAATGACTGAATTTAATTTTTCAAATTAAATATAAATTACTAATTATTACCTATGAGTCACAAAAATTAAGAACATCTCCATAAACCAAACTTAAAAATCCGAATATTTGGAAATGAGGGACAAGACATAAATGTAATTTATAACATATATATCTCTATTTTCTCTCTTTTTTGTGGGAAACTATATTCTTGAGTAGTACTCATATCAGATGCTCATTAAATACGAGGAACTGAAGGACCTAAAATTGTTTTAGTGGCATCACCAAAAAACTTCAACTTTTTTGTAACCCACAAAAAGCACTTTCTTTACGCATCATCCAGGCCTTACCCTGACAAATTCTCTATTTTTCACGTTCTAATTCACTGTGGCTTCTGTGTTCTCGTTCTATTCTACTGGCTATTTGATTTTATTAATAACACAGTAACACATGCTCATTGTAGGAAAATCAGAAAACACATGAGAACCAGTAAGAAAGTAAAAATCAAGTGTAATCTCACCATTCACAACTACTATCACCATTTTTGTATAAGTTTTTAAACTAAAAATGATTAAGGTATAATCTGTAAAGGTTTGTAAAGTGATATTTTCATTTAGCAATATATCCTAATACCCTTCACATTTTTAGTGTCATAATTTTTCTCAAAAAATTTTCCAAGTTCTTACTGCTTTATTATTCTAGATAAGAGGTCAGCAAACTTTCTCAAAAGGGCCAAGTAGTAAATATTTTAGGCTCGTAGTCTCTGCTGCAACCATTTAACCCTGGTATGGTAGACATACATCAAGCATGGATGTGGCTATGCTTCAATATTTTAAAAAACAGGCAGAGTACTGTAGTTTGCTGACCCCCTAGTCTAGATAGTTGCTTATAAAGAAATACTGCATATCATGATCACCGTCACCTATAGCTGAATATTTTACAGACTATACTCGACCTTTTCTAACAATAAGATTTACCCCAGCACACAACACCAAGGAGTATGTTCATTTCCTGTGATAATTGCGAATGTGATTCTTCAAAAGTGGTAGAAAATCCTCCATGCTGGAACGATACCAGAAAGACTTCCCCAGCTCAGTCTGTGTCTTAGAAACCTGTATTTCAATAGCAAAGTAGAAGGATGCTCTTCCCTCTCCCCTTTAGTCAACAGAAGTCCAAGTTAAATGAGTAGTAACTTGCTGACACACAGAATTTTCATCCCTGTTTCAAATCTATGAAAGAGAGAGAAATTGAGATTGAAGAAGTTGGAATAGCAGGAAACCTAGAAGTTTATATTCATCCACATCCATGCTTTCCTCCTTCCCCAGTGTGACAATAAAAGAGGTCTTCTCTTTGGATCCCTCAGTTTACTTATACTTGCTATGGATCCTATTCCCTATTGCTTTGTCATTATAGTTCAGAAATTCTCTTTTTATTCTCTCTCTTCCTCTCTGCCCCTTCCTTCCATCTCTTATGTCTCTCCAACCCCTCTCTCTCTCTCTTTACCTGCTTTCTCTCCTCTGTATTTAAACTTATTTAAGGTTTCCTTATCTTATAAATGCCCTTCCTAATTCTCAACTAGTACTCGCCTATGCGCCCACTCTTCCTTTTCACACCCAAGTTTCATGAAAGAAATGTGTACATTTCCCTTTTCTCATTTATTCCTCAATCCACTCTAACCAGGTTTTTGCTCCCATTTGATCCACAAAAACTGACTAAAGTTACCAGTGAAACCCTTACTGTTAAATCCATCTGTCACTTTTATCACTTATCTTGCTGGCCAAAAAGCACAAATTATATAGTCAAATTATATGATTTCAAATCTTGATTCTGTCATTTATGCATTTTCTTGGGAAAGTCATTTAACCTCTCTGTACCTCATTCATCTCATCTGGAAAATTGGAATGTATTAATACCTACCTCAAAGGGTTATTATGAAAATTAATAAAACATGCAAAACTGTTTACAAGATCTTAGTATACAGTAACCTCCAAATAAATATTAGCTAGTACTGCCCTCTCAGAAGCATTTGACACTATGAACCTCTCCTTTCTGAAAACATCTCTTTCCGTAACACATTCTCAAGGTTTTTTCCTTACCTCTTTGATTCATCCTTCCTAATTTCATTTTTATATTCCTCTTCCTTTATAAGCTGGTTCTCTCCCAAGCCCACCTCTCTACTCACATTACATCTTCTCCCTAGACTATCTCTTCCATTCCCATGGCTTCAGTTACCATCTGGTATCTTCCAGTCTCTTATCTCCCAAACAAACTTTTCTCCTTATCCAGACACCTGTATAAACTGGCTCCAGTACATCATCACTTGGCTATCTCAAAAGTATCCCAAGCTACACATGTTTAAAATTCATCCCATCCTCCCACTCCTCTCCTTCACCTGGAATATTCCTTCTCCCATGTTACCTATCTCAGTGAAAAGTACCAACTACCTATCCAGTATTTCAAGTCTGAAACAGGTGAGTTGTCCTGTATTCCATATTATGCCCCATCTTCCACATTCAGTAAAGATCCTGTCAATTTCATCTTTTAGTAGGTATCAAGCCTGTTCACATCCCTCTTTCCCTACTGCACTCTAGTCAATTATCATCTTTCATCTATATTATTTCTATAGACTTTTACCTGAAGTCTCTGTCTTGAGTTTTAAGGCCCTCTTCAATATATATTCTACAATGCAACCAAAATATACTAATTGCAAATCTTATTAATGCAAAAAAAGTTTAATAGTTATACACTGCCCTTATGAAACTCTGGCATTCCTTAATATAGATTTAAAAAGCATTTATGGCCCGGGCTATATTTACCTTTGGAGCTTTGTGTTATATCACCA
Organism: Camelus dromedarius; assembly: GCF_036321535.1. Lineage (NCBI taxonomy): Eukaryota > Metazoa > Chordata > Mammalia > Artiodactyla > Camelidae > Camelus > Camelus dromedarius. The sequence continues at coordinate 54,250,543 of NC_087438.1, forward strand.
CTCTCTCCCTACCTCAGGTTTTCTACATAGATGATCATGCCATCTGCAAATAAAACAATTTTACCCCCTTTTTTCTTTTTGGCCTTTCCCCCTTTTTTCTTTCCTGAGTGCACTGGCTAGAACCTCCAGTATAATGTTGAACTGAAGTAGTAAAAGTAGATATCCTTGCTTCATTCCTGACAGTAGGGGGAAAAACATTCAGTATTTTACTATAAAATAGTGTTAGTGATAGGATTTATCAAATTGAGGAAGTTCCTTCTTATTCCCACTTTGCTGTGAGTTATAAAAAATGAATGCTGGATTTTGTCAAATGCTTTTTCTGTATTTACTAAGATGACACATTGCCTTGACTGATTTTCAGATGCTAAACCAACCTTCACATTCCTGGGACAAACTTCACTTGCTCACAGTTTACATTCTTTTTATACATTGTTGGATTCTGTCTGCTTAACTTTTGTTAAGAATTTTTGCATCTATATTCACGTGGGACACTGGTCCTTAGTTTTCTTTCTTAGAATGTCTTTGTCTCATTTTGGTGGCAGGATAATGCTGGCCTCATCGAATGAGTTGGGAAGTATTCACTCTTTAATTTTCTGAAAGAGTTCATGGAGATCTGGTATTTCTTCCTGAAAATGTTTGACAGATTTCAAAATAAATCTTTTGGGTATAGATTTTGTTTCGTGAAAACATCTTTACAAACAAATTCAGTTTCTTTAACAACTGTTCAGATCATCAATTTCTTCTTGAGTGGGCTTTGGTAATTAGTGTCTTTCAAGGAACTTGTCCATTTCATCTAAGTCGCAGAATTTATTGGTACAAAGTTATCATCATTTTAATATATACAGTATCTGTAATAATGCCATCTCCCTCATCCCTGATACTGATTTTGGGATCAGTTATAGATTTATCAATTTCATTGATCATCTCAAGGAATTAACTTTTGGTTTCACTGGTTTTCTCTATTTTTGTTTTTATTCATTAATTTCCACTCTGATCTTTATCCTTTACCACTTTCTTTCTGATTTTGGTTTTATTTGCCCCTTTTTTCCCTATTCACTTGAGGATGATGCCAAGGTCAACTAATCTGAGACCTTTCTTCCTTTCTTTTTTTCCTTTTAAAAACATTTTTTGATTTATAATCATTTTACAATGTTGTGTCAACTTTCTTCCTTTCTAATACAGGTAGTTTACTGATGTACATTTCCCTTTAAGTATTGTGTTAGTGGCAATCTACAAATTTTTATGTCATTTTTCTTTTCATATAGTTAAAAACTTCCAAGTATTGTGGAATTTTCCAAATATTTACCTGTTACTGGTTTCTAAACTAATTCATTTGGCCAGAGATTATAGTTTGTATGACTAGAATTCTTTTAAGTTTATTAAGATTTAAGTTTTATGCTCAAGAATACTGCTTACCTTAGTAAATATTTACTATGCATTTGAAAAGAATGTACATTCTGCTGTTATGGGTGGAGTGTTCTATAAATGTCCATTAGGCCAAGTCAGTTAATGGTGGTGTTCCCACGTTCTATATCCTTACTGATTTTCTATCTACTTTCCTCTGTCAATCATTGTTAGAGAAGTATCTCCAACTACAACTGTGGATTTCTTTCTTTTTATAGTTCTGTTATTTTTACTTCCTGAGTAAAAGGAGTTTTAAAGCTCTGTTAATAGGTAGATAAATGTTTAAGATTACTATATCCTCTTGATTAGTTTACCACTTCGCTATTTAAAATTTTTTAAAACAAAAAATAGTACATATTTAAGGTATACAACATGATTTGATAGACCTATACATAGTGAAATGATTACTACAGTCAAGCTAATTAACATATCATCTCACACAGTCACCTTTGCATGTGTATAATGAAAGCACCTAAAATCTACTCTTAGTAAATTTCTAGTACTCAGTATGGCATTATTAACTATGGTTGTCATGCTGTACCTTAGATCTCTAG